>NC_140089.1:5904851-7113393 GCF_964237585.1 Gallinula chloropus | reverse complement strand
TGCCAGCCCGTAGCACTCCACGTGTCCTCAAGGCAAATCCTATCCTGTTCTGCCCACAAGCATCTTGCTAGGCATTTAATCAGTAATTATTCTCAAGGAAACAAGGATTCTTTGTCAGCATAACAACTCTAATGACCACTATAAAGTTTCCGATTTCTCAAGATTTCAAGATCGGTCGCAGTCTTTGCAGGTGCTCCCTCCCCCGCCAGTTTTCCCATCAAGTTGTGTAAAATTACTTCATTAGCATTTATTATTTTTGTTAGAGCCTCGCATGCTGGCTGAGTGAAATAATAATCTCTGCACTTGAGAGACTCCTGACTGGTATTATTAACACTATTTTGATTATGATTTACAGCTGTGCACTTTCAGATTTCACCAGGATAACAAAATCATTGGTTTTCACAATTACAGTCGTTGCAAAGCAAACAAAAGCTGAAATTCTGTAAAGCTCTGAATTGTCAAGACACTGTAGTTACCTGAGCAATGGCCAATAATAATATCAATTTTCCAGTCCTTTTACTCTTACTGTTAGCTGTCATGAGAATAAGTACTGAACACAGTGGTGTTGGAGGAGAATGCAAACAAGGAAAATCAAGTTAAAAATGAAAGATTACAGTTATACTTCATTTTATCTATCAATTTTCTTTGCATAAGGATTGGAAGATTTTTTTTTGGTAGTCATTTTAAATGCTATTATTTTGGTCCACTTCTTAATACATTTTAAAGCTTTAATCTCATCATTTTACTCCTTCTATTCTGTCATTCCATTGAAGCTGTGTGGTATAAATCATGGAGTACTGTGAAATGAACTAGTAAATTGGTACATAATAGGCAATTTCTTTATATCTGCTGAAATATTTCACATGCATTGATAAATACATTATACTGAATATCTGTAAGTGGCTTTTGAAGAATGCAAATTCAGAAATCTGTACTTCTTGAGAAGTTTAAACTCTTGGCATTCAGTGTCCTGCGCAGATACAAGAATTTGGGCCGGGATTATTTTGTTTGGTTTGTGTTTGTTTTCTGGTGATAAGAACACGGTTACCTGTAGCTGTGGAATCCATTTGAGGAAAGATATTCCAGCTAAGCACCACAGGAAATAATCTCTTTATGATGACCTTGTGTCACTGCAAGTACAAAGCAGTCTTCACAGCTGAATGCTCTAGCCCTGGGGATTACTAATGATGGAAAGTAATAGCTTTTAAACTTCTAGCCACCTGAGCTGCGTGTCACATACGTTTATTCCCTTTGGAATTTTACAAATTTATTTATGCGGTGTCTTTCGGGGTGTTTTCAGTATAGCAGTATCACCTTGGTGGTAGCTTCACATGAATTTCAGGCACACTGCAGTCAGACACCGTTAGTGATGAATTACCTCCAGGGAGCTGAGGAAACTCAAAACTGTACACGACGGTCTAGAAACCAATGGTCACTTCCTGTGGTGTTGGTGTTCAGAACATTCAGTGAAGTTGTCTTTGGAAGTGCTCGGAGAAACAAGCCAATAAAATAAGTGGGAGAAGTTCCACTTTGTTTCTATTCGGAGACATAGGTAAAAACTGTAATTTGGGTAATGAGAAAAAAAACCCCGAAGAATTATAGGCATAAAATACAAGGCATAAAATATAAACCATATCTGTTGTGACCTTTAGTTCATTTCTCTCTTGTGACAGATTTGTTCCCTGCTGAGCACTGCCCTGAGTCCCGTCCAGCTTAGGTATAAAACATTAAGTGATGCCAGTCACTGTTTCCTTTGAAAGGTTATATATATTACCTTGCTCAGCCCTCGGGAAGTCACTAATAGTTTTACAGTTATCTCTGGTTTGTTTGACTATGAAATCTAATGACAGAATCCTATCTGCAAAAACCTGCAGAAGGGAAGCAGTCCTTTGTCAGAGGCCCTTATGGTACTCTACAGTCTTCTCCAGTGTTTTCTCCATCAGCGAAACCTTTTTTGAGTGGTACAGCCCTACATCCACCACTGTACTTCAAGAAATAATTCTCAGCTACCTGTGAGGCTAAAGAGGGTAAACATCCCCCAGTACAACACTGCGCAGTGGGAAGGAGACATCACCTGAGGTCACCACGTGTAACTGGCTAGTCAGGGAGAGTAAATCTCCTTGGCACCACCTTCTGTTTGACCAAGCCATAAGCACTGACCTATTGAATGTAACTTGTGTCTTACAGGAGGGGCAGGAAGGCATCAGTGATGCACTGCTTAGGGGGATCATAACTAACCGTGACATGTGGAGGCTCCAGAGCATCTGTAAGCAGTTCATGTATGTGGCACATGGGAGCACACAGCAAAACAGGCCCCAGCCTGGGTTGCAAACCAGTATGTGTGTGCATGTTTTTGGGAGGGGGCATCACACTGAGCAGCTTTCTCTGATGATATTGCACAGGATTTCTAGAATAAAATGCGTGTCTGGTAACTGTGCCTGAAGGTGCTGTATGGACAGGCCTGGGGTGGTGTGTGCTACTAAGTGGTTGCTCTTTAAGACATCTACCTGACCCTAAAGGAAAATTACATTCCTTAATCACTCCTAAAGACAGGGAAATGACCTACTTGTACTTGATTTATTTTATTCTTTTGTTGCTATATTTGAAGTGTATAGGGAAAATGTGAGTTATTTATTTATTTAAAGTAGCTGGAAGAGGAAGAATAGTCACAGATGGATGATGGGCAAGCAAGATTCAAGCAAATCTGCATGTTGGCAAATGCAGAATCTGGTAATGCAAAGAAGTGCATAATATGATTGTATTTAAAGATTTTAATGAAGCATTTCATATAATGGCTCATAAAATTCAACATGAAAAAAAACAATTCAGGTCAACTGGGAAAATCATGAAGAGAAAATTACCAGAATATCATTAAAAAGTGCCATGATAAACAATAACGTGCTAAGAAGTTGTAAGGTTGCTGTTGGGATATCAAAAGGATTAACAATAATTTCAATTTATTCTAATAACGGAATTAATTGCCTGAAATAAAAATATGAAACCGCATTTATTAAATTTATAAATGATCCTGAATTAACACTTGGTGTCAGTCCCTCTGGCATAAAACCCATAAAACAACAGTTAATGGTTAGACCTGTGAGCCAGAGCACACATTGCCAGGTATGTATTTTACATACCAGTATGTCAATAATATCAGCTTTTCTAAGCAAAAGTAAAGCTCATTCCATTTTTTCTTGCCATCCTGTTGTTGAATATCATTATAGAATGATATTCTCTGTCAACAATTAAAGGTGAGGGAGGATGAATAGGTGACAGGCATGCTAGAAGTCATCAGACAGACAAGGGTATATGTTTATTCTGCATATTGGTGAGATGACAGTGAGGAAGTCTGTAGCAGTGAAGCCATCTGCGTGGCTCTGACTGTCAAATATTGAATGCAGAGGCCATATGAAACCCAAAATGTACACTTCTGTACACACATAAACACAGATGCACACACATGTATTGTGTTTGGAATGCGATGGTGGCTGTGCTTTTCTCTCTGGTTTTATCCCCTCAGGTGCCCAATTTCAGCAGTAGTTAGGTTCTTTATGCTGTAAGTGTTCTCAGGACAGAAAGTGATATGCTGGCTGCTTCTCAGCTTTAGGGAAAAGAAATAGAGATGCTTGAGGAAAGATGTGAAGGGACAGTACTGGGATGGGCATTGCTGGCAGAGAGGGCAGTGAGAGATGCCAGACATGCATGGATAGTGTAATCATGGCAGGGTATTTCCTGATGTTCATCAAGGTCTCTTAGGGTTTAGTTCTGCTTTGCAACTCTAAGAAGATTATTTGCACCAGGAGAGCATTTTGCTAGCTTGGCAATTCACTGTTAACTCTATCACACCACTACATCATGTTAGTGGTCTGGAAAATGAGATGTCTCTTCTCTTGCCTTTTGCATGTGTGGTTTGCAAATTCTTGGTTCCACCATTTCTTGTCCTATGTCTTTCCACAAAAATGGGTGTGTAAACTTCTTGCTTGTGATGGATGGGAAGTGGGGAGAGGTTTGCAAAGCTGATGGCTGGTGCCATGTGGGGTTAGCTCTGAAGGGACTACGGACAAGCAAATTGCTCCTCCAAGAGAGGGGCATTGATCCTCAGCCTTCATAAAGTCAATGAGATTCATATACACAAGGAAGGACGTTTTTTAATGTATTAGTACTGTGGTTTGCCTTTGCTTTGGCACTCTGAGGTTCCATGCAGCTGTGCTCACACATGTCTTCTTTCCTTCTCCTTCTGGCAGTATGCAATGCTCCCCTATTGCTGAACATCTATAAGAACACTAAACCTCACAAAACCACGCAGTGCTCCCTTACATGCATTTTTTTCCTTTTTGTTTTTTTTTTCTTCTTTTTTTTCTTTCTTTTTTTTTTTTTTTCTTTCTTTCTTTTCTTTTATCTTTATACATCAAATGTTCCCGGGCTAAAGTGTCACAAAGTCCTTCTGGTGTCTGTGGGGTACTGTCCAAAGAATGTAAAACATTTGGCGTACCAGCAATTTATCAATAGACCTAGCTTCACATTTATCTTCCTTCTGAACCTACTTCTGTCTGTCAAGTACATGATTTTGACAGCAATTAGCACAGTGCCATCAGTGAAGACTACCCTCTCCTTTGTAACGTTGAAGTCTTGTCTTTGACTCCAGCATTAAAGCTAAAAATAAGTATCTGCTTCTAACAAAATTTTAATCTTCTGGGATTACATTGAAAACAGCAGGTACGTTTTTCTGGTTTCTTTCGTAGGTAAAACAGCAAGAATTCACCACAGTTGGAAAGTGACAATTTTCTGAAAGTTTTAAAATGTCCCTATGACTGTTTCTGTCTGAAAAGACTGACTACCCATTACCTCAGGTCTTCTAATTCCTCTCAGACTGAGACAGTTTAATTTTAGCTGGTGGGAACAGCGATAAAAAAAAAACCAACAACCCACCTACTGGAACCAGCAGAGGCACTCAAAGGATAACTGAACGTGAAACAGTGCAGTATATATGGTCAGGTGGATTGCAGATACAGTTTTGTTATTTCGTGATAATTAGTGTCACTTGCATGAAAGCTCATCCTTAAAATATATCGATTTACTTAGCGATGTTCTGCTTCAATGGTGCCCTTAGGGACAGCCGTGAATAATAACAAAGGAAGAAGGGGTTTGAACTAGATGGATATTCAGACAGATGGATAGACAGGTGATTTACATGCATGTGTGATATATAGGTTATGTCCTACTAATTAAAGAAGAAATTTAAAAAAAAAAATAGTGAATCATTTCTAGTTTTGCATGATTGACATCAAAACCTCATCTCCCCACACTGCAGAGCAGCAGTCGTCGTGCTGCTTGTGGCATCATTACCCTTTTGATTCAACATTCACTTCTCTTTTCATCTCAATTCTCTTATGTAACCAGTTTTGTTAATCTAAGTTTTTCTTCTGTCCTCATTGCCAGTAATTAGAAAGGGATCTGAACACCCAAGAATAATTTTAGTGAAGTACGGTTATTTCTCATCATCTGAGGAGCTGTCAGCACTGTTTCTTAAATTTCCTTCACCCACATATTCAAGTCGTAGAAAATAATCATGGCCAGCAGCCTTTTAATTTTCATGCTGCAACAGGATGATACAGGAGTTTTACACCAGATTCTGTGCTGACCCACTACAGAAGCCACTAATTCAGTGGAAAATAGTTTTAAACAGCTGGGCAAGAGGCAAGGGAGATGGTTCACGGTCAGCGATAGTGGGGGCCTAATGCTATTTGTAGGGCTGTCCTATTTCTTGAGACACCCGTTGCACGGGGGCATGGTGGGAGGTTGTGCTCCCAACCAGGTCCCCTGCCTGCGAAGGGTGAGATGAACCTCACGGTCCTCTGTGCTTTTCTGATAATGACATCTGCTAACATGCATGAGGACAGTTGAAATGCAGAGATTCTCTGATTCATCCTTAAGATGAAAAGGGTTCTTACAGAAACGTATGTGAACTTCGTAGCGCTGCTGGTGACGCACTCTGGCAGTGCAGTAGGTTTACAGGAGTTTAATAATCTGGCACATCACAGGGTGTCAGCTAGGCGGCAAAACCGTAAGCAAACGCCCACAAGATCTCTCAGCTCCCCCAGCCCTCCTCTGTAGTACCTGAAAAAAGTTATGCCACATGTTATGATGAGCTCCAGCAGAAAATAGAAGCCGTCCTGATAATCCTTCCCTGTCTGCATCTTACTGTAAGTGAATGCTTTCCTGTCACTCACCTGTAGCAGACGAGAACCTCAGCTGGGATAGTTAGCACTGAAATTTTTATAAATTCATTTACTGACTCTTTATGAGGTCCCGTTTCCCTCTGGCAAGGACAGCATGCTGTGGCTTTCTCTATGACCTTTGCCTGTGGCCAAGCAAAACACAGCCATGAGGGCACATTGCTGACTCATGGTCATTCTGTTGTCCCCCAGGACTCCCAGGTTCCTCTCACCTACGCTGCTCTCCAGCAGACTAGTCCCCAATCTACACGGATATCTGGGGTTGTTGTTCCCTAGAGGCCAGACCCTACACTTGCCCTTGTTAAAGCTCATTACAGTTCTCCCCGCCCAGCTCTCCAGCCTGTCTACAATCTACTACAATCTTTAAATGCAAATATATTAAAACTATATGCCGACAGCTGAACGGTGCTTTCCATGCAATTAGGAGATGTGTTTTCAAGAGGAAGGCAGTCTTCACATTTTATGTATTAAATCTATGTTAAAAAACCTAACCCAGAACCAGAAAATAACTTATTAAAAGACTGGTATCAGATAAAAATAAATGCAGTTTGTGGTTGCAATGGTTTGTGAGTGCAGGACCCTTCCTTTCTTTATTGCTTAGGCTAAATACACACTGGTGGTTTTGGTATCTTGTCCAGCACATAGAAAAAAATACTGAAAGAAAAAATGCTCCTCTTGGTCACATAAAATAAAATGCACATGAATAAATATATAAATATGTAAATAACATGTAAACTAAGGAAATTAATCAACTGGGGGCCCACAACTTTTAGCCTCATGTCATAAACTCCATGATTTTCTCACAAATAATTTTAATGCTAATACCATGGATCCAAATTAATCCATATAATTTTATTATTCAAAATCTCAGTATATTGGAATTCCAGGATCCCTCTTATCTTCTTTATTTTAATTTTAATATTTATTTTCTATTTTCTATTTTTTATTTTTCTCTGCCCCTAGTTGCCCATAGTTCCACATTCTGCCTTCCAAACAGAATTTAAAAGCATAATGTATTCACATAAAAGAAGATAACATTGACAACTGAAAGGATCTGTTGAATTTCATCTCTTCTGGTAGTCTCTTTCAAGGTGTGCTACATTATTTCTTTGTCAGTGTGTAAATACTGCACAGCATGTACTCTGAGCTCATTGTCTTTAGAGGCTGTAGAGTGAGTAAAAAGAGGAGTGAACCCTAATACCATAAAGATTTCAAGATAAACATGTTTAGCAATTATCCTCAGAGTTACTCAGGGAAGATCAAGCAGAACTAATCAATTTTCCCAATCAGAAATGCAATCTCACTAAAACAAAAGCAAATAAAGAGAAACCTGCTCCTATTCTTCCCTCTGCTCTCTCACACACATTTTTCCATCTAGATGTTCTTGTCAAGAAAATTGAAGTATCAGAAGGCTTCCTGCCTCGTATCAGCATAATATCAGAGTAATGCAATTGAAACCTAGCGTAAAACTGATCCAAGTTAAGGGACTATTAAGATCAATAATTTTAAACACTTGAAGAAGCTCCATTTTCACTAATCCAATGCCACTGTGAGCTATTGGCAGGTACACATCAGTCCCAGTCTCCCACAGCTTTCAAAATAATTCGATTAAAATATCATATTTCTTTTGAGCTGACAGAAGTTCCTACAGCTGGTATTTTAAGAACCCCACACGTAGCTGGAAACTTGCAGCCAGACGGGCAGTAGTTGCATGTCAAGATCCTGCATTATGCATGAAGGTCACGTCTTCTTGCCTGTGCTGGAGAAGCCCATTGTACTTTGGGAGTGGTTTGTCACCGAGTTCAGTGTGACAGTGCTGTCAGCAGCCCAACAATTTCCCTCTCGGAGCCTGCTGATTTGAACACTCTCTGCTAACCCAAGGCGTGCAAAGAGGCAGAGGTGACGGAGATAGATGTTAATATGAATATTTCTGAAGGAAGGTCTTGTAAAGAACAAACATACTTGTTTTGCAGGGACTAACTTTGAGCTGCTCTATTTTTATACAGCCTGTTGAAACAAGATTTATAGTGTCTCCAATTGTAGGCAACTGTATTTGGGCAATACAGCGCATATAAAGTGGAAATACATTGTCCAAAAAGGTAAGTTGATCAGAGTGAGTCACTGAACCATTGCACACATAATACTATTAAAAAAAAAAAAAGGTTTCAATTGCTAAACATTAAAGGTGACACATGTCTATCAGTCCAAACTTTTCTCAAATTTGGAATCCACAGGTCCGTTGGACAACTTTGATAGTCAATAAATTAGAAGTTAGGATTGCCCTTCTGATTTGGCAATCTATTCACTCCCTTTCCTTGTTGAAGGTTGCCCTTGTACTAAGTATTATTTTTTTTTTTTAGATTAAAAAAATATAACTGCTTCCTTAGAAAAGAAAAATGGAAGGAAAAAATGTCTCAATAACATGAACTACAACTCTCCATCCTTTTCTAAAATGCTTATCATACTAGATGGCACATATTTGAAATGGCTGGGCTCAAGTCTTTACTGTATTAGTTAAATCCTGTTATAAAACCCCGCTGAATTAACGGTCACCTATACACTTGTTCAATGACTTGAGTGCAGGCTTTGAGGAAGCAGTTGTCCATTATTGCACTTCCTGAATCAATACTGTTTTGAAGGAGTCACTAAGTTAATTTATGCTTTTAGTCCCGTAGCGCTTGTTCAGTCTGGCAGCTGTGGAGAAGGTCAACAGAGGTAAAGCTGTGCTTCTTAAGATGTAGTAGTTCTGAAAAATCCCGGGTCACTCTAATTACTAGCAGGACAAGTTAAGCATAATGGCAGCCTGCCTTGTGCTTCTGAGAGCCTGACAGTGCAGCGTGCCTTGGGAAAATGAAACACGCTCTCCAGTTTGCATGCTGAAGTGGCGGTCACCTGGGATGTAGCTGGGTTTACCTTTGAATGAAATCCTCTGAAGTAAAACAGCTTAGCTGTCTTTCGTCAATAATTACACCTACTATGTAAATTAATCACCAAATGGGTCTGCTGATGCACAGCAGATGACATGGGGTTTTTTTTCCTCACCAAAAGGAGTCTCAGGGAGGTGGCTGAGTCACCATCCCTGGATGAGTTTAGAAAAAGGGTAGATGAGGTACTTAGGGATATGGTTTAGCACAGGATGGGAACGGTTGGTTTTGCTGATCTTAAAGGTCTTTTCCAACCTTGTGATTCTGTGAGTCTGAGGCTGTGGCGTGTCTGACCAAAGGAGCTGCCTCACCACATGCATTGAGTCTTGGGATGATATTTGTGTTCTTCCCCAAATTAAATCAGCAGATTGGGATTGCGGCTGACGAAGACCTCACTTTTTGGTGTACGCCATACCTGGGGATTGTTGTTCCCACATCATCTAATCAGTCTAACCAGTCTGGGTGCTGAGGACATTCTCCTAATGACCAGCCTACAGTTTTGTTTGCTTAATAAATCCTTATTTGTCTTAGAGTCCAACAGCTTTCATAAATTGTTCATTTTATAACATGAATTTCTGACCTTGCCTCCCTTGAGTCTACATGTATATATGTGGAAGTGTGAGTGTGTATGAAAATGTTAAGCAAACGATGCTAGACATTTTCTTTGCTTTGAAGGAAAATGTTTTTCAGCCAGCTGTGTGGGGATACTTCAATATTTCATTAAAAAAAAAAGTGTGTAAGTTTTGAAATGATGAAGATTAATGCATGATGACAGATTCTGGGTTAAGCTTCTCTTGTAAAGAGGTTTGTTCTTTGTGACTGCAGAACAATAAATTATGAGAAGGTAAATAGTCAAAAAAACCCCTGTAAAGTATTGTGGTGGGTTGATGCAGACAGGAGGCCAGGTCCACCCCAAGCTGCTCTATCCCTGCCCTCCTCAGTTGGGCAGGGAAGAAAAGAGGTATAATGAAAGGCTTACAAATCAAGCTGTCAGGGAGAGATGATTCAGCAGTTACTGTCATGGGCAAAACAGACTTGGGGAAATGAATATATTACCAATCAAATCAGAATGGAGTAATAAGAAACATACCCAAATCCCAAAACCCCTTCACCACCCCTTCCATCTTCCCAGGCTCAACTCCACTCCCCATTTCTCTCACTCTTACCCCAGCAGCACAGGGGGATGAGGGTTGGTGTCAGCCCATCACATGTCTCTGCACTGCTCCTTCCTCCTCAGGCGAGGACTCCTTGCACTCTGCCCTTGCTCCACCCATGGCAGAGTCCTCCACAAACTTCTTCATGGCAGGCAATACTACACCAGCTTCTTCAGTGTGAGTCCTTCCCGTGGGCTGCAGTTCTTCACCAAACTTCTATGAGGTGCAGACCTTCAGGACCAGACTGCTCCAGCCTGGTCGCCCATGGAGTCACAAGTCTCACAAGCAAATCTACTCCAGTGTAGGCCTCTCACTCCATGGATTGCAGGTTCTGCCAGGAGCTTGCTTCCCATGGAGTCACAGTGTCCTTCAGGTGTCACCTGCTCCATCATGAGGTACTCCATGAGCTATCTGCTCCAGTGTTGATGTCCATGGCCTGCAGGGAGAAAGCCTGCCTCCACATGGTTTTCTTCAGGGGCCGCAGGTGAATCTCTGTGCTGGGGTCTGGAGCACCTCCTCCCCTTCTTCTGCAGCTGTTCTGCAACACCTCAGTGCCTGCAGAGCTGTTTTTCTCACATCTTCTCACTCTTCTCTCTGGCTGCAGTTGCTCTTTCTGTTTTGGTTTTTTCCCCCTTCTTACCCCTGTTACCCTATAGGCACTACTATTACTGATGGGCTCGCTCTTGGTCAGCAGCAGGTCCATCCTTGAGTCGGCTGATGTTGTCTCTGTTGGACATGGGGGAAGCTTCTAGGAGCTTCTTGCGGAAGCCAAACCTGCTGCTCCCTGCTACCAAAACCTTACCATGTAAACCCAATACAAATATTTACTCCATTATTATTTAGACTGAGTTCTGGTTTAATGGAACAAGAAAGCACTTGATTGTACTAAATCTTACTTGAAATAAATGTAAAAGAGTTCATGGTGAAACCTAACTCAGATATGAATCTTATGAGATTTCCTTTGTGTATGAATTCCATGAATATGCATTAAATATTCTTTGATATATGGTAACTCTGTTTTAAATTTTATGTTCACTCTTTTAAGGAAATTACATGTCTGTAAAAATAAACTGTGTTTTCTTCTATTTCTTATATCCCAGAGAACATTAAGGAGAACATCCCTAATGACTTAAGGTGGGAAACTTTCACTTCATGTAAAGATGAGATGAATGGTCTCTATAGTAATCTCCTAACTGTTTATTGTATTGTTTTGAGCTAGTACAGTTATTACAAAATTAAGAAGTAGTACAGCAGGTAATTGTAGCACAAGAGAAACTTTCATTACTCCACTGAAGAAAGTTGTGTGATGCTGACATGTTCCTTGTCAAGGTATCAGTTTGAATCACAGTTACCAAATAGACAAGAATGCTGAAGATCTTACTACTACTCTTACCTTTTTTCCCCTGGTAAGAAACCAGGCAAATAAACTTTTAAATTTAAAATTAATTTAATTTTATTTTTTTTTTTCATTTCAGAGGGAAATAACATTATCTCCACAGAATGAGTAAATTGTAGAAACAACAACTTGCAGGAAGAAAAAATATAATAATCAGATCTGCATCACCATCCCATTATGTGGTTGAACTAGATGACTTCTAAAGGTTCTTTCCAACCTAACACATTCTGTGCTTCTGTGTTAGGTTGGAAGGGACCTTTAGACGCCATCTAGTCAAACCCCTCTGTAGTAAACAGGGACATCTTCACTAGATAAATCACAGAATCACAAGGTTGGAAAAGACCTTTAAGATCATCGAGTCCAACCGTTAAGGCTGCTCAGAGCCCCATCAAGCCTGACCTTGAATGTCTCCAGGGATGGGGCCTCTACCACCTTTCTGGGCAACTTGTTCCAGTGATCCACCACCCTCAAAGTGAAGAACTTCTTCCTAATATCCAACCTAAATCTCCCCTTTTTTGGTTTAGAACCATTACCCCTTGTCCTGTTGCCCCATGCCCACATGAACAGTTCTTCCCCAGCTTTGTCATAGGCACCTTTCAGGACGCTATAAGGTGCCACTGGAGCCTCCTCTTCTCCAGGTGAACCAGTCCAGCTCTCTCAGCCTGTCTTGATGGGAGAGGTGCTCCAGGCCTTTGATAATTTTTGTGGCCCTCCTCTGACATGTTCCAACAGGCCCAAAGGAAGCTCCCCTATTTTTAGGTGAAATATGCAGATTCACATACCTCTGAAAATTTATGCAATTAAGAATCATAAGGGGGAAATAATAATCCGAGTTTTTAAAAAGTTTTTTCACTGGGCTTCCTACATTAGTGATGCAGAACTTACACTGACAGAAATTAAGCAACAGAAGACACTAGTTTTTGATTTCTTTTGATCATTTATAGGCCATTCCTTTTATTTTTTTTTCAAATAATGAGTATAATTTTATGAGCTGCATTTCACGTAGCTTATACAGAACAAAATACTGCCTCCATTAGAGACTTGAACTACAAAAAGGCTAAGGTGTTCAGCATTCATTGCCTTCCTTCAGTCTGCGAGGATAATACATAACCTCTCTCTTGATGGTAATTGTTTGCTGCATTCATCACATTCATTTTTCTCTCTCTCAAAATATGGCCGCAGAAGGATGGAAGAAAAGGAATGGCTTCAAACTATTAAAAATCATCCTTTGAATAAACAGTGTCAGCTTTCTGCATAATATTTGACTAGCAAATGTTAGACTGTATGAATTTAAAACTTCATTACTGAAAATAAATGGAAAATCTGAGCTAGATCCACATTTAATTTTTAATATGTTTGAATGATGCATATTCTCAGGAAAAATATGTTTATGGTGATACCCAGTTACTTCACCTCCTCACTTCCCACTTGTTTGGATTAAGATCAACAAACCCAGTTTAGGGCCCACAATATATTAAAGTACTTCAGTACCTGCTCAATCTGAGACAGCACACAAGTCCTGTGCAAGTTAATGGAATTCAAAAACAAAACAGGACGCAACAAACCACAGCATCAACAGATGAGCACAGAGGTGAAGTCACTGCAGAGGATGCTGGAAAAAAACCTGTATGTCTTTGAGGGATGCCTAAGTCTAGCAAAAATCCCGAACTAAGGAAGTCACAATCAGAGAAAAGCTGTATGTTGTCTTTGAAAGTTTGACTGTGATGTCCAGGCATAACGGGCATCTACTAATGTGCAAGCTACACATTTGGCTGTATTGCAGAATCAGATGACTTTTAGTTAAGGAAATTTCCCTCTTTACTGAGGTATGTGTATAACAGCACGACAGGTACCACAGTGCACCAGAGGAATATCTCATGGATCCTTCTTCCTCATCCAGTGGGCTGGATCCTGCATCCAGATTCTGATGCAGGAGGCTATTTTGCACTAAATCCTGATGCTTTTCCTTTGGGTCTCCAATTGCAGCCGCCTCCAGCCCTTCTAGTGAGAAGGGGGTCTCAGCTACTTCCAGGGCAGATTTTCCTTTCCCTTCCCCTTCTGACCTGGCTATTGGGGAGGGTTAGGATGGGATTCACAAGGGTTAGCTGTCATGTTGTCACACACCTACACGTCCTGTGCTGAGCAGTCTGGTGGCACCCACAGGGACACACCACGTGAGGAAACACACCACCAAAGCTCTGGGGCCACAAAGGAAAACTTGCAGTTTTTTGCTCAGTTACTGCTTTCTCTGAGCACAGCTTGTGGCAATTCCTCTTTGGTTTGCAAACAAATGTGGGGTTTTTCTTCATGTCTTTTGTTTTCACCTTTTATGGAGTTCCTGGCTGTTAAGTATTCACAGAGAAAAAAAAATTAAAAAATTCTTTTCTGTGTAAATAGGCACAGTAACGTGGAACACATTAGCATGTACTGATTTTTCATTATACTGAAATTTAACTCTTTGTTCTTTGTGTTTCATTGTCAGCTGCAAGGAATAATTAACATCGGACAAAGAATGAATGGCATTATAAGGAGCAGTACAGCTGAGACTTCTTGTCTCATTTGCAATTATGCCTGAAGGTAGCAGGATCACATAGCAGGCTGAGATCCTGCATAATCAGTTGAGAGGCTTTAATGTAAATAGGTTTAAAGAAACCGTTACGGTGAGGAGATAGGCAAAGATGTCAGTCATGCAGATGCTTCTGTTTCCACATATTACAGTCTGTGTAGCAGTCCCTCTGACATCTGTGCATCTGCCTGTGATTAAAGTTGATCACATGTGCACGCACATGTGTGATGCTTTGTTGCCCTTACTACAGCATAGGAGAACACAGAGAAAAGGTACCTTTTACAGCTTTCTTCCTCCTGCTTGTGCAAATATATTTTGAATTCTGGTTTGCATTGTCAGGCAGTGATTTTTCTCTTTCTCCTCCCTCCACGCCCACCCATTAATTTCAGTTTAATAATGGTTGAGGATTAGTATTCACGGGTATGATCTTTCCTGTTCTGAAAGTAACTAATTCCAATGCATACAATCAGATTGTCTCAAGATGAAAACAGATGAAGGAGTAGCCCATGTGAAATAGGCAAGTTGTGTATTAAGATAACATAGACATTTGAAACATTTTTGCCAGAACTGTATCATGTGAATTAGTACTTCAACCAATTGGTTATAAAATTAATCTTAGTTAATTTAATCAAGGGTAATTCAAATGTTCAGAGCCAGCCCATGCTTAAGGACCAGAAGACCTGAAGGATCACAGTAACTTCAGATGGAGGTCTACCCTTTACCCCTCCAGTCCCTGTGTAATGTGTAATCAGTCCAAACAGATTGGGTGAAAAGTTATAAAACCAAGTTTTATATTGTGTAGGCTTGGAGCACCCTTTTTGAATGGGTGTGCGTATGTGTGTGTGCTGATTCTCTCTATGGAGTTTCTGGCAGTGATGATCATATTTGGCAATGCCTCATGGTTTGAACAGTTGCATGTAAGACCAGGCTCAGCACTCCCCCCTCTCCCCCACCTGTATTTCAGTTTCTGTGTGCTCCAGACAGGGAGAGAAGAGTGAGCAAACATGACAGGAAGTGTCAGGGACTCTGCAGCAAAGTGGGAGCTGGAGTCATCCTCAATATGACTTGACCAGCATTGCCTACCTGGTCCTAAAAGCTATGCAAGGAATCTTGTTGATGACAGCAGAATTACTGCTGTGACACGAGGGGAGTGTGGTTGAGACCTTGTATTTTTCCAATGCTGAAGTGCAAACACAAGTTCCACTGGGATCATCGGCTGGTACCATCAGCCTTTTTACTGTAGACCTAAAGAGAAAGACCTGTATTTTTGGGGTGGGGTGGATAATGACCAGAAAATTGGATGCTCATCAGAGAGCACCTCCCCAGCACAGCCTAAGTAAGGTATAAGGTTCAAGGTCCTGTTACACTGACCAGGAAAAACCAACCCAGGCTGTCTTGAGGCAGTGACTGAACACTAATGAGCCTTTACTGGTTCTTCAATCAAAACACCACTTTGCTGCATTTTGTGGGGGTGATCTGGGTTGAAAAAAGTGTCAGTTCAGTCAGTTGATTCACTATGACACTGAAATACAACGGAAAGGATCACCAGTATATTCAGAGGGCTCAAAGTAAGGGAAAAAGGCAGCTTGGACAGCCCTCAGCAATTTACTAACGAACTGTGTGGCAATGGAGATTTTTCACAGGACAGTGTGAGATGATTTCACAGTCACCCAAGCAAGACATCAGGTGAGAGCTCAGCAGTGCTCATCTAAGCCTTGGTAACATTAAGCTGTTGGCTGGATGCCAGAAAGAAGCATGGCACTGATTGGGAAGCACATTACTGGTTGTACTGGAAGGCTATTGGCACATTTCCATCTTCTTCAACCTAAATCCTTATTTCTGCGAGGAGGTTGCTTGGATTCAAGGTGCTGATGCATATGACTATGGGGCTGTTGGCACCAAGGGGTCCAGAAGCAGCCCTTCCATTTGGTGTGATGATGGCAGTAGACCAGTACCGTACAGCTCATTGTGGACTTGTAGCAGTCCATTACCTGACTTCAGGAACGTATGGGCTAATTCAGGCAGTCTAAACGCATTTCAGACATTAATCTGAATAGAATGCTGCCCATTGGAGATGAAATTAACCACAGATGCATTTTTTGCAGGCCATAGGAATGCCTGTGGTAGAGTCTAGGGAAAAGATTGCTAAATGTTTAAAAATACCCAAACCGTTTTAGTTGAAGTGCAGCCTTTTATACCATGAAGGGATTAACTGGGACATGTTTACCAAGCCATTCCTGTTACTGACTCTGTGTTTACAGGTGTAAACTGTGCATGCCATTCATTCAGCTCAGCAGTTGCACTGGGGACCGGACAAATTTTTCTTCACCACATCACACCTAGCTCCTGGGCTGCTCTGGTTTGGAAGTCTGGTTTTAAGGCTCCCAGAAATATTTGGGGAATGTGACCGTTACAGTTAAACGTGTTCTTAGTGAAAAAGCCGTTTGTGAATAGATGGTCTGATTCCCACAGCCAAACAACTCTTTCTATTACATCTCAGAAAAGGGAAAGAAATGGAAAGGTGGAGCAGCCAACACAAGTGGTGAGTGACATGTGCTATATATGCATATTATATAAATACTGGGTCAGATTATTCTGGAAGCCCCTTTGACTCCTATCTGGAAATTGAGTATCTTTGTGAAGAATAAAACCTTCTTACTTATTCCGGTCAGTGGTCAGTGATAGCTTTTTAAATAAAATACTTGAAAATCACTCAGTAAAGGGGAAAAATGGCTTTAAAACAGAGAAGCACTTATGACTTTCAAGTAACACTGCCTGTTCCCATGTGAAGAAAGATCCATTTCTGTACGAGCCTCTAAGCCAAGATAGTTAAACAAACCAGGAAAGTAATTAAAATTCCCACAAACAAGTGCTGCCCTCCCCATCCCCACTTACTTCTCTTAAATGGAAGAAAATTATATCAGCATATGTAAGATGAACAGCTAGATTAGGCTGGTGAACTTAATTAGCATCGTTGAAATGTTAGGTCTAAACTGTTAAAGAGTAAGAAATTTAGAAAAAAGGAGACTAATTATACTGCTGAATATATAGGTCTGGAGCTACAGCTGTTATAAATTGCCAGCTACAAATCTGTTACTCATCTGATTTGCAGGCGCTTGTCTGTGGGATCTTTCTAAGACTTTAGCCATCAGCAAACCCTCCAGTTTCAGCAATATGCTTACTCAGCTTTACCTTGCCAAAGAAGGAGGGTGACACCTTGAGAAAGATGGTCCCTCTGCCTTGACTTGACATGGACCACACCACTGACAGATCTGTACCAAGTTGCTTGGATGCCTTACGCCACTGCAAGTGACCGCCTTGGGAAACATGGAGTGGTTGCAGGGATGGGATGGTGCCAAGGCTGTAGGTTTGGGCATTGTGCTAGAAGAAATGCCAGTCCTTCAATGGTGGAGCAGAGGACTTCTCATCCTGTTGAGATGATAATTTCCAGCATGACTTTTTAAAAATTCCACATTGTACTCATTGAAATGGGGATTGTGTGTTTTATTTTGCATCCTCTGAAGGAGCGACCAGAGGGCACAACCCACATAAATTTTGAAGAAACACCAAGGACAGTGTGCTGTTCGTATATTTCTATATAATCTTGTCATCTTGTCCCAGGTATCCCTCCTAACTCAAAGCCCTTGTCCTCCTCTTTATCTTTTCCCAAATTATTTCCTCATTCTAGTCTAATCTCAACAGTCTGCAGTTTTCATTTCTCTTTGGTTTTTTTTCTTTCCATATTCAAAGCAGAGGACTTTGTCACCCAGGTAGGCTGGGTCTCAATGGCAGCTTTTCTGAAACAGCTCTCATCTTCGGTTCATTGATCAGTGCATTTTTCAGCCTTGTGAGTGTAGATCTGGTGCTGCTCATTTATTTCCTATATCAGTGGTCGAAGAACAGACGTCTTCAAATGCTACAAGAGGAAAAAGGTGCTGTGCAGGTATAGAAGTATCTCATCTATGTGTATGCTTGGAAAAGATGGGGTAGATTTTCATGGGGTGCATCTCTGTGATGAAGGCCAGCCAATGCCAAAGTGAGCCTAAAGTAGAAAATAACATGGCATATTTCACTTTTGGGATTTTTAAAGTTCAGACAAAAAAACAGACTTGACTGCAGAGAACTTACTGTAGACAATGCCACTAGTCCTGCTTCTCACTTCCATGTAGATAGAAAAAGTTGTACCAGCTGTGTACGCTGATCATTCACCCTCACCTCCATGCCTTGAAAGGTCACAGAACAGATCCTCCTGTACAGTATGTCAAAACATATGGAAGACAGGAAGTGATTAGAGACAGCCAATATGGCTTCACCACGGGCAAATCCTGCCTGAGTGGTATAGTGGCCTTCTTTGATGGAGTGACTGCACCAGTGGACAAACTTCTGTCAGACTTTGACACAGCTGCCCCCCAACATTCTTGCCACTGAAGCTGAAATGGGTTTGGTGGATGGACTATTAGATAGATAAGGAATTGACTGGATAACCACATCCAAATGTGTAGAGTCAGTGGCTCAATGTCTGAGTGGAAACCAGTAACCAGAGGTGGCCCTCAAGGGGCCATGCTGGGACCAATATAATCTCTTCATCAATGAAACACAGTAGGATTGAGTGCAAGCTTGCAGATGACACCATCTCAGTGATGAAGTCAATATGCTTGAGGGAAGGGATGATATCCAGGGGGACCTGGACAGGCTGGAGGAATGGGCCCATATGAATCTTGTGAAGTTCAAGAAGGCCAGGTGTAAGGTCCTGCACATTGGTTGGGAAATCCTCAATATCATTATTAACTGGAGGATAAATGGATTGAGATCAGCCCTGAGGACAAGGACTTGGGGATACTGGTGGATGAAAAATGGGACATGATCTACCAGTGTGCTCTTGCAGCCCAGAAAGGCAACTGTATTCTGGGCTGTATCAAAGGAAATGTGACCAGTAGGCCAAGGTTGGGGATTCTTTCACTCTGCTTTCTTGAGACCCCATCTGGAGTACTGCATCCAGTTCTGGGGTGCCCCCTACAAGAAAGACATGGAGTGGATTCTCCTCTACAGGAAGGTACCAGAATGGTCAGGTGGCTGGAGCACCTCTGCTGTGGAGAAAGCCTGAGAAAACTGAGGCTGTTTAGCCTGGTGAAGAGAAGGCACCAGGAAGAACTTACTGTGGGCTTTCAACATATAAAGGGGGTTTATAAGAAAGTCTGAGAAATGCTTTTTACCAGGGCTTGTAGTGACAGGACACAGGGTAATGGTTTTAAACTGACAGCGGGTAGAATTAGGTTGGATGTAAGGTGGAACTTTTTCCATGATGGGGGTGATGGGACATTGAAACAGTTTGTCCAGAGAAGCTGTGGACTCCCTGACAGGGTTCATGGCAAGTTTGGATGGGGCTTTGGGCAAACTGGGTTAGTGGAGGGTGTCCCTGCACATGGCAGGGTGATTGGTCTAGATCGTCTTTGAAGGTCCCTTCCAACCCAAACCATTCTATGATTCTATGATTCTGTGCGTACATAAGAGGAAATTACTTTCAAAATTACACAATATCCATAAATTCTGGAAACAGAAACCAGATCTCTAACCAGTATGGTTTCCAAATTGCAAATCTTGATTTCTCTAGTCTGTTCTGTAAGAAATGTAAGAAAATAGTGAATGAAGAGGTAATGTATTTAAATCACCACTGATCTTACCTAAAACAAAAGTTTCATTAGAAATAGAAATAGATCTTAGCCTCACTAATGACTCTCCTGATGTACACTGGATTTATGGGGCAGCTCTATAAATATTAAAGAGAGCTACAGGTACTGTAACAGCATGGAAAGAGTAATCACCCTTCTGCTTCCTCTTTGCTCTCTCTCTACTCCCATTTCTGTTTAGTACAAAGTGGATGACACTGACCTGTAGAAAATCCACATAAATATATATTACAAAATATACATATATATATATACACCAAAAGAGCTATTTCAAATATTTTCCATCAGAACCTCCTCTAATGAAGCTGTGAACCTGTTACAATAATGAGTCACATATAGTAAAAGAATTTCTCCAAGCCAAAAATAGTAAAGACAACGCTGTTTAAGAGAAAAAAGACGTATGTGAAAAAGGGAGAGGAGATTCAGAGAAAATATTTTTTCTATAAAATTCAGCATGCATAATTCGAGATCCTAGATGTGATTTATGTTCTGCATTTACAGTTGTGGTGGGTTGACCTCAAATATCACCTAAGCCCCACATATCTGTTGGCTCACTCGCTTCGCCCAGTGGGACAGGGTAGAGAATAGGAAGATCAAAAGTGAGAAAGCTTGTTGGTTGAAATAAAGACAGTTTAATTAGTCAAGGGAGGGTGGGGGGGGAACCAAAGCCATCAGTTGTTGCAAGGGCAGTCAGTTACTACTTCCCACAAGCAGACTGATGCCCAGCAAGTTCCCAAGCAACGGTTACTTTCCCCTAAAGACCCTTCCCAGCAGTGAAGAAAACTAAATCCAGCCTAGCCAGACCTAGTACAAAGCTCCATAATGTATAGATCCATGGTGTCTATATCAGATTTTATGACACTTTCATAGGAACGTGCTGTACCACTTTTCAAGGGGCCTTTGATCCCTATTCAATGATTTACATATATATTTTATGCCCTGCTGCCTGTGTATTTAATTGTATTTATTGTGGTCAAGGCAAAATAATACATTTCTCTACAGCTCCGATTGACCTCTGCAGCATCCCAGAAAGCCAATACATTTCAAGATGGTCATTTAGTCTGTCTTTGATTTTCCAGTCTGATGCAAATGTTTAGTGACCTTTCCTTCCATCTTCTGAGGGCTGATATCCTTCATCTAGTCACGTGGCCATCAGAAACGTGCCTACTGACCTGTCATCTGATGTGCAACCTCAGCTAACCACCATGCATTAACTTGTAAACCAGCAAGAAAACAGCATCAGAAACATTACTGTGATGAGCAGACTGTTCTGCTCATTCTCTCCATTTGTTGTGCCCTGCCTGTATGTCACTAGATTTTTTGTGTTTCCCATATACTCAAATAGATGTGGAGCTGTCTTCTAAATTGATACATATTATATCAAAACACAACTGGTATTGTTCCTAACATGTATTAGGAAAGTGTATTTTGCTGCTTTATTAGCAATCCAAACTGTGACACTCAGACATGCTTCTAGGTTCTTGTGTTTATATATGTATATATATGATGATCCTTATATGTATATCCTTATATATATACAGCTCCCCAGATGCTGATACTGCTATCATAGAGTCACAGAATACCAGGTTGGAAGGGGCCTCAAGGATCATCTTCTTGACAAAACTCTATCTAGACAAGGTAGCCCAGCACCTTCTTCAAACAAATCTTGTAAGTTTCCTATTTTGGGAATCTGCCATTTCTGTGGGGAAATTAATCTGATGGTTATTCTTATTGTGAAAAGTTTTTCCCCTAGACTGACCCTAATGACCAGGAGTAGCTTGCATCCATTACCCCTTTTCTTTTCCAAGTCACTCCTCCTTTGTAGCCACACTTTAAGTACTGGAACATGGGGATGAGGTCAGCCCTAAGCCTTCTTTTCTCAAAGCTGAACAAGCCCAATTCTCTCAGCTCTTCCTCCTATGGCAGGCTTCCCAGTCTTTTGATCATCTTGGTGGCCCTCCTCCTCTCCACCCTGTTCACATCTTTTTTGAATAATGGGGACCAAAACTGAACACAGTGTTCCAGACGTGTCCTGACAAGTGCTGAGTAGAGTGTGTCCAGAGAAGGGCAACCAGGCTGGTGAAGGGGCTGGAGAGCAAACCTTACAAGGAGTGGCTGAGGGAGCTGGGGGTGTTTTTCCTGGAGAAGAGGAGGCTGAGGGGGGACCTTATGACCACCTATAATTACCTGAAAGGAGGTTGTAGAGAGGTGGGTGTTGGTCTCTTCACCCAAGTGACAGGTGATAGGACGAGGGGGAATGGACTCATGCTGCTCCAGGGTGGGTTCAGGTTAGACATTAGGAAAAAGTCCTTCATTGAAAGGGTTATCTGGCAGTGGAACAGGCTGCCCAGGGAGGGGGTTGAGTCACCAACCCTGAATGTATTTAAAAGATGGGTAGATGAGGTGCTCGGGGATATGGTTTAGTAGAGGACAGCTATGGTTGGACTCAATGATCTCAAAGGTCTTTTCTGTCCTACTGATTTTATGATTCTGTGATAATAATTTATCTCTACTGGTGATGTTCTTGTTGATGCAACCCAGCATCCTGCTGCCTTTCTTGCCACTGCAGCATACTGTTTGCTCTCTTGACACCCAGGTCTCTCTTCACAGACCTGCTCTTCAGCCAGGTGGATCCCAGTCTGCACTGCATTTCTGGACTGTGTTTTCCCAGGTGCAAGACTTCATACTAGTCCTTCTGAACTTCAAAGGTTCTTGTTAGCCCACATCTTCCAATATGTATCACTGAAAGTTAATTCGTGACAAATGTAGTTATAATGCTATGCAAAGACTTACATAAATTTATGTTTTGTGTTTTGCATTAATAATCTAAAGCAGTCTTTTGCATCCTAAAGTGTATTTCTCTATTAAGTATTAAAATTAAAAAAAGTGAAAAGTTAGTATCAGTAAAATTATCTTCTATTTTGTCCTATTTCATTTTATAAGGCTAAGTGATCACCATCACTTAGTGATCATTAAGTGAACAGATTAACTTCACGTTACTTGAATTTAAGGAACAAAGTAAATGTCATTATATTTACCACAGAAGTATCAGAGACTACATAATTCATAATGAATGTTGATATGCATGTTAATCCCTTGAGCTCATTAGCGACATGTATGGGAGGATGGACATTGATAAATAGTTGCTATTCTGAAGAGAATTACTCATTATTTTCTCTCATTGTCTTCATTAGAGTTCCCAGGAATCCACATTATGAAGAATGAGAAGAAAAATCACTTTTCATTTCTTCAGGAACAGACTCTGTGTTTCATAAAAGAGTTGCAATTTATAATTAAGTCAGAAAGGTTCAAGAAGTGTATTTTCAGAAATTTATGATTGAAGCGCTAATATCCATGCATCATTCACCAAAAGTAATACTCTTTTTGTGTGGACCATTATATTCTCATTTTTATGACTGGGAGAGCTATGTAATCAGAAAAAAATGCAACATCAATTCTATGACTTTTCTGTTGAAACACTATATGCCTTCAGTGTTCAGTGGTGGACAAGGTGCTGTCATCAGTGCATAACCGTGGATGGTTTTTATCTTTAAAATACAATTTTTGGTGAAAGGACATGAGATGGAATGAATATGAAATAAAAACCTGTATGTCTATGGGATCAGTAAGGAATAAAACTCTGAAGTTCCATCTCTCCTAAGGACACAAAACTTTTGATTTTTTAAAAAAACCCTCATTGTTTAAAATCTGGAGTGAATGCCTTTTCCACGTGCTGCTTCAACCTTTAGACTACTTCAGAAATTGAAATGGTACAGTTAACCAAATGAAGAAATTTTGGGGACCAGGATGTACAGCAAATAATGTGAGGAGAGGCAAAGGCGTGAGCAGGCACTGGCCCTCCTCTGGCATCTCCGCTGGAAGCCTCACAGAGGGTTTGTGTCACCGCTGCTGTTTATCTCTTCAGAAATTAATTTGCTTATGTAGAAGTGGAGAGGAGAGGATAAGGACTGATAAATACCCCACGAAATTTGACGTAAAGGAAATGAAATTGCTGGTTTACATTTCTGGTGCTCATTCAGGGAACGGCAAGATGAAAAAAAGAAATATATTTAGACTCATTCAAACCTTTGCTTTTTTATCTGAAAGAACAAAGAGAACACATTGAAGGGAGTGCAGCACTGCAGTTGATTTTGCCAGAAACAAACTTACCTACCACAAAGAACCTGCAAATGGGTCCAGGAAAATGCCATATCATATCTCTGCTCCGCATTTGCTGCCAGGGAGGCTGAGATAAGTTGTATCATCTCCTTCAAGGTATTGCAATATAAGTGCTTCAAAAAAAAAAATGACCTCATTTTTCAAAAGTTTTATTGTTAAGTTTGAAGACTAGACAAGGTCATACTGGTTTTACATCGTTCTACATGATTTAAGTATATACAAAACCATTTGAATATTACACAGCTTGAAAGGTTGCAAAGGTCATTGTGTCCAAGATATTTCTGCACTTAACTGACACATCAGAAGCCAGCACTGAATATTATAGTTCACATTTGTTGTATAGCAAAGATACACTCATTTAGTATCCTTAGTCTTCAAAACTGACACTAATTTGTATGCAGCCATTCCGAAAGAGAAAGTCAACCTCAAAACCAGAGCCAGTTAACGTGATAAGCCCTTAACAGAACACAGATAAAACGGAGCCTCGTGCCGGTGCTTTATTTCCCAGGCTATAAACGTAGCACATTACAGAGCTACAGAAAGGTGAAGTCTGCCTACAAATACTTAACTGGTTCAGGGTGAAATTTAATTATGAGAACATTTTCAGTCTTGCTTAGTGCCATTGTACAATTAATACAGAAGTCAAGGATCGTTTCAGAGGGTTTATCCATCCTCCCCCCTTTAAAGGGACATATCCTGCACTTATTTCTGGTTTTGCTTTCACTGGGACAGTACAGGCATGTTCATTTTTAACTTGTCCCTTGTGACAATGGTGCTCGCTGAGATAATAAAATTAAAGGGAACAAATTTTTAAATCTAGACCATAATCTGATTTTCATCTGCTTTGTTAAATCTGAAGTATTCCATAGAAATCAAGAGTGATTTCAGACTTATACCACTGATACTGAGGGCAGAATTTGGTATTATGGCTGCACAATGTCATTTAAAAAAAAAACTTCTTGGCTGCTAAACAATAACTTCATTAGAAAAAGCCCCAGTATGTCGGCTGAAATTGTAAGGGCATCACGTATATGATTCTTTTATAAATTATCTCAGAGTGTCATCACAATGGCTATGGAGCTTTCTTTGCAGGTTGTGAAGACTGCTGGCAGATGAAAGCTGACACAGGACTTAAGGAAGAAAATACTCTAACTTAATAGAAAATAAAATTACTATGCTAGTATCATGACAACGCTATTTTTATATGAAGATGAATGGATAGTGATGAAATTGCTAAGCCAATAAAGATTAAAAAGCGCTTAAGTACTTAAGTATTTCAAAAGAACAGTAAAATCAGTTGGTAAACTAGAGAACCTATTTTCAGAAATGGCCTTCAATTTTTTTGGGGTACAGTTGACTAGTGAAATAGCTACATGCTATTCTTCATATCAGCATTTGAATTCAGGGACACTTGCTCTCCCAACAGGAAAATGTTTCTGGACCTCTTTGAATATTGTGTGTGCCCTAAAGAGAGAAATTATTTCTTTTCTTGGGTTCTTTTTTTTTTTTTTTTTTGTTCCCTACAGAGCCTAAAGTGCAAAACTTGGGCAATGGGCAATTTAGGAATGCATTTGTCCTCCATTATTCTGAATTTTCTTGCTCTACAGAAGTACCCTCATGATTGACTTTCTCTTTAAAATCGCTCACTATGCTTGAAGACCATTCCATATATACATCATTAAGGAATGCTGTTAACACGGTTACAGACAAGACAGTAACAGTCTAGTGGCTTTTGTTATGCAGCACAAAGTAAAAAATAAAGAACAAACTTAGCAGTGTTGCACAGGACCTCAACATTTCTTACACATACTTTTACCTTTACAAGACTCTTCTTCAGAAGTCTTTAAATGTCTAAGCCTTATAAAATAAATACTTGTATAAATACAGTTTAAGGATTAAGTCATTTTATAGAGGCAGGGTGTTCTGTTTGTTAAAATGTGACAGTTTAAGTGACGCTATCAGAAAACCGCCACCAATATATCCCCAATTCTTGTAAGTAAAATTCCTGGCTGCTATTCTAGAGTCTTTCACAGTTCAATGGATAATATATTTTGTCTGTGGTGGAGAATGTGTGATTAAATGCAGGTTTTTGAAATCCAAACCGTTTTGTTGCCAAAGTAAACTTTGCCCTTTGTGGACTGTTGGCCAACTAGCTGTTTGCCTGGGAAGCGGTGCCCAGGTTCATACTTTAGTGTTTCAGTGAGAATGTATCCGTGATAAAAAACAAGTTCAGTGACATATGCTAGAAACATGCAGCTGTATATGTCTCTCTCTCTATCTCTCTCCACATCAGCATGTTATGAAATTAAAAGTGTGGAAGTAATCCTAGATGCTGTTAATTTGGGTAATGATAAAAGGTCCCCTTGCTCCTTGTCCCTGGAATTCTTTAGACATCGGTGCTACACTGACATAGTTGTAGAGCACAAAGGTTGGTGTCATTATCTCCAATATCAGGAGAAAACGAGGCATGGTGGGGAGAATGTCCCCCTTGCTGCTCCACTTTTTCTCCTAAACCCAACCTTTAAACTGGGGTCCTTGGTGTTTATTGTGTTGTTAAAACTACATAGCCTGTATGAAGCATTTCTGGATATGAAGAATGATAAAAATCAGCCTCCATGTGGTTCAATGGCATACGTCTGAAAAGATAGTTGGGTGTGGAGGATGCTAGGGCCCAGCTTTGATGAACTCCTACACAACCTCTTGCCTTCAAGTCTGGGAGCCAGGCTGTGTCTGCCACCATTAGAAGAGGTTTTGCTGGCAGTAAGGAAGTCATTCCTCCTGTGTGTCTTTTAGCACTTACTCCTTCACCCCACATTTACCTCCTCACAGAAATTAAGGAGGTTTCTGAAAGAACCAATTGGCCAGGCAGCTCCATCTGGGGTTGTGTGTTCACCCCTGGGCAAGTCACGGAACGGGCTCAGGATTTGATGCACTGTGTGCCTTTACCTCTGCGGGTACTTAAGATGAGGTACCACAAGTACCATGGCGTCTCATCTCAGCATCCTTGAAAAAGCACATCTCAAGCAGAATTAATAAACTTTGGCAAATGCATTAACTTCATAATATACTGATAGCAGATTTTGTTCCATATGCAAACAGGTCACCTCTAAACAGAAAAGATGGAGATCATGTCTATAGCATGCAAAACAGAGAAGGAAAATGGGGTTAGTTAGGAAAACCCTTTAGATGCATGGACTCTGCTGTTCAGATGAAAGTGATGAAAGGTAGCTTGTAATATCACATGTACTGTGTTAAACAGTACCACGGAGTATCTTCCAAAATATATGTCATAAATACTGACAGTGTTTGATAGGCACAATTACTATAATGCGGTCATCCCCAAGTAAACTTATTGCTAAAAGCTGCAGTATCACTTTTTGCAAGTAAGATGACAATATGATTTATGGAGAACTCGTCAGCCCGGCGTTTCTAAAGCTGCAAATGAGCTTTGTCATGCTACTTCTCTTCCCTTGTAAAAAGGATGCTGCTGTTTTTCCCTAACATCTTTCAACAAGTGTGAACAACTCAAAGGAAAACCAGAAAGATAATTCCACAGCAGAAGGGACATCACTAACAGATTTCAAGGACAAAATCGGATTGGATCATTTAAAGGGCAGGCTTAGACCTCCTTGCGAAAGACAGTTAGCGGCCTACCATAAAATGAGCACTTGTTCATGAAAAAACCACTCAGCATCCTACAGGCTTTGCACAGTTTCTTCTACAGAGGGACTTTTAGCTACACCAAGAGCTACGATGCCTAACAGAGATCCACCTCAGTCCTCCACTGTGCAGCCCAGCAGCTCCGACCGCAGGGTGATCCTGCCATACCACGACCACGGGAGGATGCGGACGTGCCGAGCGTAGATCGGAGGGTCGATGACGTTCTTGCGGTGCGTGTCGTTGTCAAAATTTCCCTGGAACACCTGAAGGGTAATTAATGAGAAGGTTTAAGCCCATGTGGCATAAAGAATGTCTGTGGTACACATGTCCCTGGGGTCCTCCCTGATCTCCGTGCTGATTTTTGGTCAGTTGGGCATCAAGCGAGCACCTTCGTCTGCTAAGACCTGGGGATTTCATTGCACGCCAGAGCTGGGTACGACCATGGCATGCTCAGTTCCTGTGCAGATTTAGCTTAATCTGCTGTTCTGCCAACACCCACAGCCCTGTTCTAAAAGTTACATAAAAATCATTAACATTTGAAAAATTAAATGTCTTTTTACTTGGCATTTGTATCATGGCAAATTAATCCCAGGAGATCCTGTTATTGTTTCCAACAAAATAACATTAATAATTTAAGGTAAGAAGAATTTTTACTGTAACACAAATATAGCTTGGATGCGACTACATAAACCCTTGTAAAGTTAGTGGTTATCAAAGATACTATCTCCTGTCAACCCACCGCCCCCAACACTCAGGATATGAATTAAGGGCATTGATTTGTGATGAAATTAAAAAATCTTTGCACAGTATAGTGCATGTTAGAAAGTTATTTCACCTAGTATGGCTTAATTAATACGTAGGAGAGTTCCCAAACTTCTCTCTGTGTTGAAACGACACTGGATTTTTCCCCTGGCAGCCACTATTTAAATTCAAAGGCCACGGCACCACTTTTTGGCAAAATGATCAGATTATCCTCTTGGGATCTTTTCAGTTTTTTTATGGGAAATTTTCATTCTCTTGAAATGTCAGCCAATTCACTTTTCATTTGTAAAAACTGTATTTGATGCTTCTTACACTTGAAATCAATGACTTTCGTTTGTACCATGCAGAGAAGGAATATGAACCTCCTGATCAAGTGCTTATATGACTAAATTAGTGCACAACGACAAGTTTCCTGAAAGTTCTTAGGAAAAAATGTCAGTTTGAATTCAGAACATGCTGATCTACTATTCTAGCCTTCAAGCTGGTTATTTCATGATATGTTTACAAAGCGCTATATGAAAATCTTCACTTTTTGGTGTCCATGTTGCACCTTTTCTTTGAATTTCTAAAGCTTCTCTCAAGTGCTATTGATTTGGCATCCTGAACAAAACGTGTATCATCCACAAGTGATGCTCAAGTGATAAATTTCCCTTCTCACCTGGCAGCTCGCTAGCACAGAGATGGGAGAATTAAAGCACTGAGGAGTTAAGATAGATGGATAAAATTGCAGACCGACTGACCACAGAAACAACAGCACTGTTACAACAGTAAAATTGTTCTGCTGCCCAAGTGCTGTTAATTACATAAATCATTGGGAGCTTGGGCTAAGAAGACTGTACCTGAATTTTCACTTGTGGCCATACAGCAGACAACAAAAGGCAGCAAGCTTATTATTAAAGTTCCAGTGTGGCACCCTGGAATGTACAATATATACAGCTAGGAAAGCTTAAAAGTAAATTTTTTTTCATTTGATTTCTTGCACAGGCACGCAATATATCTGTTGATATTTTTTAACCAAGCTGGATGATGAGCAGTGCAGAACGGCAGACAATTCTTGCTGCAGAGGTACTGGAAAATTCTTTTGCTCTCTATTTTATTTTCCCTACGGAAGATGAATTTCAGAGATAACATTTAAATGTTATTGTAGAACAAAAAAACCCCATTGTTGTTTATCAGAAGGACCCATCTGTAGCCCCAGTATTTGTATCCACATACTGCTATGCAAAATAAATAGAAGTATGTGATGGAAAGCAAGCAAAAAATACAGCTGAACAGGGCAGGATTATGTCACTTACTTAGAGCAGGAAAACATGAATTAGATTTTATTTCTACCACACATATGATTTTACTAGCACTTGAAGTCAAACTAATCTGATTCAGAGATTAATTTATGCAAATCTGAAATTCTCCTTCCCTCAAAAATCAAGACCCAGTTTCAAGAAAATGACAAAATGTCCTAGATCAGAAAAAGGATTTTAGGGAAATACATTTATCAGAGACTGAGGGAAGCTTTGTCAGCATCCATAGATGTGACTTGTGTGAAAGACAATATTTTAAGAGCAAACATCCTGGATGTTTTTGCTGTGGGCCTATGGCAAATTTCTTATGGGAAAAACATATTCTTTGTCACTCTTCATTTTACTTCAGCCTCAGTTCACTAACAGAATCAAGAAAATTGGGATGAGAAGAGATGACAAAGGACAAAAACTGTTATCAGTAGAAAAAAGCTATTTCTCTAGTCAAATGTAATTTTTCTTTAATTACCTGTTGCTTTATGCCCAAACAGTCCATAGTAAATAAACCACCTAGGATATGAAAAGCTCTTGAAGAGCCAGTAGCCTCATACTCGGTGGAAGTTCACTGTTCACATTACTATCTGAGAAAGTCTATTTCAGGGTACAACACATCTGAAAACTAATCATTTATTAGCATTCAAGAAGCTGATGTCAGAGTTATGATAAGAGCTCTATATATTTTTTTCTGATTAAAATAACCATATCCAGTGACAATAAAACGCAAGCTGATTAGTCAAGTTAAAAAAAAAGAAAAAGCAGAGTATAATTATTAATGCACCAGTGCTAAAGCAAGCATATATCTTCATTTTGAGTCCTGGGTCAGTGCTGATCTGGTCCTGCTTTATCTCTAACAGCAAATACACAGAGTGGCGAGATGGACACAAGCACAGAAGAACGTCCTTTTGCAAATTATTAAATGGACTAGGGATCTTCAGCCTGAAAGAAGATATGATGGATGTCTAGGAAAATGTAAGTGGTGTGTGAGAAATCAATCTGCACTTACCAGAGACGCAAGGGGACAAGGAATGAGGGGACAAGGGCAGGTTTGTTCCAAGCCACCTAAAGGTCGCAGTTCCCCATGCAACTCATAATTAAACTGTTGCACAGTTTCCAGAGCCTTTAACTACTGTTAAAGATCATAGAATCATAGAATCACAGAATGTTTTGGGTTGGAAGGGACCTCCAAGCCCATCTAGTTCCAACCCCCCTGCCATGGGCAGGGAAACCCCTCACTAGACCAGGTTGCCCAAAGCCTCACTCAACCTGGCCTTGAACACTGCCAGGGACAGGGCTTCCAAAACTCTCCAGGTACCCTGTGCCAGGGCCTCACCACCCTCAGAGTAAAGAATTTCTTCCTAATGTCTAAGCTAAACCTGCCCTTTTTTAGCATGAAGCTATTGCCCCATGTCTGATCACTGCATTCCCTGGTTAACAGCCCCTCTCTCACTTTCCTGTAAGACCCCTTTAAGTATTGGTAGGCCGTAATTCGGTCACCCTGGAGCCTTTTCTTCCCCAGGCTGAACAAGACCAACTCTCACAGCCTGTCTTCATAGGAGAGGTGCTCCAGCCCCTTGATTGTCTTTGTGGTCTCCTCTGGACATGCTCCAACAGCTCCATGTCTTTCCTGTACTGGGGACCCCAGAGCTGGACGCAGCACTGCAGGTGGGATCTCACCAGAGCAGAGTAGAAGCTCCCTTGACCTGCTGGCCAGCTAAACTGCTGAGGGCAAACTCAGCAGAGGCTAGTGTAGAGACAGAAGAAAGCTCAAGGATGGGAAGGAACACTAGGGAAGAATAACAGCTCTATGTTTTTTATTTCTCTGGCCATCTGCTACAGGATGCTCCCTCCCTTGGCCACAGTTTCAGCCCCACCCAGCCCTGTGGCTCCCACATTACAAGATGCTTGTGTTGGTAAAAAGTGGACCGAAGCTCCTGCATTTTGACAGCCCCGTTGTAGAATGTTAAAGATTTTACAGCAGATAAATCTATTTATGTCAGCCTGCATACTTAACAGGTGTAACTTGCTAAAACATTTACTCAGCAGCCTCAACAAGTTTACATATACACACCCCACACACATATGTGTAGTTTCTCTGTAGCTTAGTCTTTTACAGCTGCTATTAAAATAAAGTAAAAAAAAAGTAGAAAATGCATGCTCTTATGCTTTCAAGTATGGTGACTTATTTTATGATCAGTTCATGCAGAAGAGAACAAAAGCATCAAAAATATGTACTGGTAGTCTCTGCAGAAAGATTTCCAGAATACAGATTACAGATAACACGCAAGTCCTGTTTATAATTGTGTCCAACAGGCAATTTGTATAGCTTGCCTTCAAATATCCACTAAGATTTTTCAGTAGAACTATGTGCTTTATGGCATAAACAGCAAAGTAAATGGATTCATATTTTCAAAAGAAAACTATTGTATGTTTTATGACAGAAAAATGTAGAAGAAATATCTGAAGAACAATAGCATGGGAAAAGGGGAATTTATTACAAGTGGAGTTTGGTTTGCTGGAAATCAGGTTTTAGGGCACATCCATGGGGTGAATTAACAGGTGACTGCGGTGGGAAAGACTATAGTGCTGTGTCAATTGATGTGCAAAGAGGGTAAAAGTTTTCTCCACAGAGAATCCTTCTGGATCTCATGTATTTCAGAAACTCAAATTGCATCAAAACTCTGCATCAGCCAAAGCATTATTGGTTCCTGCTACTCATGACAGTGGCTGAGAGTTGCAACTTCAATATTCAAGCTGCAGATGGTGAAGTCACGGTATTGTCTGCTGCACCTTAACAGTATTTTTTATTGGAGTAGAACATTTCAAAAATGTCATTTCATGTGGCAGTTAATCCTGCTCACATCACAGGCAGATTGCTTTAAAAGTATAGGTAGATCTGGCTTCTCTTTGGAGTTTGCTTCAGAGCAGAATATCTCAGGACCAATAAAGGAGGCACTGTTCATTTAAAATCCAAAAGCGAGCTACATGGAAACTGGTTTTTCACAGCCATATTCCTTTATTTTGGAAACATTTCATTTATTACTATACAGTGTAAAAGACTTCCTCAAGCAAGAGAGGAAATTCACATATTTGGAAAAAACTGTTTGCTTGAAGTTTTTTGTTCTTGGTGGAGTAACTCTTTTCACCATGAAGAGTTACAAGTGACTAACACCAGGTAAAAGATGGTCAAAGACGTCCTGATTTCTCACCACACATAGAGCTGCTGTTCATATTCTGTTTGGTGGAAGATGGTTTCCACTATAAATGTCTGGGCAGGGATATTTTAATATACATATACACATATGTAAACACATATGTCTCTGTGTTTGTGTATACATGTGGTTTTAGAGCCATTAGGAAGACAGAAAATACATTCTTTCTCTTTGACCTAGTATACATAAAATCTCTGTGGGTGGGTGTAAAATTTCCACTCCTGATCACAGGCATCTTCCTTTCTTCTTCATAGAGAAGTTTTCTTGGGACTAAAGAGTCAGGGATTGGTCAGCATCCAAAGGATAGCTATGCAAAAGGGTTCAGTGCCAGAAGAAGGACTGCTTTTTCCCTCTCTGCGACACATAAATAAGAATATGTATTACATGACCTTTATTATTTCCTCAAGTTCAGAAGAGGTATCAGGCAGGTCAAACTTCTAAACTTGCAAAACACGCTGTCACATTCTTGTTCTTTTGTCCACTTGATCTATCTACTGACGCTTCTAAATTGGGAATTTACTCCACTGCATATTGTTTCTAAGTGCTTTATGATAGAAGGCTCAAAGTCAAGCAGAAAGAGAATTGTTTTGAAGACCAACTTCTCCCCAGAAATGCTTATGGACATTCAAGGAAGAGGCTGTTAATATCAGCATGTTGTCTTCCTTCAGCCCTTAGTTCAGGAGGAAGGAGAGATATGTGCTGGAGGCACAACCTAGAATAAGCACAGATAGATCTTCATCTGATACCTATCATGTTAACCCAGCTAAACTTAACAGAAGTCACTCACACTTTGAACCAGCATGGAAAAAAGTAATATTAATGTTAGATTAGAAATATTATTTTAAATAATACTCATAAATAGCAAGAATTATTTAGATAATATTACTAAAAATATGTTCTCCAACAGTGCCAAGTATGTAGATTACATGTAGGGATTAAATCTGTCATCGTCAACCAGTTGTTATCATATTTAAACAATGTACAGAAAAAAAAAAATTAGGAAACCAAGCAGAAAGATTTTTAACCTGACATGATCTAACTTTTCATTTATAAGTAGGTTCCTGTCTTCCGTTGCTATGGCAATTAACTAGACACGCAAAGCATGCAACTTAATAACTCTTTCATCGTTTTGTGCACAAATCCAGTGGTCATTTGCATACTGGACATTGTCTGCCCACAGTTAGTGGGACAGATGATGGCTAATAATGACTGGCAGTGCTGCAGACTGCTCTACTCACTTAGGCTACTTTCAAATGTTCTCATCTTATTTTAAAAAACAGCCTCTAAAATTCCATTTGACATTGCAGCTGGCCTTGAGTTATCTACAGCAGGCTGTGCAATTTATAAATCACATGTGGAATGTGTTTTAAAAAAAAAAAAAAAGGTCAAATTTGGTTTGGATGTCCTTAGCTTTGGAGGCATAGTGAGCTACTGACCTCTAGTTGAGAAAAACAAGATAGCTATTAGGTCTGGTCCTTTCTCTGAAATGTATTTTCTTCCTACTTGCCAGCCTGAAATGTAATTTATTTTGCTTCTTGAAGACAACAGGAAAATTTTTCAAGCAACTCATTCAAACTTATTTAAAATGAATGAGAAAGGATTCAATTTTTAAAGAAATGCTTGCTTCTTTTTTTCTTCCCCCTCCCCTGCTAATACCTTTTAGCCTGCATTCACAGAAGTTCAGTACAGATGTGAACTTAAATGACTGACCATTACAATAGCAGAAGCCAAACAGGAGCTGCAGGAGCTGTTCCTGGAACAGCTTTTCCATTTGAAATGGTGCAAAGAAAACTGAACACCTTATTTCCTTCTGTTTGAAACAACTAATTTGTTTAAAAAAACAGGCTGCATGTACTGCTTTTGTAAATACAAGACTCCAAAAATGTTTTTCCTTTGTGAAATAACTCCACAAATGATGAAGAGGCAGAAATGAATAGGTTCATGAAGTCACTGAGATCCACTGACATATTAGGACTCCTGTAAACTGCTGAAGAGCGAGATGTATAGCACCAGACAGGGTTGAACTCTCAGCTCTTTCTTCAATGCATTTTAAAGTCACAACATTCAGCCGTAAGTCATGATTACCAGCCTACCAATATCTCCCTAATTTCTGTGTCTGATGCATTCTTTTTATCTTTGCTCTTTCCAGAATATAAAAATGACATGTTTCATTAGGACTTTAAAAGTAGCTATTTTTCTTTTGTCCCATCTTCCTTCACTTGAAAGTTTTTGAAACAATCTTTCTTCTAAATTATTGGATGATTTTACAAAGATCTCAAGATGAGTATAGGATGAGTAAATCACCTGCCAAGGAAATAAGAAGTCTATATATCCTATCCTCCATAGAAGAAATTAAGACGTTCCATTGATAAACAGTAGGAATGAGGGTAAATTATGAATAATTTATGGTTGCTGCTGTTGATAGTAGCCAATATCTATCTTTTATCTCCCTTCTGTATCTCCAGGGAGCAGAAGAAAAAATTCACTGGAGTTTCATTTTGCTGTGAAAGCACGGTTTCTTCTGTGGTGTTCTGTCATTTTGGCCTAAGGAAATTGTTGTGGATACTCAGCAAAGTTGTAACTTTCAGACAGGACCAATGATGCTCTTTCTCTTCCAGTCCCCACTGATGAAGCACAGCAGTGCTTTTTCTTCAGTTGTTTTAATTTTTCATTTATAATTTTGTTCACTGCACACAGGCCAGAGTGTGGTCAGTTATCTGTGGTACCATACACATCCAGTGAGCAAACCCCATCAGAGCACACTGCACTGGCACACTCCTACCTGGAGTGGCTATGAAGGGTCACACTGGAAGGTATTTACTGGGTGATGCTCCATGCCTTCAGCAGAATGCAATTTAGGTATTTGCAGTAATGAAATGGATGGTGGAAATAGATTTGCTTGTTGAAGATGCAGATATGGCCAAGCTTTTCCCATTTTGGAAGGTGGGATCAAAATTCAGAGTGGTTTGGATAAATTGGAGAAAAGTGCTGATCAGTGGTGCAATTTAATAATGACAAGTAGCAAGTCCAACTCCAGGAACTCACTTCACAGACACAATATGTAGAATGATGGAGCTGGAAGTCGTTCTGCACTGAAGATTCCAAGACTACAGCAAGTTTGGGACAGCACATTTGAGGAGGAACTGGTCCAAGGAGGATGATGTGAGGTTGAGAAAGTACAATCTTTGAGGAAAGACTGAAAGAACAACATTTTTTTTTCTTTTTCTTTTTTTCTTTTCCTTCCAAGAAGAAATTGAGAAGAAATAAGTAAACATGTTTCAAACAAGACAAATTCTGAATAGATGAAGATAAAATCAGGGTATTGTGTCATCTGAGGGCAGATGGACTGCAAGGAGAGGGATAAGCAACTTTTCACCTTCAAGGATATTTAAACACTGTAATAGACTACTTATATAATAGAAGTTTTATCACAGGCTGTTTCTACAAACATATTAAATAATAATCTGATCCTGAATGGTGCAGGATATGAGCACTGTATGAGATGAAGGACAGTTGAATGAATTATGCCTTAGTTCGAACAATGAACTGTTTGCTCCTACCCACTGAGTGTCAAGAAAGGAGCTGTTGAATTCAATTTTCGTCTGAGAAGACCTCAGAGGGGATGGGAGGAGAGGAGCGTAGTCTCTTCATAGATCAAGAGGTGTATGTTTAGGTGCTGTTGTGAAATCCTTTCCAATCTCACCTCCTATAAGGTTCTGCCAAGTTCACTGCCTGACAGCTAGCATTTCTGAAATGTCAGACCCTGACAACAGACATCTGACTTTTCCAGACTTTAATCATATGGGAAAAAAATAAAAGCAGTAAAGGTATTTGGGATCACTGTGAGTGTATCAAAGACCGAGGTCCCGAGTGCCGCCAAGTGTCCATGTTTGTTTATCTATACAAATTGAATTTTAGAAGTTACAGCATCTAATTCCCAGCTAAGCATATTTCCAGTTTTTAATTGCTCTTGATTTGCTAAAGAATCATAATAAGATTTTTATTCTCAGGGACGTTACTCAATATGGGATGTGAGATGTTTTAGTAAGACAATGATTAAGAGTTTCCATTGTTCCTAATGGATTATGCATATATAGTAAGTAGCAATCCAGCTGACGATGAAAGCAAAAATAACTTAATTGCCTTGGCAAATGTTATGACCAAATGTATACTGGGATGATGCTGTTAAGTGAGAGTGCATTTTCTTTTAGACTTCGTTCCAACTGTTGCTGTTTCTCGCCAGAGACTTGAATGCACGCGTGTTCCTGTTTCTCAGACAAGCAAAGGCAACAGTTTGCTAACAGAAGTTTGGCTCGAAGAAGACATTTCTTTCAAAGTACATCTTTTGCTTCTGTTTTTAAATGCCAGGGATTTAAAAGGGGATGTGTACAAAGCACTGAAGTGACTATCTGTCAGTTATACTGAATGCGTTTGTGGTACAACCACGAAAGGTGAGTTGTTTGTTTCCAATTTTTTATCTGACAACCATTTATACTAGACGCATCCATAATCACTGGTGTCAGGACCTTCTCAGTTGGATGGCTAAACCAACTGATTTTGTTTTCCCGACCTAAAATCCTTTAGAATTCGATAGGGGAGAAAAATCTCAGTGCAGGATAAACCCTGAGTGAACTTCCATTTGGTTTTTCAGTGTGGGACTTTGCAGTGTCATCTTTGTGTGCAATAGCCTTACAAAAGTACCATTCCTATGCAGACATACACATGCAGTTATTTACATATTTAATCCGGTAATTTAGGACACCTTCCTCTAATAAATGGGTATACATTTGATCAATTATTTAAAATAAGTGCCATTAAAGAGTTCTATAAATATACCCTAAATAAAATGTATTATTTTTTTTTATTCTAAGACAAATAAATACAAGTGGAAAAATTTATTGCCATGAATATAGATGTTAAAAACACCAGGTTTGAGACATGCATTAACAGACACATCAGCTACCTGGTATTTTTATTTATGTATGTTTTGTTTCAATCAGACATAATCCCACTAAGATATTTAATAATTCACATTTTGTCAGCTTGCTTAATGTTTCCCTTATACAATGCATATGCTGTAATCTCTTTCTTACTAGATGATATTATGTGTCCAGGTATTTGCAGCATGAAAGTGCTATACAGTATAAAGAAAAGTTATAATGGATAACATCCTAAATAACAAGAGAAAAGTCAAATGCTTCTTGCTAAATCAGTCAGTAAAACCTATACTTTCTCTGTGCCTTTCATGAAATATTTGCAGAGGAAGTTGTGAAACTCTTTATGCTTTGTATTCATTTAATTGTGTAATAAAAATAATCTTTCTGTTGGGTATTTCAAACCCTAATGATTAATTGCCAGAAAAAAAAAAAAAGAAAAAAGAATCAACCCAAAATGGCAAGGTAATAAGGTACACTAAAGATGTGCTTTACAGAAAATTACAGAAAATAGTGCATACTTATCAAAATATGCACCAAGACACTGTTTTGAATATACAAATAAATTGCTATTTATACACCTTCTCCCCTAGAGTTAAAGGAAGAAATAATTCCACTAAATGGAGAACTGTAAAGTTTTATGTGCCATATTTAATAGCATTAAATCAGGTGCATTGCACTGATAGGTATGATATTACTACACTGTGAATGTCATTGTATTATATGACTATTTTTTATTCACCTTGACTTTTATCTGTGGGATCCTATGCATATGGAACCCTATAAAGCAGGCAGCATGCAATAATCTACCGGCTTCCAGCACTGGAGCTACTACAGCCCTCTGTAAACGTAACCAAAATAGCAATTTTCTCTTTGCTTTACCTTATCCTTCTTCTGCTTTTCATCTTGGTATATGATCCAGTGCTCCCCATCATTACTGTAAGCAATCTTGTAGGACCCCACGAATTGGACGTGACCGAAATCTTTAGCTCCTTGGGTAATTATGCCAGTGATTTTTGTAGGCACAAGCAGATCAACCTAAACAAAACAGAAATAAAACAAAATATAGAAGAATGCGATTAGAACAGCTTCTGTTTGCAGTCTGACTTTATACCACGCCAAAGGAAAATGAGGCAGCACATCACACAATGTTGGCAGACATTCTTGGATGCAGGCAGGAATGCCCAGAAGATGTTAGGAAGACCCTCAGGCCATGGTGAGAGAGGACCCAGTCCATAAGGTGGCTTTGCTCTGCTTTGTAACTGTGGCCACCGCGTGCTGACACCACAGATAGTAACTTTCTTTCTCCAAGCTCCAAGTTGGTTTACTTTATTTTTCTGTTTATTTATAGTTTATAACACCTAATGGCACATCAGGGCTGATCTCATGCTGTGCTATACATATTCCATTGTGCTATTCATGGTCCCAACAAAACAGCAGTCCCCACTGCAAATAACCTGTAGCCAAAAAGCATTCCCATGTGCTCCTAGTAATCAGAATATGGTTTGCCAGAGGTCGATTCCCTAAGTGCCTTTCCATTTCATTTGCAGTGACAGAATCAGTGCTTTGCTACATCTTCTAAAAACATTTGCTATCACACTTCTTTTCCTGCTGAACTTTTCTTCTGACTTTAAGCCTTTATTTCTTTTTCTACCTCCAAAGCTCTGACTTTGGCATTCCTTGATTTTACTGAGTTCTTTATTTTATAATCTTAGCACAAGAATTTTAAAAATGCAAGGCAGGAATCTTAAATCCTAATAAAATCTGAGCTTTCAAGTGGCTTTGACGTGGGTCAGCACATCTGTGATCAGTTCTTTTGAACCAGAACCCAACACTGAATAGAACAGATTTGGGCCAGATGCCTTGGATTAAAATGATCAAGGAACAGAATACAATAACAGAAGCAAATTGACGTAATAACGTATTTTTAGAGGAAGAACGGAGGAGTTGAATTCCCTATCAAAACTGACATTTACTTGAAATGTGAAGGTAAAACTGGGGCTTCATTCTGTGTCCTCCAGCAATGCAGCAAGCCAGTTAAAAAAAAAAAAAAGGAAAAAAAAAAAGGTAGATTTATTTCAAACAATAAATGGCTGTGGAGCAGTCGGCATTTTTAATATTGTCCGTTAAATCAGGCAAGAGAGACTAATAGTAAAAATATTACAGTAAAATGAAAGGACTGCTGAACTCCATGAGGAGATGAGTGGTATGTTTTTACAGAAAAAAAATTAAAAAGAGAAGGTGAAGGAATAAAGAATCTCTGACTTATCAAATGCTGACAATCCAGTCTTGTGATTTTTGGGAAGCTGACCTCCCCCTGCCCTGAGCAAACTAGATTTTGACTGAAATATGGGTCAAGACAGAAGAACAGATGTGATACATAGAGTAAGAAATTAATCATGAGAAGAAAAGGAAAAATAAACAAGCATAGGTGGTCAACTGGTCCCAGCCAATGCCTTTGAAAGATGTATGCTACAGTTTGGTGTTTATAGAGAAGAAAACACAGAAAAGAAGAGCAATCAGACAAGGAGGACCAGAAACCTGTGCCCCAACATATTAAGACAGGTAGAAAATAATAGGAATAATTCAGCATCTTCAATACTGAGATACTGCTGCAGTCCCTGGAAGACGTCATTGTCCACAGATTGTCTAATTTATTGTCCTCTGATGGCAGCAATGCTGCTCAGAGGAGCACTGCAAAATATAAGGCAAATATCCTGGAGGGGCAAAAGTCTTTTTCTTTTCTCTTAGGTCAGTGAGAGACAGAAGGACTCAATCAGTGATCACTCAGAGCAGAAGTCTGCTTTGGATGCTCTCATGGTCTGCTTGAAGGGACTTCATTCTTCTGTAAGGACTGCAGGGGATGTTGCTTCGATAGCCTAAGTGGGCCTCTGGGAAATGAACACTGCTAATTAGTATGAGTCTTTAATGAATTAATAAACATCAGGTCTCCAGACCTTGCTTCCAAATATTTTGGAGTCTAAATGGATATTCTGTTTTTCAAAAAGGCTGATGTGGTAAGGAATCACTAATTGGTCTGTACTTCCAGGCAGCATTTGAAATAAATATTTCAGAGTCAACTTTAGATTCTCTTTATAAATAAATTTAACATTACCATTTTCTAAGTGTGACCTTTTCAGCAGAGAATGCTGTTATAGTAAAAGTTAATATCTCTCCTGTTAACTTGAAAAAAAGCCTCCATAAAAAAATGTTGTTTATTTTTAAAAAGCTGAAAGCGATCTAAAAGAATTTCACAAATATTTAACATCGCCATGGCACTCAGAGTATTTCTCATAGAAATTCAGAACATGGAGAAAAAAATTCTTATTAAGATTCAGGGGATTTCAAAGCTAAAATCACAATAAATCTTTATTATCACACAGATCCAATGTTAATAAAATGTCCTAGTAACAATTGTTTTGTGCTTATAGGACATATCCAGTGGCCCTGTACTTTTGTTCAGAAAAAAGATGTGGAAGGCTGGAAGGTAATTTGGCATATGTTCAGTCTTTTTCTGAAAGACCTACATAGCACTATGTAGAATATGTCTGTGTTTGTGCATTGTATTTAAAAAATGAAAAAAAAAAAAGAAAAAGTGATGAATAGATAGGTCTTGACAATACAGACAATGCATGTTGCTGGAGATGGAGGAAAAGAATTAAAGGATAAGCACCAGCATCAGCTTCTCATACTTTAGTATCATATTTACTTATTTATTCAAAAGCTGATGAGAAGCCTCCAGGCAACAGAGATCGCTATTAACCTAGCATTAAAAAAATATAGGTTTCACTCTCTTGCTTTATTGCCTTCTGGAAAGGGTTAACACCCATGTTTTTCATTCCTCCTACTGCAAGTACTTTAGATCAGGGAGGTGAGAAGAATTTACCCCAATTTCTCGTCAAAACATCTGCATTAAAATAGCTTAAACGCAAGCCAGAACTCCCCATCAGGATGCAGAACACATTTATTCAGTTAGCGCAGATTGCAAGTAACAGGCAATCAAACAAATTACCAGGGAGAGAAGTTGAATTAACACACAACCACTGTGTACTCTTCAAAGCTGAATGTGATTAACAGGATCAGAATGTGACTTCGGCTCTTTCAATGCAGCAGAATTTAGAATGAGGGAGAGGCAATTAGTCTGCGACTGATAGGATCATTAGCTGGTTACAAGAAGAACCATGGTTTACAGTTTAATGTACATTTCTACAAGCAGCTGATCAAAAAGCAGTTTAACATCTTGTGTCTGAGAGAACTCTCTTGGGCTATAGCTACTTCCTTTATACATATCTGTTTCCCACCTTGCTTCAGATGTTAAAGACGGTTCAGTGTGATTTGGAGGAGAATTAATTTAAGAAAAGTACAAAGATAAATCCACCTGAGTATGAAACATTTTAATGAAGCACTGTGTGGATGCACGGCATGAACTCCGCGCCAGCGTGCAGTTAAACATAGAGTGACTAGTCTGTGTACTGTCAGTAGGTCTTCTTGATCAGAAAACAGTCACATGCACTCTCTGTCCCTTCTCTGAGTAGCCCAGGGCTAATGAACCTCAGGTATCACCATCTGACTACGGCCAGTCTTCATATAACCATCATTGCACCTCAGCCTCTTTGAGAACTACAACTAAAGATGCAGAAACCTTCTTCCTGGCAACATTCACCCCTCCCAAAAGCAGGAACATAAGGCTGAGACACTTTTAGACATTTGGGACAGATTCCCATAAACCAGTCTGGATTTGCAAGCAATACAACTGTAATTGCATGAGCATCGTCTCTGGGTTCCAGATAGTCATCATGATTTGGCATTGCCTACCACAATGCCTACCTGTCTTGAATCTCTGCTGTATCAGGAAGCTCAGTATTAGAAGATGAGACTCGAGAAGATACAAACTGCAAAAGGCTCCAACAACTCGAACATTAGCAAGGTGAGATGGATCCATGTGGCCTTACATGGCAACCACCACTGGGTGTCCTTGTTTAATCGGGGAGGGGAGAGGGAGGTTGGACCAGATGACCCCCAGGATCTCTTACAACCTCAACCACTTTGTGATTCTGTGGTACCAAACAAAATCCAGCCACAATGCCCAAAGCATTGGGGACCAGGAAACCAACAAGGGCAAGTAGGTTGTGTTTATACTGACAATGGGTGCAGATCTGTAATGCAAAGCACCCGACATAGAGAAGAGAATGTCTACACAGTGTGTGTTGCAGGGTTTTTACTTCCAGCAAGTCTGCACCAGCTTTTGAATCACATCTTTTGGCTTAATTTCATCTGAAAGGAATCCATTTCATGCTCCGTCAGGATAGTCCATCATGTGAACCAAAGCATGAAAAGTGAAGACAGTCTTTAAAAATAACACACCTTAACTACGCTGTAGTGATGCTAAAGGAGAAGAAAGAATCCTCAGAATCCAGGGGGCACTGAATCCTATTTCACAAACAAGACAATGGTAAGATGGCTCACTTGAACTTCAGTTCAAAGATGCAAAGGAGAGAGATGGGGTAGAGGATTTTGGGAGTGCTGAAGGTTAAGGTTAGTTCAACAGTGCTTTCTAATAATTACTTGAAGTGTTAATTCCAGCCCCCTCCTTGTATAGATACTAGGTTTCTGCCTCTAGTACAGCTAATCCTATCATTTGTATTTTTAATATGCAATTTTAGATATGCCTTTTTATTTATTTATTTTTTTAACCTTTGTAGTTTTTGTGGACTGTTTATTACTGGTTGCCAAGTGAATTTCTGGGCAGATCTATTCTACTTGGGAAATAGAAGAGTGCCTTGGACTGAAAGCACCAGGGATCAAAAGGAAGTAAACCTGGATCAAAGCTAAAGAGTTTAGCTGGAGGCCTGTGTCTAGTGGAGCATCTCATGGGCCAGTACTGGGACCAGTGGTATTCATTATATTCTTTGATGACCTGGATGAGCAAATAGAGTGCACAATCAGAAAGTTTGATGATGAGACAAACCTGGGAGGGGTGGCTGACACACCAGAGGGCTGTGCTGCCATTCAGCAAGACTCAGACAGGCTGGAGAGCTGGGTAGGATCTGGTATCTAGGGAAGAACAACCCCAGGTACCAGTATAGGTTAGGGACTGGTCTGTTGGAGAGCAGCATAGGTGAGAGGGACCTGGGGGCCCTAGGGGACAGCAGGATGACCATGAGCCAGCACTGTGTCCTCATGGCCAAGAAGGCCATTAGCATCCCGGGGTGTATTAGGAGGGGTGTGAGTAGTAGGTCAAGAGAGGTTCTTCTCCTTCTCTCCTCTGCCCTGGTGAGACTGCACCTGGAATATTGTGTCCAGTTCTGGACCCCTCAGTTCAAGAAGGGCACAAAACTCCTTGAAAGGGTCCAGCACAGGGCCACCAAGATGATGAAGGGAGTGGAACACCTTCCTTGTGAGGAGAGGCTGAGGGAGCAGGGCCTCTCTAGCTTCGAGGAGAATAAGAGGTGACCTTATTAATGTTTAAAGGGTGAGAGTCAGGAGGACAGAGCCAGGTTCTTCTCAGTGATGGGCAGGGATAGGACAAGGGACAACGGGTGCAAGCTGCAGTATAGGAAATTCCATGTGAATATAACGAGGAATATTTTCACTGTGTGGGTGACGGAGCCCTGGGACAGACGGCCCTGGCAGGTTGCGGAGTCTCATTCTCTGGAGACATTCAAACCTGCCTGGATGTGTTCCTGTGTGATTTAGTCTGGGTGATCCTGCTCTGGCAGGGGCATTGGACTTGATGATCTTTCGAGGTCTCTTCCAGCCCCTAACGTTCTGTGATTCTGTGACATGTGAGAATAAGAGGGAATCACTGCCAAGCTAAGGGTAGTATTACACTTAAAAGACTGAAAAAACAAAAAGGGCCTGAACAGCCTGCAGCTGCTACCTCAGCAAGGTGAGGATCTGCCTATCTCATATGCTGGTCTTGCAAGGAGTTCTCAGATATTTTGGGATGCTTAAGATAATGGCAGAGACAGGGTTGGGCCCCTTAATACGATGAAAAGAGTCTATTACTCTTAAGCTGTCCTGTACAGGTTATTTACTCTTCATTTAAGACTTTGTGAATTTTTCCATGGAAAACTGGCATACCCAAATTGTTGCTGGCTACACCGAAGCCTGAGACAAGGAGGGACAGGCTTGTAGTGTCTACAGGATAAAGACAGAACTGCAACTCTTTTTGTATCAGATGTAGGTTCTTGGCATTCCCTCCATGCCCAAACACTGGAGATAAAAGGAAAACTGGTGATGATGCAGTATATGTGCTGCAGATGCACATCTGCATGTTCCTAGTGACACTTCAGCATTGAAGCTAAGCATTGTAGCCTGTTTTCCAAAGGCCTATATTATTATCCCTTCCCCATTATAATCCATGACGCCAAATTGCATGTAAAATGTTGAAGGAAAAAAAAACAACCACCAAACAACCAAAGAACTATACTCCTGACAGAGAAATCAAATTTTCATCATGGTTTCATATGTAGCAGAGTGTTTTTAGTAAAGCCACTTAAATATACACTATTAGGGTCAGTAGTTACCAATACTGAAAAGGTTATAATAAGAAAATAAGTTAGAAGAAGCATCAGAGCATTTTGTACAATGCTCCACTAAAGAGGATTTTCATTCTCTCTAACTAAAGTATGTATTCATATTTAATTGGTCTGTATTAACTAGGATATGCTGAAAAAATGTCTTCTCATGAACCAGTGTAAAGATGGGGTGTTTTCAGATGAAACAAGATTGGAGTGCCGTGCTTTTTCTTCCTTAAAACTGTGGAGCTTGTTTTCCTCACTTCTTTTTCAATTTCAGCTTATACCTTCAAATTATTTTAACACTGTGCCACTGTATTTTTAACATCTGTGGTCCTCTAAGCTAAGCTAATAAATAGGAATGTTATTTTCTTATTTACTCCTATTTGCTAGCTCTTAAAGATCACATTCCCTCTGAATCACTGCGTGACTGCAGTAAGTGCACACAAGAAACAAGTTAGAAAGAGTACCATGTGCTGTCAGCTTTCTCCTGTACAGTTTAAAAGGGAGAAAGTGGGGAGTGAGGCCTGCTGCTTGAAATCTCTGTGGGCTGTCAAATATACATCTAAGGCCATTACTTTGAAATGTTTGAAGTGAGACACACACAAAAGCTCACAGGTCACGTTATTTCCATGAACAAATTCTTAAGGAGCAGCTACTTTTTGAATAATGCAGACTGTAAATCCTTCTTTATTGTATTCATGTACTTAATAATAATGGTTAGATAGGTTACCTGAATGACTATAGAATATTTTCAGCTTTTTAGTAAAAAAAATAATCAGATAAATCAGATTTATATGATCAACTGCCATTTTAAAAGCAGCATTAATTTCTTATAAGGATACTTTTTAAGGATACTTTTTATAACCTCACTTTTCTAAACCATGACTAATCTCATTTTATTGCTATCTCTAACCAAAAAAAAAAAAAAAAAAAAAAGCAAATAAGCAAATTTCAGCCTTAGGATGTGGATTTTCGGAAGCACCAAAGGGAAGTGCTACCCATTTCCTACAGGAACTCAGGCAGTTCTTGTTCTGTGGTCGTAAATCTGGCCTGCAGCACACACAAGATAATACTGTTTTCACACTGATCCTGTAAACAGGAATGGCTCCTGTGAGTGTCAGTAACTCCCACAACTTTTCAGGAAGAATTTGCATCCTCAAAGGATACAGTGCTACCTGCTCTGTCCAGTAGTCTGAAGTGAAAGATAATTTAGTATCTCAAAATGATAACATCAGGGACGGCTAAGCCTATAACCTTTTCTCCTAACACTAAATATTTCACATCTGTGTACAGGAGTATTTTTACCATAAATGTGATTAGAGGATTTTTGTAGAGATGACATAGTGGATTGCACTGGTCACCAACAATCAAGAAACGATTAATAAAAGAGCAATAGTCTCTCTATCTGCTATGGAATATCCAAAGCTTATCAGTCCTTGATGATGCTAAGAGTTTCAAAAATAGTCCATTAAATTACCAGTGATTAAGCAGGCTTAGACATCTGGTGGAGTTAGAAGAAGCTTTTGAACTGCACTGGTACACTTAAAATCTGTAATACTGTTCTGTGTTATATCCATCAGTTAGAGTTCTTGTGGGAAAGCCAAGGACAAAACAATACATACCCATTAAAAGGGAAAAAAAGAGTATGATTGTGAGAAGTGCATGATACAACACACTGACAGCGTATTATGCTACCTTTCTCTCAAGGTCTTCAGCTAAACACTGCTGCAAGCAGTGACTGTGCAGTACAATTTGCTGATCCTGGCACCTAGTTATGGCTAGAAATAGATATGGAAATGGGAAAAAAATCATTTACATTCAGTTCTTTACATAATGGTAAAAGCAAAAATTGCATAAAACTGGATGAGAAGAAGTAGCTTTTAGGAGTGCAATTTCTGGAAGATATAATTTAAAGCAGTTATTGCTGTACTAACAATAATGATGCTAAATTTTGATCAAAAGCTTTTGACTATGACTGAAGGTGAGAATAAGGTGCAGAAAAGAACCAAAAGTTTAAAAAAAAAAAAATCTACCATTTCCATTTCTGCTTGTCTTTAATCTCTGAATAGGATCATCTTGAGATGGTAGGCAGACGTGTTCCACTCTCGTTAAATTGTGAGAAGAGCAAGGAAGAAGTTCTGTTACCTCTCCTCATTTTATTAAAATATATCTTGAGTTGATGAGCAGATTTACCAGTAAGATTTTTTGCCTGCCAGTGCTGTGAGCCCCATCCCAGTGCAGATTCCCTAGTTTTCTGTTAAAGACTAATTCAGGGAATCTCAGGTACTAGAGTAAAGCTGCATAAAATACTGGCAAGCACAGACAGGAAAAAATTTGGAAGGTAAGCAGGAGAAATGTCACCCATTTCACTGTAAGTTTCAGAATGACACTTGATAACCAGAAATGTGAAGAGCAAGGAAGTTAACATTTTATGCCAGCACTTTGGAACGCCACCAGCTTTTGAACTGCAGTGAGGAGAAATCTAGGTATCTCAGATTTCATTTGTCTTAGGTTTTCAGTGCATTAGGGGTTTTAAATTGGAATCAAAGACTGGTGATGCAATGCCTGGGAAAGTAAAATCCTTCCTTACAAATGAATTACTGCGACTTCTGCTTGGTTTTCAGTAGGGAAGATGATGCGACACCTTTTATTGGAGGACTGATAAATATCTTTGTAAAAATGTTGGGATCATAAATGGACTCACCTATGCATGAGCAGCTCATTTTATTTTTAAAATGAAAAATAATGGTGGTAATATGGAACTTCATTATTCACCTGGTTGGTTTTTCTCAGGTGATTAATAATGTTGCAAATATTTTCTGCAGTACATAAAAATGTCCCAATAATCTATGAGTATCTGGACTATAGATCAACAAGTAAACTGAAGATAAGCTTGTGCACAAGACATTGCAAAGTGACTAATAATTAATATAGCTACTGAACTGTTGAAATACTAACAAAAACCTGCCTGTAAGCAAAGTTAAATCTGCCTAGAAGATAAGTGGGGCTTAGGCGGAAGGTTCCTCCTTGCATTTAAAAGCTCTGAGTGCACAACTCTTATTTTCATAGGAAATGCAGCCAAGGCAACATCATTCAGCCATTCTTTTTAAGAATGACTTTGCCCATCTGTCAGCCAGGATTATTATGCATACTCTGTCTCTTATAGCTATGCTGCTGTAGCTGTAAACTAAAAATGTCAAAATTGTGTTGTGTTACCAGACTTCGAAAACAACAGTACGCTGCTTTTTATTTTTTATTTTTTTTCCCCTATGTTCTCCCTTGAAATGATAGGACAGGCTTTAGTTTCCACTGGTACACTCTTAATGACCAGAAGAAACACACAAAATCGGTGCACCACAATGTTAAGGACTGGCTTTGACTTTTTAAGCCAGAAAAGTATTTTTCCAGGTTTATAGAAAAAAAATCAAGTTTCCATCTCCTTTTAGACTAAATGGCTTGGTACTTCTAAGGCAATAATCTCTTAATGTACTGGCTTGAATACAATTAAAAGACCTATTAATCTTCATTCTCCAGGACATAAGAAAGATTATCTGTTATTAGTCAAAAGGACACCCTGGAGCCCCTATTATACAGCTTTGTAAATAGACCTCTGGTCAGAAAATAAGACTAGGCTACTGGCAGGACATATCCAACCCTGGGACTCAGTTCTGCCTTTGATCTGACACAGACATATTTTCTTGGCTTCCAAAACACCCTGCAATGCTTATCGGCTCTCTGCACCTACTACAGAGCGCATGGAAAGCACAAGGCATGACTGATTTGAGGGATTAACATTTTGCTAAAATTGCTGACCAAGTCTGGAGTTATAGAGGGAAATATTTTCCTGTTTCCCCAAGGTTTAAAAAAAATAAACAAATCCCTTTTTGTTATTGGAAATGGAAAAAGCCAACATCTGGAGAGATATAAGGTGAAAAAGTATGCTTTTCAAGTAGTTGATCACTACCTTGGCCATTAGGAATGCCCTGGCCTAGGTTCAGTTTTTGATCTGCACAAGGTAAAGTAGGGTCATGAGAATGGACTTCCACATTCCAGATAAAAATAACAATTGCATTAACTTTTACAATTTTAACCATGTATTCTATTTTAGAGCTTTTGTGATGAAATTTCCACAGAAACACATTGACTGGGAAATATACTAGGAATATTCAATAAAGAACAAAAATTAGATGATCTAGATTTAGAATAGACATGAGAAAGAAACTCTTCCCTATGAGGGTGGTGAGGCCTTGGCACAGGCTGCCCAGAGAAGCTGTTGCTGCCTCATGATCCCTGGCAGGGTTCAAGGCCAAGTTGGATGGAGCTCTCCTTATGCCTCTATGGATTATATTCCTTGGGAAAATAACTGTGATGCTCCTACATTTAAAATTAGGACTGAATAATATTGTTACTGCATTTCTTCAGATTTTTTAAAATTAAAACACTCCTAATTTTGCACCCTAACACACATGAGAAGATAAAAAGAACACAATGCAGAAGGTTGGCTCATGGATATTCTGTGATTCCATGAAATGTATCTCAGCCTTTCATCCAACACTACAACATGGCTCACAAATTATGTTATAAAGCTAAAAAACCTAGGACCTAACTGACTGAGGCTTGAAAGAATTAAAAAAAATGTTGGCTCCACATGAAGAACACTGGACAAAACAATTCAAGGGTTAGAGAAAGGGATCTGCAACTAAAGCCCTTCTTTTGATACTCCCAAAGACCACCAGTGTCCAGACAGAACTGGAACTTTCACCATTTAGGAGTCAAACAGGATGAAATGCAGCTTCTGGTAAGGTGTGCATGGATTTTCTCAGTCTGCTTGGGATTTTTTACCTTTCTCTTTCACTCACCTCCAACTCCTTCGTTGTCCTCTACAGTACTTACACCAAAGAAAACAACAATCAAACAAACACACCACATGTGCATGCTCTTAATAAATTTAACACAACCTAGACTAGGTTCCTACACCTCTCTTAAGCCTGCCTGAAATGAACAGAATGAACATTGAGTTCATTGACTGCTAATGGCCATATCTGTGGCACTTGGAAGCCATGCAGTAGGTAGGTTAAAAGTGTTAAATAACATTACCACCACTTGCAGTATAAATAACTACATACACGTTCCAAATAACATGCTTACTGCTTTCTATGCTTAACATACTAAAGATTTAGATGACTACAAATGTTATGTCATGTTCACACTGAGCAGATTAGTAAAAAGACTTAAGTCATTTTTCAACATAAGAAGAATGCCAAAATTCCTCAGGAGTACTCTGGCTACAATTAATTGCAAATAAGATTTTTCAAAGAGGCAAATCCTTGGGTTTTGAACCACAGAGACTAAAGGACAAATGTATACCTGTGGCTGGAAAAGCCAAAGGCAGTTCTCTCCAAAACATAACTATTTTCTGTAATAAAGAAGGCTGGATCCAAATGGAAGTAATAGCTGAAGCAGAATATTTTTGAAAATCTACTTTTGCACATACCCACACAAACCCCTACTGAAATCTGTTGCAGCTGACAAAGAGCCACACACATACCATGGAGGGTGAAACCTGGTTTGCCATAAAAAAGCAGAAAGGTAGGAAATAATCAAAATCAACAAAGTTGAAATCTTAGCATAAAATTTTGAGCACTGACACACAGTGATGTGTGAAATCAGAGCATTAAGAAATCAGAAAAGAACATATTTTCAGATCTTGGGTGATGTGTTTTCTTTGTAGATCCATCAGGCATTTTTGGCCTTTTTTGTTTGTTTGTTTGTTTTTGTTTTTTCCTTGTGTTCCTGGTGTTCCGTTCTCAAAGATTAATCTCTTAAATTGCTCATGAAGCCATTGCTCTGTCAGGTGGGAATAAGACCAATTTATTACAAGACAAGTGTTTGCTGTCAAAGGATCTGTACTTTTCTGGAAGGCTTAACAAAACCAGACTTTTACAGTCAACTTCAAGCATGTGGGAGATGTCGTGCCACAACCACTTTTATACTCTGGTGGTTGAAAAGTAAATTTTAAACGTACAAATCAGAGAAATTAACTTGAACGTCTACAGTTGTGTCTACCAGGAAAAAGTATAGATAAAACCACGTCATAATGTAAACCAAGTCCTACTAGATACTAAGGCACTACACTGGCTGGCAGACTGAAATGAAAGATCTTTGGTTTATCAGTGCATCTGTCCTTCTGCTAAGTAGAGTTTTCACACAGATTCACAGAATTGTAGGGGTTGGAAGGGACCTCCAGAGATCATCTAGTCCAACACCCCTGCCAAAGCTGTTCCCTAGGACAGGTTCCACAGGGAGGCATCCAGATGAGTCTTGAATATTTCCAGAGGAAGAGACTCCACACCCCCCTGGGCAGCCTGACCCAGGGCTCTGTCACCCTCACCGTGAAAAATTTCTTCCACATATTGGTGCAGAACTTCCTGTGCTCCAACTTGAGGCCATCACCCCTTGTCCTGTCTCCATAGACCACTGAGAAGCTGGCCATATCCCCCAGTGTCCCTATTATGAACTGAAGTTAAAAAAAAAATATTACTATTACGCAGTTTACAGGTTTTCTCCACTGACTGGAAGTAGATGTTTCTCACTTACACGTTACGGTTCCATGGAGTGGACTGTTTTCTAACTATTTGCTCTGCAGGCAGCAGAAAATATGCCTCTATTGCTATAATGCAAATCAGCAGTAATCTGTGTACTGACTTGCAACAGATCATTGTGCTTATCTCGGATGACTCAGTGAAAGAACATAATTTTCAAATTTGCTATTGCTATTGCAGTAGTGAAAATGCTCATTTTTCTGACAGAAAGCTGTACTTTAAAAAAACACAGGCATTAATAGAATGTTTATTATTTTTTTTTAGAGCAATGGCATTTTAGGTACTTTTCTTCACTGCCTGATTCCCAGAAAAGTCTTCACAGAAAGGTCCTGCCAAGGTGAGGCTAAAAAGACTCTAAGGTTATACCTGCTGTGGATATAACTGTCCTGTTTTTCCCCGAATGGTGTGTTAAGCCAACCATATTTAAAGGCTTTGTAGAACTGGGTAAGAATATTCTGCTTGGAGCAACCACTGAATTACATTTCAGTTGGGATTAAACAGTGTCTTCCTCTTAGCCACTGAAAAAAATCCCACAAAAAAGAGCCTGATTAACCTCCTTTATGCGTACTAACGCACTTATCCCATGAACTTCAATGAAAACCTTGGCTGTGGGCACTGCGCACATGTACAGGCATTAGAGATCCTGAATTCACAAGAAACTACTAGCTCAGTGAACCTGACCTTCTTATATCACAGGTCTCACCCTGAAGACAGAGATCATCCCCCAAGTGTATCAAGGTTAGATATTTCAGTCCTTTTAAACTGCAAAGCCACGCACGAGGCAGATGAAGTTTTTCCTACCAGCACTTTTGATTTTAGCAGAACCTCGCTGCAGCGAAGGCAAGGGGCTTAACACAAACTGTTAGGGGTTAAAAAGGACTGAAAAAAGTACTTTGTACTAAAAAGCACTTTGTGGCTCTCCGTGGTAAATGGCCAATACTCTGTCCTAAACAAGAAAGTATCTGCTACAAAAAGCATTGAGTTTCTTAAAGGCAGAGTGGGTAGTTTGTTCATAGTAGTGGCTTAGTCATGTGGGTGAAGAATAAAATGTCTAAATATAAAAACAACAAAAAATGCCACTATATTAATTTCCAGTATTTTCAGAATTAGAAATGCAATCAGGTTATATGAGCCCCGATATTATCTGCTATATTCAGGAATTTTTTTTCTGAGGTTGAGAAGATGATCCTATGATGACAGCATGTTTTGAACTTTGGTTTGAAAGACGTACTTGGTATGTATGTCTGCAATTATGCTGGCACACAGCAGCATAAAGGTCAGAGGCTAAACGAGAGCAGAGTGTTTGGGCTTTTAAAGTTATCCTCTCTGCATTCTTTACTTCTGTTTTTGACATTCAGCTGCAAAAGAGAACTGTAGAAAAGAGCAGTTTTATTTTGCTTGTCCCAATAATGCATGTTTGAAATGGGCCATGGCCCTTTAGAAAGCAAACAAAAAAAAAAAAATCCATCCCACAAAACACATTCCATTTTCTTGGGACTTCATGTAGTTCATGAAAGCCTCACTGAATGAGATGGTGGTGAAATCAACTGCAAGCAGAAGTCTGGCTGCACTTTTGATTGCTCAGAAGCCAACCCGGGGTCTTTACCTCAGCAGGCTTTAGAAAGAGCTTTTATTTGAAATATTGTAAGATGGCACCAGCTCTTGACAGCAGGTGGGAGCAGCCTGTAGAGACTCTCTTGCTGGCTGTAGCACAGCAGAGCATGGCAAAAGATCACAGATGCGCATGCTAGCAAGGAACGCGATTCATCCCTGACTCTTGCAGGGCCAATGGAAAACTCCAAAAGAAATTCCATGCAAAGTTTTGAAATAAAACCTTGGTTTTTTTTAATAAGGCAACTCTTTCATTGCATTTGCATACATTTGGCAAGATCTCTTGTGCATGCTAAAGGTCCTTTGTAGGCAAAAAGTGTTCTTCAATTTTAGAAGTACTTATATATATATATACATACACACCCACATACATATAACTTACACATATATATACACTTACCTGCACAGGTATATAAATTCAAAATATACTGTATTTTTGTTTAATGGTTTTCACATTTCCTGATCTATGAAGTTGCTGCTTGGGTTACACAAGCATACTGCCAAACATACTTCTTATTTCAGTTTTTCCATCAAAGTTCTGGATTCAGAACTATTTTTCCAATGAGGCATAGTGTGCCCCTATAGCAGGGAGATATATAGAGGGATTTTTATATCTCTATATACGTATATAGATTTTTAAATTTTTTAATTATAAATTCAACCATGACCAGGTGTAAGCATGTGTTGGAAGAAGTAGCAAGTAAAAAAAAAAAAAAAAAGAAAAATATTGCTGAAAGCAAGTAGGAACAGTGAATTTCTTGAAGTAGAGCAAATCAAAGAACTCTAAAAAGAGTGAGACCTGTGACTAGTGGTGTTCCCCAGAGATCGGTGTTGGGTCCAGTCCTGTTTAATATCTTCATTGACGATCTTGATGAGGGAATAGCATCCACCCTCAGCAAGTACACGATGATACAAAGCTGGGAGGGGTGGCTGACACGCAGGAACACTGCGCTGCCATCCAGCGAGACCTGGACAGGCTGGAGAGCTGGGCAGGGAGAAACCAGATGAGGTTCAACAACAGCAAGTGTAGAGTCTTGCACCTGGGAAGGAATAACTGCTTGTGTCAGTAGAGACTGGGGGATGACCTGTTGGAGAGGAGCTCTGTGGAGAAGTATCTGGGGGTCCTGGCATATGACAGGTTGTCCATGAGCCATCAGTGTGACCTGGTGGCTAAGAGAGCCAATGGGATCCTGGGGTGCATCAAAAGGAGTGTAACCAGGAGGTCAAAGGAAGTGATCCTCCTCCTCTACTCTGCCCTCGTCAGGCCTCACTTGGAGTATTGTGTGCTGCTATAAAAAAGACAGGGATCTCCTGGAGAGTGTCCAGCGGAGGGCTATGAAGATGGTTAAAGGCCTGGAGCATCTCCCTTACTGGGACAGGCTGAAAGAACTGGGGCTGTTCAGACCCAAGAAAAGACTGTGAGGGGATCTGATCAATGTTTATAAAAATCATAATCATGGGACATGGGGAAATAACCAGCCTCTTTTCAATGGTCTGTGGGGACAGGACAAGGGGCAATGGCCTCAAGTTGGAGACAGGAAGTTCTGCACCAATATGCAGAACAACTTTTACACAGTGAGGGTGACAGAGCGCTGGGACAGGCTGCCCAGGGTGGTTGTGGAGTCTCCTTCTCTGGAGATATTCAAGACCCATCTGGTCAGTGACCTGTGTGACCTGTCCTAGGGAACCTGCTTTGGCAGGGGGTTTGGACTCAATGATCTGTTGAGGTCCTTTCCAACTCCTATGATTCTGTGATTCTGTGAGATATAATGTAGGTGATCTAATGATAAAATGGGAATAAAACTGTGGGATTCTGTGGCTGTTGTATCTGGGGCAGTTATAGCTCACACCCACAGCTTGAGGAAATCTAATTTTTGTCATGATACCAATGACATAGGTATTGGATGGCATTAAGTCCCTAATATTTTTTATCAAAGCTGCATGAAGTATTAAAATTATGCATTTACATTATTTTCATTTAGTCTACATTTAATGTTCCCTTCTTTAGGCTCTGGAAGCCATAGCCATACACTATCAGAAAACAATGTAGTTGCATTTAGCAGGCTTAAAATAGCTGCAAGTGTTTGGTCTGAACAAAACATGAAATCACAGAGGAATAAACACTCTGCACAGGCACAAACCCTTTTCATGTTCCACTATTTGCCAATACTGGGATAAATAATTGAGCCTTAGAGCTTCACTGTGGAAAGCACCTTCTGGAGAACATTTGTGATGACAGCTTCTACCCCTGAGCACCCACAGTGACAGCACATGTAGCAAGCAGACAGCTGACACCATACCTGACAAGTTCAAAGTATTCTACAAGTTTACGGTTCAACATTATTAGAAACCAACAATCACTTGTCAGGGCAGCACCATTTTCCCATTTTCAAAAGTTATTTTCATTTTTGGCCTGTGGAAATCCTTCAGAGCAAGTCTAATAATAACAGGACACACTTAGTCCTGTTCTGGCCCACCAGAAATGCTTTGGTATTCCGTGGAACCAAGGGATAGTGCCAAAGTTAGCAACATGGTCTTCCTGTAGGTGACAGCAAGTGTCTGAGTTGGCACGTAGGAATATCTGTTCTCTTGCAAACCTTGCCTCAACTATGCTCCCACTGATGCATGCAAATGACATGATATTTCTTATATATAACTATGCTTCCTCAAATAATTTTGGAATACTTAACCTGTTATCATTGCTTTCTGCACCACTTTACATATGCTTATGCTTACCCAATCCCCTCTGTCTTCTCTGAAAGTCAACCAAAATAATCTAGGCCAAATGAAGACCAAACCCAAAAAAGGCCTTCATAAAATTTTACCAGGTGCTGAAAATGCATTTAACCTGCTGAAAACGTGTTGTTACATATAACTCACATCATGTAACATTGTCCTCAGTTTACCGCTACAACGGTAAGAAACAAACACGCTGCACATCACACAGACTGCACTTCATTTATTCAGAGGGTTCGGAAGTGCTTAGGTTGTGTATCAGAGAAGTTAGGCTTGTTTCTATACAGCACATGAAATGTAATGATTATGGAGAAATATGGAACTGATCTTTTTGAGAAAAAGCACTGAGATGAAGAGGAGGCTGAGGGGAGACCTTATCACCGCCTGCAACTACCTGACAGGAGGTTGTAGAGGGGTGGGTGATGGTCTCCTCAGCCAGGTGACAGGGGATAGGACAAGGGGAAATGTCACAAAGCTGCACCAGGGCAGGGTCAGATTGGATGTTAGGAAAAAAAAAATTAACTGAAAGAGTTGTCAGGGCCTTGAACAGGCTGCCCAGGGAGGGGGTTGAGTCTCCGACTCTGAATGTGTTTAAAAAAAGGGTTGATGAGGTATTGAGGGACATGGTTTAGCATAGGACAGGAATGGTTGGACTTGATGATCTTTAAGGTCTTTTCCAACCTTGTAATTCTGTGGTTCTGTGAAATGAGATGGGGCTTGCCAGTATTTTTATGTACTTCTTAATGTACACCTCTGCAATACATATTTTTTTGTCTGCACAAACTCCCAGAAGAGCCAAGTATTTCTAAACAGAAAATCAAGTCAATGAGAAGGGATGCAAGAAAGCTTTATTTCCCTAAATTTTATCTCTACCAAATTCTATCCTAGTTGTTCTAGGGGTGTCTCTGCATGCACGCCAACAAGATTCATAGCTATGTACACAGCCCAGCTCTAGTTGATGTTTGTTGCCAGAATATCCTAAGAAATTACTCTTTCATCCACAGCAAACTAAAAATAGCAGCACTTCAGAACTATATGTATATCAGCTATGCTTAAGTTTAACTGCAAGCCCTACAAGGAACACTGAGACAACGCACCTTCTTCTGTCTTTTGCAGGTGTGATCTTAAATTAGTGCAATCTTCTTATGTTGTGTCTTACCCTCCGTTCCCAAAAGCACACCGATTAGCTTTGCCTGTCTCTTGTTCCACTGCAAGAGTCTGACACAAAGCTGGGGGCTGTTGTGGCAGCTACAACATCAGTGACAGGCACAAAATAAAGGTTTAACTCCCACAGCTACTCAATTAGAAGTATTCTCATCGGGCTGCCTGTGTGTTTCGTAACTCGTTTCCAAAGCGGTTTTACCAAGGAAAGGTAGTGATGTAAAAACCCAGCCTTCTTTAGGCATATTGCAATTGGCTTTATTAATGTTAAAAATGAAACTCGGTAGGGTTTTTTTCCCCCCTGAGGAGTAAACCCAGCAGTATACTTGTTAAAAGAAAGTATTTCAAAAGCGGCATTCACTGTTTTTTGATTTATTGCTTAAAACATCTTATTCATAACAAGCTCACCACCATAAACCATCCTGCAGAGATCTGATTATTACAGTACCCACTTGCACTTAAGTATTGATGAGCAGTAGGGCAACATAACCAGAGATAAAATACATGCAACTGCATTTGATTGTTAAGGTAACAAAATTAGATGCGGTAAAAGAGAAATCAGTTATGATGTAACATGCTGCAACTGTGTTCCCTGATTGTCTCAGAATCAAGTCTTTTCCCCCAAGTTACCTGTATTGAATCAGTGAACGCTCAGACTTGTCTAGTTTCACAATTTTTCTCTTCTTTTGACCCAGAAGCATTGGATGTATACCAGTGTGGAATATTTACAGTATATCCAGCATGGCTGACTTGAAATCTTTACATCTGGCTGCTTTGTGAGTATACAAATGCAAAAAGATCTCAAACTTTGTAGGCTGTTTGACTAGCTGCAGTAATAGAGTGATTAGTGTTAGATGACTCCACTTCCATGGGTGCCATGAACTATGCTTCCAAACTACCATGCCCTAGACATTATACCCGCCCCAAATAATGCAGCAGCTCTTTTAATTACGATGAAATACCTTCCCTTATACTTTCATCACATAGGTGCCCATGATCGTCATGAATCATCATGGAAGGAGTAGAAGTACTTCTAAGTGCTGCAGTAGAAGAACATTGGTGCCACAGAAACATCAGTCTAGAAAAAAAGATGTCCAACAGCAAGGTGATGACTCTTCCATGGGGTTGCCATCCACATGCAGAGGCATAAGAGGAGGAGGCAGATGACCAACCTCACTTCGTGGCTTCCATCATGGTCACTCACGTAGAGTTTGACAAACATGATAGTAAGGAGCCTGCTCTAAATGTTGGTGTGCCTGAGATGTGTGAAAGGATAAGAAGCAAGAGGATGGGTGGTAAAGACGCATAAGCCTTTGTTGAGGTTAATGGGAAGAAATGTCCACAAGAAAATTATAGCAGGATGTTGGCAACATGAGTCAGGCTGCTGCTGTTTGAAGGTAGGCAGGCTGTATTGGATTTTTTTTTGTAGTAAGACTGACCTAACTTTTACCACAAGTCTGGCACCTGTGTTACTTTTCATTGGTAAAATGTTTAAAAGACCCTGCCCTACTTTGTCTTGGAAGTGACATACTGACATTATGAAATCACTATGCACCTCAGGATACCCTCATCTGCCTGTTAAATCCCACAATTTTGGTGTGGTAGACAGAGGTGCAAAGGTTTGGATTACAGCTATTAAGAAGAATCTCTCCACAATTTTGAAAAGGCATACAAACCCTGTCAGTGACAACATTTCCACCCCCTCTCAGATGGGTAATTCTGGTTTAATTTTTATTCTGTCTGTGTGACCAGTGCATGACTGCAATGTATCATCCAATCTAACGTGATGCATCAGATCAATGACTGTGATCATCATGCAAGGCTTCAGAAGTACTCTGCAAAAACAACAGTCACCACTTCACCCCTTGTGATGCGGCTAATCAAGAGCAGCTCATCAGGTATTGCAACATGTTCCTAATTCCCAGAGGAAGCCACCAGCAGCTATAGTTGCTTGGAGCTTCTGAAAGGAAATTCAGACCCTGTTACCTCAATTGTCTAGCCAGGGAAACAGGCAAACCACTTTTCTTGCGGAGAGGTTGTGAGCAGAATGAGGAAAGACTTCGGTCTGCACAGCTGGAGAAAAGTAGGTAAACCTGACTTTAGCTGAAAGCGCTGAGCACCTCGCCCAGGTCATTCTGTATGAATCTGAATTTCCAGCCCGTAGCCTTCTCAAACTCAGGTGCTCTCAGGAAGAGAGAGCTGACTAAAATACTCTGGAGAGCACTTTGAGCTTGTTTGTTGCAAGATCTGTGAGCACATACACTGAGGCAAAACCAAAAAAAACCTGAGGCCCTTTTTCAGTGTGTGGTATGGACAATGTAATTATTGCTAAGCGTGTGTAAAAGTAAAACTAAGTGCAAATGCATCAATAATGGTATTATGAAAAGTTAAACATTTCTGTAAATATTTCTGTATGTGTTGAAATCTGTTAAAATTTACATTTCCACAAATGTGTACTAATTTGGAAGGCTGTACAACAATTAACACAAGGTCAATATGATGAATTATATACTGATGTATCTTAACAGGTCTTCAAGCATTAATTTTGAAGCCTCCATACAAATCAATTGATCCACTGTACCAATTAAATCATTCTTTAAGAAAAGGAAAACAAAAGACCTAGAAAATATATGTCTTGTAGGCAGGAAGTGTTGTCAATGACAGTATATAAACACTTGCATGTTTATTGTTGGGTGGACAAGCTCTTGTTTTCATGCCAGTTTCCTACTGCTTCTCCTTCTCCCCGTGATGGTCCTCCATAAATACTATGGCAGCTTATATTGTTACAACGGAGTGTCAAGTGTTCATGGTTTCCTCTTAACATCTTAGCCTAAATCAGACATTTGTTACTGGGAGCTCCAGCTAATACAAAGTACTTTCAACTTGGTAAGAATGAAACACAGCAGAGTGAAAAATCTTTCGCCTTCTTTGTGAGCAACAGGTTTCTATCAGTTCTCACCAAAGAAACAAAGGAGGCTCTTGTTTCATGAAGTTAATCATGAAACTGTACATGTTACAGTACTTAGTCTTCTAAATTCACTCAGCTATTCTTCATGATGTTTGTAATTCAACACTAAATTCTGCATGTCATCCTTATTTGTACAGTGTTTTGACAACGACATTTTACAAGTACTATTCATTGTGTATACAATGCATTTAATAATGGCTCGTTTGATACTAAGAAAGTCATGCAGACATGAGTAATCAGGTTTTACATCTTTATTCCTCCCCGCCACACCCCCCACCCACTAACATTTATAGTGGACACAGCTAATTATGTTCTATATGCCTTGACTACCTACTAATCACTGTGCCACAAACATGATGAATTTGTGAAAGTTGCAGTAATTTAGGCTTTTTGTACATAGCTCACTATCATCATCTTGCCTGTTCTCCAGTGGTTTATTTAACTATGCTGGAAAGTATTGACATGTACACAAATCAAAACTCCTATCAGTGCCTTTACAATTTCACTGACCATCAGTAACACGTACAAATTCTTCTGTGGAAAACCATCTTTTGTCCATTTACACAATAGCTCTCCTACTTGTTTAAGAAGTGTAAACCCCTCTGGGCAACTTTGCTTAGTAACAGAAGCAATATTGTGAAGATCGCTTGATGTTATCACACATAATGGCAAATTTAGAGTTTAGAAATACTGGTAATGAAACAATTGGATAATAACAGAAAATGTGTTGTTCTCCTGGCTACTTGCTTAATTCCTTACGTAGGTAAGTAATTTGTTCTATGGCGAAGGTATTTCAGCTATATAATGTGAAATACAGTGCTTGAGATGAAATATATGAAAATTGAAAGAGGAAGACATATGATTTTTAAGATACAAGGAAGGCCTCTGGCAGATCTCAAGTACTTACTACCTGGTGCTAATGCAGTCTTCCTTGCTCACCTGACAGTGCCCTACAGAGCTTTTCAGTCCAGGGCTATGTATGAAACCAGCAATCTCCTAAAACCAAATTCCAAATACTTTGTATTACCTGTCCATACAGTCAACTTGCCCTGATTGCCAACCCCCAAAATCTTCTCCATTTCCTGGGGGCTAACTGGAAAAGGCACATGTTAATTTCAGGGGACAGCACGCTGGCAGACAACCATTCTTGGCTATGAAATCATGATGTAGGAATATTTTTCTAGTTATTAATCTAATAATATTGAAATAAACCCAGCTGGGTATTTATATTAAAATTACTTCAAATAAAAATATTAAATGACAAGTTGGGGTACACCTAATCTGAAGTAACTTACTTTTTTCTGACGGGTAGGTTCCTACCCTGAGCTAGTCATGTCAATTCAGCCAAGGGAACAGAATTCTCACAATTGACTATCCTTCCCAAGCTGATCTTTCTGTATCTCCAGAACAGGCATGTCAGGAAAGCAGTGATTGCTCTTTGCCTTCCTTTGAGAGAGATTAGGTGCTACCGACTTGCTTGGATTTGACTAAATAGATTCAGGAAAAATAGACATCCCTGTGCACACTAAAGAATCCTACAGAAACAATATTTTACAGGACTATAAAAGTCCTAGTGTAAACTGGAACAGCAGTTGTGGGATATGATCCTGCAGAAATGAACCCAAAACTTCCACAAAATTAGGGTAGTGTCTGTAAATTAATCTTTGGACATTATTCCTGAGTCATTCAGATTATGCAAGATGAGTGGAGAAAGCTGTTTTGATTGTTAGACTACAGAAACACATGTCCTGTAGTTGGCCTGTAGCTCTGGGCACTTCCAGCTAAATGAAATAATTTTTTGAAAGCAGTTCTCCTAACAATAGAAATAGCAAAATCAAAACCTAAAACAGGTTAATAAAGTATCACTATTCTATCACATCCTTCTTGTTCAGTTTATTTTTCCCTTTATGTGACTGTGGAACCCTCACTTGTACAGTAGATGTCTCTGGAGAAGACCGACTATAGAAAACAAGTTGTAGTGGTGCAACTGGTTTCCATAAGGAGATACAAAAGTAGACGCAAGAGGGAAGATGCATACATACATGTCTGCTTAATACACCTGCAGTCTCCAGCAACTTTCAGATAAGGGAGTTTCTTAAGCCTCATGTGTTTTGTCTGTATAATAATTTCTAAAGGATTTTCCCCTCAAATTCATATCAACATCTCACGCCCACAAAATCACTTGTCAGAGTCTCTCATGTCTAGCATGCACTGTGTAAAACCACCCCCTAAAAAGTCCTTCACACTGCTGATGTCCTCCAGTTCTTGTCACACATACTTCCCTTACCCAGGCACAACATTCAGTATCTTAGTATCCACTTACAGATACTACAGAGAAGAAATCAGAGTGCAGAAAGTATGAAATTCCTAAATCTTCATTTTGTAGAGTTTAGAGGCGGCTAGTGGTGTGGGCTAACAGTGCTACAGCAAATGCAATGCTAACTTTTGATGTGGATTTGTTTCCTCTTATTTGTACAAACCTGCTAATCTCATGTGACCTCCCTTCATTCTTGCATAGTGAAAAGTAATAGTACATATTCCGTTTGCAATACATTTTCTCCATATTCTTATCAGACTTTCTTTTTGTTATGTTACACTCACATAATTGAAAAGATTCATTTCAAAGTTAAAAAACACCCCACAACCCAAACCCAAATTGGTGAAAGAGTGCGAAGTACCTTAGGCAACTGAGCCTATAGATGTTATGGATAATGATTCCTGCACCTAACAGGAATGATTACTCTAGAAAGGGAGAGGTGTATGGCTAGAATTGCAGTGCACAACACTGTTTATTCCCAGTCATTATCCTGTGCATCATGGCGAAAATATATAGAAAAAAATTCCAGCGTTTACACTGACTTCACTACGTTCTGGATCAGGTTTCTTAGAAACATCACTGCATTGATTCTTAAATCTAACTCAAGGAGATGAGCTTGCTGTCAACTGTATCTGAACATTGACTACTAGCTGGCTTCTTCTGCTTCAAGTAGGCATTGTTCATCTTGGATATTAACGTTTGTGTAAAAAAAAAAAAAAAAACAAACCCACATTACTGTAATAGGCTAGTTAATGGCAGCTCCTGAGCTGTAAAAATACTGCCAAATAGCTCCTACAGTCTTTTGTGGGCAATACAGTCCTACAGTCAGTAAGATAACCTAATCCAACAAAATAACTGAACTGCCTGCCTTTGGATTTATAAACAAATGATTTTTAGAACCATGGAATTGAGTTTCTGATTATGCATTTCCCTTTAATCTGTGAAACAATGGGCAATACAGTGAGCAGTGACAAGTCATAGAATAATAGAATCATAGAATAGTCTCGGTTGGAAGGGACCCCAAAGATCAGGGTTCCAACCCCCCTGCCACAGGCAGGGCCACCACCCATCCAACCTGGCCTTGAACACCTCCAGGGACGGGGCATCCATCACCTCTCTTGGCAGCCTGTTCCAGCACCTCACCACTCTCTCTGTGAAAAACTTCCCCCTAATATCTAATCTAAACCTTCCTTCCTTTGGCTTTAGTCCATCCCCCCTTGTCATGCCATTATATACCCTTTTAACAAGTTGATTCCCCTCCTGTTTGTATGCTCCCTTCAGGTACTGGAAGGCTGCAATGAGGTCCCCCCACACCCTTCTCTTCTCTAGATGATCAAATTGTCTAGAAAGCTCCTCATACAGAAGTCTCTATTCCAGTTTTAAAGACCACATTGCCTATTTAGGCAATTTAGGCTGAAGTGCAATACTCATATGAGATTTAGTGTTCCCTGTAAAACTGAGGAACAGATTAAATTTGAATAATTAATTTTAATGTTTTCATTTATTTTCTTGTGCATTAAAGTTTAACTTGCTTATATCTTTTAATGCAAGAAATAAAATCTAATTCCCAGAATTCAGTTCTTGTTTCAGTCAAAAGGAAATGGAAAGGCTCACGCAATGTGGGAGGACTGCAATGTAAATTGATTAACCACAATTTCCACCTTCTGAGTGAGATTCCATGATAGATGACAGCAGACTTTTTAAAATCACAGAGTTAGATGTTATTCAACATGATAACATCTATTTCCAACTGCTCAATTTTTTTCCCAGAAGGCTGTTGCTCCATTTCAAGCTTGACTTTTCAGAGGGCCAAACAAATACAACACTGTGGTCCTTTGCTACCTACCTTCTCTTGCTTCGCTAGTGAGTGTTGTTGTTTTTTTCTTTAGAACTAAAACCAGATAACATTTTATGACATTTTGCCAAAAAGATTGGAATGCAATCAGAAAATTAATAAAAAAAGGGGAAAAAAGGAGAAAGATTCTCTATCCCCATACACATCTGTAGAGATATAAAGTAACTCATATATACAAAATTCTCACAATACCCTTCCTTCATTCTGTTATGTTTTATTTATAATGTATATTTTAAATGAAAAATTATATTAGAATTAAAAATAAAATAAAATAATAAATACATATATATATAGTCAGATTGGCTTAGCAACACAAAATTATATGCTATAGGATGGAGGAGAAAGAAAAGAAAGGGAACCATGTTAAAAGTTTCTGATAAAAACCCCCAAATAACTCTTAAATTCTCATAAACCAGAGATTTAATTTTTAATATCAAAAGACTTTCTAGGACTATGAATTATTGCTGTGAACCTCGGAAAACAAGATTTCTAAGCTCCCCTCAAATACAAAAAAAACCCCCTGTGATGTATTTTGGAACAGAAAACAAATCCTACTGTGGTCCTGCAATTTATATTGATGTACATTTGGGGGAAGTGAAAAGAATAAACTGTTTGGCAGCAGATGCTGTTAAAAACAGTCAACCTCTATTAACTAAACTGGCAGCTGTTTTAAAGCAGCTCTGAGGTTTATTTTGAGTAAAGAAGTCCTCCCAGTGGAGACAGATCTGCAGGCAAGAAACAGGCAAGCTCGTCGAAGGAGCAAAATTAATGTATCATTCGTCTGTTAGTCACCAGGCACTTCTCTGCTGATGGTCAGGCTATCACTCCCACCAGCTCATTCAGATTGGGCTCACATTTTCCTAACGTGTGATCCATCACACTGTTGTGATGTCCCCAACGCTTTGATTGAGGTTCACTCCATCCACTCTGCATGTGTTAGTATGCAACATGTGTTTTTATACAGAAAAAAAATCATGGTAATTCCAGAGATTCTGTTGTAGTGGATGAAGCACCTTCATAGGCTCACTGAGAGACACTGAAAACGTGGCTTTCTTCTGTGGTGGACTTGTGTACCTCTCTGAGCTACGTGACTGCTGTGCTTTGAGGCCCTTGCTGAGTTTGGTGGCCTCTGTACTTGTCCAATTCAGTTGGTCACTGAGTTTTATAGTCTTAATATCGACACATAAGTTAGCTAGTGAGTTGATATACCAACTTCTACAATCTCTTTCTTTTATTCTTTGGCTCCATAAAATAACATCAGCTGAAGCTGCCTAGTATTTGCCAGAAAAGCATTTCATAGCTGCTCCTCCAATGTGCCTCTGAGGTTTCTAGAAGTTCAGGATGCTCAGCATTACACAGGAAAACACAAAACTGAATCCACAGTATCTGTAGATCTGCTATATAGTGGCAGTGTTTGAGTTCAATGCAGCTGAATTATAAATAAGACAGACTGAGAAACATCCTGAGGTAAAGTCAATAAAAATAAATTCAGGTAAAGGAATATAAAGTGAGGGTCTGTTCCTATATTTATAAATACTGTATCATGCCTTCGTAGTATTTCTGATGTTGCCAAAGGGAGATCATTAACCATCTGCAGTAAGGCCTTTAAAAAAACATTCTGATAGTTTTCTTCTTAATACTTCTTTGCTGAAAACAGTATTGGTGTGTCGCGTTTCTCATTACCTCTAAGCAACAATGACCCATTAAGATAGGTCTAAAAATTCTTACTTTTGCCATTAGAAATAACAGATCTGTGTTTTTTAAAGAGATGTTTTCCTTTTACTAGCTATGTATAGAATTAACTTCTAATTGTGAAAATATTTTTCTTCTTAATGATACAACAAAGAAAAGCTAGGTTGAAATAGGATTAATATATCTTGTGGTTAATTAAACATGAAGCTTCTAAGGAAATCACTCCAACAACAAAAGCAATTAAGACTTGGTTATGTATAGGGCATAATTAGGCAGGAAATTCTTGTAATTCCAAGGTAACTTTTAAAGTATGCATTCCTTTAAAATAACCTGTTATCTGACTTATTTTAGAGAAAGCTATCTAATGCGAGCACAAGCGCTGTCAACTCAGATACCGTCTCAGCTCTGTCCTGATGTCAAAGATGAATTATAGATTAAAAAACATGCTCTTTTCTGTGGAAATTTGCCTCTATTTCTATCTTTATGCCTGTTGAGTAAATCTCAGCTCCAATGAGTAGATGTACCCACAGTACAAAATCAGTGAGGAAATTCTGACGACAGCCTTTTCTGATACTCTTTATTACAAGTCTCAAGGTGCTCTTGAACAAGACCCAGATAATTGAAGAAATGTTTAGTTGCAGTATTTTTATGTCTACTGTGATTTCCCTTTTAAATTCCCCTTCTCTCTTTCTCACCTTTTCTGCTAAGATTTTTCTCTTATGTCATGTTTTCTGACAGGGAAACTGCTCTTGCATTACTTGAGGATCAAGCAGGATGAATGTTATTAAGCAGAGTGGAAAGAGGGTCTCACACAATACATTGCTATATAGACACACCTGAGTTAACATGGAAACCAAGACTAAAAGAGCCGAGTTATTAAGTATTCTGCTGAGCCCAACACTATGATTGTGATGTTATTAGGGAAAAATACATGATGAAACCAACAAACAAGTTGAAATTCAGAAACAGCAAGAGGAATGTGCCAATCTACTTTATGTGATGCTTTAACATGCTGAGATGGGACTAGTTTTTCTGCTTACTGCTAGGTAAATGTCAGCCTGGTTAAGCATGAGTCCCCCTCCTCTGAAGGAGGCTGTAATGTAGTTTCTTTCCTAATCATTTAGATTAATTTGGGGATCCTGTGCCACCACTGCTTCTTTGTGCTCGTGTCTCAATTTCATTATTTACTTAGCAAGAAAGATAGAATCTCTGTTCACCGTTTGCCAAGTGAGGAACCGATCTGTTCCCATCTATTTTGTGTGGTGAGCAGAATAAGAAAATGAATAGCTGATGTGAAACAAACATGTTCTGAAGTCAAAAGGAATCTTGTAATGCAGCTTCGCAGTGGTTTTTAAAGCGGCATAAGGACTGAAATCATACAAATGCAAAACTGAAAGACCTATTCAGTGGAGAATAGCTTTCCACGATCTTTGTACATTTTACTCATAACATCTTGACAGATACATGGAAGAAAATGTATGTGTTTGGGTAGTCAAGAAGCAACATCTGGGAACAAACGTGTAGGGCCAATAAAAACAGCACCAGTTAACAAAACATCGAGCTATCAGAAAACAGAACCACTCCCATTACCACTCTATTATTATTGGTTTTTTTCCTTTCATCCTGCACTGGCTTTTCTCTCATCTGGGTTTATTGCAGGTGTTTCTTGCTGCCTAAATATATTTGACCTTGTCAAGGTTGTTTCATTTCTTTCCATCATCTGTTTTTTCTTTCTCGTCCTTTTGTCTTGTCAAGACTGGAAGTATTGTAGGGCAACAACTGTGACCATTTGTTCTTGAAAAACTAATTCAGATGTAGTTAGGAAAACAACAACAGTTTTATTAAGGAAAAAAGTGGATGCTATTTTGAAACACTGCCATGGAAGAATAAGGCATGAAACACATTTGTATTGTTTCCTTTTGTATTTTGACCTAGCTAGTCTTGTAGCCATTTTGCTTTTTTAAGAGAGGTCAAGGAAAATACAGTTTTGTTTCACAAATAGAGACAGAGAATTATTTCAAATCAATGTAGAGGATACCTAGGTAAAACAAGCAGGCATTTAAAACAATGAAAACCTAACATCTTTCCATTAAAATTTAACACATGATGTTTTCAGAAGGTGCTGCTATTGGCATCGAGTAAGAGCAAAATTTCCAATGTAAATATACAGTAACAAAAACTCCTCCAGAGTCAAATCCAGTGTACATCAGGATTCAGAGGAAACAGGGGGTTTTGCTTATACTCACAGATTATATTTTTTTGTAAAGCAAGATCAAAAACTGCTGTTGTTAATAGGAAATGGGTCATTATTCAATTTAACTTCCACCTGCAGAGGAGCAATATACAGAGAAAAACTACAAGTCAGTAAGAGGACTGACAGTATTCTTGCAGTGCTGTAGAGCTAGACCTGATTCAACTGTTTATGGAAACTTCTCAACTAATTTTTGTTAGTGGTGATGAATTTGTTATGTTTCAAATATAGGCTCTGAAACACTGAGTTAACCTCTCATTCTTCATTGAAGACGCAAGAGAAAGTAGGGAGTATGATTCACTGAATAGAGTAGGTCTTCATGCAATGAAATGTTTGCTCCTATAAAATCTAAGCCATGGCTAATTTACAATTCAGATGGACTCCTTCCTTTGTACCTCTTTATGAAGATGTTGTGATGCAAGTCTTATCCCTGGATATAATGGCACTGCATCTATTAGTTGCCTATTTCCTAGACACCTTGCAAGAAGGAGCTTGTGTACTCTGCCTCTCCTAGCAATCTCCTTGTACTTGGTCAGAGCAAAATCAAACCTAAATGATAAAATGCAGTCTAAATACAGCATTGAAAAGGCAAAATAAACCAAGATTTTATGCTGCCTTATTTAATTTCAAGGCTTAAATTCAATTACCACTATAAACATTTCCATAAAATGAATTGCAGAAGAAAGCTTTGCAAAGTCAAAAGCAATTTAGGAAGGGCAATGCTGAAATGCACAATTTAGTAACATTATTAATGTGAATAATGCATTTAATTTGAAATGATTTGGGGGAAAAAAAATAAGTGTCATGGTTTAACCCAGACAGTAACTGAGCCCCACGCAGTTTCCTGGTTACCTGTCCCTGCCATGGGGATAGGGAGGCGAATGAGAAAAAAACCCCTTGTGGTCTGAGGTAAAGACAGTATAATAGGATAACAAAGGAATTAAATAACAATAGTAGTCACATTAAGAACAATAATACAAGTGATGCACAAATGCAATTCCTCTCCACATGCAGAAGGGAAAAAAAACCCAACCTGATGCCCAGTCTGTTACCAACCAGAAATTCCACCTCCTGCCTTGCTTTCCTAGTTCTATAGAAGGCATGATGGTACATGATATGGAGTATTTCTTTGGCCAGTGTGGGTCAGCTGTCCTGGTTGTGCTTTCCCATCTTCTGCACCTGGCAGTGCAGGAGAAGCTGCAAAGCCCTTAAGTTACTGTACACACAAGAACAACCCAGCAATAACTAAACACATCAGGGTGTTATCAACAGTATTCTCACCCTAAATTCAAACCACAGCACTATACCTGCTAACAGAAAGAAAATTAACTCTATCGCAATTGAAATCAGAAGTCTGGGTTAGACAGTGATATCTTGAATGGCCACCAAATATTTGCTGTCAGGTAACTATGACTGGAAAATCAGGGCATACCTTTTAATACCATTTTTCTAAGAGATGTGTTTGTTAGTAGCATTAAAAAAACATTAACAGTGTAAGGAGAGACAGGAGATACATAGGAGAGGAGGGAAGAGAAGGGAAGGAGAAAGGGAGAGAGAGGAGAGAGAGGTGGAGAAAGAGAAAGGGGCAGAGAAAGAGAGAGAGAAAGAGAGAGTAAAGGCAAGCAAGCAAGCAAGAAAGGAAAAGAAAGCAGTTCATCTTGACCTATACACTGTCCTAAAAGTGATCATCTAGATGCAAACTTAAGGTATGGTTTATGGGCAAGTGGAGAAGTCAGTAACGTGACTAGTTCAGCATTCTAGCCTAGGCAGTGTAAAGATGATAAATTCAACCGTGTGCGGTTTAGAGGTTGTTATCTCTCTTTACCTGATTTGTCTTTGACTAAATCACTTGGAACTATTTGCCTGTTAGCACCTTGTGTCTGCTGCTGGGTGCTTTTATAGGGATATTTATCTATAGTAAATTTCTGGCAAAGAATGGGAAAGATCTGTATTAATATAATCACAACCTGCCTTCTTATGTTGCTGCATCTGTGAACTATCAGACTGTGTGAACAGCATATTACTTTGGGAAGCTCCTCATCAGCGTAAGCGTGGGACCACAGAGATGCCAAAGCTGAGTGTCCAAATTAAGACATTCAATCAGACAATGACAGCTGCCTTGCCAAGAAGCACAAGAAAAGAAAAAGGTGGCTGCGTTGAAAAGATAACATGACCAATATTGGCTGTAAATATGTTTCAGTGTCCCAATAAAAAGCATGGTGCAAAGAAAGGTTGATCTCTGTAGAATTTGTCTTTTGCCACCTGGAATCTAAGAACTCATTTTTCTGCTTGTGAGAAATTGCAATTAAAACACAGTACCAACACTGTGTCTGAAGAATGAGAGAGACCTTTTGTTGCTGTACATGTAAAGGACATTGAGTCCTTTCTGGATCTGTTGATGATGGCAGTGGTTTACTGAAACTGCAGAGAAAGATACATGCCCTTTGCTTATTATGTGTTATAATTAAGCTCATCATTTGTATAGAATACTGTATCTTTCAAAGACCAGTAACAACAGACTGCTTAGCAGTCCAAGCCTTCTAAAAGTCATGTAATGTCCCCAATATGTTAATTACTGGATTGTTCTTAAAGCAACGTTTCATCCTTCCCTAATTTTGGGTCTTTCAAGCATATATTTAATTAAGATGTTGTTAAGCATTTACTTTCTTCCCAGAGCGTGGGTGTTAAAATAAAATCTTTAAACTGTTGGCCAGACAGAAAGCACTTATTTGTCTACTTTAACCTGTATTAGTGTTAATGCTTGCTTTCCTAACAACACAATTCCGAAGATAATTAAACAATCTACACAGTTTTCTCCTTGTGTGTTGTTTTCAGCATTTAGGAAATGCTACAACATAGTGATTTCCTACCTAGTAAGCCTCTACAGAATTAATTACAAATAAACAAATACAATAAAAAAGGGGGGAAGGAGGCAGGTGCGAAAATAGATGAGCAGCAAATACTCCATAAGAGACAGAAAACAGGATCCCTTTTTTTGTAGTGACAGAACAAACACCAATGTTAAAGTAAGTTTGGCTAACTGCAGTGAGGTGAAAAATAATGTTCTCTTCCCATATTAAAAAAAGGGGAAGATTCACCTCACATAACTGTCACCACTCAAAGATTCACCTTCTAATTTAAGCTAATTGTCTATCGCACTCTGTGGCTAACAGCGTAAAGGCATATCTCCAGGGTGATTCATAACAGGAAACTTAAGATATTTAGGGCAGGATGAAATATTCCCTGATAGTGCTGTCCTCTTTCCATTGACCGCAGGAGTCTTAGCAACTAATTAGAAGTAGGAATTTTAATATATTCATAAATTACTTATGTAAATTTTATATATAGAACCCATAAAATTAAAAGTCGGTGTAGTTTGGTCCCTTTGTATCAGGCTATATAGTGAATAGCTTGGTGTAATGCAAAAGAAGGTCTAGGTTGTCTCTCTAGGCTCACGTTAGCCGTGCTGTGAATGAGGCTGATGGAGCTGACATAAGGCACAGCTACCTTCTGTCTTCTTTTAATCCTCATTTATCTTAGTTTTTAGACAATTTCAGATGACTTGTGTTGGTGGTGCAAAGCACAACATGTACCACTGTCGAATTTTGTAAATACTGGAGAAACATAGCACAAGCTCTACTTTATGTAAGAGTAGTCTATAAGAAAAACTGAGTAGGAGCTGGATCTGGTTTAGCTATAAAATAACAGCTCTTTCATTTGGTCACTTAGAAGCCTAAATGCTGCAAATAAACCTTAGACAATGAAGATAAGTGGATCCTACAATGGCGTAAGACTACATAGACAGATGTGGGTTTGCATATATACCACAAAAAGTGAATATATATATATGGAGGGAATATATATATGGATCAAAATTTTGCCTTTGTTTTCAAGCAAGAGACTTTGTAATGTAAAAAAGATGGTCATACATTAAACTGCCTGAGTAAGGCAATTGAAGAACCGAGACAATTGTTTTCCAACAGTGTTGATGAAAAATCTCAGTAATATTGCCTAATACTGGAGATTAGGTTGGCAGGAAAATACCTACCTCAAATGTATTACACTACCAGCAATCATCAGATTTTAAAAATGCACTGCTTTACCAATCTTCAAGTAACCTGCTACATTTTCCAGCGACTGTTTTTCTCTAGTAGTACTTAGCTGATTCCATTACATACAATCATCAAAAGGAACATTAGAATAAGGCATTGCTTGTTGCTACACTCTGCTATTTAAGGGAGGGGTGGTTTTCTTAGAACATCTGAGCTCAACTCTATAAAAGAACTGTGGATTAACTGTATCAGGTTCATCCCTCATGCACATCGAGCTGCAGAACCTTCCACTAGCTCTGCAGCAAAATACAAGCTACACAAGCAGACAAAAGTAATTCTTGCAGAGAGTAAACTGTTTTAAAGTTTCAAGTGCAACTAGAAACATACAGCTACAGCAGTGCTGCTGGTGACCTGAAGATAATATGGAGATATAAAAGGAAGCTCAGCAGGCTTTCAAGATGGGCATCCTTTTCATCTGGCTGTGCTCCGTAGAGATAGAGGCCTTCAAAAAAAAACCCCAGCATATCACTGTTTTTAAGATAAAAACCAAAACCCACGTAGAATTAGAAAGAATCAGTATAACACACAAAGCAATTTATGCAAAAGAGATGGTTGTGGGGGGAGAAGTGAGCTCCAGTGATTTGGAAACACCAAATGAACTGCGAAGCCTCAGCTCCAAGGGATGTTGCAGAGGATGGCAGATCAGAGAAACAGCATCAGAGAAATTACTTGCTGAAGTACCAGGCAAAGGCCAAACAGGCAAAGGCATTAAAGTACAACATGTTGCTGTCCTTATTAAGCAGTGAGAGTGTGGGAAATCGATACAATGACTGATACAGCATCTGCCGATCTAGAGGAAACAGGGGAATATTTTAAAACACCAAAATATAACTAACAGTAAATAGATAAAAGGGAGTTTAAGCCTATGTCCTAATTTAATAATCTGTAACTGCAGAAAACTTGAGTGGGAATGGATTTCTGAGGAAAACGTTAATTCTTTTGAATGATAGTCTCAGCTAGGAAAATGAGATATGGAATGGTGAAAATCTGTTTACATCAGCAGTCACCAAGCATCTGAAAGAAAAGTAGGAATAACTTTAAATAACCTTTATATCCTCAGCACCTCATTCTGGGCATAAGGTGGGAAGTACTTTAACACTTCCTTTAATGCCGAATAACCAGAGAAATGTGAAGTAGCTGGAATGACATTCCTGGACTCTGTCCAGAAGAAGCAGAAGCATTCCCCAAACTGGGAAAGCAGCCTGGTCATGGTAGTTCATCAAGTGATGCTCAGAAAAGCTTGTGAGCTCATGTCATGGTTTAACCCGCCCAGCAGCCAAAACAACTACACAGCTGTTCACTTGCCCCTCTCCGCTCCCAGTGGGATGGGGCAGAGAACTGAAAATGGGGAAAAAAAAGAAAAGAACTTGTCAGTTGAGATAAAGACAGTTTAATAGGACAGAAAAGGAAGATGAATCTGATGATGGTGATAATAATAATATGCAAAGCAAGTGATGCACAGCACAATTGTTCACCACCCAGAGATGATGCTCAGCTAGCTCCTGAGCCATGTTGCGGCCCAAACAACACTCAGTTATATACTGCACATGACATCATATGGTATGGAACATCCCTTTGGTCACTTTGTGCCAGATGTCCTGACTGTGTCTCCTCCCAGCTTCTTTGTTGCCTCCCACCTTCTCATAGGCAGAGCAGAATGAGAACCTGAAGAGTCCTTGACCGCTTGGCAACAACTAAAACCATCAGTATGTTGTCAACATTATTCTCAGCCCAAATCCAAAACCCAGCACTAAGCCAGCTAAAAGAAAGAGACTTAATTTTACTGCCTCTGAAACCAGGACAGCTAGTTCAAGGTAGCAAAGGATGGTGACAAGATTTTTCATTCTTTCTTTTCTCAGTAATTAATCTGAAATGCTTAGTTCATGCTAAATTTATCAATAACTAAGGGAAGAAAGAAAGAAGAAAACTATTACTTCTTATAAAAAATTTTAAAATTTAATTTCCTCACCTGCCCCTCCAGTCCTTAACTTTACTATTACTCATATAAATTCACAAAGGTGTCTCTAAAAGGAACGAAGTCCCTAATAAAAAGGAGCACTGAAAATTGCTTGAACTGATTATTTGCCTCAGATTTGACATGGCTTCTGTATCATCACCTTTAAAGGAATGGGAAGAGCACCCTTGAGCAAGCATGTGGGGGAATTAAAAAAATAGATTAGGGCCCAAGGAAGAACAATTTTGTTCATGTAATCTAATCTCATTCAATTTTCCACCACATCACAAAAATCCATTCTTCTATTACTAGTGATGATTGTGGTTGGCATGAAGGAGTGTTGTGTAGGGTGCCTAAAGTTGGTAAGTCTGTATCAAAACAGATTTTCCACAATGGGAGCACCACTAAGGTGCATATTCTTCTTGAACTAAAAATACAGAGTCTGTGTGCAGAGCCACATAGTACTTTATGTTTCTGCCCTCTGGAACCTAAATTATGGATGTAGCAATCCAGAACACTTTAAAATAAAGGGCATACTTAATAGTAGCTGCATTTTAAGCCACCTAGAAGTTTCAACATTTTCGTTTTTGAGAGAAAATTGAGTAAAACAACCCCAGCTCATGGTGGAGAAGAGTTCATCTCTAGAGTTCATCCAAAAGTGCTGTAAACTGCCTGTAAGTAGCAAGTAGCATTTATACACATGACAAAAACATCACTTCTCAGCAAACATTATCACAGCAGGTGCTCTGAGATACGTGTCAGCACACAAACTTTTAAACAGAGGCACAGTTGATAGCAATGGCATTTGGGCACGGATCCTCCAAAACAAATGTACATCTATTCTAGTCATCCACATGCCACATAGACCACCAATAATTTTTAAAGGCACTCAGTGGGCTTTTACCCAATTTTATAGACTTTCTAGTGAAAATCAGAAAAGATAAACTAAATAAGGTATGTGGATGCACTTCAAAAAGCATGGAAAACTATCACTGTTGAATTTTCATATTGGTAGGCCAGCTACTTCAGCAAAATCCAGAAATCTATGTCTTCCTTCGAGTCTATTTTAGGATATCATGGAATTACTATTGGGGCCATTCCTTGTAACATGTAATTGCTAAGAGTAAAGGGTATATAGGTAAGTTTGTTCTCATGTACTTTTTCTTACGGATGTATTTTGACTAAACTCTATGAAAACAGCATCATAAAACTGCAGTCGGCATGTCAAAAGTTCCAATCCAATACTCTGCATTTTGAAGAAAAAACAGCAAAGAGAACAACAATGAATGGATGAATTGAAGTGGCAGGCATGTCTTTCTTACAAAATCATTACCTAGAGTTGGAAGCATGTGAGCCCATCTCTACTTGTGGACTGATACAAAACAATCAGCCTACAGTAGAAGTTAACATCCAATATAAGCACTGAAAAAACAAGTGTTTTTAATGCCACCTGTTTGTTTGGGGTTTTTTTCCAACAAGAAGTGTTATCACGCTCTTTTAGGAAAATATCGTTAAGTATAATAACTTTCAGGAAAGGGCAAGTTGTTCCTTCTCCTGTGAAGTTCATGAACTCTTATCATAACCATATGACAAATGAAATAAAAGTATTTCTTCACAACTTTTTTTGGACCAGATTGAAAAAAACAATATATATCCCTGATAGTTAGAGAACTTGCAGGGACTGCACAAGTGGTAAGAATCAATCTCCAGGTTCAGGTAGGTTCGAGTATAGCAAGACACAGAATGGGAAATGTTAGAATTAACTCTCCAGCCCCTTGCCATCTGCAGTTAATTAAAAATTCACTGTCACCCACAGGAGGAATAACATTCCACAGGCTACCTCTGTGGACACTTTCTTGGTATCACTGATGGGGCTAGATATGATAAAACTGCCCCTCTTCCACGAGGAGGAACTTTTTCATTTGCTTCTCCACTGTAAGACACAGCAATTAAACCTTTCACCTCTCTAGAAGTCACTAACTGCTGTTTCAACAAACTGCTCAAAAAATCTTTCAGCAAATCCTGGGATGTTCAGTTATTTAAAAGTTAAATAGACAAGGCAACGGCTCCTCCCTTTCAGGAGGTATATAAACTTGGGAGAAAAGGTAGTAATTGTATTCTAAATTGCTTAGCAACTGTAGGTAAGAAAGATAATATGTCATAATTTATATGTGAAAAGATTGCTGGGGTTAGTAGCCACGTCTAGTGCTGTTGAGGATTCCCACTGAGAACTGCACTGCAAACTGGCAGCTGACTTAAAACACTGCTATTTTCAACAGTTCAGAAAATGTAAATGTGTCAGCAACTGGTCAAATAGGCTTCCATACCAGTAATTTATTGCAATCTTTCACATTAGCGTACTACTTACTTGTACAAACCATTCGCAGGCTGAAAAAAACCCAAACCCTGTGCACAATTTTATAATGAATTCATGTGCTGAATCAGTCTTGATAGCTTCAGAGCCATGGCAGAAGTTAATTCTGATCAGTTGTGATCAGACAAAGGTTTCCATGGGCTGGGTTTCTTAACACACACAGAGCTGAAGTAAATACACTTTTTCAGGGAGCTTTGTAAGGACAGGAAGGGAGGGAGGTGGGAACAATTTCTCTCAACAGAAGTGCAGAAGCCAGTTAAAAGGATCAACAATTATTACTTGTAATATATGTATACAAAGGAAAATTCATGGCTGCTGAGCAACTGCTGAATTTGGCCTAGTGGAGGTGAAGGTTTCCCCGAGCCCAAGACATGAAGAGTTTTGTGGGCTTTCATAGCTTCACCATCTACATGTGGAAGAGTTAGGATGGTTGCACTCAAAAACTGAATATGAAAACAATCCTCAACTAGTTAACCCTTCCCATTACCTGAAACACAAAGAAACACATAAACATTTGGGAAAACATATGTGAAACTTTACCTGCAACCACTGCGACTGGTCATTGTGGCCAGAAGTCCAGGCATTAACTTTTCCTTGCTTGTCCAGACGGGCTTTCCTGGCCTCCCAAGCAAACATGTCCATGTTGAGCGTACGGAAAACACTGGAGGCAGTAATCTGGTAGTCCTGTATGTGTCCAGACTTCATCCCTAGGGGTTCAGAGCAACCTGGAACAGCAAAATAAGATCTGTGGCACTACCTACTTATCTCTGTAAGTGGTTTAGGTTTTCCATTATGGAAAAGAAAACTAGCAATTCACAAAGAAAAGGCTTTAATCAAGACTATTGTTGCAGGAACTTGCAAACAAACAAATGAAAAATAGCCAATTCAAGGCACTTTATTTCAGCGCTACCTTGGAAGAATGAAAAACAAGATAGAGAACTCAATGTGTTTTATCCTGGCATAAATTTATGAAGGCAAACAAACAGAAAAATTACTTTTGTCTCTTCTTACCTAGGTTTTATTTTTCCATCCAGCAGCTTCCTATTGTTTCCCCTACTCAGTTTGATTTTATCATGCTTTTATGCCCTGTCACATCAACCATGTGTTTGCCTACTAAGGAAACAATTTTTCTTAAAACCATTGCTGAAATAAAATGTTAGCGAGCACTGAGCTCCTCTCCACTTTTCAATTACTTGACATCTAGCCAAAAACTTCGAAAGCCCCAACACCCATTGACAGAGTGGAATACTACTGAAAAACAGCTGTAAAGGAGGGGGAATAGTAGGAGATAACTGCATATGGAAAAATGAGAGTTAATGGATTATTTGTTTAAACAAGCATCACTCAGTTATTTTACGTCCCACATCGATCTCTTATTTGGATTGCAACAGAAGATGAATCTTGGGCTCCTCCCTTCTCCGTTGGGTGTCCATGGGGGAAAAAAATAAAGTGACTGGATATTCTTCTGCCTTGCTACTGTATGGTGGGACCCAGGAGAGGGAAAACACAAGCTAACAGTAGAGATACTTTGATAACAGCACTGTTTGGAAATCAAGGGAGGCAGATAAGCTGCCTGTTTTGAAGGTTAAAACAAGGAAAAGAGAAGCCAGCCAGTGGTTGAGAGCAAGAAGGCTGCTAAGAGGTCAGGAAACATGGATGTATGGCTGGGTGGAGTAATGTTTGATGGTTGTTTGAGGAAAAGGTGAAAGAAGGAGATGTGAGCATAAGGGAAAAAAAGAGATTTCATTCCTGTCCAGCTGTCATAAACATGCACATGTGTAGCTGTCTTAAAGTTTTAACTTCACAGATGTGGTGATCCTACTTAGTTCAGTAGCTGACTTAATGCAATTAAGTTCCAAATATAATTTAAAACATGTTTTGAGTGAGAGTGTGTCCAGGATATAACATACCTGGGTTTGCAAGGAGTACATCATCACTGTGAATTCACAGATCCTTGAGTTTATGTATCATTGGGAAGACAAAGATTTTGCACCTAATAGGCACATCCCACATGTCTGATGTGGTTCCTATCAGGCAATAATTTGCTGAGTCACCAGCTGTGTTTCTTAAAGCACGAATGTAAGTTGTAAAGGCTTTCCTGCTGGGACCATGACCCTGCTCAGCTGGTGTCTCTTGACAGAGCCAGATCACAATGTGACTGCTTAAAACACCTTCAAAGTTTTTTATTTTGTTTTTCACTTTATTTGAGCTAGAGATCAAAGTTGGTTCTCTTTTTCTGAAAAGTTCATTTCCTCCACAGTATGTTTACCCAGACTTAAAGACCTGATTCTTTTTTTAGTTTCTTTGACATAATTTGCAACGATCTTTTCATCATATTCTCCTTTCTGCTTTTCCTATAATTCTAATACACACAGAAATAAGTGACATTATTAGTGATTCGAATCAGTAAGGTAAGATCAGGGCCTTTGTTAGTAGTCTAACAGCAGGAGCAGAGGCATATTAACAGATACAGATAATAACAATGATATACTTTTTCATGTAATAACTGCTATTTAAAATTTGAAATACTGTCATCTCTCATATTCATTTAAAAACAGTTATTTTTTGGAAAAAAAGCAAAACCCCAAACTCAGAACTGATTCTTTGGGCACGAAAAGAAAACACACAGCCTTGCATGTAGAATGAACTACCTAGTTCAAAACAACCACTAAACAATTCTCCTTGGAGTAGGAGGGAGCAATTGATAGCAGAGATGAAAAAGACTCATCTGTTGCTTTAGAGAAGGACTTTACTTATTATTCAATTCTGAAGTATCGCTCCCGTATCACAAGGGCTGTCAGCAGGAATGGTTCATCTGAGAAATCTGAAGGAGGTTCCTGACACAAAAACATGGGTTGTCAAAGTGTTTTTTCTGTGTTGGCCCAATCCATCAAAAATATTTCTATCTTTCTGGAGTATTATTATTGATTTATGAAACAACAGATGTGTCTGCTTGTGTGTCTGTACATGCGTGCATGCATCAATAGGATTTTACAGTCTCCTTCCTACTCCACTGCCCCAAAGGGAAGAGGAAGACAATGTTTAAAGGTAGAAGAAGAAAGTGAGATGAATAATCAGAACCAGAAGAGATGAACATGATGCACGTTGGTGGAAGAACAATGCCTTAGTGCTGTGTCACAGACAGCAACAGCAGATGCAGGAGTGGCTTATCAGTTCCTCTAGTGTCCTGCTACAATGACAGAAGATAATGACTGTTTATTTTGATAGGTGAGCTATAATCTGGAGTGCAAAGGACCAAATCATCAAGCTAGTACAAAACTTTGTGTTTATAGGTAATAGTAGTAGCCTTATAGAAGTGTATTCATAACAATGCTCATGACTCCTCAGGACATCTCCTCCTCTCAGCACTGTAGTTTCTTTAAATTTGCTTTGCAATGCTCCTGCAAAAGGATTCAATCACCCTTCCAGTCCTTACAACCTGGTAAAGCTAGTAGAGCTGATATAGACGTGCTTATGGCTATGCACAGTGGAGCACCGTTGGTCAAAATGTTTGAGATGCTTTGGATATCACTACCTGTGATAAATGATACCTGGTAACTGTATATTTAATCCTGTCTAGGTGTAAGTTCGCAGTTACTTCTTTTTTTGTCTAGTTCAATGAAACAGAGGCAGTGAAATGAAGATAAGGGAGGATTAGTATATGAAAATTGAAAGAATCCACACCAAGATTATTCTCTGTTGACTCTTTTGAGAGTACATTTTACTCTTCAGACCACATCCTATACTGTGACACTCAGCTACTTCTTCTTTCAAGAAAACTCAAATCATCAAAGGAAATATTAAATATATTAAATATATGCAGTGGTGGCAAAAATACAAATGGATCTTCATGCAAAGGTCTACAGGCATCATGTCTGGATTCATGCAGTACAGGCAGAAGTAGTATCGGTCAATTAATTGAGGGCAATTGTTTTCATTAATACTGTGATATTTTTCTTTTCTGGAAAAAAAAATCTTCCTAATAATGAATATTAGTATTCCTTTCCAGATTAGATAGTGCAGTAGATGAACAAGAAGAGGGGAATCTAGTATTCAATGCAGATGCTATAAATTCTCCATTTATGTGACTGTGTGAATGTTACTTATAGTTGCCAGAGCAGAACATGCTAAAAAAGAGACCTGCATGCTCAGGAGATGCTTTAAGTCTCACTAGGATGGTTAAATTGTGGGGATCAGACCCCTCTGTGAGAACTGACAGACTCAGAACATCAAGAATCCACTGAATTGTTACAGAGCCACCCACATACGTGATTGTCAGTGGTGTACGACATGGACAGACAGCATTCAAGGCAGAGTCTGCTGTATGCAGATGCTTAAGTGTGTGAGTGAATTGCATGAGTGACTATGTTGTGTGAAGTTACCTGTTTTTAAAAGCAGGAGCTTGAGAATCATAGAATGATTAGGGCTGGAAGGGACCTTAAAGATTTCCCACCGCTGCCATGGGCAGGGACACCTCTCACTAGACCAGGTTGCTCAAGGCCCCATCCAATCCAGCCTTAAACCCCTCCAGGGAGGGGGCAGCCACCACCTCCTTGGGCAACCTGTTCCAGTGCCTCACCACCCTTGTAGTGAAGAACTGTTTCCTAATGTCTAATTCAAATCTACCCACTTCCAATTTAAAACTATTACCCCTTTGTCCTGTCACTCCATTCCCTTCTAAAAAGTCCCTCCCCAGCTTTCTTGTAGGCCCCTTTAGGTACTAGAAGGCCTCCATAAGATCTCCTTCAAGCCTACTCTTCTCCAGCCTTAAGTGTCTCAGCCTGCCTTCATAGGAGAGGTGCTCCAGCCCTCTAATTATCATTAATGATTAAAGGCATTCTAATAAACAGTAGCTGTGATCTGTTTCTTCCCTTACATCAATGACCTATGAAGAGAAGGGAATCTACATCACAGAGATGTGCAAAACCCAAGTAAGACAAGGACACAAGGCAATGAAAACTAATTCCTAATTATTTCACATCCAAGTCCAGAAGCATCAGTCATGGTTTCAGTAAGATCTGACTGTGGGTACTGGTAAGTAAAGCTATTTATGAGCCTAGGCCAGATTACATTGAACATTCTGCTAAAATTTTTCCTAAGAAAGAATTAGTTTCTATGATAATCTGGTGCTGCTGGAGTCTCCCTCCCCTCAGCAGTGACTCTCTTCTCCAACACCAGGACTTGTTAGAGAAGCCAGACCTCCCAAAGTATTTTTCTGCCTAGGACAGACCACCTGGAATTAGAGTGAATTAGTCTGTTGTTATGTATAATTATGTTCTTCTTTTAGTAAAACTGAAATTGTTCTGCTGAGCCTTGGCTGCCTGCAGTTCTAAGAAATGATGACCTTGAAACTGTTAGGAGACCACTGAAATGAATTCACTTCAGTAGCTTTCACAGTTCCTTGAGCAAAACAATTCCTGGTCATTCTGGCAAGGACTTACTCTAAATTGTGGTTCCAGAAATGGAAGACATAAAAAACCCCCAAACTAATAGACTAAGGCATCTAGACAGAATTTTCTATTTATTCTCAAAACTATCTATATTGGAAAAGGGCTACAGTGAGATTAATGCATTAACTTTTCATTTCTGAATCTGTTTTTGATGCCACTAGAGGACTGAGAATTATTTAACTCCAGCTGTTTTGATATATCATTCGTGAACTGGATGACTATTGTTTGTACAGTAAGCAGGCAGCCACATAAAAATCATTTCTAAATGAATTCAGTGGAGCGATCCCACTGGTAAAAGGTTGATCTCTTGAAAAAGATAAAAAATTTACATGCTTTACTGAATTTTTAAGAGAACACGGTTCCTGCAGAGAGTGGCTAGAGGTCAGGCGTTACTTTTATGAGCTATAACTTCTGCTACTACAAAACTTAAGAAGGTTTATATTGGCTCCACTTGTTCATTTACTTTTTGCTAAGAGACACAGTCCCTGCTTCTGCTAGAAATCCACAAAACAAATTTAATCTGAAATCTTGACTAAGGCAGACCAGCAAAATAGATGTTACTGCACTTTTGTTGTGGTTTATTCCCAGATGGCAGCTATGTACTATGCAGCTGCTCGCTTACTCCTCTCCCCAAGTGGGATCGGGAGGCCAATTGGAAGAAAAAGGTAAAACCAGATGAGTTTGCGTAAGGACAGTTTGCTGGGACAGCAAAGAGAGAGGGAAATAACAATACTAACAACAGAATACATGAAGTGTGTGATACACAATGCAAATTGCTCACTGCTCGGAACCAGATGCCCAGCCTGTACTGGAGCAGTGAGCTCCTTCCCAGCCCACTACCCTTTATATACCGAGCATGACATCATATGGTACTGAATATCTCTTTGGCTAGTTTGGGTTAGCTATTTCTTTTCCCAGCTTCTTGTGAACATTATTTACTGTACTGAGTTCTGGGCTCCCCAGTATAAAAAAGACAGGGATCTCCTGGAGAGAGTCCAGCAAATAGCTACGAAGATGATTAAAGGCCTGGAGCATCTCCCCTACAAGGAAAGGCTGAGTGAGCTGGGGCTGTTCAGCCCTGAGAAAAGACTGAGCAGGGATCTGATCAATGTTCATAAATATCTGAAGTGTGGGACACGGGGAGAAATGGCCAGCCTCTTCTCAGTGGTCTGTGGGGACAGGACAAGGGGCAATGGATGTAAATTGGAGCACAGGAAGTTCTGCACCAATATGGGGAAGAACTTTTTCACGGTGAGGGTGACAGAGGCCTGGGACAGGCTGCCCAGGGGGGTTGTGGAGTCTCCTTCTCTGGAGATATTCAAGACCAATCTGGACATCGACCTGTGCAGCCTGTCCTAGGGAACCTGCTTTGGCAGGGGGGTTGGGACTCGATGATCTGTTGAGGTCCTTTCCAACCCCTACAATTCTGTGAATTAACTTTATCCCAGCTGAAAAACAGGAGAACTTTGAGTGGTTGAGAATGGAAGCTGAAGCATCCCTGTAACCTCTGAGGATGTCACACACCAGTGAGGTCACTCAGCAGTAGGAGAAATTACCCAAATCAGCTTTAACGCCCGCTTCTGCTCTGACCACTGTATAGCACTGCAAAAACAGCTTCAGCCCTCAGAAACCATTTTCAGCATTTCGTTTAGACTGTGCTAAGCTGAACTGTGAGTTAGAGACTCTCTGTCCCATGGTCTGCTTAGTGTGTAACATTAACACAGCCCTGCCTTTCTCCACAAGTAACCTGCACACAGTTTAGAGCCTGGGAGCAAAAGGGCCCTGCTTGATGGCTGAATTCTGAGACACGGTGACTGCAGAAAACCCACCTGACAGCTCACAGCCAAGAAGTTCCATCCTCAATGTGCAGTGTCTTCTGCACACCTGAGGATACAGCCGTATGTACTGTGACTTGATTGGAGGGGTGAAGGAGTTAGCGTATGGCGTGTTGTTGTCCACATTTCCACGAAACACCTGTGGGAAGATAACGTGCTCATAAAACATGCCAGGAGGATTACTGGGCATTCAGTTGATTTCCATACCTCACAAGTATCTGTGTTGTTCTTTTGACTATCCCTGACCATTTCTCTGCAAGCTTTTACCCAAACAGAAGCTGTTTTATCTTTTCTAGTGCCCAACACATGCACAAGTTCTTAAGCAAAACATATTGCCACTGGCTTGCATTGGCATGCATTTGCCAGCTGCACTGAATCAGGACCTCTACCTTATCACTCCTGGAAACTGAAGCTGTTAATGCAACTAAACTATGTCTTCTTTTCCAATTAGTGTATTAAATAGTCCCAATTCAATTTATCCTTCAATTATTTATGCTGATTGACATTTATTTTTTCCCCTCTACATCAAGAACCTGATCCAACTCCCGCTGTAACCCTTCCACTGATCGTAGAGGGAGCTGAATTAAACCTACAAGCACTCTTCTGTTCACTCCTCACGCTAACCAGATATCCTGCACTTTGTTTTCTTCCCTCATTATATACCTCTTCATACAGCATTTTAATTTCCTAATAGAGAAGCTATGACTAATGCTGCAAGTGCCTCAGTTCTCTCTTAACTTGCAGTGTAAAGAGATTTTTGCTGCTTTGTGTGCACAAGTCTATAAAAAATAAGTGGTAACTATAAACTGTAGACACATACTTCCCATGGCTGATACTGTTTGTGCATTACAGAGATTAGCATTGATGAATGGGTTCTATGCTTTTAAGGGTTAACACTAATCTGCCAATGTAATAAAACTAAATTGAAAACAGAGTAATGAGTAATTACTGGTAAACTAATTAAAATGAAAATCAGTTAAGTGTAATAAACAGGATAATTCTGGCTTTGGGACATAGTATTTATACAACCATCTATTAAAGTATAAGAAATCCTTAGCAGACAGAAAGCTCAAATTTATTAATTTTTTTTTTTTTTTTTAGAGAATAGTCATAACAAGGCAACCTATAACACACCATCAGGCAATTATGTTTATCTATATTTATATACCTCATACCTCTGAGTATGCCTCTGAAGGCAGCCAAACCATAAGGTGTATTCATGTGCACGTGACTTAATCTTACCATATCCTCGTTTGTGCCCTTCACTTTGTACATTGCCCACGACTTCCCATCATTACTGTAAGCGATTTTGTAAGATTTTACGTATTCTGGACTTCCAATCCTCTTGGCACCTTGAGTTATAACTCCAGTGACTCGCATCTTCTTCTGCAGGTTTATCTGAAATAACAATACAACGCTATCATTAACAATCAGAGGGACACAATTATGATTCTAGATTAATTTCATTTCCTTTTTTAAAATATATATAGCAGAAAAGGGAAAACAAAAACCCCAAACAAACCCATAGCTGTAGTGTTTAACTTACTATATTTACACCTGCATTTATTTCTCTTATCTTCCATTCATTTCATGTATATGTGCACACAAATAAATGAAAAAAAAAAAAAACCCAAACCAAAAGCCTGCACTAATGTCTTCAGCTGTATATGTGCACAAACTCATACATATATTGTTGATACATAGGATATTACTGGTTTATTACTGGGTTATAGCATATTACTGGTATATAGGATTACTGCTATATATTTCCTTCTTAAAAAGCAAATGCTGTAGTGTGATAATTTGCCAAGGACTGAGTCTTCTGCTCTGTTAGAAGTCAAAGCCTAAGTTAACTTTAGTTTAAATTTCTTAGTGAAAATGAAAATACAGGGGGGCTCTGTATAGCAAAGTAACAGGCCTTTGCTTGATTCTCACTGAAAATTCATGTATCTAAAGATCACGGTTGAAATGCTAATCACAAAACTGTCAATAGCAAAATATCAAAGGCTATCAATGGATATGAGCATTCTCTGTGCACTTGTCTGAGTTGACCTTGACACCTTGAAGTACCAAAGATGTATGGAGAGTTCAACAATATTCACACAACCTCAATTCTGCCTTCTTTATCCATCTACGATATGAGAAAGCCAATTATATTCTCACAGAATTCAGAATGCGATATTAAATTCAAACAATGCCAGCAATGAAGATAATCAAGAAGCAATCTGTAACCATTCCACTCCCGCTGGTTAGGCAGCTGTAACTAGACTGTAAACTAGTTAAACTCTGTAACTTTGGCTCCAAATGAAGCTTAAGAAAGAGCTGTAAAATGGTGAGAATTGCATGAAAGTGCAAGCAGATGCCTGATAAAAGGAGACGAACGGAAATACTATAGAGTAAACAAATGTGATAATAATACATTAAACCAAATGAATCTAATCCCTTCTTCCCTGTTAGTGGAGCTGACCCCATGTGCTCTTTATAATTTGGCATAGCAGCCTCAGTACAGGAATATGTGGAGTCAGAGACAGATCAGGTATCTGCTGTCCAAATACTTTAATCCCTTTATTCTTTACAGTGTGGTCTCATGATTTTCTCTCACTTGGTAATGTAATCTAGTCTCTATTAAGGATGTAAGATGATCAAACTTTGGTGTTTCAATACCTTTCTCAGTATATAATGGGAAAGTAAAGACAGAATTTTACTGCTGTATTTTTGAGGGAGTCTAGTGAGCTCTCTGCTACTTATCTGAAATAGCTGGGTTTCTGATATTTTCTTCTTGAGGAAAAAGAAATTCCAGTGCACTTCTACCACAGTCCTCCTTATAAGTAATTAAAAAGCATTCATATACCTTTAGAGTAACAATGATTTTTTTAGAGGCATAGTCACATTGAAATACCAGTAAAACTCAGGAAATTTTGCAACTGCAATGGGAAGAATGGATCCAGACCAGGAATTTAGACAGGCATTAATTAGAAAAGATTCAGGAAACATTACCTTCCTCCATTCCATGTTTCCCAGAGAAAATAATTATCTTTGTAAGAGGACAGCTCCAGAGACTACTATCAGCCCCCCAACTAATTAACATAGAATAGTAACCAGTCAGACATAAATGTTTCTGAAAGTCACAGAATGTTAGGAGTTAGAAGGGACCTCAAAAGATCATCTAGTCCAACGCCCCTGCCAGAGCCTTGTCCTGTCATTGACAATCACTGAGAAGAGCCTGGCTCTGTCCTCCTGACTCACACCCTTTACATATTTATAAACATTAATAAGGTCACCCCTCAGTCGCCTCCAAGCTGAAGAGGCCCAGCTCTCTCAGCCTGTCCTCATAAGGAAGGTGTTCAACTGCCTTCATTACCTTGGTGGCTCTATGCTGGACCCTTTTAAGGAGTTCTCTGTCCTTCTTGAACTGAGGGGCCCAGAACTGGACACAATATTCCAGGTGCAGTCTCACCAGGGCAGAGCAGAGGGGGAGAAGGAATTACTAACCACACCCCCTCTAATACACCCCATTCCTAGCCAAAAAGGCATATTGCTGGCTCACAGTCGGTCATTCTGGTATCCCCCAGGACCCCCAGATCCTTCTCACCTATGCTGCTCTCCAACAGCCCAGTACTCAACCTATGCTGGTCCCTGGGGTTGTTCTTCCCTAGATGCCAGGCCCTACACTTGCTCTTGTTAAATGTCATTAAACTTCTCCCTGCCCAGCTCTCCAGCCTGTCTGAGTCTTGCTGAATGGCAGTGCAGCCCTCTGGGGTGTCAGCCACTGCTCCCCATTTTGTGTCACCAGAAAACTTGCTGACTGTAGACTCTTCTCTTAGGAAGATTTCACTATCTGTTTGGAATTTAATAATAATAAATGGGCAAGTAAAACTTTTTCATACATTTACAACATTTTTAATAAATAAGTGAACACCATCTCAAAAAAATAATTAGAAAGCACAAAGAGAAAACATTGATTATTTTCCTTTTACATAAGCTATCTTCACATTTCACTTGTTGGGAAATGGAAGATATAGTGCAACAGCAAGTATATTTTGCTGTTATCCATTATGAACAAACCTATTATTCTTTATGGTTCATTGCCAATTTTTCTTTCATTTCTTTGAAACCATACCTTTAACCACATTTAACCACATATGTTCCCACAATGGCTTTTCCCCATGACCCAGCCTCCACCTCTAACGCACAACAAATCAACCACTGCACTTTAAGAAGCAAAAAAATGACAAAAACCCTCAAATAAATAAACAAACAAACACAACCCCCAGCCAAAACTAATCTGCTAAATAATTTAATACTATGGTAGGAACTTGAAAAAAAGAAAGTCATACTGAATAAGGGGAAGATTTGGTCAGATAATCATAAAAATGAAATAAAACTAGTTTAATTTTTAAATAGTTATTTAATATATACACTATTTAACCTGTGTTCTTTGAGTTATCATGAGGTAAGAAAGGTTGCCTCTGTTTTGCTATATACCACTTTGCTCTACACCCGTATCTGGATATCTGTGTATGTAAGCTATACAATCCTATTGACTTCTCTGTTTTAACAGAGAGACTCTTTCCTTTTTAGAGGCTTTCTTGAGTATCCATGCTCTGAGTCACCAACTGAGCTTTGGCTTTAAGGAGTACTGAGCTTGATATAACACAGGAAATAAAAACAGGATACCGTGTTTTGCAATTATATCTACCTATTCTGTCAATGTTTGCAGAAAAATACAAATAAAAGGCAAAAAAAAAAAAACCCTTTCAAATCCCTGCAGCTTTCTCACATACAAAATCCCCATGGGCCTAACACCACACCTGTGGTAGCTCCTTTCAATGCATACAGATACACCAGGAATTAATTGGCCCTTTGTGTCTGGGGTCTTTCATTTATTTTAAATGTTTTCAAGCCAGAGCTTAGAAAAAAAAAATCAAAATGTTACAAGTGTGCAATGACTACACATGATGAGGCAGGTGTTGAAATCTTTCTCACTTAATGTACTTCAGTAGGAAGCAAAGTTCCCAAAGTGAAATGTGAACTAGCTCTTTTAGCACTAAAAGCATTTTCCAAGGTATTTATTCTACAGTAATTGCAATGAAAAACAGCGTAAACAACTCTGCTTTGTGGATTCAGATCTAGGACAGAATATCATATGTTCTAATTACAGGAGTGACTGTGTTTTAAAAAAAAAGAGGTGAAAGTCATGAGGATAAGAACAGGAACTTAACATGTCTTAAAATAATGTAATAGCTTATGCAGATATAAAGGACTCCTTACTATTACTGAGATTAACTAGAAAGAATCAAGGCTGATAGAAATCAATAGTATTTTAAGGGATTTACACCAACATTTTAAATACTAATGCATGGTAAAGACCTTGTAAGAAGAAGTTGCACAGAACTTTCAGAAAAATACTTATAGGCAGAATAAAAACACTGATCAGTTCTATCACCCCTACTTAAGCTTAAGGTTATTTCAGAGTAACGTGAAGCTGTGTTCAGTTGTGGCTCTGAGCAGGCTCCTGGGTCGAGCAACTTCCAAGGGACTTAATTCACCCAACATACATCAGGGATTTGGCTGTGATGCTCGCAAGCAGATCCGAAGACACTTGCTGCCTTACATCCTTGTGGCATAAAGCATTTTATGAAACTTGGATAAGGTGTTGTTTAACACCCATAGGTAATGGAATTTGCCTCAAACAAGTTTTGCATTTCAATGAGGAAGTTTTCTGGGGCTAGAATAAATGATGAACACTGAATCACTCAGGTAGAACGGCATGTAAAAGAAAGCTCGTGGTCTGACATCAATTCATTTAAACTCAATGCTACAAGAAACAGATTATGTCTACACAGTATTTGGTGGATGATGCAAAGCCACTGTGCTGATGTTGCGAGAAGCTCAGCTACAGCGCATGGCAGTCAGCTCAAGTTAATAGACATGGCCAAGGGACAAGATGAAACACCTCAGTATATGCTGTGAAAGGCTGAATTTGTGTACTGCCAGTCACTCAATGCCTTCTAAACCGTGTCATACAGCTAAAATGAAGTTAAAGGAAAATCACTTGAGGCATACTCCCTCAAGTGCAGTGTATGCTCAAGAACTGGGGAATAAAATCCACTTTATTGGTTTAAAAAGTTCCCAGCAGTCCTTGAAATGTCTTTTAACCTTGTTCCTTTCAACCACCACAATCATCCTGACTCCATGATTAAAGCACTTTAATCATCACAGCAGTTTACAGAGTCATGGCTTCTTTTAACAGGAGGGGAAAAAAGTAACCAGCATGCCAAGTTTCCTGCTCTCAGCACTGATTCTGTGGGAGTAATTATCTATTAAACAATTTTCACTGTTGTACTAATGTTTCTGACTACAATGATTCACCCAACTCTGTTGTAGGATGCTAAATCCTACAATAGGATTTCAGTACCTTGTGGGGCTGGAGAGGGACTTTTTTCAGGTAGTGCAGTGATAGGACAAGGGGGAATGGGTTTAAATTGAAAGGGTAGATTTAGAGTAGGTATTAGGAAGAAATTCTTCCCTGGGAGGGTGGTGAGGTACTGGCACAGGCTGCCTAGAGAAGTTGTGGCTGCCCCTGGATCCCTGGCAGGGTTCAAGGCCAGGCTGTGTGGGGCTTTTGGCTAGTGTAGGGTTCTAACTCCCATGTCAGGAGGTTGGAACTGGATGGGCTTTGAGGTCCCTTCCAACCCCAACCAGCCTGGGCTTCTGTGTTTCTATGAAATCATCCAGTTATCTGTACTGATGAAGACGTAACCAATTAAGATTTTAACTGAACTTGAAAAAAATCCATATGGGGAAGGAAATACAAGAAATGAAAAGGAATATTTTATGACAGAAAGTGGCAATATGTGCAAGGTAGTTTTACAAGTTCCTGTAGACTGCACGTTGCAATCTTTTAAAAGTGAATTCAGAACCAATCCTGCAAACCTGCATGGTGTGTGGGCAGCTTCACTTTTAGGTGTGAGTAAATGTTGGAACATAAGACCAGAGGGAACCCATTCATGCATTTTTCCCATAAAACCAGGAGAGTATCCACAGTCTAAGGCACTCCACAAAGCAAAGATCAAAAATAACTTCCCAGCATGCTCAACAAAACTGCAGAAAAAAGACTGCAAATCACAGTCATCAATGACAATTTAAGAGAACAGTAGTGATTAGGGACAGTGTCAATGGAAGACATCCATATTCCTCTTCAATTTGTGATCAATTATTAGTACATTCTGTGTGTAGGAGCACACTTGAAACAAAAACGGTACAAAAATTCAGTTGCATCTGTCTCATCTACATTATGACATGCAAGAGAGAAGGGGTGAAAAGATGGAGTGACTTTAGGAGGACCCCATATGTGATGCTCCTGGCCAGAATGCGTAGCCAGGAGCATCCCCTCATTTGTTACAGCATTATTAGCAATCACACCACTAACACGTCATACAGCTTTCTCTGAAGTATACTTGTGAGAGCAAGGTTCCAATAAAAGATCAGATTCAAACCTTCATGAAACATTGGGTCTTTAGGGCTGGAAATGTGGCTTTGCATGAGCTTTCATTCATAAACAGAAATGAAGTTTATGGAGAACTATGGCATTCACCTGTTTCACTTATGAGGTGCAATAGCATTGCTGTAAATAATTCTCCCTCTTTTCTAGGACAAAGTATATGTATTTTTACTGATAGTCACTATTACTCAAATAAAAATAGGGTTGAATAAGGGACCAAGGTTATACTGGCATTCAGAGATTTATTTCAGCAACCTTTCCTTGCTGTTTTCATCAGTTTTTGATGGATTGAAATTTAATTTTTTTGTCTCTTTTTTTTTTTCCTTTTAAGTCATAATTCAGATAAAAGTAGATTGAAAGTACCCACAGACACAAGGAAATATCTGTATTAAACTCAGGAAAGGAGTAACCTGACCTGATTCCTTCAATACAGGGAAATTTAGTGAGCCTGAAAGCTCCCTCACATGTTTTCTTTTCCATCTTCAAGCACTGGAGGCCCTGAACATGACTGAATGTTCCTCTTTCACCTTGTTGTCATGTCAAGAGCAAGGGGCTGCAGAACATGTCTCTGCATGTGATGAGGTCCAGGAAGGTCGGAGCAGGTCACTTACTATTATCTTCCCTGTTGCAAAGCATTCCTGGCACCTGGATGTAAGGTGCTCATATATCTTGCCTGTCTGCAGCTTTTTCCTACTCTCCTAATCAGCACTGTCAGCAGAGCTTCACCAGGTTTAGCTGAGAGCATTAATGCAGTCAGCATAGCAGCAGTGATACGTGTTTTAACTAGCACCCAGATTAGGTAGCATGGTGATTTATCCCTGGTAGCACTCCAGCTGTTGCGGCCGTTCTGCAAGGGGCTTTATTAGATGGAGAAAAGCCAACGTGTTTTATCTTATAACTGTGATCATCTAGGAGAACGAACAGTCATTTGCTACAGGTCACTTTACAAACAACAATTCCTAATGCAGTTGTTGGATTGTGCCTTGCAGACAAGCCAATTAAATACTCAGTTATTTCTGATCTCAAACTCTTTTTGTTTCACTGAAATGGATGAAGATCCAGAAAAGTCTTTTCCTGACTTTCTATTAAATCCATTGCAAACTCTTCCTCACGATACTGCTCCTGTGTGACATACTCTAGGTGATCCTCCTCTGGAAGAACCACATAATCACAGAATTGTAGGGGTTGGAAGGGACCTCCAGAGATCCTTGAGTCCAACCCCCCTGCCAAAGCAGGTCCCCTAGGGCAGGGGGGTTGGGCTAGGTGATCTGTCACGGTCCTTTCCAAACCCAGCCATTTCATGATGCTGTGATGCTGTTATTTCCACAGTGCCTTGTCAGGCTATCATATATATGGTAACAACCATCTCTCCCCTGTAGTCACAGACTAGGCCCAGCCAACCATCTAAAAGCAACACATCACATTTTCTATCTTCAATTAGGCTAGTTATATGCTTCAAGTTAGGGATGGTGAATCAGAGATGCAAATTGGCCCACTAATTTAATTTGCCTTCCTGTGAAAAGATCAGAACACAGGTTAAACCCTCCTTGTATGGAAAATGTAAATACACTGTTTGGCCCATGCAATGCTAATACAGCAAAGCATGTTATTAATATTGCCAAAAAAACCACTCACTTCATTTGGCTTTTGTTGGGGACTTTCACTTTATGCCTCAGAGAGTTTACATAATTAGACAGACTAAAAACTTGCTTGGTCTGTTTCTTCTTATTATTAAGTCATTATTTGAGTCCCAAAGATAGTTGTTATTAATGCCATTAACGGAATGATATGAATTATTCAAATACTGGCACGTTTAGACTGTCATAATCATAATCAATCTCACATTGTTCAAAGGTTTCTAGCCCTGTAAAATTTCATCTCATTTACAAAGTATTGATTAAATGGGTGTAAAATACCTGCAGTTTGAGGTTAGCTAAGAAACACTAAGGTTGTTTGTCGTTACTATTAATTCCTTCATATACACCGAACTTGTGAACACTCTTCCTGTCTTTGGCATTCCAAAGCATCCCAGAAGTTCCTAAAATGTCTAGAATACATCTTAAAGTTCCAGTCAAAGAATGTGCAAATAAAAATGTCAGAGAAAATATGCATTTCAATTTTTAAAATAGCTTTGGTCAATAGATTGTTGAGGTTAGAAGATAGGACGATACACTCGGGTCACAGAAACAAACATGCACTTTTCTTTTAATCCTACCTGAAAACCCTCTTCTTTAGGGAAAAGAAGTAAATTCAAAAGGTACAACATTAAAATCACCATGTTAACATACTTAGGGAAATTATCAACATCCCCTTTTCAAATATCAGAGGTAGTTTCTATTGAATCATTTACAATTATATTTAAGGCACTTTTCTAGACACACTGTAGTAAAAATTCTGAAAGCAAATGTGACCTGCCCTGAAGCCCAACAAGGACAACTGGGAAGAATTCCCATTCTGACTTCAGTGGGCTCTCAGAGTGTATGCAACTTGGCAAACACAGAAGTATTAAGTGGAAAGGAAATGTGCTTGAAAATGACAAGTCTGTTGCCCGCTGAAGAAAGCATCTTCATTAGCTTTGAATATTAAAGCTGAACCCAGAATTAAACCCATCCATTGAAGGATAGGAGCTAAAGCAAAAAATCCCTTTCACTGTGAGATGCCTACTGAGGTTTTGTGATCATTACATATTCCCAGCTTGTTTTAACACACTGGGAAACTAAAGCTGCTTAGTTCCTCCACCAGAATAAACCCAGTAGGTGATAACACTGCTATCAAAAGGTGCGCAAACAAGCTGTGCAGAGAGTACTTCTTAATCATAGTTCACTACCTTGCCTTCCTTTTTATGCAGCGTATGTACTGAAATGATACTGAATACTACAGTAAAGGGAGGGGAAACGTCTACCTGAAGAATGGTTCCACAGGACATGATTGCCGTGGGCAGTGCAACAGGCAGGCTTCCTTTCCTATGTAATCCTGGCTATGTCAGTTTTGGGAGATGCTTCAGATCCCACCATTCAAATGAAGTCTGGATTTTTAGCAAGGAGTCCAGGAGGAATGACTGACATGGCACATCTGTGCTTTCAGATTCCTCAGGACTAATCATTTCATGCGCTATCACATTCTAGCTACCCTTCCTCAACCAATAATTAAACCCTGTTTCTAGATGTTAAAAATATATGTAAGGGTATGTTTCTGATCATAAATTAAACATCTTTACCCTCTTTCTTCCTTGGTCATCATACACCTAGTTAAAACTTTATTTCCCAATGAGCCTGACAGTCACTGCTGACATTACGCTGCCATACCATCCTTTTGCTCTTCCCCTGTATCAGAACATACCTTTCCTACTTTGTGCAGAATCTTTTTAGTTGTCTCTTTACAGAAGACCCAAAGCACATGGAAGTTTCAGCTCTAACTAGTACTTCTGACTGATCTAGCAGTGCTGCTCATAATGAGGGCAACTGTTAGTCCACGTTCGTGTTGTGACAAAAAAAAAATTGTAGGAGAAAGACAAATGGGAAAAAAAGTACATGAAAGCAATCCCTCCCACATTTTGTCATCTTTGAGAATAATCTGTTAGTTGCTATGAGACTGGCTGTGTAGGGAGAGAGACCAAGCTTTTAGATGGACAGAAATGGAGTAAAGAGGTAGATTAGTAAACACACGGGGGACAGATGGCTTTGTGACTGATGAAAAGTCTATGCCACTCAAATAGTTTCTCCACCCACAGATGTTATTACAGAAAACAAAAAGTTGACTCCAATGATTAATCCTTCCTGAACCTTAAGTAATTGGCTGAATATTGGTTGAATCAGAACACACGCACTCATAATGTATTTGTCATTATCTCTTGAATAAAGAATCAATAGACAAGAAAGTTGATAGATAAACTCAAAAAGTTAACCTTCAGTGGGACTTCATTCTTCAAAACACTTTTTTCTTCTACCAGGCTTGGCAGGCAATAGTTTAGAGTAAAAATGTTATATGTTCCTTGGTTTTGAGACAGACAAGGAAAAAACACCTCAAAGTCTGAAAAGTCTCATTGAAAGACTCAAGACCAGTAAGAAGGTCATAAGAGTACAAGAGAAAAAAACACTATTTAACAGTCCCCAGAATTAATGTCCAACTAAAATTAGAAGGTCTTTGAGATGACAAGCACACGCCACCATTTCCAGGGAAGGTCAAACAATGGGAGTTTACTTTAGCCATTTTGTTTCTGCTGCAGTATCATGATTCTGGTGACTTCCCACACAGATTATATAAAATACTAACTTTTTTTCTACCAGGTGTAAAGTTACAAAGAAACACAAAAGTGCAGCCAGAGACCAAAAGCATGCTTCTCCACAGTTAGAGCTATACCAAGGCTTTGCCTCTGTTTTCAACCTGCAGATTTCTGTGACCAACCTACACACATATGAACTCAATATATGTGTACTATTCTGGGGCCATTCACACAAAGGTAAATGTATATACACACAACTACACCACACACACAAAATACTAATATATTGTCATGAAATTTTACTTTTTTATTGGAATAAACTGCAATTTAGCTGTAATGAATTGACTTGAAACCTTTTTTTCTAGAAGTTCAGCCTAGCAGAAGACTAATTACAACTAAAGCATTGTTTGTTTTGCTGGTTTGGAAAGCGAGTGTTTCCAATGTAAAATATAAATTCTTTGACAATCACGTATCATTGTAGTGTCATGTTACGGATTCAGATGCTCTCCTCCCCAAAAAAGGACTACAGTGGCCACATGTAACTCCACTGCTATTGTGAGCCACCACACAGATGCTGGGTCATCTCCACATGCAACTTGTCATTGGTGTGAGAAACCAGATGGACACACATTTGCTCATTTCAGTGTGTCACCACTTGCTGGTTTAATTATTTTTAATATCAGGATGCTAAATGTGAAAAAACATTAAGTCAAAATAGATGTTATTACAGATGCATGAAACATTGCATTTAAAAGTGTTGTTACTTCAGTCATTCAGCCGTATTACATGGAGTAATTAAGGAAAGCTGGCACGAAGGCTGACAGAGCATGTTATGGATAGTGTTCATAAACGCATCAAGTTTCAGTTGCTATGGGGATGCTAACTCTGAACTGCCTGCTTTTGTGTGTCTGAAACCTCAATCAAAAGTTGTTTGAATATGTCAGTGCGTGGGTGTTTGTGTGTACAAAGAATGAAACTTGGAGATGTAAGATGATATCAAATAGATATTAAGATATGGGACACAAATGAGTGTTTGGATGATTACACTAAGAAGTAAACTCCCAGTCCTTTTGTTTTCTTCTCTGTTTTGAGTATATTAATTATATTTTTATCCTGCAAGCTAAATGTATAGATGTTGAGCGAGATCTGCAGTCAGCAGGCATTGGTATTGGATTCACTGAAGCCAGTAAAATTAGGACAGACTTTGACCAGTAAAAGATCTAATTTCTGCAGCTCAAAGGTCCTATGTGGGATAGTTTTGAAATAATTCAACTGTACTTTAGTTATTAGTTTCTATTGACCCCTGCCAAGGGTTTCCAGGCACTTAGTGTCACTTGTCAATATCCCCCAAGGAAATCCTCTTATGATATTAACTCAGATTTTGGAGTATTGACAAAATAGTAGAGCTTTAATAGTTTTTTCAGCATTTAACTTAGCTGATTAAATCTTCCTATATGGTTCAAGTCACCTTACATGATGGCTCTGAGATTGTATTTCATAAGGTTCACTTGGCCACATTATACTAAGCTGAGAGCTATATTAAGTAATATTAAATATTTAATCGATGATGACAGGTATTTTTGGAAGCTGATACAACAGTACTCATGAATGAGGAAATGAACTTTGACAAAATGAATGGTTTGACAGATGGTAGTTTGCTTAGAGCTCTTACTAACAGATGTTTGAATGAATGTTCTGCAAGACCTCTGTGTATTTTGGGTTTTATGATTTTATTAGCAAATAGCTATCACCTGGTGTACACTTGCTCTTTGGAAGATCTTTATGTGGAAACTGCTAATTTTTTCCTTGCTTGCTTTTTTTTTTTTGAGACAAATCACCAACACTTTATTCATTTCTGCTTGGGGAGAAGAATGATGACATGTAGAAAGTCTTTATCATAAGTACTTTTTTTGTGCATCACAGTAGTTATGACTAGGTCTGTGAGGGCCACAGATGCACAATTAAGTATTCCAGTGTTGGGGACTGCAAACCTCCCAAAATGGAGGGCTGAGCACCAGAGGTGGGACTGAAACCACAGGTGGTATAGGAGACACTTAAGTAAAAACTAAATTAAGCTACATATAAAAATACACACTCTACCTACCAGAAACATTATTCCAATATATTTATAATTCAAAGGGGGAAAAAAAATAAAAAGGAGTAATTCATTACCTATTCATAGTGATCAATAAATAAATCACCAACATGGCTTCTGGTGTAGAAACTAGCATTATGTTCTCTCAAACAGATATCCTTATCACTCTGCTGCCCAATTCTTGTCTTACCCCACTGATTTTAAACTATCTTAATGTAAACAGCATATCCAAGAATACACTGGTACAGTATTTAGTATTCAGATGCATTTTTAGTGAATGCTGCGTGTGTCAATACTAAAGACCCTCATACTCCCTTTTTCACTGGATGAACATCGCCATTACTCATTCAATATGCTGACTCTACAAACCATCTAGGGCATACTTTCATTCATTTCATGGGATGCCCAATGTATTGGTCCCTAATTAATCACTCTGATTGTTGCTTCAGGAATGAGAACTAGTCAACATGAGCTGACAACGCGCACTGGCAACCCATAAGGTCAGTGGTATCTTGGGCTGCATCAAAAGGAGAGTGGCCAGTAGGTCAAGGGAGGTGATTCTCCCTATCTACTCTGCTCTTGTGAGACCCCACTGGGAGTGCTGTGTCCAGCTCTGGAGTCCCCAACATGAGAAGGACATGGAACTATTGGAATGGGTCCACAGGAGGCCACGAAAATGATTGGAAGGCTGAAGCACCTCTGCTATGAAGACAGGCTGAGAGAGTTGGGGTTGTTCAGCCTGGAGAAGGCTCGAGGGAGATCTTACAGAGGCCTTCTAGTACCTGAAGGGACCTACAAGAAAGCTGGGGAGTGACTTTTTAGAATGGAATGGTGATAGGATGAGGGGGGAATGGTTTCAAATTGGAAGGGGGGGTAGAATTAGATTGGGTATTTGTTGGTAGATAGAGCCTTGTGGTCAGAAGATGTCGGGCTGTACAGAAAGGTAGGACCCCCCCTCTCTTCAGGTAACCAATAGTAGGTAGCTGGTGATGTAAGCGGACGGAAGTGACATCGTAGCCCTAGGGTATAAAACACTGTACCCCTTGCTAATAAAGGCCATTTGCTGTCCACCACGTTGGTGTCTGTGAGCTGAATGGACTGTGCTGCCAGAATGTGGGGCCGTTGCCATTCCTGAACCAGGTCGCCACGCCTAAGAAAGGCAACAGGTATTAGGAAGAAGTTTGTCACTGTGAGGGCAGTGAGGCACTGGAACAGGTTGCCCAGGGAAGTGGTGGCTGCCCCTCCCTGGATGTATTCAAGCTTGGGTTGGATGGGGCCTTGAGCAGCCTGGTCTAGTGTCCCTGCCCATAGCAGTGGGCTTGGAACTTGACAATCTTTAAGGTCCCTTCTAACCATAACCATTCTGTGAGTCTATGTTTCTATGATTTTTGTGGCTCTAACTGTACTTAATTGTGCTTAAAATTATAAATTACACAGAGACTTGGAAAAAATTTTACCCTGAATCTGCTGGGGTAGATGCCTTCTTATTATTTTTAATGAAGAAACTATAAGAAAGCTAATATATTCAAATTACTGATTAGAAGTTCAGCACCTTTTCTATCAAACTGTTGTATTTTGAACTGTGGAGTTTCACCTCATCTTCAGCATATAGCTTAGGAAATCCATTTAGGGAAGAAACTTGAAAAGTTTATTCTACCCATTCTAAGACTTCTAGCTATTCCATTTTGAAATCACATTTGACATTCAAAAACTGACCCCCAAATAAGAATAATAGTATGAGATAGAGGTGGAAATGGATGACTTATTTGCAGAGGAAAAAACTTCAAACTAAGTATTTTTGGGTATTTTTCTATGTAATAGAAACTTGGGGGGAAAAGTTAACTACCCACCTTGAACCAACTTTATTTCCCTTTTTTTTTTTTTTTGATTTCTGCAACAAAACTAAGCAGTCCAGCTGTTTTGTAAATGAATCCTCCATCTCACAATAATAAAATAAATATTTGAATATTTTATTTACAAAACAACTGGTAACCATACTGATCTCTCTGGAGAAATGGTTCGTGCTATTTTAATGAGGGATAACAGAATAGCTTTTTTATTTTTCTATTTAATAACATGCATTTATACAAACAGTCTCCAGCAATAGTTCAGGTGTTTAATCATATCTCCCACACAATGGTATGAGATGAAGTCATTAGCTCATTTTCTTAATATTCTCCAGACATAAGGTAGGCTCAGATCTGCTCTTGGTGGCTGTAGATTACTGAACTTGTAGCAAATAATTTCCATATCCAAAGGACCATAAAGGACTGAAAAAAGAGGCAGTAGTCTCTCATACACTATTAAAATGATTGCATCATCAGGCAGGGATTCTCTTCAAAATCACACTCTGGAGATGAGCAGAAATTAAAGGATCTCTTGTTCTCAGATGTGATAGCTCGTTCATGGTGCAACAGCATCAGTGACATGGAGCCAGCAGGCACTGATCTTTTCCTCTTAATCAAATGGCCACAGCCAGGACCAGGAAATCAAATTTACCCCATCCTTTCCTTAATCAAAAATTTTTCTGACCCCTCCTGACTCAAGACATCATCTTTGCCAATCTTTGCTGTGCAGTGATTCATACCAGGCTTCACTGCATACCCCTATTTTTGCTATCTAGCCTTAAGCATGATACCTCTTACTCTATGTCTCCTCTACGCCTTTACCAAACTTCTTTCCCTGTTCTAAGACTGTCATATATTTCTGAGGCTGATATTCTTACGATTCTCTGGCATGCTAACCACCCAACCCAGCCCAGCCTGCCCTGTGGTGCAGCCACTGAAGCTCTGCTGTGACCTCCTTCTTCATTCCAGAGTCCCTGATGTATGTGGTATATTCTTGGTCAAATTAACAAGGTTCAATTTAATTAAGAAGGTTCATCCACTATCCAAGTACCCACTGCAGTAGTGTTACTTCCAGAATAAAAATACAATGCCTCCACCAAAACATTAAAGAAGAAAGGCTATTAATTTACAGGGGAATATTCACTCACCTTGCTTTGTAACTCCTGAGCATGTTTCCTCAACAAGCATCCTTCTACATCTGAAATGTGTGACTTAGGATCTTGGTACTATAGGTCTGTCCTTAACATTGCTAGTTATAGTAAATTATTCTATCTTATCACACTTAGGTTTATGCATTTTTTACGTATCTGTCATGGCAGAAGTCCTTCTGTATTACAGGGACAGTAACTGTAGTGATATATATATAAAAGGATTGTATTTTATGGGAAAAAAATGGAAACCAGCCATGAATAGAGGAACATGTGTAAAGTAGTACTAGGTTTGGGTGATGAAACTATGAGAGAAGAAGAAATGCAAGGGTATAGGCATGGATCTTTAGGTTAGAAATTGCTAGAGAAGAGTAACATTAACAATGCCAGGTACCAAATGCCTTCCTTGCTTTGGTCTTTACTGCTCAGGTTTGTCCTTGGCAATCCCAGACCCTCAAGGTAGGAGAGAAAGTCTGGAGAAACAAAGACCTTCCCCTGGTTGAGAAAGATAAATAAGCAAACTTCTAGGCAAACTCAACATTCACAGATTCATGAGCCCTGATGGGATGCACCGATGAGTGCTCAGGGAGCTGGCAGTTGGAATTCCTAAACAGCTTTCAATCACCTTTGAAAGGTCATGGAAAACAGGAGAGACACCTGAGGACTGGAGGAAAGTCACTGTCACTCTAGTCTTCAAAAAGGGCAGGAAGGAGGACCTAGGAAACGACAGGTCAGTCGGCCTCACCTTCATTCCTGGAAAGATGAAGGAACAGCTAATTCTGGGTGTCATCTCTTAGGCATGTAAAGGAAAAGAAGGTTATCAGGAGTGGTTGACATGGATTCACAATGGGGAAATCATGTCTGACAAGTCTAATAGCCTTCCGTGATGGCATGACTGTCTGAGTTAATGAAGGGCAAGCAGTGGGTGTTGTCTACCTCAACTTCAGCAAGGCTTTTGACACCATCTCCCATAACATACTCATAGACAAGCTCAGGAAGTGTGGGTTGGACAAGTAGACAGTGAAGTTGGTTGAGAACTGGCTGAACGGCAGAGCCCAGAAGGTTGTGATCAGTGGCACACCCTCTAGTTGGAGGCCTGCAGCCAGTAGTGTGCCACAGGGGCCAGTGCTCGGTCCAGTCTTATTCAACATATTCATCAGTGACCTGGATGAGGGGACAGGGTGTACCCTCAGGATGTTTGCTGACAATGCCAAAGTGGGAGGAGTGGCTGACACACCAGAAGTTTGCACTGCCATTCAGTGAGATCTAGACTGACTGGAGAGTTGGGTGGAGATGAACCAAATGAAATTCAATAAGGGCAAGTGAAGGATCCTGTACCAAGAAAGGAATAAATGCAGATGCCAGGACAGGTTAGGGGTTGACCTGTTGGGAAGCAGCTCTGTAGAGAAGGACCTGGGAGTCCTGGTGGACGACAAGTTATCCATGAGCCAGCAGTGTGCCTTTGTAGCCAAGAATGCCAGTGTTACCTGGGGGGCATTCAGAAGAGCACGGCCAGCAGGTCAATGGAGGCTATCCTTTCTCTTCTACTCCACCCTGGTGAAGCCACATCTAGACTTCTGTGTCTAGTTCTGGGCTACACAGTTCAAGACAGACAGGGAACTACTGGACAGAGTCCAGCAGTGGGCTACAATGATGGTGAGGGGACTGGAGCATCTCTCTTACGAAAGATTGAGAGAGGAGAGCTAGGTCTGTTTAGCATGGAGAAGAAAAGACTGAGAGGGGATCTCATCAGTGCTTACAGATATCTAAAGGGTGGGTGTCAATGGGCCAGACTCTTTTTGGTGGTGTCCACTGACAGAACAAGCTACAATGGGTACAAACTGGAACACAGGAAGTTCCATCTGAACGCTACGAAAAACTTCCTTACGATGGGTGTGAAAAGAGCCTTGGGACAGGCTGCCTGGGGAGGTTGTGGTGTGTCCTTCTCTGGAGATACTCAAAACCAACATGGACACAACCCTGTGCAGCCTGCTCAAGGTGACCCTGGTCTGGCAGGGGGCTTGGACTCTGTAACCTCTAGAGCTCCCTTTGAACCACTATCATTCTAACAAAACAAAAGAAAACAAAGAAAATAAACAAAACAACAACAAAAGAGGAGGTGAGAAAGAAGGTGGTCCTACTAGCATGTTTCTGTTAGAGATTAAGAGTTAATATGACTTTGGATGTGATAAAAAGAGAAGAGAAGCGTTACCCATGGCCATCTCTATTCATATCCATACTGTCCTGACAAGATAAACATATGAATAGAAAAATATAGATAGATGGAAAGAAGGAGCAAGGATGACGTGAAATCATAATAAAAAGAAACAGTGTATTTTAAGGCCATAAATGCAAAGGGACAAAAGGACCAAGAGAAAACAGTGTGCTCTTACAGAAAAGAGTTTTGACAAAATAAGAGTTGTTACTGGAGCAGCAATTTCACCATTTTGGTTATACCTTAGAAACAATTAATGAAAGATAGAAGTGTGGTTTCTTTTGTCATTGTATTTGGAAATTAAACGTTAGCATCACTAATAAACTGATAAGCAGTATGTGCACATGCTTTTTTATCACAGCCAACCTATGAGGAGAGACAGAGGTCAGTAGAACTTTAAAAAGCAGATATGACTTACTCTGACTTTAATTTGCTTTCAAAAACATGGTCACTGACCCTTTAAATCACATGCCAATTACAAGCATTGTACTGCCATTACTAATTACATGCTGAGAGTGTAAATTTAAAATGGCAATTTCAATTTTCAGTTCATTGGGAGAATGCAGGAAAATGAAATTGCATACTAATTAGTTCATGTGTGTCAGATACCTGAAAGATTAGACAAAAAATCTCTGCGCTCATTATAAGTGAGTTATAAGAAAAGCACTCAAACCTTTTATTTGTCAAGCTGCATATAAATAAAGAAATTAAATGACAAATAATATTGATAATGCTGGAGCAAGGCAAAAATAGCTACAGGCCCTTACACAATTATACTTTGGGGGACTTTGACCATTATACACAGCTTCCTTTAGAATTTATCAAGCATTAGAAATTATAATCTTTGTCACTCAGACCAACATGGAGAAGTTCCCATATGTGGACTGCTCGCATTAGGATCTGAGAAGAAGCTGGTGACATGATAAAGAGCAGGATGATATTAGAGGGGTATTTCTCCACAAGGAAGGCAGACAGAAACTTAGTACAAATCTGAGCAGGCTGACTTTTTGTAATCTTCCACAGATGCTTATGAAGTGTCTCCTTGGCCACGACCGAAATGGTGCAAAAAGTAAGATATGGGATTTCTGCTTCTCCTCTTCTCTCAACAGAAACTTTATCCACATAAGGGTCAGGCAGTGTCTGTCTCTTAGAGTCTATTTCATGCTTGAAGAACAAGACAGTGCTCTGATGTAAAGAACTACTATGCAGTGCATAAAGCATGAGTTTGTGGAGGTCTGTATCCGTACCAAATCAAAACAGGTTTTTGCAGAACACTAAAAAGCACATTTTCTCTACAAGTATCATCTCCCCGAAAAAAAAAAAAAAATCTTGTTTCCACTTGTTTTAAAGAGAAAAGTCTTCAGAAAAGGAAAAAAAAAATTCCCCTCAAGTTTTAAACTTCTGTTCTTAAATTACCAAGAGTGCTTTCATTTTTGCTCTGAACTAAAAAGAAAAATAAAATACTTGGCAAGTTTTTTGTGAAAACTATAGACCAAAGTTTACCTTAAAAGAAAAATGAGAGATTAAGAAGGGAATGCTAGGTGCTTAGTACACATTAATCATTATCACTTAATTAGCTTCTTGAAAGTCCTTCTATACTATGGCTGTGAAAATTACAGAACAACCTGCAAGGTATTGGCATGACATAGATTAGGTCATAAACTCCAGAAAAGCCCCATTCAAACCTGATTTTGTTTGAAACCTGACATTTGTAGACACACTTTCTCCCTTGGTCCAACCATCCTTCCAGGTCAGAGCAAAGGGAGTACTTCCCTGGGAGCAAAGTCCAAGGCAGACGTAACACCGGTCTGGATAGAAACCTGCACAGCTGCCTGACAGCTGCCTCCGCAGTGGGTGGTGGCTTTGCCAAGTACAAATGTGGAAGCAACAGACCATTAGCCATCCCCACGTAGTTCATCTCCTAGTAAAAGACATGACTAGGGGGCCAGTGCTAAATGGTTTTAGAATTTTTTTTTCTCCAGCTCATTTAATAAAGCCCATACTCTAAAGCAGCCCAAAACCTGACTTTTTCATTAGCCATTAAAGTTACATTATCTTTATACTCCTGGGAAAATAATTCTGTTCCTTCCAGTTGTTTTTCAATATATCAATTTTAGGGACTTCCTAAAATTGGAAGAAAACTGACTTAAGATACATTGAAGGACGTTTGTGTTTTCACTCTGCAGTGAACAGCAAACAGTAATACCAGCTTCATTAGTCAGAACTGACAAAAATACAGAGCTTTCACCACAATGGTTTCAGAAAACTCTATCAAACAGTGCTTTGTGTCAGCTCTCCAAACAAGAGAAATGAATAGTAGGTGGTCTTGTATGCTTTTCTCCACATATTTGGGAACCACTCAGAAGAATCAAGGATGGTGGTCAGCAGAAAAGGCTTGAATGTGACGAAAAACTAGGCCATGAACACCAAGTTGAATTTTAAGCAGAGTGCGTCTGTCACATCCAAGGGACATATTGACACTTCAACTTCCTCAGTGCTGGTCAACAAGATGCTTAAGTACCATTGCTGGGGACTGGCCTGTTGGAGAGCAGTTTAGGTGAGAGGGACCTGGAGGTGCTGAGGGACAGCAGGATGACCGTGAGCTAGCAATGGGCCCTCGTGGCCAAGAAGGCCAATGGCATCCTGGGGTATATTAGAAGGGGTTTGGTTAGTAGGTCAAGAGAGGACCTTCTCCCCTTCCATTCTGCCCTAGTGAGACCACACCTGGAATACTGTGTCCAGTTCTGTGCCTCTCAATTCAAGAAAGAAACAGAACTCCTTGAAAGAGTCTAGCGCAGGGCCACTAAGATGATGAAGGCAGTGGAACGCCTTCCTTATGAGGACAGGCTGAGGGAGCTGTGCCTCTTTAGCTTGGAGAAGATAGAAGGGTGACCTTATTAATGTTTATAAATATGTGAAGAGTCAGTGTCAGAAGGATGGAACCAGACTCCTCTCAGTGATAGGACAAGGATTAATGGGTGCAAGCTGGAGCATAGGAAGTTCCATGTGAATATAAGGAGAAACTTTTCCACTATGAGGGTGACAGAGCACTGGGACAGACTGTCCAGAGAGGTTGTGGAGTTTCCTTCTCTGAAGACATTCAAACCTTGCCTGGATGTGTTCCGGTGTGATTTAGTCTGGGTGATCCTGCTCTGGCAGGGGTGTTGGATTAGATGATCTTTCGAGGTCCCTTCTAACTCCTAATGTTCTGTGATTCTGTGATACCATTTTTTGCTAGTCTTGCACTGGGTTCACTGGGAGGGAAGTACTCTCTTCACATATTGACTATACTCATTAGTGCAAAAGGTTTTTCCTGTAATTATCACCATTATTAAGTAACAGCGGAAAATATGAAAGCTTAGCCCAATTCACATATCATGAAAAGAAAACACCAAAAAGCTACAGCATTCACTAGATAGTCATTATCTTCATTAAAATATAGCCACAGGACTTCCTATTCACCGCTTTGTGACTTTTAGTGAAGTCATTTGCTGGGCTCAGAGAAATCTAGCCCACTGCCATTTGAACCATTCTAGCAATATCATCCTTGAGTGGGAATGAAAAAAACGTGTCTTTTCAGCCTCATGGATGTGGTTGAACTAACAGCTATTTCAACCTTAATTAAAACAGTTCTTGTTACCTCCAGCGTGATCCACACAATGTTTAACCTGTGTGCCCAGAGCAGCTCAGCAGAGAGCACAAACTATTCCTGCAGGCTCTGGTACAGCCAAAACCATATTAAAGCACTCTAGAATGATGCCCAAGGAAGGCCGCGTGTGTCAAAGTATCTCTATCAAGAGATATTGCTGCAAAATGCTGCTAAGGACCTAATGAGCAAATGTAACATATGTGGAAAGCAGCTTCCTTGAAGAGAGTCTTTACAAATTTGATTCTGTGGTTTAAAGCCACAATGGAACATATGCAAATGGTTTTTAAATAAAAAAGAATTTGCACATTTCTAAAATCAAGATTATTATTGTTTTGCAACTCAATAGTCCCTTTTAGTCTAGGCTACATTTCTGACAGTGAATAAGAATCTAGCTGTTAGTTTACCACTTGTCTTCATCAGATTCTTAAGTGACTCTGGCAATTGAATCAAGGAGGTTTTTTTCCTTCCTGGCTCCATCTGTTACCTGAATCCATGGCCATCTGTCATTTTCTGCAGCAGTCCAAGCATTCACAAGGCCCTTCTTATTAAGTCGTGCATAGTATGGATACCATTTCTGCAGTCCAAAAAGAGCTCGATGAGTGGATGACGCAGTAATTTGTTGGTTTGACACAATTCCTCCTTCTATCCCTAGTGGACCAGAGCATCCTGCAAATAGGAACAAGAAAAGATATGAATGAAACTGAAGTGATCAACTCTTCTGAGTCCCAAGGGGCTGTAATTACAAAAAGCATGCAAATAGATCCAAAATGTCATGTGAAATACTTCATTGGATACAACTTTAAAGCACTCAAGTAGCATCTTCTTTTTGTAGAAATAAATAAAAAAAGTACAAAAATATTGCTTGCAAATCATAATTCCCATTGCAAAAAAAATGAAATAGATTATGATTTCAATTACTATCAGTTTTTTTCTATCTGAAGAGTTGTGAGTTTGGGTTTTACAGCTACAATGAAAGAAAATAATCCTTAGATCCAAATACTGAAATAATTGCTAAAAGCAAATTTAAAATTCTGTAATTACTGCAAAGTTCCATGTTGCTGCTCTTGGCATAGAGGTTAGCATTTAGCCAGCATACTACAAATTGTTATTGCAATACTTTTTAGAAATATGAAACTAGACACACGATATTGTTCAGTTACATTAAAAATAGCAAATGGTCTTATACATTTAACTGCCAAGCCACAAAGTACGTATTTATATGTAATGTTCAAGTGGTCATAATTTTATGTGAGGCATTCATCATCATTTTATTCACCTGCAATACTTGTAGGCGTGATCTCTTTTAAAGTCAAGATACTTCTGCATACATTCTGCAGCCACTCCATTTGATATGGGAACAGGAGCATTCAGTTATTGTGAGCAATCCAAACAGGGAAAATTTTGAAAATTCATCATATGTAAATGAATGGCAGTCTACCTACTATTAAATACCCCCAACCACTTTCATGTAAAGGAGATTTATCTTTGCAACTCAATTCTGATGCAGACTGTAAGAGGCAGCTAACTGTAGGAGCTACAGTAGCAGCCAACTTTGCTCAGTTGCCCAAAAGATCTTCTGCTTATGGGTCAACTGCACTTCAGCAATTCTGAACACAACAGGACAGATGTTTACTTGACACTCCGAGTTTTCTTAGAAGCCTGGCAGTGTTTCTCCACAAGCAGTACACAAGAATGACCTCTGAAACAGTACTGGTATGAAATCTGTATGCTACATGGGCAGGAAGTCACAAATAATTTAATTCTTCATTAATTTAAAGGCACAGAGAGGAAAAACCAACCAGTGCACTTTGCAGAAGCTGAGACAGGGAGGTAGTGCTGGGATTCACTGGCAATACGATCCCCTGGGTGTTGTGTGTCACTGACAATGGAGAAAAGTACCAACTAAATTGCAGTTTTAGGATGGTTGTGGAGTAAGGGCCATGGACAAATATGTGACTGGGTTCCGAAAAGACAACCCAAAACCTCCACACCGGTGGCATTCCAAGTGTGTCCCTTCTCTAAATGCAAAAATTGGCTTAATTCCAGGATACACTTAAATGAAATCCTGGCTCCATTGAAGCTAACAACTGACTTGTGACATATGATTATTTCATCACATATTTTACAGTCCACGAAGCTGGGCTAGAATCTAACATCCTAGCTCTGCTTGTCTGTGTCACGTATCACCCAACAGTAAAGGCGGTGCGTCCAGCACTTGACTAATACCTCTGTTCACGCTGCACAAAACATAACAAAATGCAGCTCTCTCCTGCTGCTGTGCCAGGGGCGTAGTAGTGCCAGAAGAAAACAAGTTCTTTGTCACCAGCACAGGCAGGCATTATATGGAATGCATTAAAAAAAAAAAAAAAAAGCCCACATATGTTGGAGAAGTGTCATTTTTCAAGGTGTTATCGAGGGTTACTTAAAAGCTGAAACACCTGCTCAAATCTTGGGTTTGTTTTTGAAATCTTTTCATCTGATCAGCATAAATTAATTTGGTGTATAAACTGCTGTATCTGCTTCCAAGCCAGAGTTAAACTACCCGTCTAAGAAAACAGTGTATTTTCAAAACTTTGTTGTAGTTACTTATTAAAATATCTTTGTCATTTCACAATGGAAAAGAAAGAGCACAAGGGTGTCTCCACATGTATGTGTAACTCCCAAAACATGCACATGTACATACATAATTTCAAGCTTACCTTGAAATTAATCACCCCTAAGAACTGGTGTCACAGGTTGATAATTACTTGAAAACAGAGATGCAAGAAAACAGAAGACATTTCCAAGAGAAGCTTAAAGAGGAGGCCCGGAGGTATGACAGGTGTTTTAGCATGGATATGGAGCACACAGAATCACAGAATGTTAGACCACTCACCCCGCAGGGTCCCCATAGCAGGCCAAGTGCCAGTGCTGGCCTGGGAGCACTGTGGATCTGCCTATTCTACAGATGGGTGCTGGGCACTGGCAGCTCCCGTGCCCCATCCCATCTGTGCTCTCCCTCACCAGGTACTGTGACAGGAATCCCTTCTCAGCACGGGTGACATGGTGAGGCAGCAAGCCATTCTCGCCATCACTGCAGCAAGGTACCTTGTCCCTGGTCATATATACAGCCACACAGCTATATTCTTTAAAAATACCCTCCTGTCACGGTGAGGAGCACAGGGATGAGGACACCTGCCAGCCCTGTAGTGTTCAGTGACCTACTGGGAAAAAATATGTGCATGAGGACAGGGCCACACATGTATTAGGGACATTTCTGAGGGGGGTCCAGAATAAGAGGTTTAGCAGAATAAGAGTTTAGCAGATAACTTTCAAAAGACAAACATGTATCTGATGTTAAGACACTCCATCTCCTACAGACAGTCCAGATTTAGCACACTCAGAGGAGATGTGGTCTGGGTTGTTTTTTGGTTTTTTTTTCCTTACCAGCCTCTGTTTAAGGTAAGGAACTTAGGAACTTTGTGGAAAGTTTTGACTTGAAGGCATGTAAGTTCATGGTTGAGATGTATTAAACAGTATTTGAAATATGCATGAATTCCTTACAAGAGAAAGTCAAATTTTCCTTTCTATACTGAAGACAGTTAAATTACCATGTACAGCACTTTGTCAGCTTTGACCACATATGGTCAGAAGTGTTTACCTTCCTTAGTTGAAGGAGGATTAGCGCTGAAACCCAAAGCAAATCTCTACCTTCAGGGAACAGATACTTCATTATATAAACTTCTTGTTTTTATTGTAGTTCCAGCCTTGGTTTGTCATGTTTGTCAGTTTTTCATTGTGAGTTAAACGTAAAATTTACCAGTCCTAAAAATTAAAGATGATTTCTATTTTGGTGTTCAAGCATAACATGAGATGTGTAGGACATATGTGACCAGACAATAACTTCTAAACAATAGTAGTCTTATAATGAATCGAATATATAAGTACACACAACTAAGATCTGTCTTTAGATGGTAATTTTTTTCATTACTCTGAAGAGCATCAGATCATTCTCATGAGGTAGGAAGTGAGGATTAAGCTAAAACTTGACCCTGCTCAAGACCTGCTTGCAGGTTTGAACCACAGAACTTGCCATGCAATCATACTCTGACCATAGCCATGCTGACAGATTGAGCAACTTCCTAGGCAAAGGTCTGGCAGATGTGTCTTGAGGATGCCCACTCAGGGATACTTCTTATTGAGACATAATGTACTCCACATGCATGGAGAAGAGCAGACTGAGGGGAGACCTTATGACCGCCTACAGTTACCTGAAAGGAGGTTGTAGAGAGCTGGGTGTTGGTCCCTTCACCCAAGTGACAGGTAATAGGGCAAGGGAGAATGGACTCAAGCTGTACCAGGACAGGTTTAGATTAGACATTAGGAAAAAAGTCCTTCACCAAAAGGGTTATTGGGCACTGAAACAGGCTGCGCAGGGAGGGGGTTGAGTCACCAACCCTGGATGCATTTAAAAGACAGGCAAATGAAGTGCTTAGGGATATGGTTTAGTAGAGGACAGGTATGGTTGGACTCGATGATTTCAAAGGTCTTTTTCAACCTATTGATTCTGTGATGAGGGTGATTTTTTGAGTAGTATTACCCTGAAACTAATTACATTGAATTCAAACCTTGTGTTTCATAGCCATGTCAACCTGTATTCAAGACATTTGTTAAAATCTCTTCAGTCCTATTTAACAATGTTAGAACATTTTTTAACTTGCCATAACATTTTACTATCTCACTTATTTATTGAAGAGCCAGGACTTGGGCAGCCTTTTTGCTACGAATCTCTGAGTAAGCTCCTCCCACTGTTAAAACTGCCTATTTACTTAACTTTTTGATATTTATTTTTAATGACACATTATTCTACAAGAACACTTTTCAATTTACTTTCTTTAATCAGTTGAAAAGAAATAGCTGAAGGCATTTTTAGGTAGTTTAATACCACGCAGCAAATGGACTTTCCTTAGTCACCTGCTCATTAATTTTTCCCAAATACTCCAGTAGATTTGTGAGTCATGCTTTCTCCTTACAAAAGCTCCCATGGGATTATTACTCTCTAAATTCCCAAGAAATTTACTTTGCTTGAAAAATCTCAACTAAATAACCTACTTCTGGTTCCATCAAACATGTTAGATCAGTAAAGGACTGGTTACAGACTAGCTTCTGCACAAGATATTTGAGACACAAAAAACAGAATCATAGAATCACAGAATCACAGAGTGTGTTAGGTTGGCAGGGACCTTTAAAGGCCATCTAGTCCAACCCCTCTGCAGTAAGCAGGGACATCTTCACAAGATCAGGTTGCTTAAAGCCCCATTGAGCCTGACCCTGAATATTTCCAGGGATGGGGTCTCCACTACCTCTCTGGCCAACATGTTCCAGTGATCTACCACCTTCATATTGAAGACCTTTTCCATAATATCCAACCATTTTTGAGTTTAAAACCATTACTCCTTGTCCTACTGCTCCATTCCCTCATGAACAGTTCTTCCCCAGCTTTCTTATAAGCCCCTTTCAGGGACTAGAAAGCCACTATAAGGTTCCCACAGAGCCTTCCCTCCTACAAGCTGAACAAGCCCAACTTTCCTTCAAGTTGAGATATCAATTATTTCTTTAACTGCTTAAGGGATGTGATATGCCACTGACTGCTAACAGTGAAAGAAACAATCAAATGCAGCTTTTAGAGATTGTCTTTTAAATAAAATTGAGATACATATTCTGCAGAACAAGTACAAGCTGTATTATATTTTGTTGTTATATATTTGCTTCTATTAAATCCACAGTTCATTTAACAAAAATCATGACAGCATGGGAAACTGCAGTTTCCAAGGGTGCAATAATATCCCTGCAGTGATTCTATATATTTTGGTCTGGTCAACGTCAGTCATTAAACAGAAAACCATTTTTATTAGTTTATGCTAACACACTGGTGTATGACAATCAGCTTGGTGCAAAGAAGTTAAAAAAAAATACGATAAAAAGTTAAAAAGCTGCTTGAGAGGATCATGATACAGACTCACAAGGAAGATTTTGTCATTTGGAGCGGTTATTTTAGTGTCATTAAATAGCAAAACACTAACTCAAGCAATATTGGTTTTCATCCTACAGTGACAATTGGCATGCACTAAACAAAAACCCTGTTGATGCTTCTCTTGTTTTCATTGAACACAAAACAATGCCCACAATGCCCCGTTGTACATGACAATGACCGAATGCAAGGGTGTACCAATAAGCAACATGACTGAATGGATCCAGTGAAGGATGGCAAAAGTCAACAAAACAGGAAGAGTGAAGGATTCATTTATGCATTTTCAGTTCTCCTAAGAATCCCCACCAACACGTGTGAAGATGACATGGTCATAAAACTGCATCAAGGGATCCTTTTACAATCTGAAATTTAACTAGATCTGAAACATCATGTACCATTTTGCACCACAAAAGATCATTAGTTTGGATTTCACTTATAGACCGAAGGTATGGGCATCAAATAACTCCCCAGACAAAAGATGAAACCTTTATCTATTTCCACCTTTATCTCTTACAACAAAGAATCCCTTCAGCTGAACAAAAATATTTGTGCAAAAGGAAGTAGAAGAACATGACAGTTAGCTTACTGTGTTTTACATTGGTACCTCTTCAGAGGTAAATTAGAATAGGGAAACATCACTGAATGCTCCTTTTAATAAGGGAAGGTCAAAAGATTTGAAGATAAAAATTACTACAGTAGGTGATTATAAGCAGAAAGCACTCCATAAACATGTTACTTGAGCATATTTAATTTGGACTTCCACATTTGTGTTTGTCCACAAACCAAGCAAAACCTCTGATTGGTTTAAAACTTGCTTGAAAATGTGAGGATTATTCCTCTGCAAGCAGAAGAAAAAGATTCCTTGTTACTGATGATGAAACATGCATGATTTTGCAGCATGAATATATAGCTTTCATTTTCTCTGTTGGTTTTTCTCTAGCTAACGTCATCAAAACAAACAGATGCAAAAATTGAAGGCATGCAGAAAACAAATCTGCTTCAGACATCTGCAATCCTGTCTTTCTCCCAGCACCTCATTTTCTGGAATGAGATTCCTCTGGCTGTGCTTAGCATAGTATGGTAATTGTGCTGAACACAAACCCTGACAATGGGATTACAGATGACCTCTGATATTGCAGTAATTAATGCTGGTACATACATAAGCTCCTCACCATACAACCTAGCCTTCAGCCTCCTATTTCTTCTTCTTGTTCTCCTGCCACCCACACATCCTTGCCCATTTTGTTCTGTCAGACATATCTACCTTCAGATAAAAATGAATTTGTTTTTTATATAAATTGTTTAGATTGATATGGACGATCATTTAGCAGTCTACTAATTAAGTGCCCATCCATGTGCAATGGATGAAGTCATGGTCCTGCAGGGATTGTTTTTCCACAATCTCACCAGGTGAATGATAAAACCCTTTCTTCTTTATAAACACTACGTAAAGTGCTTTTGCAGAAAGGTTGCTGGAAGACACAGCTTCCTTTGCTGCTAGATATGTCAGGTGACCCTCTCACGGTTTTCACTGCCAACTTCAGCATTGTGCAATGGGACTGCAGATGACCTCTGATGTTGCAGCAATTAGTGTTGATACATCCATAAACTCCCTGCCACGTAATCTAGGCTTCAGCCTCCTATTTCTTCTTCTCGTGCCTTCACGCAGAAACTTCAGCTCTCTGACCACGAGCGTTTTCACACACTGGCCTGTAGTTCCCAGGGCTATTCACATCCCTCTGATTGTCACCCAGAAGGATTTTCTCTAACAAGCAAGTCTGCAAAGATTTATGCTTCCAGCATAGTGCAGGAGCATATGGAGATGACAGCTCAGACACTGAAAGCAGATTAGGTCTTTTTTGTACAGATTAGGTATTTTATTGGGGGTTTTTTGTCTGGGTTTTTTTTTGGGTTTTTTTTACAGTGTTGTGTCTGAAATGGAGGGTTGCTATTCAGGGCTAATTCGCTTAGTTATAGTTTGGTGATTTCTCCATCCTGCTGTTTGAATACAATGGATAGGATTGTAACTTCCCCACAAAATGCACATGGATCAACATCTGAGGAACTGTGACACAGAGCACAGTTAAAGAGGGGACCTATACAAGGGGAATACAATTAAAGGAAGGAACAACTCCTGATTTAAGCACACCCTGAACGTAAGACAACTGGAAGCTGGGAAGATGCAATGTGAGAACCATTAGTTAGTGCTTGACCCTTTCCTTACACCTATTCATTAAGCATTCAGTTCAGGTCACTGACCAAGTCAGGATGATTGGACTGTCATCAGACAACCATGGATATTCTTATGCTACATCTAAAATCTCACATCTGCAAATCTGTAATCGGAAAAATCACTCTTTCAGTATAGCTCCATGAAGTGATTATTTCTGCTATGTTTAATGCTGAACTCCACAGCATTAAGGTTATTGACAGCACCCTTAGGCATGTTCAGACTGCTTTTAATGGAGCTGACCTGGGAAACTACCTTCCAGAATGACGACATGCTGTTTCTAGATCCCCTGCATAGGAAAACAGGGCTTCAAATAATCTGGAAAAGTCTATTATCTCAAGACATGTCAACTATGTTGCATCCATGCCATTCCTAACCAGCATCTGTTTTTTCAAAAGCCCAAGTAGTAAATGTTCAACAGTCCCATTGGTGTTTGATTGAAGTCCAACTTGAGTCTTTCTCTACTCCATTCATTATTTCTTGTCATGATTCTAAGACCATTTTCAACAATGTCCTCTTCTTAAAATAGCCTTTAGTCTATTTGCCTCCTCTCCCATACCCTTTTCTATCTAGGGATGCCAAACCATCACAGTTTCTATCAAACACAGAGCATAGCATGAAGTGATGGAGCAGGGCTGTGCTTGCTGTATGGGTTACTGGATTAACTAAAATCCAGGGGGGAGTTTATACCATGATGCACCATCTGGCCAGTCTACAGCTGGAGCAGAAAAGTGCTATCACTCCATCATGATTTCAGAAAGGACACACACCACCATCTAACAATCAAAAATAAAATGCTGCCTTATATGATATGCTGCTATAAATGAGTTTATAGCATTATGACCTTCATTTTATTCTGTTTTCAAGCAGTGATTATGACTTTAAAAAAAAAAGTAAATTAAATTATGTTGAAGTAAGGAGCTATAGGAGTTTAATTTCTCCAATGCCTCTCCTGAGCTCTGATATAGAAAAAATATTAGCCTTTATGTTAAAAATTATTTTTACATCTCGAGTCAGCACAGTGAAAAAGAACATTTCTACTACGTTTGAGTGCTGACATTAACCAGTTTTACATAAGTCAAAGCCCTGTAATTGCTACTAACATTGATCTGAATAAAACAAAAATTGCAGAGAAATACACACACAAAAAACTTTTCACAAAGGGTTAAACTACATTTATATTATAGAAGTTAAATTCATTTGAGCTCTCAAGATGTACTACAAAACAATTCGCATACACTGAAGGAATGGCAGGCATAAAAACAATAGCTCCTTACAGCTGCACAACAGTTCCTGTTGTTATTATTTTGATAATGTCATTCCAAGTTCTATTTACCAATCCCAAGATTTCTGGGGGGGATGTGGACTTGGGCAGCTGTGAGTGGAAGAGATTTGCGCAGTTACGTATCTATCAATTAACTCCTCCACTTCTAGCCATTGTAAATGGTTGCGGTAAAGAATACAGCCAATTAACAATTTAAGCATAATTTAGGTGTGTAAAAATGAAATTAAGAACCCAACTAGATTTAAAAATCATCTTTTTACTTTGTAACTGCTGCTGGACTCTGTGTAATCCATGCACCTCTCTTCTCCTTGGGTGTAGACAGAATTGCAGAATCAGAGAATCACAAGGTTGGAAAAGACCATTAGGATCACCAAGTCCTACCGTTCCTGTCCTAAGCTAAACCATATCCCTAAGTACCTCATCTACCCTTTTTTTAAACGCATCCAGGGATGGTGACTCAACCACATCCCTGTGCGAAATATTCCTTCGAAGAATACAAGAAAGTTCAGCAGCTTTCCAGCTGTGAGGGCACCTGGCAATGAGACACAGTGTTCTGCAGAAGTGTTCCACCTGATTTCAGGATAGCTACAGACAGCTTAATTCAGAATTTCTCGATATTATATTATACTATATTATATACTTATATTCATTTATGGGTTGTGGGGTTTTTTTGTTTGTTTCTTTGTTTTGTGGTTTGGGTTTTGGGGATTTTTTGGTCTATGGCACATGCAACACAGACAAAACCCTTATCTATTTGGAAAATACATTAATTGTAATGTGTCCTCTCTCCTCCCTAAGTTGATTCTGAAGAACTTGTTCTATTTCTGTCTCAGGGCAACATTTGTTCTAGAAAAAAACAGTAAATCTTAGTGGATGAATATATTTTAAGCTGGTAATGTTGCAATTGCCAGGAACTGTCAGAATTCCTAGGAAAAGAAAAAAAGAGTGTAAACTAGAGAATTTCCATACTAGTACTACTACATTGAGTTCAGCACTTGGAAAGATCATATTGCGCCTCTCATCTGCAATGATGCGCTGATGCAAATGTAGAGTCACAGTTGTACTGGCTGGTGGGAATGCTAATTTCAGAGGTGGTAATTGAACATGAAATCTCACTGATTTCCTTTGTAACTTTTGTTAAATCCTATCATAAGATGTGAAATACCTGAATTCCAACCAGCTGACTGTTTTGAAGCTCTGTCTGATTCTTTGAATTAGTTACAGGAACCAGATGGTGACACTACTTTTTTTTTTCCAAAAGTGCTAACCAACTACTGCTAATTTGAAGGCATCTTATGACACATGTATCTATGAGCTTAATGATCGCTTCTTCTCAAAAATCTGCCTCTTCCAAAAAGTAGCTTTGAAAAAAAACCCCACCAAAACCAAACCCAAACCTTAATTTTGGAACTCAAACTGGAAAGACAAGGTGTAGTTGCACTGAAAGGCAAACTGTATTTTTCTAGCAGGCCTACAATGGAAATCAGTGGGATTACCACATCAATGTAATTAACATTCCTGCAAGCAAACCTGACAATGAGAGTGTTCATTTGCCAGGAGAAGAGTATCTGCTTTTCAAGTGGCAAATCTCATTTTGCTGCCTAGAGACATTCCTTCTGTCTTTGTGGTTGGTGGTGTTTTGGGTTTTTTTTCACCCATCAGAAGAGCACCTGTTCCTAGAAATGACAGTATTACTTGTTACAAGATGTATTCATTGAAATTGCTTAAAAACTACTAGTGGCACTAATATGAGTTCTACATTACAATGGAATACATGTTCTTCAGAAAGAAGTATAAAGATGGCAATATCGTATAATATAGCATTGAAGTGATACGCTAAATATGAGCTATATCCACAGTACCGAACACAAGCTGCATGCAAATGACTGTTATTTAAATTTGACTACCCAGGAACAACAGTTCTTATGGCCTTTAAGCTGTTTAATCTTCTTCTATAGCACATCTAACTTTTTAATAACTGGAAATTCAGATATTGGCATTTAGATCTTGTTCCTGGAAGCCATCTGATGTAGGTATAACCTTACATTCATGTAAAGCAGCTTTAAGGATCAGGGCTTGAAGCACTATTAAAAATACAGAATTAATTTAAAGGTCATGGACTTTTATTAGGGTGGAAAAAAATTCAGAATGAAGATTCAAAAACTTGCCTTTGTATATGTGCAGTAAAAGAAGTCTTTCATTACTACAGTAGTCTAGGAAAATTAAATGTAATATGTGGGACTCCATGGTGTATTTTAAACATAAATCAAATCTATATATACCACTTTTTTTCATGCCCTCTTTTTTTTTTCCTCCTTATCAACACCTCTTTTCACCGTAAAGAGGTCATTTTTCCAAAGCGTTAGTGCTTGAAAATAGCTACAAAATCAAGCAAATATAAGGGATAAAATTCATGTGACCCAGCTTCAGCCATATTAAAGTTACACATCTACCCTGAACTAGCTTCTTAGGCTCTTTCTGGCATTTATGGGAAGAACTGGGCAACTCTAAAACACAGTTTCCATTATTCCATTATCTATAAAAAAGTGTTCAAGAAAGATTTATTCAGTGTTTCAGGAACAAGCATAGAGCACTATCTTCAACTTAGTACCTAGGTTTAGGAGGCTAAAATTAAATGAAATTAATCAGATGAGGTTTAGAAACACTGAAAAGACATTACTTCAAAATATATTATTTTATATCTATATATTTTTACAAAGCTGGATTTACTAGGCAGCTAAGATACTTGGGCTTTATGAAAAGAATTATTTTAAAACCAGATTACAAGGAAAGAACGAGCATAACTGGGCCATTTGTAGGTGAATGTAGCAACAGAACGAGGGGCGATGGTTCTAAACTAGAGCAGGACAGGACTAGATATGAGGATGAAGTTCTTCACTCTGAGGGTGGTGAGACACTGGTTGTGTAAGAAGTGGTGGAGGCCCCATCCCTGGAGATATTTAAGGTCAGGCTTGATGGGGCTCTGAGCAACCTGATCTAGTGAAAATGTCCCTGCTCACTGCAGGGGGTTGGTCTAGATGGCCTTTAAAGGTCCCTGACAAGCTAACACATTCAGTGATTCTACAACAGCAAATAAACAACATTCCAGACTTTGATTTTTGTGATGAAAAAGATGATCAAAAGAAGATTGAAGTGACTTTGGAATTTGAATTACCAAGTTGAAATACCCACATCAAAAGTCAGAAAACTATTTGCCATAACAATACCCAGAGACTCCTCATTCTGTCTTTATTACATCAATGATGGTGCATCCCTGTTGTAAGCAAATTGCTGGTGATCCTTGCCAGGTGTCGATACAGGGGTCAAAACTGTTCAATGTCTTCCTTAATGACCCAGGCACTGGGACAGCATGCACCCACTGCAAGTTGGCAGTTGATATAAAATGGGGAGGTTGATACGATGGATGGGTGTGGTGCTGCCCAGAGGGAACCAACTGCCTGGAGAAATGGGACAAGCGGGAACCTCACGAAGTTCAAGAAGGGCCAGTGCAAAGTCCTGACTCTGGCCCTGGGGAGGAACGACCCCAGGCACCAGTACGTGCTTGGGGGGCTGACCAGCTGGAAGGCAGCTGGGCAGACAAGGACCTGGGGGTCCTGGTGGACAAGAAGTGGATCATGAGACAGCAATATGCCCTCATAGTAAAGAAGGCCAACAGCCTCCTAGGCTACACTAGAAGGAGCATGCTGAGAGACCTGGGACTGCTCCGCCTGCACAGGAGAAGGCTCAAGGGGATCCTTACGAATGTGTATAAATGGCTGATGAGAGGGAAGGAATACAAAGGAGCCAGACCAGACTCTCTTCAATGGTGTGCACTGACAGGACATGAAATGATGTGAACAAATGTAAACACAGGAAATTCCATCTTAAGCATGGGAAGCATTGATGGGTTTGGTTTTTGGTTTTGTTTTGGGTTTGGTTACTTTTTGTTGTTGCTGTTGTTGGGTTTTTTGTATGTGTGTGGTTTGGTTTTTGTTTTGTTTAGTTTGGTTTTTTGTTTTGTTGTTGTTGTTGTTTTTAGTTTTTATTTCAAGAATTGTCAAACACTAGAAGAGGTTGCCCAGTGAGGTTGTGGAGTCCCATATATGGCAATACTAAAATCCTGACTGGACATATTCCTTGTCAGCTGGCTCTTGGTGGCCCTGCTGTTTGAGCAGAGAGGCTTGAACTAGACGACCCTACCAACCTCAACCAACTAGATGACCTCTAGACAACCCTACCAACCTCAACCCTTCTGTTATCCTCTGATTCTAAATAATTTTAACTCCAGTTTCTTTTCAGATCAATGTTCACAGACCAGTAAATTCTGCTGACAGACCAGTAAATTCTGGTGTCAAACCAGCAGAAAGGAGCCCTTCCTGAGCAGGAACAGTCTGATGTTGTTCTGTTGACTTTGGAGCGTAAGGAGCCATTCTTAAGCAGAATGCTTTATACAAATGTATTTGTAGTCCACATTTTTTGAATAAAATTAGCTCCAAATATATTTCAGTCCCAGTCTATTAGAATGATACCAATTCACAGAATTGTAGGGGTTGGAAGGGACCTCCACTGAGCCCAACCCCCTTGCCAATGTAGGTTCCCTAGGATAGGTTGCACATACCTGACATACAAAATTCTGTCTGTTTTCCTTTCCCAAATTACTTTGCTGTCAAGTGCATGGCTAAGCACTATATTTTTAAAAGCAGAACTTCTAATTGTAAGAATTATGTCTTAATTTCCAGTAGAAAGCAGAGGCTGCAGGAGACTTCGTTTTCCAGAAGATGTTGTTTTTGCATATGTATACAGACCATTATGTGGAAGCATACACTATGACAGATTGAAGAAGAGCTAAAATCTTGAGTTACTGAAACCACTCTGTTTGGCTTTGTACATTCACTCTACTTGTCATACTTGCACACAGCAAACATATTGTGTGGAGGTATTCTGAAGGACAGTCACATACTCCAGCTCATTTTCTGATTAATTGCCTCATGGCTTGCCTTCAGTAGTCCAAAAGCACTGATGACACTATGCCAGTACAGCTGGAGGTTGCACAGACACAGTAGGTATATTACTATGTACCCGCTTTTTTAATGCGTTGGCCCCTTTTTTTTGTCAAGCACATTCTTAGTGCCATCTCATCTGCTCTTGAGCTCATGACAGGTTTTCCACACACACACACCCCCCCCAGCAGTTATTTTTTCTTATGCCATCCCTTAAAACATCACTTTTAAATATAAGCAAAGCCTAAGCCCTTTACAGTCACTCCCATGCAGAGGCAGGTTTTCACTTGGAATGAATCCAAAACTGTGCAAGAACTGTGTGTGGAACACTGTCTTTTTAAATTTTAAAACTCCACAGATCTCTAATATGAATATTAGGATTACTCTTGCCCACATTACTGCATCCGCATTAAATCTGGTGCTGCTAAACAGACCTTTACCCACACCTAAAAATCTCTAGCTCAAGTGCAGCAGTGCTTAGGACTTGAACTATTCAACCACTCATTACAAAGAGTCTGACTGGGGTTGGAAGACTGTTGGTGAGCATAAGGGCATAATGTAGTGAGGGGTTAGAGTTGCAGACCACCCGCTCAGCTTTGTACATTTTTGCTGTTGGCTATTCCAATCACGCTGCAGCTAATCAAATTGTTTGCTTACTCCATGTAGCTCAAGTGTTTTTTCCACAATCCAATGTTCCGATCTGAGTGATATTGAGTAACCTGGTGGTAGCAACTCATGTTATTTGTTGTTCTGAGGACTAATCCTACGGGCAAGACCAAATCAATGTTTTCATTCCCATTGAAGGAATTTAATCAGCACTTCCACTGAGCCAAGGTGTTCATGTGTTCCTCTTTCTAGTGCAACACAATGCAAAATGAAAGCACAAAATAGAATTTACAGTACCCTCTTTTATTTTGCACTTCAGTAGACTTGGAGAACATAAAATGTCAGTTACTATTTCCGACACTTTTTATGTATTACTAGATAAAAAAAAACAAACCCAAAACCCTGGACTTAGAACTTCCAGGTGACTCCTAACTATTCAAGAGAATAGTTCATTTTTGTCCGTCCCTGATAAGTATATAGAGGCACTCAGCTCTGAAATCTGATTAACAGATGACATTTATCTCTGTAAGTTTGCTTTGCAGCTTTAAAACAAAACAAAATGGATTTTCTTGACCTATTAACATTCTAATTATCGTTACTTTGATTTCCGAAGAGTGATTCCCAGGATGTTAGTAGCCCGTGTTGTACTGCAGCACAGAGGTGAAGAATATGATTAATCTCGTTTCATGCCTTCACATAAAATACTGTACGTCAAAGGCAACATCTTTACCAATTTGCATCACTAGCAGCTAATGAGCACAGAGACACTTCTAGACAAGCAAAGTTTTCAAACGATGCTGTGTTAAGATTCAAGTCTCTAGGAGGTGACATGAAAATGAAGTGATTAGTTATGTTCCGTGCAACAGAAGACAGCTTTTCAGACAGTAATGGGAAGAATTGCTACCTATTTGCTGATATGTCCAAAGAGATTAAATGCTTTTTATGCTGATGTAGCATCTCAGCCAACAGCAGCACATTATTCTGTTATCATACCGGGCAACACAGTTCATGTGTGTAAGCAATGGCTATCAGAACTAATCAAATATGAACAAATTGGCTGTTATGTTCTACTTCTCAACGCTGCCATTACTGCTAAGTGACTATCTATTGGTATTCCATTACCAAAACCTCTCTTCGTACTTTGATAGTAAGGTTGTAAAATTCACTTTTGGCCTTTACTTGCTCTGCAAGTTCCATACACAAACTGAAAAGAAAGTTAAGCAACTCTTGGGTGGTCTGCAGATTTAAGAGTGAAAGCAAAAGGATTTTCTAGTTCTTTTGGCACTCTATGTGGACTTCAGTAAAGCCTTTGACACGGTTTCCCACACCATTCTGACTGAGACAATGGCTGCCACTGGCCTTGACAGGTGGACCCTCAGCTGGGTTAAAAACTGGCTGGATGGCCGAGCCCAAAGGGTGGTGGTGAATGGAACAAAATCCAGCTGGAGCTTGGTCACGAGTGGCGTCCCCCAGGGCTCAGTCCTGTCTCCAGATCTGTTCAACATCTTTATCAATGACCTGGATGAAGGGATTGAATGCTCCCTCAGTAAGTTTGCAGATGACACTAAGCTGGGAGGAAGTATTGAGCTGCCTGAGGGTAGGGAGGCTCTTCAGGGAGATCTGAACAGACTGGACCCATGGGCTGAGACCAACGGGATGAAGTTTAACATGGCCAAGTGTAGAGTGTTGCACAGGGGACATAACAACCCCATGAAGCACTACAGGCTTGGGTTAGACTGGCTGGAGAGCTGTCAGGCAGAGAAGGACCTGGGGGTGTTGGTTGACTGCAGGCTGAATACGAGCCAGCAGTGTGCCAGGGTGGCCAAGAAGGCCAATGGCATCTTGGCTTGTATCAAAAACCAGTGTGGCCAGTAGGTCTAGGGAGGTAATTGTGCCCCTGTACTTGGCACTGGTGAGGCCACACCTCGAGTACTGTGTGCAGGTCTGGGCTCCCTACCATAAGAGGGCATTGAGGTCCTCGAGCAAGTGCAGAGAAGGGCAACCAGGTTGGTGAAGGGGCTGGAGGGCAAATCCGATGAGAAGCGGCTGAGGGAGCTGGGGCTGTTTAGCTTGGAGAAGAGGAGGCTGAAGGGAGACCTTATCACCACCTACAACTACCCGAAGGGAGGTTGTAGAGTGGTGACAGGAGCTAGAACAAGGGGCCAGGGCATGAAGCTGTGCCAGGGCAGTATTAGATTGGATATTAGAAAAAAATTTTTTACTGAAAGAGTTGTCAGGGCCTGGAACAGGCTGCCCAGGGATGTGGTTGAGTCACCATCCCTGGATGTGTTCTAAAAAAGGATCAATTAGGTACTTAGGGATATGTTTTTGCTTAGGATGGGAATGGTTGGACTTGATGATCTTCAAAGCTCTTTTCCAACCTTGTGATTCTGTGATTCTGTAATAAAGACCTGCTTTTTCCTGTGGTAGTGCACTTTCATGATGCAGTGTTTTTAGGAACCGTGCCTAGACGGAAAAGTTAAATTTTGGGAGTACAGAGAGAGCTGCACTGGGAGATCAGTGTTCCACTCCCATTTACAAAAAACATCTCTAGGGTGCACTGTGGGAACTACAAGCAGGTGAGTCTACCTTGACATCTTGCAAGCTGCTGAGTCTGTAATTAAGATCACTAAGTGCCTGAATAAAGACAAGCTGTTGGCAAAGAACCAAGTGGCAGTCCTGTCTCACCTGATGGAATTCTTTAATGATGAGTGTATGCATAGGGATAAAGGATATTCAGCAGAAACAGAGTATGTATATTTTCAGAAAGCATTTGATAAAGTTCCAGATGAAAGGCTCTTGCCAGGGAGTAAGGAAAAGGCCCTGCTGTAGACAGAAATCTAATTAAAGGACCGAAAGCATCTTTTCAGGATGAAATGTCAGCAGTGGGGTCCCCCAAGGATCACTGCTGGAGTCAGTTTTACTCATCAATGACCTGGAGGAAAGTATGAATGGAGAAACTGTTCACTTTGAAGCTCCTAAGCTGTCTTGATCAAATGCCACTCTGATGGTAAGCAGCTCCAGAAGGTCACAGAAAATTGAATGAGCAGTCAAAAACGCGACAGATGGACCTCAGTGTACAGAAATGTAAAGTACTGCATTGATGAAAAAACAAAAGAAAACAGACCCAAAACCACAAAGCACTCTAAAATGTGCCTAGACAATTTTGAACTTCAAAATGACCATTACAACTGCAAACAAGATGCCTCAGAGTCACCATCATCAGTTCTCTGAAGTCTCTCCTTACATAATATTTGTCACTGCCAAAGTGAGAGACTGTTGAACTCTGACACATTATGATGTTTTTTTTATGTTCTTTAGAAATTACCAATAAAATGGTAGTGAAACTTAGCTAAGAATCCATTATGTTATTCATGCAAATGGACTATTTAAAAACAACTCCCCAGGAAAACATGCTGCATACATAATGAATAATCATAGTGGTTCAGTTAAGAATAGAAACTATACTTAAAAAAGCTACTATTTCAGAAGACATTTCCTTTTAATACTGTTTATATAGTCTTGACTTTTTATTCTGTAAGAAACCTAATTATCAAATAATTTAATATTATACAGGCGGAAAAAAAAAAACTGTTAGTAGATTACTAAGAAGAGAGTTGTATTTCTAAGAAATAATATCCCTTTTCATGAAATTCCTCCAAAATAAACACAGTTAATGAAGCAACTAGGTAATTGTGATTTTTTCATTACAGCTGTTTACAGAACAGATGGAAGATATTAGAGAAGATCATCCAGTCACCAAAATCCAAATCTTTCAGAATTTTCCTTTCATAAATAAAGCATAAAAAAGTATTTGCAATTATTGTGAATAAAGCCCTCTCACCTTATTTACAAAATTCCCAGATACCTGAAAAGATGTAGATTGATTTAGTAACTTTTATTTATGACTGTGTGAACTGAACCATTCACAAAATGCTAAAAAAAAAAGGCAAATGGGAAGTTACCCGCCAATACTACACAAATGAGCACAACCCTGTTTACAAATTCATCTTGATGTGTTAGACTCCGATGGCTGAGTAAGAGCCAGGAGACTCCACTGTGCTGACAAGGTCTGTATTAAGAAATTCCAAATAAGTTGCACCTGACAAAATTAACATGCAATTATCACAGCCAAGTTGCTTGGTTCTTTTGATTCACTAAAATAACAGCAGCACTAAACTGCTAAACATTTATCCACAATGACGTTCCAAGAACCTCAACATTATGTTACAAAAATTTACCCATCTCAGTTTAAATTCTTAATACCTTCTTCACCCTATGGCCTCAGTGTCAATACAAAAAGCTAACATGACTCTTGAAACACCCTAATGCCTTTCTCATCTAAGTCTCCCTAAAATTTCTAGTGTCTTGAAATCCTTCAGGTGTAACACAGAATCACAGAATTGCCTTGGTTGGCAGGGACCCTTTAGGTCATCATCCTAACTTGCCAACCACCACTAAACCATGTCCCTCAGCACCACATCTAACTGTCTTTTAAACACCTCGAGGGATGGAGAATCCACAACCTCCCTGGGCAGCCTGTTCCAATGCCTAACAATCCCTCAGTGAAGCAGTTTTTCCTAACATCCAAACTAAACCCCGCCTGGTGTAACTTGAAATCATTTCCCCTTGTCCTATCACTTGCCGTTAGGGAGAACAGGTCAACCCCCATCTCTCCACAACTTTTCAGCTGGCTGTAGAGACCAGTTAGGTGTCTCCTCAATCTCCTCTTCTCCAGACTAAACAACCCCAGTTCCCTCAGCCGCTCCTCGTGACGTTTATTCTCCAGTCCCCTCACCATCCTGGTTGCCCTTCTTTGGACACACTCCAGCACCTCAAAAACATGCATCACAATATTGCGAAGCTGATCTGCTAACTTAACTGCAGTAGGACTGACACAGTAGGGGAATTTGTTCTGCAACGTTTTCTCCTGTGCAAGAGGTCCTTGTCTCAGTGCTAAACGCAAAACCCTCAGCAAGGAGGAATGTGTGCACTCAACTGCAGTATATTTTCAGCAGGCATGCACTTGCATCTAACAACACAAATAAGAGTGGTCTGCAGTCTGGGAAATGGAGCAGCTTGAGTTGAAGGTTTATATGTCTTTCAGGTGTTGTAAAGATTAAGTGAACAAGACTGAAGTACTTAAGAGAGAACCAGATTCCTTCCTTATCTGATCAAAACGGAAATTACATTATTCATACCGCAGCCCCTGATGTACTGGGAATTATGGGCTGCGACTCTCACCCTGCCTTCTGAAGGTGTTCCACCATGCATAAAAGATGCCAATTACAGCAGAGTCTGGAATTTGCTCTTCCTCAAGCCTCTTACTGGGTCACAGAATGACACGGTGACACTTCTGCTTTACCATGAGGAATACTCCTCTGCATTACATCCCTTATGCACCGGCACTGCAGGCAGGTGCAGGTTTTGCTGTCCACAAATACACTTTTTCTTCATATTTTCATATTGGCTGACTTATTCAGCTACCTCTCCAGTAACCTGTCCTGTTAAATTCCTGGGGGTATAGCTCTTATACTTTGCAGACATAGCAAAAATGACACATGTCCCTAGAATAGATGATGACTACCAATTAGGCTTCCCACACTGAATCAAAATGCACTTTTAAAGTATATTAAGGTATCTAACATTAAGATTCTCCACCACTAAATATGAAAAATAAAAAATAAAAAAACCCAAACCATCGAAACCCTAGTATTTATATCTTTAAATCAATGTGCAATTAATGCTAGAGTGATTTAGGTGAAGGCCAGAAATACATGGGACCACATTAATACTAGTTTACTTATAGGACTTACATTTCTATACTTAAGACTAAAGCACAGCTTTTAAAGGACATCATGTAAATTTTGCCCCATACTGCCTGCAGAGAACTCAGTAGGAGACCCACCACCACTTTCAGCAGAGATGAGAAGAAACTGAATGAATTCCATCATGCACTTCAGGAAGGGAATTTTATTCTTAAGGATTTTTCACCTGACAGTTTTCTCAAGGAAAAAACTTCCTATGTCTCAAAAATGAACAAAACACAACACTCACCCAAATTTGCACCTGATGGAAAAATTAAAAGTATTGTGGAAGAAAACAATAAAAAAAAAACTTTTGAAGGAGAAGGAAGTAAGAAAAAAAAGAAGACATTTCAGCAATCACATCAAAATCCATGTTTGGGTTCATGTACAGATATTTTACTGCTACCCAGAAGAGAAAGGGTACTTTTTAGAAGCATTGAAGAAAAAGAAGAATCACATTTGCATACAGTGGATGTAGGGATTCAAATATGCTTTCAGTATTAAAAGAATACTAAAGAGTATTTTTTCCCAGCATTACTTGCTTCTCTCTAACTTTGATACGATGAATTACAACATGGTTACTTTTTATGCTACACCTAGGATGAAATTTCAAGACATGGATGGGTAAGAACGAATTGTACAAAACCAAGAACAGAGTAATTATGAAATTAAGTTTCAGAAACAGGAGCATAATGGGAACTGACATTATTAGAATAACAATGATACAGTATTACAAACTATGCACTGAAACTGATCTTCAGTGATGTTATGCAAGTTGCCATCAACTGTCCAGATTTGCCAACAAAGGGAAATTATATTTATGAGTGAGCTCCATCAGACAGATTTTGCTGTAATGGATATCAATCTGTACATCCATTCTAAAGGGTAAAAGTTTTGAGAGATACTTTTCTGTAAGCTGTACACTTTTCTGTATCCTGTATCTCCAGGATACTTGTGAGTTCTTAAAGTTTTAACGCTACTTCGTTTTAAAAACTCAGTTGGACCCTTCTGAGTTCAAATTTATTTATTTACACTATGACAGAGAGACACAAAATCTTTCTCTCTCACTATTGCATCACCACTGAATTTTTCTTATCTGTCCATCTCCTCATCTGTTTTGAAGCAATGGCACCAATCAGTAAGCAACACCACAGCTACAGATCCTTCAAACATCAGGGGTGCATCCACACCACAGGTGGTTCTTGCTCTGATGGCCGTTGTGCAGCCAAAGAGGCATACCATGTGCCTCTGTTCTGACACATGCATGCTGAGCCTCAGAGAGTCTAGAAAGCCAACTAAGTGGTGACGAATGACACGCTGCTTTTCCTTCCAACACAGCCGATGATAAGACATTGCAGATATGCTGTATTTCTTATAAGTCCTTGAATCATCTAATGGAATTCAACAAATGAGCATGGTGGTGGTCAGGGACTAAAATAGATATCACCTACTAGCATCACTCATTCCCCTACTATCTATCTTACACATCACTGCACCAATGCCTGGTAAAAGATCTTTGCTGGACTCTCCGTCTGTCCGTGGCAGCAGGAGCTGTGAATCTTACCTCAGTGGGAATTTGATCACTGAACATATTACATTTCCTTCTCCTCCTGAAAACTGCAGGTGGGAGCTGTGTTGAGCCTCGAGATTTTAGTTCATTTAGGGCTCATGTAGCCATGTTTTGTTCCAATTTCCTCCTTAGTTCACATGCGTTTTTGTCTTTCACAGCTTGGCTTGAATTCCAAGTCCAAATGAATCTCCAAAAGGGGAACAAACTTTCAAACCTCCAACTTTTGCAGGGTTTATGTCATACTTGCCTGCAATTCTGCTCTGTGCCTGGTTTGTTAATTACTGCAGTCCTCAATGTGGTTTTATTATGGAGAGTTTGTATGGCTCTAAAGATGATCTTCCTCTCTTCAGCCATTATAGTGTCCACCAAAGGGTAGCAGTAGGCTAGACTGGGCTGACTCAGATGGTAAGTAACCATCCACAAAATAAATGGCCTATATCTTATTAATACTAAGCTCTGAAACAAGGGATTTTCCAATTGGACTAGTAACTGAAACAGAAAAAATGTGACTTGGCTATTGGGAACTTCACTGAGCTTTGTGCATCTGTAAATTGTTCTTTTCATGTATTTAGAAACAATAGTACTTTTATTGAAGATGTTTTCTCCATATTTTTAAGGATTTTTTTTTTTTTTGGGTCATAATAACCAGTGATTTGCTTTCACCTTGCTTCTACTGGCTACAGTCTTGCTTTTATTTCTTCTATACTATCAATTCCTTACCTGAAAATTCTTTATCATTTCTGTGAGGACATAAAAAAAGAATGTGCATTATTGACCAGACCAGGAACTTAAGAGCTATAGAGGCTACTTTGAGAATAACAATGTGCTGTAATTTTTCTTTTAAGGCTTAGAATTGCTGAAAGATGCATTGTCATAGGCTCCGCCACACATAAAAATGCACATAAAAGTCCTTCCAATATAGGAACAGTGTATTATAAGATAAGTACTTTTTCTCTTCTACTTTCTGTGAATGTCTAGTATTCTATGTTATTAAATGGTAGGGTTGTATTGCTCCTTCAGTAGGAAGAACAGACAGGTGGAAGACACACAGGAGGAGGAAACCCTGACCCCAGTGCACCCCTCCTGCTGCTCTACTAAGGGTAATCGAGGGGCACCACGAGTTGAGAATAACACAATACCTAAGAAAAGCAGATCAGTAGTTTTAAGTAAGAAAACATGGCAACAAAGTCACCACCACAAGGTCTTTCAAGCTACTGCAACGAGATGTTACAGTCAAGTTACAGATGCCAGAATATAGGTTCATCCTGTAGTTACTGAGACAACCCAAAACCTACTATTGCAGTAGCTGACTCATGTAGTAAGGAGACAATTAAATGTGTAAAATATGCCTGTTGGTTCCTAAGGGCTTGTCTGAATATTTTGCAATGAGTTTCTGTCAGGTGTCTCAGTAAGGACAGTATCCTCAACCACCTAATCAAAGTCAGATATTGAGAAATTAATGTTCAGAGGAAGCTGTACAGTACAATTGCAGCAAGATAAAAATGTACCCAAAGGCATAGGGCTGAGGACTTTGTTGCAACATCAAGCATAGAGAAATCAGCCTCATTTTGCTGTTGTGCTGAAAGGAAGAATTACAATTCTGATCTTCAGAGCCTAATTTTGCACACCTTTGCATCTTACATGGGGTGCCTGGACAAAGGAGGACTGCAGAGGAAGGGCCAGGGTGTGCTTTTGAAGACTCAGTATTATAAGTGTTAGAGTTGACTGATATTTCTCACTCGGTCTGAGAGAACATTTCAATTTTAACAATGTGTTGTGTCATTCCCGCAACATTTTCTGCCCTTCACACTTTCATACCAATACACTGCACAAAAATGCTAGCCAGACAATTTTGCCAGAATTGTGTAGCCTCAGAAAACTCTTGAAGTCTCAGCAAAAGATTCAAGAAGGGTTTTACCCAATGCATATTGTGTTCCACCCATGATAATCTGAAGTAGTTAAAAATGTGTACAAAATGACACCCTAACCACTGACATTTAGCCTGTCTTTCAGCATTTATTTAACCTCTTAAATAATTTCTGGTTTTATTTTTATAGTATGTTCTAAAAAGGGCACGACATATTGCCTAGATGGAGTTGAATGACGGGCTGAAGTCACATTTAACATGTAAAAATGTTCCCTCTTCACTCTCACAATGTGTTTCTAATATGTTTCTGTTCTCAGACATTTCTGTAATCCACGGAGGTCAGAAAAAAATCATTACCAGTAATTTTATATTACACTGATACATTTATTCTAGGCACAAAAAAAATTCCATTCTTCCTTTTGTCTGAGATTAACCACACATTCTGTAAACCAGCAAGGACACCATTTGAATGACAACTGAACTATCCTGCATGCATTTTTAAAAAATAATTAATGTCATAGAAACCTAGAATAGAAAGGACCTCAACGCCCATCTAGTCCTAACCCCCTGACATGGGCATGACCCTCCACTAGACCAGGGTGCCCAAAGCTCCATTAAGCCAGGCCTTGAACCCTGACAGGGATCCAGGGGCAGCCACAGCTTCTCTGGGCAGCCTGTGCCAGGGCCTCTCCACCCTCACAGGGAAGAACTTCTTTACCTAATATCTAATCTAATCTAAATGTCCCCTCCTTCAATTTAAGACCATTACCCGTCATTGTATCACTATATTCCCTGACAAGCAGTTCCAGTCAAGCTTTCCCGTAGCCCTTTTAGGAACTTTAAGGGGCTTTAAGGTCTCCCTAGAGCCTTCTCTTCTCCAGGATGACCAACTCTCTCAGCCTGTCTGCACTAGAGAGGTGCTCCAGTTCTCTGATCATCCTTCTGGCCTCCTCTGGACTCTCTTCAACAGTTTTCATGTCTTCCCTGTACTGGGGACCCCAGAGCTGGACACAGCTCTGCAGATGGGGTCTCACCAGGGAAGAGGGGCAGAATTCTTCCCTTGGAATTCTCCCAGCTGGCCATGCTGCTTTTGATGCAGCCCAGGACATGGTTGGCTTTCTGGGGGGGCGAGCGGACATTGCTGGCTCATGCTGAGCTTCTTGTCCACCACACCCCTCCTTCTCCTCACGGCTGCTCTGAATCCACTCTCCATTCAGCCTATCATTGTGTGAGTGCCCCAACAAATGTGCAGGACTTTGCATTTTTTTTTTTTTTCTTAAATACAGGAGTATGCATTTCTAGAAACTACAGTTCTTTCTACAGTTCATTTTTCTTCTAATAAAAGTTAAAAACATGAATCAACTGATTAAATAGGAAAGGTTCATAGGTATCAACATTAAGTCACTGACATCTTGAACTACAGAGCAATTTTAAGAACACAAAAATTAGTATGTTTGGCCAGTTTTGATTTGCAGAAATTTGCTACATTTTATAACACCAGTAATTCAGATCATAAAACTGTCAGATATTCAAGACAACCAAGAATATGCTTAAAACCAAACTTCATATTGGATTATTCACAGTAGTCAAACTGATATTTTGAGCTCTAGGGAAAGTTAAATTCTCCTAAATCTCATTCAAAGAGATTTTAATAGTAATCAGTAATTTAGGGAACTCAAGTCCATGTTGATTTCTGTCAAATACAGTGTTTCAGAGTGGCTCACTAGAAGCTTTAAGCCACAACATATTGCCAATTGGAGGTGAATAAAAAAAATTCATGCCTTAAAAATGAGGTTTCTCAGCAGGTAATCAGGAAATGAGGTATGGCTGTAATGGGATGAAGTTTACCATTCAGCAACAGCCCAGTGCTTAACAGCTTAATTTTAACAGGGCATTTCCATGAGCTGAATTAATCAGCCTGTTATGAGGTTCATTAATTTTAGGAAATTATTAAGTTCTGATTCCTATATGTATTTTGTAAGCACAGACGTCTTGGGGACAAATTTTAACCAGACTTAAAATTTGCCCCCCAGAAAACAGAGGATTTAACTGTCTGGTGGGTTGACCCTAGATGGAGGCTAGATGACCCATACAGTCGTGCTATCCCTGCCCTTCTCACCTGGATGGTGGGGAGAGAGAAGTTATCATGAAAAAAGGATGAGAAATGGAGGTTGGGGTCAGTCCATCACACATTGTCTCTGCCACTCCTGCCTGTCTCCTCAGGAGAGGACTCCTCACACTCTGCACTTGCTCCAGCGTTGGGTCCCTCCCACAGAGTCCTCCATTAACTTGTCCAACATGAGTCCTTCCCATGGGCTGCAGCTCTTCACCAACTGTGTGGGTCACTTCCACGGGGTGCAGACCTTCAGGAACAGACTCCTTCAGCCTGGTCCCCTACGGGGTCACAAGTCCCCCATTAAACACGCTCCGCCGTGGGAACTTCTCTCCACAAGCTGCAGGTCCTGCCACGATCTTGCTCCAGTGTGGGCTTCCCATGGGATCAGACTCCTTCATGTATTTCCACTTGCTCAGGCGTGTGGTCCTCCAGAGGCTACTGGTAGATATCTCCATGGACTTCCATGGGCCGCAGTGGGACAGCCTGCCTCACCAGGGTCTTCTTTGGGGGCTGTAGGTACCAGGAGCACCTTCTTCCCCTCCTTCTGCACTGTTTTTTCCCTTCTTAACTCTATAATCCCAGAGGCACTATCTCTGTTACCAATGGTTTTGGCCTTGGCCAGTGATGGGTCTGTCCTTGCGCTGGCTGGTGTTGGCTGTGTTGGACCCAGGGAAGCTTCTAGAAGCTTCTCACAGAAGCCACCCCTGTAGCCCCCTGATACCAAAACTCTGCAATGCAAACTCGGAACAAACTGTTTCACAAATTGTTTTGATTTGGCTGTGAACATTTTATGCCCTCATCCTGTGATGCTTGTTTCCTGTAAGTATTTTCTAACCCAAGCATGGAGGCTTTCTGAACCCTGAACTGTGCTGAGCCACAGCCGGTAAGAACTGGAGTTAGGGAAGACCGAGATTCCCAGTTCTCACTGAAGACTGGGAGCATCAGTCCAAGGAGTTCAAAGGACAAGCAACTGAAGCCAAAAGTCCCAAAAAGTGAAGGGACTGCCTTGAAAACACTCTTACAAGTGAAGTACAGAAGATGCTACACAGTCTTTTCAAAAAATACTGTGAAACTACTTAATTCTCCTGAGCTACAAACCATGCAAATTCTAAAATCACAGCACAGCAGAACGCTTTGGATGACACCATATAGCCTGGGAGTATAAAGCTGCATATAAGCAGAAGTCTTGAATGTCTCTTCATGTCTAGATCTGCCATCTTTAGAAATTTTTTAAATACAACTGACATTTAAAGGGGCATTTTCATTTAAACAAAAACCCACCACTTTGACTTTCACAGAGAGGAAGGCATAAGACGTCCAAGCCAGTATAAATACATTTGTGTACTAAAACATAAAGCACAGGAAACAATGAAAATTATGTGAAGGTACACTGATGAGCGGGATTTCTGACATGCTAGATAAATCAGTGCACTTGCTCTGAATACAGTCCTCCTACATATGGGCATGTTGAATACACAGAGAAGGAGGGGAAGGGGTCATAGCATACGTAAAAAAATATTTACAGTGACTAATTTGATCTATGTTTTTAAATAAAGGGTATGAGAAAATATGCCATATGCTTTAATGGCAACAACTCTTGGCAATCAGCAAAACACAGCTCCAAAATGCACAATGGCGAAATTGTAATGTGTCCACTGTATAGTGCCATCTGCTAGATTAAAAAAAAAAAAAGTATATATATATATAGATACAAAAATTACCTGTGGAACTCCTCACAAATTACTACAATTCACAATGCATGTTGTCCATAGGAGATTTTAACAGTACAGACTTTTACTGACTAATGCAAACAGTCTGACATTGATGAAAGTGACTCCCTGTTGCCTGTAAGGGAATTCTGGGATCCAGAATGTAAAAGCTTCAACCCCAGGAGATTCTGTCTTGGAAGCAGCACTTATTTATAGAAACTCCAAGACTAAGGAGAGCTGCAATGGGGGTAAATCATAATTGATAGCTTGATTTCGGCACCGAAGCAAGAAATAGGTTCAGAAAGTGCAAGAACAGAAGGAGATGCAGCTGTGTCAACGAAATGCCGAGGCCTTAAGAAATCTAGAAAGTAATATGGAATTAATACAGATTAGCTTTTGCTTTCAGAGGATGGGAAAAGGTGCTCTCTTTCCATTCTGTGTTTACTAAACATCTGCGGGCAAATTTTGTAAATACCAGATGCTCAGTGAAGTATCTCTTAACAGGTTGATAAGCTTATTCCAGAACAAGTGAATATGTTTTGAAGACGTCAGTGCTTTTTGCACTCCACATTACTTCATCTCATGTTCACCTCATCCTGTGCTCTCCAGCAATGAGAAACAGCTGGTTTAAGTATCATTTATGCATGAACAGCTAAAGATAACAATAGTTTATAAGAAAGAAAGAAGATTGAAATTAAATCTCTAAGTAAAAAACCCAAACAACAAAACAAGAGGTCAGATCAGGGCTTCAAATTGAGAATGGCATGTCAATAAAACAGGAGACCCCAAAGGAGCGTGAAGCACATCAGCTGGCCAGGAGATCACTTCTATGTCTTTTGAGAACTTTACTTCATGCCTGAGACACTGGTGAGCAGCTCCAGACCTCATCCATGTCAGAAGGAAATGGTCAAGGTGATCCAAATAGAGTTTGAAGCTCATTAGGCATTTTAGTGCCACTTCAGCACTCAGTTCCAGATAAGCCTTTCCCTCTCACTTCAGCTGCACTACCTGTCAGCAGAAGCTCCTGGGACAAGTCAGAGGGATTTTGGTGGACGTCCCACAAGGCTCTAAGGACCTGGGTACTATACAACAGTTGTGTCACACCTGGAAAGTCCTACACAAGAGGTGAAATGGAAGGAAATTATTTAGGAGACTAACAAAGAGAAATTAATTATGATGGAATTAAATGGTGGAATATAAGGAAAAAAAAAAGACAAAACTTAGCTGGAGCATTAGGAAAGAAATCTGACATAAACTACTTCAAACTGATGAGTAACATGACAAGTCGTTATTACAAACTATTGGTATTTGGAGTACACCAAACTACATATAGTATCAGAAAATGCATCCTGGAGAACAAGCTTGCAATGACAGGAGAACAGACTGCCTGATGCATGTTTGCGTTTTTTATTCTTGATCTAGGGTATTTCACATATTCTGTGATGTGGATTAGCAATCTTTGAGCTCCGTGAGGTAATTCTGAGACAGCAATCAGTAATTTACATAATTAGTGCAACAGTATTTAATTATATAATTACTGTAAATATGTGTAAAACTCTAATGCTGCAATTAGAATGTGTAATTACTAGTTGTAATTAAATAATTAGGTATGATGACATAACTAAATTTTTCATAAAATAAAGGGATATTTACAACCCTAGCTATAGGAACCAGTATAGTGCACAGCTATAGTGGTGATATAAAAAAATTACCATTTCAGCGCTAGCTGTGCTTGCTCAAAAGTAGATGAATGCTAAAAGTTTGTGAACTGTGCCACAGTACTAGAATAAGGCATTGAGTTTCTTGAACAGCAGCAATTCAATTACAGTCAGTACAAACATTATTCCCATCCTTAATCACCTGTTATTTATTGATGACTCTTCATTTGTGGAGCTGAATAACATGAGTATAGAGAGTGGCATAATGGAAGTATTCAAATATTTATATTGTGTAGCATTTTCTAGTTACTGCTTTAAGTAATGTATTAGTTTTAAGTGTTCAAAGCACATCGGATTTCACACTTGCTCTGTGTGGTGTTTTGACCCTGGCTGGAGGCCAGCCAGCCATCAAAGCCGCTCTATTACTGCCCTTTCCAACTGGACAAAGGAGAATATATATATTGAGAGGCTCAGGAGTTAAGATAAAGGCAGGGAGAGATCTTTCTGCAATCAGTGTCATGGGCAAAACAGACTCAACTGGAACTAGAAAGAGGAAAAAAGTGCCATCTATGACATCACATTATACACAGAGAAACCAGAGTTGGATAATGAGAAGTAAAACCAGATCTTAAAACACCTTCCCCCACCACTCCCTTCCTATCAGACTTCACTTTAGTCTTGAATTCTCTCCCTTCTCCCCCTAAGGATGGCATGGGTGGTGGCTGGGTTGGTGGGGAATGTGGGTTTTGGTCAGTTCCTCATGAGTTATTTCCCTTCTTAGTCGGCAGTGGGGTCAGGGGGGCATTCCTCACACCCTTCCCCTGCTGCACTCTGTGGTCCCACCCATGGCAGACAGTCCTCCACAAACTTCTCCAATGGGAGTCCCTTCCCACAGGGCTTCTGCTCTTCCCCAGCTGTCCCAGTGTGGGTCACTGCTATGGGTGCAGTCGCAGTCTCTTAGTCCCAGACTGCTCCAGTCTGGTCCTCCAAGGGGTCACAAGCTCCTCAGTAAACCTGCTCCAGGGTGGGTCTCTCTCTCTCTCTCTCTCGTTCGTCTCTGTGCTCCTGTCTCTCTCCATGAGCTGCAGGTCCTGCCAGGAGCTTGCTCCAATGTGGGTCACAGTGTCTTCCATATGTTTTGCCCCACTCCAGTGTGGGGTCCCACTCACGGACTGCAGGTGGGGTCTCGACCTTTTCCATGGGCTATGGGGGGACACCTGCTCCACCATGGGTTTCTCCACAGGTTGCAGGGGCATCTCTCTCTCTGGCATCAAGGGCGCCTCCTCCCCCCCACACTTCCCTGCCCTTGGTGCCTGCACAGTCTCTAACACCTTCTCACTCCCTTCTCTGGGGGCACAAAGCAGCCAATTGTGTTTTTCCTCCTCACTGTGATTCCCAGAGGTGCTGTGACCGTTGCTGATGGTCTCGGCCTTGGTTAGCGGTGGGTTCGGCGTTGAGCTGGCTGGTGTTTGCTTTGTGGGGCCTGGGGGAAGCTCCAGCTGCTGCTTGCAGAAGCTGCCCCTGCAGGCCCCTCCTCCATTAGAACCCATCCATGCAAAACCACAACACCCTGTGATACCATCCCGCAGACATCAGATTGGTAGTACTTCCACGTGTGGGCAATACCCAGAGGAAATACAGAGCAGAAGCTTTATACCACTGCACTCTAGTGATGCATTGACATGCCTTTTAATTACCACACCATGCACACTTTGCAGCTAACGAACTGTTAATACAAAGCTCATTTTAATACTCATTGCACTCAGCTCTTCACAAAAGCAATCTGACTATTGCATAGGCCCTTATCATAATTATAAAAAAACATCTTTGACGTTCAACAGAATTATCCTTCCCAACACCTAAGTTTCCTTCTCTATGGGCCAGACAACACAGTTCTGGGTGATAGTTGAGACTTCATCCACAGAAGCATCTCCATAAAGATGATTTGACTAGGTGATTGGCTTACCAGTGCAAGTTTGCCAAGCATGACCCAGAAAGACAGGCATCATGCAGCATATTTTGCAACTGAGTAATTGACATTAGTGAAAATCTTTCATTATATTAATATACTGGAAATACACATTTTCTGTACATGCATATTTTCTGTTCTATGCACTCTAAAATAGAAATGTGTATGTATGTACTTACATGTGCATGTAAAACCAAATCCTGTCTAACATTGCACACAACTTTTATATTTACTCGTGGTAACATGTGCATCCATAAAAAGAAAAATATGAAATAATAGATTGTGATCCAGAAAATGTAATAAGCACTTCAAGTAACAGCTCCAACTACCCAATTATTAGTAAAACAAGGTAACACTCTTGTGCGATCTGTAAGTTAAACAATGTTCATGATGCAGCCAAATAAACAGAAGAGCTTAACTCTGAAGAGTTGGATGAGATTCCTGGTAGAATTCCAAATGGTAATTTAATGGAACCTTATAATAAGTATGTGATTTTTTTCACTAGCAGCTTTACAGAAAACTTTACTACACGTTATTTTTTCACAAATTCTTTAAGGAAGCCATATAGGCCTGCAAAATTTCAGAAAGGAAATCTTTATTTCCTTCTGGAATTATATACATGTTATGTTGGATGCATCAAATCTTTTGCCTGTATAGATCTGGGAATTCACTGCAGCTACTTAAAAAAATTCACAACTTGTCATTTGTGGTTATTGGTCCATGTTGTCTTCTTCTCCCTTCTTGCCCATTTATACACAATGTGCAAACAGAAAAATGAATCATATTCTTCTACTTTGTTACAGTTTTGTTAATTTAGCATTCAACTTGCCACATTAATTTTATTTTTCCTTCTACACAAAGTAGATCTTTTCTTTACTAGAGATCTCCTTTCTTCAATGTGACTCCAGTATTTCAGTCATTTTGAGTGCAGTATCTAATACTATGAATGCTAATATATAAATACTTTCCTTTTCCTCTTTAAGGTACTGGGCTTCATGTCTCTTGGAACTGTATTATGTCTTCCAGAACACTAACATATTAACATCCTTTGTTCTATTAAACAACATACTTTCTTCTCTGCAGTATTTCAGATGCAAATGCCTCTAACATCTGCTATTAATAGTTCAAGTTAAGATTTATTTCATTTTTAGCGGTTTATTCTATTTTTATTATTTTCGTCTTCAAGATTACATCTCTCATACATGAAGAACTCCTCTATAGTAACAGCTTTAGGAATCAGACCTTTATAGTGCATTCACAGTCCATGTTACTGGTTAAATCATGCAAGATTTTTCCCAGGGCAGATCCTGAAGAACTCTACTAATGACTTCTCTGTAAACCAGCGGTCCAACTTTCAGAGGCTAGAGACAGGTCAGAGAAAGTAACTTATATATTCGCCCTGCTCTTACACTTGTTATCTGGTGATATCCTGAACACAGTGAGACAAACACACTCTGTGAGAGAAAAGCCTAAGCTGAATCAATTCTTGTATTTTTCTGCATTGTACTATTTGCTTCTTCTTGTTTGACTCTTAGATAATAATTTTGCATTTTACAAATGTTTCTATCAGATCAGATGCTTTACTTGAATGCATGACAGATTTGCTCTATTAAATTTCCTCCATTTTGAAAAGAATAAGATGGTAATTTGAGCTGTATGTATTTAAGGACTAGAGAAATATTACTATAGTATTTCTGTGGTTGTTTCTGTAAAAGAAAATAAATATTTATACTTTAAAAAGTTAAATAAATATAAAAACGTGCAATACTTACTCTGTTGGCAGTTTCTTCCCATAAACTCCCCTGGACATTCACAGGAATAGTTGGCAATGAGATCTGTACAGATTCCACCATTCTTGCAGGGTTCAGCTTCACATTCATTTACATCTGCAGTAAGGACATGGGATAATGTCAGGATTAGCAAAGAATTATCTTTGTAATAGCAATAAGCACAATTCTTAAAGCACTAAACCACAATGTATTTATACAATTGACATTAGAAGACATACATTCTTTTGCCCAGCAAACACGTCTAGTAAAGGATGTGATTAAACAGGGCATGATTTAGGGAAAGATCAAGCCCATCTCATTTAAATTTAACTATTTTCATGTAACTATTGAAATTTCACTATGTCCCACAACACAACTGCATTTTAAGTTTTGCTCAGGAATTTTCACTGTAAGTTCCAGAGAACATCAGGGCCTCAAGTCTCAGTTTCACCTTAAACAAATTCAATTAGTTCTAACGAAGTACTCAGTAGTGGTCCTTGCAACTTCAAGAAATGTAGCTATTTCTTTACCGACAGATGCCAGTTTAGAATGTCTCTCAGTTCATCTTAATTCATTAAATATCTAATTGACAAGGTTGTTTAACCGTCTAAAAAAATTTCCTTTGTGTGCTTCAGTTAGTGGGCAAATTGAAACTAATAGCTTGATCTAGAAGCTTGCAAATCTTATTAAATTCCAAAGACAAAAAAAGATGGTTAATTTCACTTGAACTTCCATTTTCTGGTATACTTTGTACAAGAATAACACTCTCCTGTGTGTTTCAGTGTAGTAACAAGGTATAATGTCAGATTATTTTTCTCAAATTCAGTATAGTATTTTTTAGTCATCATAAACAGGCAAAAAAAAAAGTATACTGGTAAAATCTCATAATTAAAAAACTCTGTCTCTGCATTTCTGTTTACTCTGTACTGAGAAGAAACCTTGTATAGATCTTGTTCATCACTGTCTTAAAGGGCTGCATCAAGGTATACAGCTAAATATTTAAAGGATGGAAGCCCACCCTAACTTCATTAAGACTTGCCTGTTGCATTAAACAGCAAACAGAAAAATGCAGTCTTTAGCTTTTACTACTATTTTGCTCCACTCAGTTTTGCTTAAGTGCATATTCATTTTGGATACAATTGCCAGAGAAGTGCACGTGTGCACAGCACAGATATAAGTTCAAATGAAAAGACACTTAACAGTGATGAACTAATTACATTCACTGTTGGGCAAAATGCCCTATGAATTGGAGTAGTACTCCCCAGTGCTGACTCTGTATCTGTCCCCAAAATGTAAACCAACTCTGGGCTGGCAACACAAATAAATGTATAAACCTGATGCAGTAAGACTTGTGCAGTAGAAGCAGACAAGCTCTGTCAACAAAGTTTTTAACTTATCTACTTAACTTTTGTACTTATTATTTGATTTTTAAAAAATTTTTACTATAAATCTACGTATGAAAATTCTCTGTTTTAATACACATGACTTTCCCAAATATGATTGATACGGTTCAGCACCAAAGAAACTTCCAGGGTGAAGAACAGCTGATAAGTCGAGAGTCCATTCTCCAAAAAGTTCCCTAGGCAACCGTAATGGTTGACAACATCAGGAGAGCTTAATGTGCTAACCCTGAGAGAACAGTACATGGAGGGTAGAGCAGAGTGGAGGCACCGTGGCCAGGCTCTACGGGGACCTGGTGTACTATGGTACCGAGAAGCTGCATTGTTCCTGCCCTGAGAGAGAACTGAACTAGAACTGAGCCAGCTGTTCATTTTGCTGTCAAGATCGTGTCATAGAATCATAGAATGTCGTTTTGGTGAACTTCCCTCACTATAATACCTTTATAATACAAAAACATACCTCCATCCCAAAAGCTAACTGCCTCCAAGGTGCAACCACCCTGCACTCATCCTGCACTCTGAATTTCTTTTAGCCTATTCCTTTAATCACAAAGCAAGGAAAATTTACACCAATCACAACAAAGGTATGTATGGCTAGAGTCACTCAAGCTCCACCTGATATGTAAGAATAATATAAAAGTTGCTCAAAACCGGAGAGATATTAGGGAAGACACCAGTGCAACAAGTCAAGAAGATACCATCACAAACCACTGCTTACTTCTGGGACCAGTTAACAGGCTGAACCACTCTTTCTCAGGGATGCCTTGAGTGAGAATCAGGCACTTAGCTATCCTAGGAAACTTAGAAACCTCTGTATAGAGTTATTTTTGTTACCTGAGTAGTTTTATATTCTTTTTTCTTTGGTTTGTGTTGCCTTATGCCATTAAATAACTTGGACCTGCTTTTGTAGACTGTTTATCATCACTGGCAATACAAAGAGTCTGCACTCTGAATTGGGACTTAGTAAATTGCACCATTCACTAACCTAGCCATGGTAGTTCATATTGAACATAGCCAAACTGCTTGAGTCTCACGGTGCTAGTTTATAGAATGTGACTAGTAATAACGTGCCTTGCACTATTAGTGCATCTGTAATCATCACAGTTCAGTATATTGAATGTGACCAAACTTAAGAGTGCTGAACTAGGAGGAAGTGTTGATCTGCCTGAGGGTAGGGAGGCTCTTCAGAGAGATCTGAGCAGACTGGACCCATGGGCTGAGACCAACCGGATGAAGCTGAACATGGCCAAGTGTAGAGTGCTGCACATGGGACATAACAACCCCAGGCAGCGCTACAGGCTTGGGGGAGGTTGGCTGGAGAGCTGTCAGGAAGAGAAGGATCTGGGGCTTTTGGTTGACTGCAGGCTGAATATGAGCCAGCAGTGTGCGCATGCGCCCAAGAAGGCCAATGGCATCTTGGCTTGTATCAAAACCAGTGTGGCCAGTAGGTCTAGGGAGGTAATTGTGCCCCTGTACTCGGCATTGGTGAGGCCACACCTCGAGTGCTGTGTGCAGTTCTGGGCTCCCCACCATAAGAAGGACATTGAGGTCCTGGAGCAAGTGCAGAGAAGGGCAACCAGGCTGGTGAAGGGGCTGGAGGGCAAATCCGATGAGAAGCGGCTGAGGGAGCTGGGGCTGTTTAGCTTGGAGAAGAGGAGACTGAGGGGAGACCTTATCACCACCTACAACTACCTGAAGGGAGGTTGTAGAGAGGTGGACGATGGCCTCTTCAGCCAGGTGACAGGACATAAGACAAGGGGCCAGGGCATGAAGCTGTGCCAGGGCAGGTTTAGATTGGATATTAAAAAAATTTTTTACTGAAAGAGTTGTCAGGGCCTGGAACAGGCTGCCCAGGCAGGTGGTTGAGTCATCTTCCCTGGACGTGTTCAAAAAATGGGTTGATGAGGTACTTAGGGATATGGTTTGGCATAGGATGGGAATGGTTGGACTTGATGATCCTCAAAGGTCTCTTTCAACCTTGTGATTCTGTGATTCTGTGAATTGGGACTCAGAATCTCAGCCTAGATGCCCCCAGCCCCTCTGATATCTGAGAAGAAGTTGGAATGAAAGATGTGGGGGTATTTTCTGCCAAATTACTTTACCTGTCTGAAATAACAGTTGTATGTGAGGTAGGTTGAAAACTGACTGAATGGCCAGGCACAAAGGATGTTGAACAGTGGTATGAAGTCTAGCTGGAGGCCAGTGATGATCAATGTACCTCTAGAAAAAATACTGGACTGATACTGTTCAGCAAGTTCAATAATGATCTGAATGGTGGGGCAGCATAAACCAGCACCCATACCAATTTTGAGGAAGACGCAAAACTGACAGGAGTGGTTGATACAACACATGTGTATCAATGCACGTGTCCAGAGGGAACCAACAGCTTGGAAAAACAGTCCAAATGGGAACCTCATGAAGTTCAACAAGTGCCAGTGCAAAGTCCCGACTCTGCCTCTGGGGAGGAACAACCCCAGGCACCAGTATGTGCTGGGGGGGCTGACCAGCTGGAAGGCAGCTTGGCAGAGAAGGACCTGGGGGTCCTGGTGGACAAGAAGTAGACCATGAGATACCAATGTACACTCATGGCAAAGAAGTTCAACAGCCTCCTGGGCTGCACTCAACAGAGCACAGCCAGCAGGTTAAGGGCAGTGATACTGACTCTCTGCTTAGCACTGAGGAGACAAATCTGGCTGCTGTGTCCAGTTCTAGGCACTCCAGTATGAGAGACATACACACACTGGAAAAAGTTCAACAAAGGGTCGCTAAGATGATTAAGTGAGTGGAGCACCTCACCTATCAGAAAAGGCCAAGAGACCTGGCATTGCTTAGCTTAAAGAAGAAGAGGGTCAGGAGGAAACTCATCAGTGTATGTAAGTACCTGAAGGAATGCAAAGGTTGAGCCAGGCTCTTTTCATTGATGACCCATGACAGAAGAAGAGGCAATGGGCACAAATCGAAACACAGGACTTCCCATAGCAACGTCAGAAAACACTTACTGTGAGGGTGATTGAGCAGTAGCATAAGTTGCCCATGGTGTTTGTAGAGGCACCATCTTTGGCAGTATTCAAAAAACATTGGGATATAATCCTGGGCAGCCAGCTCTAGGTAGCCCTGCTTGAGCTGGAGGGGCTGACCCAGATATTTCCAGTGGTCCCTTTCACCCTCAAACCTTCTGTGATTGTCTCATAGCCTTCCCAGTACTGTGAACATCAATGCAGTGACAGACCTTCAGCTAAATGTGGCCACTAGTTTCAGTTCTTTAAACCGGAACAATTTTAGCTTTTCTCTACTAAAATTCATGATGGTTACTGATTACTGAGCTTTTTTTTAATCACTCATGTTTTATTATTTGGTACCTATAAAGATATAACATACTAGGCTAATAAAAATTCACAGCATTTGCTGAATTTCTGTCTGTTAAAGAGGAGGAAGAGGAGTAACAGCTTAGAGTGCAAGAAATAAAACCTGCCAAGGGAAATGACCAAAGAAAAGACCTGCTCAATTCTAAATTAAATTCTTTATATGTATTTATAAAATTTAACAAGATTCTTCAGCTCCCTATTTGCCTTTTTAAGCAAAGCCTATTAACCTTACATTTTCAGCAGGTCATTCATCATTTTAATACAGGCCAGCACATTTGTGTGAAAAAAATATCAAGGTCACTGTGAACTAAAAAACATTAAGTGAACATATGAACTATCTCTTTCTTGCTGAAATAGAAGTAGCCATTTATCCTCTTAAAAGCTTTTCTGTGTAAAGATAGTATCTTCTCAGGGTATTTATATTTTTCTAATTTGCCATTCATATTGAAATGTGTTGGAAAAAATGCACAGCTTTTCAGCATATTTTGTACTCTCTATGCAGTGATGTAGAAAACAGTATGAGATACTTTTACAGTAATTCTCATATTCTATCCGATTGGTGAAATTAGCTATGATCAGTGTAGATAGATGGAAGGTTTTTATCATTATCTTTGTTACTTGGATCCTACAGGTATTCCCCCCCCCTCTCCCCCCCCCCCAGTAATTTGAGAACCTTTAGTACCATCAGTTCAAACAAATATGTCATATTTGATGAACATGGAAAGACAAGCTCAGTGTAGCATCAAGTATGATACCAGAACAGACATTTAGTTGGAAAGACAATGAACTGAACTGTGTTCAAGAAAGCAGCATAAATTATACAGAATTATTTAATTTACTATTTGTTATTTCACATGATTGAATGTGCAGATGCAGAGTACTTAATTAAAATTGGTTTCTGCAAATTGTGGTCAGATTTTGTTCAAATTCTTTGATGGGCCACTTCTGTTACTAAACTTTGCACCAGCTGGTGTAGTTCTTTCTTCTGAAACATACATATTTCCTTCTAAACTTTGTCATAGTGTGACAATCACAAGTAAATCTGAATAGAAATTTTTCAATAAAAGAATTTCTGGAGTTGTTGCTGCTAAAGACAATAAAGACTCCTAAAGAAAAGCTCTCTGGATGTTGTCAGATGCATGTTCTTTATTGACTATGTGCAAGAAATATGTGCTTTTAATGTAAATTAACTCATACGAAGTAAAATCTCTGTAGATTGCTCATGAATTTTCAGGCAGGTTTAGCTTCTCTGCCAGGTCAGATTTTAAAGTCTAGTTCAGACAACAATCTTACGCATTGCAGTAAATAAAACAGAGATAGCTGGATACTACCAGAGAATTCAGAGTTCCTTAGAGGGACCTAATAAAACTGTTAAAAACTGAGTGAAATAGGCTCCTGAAGAGGTTTAAATGCCAACATAGGAAAAGCCTGTATTTAGTCCTCAGGTTAGCTAACCCCCCCCCCAATCCCCAAAAACGCACACATGCCTCCCCCCATTCCCAGTCCCCCAAGATTTCTCTACTGGAGGTGGATTGTGTAATTGATAGCTGCGTAGGAACAAGGAAACACTGACCATTTTCTGAAAATAGACTGTTCCTTAAATAACAGCTTGAAGGGCTAAGAGAGTTGATTAGGAAACAAAAGCTATGCTAAGGTTTCTTTTTATGCTGAAGATTATTAAATTTATATTTCCTACCTCCTAAGATCAAACTGTAACTACAAAGCCATTAAGCAGGCTTCTGTTTGAAAGCCCTGGAACAGAAGTATGTTCTCAGAAACTGAGTGACTAAGAGACAACTTTGCTATACTATATAGTGATTTGGAGAATCATCATGAGGCAGAAATCTTGTATTTTGTCTTTTTTTTAGATCACAATTTTTAAAAAATCCTCTAGGTATTTAAAAAAACCCCATAAAAAAACCCAAAGTACTTTCCCTACAAACATAATTAAAAATATAAAACCTCATTTTGGACTTTACCTATAAACTTCAGTCACATATGTTTTTCGGCAAAATTACCACGCATGAAATGGGTATATAAATAATGTAACTCTTCTAATAAAAAGGTTATCTCTTATTGAGTTCTTCAGCAGGTTATTTGGTGTAAACCTGACTTTTTGTGATGAAAGGAGTAATAAACTCAATCAGCTGTTTATGCCAACGCAGCTTGTGATTTTGGCTGCAAATGCACACCAGTACCTTGTTCCGGTCCCCTGCTTGCTTGTTCTTTACTGAGCCCAAATTCCTTTTTCCTGCCACCTGAACCCTTGTTTCTGATCCAGGATTACTTTTTACAGAATAGATTTCCTGAAGGTCCCTCCTGCTGATGAGCACATTCTTTCCTTATCCTTTGATTATATACTTACTTTGGCTTCCTGATCACACCTGGTCTGCTCATCTCAACTCTAAGGCATGTTTTTAGTCAAGTCTTCTGTCTTAATAGAGTGGTTGGCCCATCGAAACTGCAGCATCTAGTTTCAAGTGTTCATAGTGGAAGTCAACTTGGCCCTTATTAGGCACATTGATAAGACATAATCCATTTCATTCATAAGTTATGAGTTACTAGTGTTGCAAATAGTTTTTTTTTTCCATATTGAAATCAATTTAGCGTATAGAACAATGAAGGGAACAGATCAACTGGTTATAGTATCTGTGTCACAACTGGCTTCTATGAAGATTCACAACTATACACTGGATAAATATCAAGCCCTAACTTCACATTTAGAAACTAGTTATGTGTAAAGTGGAGAAACACATGTATAGAATAACTCTTAGTTGAAGGTTGGCGCTTAGTATAGGCTTTTCTTGTAGTTGCTTGATGGCTCTTGATATACATTTTAAATGAAGTATTTTTAAAATATTTACTCAGTATTTTTGAGTATTTTCTCATTGTTTTGTCTTTGTTGCATATTGATCCTGAAATATTTAATTACACAAACAAGTACATCAGTAAGACCACATAAAATGTAAGATCTTGCTTGCAGAACTTTGTAATATCCTGTTATTGTTCAAACATGAACTTTCAGATAACCACACGTTTCATTATTACTCTTCTTTGTTATTACAAATTTGTACCAATTTGTTCAACCACCATATTTTTTATGAGATTAAATGGTAAAACTTCACTGAAAATAATGTAATTATAGCAGTTTTATTTGGTAAAGAATCATACTCGTGGGAATTAATGGAATTTAATATGGCTACCTTAACAGAGAGCTACTCAGTCAAATGATGAAATCTGAAGTATTACAGCAATTCACATATAGAAAGACACATTTCCTTTAAGAGTATGAAACTTTTTGGTAAAATATTTTCTTTTAAAAAAGAAAGTGGTGAAAATGTTCTTCCTGTATTCATGTGGTTGACAAAAAAAAATCTAAATTGTGAAAGTCTCTTGACATGAGGACCACCTGATTTTTTATAAAAAGCTAAAAAGGTTGTAATTACACAGAGTGTATACGCATCGCTAACATGTTTGCAAACAGGTAGGGCACCTTCAATTTTTGATTAAAAGATACAGAGGAGATAAGTAATAACCATGGTAATAATCCATTTCCTTATTGTTAATTACAAGTTTAATAAAACTTGTAATAGTAAACGTGCTTCTGAAGAAGTTTTTGGCTGTAATTAATGCAAACAAAAGGTTTAAAAAAAAGTACTAATAGGTTACTGGTATGACCCTTTTCTGAAACATTTGAAATTAACTGGAGCATATTCCGATGAAATCTGGGAATTTAGTGCATATCATTAATTCTAAACTGGATGCATTTACTTCATACTCAACACAGGACAGACTTCTATTGAAATTGAGTGGTTTCACTGCTTTTTCAAAGCTAGTTTCCTGACCACAGAAGGCTCCAAAACTGCTGTGCCAAATAACCTGCAGGAAACTTCAACTATCATGTCATACTGAAGTGATTCACTGCTCAGATATCATTATTATCTGATCTTGAATAGATCAGAAAAGTAAGAGTGCTGCTAAAGTTTTGTTTTGAACCCAAAAGAAGCATTCTAAATAAGCCAAGGCAATAAAAACAATGTCTAGACATAAGTCAGGTATTTTTGGCATGACAACACATGAATGTTTGAGATACTCTCATGTAATTTTAGGCAAACTTGTTACAGAAAAACTTGGAATATATACACACACACATATATATATATTTTCTGTTCACTCTATTTGGAAAAAAAACTGAGTTCTGAATAACTGAAATAATATTTCATTTTTTTTTAATGACATTTTCTTAAGTTTAGTCTGGCAAGTAAATTCTTTAGTTTTGATACAGATTTTTTTATTCTGACTAATTATATTACCCACCAGTTCACTTACCATCTTTTCCACCTACATTTTACACCTCAATTCAAAGTAATGCTCTTACAGCACCAGTGAATTAGTTGTAGCATTTATCTGTAAAATCACTTTAAAAAATAGTTTTATTAGCTATAGCATTTCCCTAGCTTTCTTCCTTTTCTATAATGGTATTTCCTCTACACAACCATCAACATTCCTCTATACAACCCTTACATTTCCAAATTCAATGTATAGTTTGTAAGTCACTAATTAACAGTCACTTCTACAAAATAGTAACTGTAACAACAGTTTTCAGAATGCTACAATTAACTGTAGAACTATTAGGAAAACAATAAAAAATTATATAAAAAAACCAAAACTCACTGAAATATTTTGCAGAACACTGTTCTTCTTTTGTCACTTTGAATTAAAGACAAGGAAAGAAAAAATCAATTTAATAATTGCTAATGACCTGTGGGGCAACCTCTGTGAACACTGCAAAGTTTATGCATCACTTCAGTATGCACATTTAGCATTTTATGTGCTATGCACATTTTATAATGAGCAGATTTTCCAGCAAGACAGCAAATTAAATTATTTCTGTATTTTTTTTACACTCCAAAAGCCGTTTGGAGTTGTTTTCCTTAGAAAGCATTGGAAGCTATGTGAAAGAATGGTGAGATGAGAGAATTAATTTCATGTGTCTAATGGCAGCTTTTAGAGAGAGTAGAGGCGCACGCTGAGTTCAAAGGACTTTGAGCTGAGTCTAAATATGGTTGGGCTCTACAGGAATCTTTGCTGCAGTAACTATACATCTTGTTGCATTCACAGCACTATTTGTGGCTTTATTTTTGTACTTTTTTTTGGTGTATTTCGAGGATACATTTAATCCCCATTTCTGTTTTGAAACTCACATGAAATAAATTAGAATATGACTATTGCTCTGATCATACAAAGAAATTTGAATCTGTGTTGGTGCCTACTGCCTCTCTTTTTTTTTTAATCTTTTAGTCATAGCCACTAAAACATTATTATAATTTTCTCTGTGGAGTCACACTTCCAAGACTAGATTATGCCAGTATTTCCTGATCTTCTATTTACCTGTTTAAAATCCATATTTAATAGCTTTTCTTCAGAGGTAATTTAAATTTAATAGAATTTTGGAATAGCATTCCCAGGACCTTTTGTATTAGTTTAAAAAGAGTTGGTACTTTAAAAGTTTTCATATAAATTGAAGCAGATTTTTCATTTTTAATTACTTTTAATGTATATTGGCATGAAAACCTTCATCCCATTAAGGAACATACCATTTAATTTTACATTGTAGAAGCATGTCTTCAGGGCAACAGTTCCTATCATTTCCAATGAACCTTATTAAAGTAATTGGCTATTTATATAACAAGCTTTTGAAAAATCATTTTCACTGTTGTTGAGAAAAAAAAATCTTATTAAAAAAGTGAATCAACTTGTGAATCATTTTTTATTGCAAGCAATGTTCCAAAAATCTCAACTTCACAAGTAAACTTAACTTATTCAGCATTAGACAACAACCTCTAAATGGATTATTTGTTACAGTAGCGTAGGTGGGCTCATGGCAAGAAGTCCAATTATTTTCAAAGCAAGTTTGAACCCAGATCAGTAAATTAGCATATTTCACATATCCTGAAATAATTATATTGTTTCAAAATGCAGCTGTTTATGCATTTCGGGATACAGTGAGTGTAGGGATATAGCTTTTTCGCATGAGTAAAGTTGTGGCATGAGTTCTGAAAAATGTTATTAGACCAAAAAATCCTGGAGGATATGATGATGGGTGTTCTAAAATGACTAAACCAGATGGTTATATCTGTCCATGTGTCTGATATACATGAAGTGAAATGTTTTCCTTTATGGCCAATCTATATACATCTCATTTAAGCTCTCATAAAAAGTTGTCCGTGGGACTTCAGTGCACTTATATTGCAGAAGCGCAAATAAAAGTGCTGTGTAAAGGTCATTTTTACTCTTTGCCAATACCTTTGAAATTCATACTCCTAGCTGCTCATAAATATATGCATGCTTTATGGCTTATGAATCTTATTGTGAGATTTAGTCACAGAAATAATCTAGCACTATAATAGATCTTTTGGCTCAGTCCTCAAACCTCTCTTTCCCCTCAGGTGGCTGTGGAGTGCCCCATTTCATTACATTTAACATAAATGGACACATATTAGGTTAAAATCACATTTATAAATCACTTAAGAGTTACAGAGGGATAATAAATGAATGTATGACTTAATACACGATTAACCAAATGTCTGTCAGTCAGTATAGTAAATCACTATGTTCATTATAGCCAAAGGTATATCCTTAGTCCTGTAAGAACTGTACATTTGCTTATAGTATATGTACACAAGCATAAAAGCAAGAGTAAAGACCTGGGGAACAATTTGCTCAGTCTCACTTCAGACCCTGGGAAGGTGATGAAGAAAGCCCAGAAAGACAACTGTGTCCCGGGCTGCATTGAAAGCAGCATGGCCAAGAAGTCAAGGAAGGTGATTCTGCCCCACTACTCTGCTCTGGTGACACCTCCCCTGCAGTACTGCATCCCACTCTGGGGTTCCCAGTACAGGAAGGACATGGAGCTATTGGAGCGTGTCCAGAGGAGGCCACAAAGATGATCAGAGGGCTGGACCACATCTCCTGTGCAGACAGGCTGAGAGAGTTGGGGTTGTTCAGCCTGGAGAAGAGAAGGCTCCAGAGACACCTTATTGCAGCCTTCCATTCCCTAAAAGAGCTACAGGAAAGCTTGAGAGGGACTGCGTATCAGGGAGTGTAGTGATAGGATGAGGGGTAATGGTCTTAAACTAAAGGAAGGGATATTTAGATTAGATTAGATATTAGGAAGAAGTCCTTGCCTGTGAGGATGGAGAGGACCTGGCACAGAGTGCCCAGAGAAGCTGTGGTTGCCCCTGGATCCCTGTCAGGGTTCAAGGCCAGGATGGACGGGGCTTTGAACAACCTGGTCTAGAGGAGTGCCCACGGAGGGGGTGGTAATGGAAACAGATGGGCTTTGAGATCCCTTTCAACACAAACCATTCTGACAACATTAAAAAAATTAAAGAAAACACTGCAGAAAAACAAATTAATCTTTTGGTGTCAGACATTAGCAAGTCATAGGAAAAGGAAGATAAACAAGATCTACTCATTGTTTTATCACAGAATCACAGAGTACTTTGGGTTGGAAGCAATCCCAAAGACCATCTAGTTCCAACCGCCCTGACATGTACTTGACGAAAACCAGAGGCACACGCAGATTATGTCTCCACTTATAAGTAGTGTGGTTTAACAAAATTATGATTGTAGATTGAACTGATTAGTGCTGAGGGCACAATGTCTTCCTGTCCCTACTCTGGGATGCTTTATATATACAAGTTCTAGCCTGCCTGGGTGGACAGAATGACCATTTAGCCATTGGAAAGTTCTATGTGAATTCCTAGTGTGCATGTGAGGAATTTTAGATTACCAGACTATTTTCTTTCATATTATTTTCATCTCAAAAAGACACAGTTCTTGTGCTCTGAGACTTCTGTAACATGAGGCAAAGCATAGTACGTGGAAATGATCAAGAGACTTTCCTTAAAAAATACAGTCCTATTTCAAACTGTAACACTCATTCAGATGCCTTACAGACATAATTGTATGATATTTAACACATCAGAACAAATGCAAGCTAGAAGAATATCCTGGGTATCTGTATGCAAATGTGATAGCACCGTGAGTTTTGCTTGAGATATATTACGAATACAAATGGAATACATTTGTAATGCAGATTGATACACACTGTTAGACTATTATCTTATTATACTGAGCTTCAAGTCCAAGTCCCTTTTTTTCAAGTTTTATACAAACAGATAATGAGTCTGATCCTTCTCTTCCTCTCTATACAGCTTGCTTACAGATAAACCCACTAATCTCAAAAGTGTATCCACATGAATAAATACCACTTATAATTTCAAAAGAGTAGGTAGAATGCTGAACATACTTCTCAATCTTCCTTCTAAAAAGTTTTTGGCTTCTTCAGACTGTTCATTTTAGTCTGTAGTATAAAACCAGCACCTGATGATTACATCTTTTTCTTTATTTATTTTTTAGAAAAATTGCCATGTGAATTGTTCAAGTTCCAAACATCTAAATCAGTCACATAATTCTCAACTAGTTCAATGCACAATGGGAATACTAGTATTCTATATAGTAACATAGAACTGCACAGCCCTGTGCCAGCATGAGCTCCTAATACAAATAGAGTATTTAATTCCACATCCTTGACGCACCTACACACACAGATGGTTGAGCACAGTAGTTCTTATGGCAGCGAAAGAATAATAATAATAATAAAAAAGAAAAATATCTAAATTACAAAGCTCATCTTTTTTTTTCTAACAGCTGTTTCCTACACAGATGGATCAGGCCGTGCCACTGTGTGACAAAATTCTAAATTGTAAGTTTTGTCTCACTGAACAATGAGATTTCATTTCAAGATTTCATTTATCTTCATTATCTTTCTCTCAGAAATGTGCTGTTATTTCTGTAATGAATCTGTGAGCACAACAAAGACTGAAAACAATCCTTTCTTTAAAGCTGTGGTATGGCTGAATTCATCCTAAACCATCACAATGGCTGAAATTGTCTTTAACATTTCCCTTGTCTACCTGTGTGGGCATAAAAAGCAGCGAGAAGTAATGGAGATGACACGCTTTGATCACTTCCAGTTTTCAGGTGCTCCTTCTTTAACCATCCATCATTCTATTGTCATTCATCAGTTGTTCTCTTGTGTGGGATTGAATGCATCACCAGCAAGTCTGCAGATGACACCACGCTGAGTGGTGTAGCCGACTCACTTCAGGGACAGGATGTCACCCAGATGGGCCTTCACAGTCTGGAAAAGTGGGCCCATGTAAATCTCATGAAGTTCAACAAGGCCAAGTGCAAGGTTTTGCACCTGGATTGGGGCAATCCTCAATACCAGTATAGACTGGAGGATGCATGGATAGAGAGCAGCCCTGCAGAGAAAGATCTGGGACTACCAGAGGATTAAAAACTGGTTATAAGCCAGCAATACGATAGTAACCCAGAGCACTAACTGTATTCTGCACTACATAAAAAGAAAGGTGTCCATCAGGTCAAGGGAGGTGATTGTCACCCTCCACTCTCTCAAGATCCCACTTGATGCATCCAGATTGTGACAACTGCACATAAATAACTGAAAAACTGATGTCCACTTATCTCTTATGCAGGCATTCTGAATGGAGATCCACAAGGTTGATAGAAGAAGCAGGAAAAGCAGACAAAGAAGGGAGTCTTATGGCAGCAGGATGGCCCTGTTTTGGCTTCAGAGTGTGGAATAAATGGATAGACAGTTTCTACACAGAATCTTGAAGGCCATGGTGCCCAGAGTGAGAACTTTTGCTTATTTATCTGTGAAATTAGTATTAAAGTTGCCCCCCTAAATATGTTAAAGAGCTAAAAGAAGCACATGCAAAACATACTATAGCACTTGAATCTCCACCCAAATCATGTTTAATGGCACCCCTGGGATGGGACAGTTCAGGTTGGGGTATAAAGGGTACTGAGGTGGTACCTCTGGGGTGGTACCAAGAGACTGAAGACCCAGAAGAGGCAGTCTATGGGCTGTGCTCCTTGTCTTCCACCCAAGACAGAGATGCCTTCTTGGTAAGCATTGCAAGTTCACCTTTTTGTGAAGAATACCCAGGAGAGAGCAATTTGCTGGCATTATAATTATATATTAGCGCTATTGCAGGGAGTGCATTAATCAACAACAGTTCTGGACTCTTTGTGTCTGCTGCCTTAATAAACTTTCTTTTTCAGCTCTATGAAATGGTCTCAGTGGAAGTCCTCTGGGGGCTCTGACAGGCAAACAGTAAATCTGATATGTGGCTACACACGTAATTCTTTAGACATTAACTGTTGACCAAATCTGGGACTAAGTCCAGACCAAGCTGCACCTGGACTCCTCTCTGAGAAGGGGTTTGGAAAGCAAGGGGGTCCCTCCTGAGACTGATGACTCAATGGGAGACCCTCCACCAGCCGTACATCAGATTCACACCCTGTATGTGAGACACACCTCTGGGGTCCCCAGTGCAATGAAGGCATGGCTCTGTTAGAGGGAATCCTTCTCCACAGGAAGGTACAAGAACAGTCAGAGGGCTGGAGTACCTGTGCACAAAGCCTGAGAGTTGAGGCTGTTCAGCCTGGAGATGAGAAGGTTCTGGGGAGACCTTAGAGTAGGCACTTAATATATGAAGGGGGATTACAAATTGGAGAGGGGCCCATAGGGAGAGGACAAGGGATGACAGTTTTAAACTGAAAGATGGTGAAGTTATACAGATATTAGGAGGAACTTTTTTTTGTGATGAACATGGTGTGGGATACACTGCCCAGAACAGTCATGAATGCCCTGTCCCTAGAAATGTCAATTCAGATTGGATAAACCTGGTCCAGTGAAGGAACACCCCCATGGCAGGGGGGTTGAACTATGTGATTTTTGAAGGCCCATTTCAACACAAACCATTCCACACATTCAACGATAATAGCTCTGTATTGATGTAATACTAGGGTTAACACACTGTCTTAACTTCTTGATGTGTTTTATTGAAAAGAAGTTGTGTAAGTTTTGGGAACTTTGGAAAGAGCCCAATGTTATAAGTCACTTAGCACCTCATGGCTGTGTTAAAGAAACTCCTGTTCAAAGCATTAATAAATTAGCTTATTACTGTACAGAAAGCCAGGATATTGCTCTCGATAACAAGCATTATTTTCCTAGAATCATAGAATGGTTAGGGATTTTCACAGAATCAGAGAATTGAGGGGACCTTAAAGATCACCAAGCTCCAACCCAGGGAAACCTCTCACTAGCTCCAGGGAAACCTCTCACTAGACCTCTCACCAACCAACCTGGCCTTGAACACTGCCAGGAATGGGGCAGCCACCACCTTCCTGAGTAACCTGTTTCAGTGCCTCACCACCCTCTTAGTTTTTTGACTGTTATAAAGATGGACTCGTATAAAGAGATGGAAAACAGGGTCATCCACAAAATACACTGCTTGTCAAACTGGCAAATGTGAAGGTAAAAGTTTACAATAAAAGAAACCAGTTAGGATCAGAAAGGCTACCTAAAGGACCACACTAATAAACAAGATGAATTTAGGTTTTCCAGTCACCCATTCCATTTAAAGTCTGTTTTCCTCTACAGAGCCTTTCTGTGCCAAGGCCTTGTTAAGGCAAAATTGAGAGCATTCCCATGGAGAAGTTTGAAGACTGAACAAAAAGAAAATGGACAATCATCACACTTCTGAAAAGCTGCCCAAACCAGAATAGTGAACTTGGGAAATTAAATACAGAAAGTAAAGCGGTAAGTGATGCCTATTTTCTTAACTCAGGTTCTGAAAAGAGAAGGGAAGAATGGCCTTTATATATTGCAAAATGACCTTTTCAAGTGAAGGAAACCATTCTATACCACTTTTTAAACAGAAATGAAATTAACATGTACTTCTTGGTAACTATGAAAGGGTAGCTGAAAAAAAATGAGAACACAAAGGACTAAAATGACATCGACATCCTAAACAATACATTTTGTTTCTTTCAATGCATACTCTTGTAGAAAACTGCAAATATTTATATAGTAGATACTGCATGGAAGAATGCAGTATTAAGTAATAAAAAATAAGCATAACACATCAAGAGATACTGGATTCCTTATTGCTGCTCTTTACCAAGAAGACTTGCTAGCAATGCAAACTCAAGTTTGTATGATGAATGCATCATTATGCCTTTGCCTGAAATATCCTATCTGCTTAAGAACAAGATATTATATGTAAGAAATATAAACTCCAAACTCTGGTATGGTAGCTTAAGGAAAAACAAATATGCCAGTGAAAGTAGGAGTGGAAGAGACCAGATGAATCATAGTTTCCAGTTCCCTATCTGTTACTAGAGAACCTTTTTTAAGTCCTGAAGGCACTCATTATTTTCTTGCAACATTTATCTGTTACAAAATGTGTGTAACACCACGATCCATGTATTTTTCCACATTCTTGTTCCACAAAGCCATGTAACACCATCTACATGCTGCAGTCTAGTTATTGAAGACTTAAAAGGGAATCTTTGTGGGCTTTTTTGTAACTGTTTTCGTGCAGCATTTGAAAGACTCTGCAATTATTTTTGTGTAAAGTGTTTAGAAATATAGTTATTCTGAGGAAAACCACTTAAAAGCCATATTATAATATTTACATTGTAAAAGAAAGAATGTGTTATGTTGAAGTGAGATAACTTATTGAATTTAAAGAGATAATTTCTAATTCACTATTTATCACTAATTCAAATATAAAGGGGAACTTGTATGTGCAAAATCTCTTGCTATATATGTTATCTTTAAATGCAGAACACAGAAAAAATTAGACAAAAAAACCCACCCCAGCAATTCATATACTCTCGGAACAATAATTTCTTTGCACAGTAAAATAATACTAATCCTTAAGAAAGACAGTAATTAGAGGCAGAGAGATTTAGACTTCTATAAAAGATGTTTATAATGGCTATTGACAACCTAAGTGACTTTTATACCAAAGAAACACACATCTTCTTAAAAGTACCATCTATTATATAGTTCAGTCAGTGTATAGGTCATAACAAATCCACCCCTCTGTTCAATATCCCCATAAAACCCAAAAGCAATCGGGAAGATCTATTTCCTCCCACTATGACATCTTATGAAAGAAACTCTGGCATCAAAGAAGGTAGCTTAATAAAAGCTTCAGTTCAACATCCTGATCTGGTTAAAACAGGAAAAACCTAAAAGAAACTTCCAACAAAATGCTGCATAAAGAATACAGAAAGTACTGTAAGGATCTTCTACCAAATAAATGGTACAGCTTTGTCTTCAGTATAGCTCTCTGCTGCAGTAAAATGCACCACAAAAGAAAAAAGATTTTGAGAAAGCCACTGAGAAACTTTTTAAAAGTTCATGAAAATCTCTTGTGGGAATCAGAAAAGGAAAACATTTCAACTGTTTGCATAGGAAAAATAAGGAGTAACACAAATCCATGCAAAACAGTGTCATAGAAAAGCAGCTTTTGAGTGCCTTTCATTTTAGTCTTATAATATACCAAGAAATAAATATTAAAACATGCTGAAAGATAAATGGTTTCAAATTTAAAAGGGATTTTGTTTTCTTTCACTAGACAGGTGAAACTCCATGTATCACAAAATCGTTAATGTCAGTAATTCAACAACAAAAACAAGAACAACCCCCCCCCCCCCCAAACTATTGGAAATGAGTGTGAATGAGAAAAATAAACAGTGTGGTATAAGCAAATGATAACAAGAGTGGAGCTGAAATTATACTTCCTATCTGGGAACCGTAACTGATCAGACATGAGAATAGTTTTCAGACTTCAGCTTAACAATGTTAAGACCTATAAATTCCCGAAGACATACTTATACATGTAACTTACTACTGATATACTACATAGATTATTGCTACTCCATTACATAACTTATTGCTAATATAATTTGTTAAAAATATGCATATAACTAATTTCAATGAAAATTACATCACCCCCACCCCCCAAAAATAATAAAAACAAAGGAACACCTGGGGTAGGTTTAGAACTGCCCAAACAGATATTTCTGCCCAAAGGAGACACTGTTGTCCATTGTAAGTGTTTATCAGCAGAAGCATGGGATGAACTGTTATGGTGCAACTGTATGTATCCTACTACATTAAGTTTGTCCACTCAGCTAGAGGAAAAGCTGATTTGGAACAAACTGTACCTGTGTGAGACAAGAGATGGTTTCAGTCTACAAAACAAGACAGCTGTGTGAAAAACACCTGTGAAGAATGGTTTCTGGAGTGCTCTACTACCAAACTGCAGCCAGGAAAGGTTGAGGTAGAGCTCTCAATCATTGTGATGCAAAAAATCCATGTCATGGGATGTTCTACAGCTTAGTCACATTTATTTCTTCCTAGCAGCTGGAAAATTTATCAGGATTTAAATTTTGTGGGTGAGCTGACACTGTAGGTTCTGCATCACATCAACTGGCCAGAAATGCATGGCCAATGGCCTTTCCAGTTTCAGCCCCATATGGAAAAAACACTGCCCTATGGGTAGTTCGGATGATGCCTCAACATGCTATCAAAATGTAGGCTGATGCTCTGGCACATGGTCCACATCTGTGCAGCTTCCCAATACATTAATGTCCCAGATATGCATACCACAGACCATCTATAGTGGGGAGGTGACAAGATCTCCATCCAAACGCTGGGATTATTACATTATTAGTTATGACTGACAGTGTTAACAATCTTCAGAATACAAAACCATATCCAAATCAAGCCTTTAAATCTGAAGACTTTATTGTTTCAAACTTGATTTTTCTAGTTGGATCTCTGTGCCATCTCAGTTAGCTGAGTTGCATCTAGTGCCTTAGTTTCCTGTTTTTTTTTCAGCAGGCAGTCTCTATCCGATTATCAGAATAACGCATACTGGCTCTGTATCTCAATGTTATGGATTTTTTTGTGTGTGTGTTGTTTTGGGGTTTTTTATTTTAGTGGAAAGAATGTCCATTTCAATCTTCTGACATTTCCATGGATTTTGACTTGTTCCACAGAACTGTTTTTCTAGGTGACAGTATAATCCCCCTATAAGTACATGAAGGCTAACAATTATCTGAACAGTGCCTATTTGTCCAGCCTTTTCACCTGTCACATGGAGAGTGATTAGTGAGGCTGGTAATGGTGTAACAACAGATGCTGGCTCATGAACAGCAGTAGGTCTTTTTCAATAAAAGCCGAAAAGATCTCAGAAGATTGACTATCTTGAAATCCATGGTTAAAGAAAAGGCAATTGTAACGCACCCAATGATTACATGCTTCTTTGTGGTGAATGACAGGGGCATGTATTTACAAACCTCTCAGTCAAAGTGACCCTGAAGGAACCAAATTATTTGCTTCTCTTACGAATGAGCATCACTGCCACAGAGTATGCCTTAGCCTTCTTGGGCATGAATTGTATGCTGTTTTCCAGGAATTTAAGTGGTTTCAGTTACTGTCTGGGAGATCTGCTTTCTCAGTGGAGTATGGCTGTAGGAAGAGTTGCCTTGCCTCAAGGTAAACTCCTCTCTCCTTGTCACTAGACACCGTCAACAGCACAGCTGAGAGCCAGGTTGCAGTACGTTAACAGCGCAACAAATTGCAACCCATACAGGGGTTTGGAAGAATCTTCATACCAAGCAGGTAAGTAAACACAGAGGATTGTTGAAGAACATATTGTTCTTGGGTATTGCCACAAAAATCTGCCCAGGTTTCTACCTGAGGTATGCTTTATTATTCAAACATTTGTTCGTTTATGAGCCCTAAAATGGGAAACTTTTTCCTGTTCTTTTTCCACCAGGGAATCAGCATCTTTTCAGACAACCATTGCCAATTACTATCAGTTTTTCAATAAATCTAGAATATACAATCAGTGAAATTGCTAACGATCTATTTTATAATTTACATATTAATTATTTACATGGGTAAAAGTTCAAGGAATATCAAAAATATTGGCAGGATGTTTGTTGATGCGAATGACAGAATACCAGCTTTGTGACTGTTATCTCAACTACAAAATCAATCACCTAGCTTAACTGATTTGGCAACAGAATGTTAGACATAAAGAAATCCAAGATAAAATCTTGCACAAGAGAAGCATAATGTGCTTTTTAGAAATGTTAACAGTTTAGATTAAGATATGTGTCTTGCAATGAGGTCATTTTAATTTACCTTTTTATGATGGAACCACTTTGACAGACTTCTTACTTGATTTACAGTGAGTTCAGAATTGAATTGCTAAACTTTATGAAGCAGAGGAATTTGTATCAAAGGAACCTTGTGAATTGAGCTAAAGGGATATGATATAAAAGAGTTATATTAACTCCACCACTTGAAGTCCCATACTTCTTCCTGATTGCAGAGACCTCCACTGCTTCTCATAGCTGGCATCCTTAGAGACCTTCTGAACACCTATATATTGTACATGATTTATTATCACGTCTTAAATCAGATTATCTGAAAAGGACTGAGTATCATTCTCCCCCAAAGTGTAACTGTTCATATAAACTTGTCTTATATCAAATCACTTTAGCTTCCTTTGTGGGCTCTGTATCTGAATTGCCTCTGTGAGAGCTCTACTTTATTCTGAGGCTGATATACATATACTTTACTGATTATCAGGATCATTAGCTGTTACATAACAGAATATTTTTGAAGGGTATGGGGAACCCAGCAAACAACTGCAATCCATCACTCCATAATGCACTACTGTGTGCATTTTTTTCATGAATTAGGTAACAAGAGATGATATTTTCCAGGCAGCACGTTAGGCATTCATTCTGCTAGATGAAAATTTGTGGTGTTATTAATTTCATTGCTTTCTTAATAAAGGTCACCTATTTGACATTTAATAGAAGGAGAAGTGTTGTGCATCACATGCTAACTACAAAGCAGTCTCATGATGGACTGTGCCTGAGAATGTGAGGTTGTTTTCACATGAGCTACTCCATATGACTGGATATCAATGGCACACAGAAACAGTCTCCCTGTACCCTCAACTACAGCAGCCATGGGGTACAGCTTCCCCTCTTTACACTCGCCAATGACTTTTGTTTCACTTATCAGGTGGCAGACACATGAAAGTTCAAGGAACAGGGTTGGGATAATCTTGCCTGTTGTCCTGGTTTTGAGATTGGTTTAAAGGCTGGCCATGGCTATCCATTGCCATGAGGATTACATGATTAACTCAGTCCCCTCTCTTTACTGACTGCTCTATCAAAATAACCATCAATGCACAAGAGAGTCCATATGACTGATGCTGGCCATCAGCTCTGGCCATGCCCAGAACCAGGGCTAGATGGAACAGATCCCAAAGGAATGGATAATACCCAACATGTTCCCAGTGGAAGAGGTAGACACATAATTTAACTAGATTAGGTTAGTGGGACTGCCTACGTCACCTACATAATTAACTGACAGAGTGTGGCCAAAGTTAATGAAATTGACTATCCATATTCAGGTCTTAGGAGACACTCTTCATTGAGTATCTAAGGGCCATAATGAAAATAAGTAGTTATTTGAGCTGGACTGTATTGGTTCCTGACAATTCAAATTATAGACAAGTATCTAAATGGAGCACTTAATTAAGGTAGACTGGATTCAGTGCTTATTCATTCTGATTTGAATGAGTGGATTTATCTTTTATGTGCAAATAGAACTGGACTCTTGACTGTTTGTTTGGGTTTTTAACCTTCTAACTGGGTAGCAGTTAGCTTCCAAATGCATCAATAACATGAGATTTTTAAGAACCATGCTGTACTTTATTACAGAAAATAAAATACAAATTTGGCACATGAGTTCCTCCTTAGGCAAGCACTTGTTCTAAATGATTTTTACATCTGAAAAAAACCCCTTCTAAGTGCCAATGAGATAATGTGCATTACCTGGTCTAGTGGAGGGTATCCCTGCCCATGGCAGAGGGTTGGAACTAGATAATCTTTAAAGTCTCTTCCCACCCGAACCATTCTAGGATTCTCTGATTCTCTGAATATGTTTATAGGTGAAACACAATCTGATAAGTCACTTGCAGGTGGACATGCATACTTCTGACTAATTGCTTTTGATCACGCAGATCTTCTGATGACATTAAGTGGAGAAACATGAATCTGTAATTTTCAGTATGACCACAAAAAATATAGCATCTATTTTCTTAATATTTTTGTTGGTGAAGTGTAGGTCTTACAATACAACCCCTCCACCATGAGATATTCTTGAAAGCTGAAGATTATTTTTTTTCCATATAGCTACATGTCAGTTCTGTAACTCCACACTCTGAGACTAGGATACAGACCTGCTGTTCCCAATCTGACCTGAAACTAGGAAAAACTTCACATAAATGATATTAATTAGAACAGTATTTTAAACAGGACTAGACTTGATTTAAGTCTGGATCTTCTACTCTTGAATGCAAGCATCATGATTCAAAACATTTCTTCATAATTCTGCATAGGTAAAGAAAGATCTAGAAGATGTATATTCACAAATTTCTTTTTAGTTATTCTTTCCACTGTCATCTAGCATCTGTGTAAAGAAACATAAAACCAAATCCAAGATAAGAAGAGATCCCTATTATTTCAAATATGCTTTCCCATTAAATCCATGAGAAATGTAGTTACCTTTCCTTACAATGCTCTAAAATATGTGTGGTAAATTATGCATTGTTCTATCTAGTACGCTGGAAGTAAGGTCATTTTCTGAAGGTAGTAGTATTATTCTGTAGTATTATATTGCTCATAACACAAAGGGCAAAGACTGATATACTTCAGAAAACCAGATCCCATATTAATCCTCAACATTGCAAGCAATAAAAAGGCTCCTATCTATAAATACAATAAAAGTTACCATGTGGAACTTACTGTGCTGGCAGTGAATCCCATTAAATCCCTCTGGACATTTACAAACATATCCTATGAATGTGTCGCCTCGGTACGCTTCACTAATTTCACATATCCCACCATTATGGCATGGATTAGGAAGGCAGGGTCCTGAGAGATGGGAGAAAAAAAAAGATAAATATATATATATACATGTGATATATATATACACACACATAATAGCAACCATAATAACTTCAGTCCTTTTTTATGCATTCATTAAAGAAATAAAATCTCTTATGTAGACCTTCATATTCCACTAAGCCACTCAAATGCACCCTTCACTTAGTTCAGATAACTTGCCAGAACAGATTTTTATGAACAAGAAAAAATATGAAGCATGCTACTACTCATTAATCACAACATTATTTTTTAATGTAAGAGAAGACAGGAGACAGAGAAGCTAAATCTTGCTCTCCTATTAAAGATAACAGGCATTCTAACTTTTATACCATGGAGGAAATACGTATTAATCAAACGGGCCTATCATGTACAGAGTGACACGTACAATATCCCTGAATAATCACTACATCCCAAGTTAGTAGTCTGCAGAGGTCTTTGCAGTGGCTTTGGGCAACTTTCAGAGTATGTGAATACTTGGGTCAGCAGATAGGAGCTACCAACATCAGGTATCCCCGCCATCATGCTTTTGAACCCAAGTCTACAGCTTATTCATTAACCAGCACATGTGAAAAAATTTTTTGTATCTTGTCATCTCACTAACAGTACCTGTAATACACCTCCTGACAGAAGAAATTTTAGCATTTTGATAATTTCTTTTTTCCCCCCTGATCTCGCTTTAAAGAACTGGTGGTCTTGCCTCCCTTGCAAGTTTGTGCGTGAGGAGATTTGTGAATTCAGTACAAAGTCTGGCATTTGCAAACATTACTGTATGCACAGAGGTGTTAATCTTGATTTATTGAAAAGCAGCCTCATAATTATTCACTCACTTAAGACTGCATTTAATAAAGAAAAAAAACCCACAAAAAAATAAAAGAACTTGCTGACAATCATCACTGGGTATTGAATGGTTTAAACTTGAAAGAGCTGCGACTTTAACGTTTCTGAGGGTCTGCCTATTAGTTTGTGTTTTCAATTACAAACCCAAGGCTTGACAGATGTTCACAGCAACAGCATCTATTCAGAATGTCACAGTGGTGAGAACTGAACTCTCTAAGAAAATATTAATTTGCAAAATATAAAAATTAACAGAATGACAAATATGTCAGAACACATTCCCCAGTTATAATTGCCTGGGTGGTTATAGCAATTTGAGAAACTATCCATGTACACATTTCTATTACAACTTATGTCACCAGCCTATTGCAGGACACAATCCTGCAGAAGCTACGCTTGTGTGCATCATTAAACATCGGACATATCTCTCTGAAACTAAGAAATAAAAGACATGAATATACAGCAGCTTGTTCTAAATGCAATTAGTAGGAAAAAAAGGGAAAAAATAATGAAAAGGTGACTGGCTGCTGCATTTTTTTGCTTTTCCCCAGACACATTCTGTAACAGCACACTACATGCTTAATTCCAGGCCACATATATCACTCCTTTAACAGGTATAGGGAGACTAATGGCTTTCAAGAATCACAGCTTTATGTTCATGTTACTTCTCCTTTGTAATATTTTGGGAAGATGCACGTTTGAGAGTTCGCACTTCTGGTCTCCCAGTGAATATGAGCTGTGTATTTTTTTTCAAGTTGCTATCATCATGCTGCAGTTTGGGAGTACCTGCAGGTAGCCTCACATGTTAATTATTCCTATGGAAGCGGATCTCCAATCTTCCAAGAACAATAAATCTTCTAATAATTACTTTCTCATTTTGCTTGCTGCTTTCTCCATATGGCTTGTTAAGCACATGTTCAGCACACTTTCATTGATTTTCTTTAGATTTTGCATTTTCTCAGATCAGTCCAAAGTACAAAGACGTAAATAGTCATTTGAGGTGCACTGTAATAAATATACTGGTGCATGCTGGTATTACTAATTGTAGTGTTCTACGATGCTTTCCTACTGAAAAAAAAAACCCATGAGAAACCAAACCATTTGGTGTTAGACATATAATAGCAGTATTTTAAATCTAAATGTTGAGTAATTTGTTATTGTCACTGGGTTTTTTTAATAAAAACTAGTAGTCCAAAAAATATTTTGAGAGCAATGAAACATCCTAATTAAATGCACTGAAACTAGCAAACAACAATCATCTAATTTTCACTAGTTAACATTCGTTTCCTAAAAAGGACATGGGTTAGATTCATCTAAAAGAATGAATGACTGAAACTAAAAAGCCTGTATCACTGTGGTGGGTTGAGGCCAGGTGCCCCAGGCTGCTCCATCCCTGCTCTCCTCAGCTGGGCAGGAGAGAGAAGAGGCATAATGAATGGCTCGTGGGTTGGGATAAGGACAGGGAGAGATCACTCACCAGTTACCATCACGGGTAAAAGAGACTTAATATGGAATAAAATCCATCTAATTTATTACCCAATCAAAACAGAATAGGATAATGAGAAATAAACCCAAATCACAAAACCCCTTCCACACCCCTCACATCTTTCTGGGCTCAACTCCATTCTTATTTCTCTCCCTCCTCCCCCAAGAAGCACAGGGGGATGGGGACAAGGGTTGTCGTCAGTCCATCACACATTGTCTCTGCTGCTCCTTCCTCCTCAAGGGAGGACTCCTCACACTCTCTCCCTGCTCCAGCGTAGGGGTCCCTCCCACAGCAGAAAGTTCTCCAAAGTGAGTCCTTCCCATGGGCTGCAGTTCTTCACCAACTGCCCCAGCACGGGTCCCTTCCACGGCGTGCAGACCTTCAGGACCAGACTGCTTCAGCCTGGTCCCCCATGGGATCACAAGTCCCCTCAGCAAAAGTGCTCCAGCTCCATGGGCTGCAGGTCCTGACAAGAACCTTCTCCAGCTTGAGCGTCCCATGTGGTAACAGAGACCTTGAGGTGCCTCCACCTACTCCAACATGAGTTCCTCCATGGGCTGCATGGGGACTGCCTGCCTCACCATCATCTTCTTCAGGGGCTGCAGGGAAATCTCCAGCACCTGGAGCACCTTCTCCCCTCCTTCTGCACTGACCTTGATGTCTGCAGAGTTGTTCTACTCCATAGCAAAGCTGAGAAAGCATGCGATAGATGAGTGGACAGTGAGGTGGGTTGAGAATTGGCTGTTGGACCGAGCCCTGAGGGTTGTGATTCTTGGAGCAGAATCTGACTGGAGGCCTGTTACTAGTGGTGATCCCCAGGGCTCAGTGCTGGGTCCAGTCCTGTTTAATATCTTCATTGACGACCTTGATGAGGGAATAGCATCCACCCTCAGCAAGTACGCCGATGATACAAAGCTGGGAGGAGTGGCTGACACGCAGGAACACTGCGCTGCCATCCAGAGAGACCTGGACAGGCTGGAGAGCTGGGCAGTTAGAAACCAGATGAAGTTCAACAAAAGCAAGTGTAAAGTCTTGCACCTGGGAAGGAACAACCATTTGTATCAGTCCAGGCTGGGGGATGACCTGCTGGAGAAGAGCTCAGTGGAGAAGGACCTGGGGGGCCTGGTAGATGAACAGGTGGGCCATGAGCCAGCAGTGTGCCCTGGTGGCTGAGAGCCAATGGACGCCTATCTGAGTGATATGTCCTAGGGAGCTGCTTTGGCAGGGGGGTTGGACCCGATGATCTCTGGAGGTCCCTTCCAACCCCTACAATTCTATGATTCTGTGATTCTATGATCATTCCTCTCGTTGGCTGCAATTGCTCCTCATGTTTGGGTTTTTTGGCTCTGTGAGACACAGGGGAAGCTTCTAGCAGCTTCCTGCAGAAGTCACCCCTGCAGCTACCCTTCCCATGCCCCCCCAACTGCTAAAACCTTTCTGTGCAAACTCAAAACTATCATCATACCTTGATTCTCCTAATTCTCTGGGAGCATACTCTGACTGCAAACAGCTTCAGGATATTTTAATTGCATGAATCTTCAAGCATACAATTCATCTTTTTTAACTGAGTCTACAGGTTCACTGATGCAAGTCATACCGATTTGAGTGTCTTGAAGGGTCTGGGCCCTAATCTTCCCATCGTTCCATTTAAACATCAAAAATGGAATTTAATATCTAGGCACTGCTGCCAGATAATGAGAGGTCCCAACTAACTTCCATAGGGATGTATAGGCTTTTAAATAACACTGTATTGAATGCCGGATAATTAATTCCTTGACAACCTGATTAATATTCTCAGTTACTCAGATCTATAGCAGCAAGTTCAGAAAACATCCTTCTTTAACAAAAAAATAAAAACCCAGACTTGTCAACTAATTTAAAAAAAAACAGTGGACTTCAGGGATTTAGGTTTTTAAATCAATAGCACTGTAATACTTTTGCAGGTAATCTTTAAGTGGCTTCCAACTCAAAGAGAACAACAACATTTGATCAATATTAATGAGCAGTGGAATTCAATGGTATGCTTTCCAGGCATTTTTATCCATGTTCTTATAAAATAATGTCAACAAGATTAATTGTGCACTCAAAGTAATAGATCTATTCACTTTGCTGCTCTTTTGAGTCCTTCTTTGTGTAGTTCTAGTGGTATTAGCCAACATAATAAGTAAAGTCCAAAATACATCATTCTGTTATTCAATTGAAATCACCATGTTGTTTTTGAAAAAAAAAAAAAAAAAAGTTACCCTAAGGTATAGCAGGTTCTAAACATTTTTAGATGCTCTTACTAAAATCTCTGAGACTTTACAGATGGACACATGAAACAAATGCATCCTCAGCAGAGATGCAAAGTGGTTCAAGGCAGAATGATGTTATCTGTTTTCTTCTTTTACAAGTACAGTCAACTAAGGCTTCATAAAAATAAAATTCATAAAACTGCAACATTGAAGTGGTAATTACATATTTTAGATAAACCGTAAGTTTGTCCAGTTAAGCTAGGAAAGCAAAGAAAACATCATTTCACCAATAGGAATGTAATTGTTTACAATGGTAATATATACAAAGAGTGAATTAGGCTGCTTAGGAAAACTATTACCTTCTAGGATATTCTAATTCTTTTGAAGTATAAGAGATGTCCAAATACCTTTCTATATTCTTCCCCGACAGTCAAGAGTACATTTATTTTTGAACATACCTATATCTTACTTTGAGCTCTTTTTTTTTCAGTCTTACATTTTTTAAGAACTCACCACAACTACCAAACAACAAAGAAAAGAAGCCTAGAAAGATTGAGAATTATAAAGCACATTACGTGTGTGTGAATATAATTACCTAAAATTGTGACTGTTCTCATTAAAATTATTTAGTTTTACTACAGACTGGATACATCTGCATGACCAAGATGCACAGCACATTGGGGAAGGATCTGTAGAGAAAGAGGGCAGATGCTGAGGACAGTGGAAATGGTGTCCTTCCTGAGAAGGCGGTGGTAGAGTTACTCCAGTGGTAAGCTGACTCTAACCTCTTTTAAGGCTTTTTATCCACTTTCAATTGTACCTGTACTTGTGAGACATGACACTAATTCCCCCTCACAACACCTGTCTGAAAGGGAAGCTGTGCAGGTAGGCGGTGACACAAGAGAACACAGTTTGTATTCAGGGGCATTATCAATACGTTTATGGATGTTCTGCCAGATACGTTTCTGATAAACCTTTACCTAGTACCCAAAAATGTGGCAAAGGCCAACTCTGAAGTACAATGGCAAGAGGTGGAGTTCTGTACCATTAGCTTAGCAAAATCTAAGAAATTAGAAAGTAGTTGAAATAGCAGCTGTAACATGAATGCAAACCAAACAACTCCCCCTCAATGACTGTTTCCCTTACCACTCCCCAGTTTAGTGATATTCATTAGCCATTTGTAAAACAAGACATTTCTCATGTTTCCACCAAGCAGCATAAACATTTCTTTGCCAAATACAGAATCTGCTGTTGCTTTGATGGGCAAGACATTCAAAAATACAATGCAGTTACAGGTGACGGTAGTTTAAACAGCAACTCTGCGTCAGCCACGTCTTCTCAAAGACTGATTCCTGGTGCTCAAAAAGTGTGCTTGCTGCTGTGCTAAAGCAGGAAGATGATAAAAAAAAATCAAAATCTATCATTTCTTGGCAAGACAAGATTAAATGAGGAATTTTAAAAATGTAAAAATTAAAAAAACCCAACATTCCAATGAAGTGACACATGCCAAATAATCACGTTAAGAAGCTAAAATTAAATGTAGTGCAACGTTTTGATAGTATCTACCCATCTTCTCTTCACACAGAAAAAACACAACTTTAATGAAAAATATTAAATTAGATAGGGACCTTGATATACATCAAGATGAAGATACTGTTAGCTACAAGATAATTGCTTCATTTATTTTGTGGACTATTACTGGAGTAGGACTAATAGATAATAATTCTCTCAAGATACTGTAAGCCCCAAAGCCCACTGAAACAAATATTGGGGTTATCATCAAACTAATAAAAGGTATAAAATGATTTTACATTATATTGCAAAAGAAAAATACTGTCTAGCTGCTTCCCTTCATACCACTAGCTTATTTTAAGTCCCTTTTGGCTCTTCATGAATGTCAGTCAAGTAGTATTTTTTCCCCTCTGGTAAGTTGAAATCTTCATCAGAGATCTCTCACACAGTTTTAACACCAGTAGTTTGAAGTCCTTCTTCTGCTTATGTTTTGATAATACATTATATTGTAGATGCTTCCTCTGCCAAAGCAAAAATCGTCAAAATAAGCTGTGACAGAGCTCACTTAGCAAGAGCTCTTACATTTTGAAACAAGTAAGTGTGAAAGAAGCCATATGACTTTTTCTTTTTCATCTTTATGGGAAGAGAAGAATTAATCTCCTTGCTGCTGGAGCTAGGAGAATGACACAAATTTCCCATAGTGAGTAAATTAAGGATTATCACACTGAATTAGGCTTGGTGTCCAGGTAATCCAAAACCCTATCCCTGTGGCTCATTAGTTCCTGCAACCTGAGAAGAAAGCTGAAGAAACCTGCAGTGGGGATAATTAAAAATCTGCAAAAAGTATCATATCAATATTTGAGATGAGCTTAATCTCTGAATCTTTATATTCGACATGCTTTTCTAAAGTGTTTTCTCCATAGAGTTGAAAATTATATTAATACCACCTATATATACACTCAATATTCAATTAAATGGATTTTTGAAAGGCGCACCCCTTCAAATGAGAGCTCACAGATTTCGAAGTTCAGCAGAGACAAATCCAAAATATAACATAACCCTATTCAAAAGTGACTGTCTTCCACAGAGACATGCCGACAAGCATTCAGATCCAGCGAGAATGTCCCTACAGGTTCTGACAAAAAAATATGCTTTACTGCACAAAAAGGGCAGGAATATAACAAGAGCTTGTGTGGGCCTCTGATCTTCCTCACATTTACTACTTTGCCTATTAATTTAGCATGATTGTGCAAGGTTTGCCTGACACGGAAGCTGGTTTTTGAAGCCCCCAGCTGTGTGTCTGTGTGGGAGTTGTGATACTTCAGAGACCATTGTAACAACTCGACAAAAATGATCCCGCATCTGATGAGCTCGGGGGATCATTAAATCGTTCCAGAATACATATGTCTCAGCCTGTCTGCCAGTTCAAGCATGCAAGTATGACATACCCATCCCAGCAGTGCGGCGTTCGGAGTTAGGCCTCACTCTAGTACACATACTTCAATCCTGTGCACCACCTTTGTGGTTAGGACTAAGCTTCTCCTCAAGTAACTTATAGATTTAACCTGTATTTATAAGAAACCCACCATTTCCCAAGAACAGTCTTGACATAGATGTCAAGAACAGCATGGTTGTTTACTATTTGAAACTACAGCTACCATCTCAGTTGCCTGCTTTGCAGTCCGTGGTTTTGAGGACATTTGAAGAGTATTCCCTGCTCTTCAAATGTGCTATCAGCCTTCTGCCAAAAGGGGCTGTAATCTTAAACATGGTTCCTTCTAGTTCACTTATTTGTTCTGCCACTAAAGTATGAAGCATCTCCAGTAATGAATTAATGAATGTGTCATAGTACATTACTTTTTCTTTCTTAACAATTTTCTTTCTTTTTCTTTTTTTGTCCCTGAAAAGTTATTCTGGTTCAAAATTTACATAAAAATCCAAACATTTTAGGGCCCAACTCCCATTATACAGGTGCATCATGACATGTCTTGAAGGCATGAAGCAAAAAAAAAACCAAAGGAATCTCTCAGTTTAGCTTAAATGCACAGAAGTGAACTTCGATGTACTTTGAAATACCTCATCTTTCACACCTTCCAATATGTAACAAGAAATTCTTGCTTACCCAGTAAATTTGTAAAACAAAGAGGAAAAAAAATAAACCCATACAAACTAAACCATAATAGATCCTACAGATCAATATATCTCATACGATTTCCTTTTGGAATTTGCCACTGTTGATTCTATTTTGCTGTTAGGTTACAAATGAATTTTGTAACAACATATGTATTATACCTACTTTCTCTTTTTTTTTTTTTTTTGTTATTTTAAGCTGAATAGAAAAGGCATTGCAGAACATCATCTACAGTTTACATGGAATATGAATAATATTAACTGATTGCTATATGTTATTCCATTTAATGCATGGAAGTAGTAAAAATAATTAGCAGTTACACACTCTTTTATCTCATTAACATTCTCAAAATGTCAGGGTTTTTTTTTTAAAATAGATCTGTTCAGCCTAGCTCATAAGTGAATTAGTACTGTATTAGATTCTATCTAACTATATATTCATTATAAACTAATGGCACTGATCCAGACTTAATTGCACTGTGATTAAATATTTATCTTGTTTTTAATGCAGCAAATGGAGCGTGCTGATTATAATGATCAAGGTGTCTCCATCTGGATGCAGCAAAAGCTAAGGTTCACCCCTTGAGTGCAAAATGCTGTAGGTCATTTCTGCACATTTCCCTCTAATTCAGTTCCATGGACTTCTGTTACAGGGAAGAAATTAAACTGATTGTCCAGCTACCTTCCAACCTTTTTTTTTTTTTTTTTTTAAGTAAATAGAATATTTTCTGACAAGAGGTAGTTTAAACTTGATGGCTATATGGAGCCTTTCCTTAATAGACAGTCTGAAACTTCTTGCTTAACCTTTCCATTGTCAGAGAATGACAGGCTATACCCAAGTTTGAGGCCTGGTTAGTGTAGAAGGCAATGTAGGGATAATACACATAGTGGGACCTCAAAATGCCCCAAATTCTCTCTTGTTTATTTCTCCTTCTTCTTCAGCTTCCAAGCTGAGAACTTTCTTTCCCCTTTTACAACGCTTATTTGCAGCCCTTTAAACCCTTTACCACCTACATATGTGCTTCTGAATAATGCCCACAGTATTCTTCCCCCACCACTTATCTAATTAATAAACCTACTCTAACAAATGTGAGACCTGCTCTGCACCTCTCCATGATCTTTTACAGGAGGGTTTTATCTTCCTAAATAATGCCTATTTTGTTCACAGAAAATCCAGGTTCAGGGTCTTTCCCTTTTCTTCCTCTAACTTTACACTCAGGTAGCAGCATTGTTGTGTTGATTGTTTTTTTTTTTTTCCCTAGATGGTGCTGTTCCTGTCACTGACTTCTCCCACTCTTGCTAACCCAAGTGTGGGGGCTTGGTTGCTACACCTCATTTTTTGGGTTTTACTTTGTAAAAAATTTATTTTCCAACTTAAGTTAGAAATATTTTTCCAAACTTCTTACTGAGTTGACTCTGGTTTACATCAAACATTAAAGCTTCTGCAAACACAGAAAATCTTGTATTTCGTAAAAATTTTGCTGGAGGACTACAAAGACTTGAAGAATCCTGTATGCTAAAATACCCAGAGAATTATTATAGATTGAGATGTTAGAAAGATTTAATTTAAAATTGCTGTTCTGACTACACTAATTTTTGCAGGTTCTACATTAAAGTAATTGCTCTGAACCCGTTCTCTATATACTTGAAACAAATCCATCTCTGTATTTACTGCATCGGTCTGCTGCTTAAGTAAAATGTACCCAGCAATAAGGAAATTACACAGAGTTTGGTCCCTAACGCAGAACATAATTTGGGATTTCTGTGCAACAGTGCTATTTTTATCATCATCATAATTCTTGTCATCATATATGAAAACGTCAGTTCTTATTGTTTCATCGCACTTCAAACTGCCAGTGATCAGGACTCTCATCCTTTTTAGCTGTGTTCCACTAGTAACTCGAAAATGGAAAAGAAAAAAAAAAAAACAACCCTGTGAAGATTATGTGAACCTTAATTATAACAGCAAATAGATTAAAATCCAGTTAGTCCTCTTGCTGAGCATTCCAGAGGGAACTAAAAAACTCAACAGCTGAAACTTATGCTATTCATATTTGTATGAGTCAGGTCCTAATTACTAGTGTCGCATTAACGACACAGAAACAGCAGAAGAGAATCTCAGAGGGTGGTTATCCTTAGGACATGAAATATTATTAAAAAGTGATGAAAGAGAATTACTAAATGCGATATATATATATTGTCCAAAAAGGCATAAAGTCGTCTGCAGCAGAAACCAAGGGAACTAGACAAGACTTACACTCCAGTCATTTATTTCCCTTAGGATGTAGGACAGAGGAAATACATCCTTTCCTCTTTGCATTTTTTCCATCTGTCATCAAAACGTCACGATTTCATGTACCCTACCCTAAATCCAGATCATGTCACAGCTCTCCAACTTTTACTCCCTCCTCTTAGCAGGATCATTGCTCCCCATTCCCCTGATAGCCCATTCCTGCTTCATGTTGATCTCTTGCCAACACAGGAAACCATACACTGCGTAACCATCTCAGTGCAGCACCAGCTACATCCACAGCACAAATACAAATTAATTGCTCTTGATTAATGTGATTCACATTGCAGTTAGTTGTACTTGGACGAAAATATTGACCTATTTATTTTGGAGAGTACCAGTAATAATTCCTGCACAGCAACACTGGGGATTAGTCTTTTCTGATAAACAATGCTTTAACTTAAAATTCCATTTTGTGCTATCTCACACAAGGCAGATGTCATTAATGTAATTCAACCACAGGTCCCCACACAGGTGAATTTTGCCTTCAGCAGAAATTTGTGGAAGGGCTGTGTCATAAGCTGCAGCACTGACGAGGCCACAAATGTATGCCATCAGGGAATTGTGTGGCAGACTTCCTCTTGAGCCTCACTTTGCTGTTGTCCACCCTCAGCAGTGGCATGGGCAGCTCATCAGACACATCCAACTTTCCTCCAGTCTCTGACATCCTCAGATCTGTGCAGCAGCATGACGATGGGCATATTCATCTGAGTGACTTCAAAAGATGATGGCACAAATTAGTAACTGCCCTTCCATCTTCTGATAGGCAAGCTGAGTGTTTGTTAATGCTCTCTTTCCAACATAGTGTAATCAGTAGCTGGATATGGCTCCTAAATGGGAATCCATAATAGTACTCATCTGTTGGTGGAATGGAGTCAGGTTCAGAGAAGGTCATCTGGTTGGAAAATGTGGCTGTGTTGTGGTTTCGCCCTGGCTGGAGGCCAGATGTCCACCAAAGTCAGTCTATTACTCCTCTTAGTTGGACAGGGGAGAAAATATATATTAAGAGGCTCAGGCATCAAAATAAGGACAGGGAGAGATCACTCTGTCATCAACGACGTGAGCAAACCAGACTCAAGACGAAGTGAAGAAGAGAGAAATTGCTCTACTTTATTACACTACACTACAACAACAAAGAACAGCGAAGAAACCAGAGTTGAGAGCATGACCAGATCTTAAAACAAATGTAACCAGACCTTAAAACACTTTCCCCCCACCATTCCCTTCTTTGCAGACTTTAGTCAGGATTATGCTCTCTTCTTCCCCCCACCCCGCACACAGTACGGGGGGGGGGGGGCAGGGACTGGGGAAGATGGGGTTCTCAGTAGCACCTTCCCCAGCCCCCCTCCATTCTAAGCAGACTTCCCTTTAGCCATGATCTTGCTCCCTTCTTCCCCCTGCTCACAGTACAGGGGGGGCAGGGACTGGGAAAAAATGGGGTTCTTGGTTACTTCTTCATGAGCTGCTTTCCTCTTTCAGATCTTAAAACACCTCTAACCTCCCTTCCCGCTCCCTTCTTAGCAGACTTCACTCTAGTCATGATTTCATTCCCTTCTTGCCCCTGCTCTCAGTACAGGGGGGCAGGGACTGGGAGATGGGGGCTTCGGTCAGTCCCTTGCAAGTTGGCTTCCCTCTCAGCTGTGGGGGTGGGGCGGGGGGCATTCATTCCACACCCTCCCCCTGCTGCACCGTAAGGTCTCACCCACAGGAGATAGCCCTCCACGAACTTCTCCAATGTGAATCCTTTCCCCAGGGCTCTATCTATTCACCAGCTGCCCTGGCGTGGATCACTGCTATGGTGGGCAGTCATAAATCACAATGTCTCTTCCTCTGTGGGGTCACCAGTCTCCCCCAAGCAAACTTGTTCTGGTGCAAATCTCTCTCTCACTCGTCTCTATGTCTCTGTTTATCCTCATGGCTGCAAGTGCTGGCAGAGGTTTGTGCCAACGTAGGGTCACAGCATCTCCTCTATGTCTTTATCTGCTCCATCCAGCGTGGAGCCCCTCCACGGGCTGCAGGCAGGGTCTCGGCCTTTTCCATGGGTTTCTCCACAGGCTGCAGGGGCAGCATTCTCTCTGGCACCTGGGCCGCCTCCTCCCGGGCCCTTCTCCGGCCTTGGTGTCTGCACAGCTCGTTACATCTTCTCACTCCCTTCTCCGGTGGCAAAATGCAGTTGCTTCCGGGTTGTTTTCCCCTCTATGTGATTCTCAGAGGCGCTCGACTCTCTTGGGCTGCGACTTCGGCCTTGAATTGCTCGTTGTTTATAGTTTAGGCTGGCAGAAAACTCTAACTGCTGCTTAAAGAAACCATCTCAGCAGCACAGCCTCACAAAACTGCAACAGGCTGATAGGTTGTGAAAGACGGGATAAGACGAATAGGATATGCTATGAAAAGACACTAGTAATGTAATGTATTTCCATTGAGGGTACCCCTAATTACATGATTTAAACATTTTGAAGCAAATTATTTATTTGGAACTTCTTAAGAGAAGAGGTTGCAATGTATTGCCAGTATTCTGCCAGTAAAAATTTAGACAGAAACAAAACTTGATGAAAAACACATTAAATTATACCTTCTTTCCCTGCCCCTGCTCAAGGGTGGCTAAAGCACAGCACTGACCCAACAGCATCGTTGAATTGCATTTTGTTTCAAAAAAATGCCCAGTATAAAGGTTTTGCAGAGAAAATTATTAGACTGGTTTTCTCATCCAGGAGGCTGGGTTAAAAAACAAAATTAATAAAAAATTTGAGAAGCTCCAGGTCAATATAGAAAGATTAAGAATCAGATATTGAAATATTGCCACCCTTTCCCTCCGTGTACATTAATAAATAAATACTGTTCTGCAGTTTAACAGAACGAAATACTGTACAAAGCTTGAAAGTAATGAAATTCATGAATAACTGTAACAGAGACTCGTAATATCGCTGTACAGTGGTAATTCATGCTTTGTAAGTCAATGTTAAAATATGGTACTGCAGGCAAATTGAATATATAAATCTATATCCACCTTCCTGTTTTTGGGCTTTGGCTTCTTCATTGTAGCTAGCCATTTCAATAAAACTTCATGAACTCCAAGTCTTTTCTCAGTGTTTATTTGACAGAATTCAAATACTTTCTAAAATGTATCAGGTACAAATAATTTTAACATATTTTATTAGTAATAGACAAGTAGCATTCATGGGAACATGTTATATTTTCATAACTGTTATTTTTATCAGAACAGTTGTCATACAACCACAACTCCAATGACAGCTAGTGGAAGCTGTGTCTTGAATAAGTAATGAATATCAACTTCTGGACTGTGAAAGCTTCTGCTCCTTTACTTAAATCCAGCAGTACTGATAATTTTGATTTGGCAGGGTATGAGTTTACAGTACTGTGGATCTTATGTAAATATTTTTGCCACAATTTTGCAGTCGCATACTATTTACTCATAAGGAATACAACTGAATTCAACAGTTTTATGTAAGTGCAAAAAAAAGTTGTTTCTGAAATAATATTTTGAAACACTACAACTGTATAGATAAGATTACACAATACAGAGGAAGACTGCTGAATACTACATGTCATTCTTTCTTTAAGCCTAATAATGGACATTTATGCTTTGAGGTAAAATACGGCTTGTCTAAAAAACTTGTACTAAAAGCTTCAAAAGAATATATAAAACAATATCTGTTCAATTTTTAAGACAAAAGAGGGAGTTCTTGGCTCTGGCAAATGGTCTCTAGCATATGGGAAGTCAATCTGTTAGAGCAACAATGAGAATTAGTAGATGTGAATGAAGTGGGAGATACTTGTTATTGCAAGAAATGGTCCAAGAAGTTGCTGCATATTTGCAGAAATCCCCACATTCCTGCCTGAGTGAACTCACTTAAGTCTTTCTTTGATATTTCTATGCCCCTAAAGCAATTTATGTTCCCCTTATGATACAAACTACATCTGGATTTCACGTGTAAAGTTGCTTCAATGACGCATTCAAAAAAGGAGTTTGGTCTTGCTCACTGTTAACAGCAGGGAACCCATAACTGTTTATTAAAATATAAACACCAAATATTCCTTCAACTTTCTTTTCCCTGCTCAAGCTAGAACAGACTTACCAAACAGACTTACAAATCTTCTCAACACCGTGGCGATACAGCTACTCAGAGACTCCAGTTAACTGATCCCTTACTGGCAAATAGTACTGAGTGAAGCCAGAGTCAAGACAGTTTGGGACAGCAACTCTTTTCTTTTGGTAACGGTTTGGGGGGGGCATCAGTAGCAGGCAGAAGAGCAGTGACCACAGTGTAATTCAAGAAGAAACTCATTTGGATGGAACTGAGCCTCAGACCAGTAGCTGGTGAGACACAGATTCACAACGAGAAAGACCAGATGGAAGAAAAGAAGGCATCCCAGCACTATTTTAAGCCCTGCCCTTGATCCTTCAGGACACTTAATTCCATTTACAGATAATTCAATTATCTGGCAGTTTTAACACTTCCTGGGCTGTGACGTACCACCAATCCACAGCAGTGTAATGGTGTTATGCATATCCATGATTGATAAAGTATTTCTCTTTCAGACATGAATAAAAGCTCACGTCTGAATACTTGTCCATTTCATCTACTATCTGGTTCAATAAAATATGCTACCTGTATCTACAAATCTCTCCTTGTTATACTCTTCCTGCAACTTATGTACCTATGCCAGAAAGTGATCCTAAACATCACATCTTTCCCCGATTATAAAATCACTTGCAAAGAAGCCAGAATTTAACAGAAGTGCCATATAGTCTCAGTTCAGCCATGCTCTCCACTGCTTTGATACATGACAGAGGGCTTTCCTTGGCAATTCTTCTTGTCTTGCTTTAGCAGCTATCCAACGTGCTTAAGATTAGGCACAATTCTAAATTCGTTAATCCCCTTACGTAATAGGATATGAATTACTGGAAAGGCAGGACAAGGATACTGGTTGTAAGAATTAACATTTTTTTTTTTTTTGTTGTGCAAGATTACCAAGAATCAAAGTAGATTTTTGTTTGTTTGCCTGCTTTTTCAACTAAACAAGATTTATGGACTAAAAACCCAATACATTTATTTATGAACAAGAAATACAAAGCGATAGGAGAAGTTACTAGAACAACAAACATACAAGGTAAGATCCATGATTGAACTTATTGCTAAAGGCTTTCCTGGGACGTTTCAGCATGTCAGTGAACTCGTAAAATTGGAGATTATGCCATGGAGTCATTACCAGGGGAGTTATTAGAGAGGGATAGTTCCCATTCATCCTGCTGTTAAACATCATAATATGGTAAGCAATAATAACAATGTACAGGGTCAATTTGTTCTAGGTTTTTGTCTTAAAGTATTATTTTTTGCATCTCGTTCCTTCCTTTACTTACTGCAGCCAACAACCCTAGGAGTGGACAGCACACAGTATGAGCTTACAATACTTACACCCGTCTATTCCTTTGTAACTTAATTCTTATATTGTCTCTTAATCTGTTGCTTTTATGGAATTGGCAAGCTTAGCCTTTCCTGGTACGCTTCTTCCAGCATGACACTGGACCACTACAATAGTATCCTTGGTAAAGGGTCGTTTGAAGATTCAGAGTGGTTAACTTTGCTCAGCATCAAGGAATGTTATGTTGAGGTAGTCAGCATCAAGTGTGTACAACCTCCACCTCAAAGATCATTAGACTGCAAGGAACCTGACCACAGCCACTCATTATTTTACATAAGTATAATTATTTGCAGTCTGTTCTTTAGAAACTTGTGTCAGTAGTTATACATTGGTGTAGCTTTTCGTAGGCTCAAAATCTTTGAAACACAGAATATTCAGCATCTTAAATGTAAATCCTGGAAGGAAACAGCATAAATGAATCTGAAGAAAAACAAATTACAAACACGATATGAGGAAAAACAAATTACAATCATAACAAATCAACAGCTTTATGCAAGGTGAAGTTCTAAAAACCTCAGGATAAAAAAATCATAAATTTGAACATACTCTTATGTGCATACACACTATGATAAAGGGCTACACAAATTTAAGATCCACTCGTGGGTCCTTCCTATAAAAAATGGAAAAAGGGTTTCTCCCAATTGACATTAACCATGTACATTCCTTCTGTAGTAAATTAAGAAAACATGTAAATAAGTGCTTGCTTTGTTTTAAATATCTAACTCACTGGGGTGATATGTCCCACAACAGGTTTGTGTTTCTATTCTTTGGCTGCAAAGACTGACTTAGACTAAACTCTTTGCTCCTGAAGAAGAAATCTGGATGAGATGATGCTATTGATGCACTGCTGTCCAAAAAGAAGACTACTTCCCAAACAGTCGTGGCACAGTTTAGTGTCAAATGTACAACTGCCAACAGTGAGGATTTCAAATTCAGATGGGGGCAAGAACTGGCACTCATAATGTATGTGACACCACTAAAATCTTACACTAATGAATAGCATTTGTGTTACATCATCTGTCATAGTAGGGTATGGCTTGTTGTCGATGCAAAAGATAATGATCATCTTTAAAAGCACTTACTTTAGTCCTAATCTTGTTATCATGTGCTATCTTTCCACAGGACCAGTCATTCTACAAAAGGTTTATTATTCAATACTTCTCTATCCTCCTGAATGAATGTCTATTACAAAACCTCAGTAACTAAAAATCAGTTAAATTTGCTCTGAACCAAAAAGGACTACAATTTCTTCCCAGTACTCCTATGTCCTCACAGTGAATCCAATACTTTAAAGGTGGTCATAAGACAGTTTAAAGCCAAAGTAAGCACAAAATAGGCCTCTTGGGATGCTACTTTTGAGCAGTCCTTTTCATCAGGCTTGTTAAACCGCTTCCAAATAATCAACCAGCCTATAATCCTGTTTGCTTTGCTTTCATTAGCATTGGATTTTTTTCTCGCTTTCCACTCATCTGATGTCTGTGTGGGAAACTTTTCTAGCTTTAATCCAATTTACTTACAGCATCTCACCAATGATGACTTGTTTTCCCCTTTACTCTAACTTCTGCTACATGTTTTCACCAAATTCCCCTTCCCACTAAGAACACAGGACACAACATGAGAAATCAGAGATGAAATGAACAAACTACTGGGGAAACCATATTAAGGAAGAGGCTACTTTCATCTGGGACCATCACACGATGCACCTCAACATAAAGCTGTACGATTACCAGCGTGAGAATAGAATCATAGAATCATAGAATCATAGAATCATAGGGGTTGGAAGGGACCTCAAGAGATCATCAGGTCCAACCCCCCTGCTAAAGCAGGCTCCCTAGCTCATATTGCACAGGTAGGCATCCAGACAGGTCTTGAATATCTCCAGAGATGGAGACTCCACCACCTCCCTGGGCAGCCTATTCCAGTGCTCTGTCATCCTCCCTGTGTAAAAGTTCTTCCGCATGTTGGTGTGGAACTTCCTGTGCTCCAACTTGCAGCCATTGCCCCTTGTCCTGTTCCACAGACCACTGAAAAGGGGCTGGACATTTCCCCTGCATCCCATACTTAAGATATTTATAAACATTAAGAAGGTCCCCCCTTTGTCTTATTTTCTCCAGGCTGAACAGTCCCAGCTCTGTCAGCCTTTCCTCATAGGGGAGATGTTCCAGGCCCTTAATCATCTTTGTAGCCTCCTCTGGACCCCCTCCAGGAGATGGTGAGAAAGAATGAGTGGGTTGGAAGAAGGTATCTGAAATAAATGGCCTGCATAAAGGAAACAACCTTTCCAACAGCAGACAACCCAATGCAGGTCATCCCTCTGCAGCCTTTCCCTGCGTATGCATATATTCAGACCCACCCACCCAGTGCCCATGCACAACTCATTACTGTAATTTCTTTGCCTGTTAATTCCCCTCTCCCTCAGCAATTTTTCATCTCAGTTTCCATCAGTTCTCAGATGAAAATCTGTCCATTCTAACAGGAGAGGATTTTGTCCTCTGTTCTCTGACATGGTTAGCCTTTTGCCGTATTTTCTCCTATTCTTCAGCTCTGCTTGTAAGCACTGAAAACTCATGGAGCAATGGACTACTCTGAGATCCCTGGAGCAACAAGAACAGTAGTTCATTGTTCTTCAACTTGTTTTTCTCCATCTTAGCCAATGAGGCAATTGATATAAATTAATAACCTTTGACTATTTTGTTCATGTGACCCTGTTTTAACTGCTAGTTCAGGTCTCTACATCAAGTGAAAAAAAACCTGCAAAGCCTCTTCTTGGGGAATACTGCTTCCTAGATAGAAAGGTTCCTACTTAAAGCTACCCTATTGATACAGACCCAGTACCAATTGACAGTAATGACATTGCTGGAGCCTCACACCTTGTCTCCCTTCCAGGGTGACATCTCCATCCATCCTGCTCCCTGCTCTCCTTGCTGTGGAGATGCATTGGTAGCTGCTATTGCAGACTTGATTTCAGCCACCTTCAGATAGCAGCCTTCACTGCTGGTTTCCCTGCAGCAGATCTCAACTCTGTTAGGCCTCTGCTCACTGAGCATGAACTAAACCTGCCTAGTTGGCTGACTGTGGACTTCTCCACTGCAGTAGTAAAAGCAACCTCTGACACTGCGCTGTGAAATTGCCTGTCCCAGCTTCAAAGGTTTCAGCTCCAAAGGAGCAGAAAGGTCTCCCAGCAGAACAACAAAATGTGCAGCAGAACACCTTGTACTTTTTTACCTTTTTTTCCTTAACCTCATAATGAGAAATAGTGAAATGATCTGAGCTGAGATCAGCCTCAGGCAGTTGGCTGGCATGGAAAACTTCTGTCTCGATGTTCAGGTGAGAAAGTGAAGGGCAACCAAATGAAAATGTCGATGACATAAAGCAATAGCTAGTTTAGGGGATACCGTACTATCTTCCACTTGCATTGGTACAGTGGGATAAGTGCTGTGTACTCTCCACAAATACCGCCCTCTGATCATGGGAAAATACCCGTGTATGAGTTCCTGAGAAAGTTGCCAGCACTGCAGGCTAATCTTGACCTCTTAGCACCCTTTTTGTCTAATCCTGAAAAGAAGTGAATGATTTTGCCAAACCGAGTTATTTTTATGATATATGGACAAGCACTCAGTAAGGGATAGGCTTAAAATACTAATTAATTTCCATTCCTGACCTAAGCAAGATTTTCAGCTTTTAAATGTGACAGCCTACTGTAATAGCTTTCATTGCCACCTGGCATCTAGAGCTATTTTTACTCCATAAACCTCATTTCCATCAGAATACAGTTCAATATGACCTTTATATAATGTTCTCATTTAGTCTATATTTTGCTGGGAATATATGGGAAAGTAATTAACAAATTAGCTTGAGGGACTGAAAAATAAAATACACACTTTAAGAAGAGAAAGAAAAGGAATTGTTACAAATGTAAACCAAGTTAAACAAGAGAGTAAATCTTTGTTACAGACCCTGGGGGACCACAAATCCATTCCTTTAGAATAATATGGAAAGATGCTTTTCATTTTTAAAATGCGTAAAACAGAACAGATTCGCAAACCACAGCAAAATTATTGTGCCCCAAAAGACAGTCTGAGAGTGTGCTGTCACAAACCTACACCACTGCTCTCAGATGTTCGTCAGGCAGTAAACTGAAGTCCTAGAGCAGGTGCATCTTAGAGGTTCTGAGGGTGAGAGAACAAGCAGATATATATCTCACACATCTCATGAACTTTTTGGAAAGTTTCATTTCAATGAGCTGGGGACATCTGTTTATTTTGTGGGGTTGTTTTGGGGGTGTTTTTTCCCCCTTTACTGATAATCATCCAAGTACTTAATATTCCCATTTCTTGCAATCAACCAAAGGCCATTAGGGCATTATTTGCAGGAAGAAGAGATACCCTCTGTGGAATTCAATTTCACGTGCACAATCAGTTAAGCATTTTTAAGGCAAACGTGGTATTGTTAGAGTACAAGGATATACAGATAATTCCTATGTAAATATTAATCTCTGTAGGCTCTAAAATGATTTTTTATTTGAACTGTAGTTCTCTGAGAATCATTGACATGGTGCCAGTACTTTAACCAACTGGATCTCTTCTATTTAATGTGAACAGTGCAGCAACAAGTGCTAAAAACTTTTCTTGACATACAAGACTGACAATGAAAAACTATTTACAGTGTGCCTCTGTTCAAACAAAAGACCCATCTATTATTTGAATTATAGAATCACAGACTGGTTTGGGTTGGAAGGGACCCCAAAGCCCATCTAGTTCAAGCCCCCTGCCATGGGCAGGGACACCATCTACTAGCCCAGATTGACCAAAGTCCCATCCAGCCATCCAGGGAAAACCTGGGATTTTAATAATCTTGCATTTACTGTTTTTAATGTATGAAAAATGATAATTCAGTGAATTTTAAATGCAAGGATATTTAGAAAAGAAAAATAGCAGGGTTTTTTTGCCAAAAGTGTGGCTCACATTTTTACAATACAAATTCCATTCCTTTTTTTTTTTACCTCACCATATCCCATGAACAATTTTATTTCTGAGGAACCAAAAATATCACCAGAAATAAAATTAAAAAATTCTACTTATAGCTAATGCATGTTTTCTAAATATACACATATTAGTAATATTTAGCAGGAAAATTGTATGTTAAATACATTATTTTATTGTCTCTATACTGTCAGTTTCCAGAGGTCCGTAAGGGGAAACCCAACCCAAGAAATAGGCATCTTTTTTTATGGGAATGAGTGGGTAATTCCCATTCTCTCATACATTTTGAGGTTGAAATTAGGTTCTGGCTTTCCTTTGCCATTCCAGCATGCCGTTCACAATAACAGAGTTGGTGTGTGAGCACTGGGACGCTAAGTGAAGGAAGGGCTTTTTCTCCCCAAACACGACAACTGATCCATAGTCTCTTATTCTGCAAATAGATTCCAAGGCAAAAACTAAGGGGATATACTGTGATGCCCTGGTTTAAAAGCCTTCTTAGACACAGGAAAAACAGGGCAGAAACAAGGCACTAATTTTAACAGCCAGAGAAATGGGAAGTTTTCCTAACAGAAACAAAACACACAACTTGGAAGCAATTTAGATCTCAGTTATTGCTCGACGCCATGATCATGAGTAAGGTTAATGGGTAAATCAGGGGATTTTTAGATGTTTAGTTTTTAAGAGCTTTTGATAACTTGTAAGTCCTGTCTCTAGTAGAACTTTCTTCCTGGAACTTCTGCTACTGTGCTTTCCCATTCTAATCCTTTCAATTCTTTTTTCTGAATTAAGCTTTATTCTGGAGACTTTCCAATAGAATTCCCCCTCTAGACTGTACATGGCATTTTCAACTTTTGGTTTTTTTTCTAAAAAGTTACATTTTCCCTGATTTTTATTTCTTCAGGGCAAAAAAAAAGCTATAATAACTCAATAACTTTTCTATAAATTGAAATTCTCCATAAAGAAAGGAATAGATTAAACATCACACAGAATTACAGAAGAATAATATTATTTTCCATGGGAAAAACTCCAGACTGCCTGCAGTAGTTGCATACAGATATACAATGCAGCTGTCTCATGCATTACATACTGTGCCAAAGGTTGTTGTAGGGATTTTTACTAATGTCTTTGAAGAAGAAATTTCTGTCATGTATTGCATCTATTATGTCTTCAACACCTAGATTTCATAAGAAAAATATTAACCTCAAACTGTGAAAGACCTTTTATTATCATGAAATTCTAAATAAATTTGCATATTGTGTAGAGATTTAAGACTCAGATGCCCGCTACCTAACACTAGGTTTAAAAAAAAAATCAGTAACAAAAGCAAGCAATGGCTTCAGTTAAATGATAATCTCAAAGGGTATGTATTTATTATTTCAGTCAAAGTCACAGTGTAAAGGCAAGTGAACAAAGTGCTGCATGTTATGCTGTGCTCTGTCTCATCGTCTTTTGGAAGAATTACTCTTTGATAGGTTTAGAAATTACTCCAGACTCCTTAAGAAAAAGGGGGGAGAGGGGAATACATAAAACCGTGGGGAAACATTTTTAAGATGCAAAGCTTCAAACAGCAGGACATCCAACAGAGTTGATATATTAGGCTTGAAAACAGTTTTCAACAAAGCAACCTCCTCCTAGTTCAATAAACAGCTTTAAAAGATTCGTGCCACATGTGTGGTTGGGAAAGAAATGTGAAAAGAAATCTCCAAGAGAATTGTCCTAAGTTTTTCCTAGCCTGCTTTCACAAGATGCATGAGCTTCTGGTAAAATTATTTAATTGATCTGAAACTCGAAATAAATTAACAGATAGGAAGAAGTGGCTCAACAGAGTGTTCAAATGTCTACAACCACATAAAATCATAGGTATTTAACTGAATAAAAAAGAGCTTTTGCTTATCCAGATAAGCTCTATGCTTATCCAGAAGTAGGGCTAATGGGAAACCTTGTTGGAAGCGTGAGAATTCTTAGAAAAACTCCTTGGTTTATCTTTGTTTAGAAAGCATGCAAAGAAAATACATATTCTTTGTCTTAGATGAAATATGTTTAATGAGTTATAATTACAGTTCACTTGACTGAAGCATTCTGAAACTGCAGGAACCCCTCTGAAATACCATTTAAATAGATACTCAGAGGGCATTTATTTCAGGATTATTAATCTTCAACCTAGTGGTTCAGAAAGTTTAGTAACTTCAGTTCTGTGAGATTACTCATGGAAGGTGTTGTCAGAGATGCTAGACTCTGTCCCAAAGACCAGAGTATAAGAACAGTGTTGTTTTATCCCTTTGATTCAATAGAAAAATAAATTCTAGTTTTGATTGTGATCACGGGTAAATTAAACGTTTATAATGTTCATAAAATGTTCAAATGATGCTTACAATCTTCAGAAAATTAATACATTAGCTGCAGTTTATCCTACCTCATATTCTTCAATAAGTAAAGGTATTGATTGAAAAAATACCGCCTCGCCTTCCAAGAAATCTTCTCATCTTTCCTCCCTCATAACTGCTATGCTAAGTGCAATCTCTGACCTCAGCATTTAGAAGACGTTCATAAGGAACTCTGATCTTGAATGGCAAGTGATAACTTCTGGGCCTTTCAGCTGGTACTGTGTGCACCCCTTGTCCCCAGCACTACTAGATTAGGAGATTAATTACAGTCCACTAAGATGAATGTCACAAAATGGATGAAGGTTGCTGGTTTGGTTTTTCTTTTTATTTTAGAAAAGAGGAAACTCTCTTGCTCTCTGCCCATGCAAAGCGCATCCCACTGAAATTACTATGGAAGGCTCTAGGTGACTGCAGGAGGCTTTGGGTGCAGTTTCTGTTTATTTTTCACACTGCATGGCTGCCTCTGCTCTGAGGAAGAGGTATCTGCTTTGAGCAGAACATGTGGCTTTGTAAATGCCAACGCAATCTGAGAAATAAATTGTGTTAAAACAATCCCACTAGAATGCACTAATCTGTTACTTTCAAAACAAAACCACCTGGTCGTGTATTAAAGCAAAAATCAATGGAAACTATAAATTCTAAACCATCTGAAGAGCTAGTATTGTTTATTAAATTTTAAGAGAGAAATTAAAGTTAGGTAAAGAACAATTGAACTTTTGGCACATTTTCTATGGAAAAGATAGAATGAGTAATATCTTTATAACAAAGGTTTAAAAATAGCTTCACCCTCACATGTACGCCCATCACCACTGAATTTAAATTTTTCCCCTGCTCTTAATGGGACAGACTGGCTTTGATTTTGACTCCCTAGGGAGCCAGACAGTAAACTTTATTGTTAAAATTTATATTGCGCTTCCAGGTTGCACTTTCACTGCACCTGATTTAAGCTCCAATCTAGCAAACACATGCCAAAACACATGCTCACAAAGACAACAGGTCTACCGTGTACTGATTGTTTAAATACTAAGTACGTACTTCACTGTTAAGCTGAGCAAGATCCAAAACAAGCTACGTACACCTGTGCATAAAATTGTTTTTTTTAATCTTCTGAAATTTCTAATAAATAGTCTCCACATTAAGTATAGCTTAGTTTGATGTTAGTCACATTTCATGCAAATGTAGAGTTGGGTTGTACTCTATTAATATCTAAGATCCAAAGTTTGCTACTCAAGGCAGAAACTAGAATTGTTTTCCCAAAGATGGAAATTTTCATTTTAATAAAATAAAATTTAAAACATAATCATTCTGTGCCTGAAGAAGTTTAATCAAATTAATTCCCACAAAATCAATCACGTTTTTTTCCTAAGAAAAGAACATTTTCAAAAATAATTGCCAAAGACTCTGATTGTGTGAAGTATCGATATCTTAGTCTGATTAAATGGAAAAAAGTGTTACCCTTGTAACATCTGTGAGTGGTTGAGTTATATCTGCACAAATGTTTACAAATATGTGTTTTGTCTCGTATTATCAATCTACCATGTACCATTTTTTTTGCCAGAGGCATTTGTTCATTTGTCCAAATCAAAGAACAAAAACGTTCTGGTTGCTGTATGTTTGCACACTTCTGGCTCTTGGTTTGTCTGTGTGGGAATATCTATCTGCATTGCTCTATCCCTGCGACACCCACATCTCTACTCTGACTTCAAACCACATCCTCTTACGGAATAACTAACATAAAAAGGTCACCAGTCTTCCCATTAAAAGTTTTAATACAGAAAGTTACACTGGTATAACTGTTTCTCCATAAATAATTGTGGCATATTTTTAGATGTCAATAAGCCCTAGAAACACTGAGATATATGACAATAACAATGGCTAAAACTTAAGTGCAGCTTATTCACCCAACCACAAATAAATATTATTTGAGTGATATATATATATATGTGATCAAGATTTGAAAAAATAATGGTATAAAGAATATCGATAATGGGTGAAATAAAGAAGATTATGAAAGTTCAGGAATATTTTATGGTGGAGCAGGGCTGAGATGATGCTCGCTGTAAGTTATTGGCTGAGCTTTGCTGAACACAAGGTTTACGTGGAGAAATAAAGAAAGCAGGGGTAGCAGGGCAGAGTTAAAACAAGGCAGTCAGAAATGATTAAAATCAATCCATTTAAATGAATACAAAACCAAACAAACCATGTCATCTGGCACTGCAAAGGGCTCCCAAGAACTGAATACAGAATCTGTGGGCTTTTGAGAAACTACTGGAATTTTGGGAGGTAAGTCTGAAAAAGAGATCTGTAGTGGAGCCCTTGTGGCTGCCTTATAATCTGCACCTTTCAGCTGATGTATCTGGTTAGCTCAGCCAGTTTACAACGGTGATGTTCAGCACCCAAAAAGGGGGGGCCATGTCTTCATGAGGCACTCCACTGCTCACAACAGAAATTATGGTTTTACAAAGTCATAGCTGGATTGAACAATTATTGCAGTGTATTCATATATGCCTCTAAACTCACTCTTTACAAAGTCTGCATACTTAATTCCATGAAGGGAAAAGAGAGTGCTTTTTTATTTTCCTCTGTAAAAAAATCTCCTGTAACTGACACTTCTATTGAACATCTGCAACAGTTTTAATGTATTTTTCCATGAAAGACTGAGATTGACAGATCTTTCAAGAAACAGATAGTTGAATGCTAATGCATAATAATTATAATATATACTCCTCAAGAGTGTGTTAGTACTCTGTAAGTCTTTCCCAGACTCACCCGATCTCTGTTTTGCAGTGTTTTTTTCTCATCTCAGTCATGCTTTCTTTCCATGCCACTATTATCTTCATGTTAAAAGCTCCCTTTTGCTTCTTCCTTCTATTCAGTGCTAGTCTTCACCATTCTCCCTCTCACACATTCTACTCGTGGCTTTGTTCTCTGTCCTTTCATTTATTATTCTCCATTGTACCCTAATTACTTATATTGCTGCCAAGTTGTAGGTTAGTGTTGTAAACAGTGTTCAATCCTTCCTTGCAGTCTTCCTTCCTTCATTCACTTTCCCTACCTTTTCTCCTTTGGTTCCCTGGAGACCTTTACTTCTTTTAACAAGCCACTATAAAGTGACTCCCTATTCATTTGATGTTTTAGCTCGCTGAGTTTATACAACTCAATGCCACTTCAAACACGTTAAGCTGTTTTAGTGGCATTCTTCTTCGGTACCTTGTCTCCTCTTTCTTTAAATACTCCCAAGCTAATGGATAGCCAATTAATTAGAAATAGTTAATCTTTGCAATAGAATAAACACTACATGCTTGTCTCTCTTGGGGAGCCCCTAAACTAATTTTTATGACTGTGTTGCTAATTGTTCTCACCACTTGGCAGCCTGTCAATGGAAATGAAAGTTTGCTGAGCAGGTACCCAGGCTACAGTTTGCAGGATGTTTTCTTTGAGCACAATGCTTCTTCATCCACTGTCCTTCCCTTCCTTCATTGCTTGTTCCTAGGCTGTGTCATATTTAAGGATGCTGGTTTTGGGGGCACGCACATGGATGATTGAACTTCTACAGCATAAACACAGATAAAAAGCTTGCACAAACACTGATTTTTTTTTTTTTTTAACTGATTGCTTTTGACCCAGTTTGTTGAAGCTTAATGTGTCAGCTTAACCAAGGAAGAAGCAAAAAAGGAAGGAAAACTATTATTGGAGAAGTGTATCTCCTACTGATTCCAAATTGGGGGAAAAAGACAAAATGAAGAGGAGCAGACAGAAAAGAACCCAATACTGATGCATACTATTCGCACTGGTGTGTATTATTCACAAAATAAAACGGGCTAAAATTATTAAAAATACAGTGTAGCTCTCAAAGATGTGAACATAAATTGTTCATACCTGCTGAAGTTGGTTCCTCTTCAACTGAGACTGTGCAAAAATGCAGCAGGGGGGAGGGGTGGGGTGGGGCAAAGCAGGGACAGGGAAAGGGAAAAAAGAGAAAAAGAAAAATACAGGTGAAGAAATCCCAATCCATAAAGTTCTGCTGTCTCATTTACCTTTTCTCCATATATCTACAATAAGACATCATGTAAAACTTTATTCTAAACAGTTCAATCACCTTGGGTAACAGATGTTTCATTTTAGTGGATAGCTAAGCTAAAATGAGTGAAGCTCTTAGCTTACACTTATGATATTACACTCATAATATCACACTCTTGACTCTTCCTTCCAATTTATCTAATAGGGTAGGACAAACACTGCAATAGCAACGCTGAGAGGAAGAGTCAACTACTCTGCTGTCAAAGTCCTGTCAAAGTCATTGCTGGAGCTTGCTGCTTCAGTATAAAAGGGGAGCTGCTCTGAAGGCAAAATCTTCTGGAAAAATTGACTACAGGACCCAGTTAACTTGGTTAGCTGATGTCTGATGGCACAGCTAAATCCACTGCTGGTTAACAGGCATGATCCACAGCTTTTTCCTGTCCCTCCACCCCTTGTGTTCCCTTGAGTTTCTTCCCAGCATGTTGCTGTCAGTAATTAATTAGTGATCCTGAAATTAACTAATTAGGGAGAAAAAAAAAATGGTAGTTTAGGTGTTTAATTTGTTTATCTGCAAGGATGGAAGGGTGGGCATGGAAGGGGTTGTTCCTTGGTAGACTCCCCATTCCAGGGTTTTATTGTCTGAGGAAAACAATAAAAATCTGTATCTTCATACCAGAATCTTTCCTTTTTCATGATAGATAACCCCTTAAGTTACCCTCAGAAAGCACCTTTGACTGCAGACTGTCTATTACCTATACATTCAAAAGAAAGAAACAGATGTATCGACAGTAAAAGTGCATTTTAAAGGTACATCAGTGACCTAGTTCTTTCTTTCCTCGCAGTCAGTATGTTTTATATATATGGGCATCACAAAAACAGTTTTCTCACAGTCTGCCAAAGTTTTCAATGACAGAAAAAGCAGCAATCAAGTGTTTCTCACCTGGATACTCTAAAAGCACCTGGAAGTCTGAGACGTAATAAATGTGATATCGAGACCTTCACAATGTACTAAACTCAGGTATCCTTACTTTAATATTTTTTTCTCTTTTAAGGACTCTGTCCTACAATTTGAAATAACAGCTCCTTCTGTTAGATTTCTTGCAGATTAAGCTCCACACAAACAACACTCCTCCAGCCACAGCAAACATTGATCCACCCTGCTGTCTCCAGAGCTGGTGCTTGGTATGGATAAAGATTTCAAACATTTTCTCAAAGATCAGTGCCACGCCTGGTAAATTGACTTCTTTGGCTTCAGTATCACTCCACGTATTACACTGGGAGAAATTACCAACGGAGCAGGAAGATCTTTCCTCTTTGTAGTGAAACTTCCCTGGACGTAGCAGGGACAGCCATGTCAACACACGTTCAACAGACACCAACTGCATTTTAGACCAAGGGTATACAAACCTTGGCTAACTCAGTGCAGTGTTCTACATTCCACTGTATCAGACGATTAACGAGGTACACATCAGTTATTTCTAATTGCAGGGTTGTGCGGTGTCCTTTTGGGGGCTGTCAAATCCAATTGATTGAAAATAATGAATTACTATGTGAAGCATCAGCCAGCCATCCTCTTTCTAACTAAAGTTTTCTGAGGTAAACAGGTGATTTTCATTTATGAAGCTTGGTGTTCAGATAGACACTTAAGAAGGCTACATTACAAGAACGGTACCTTATTAAGCACATAATATAAAATGGCCTAAAAAGGCTACTGAGCAGTCATAGCCCTCTTTTGTAACTCCTCATTTAGTGTCTAGATGGGTATTTTGGAAGTGGATTCATCCATTTTGAAGAATATATATGTGTGAGGACAACATCACGCTTTTAAATTTTACAGTATTCTGTTCTTTTACTGTATAATTACTGAACTTAAGTAAAATGTGTTTTTAACAGTAGAGGATTTCAAGACAATTAAAGAAAGAAGAGAAAATACTACCCTATTGTTTTTAAATTGAACTAATCAGATACGTAATTAGTTCAATAACAACATGACAGCTGATGCCACAAAATTGAAAACGAGTATTTAAATTTTAAGAACAGAACCAGAAGTAAATAAACAAATTGCAAACTAAGTCAGTCAAGCATGTTGCAATTCCTCAAGGTAGCAGTCTCTTGGACTACACAAACAGAACAGAACATGAAAGTTACTTAGACCTTCTTAATGAATTTTACAAGCGCCAAAAATCTGTATCAGCTGCAAGTTTGTAATAAATAATTTAAAGTATTAGTGACTGTGCATTAAAACTGTTTAAATAAATATATATAAATAAGCACATATAAAAATATTCATTCCTGTAACCATTTTTTTTCCTGCTATTTGAATAATATTCTTAGATTTAATTATCAGGATGAATACCAATCCACTCTGCACTTTAGTATACAACCAAATAAAACAGGATAGCTGAATCTCAGATGAACTAAATCATTCAGATGCCAAGACAACTATGCACTTAACATTACTTGTCTGTTTATTTAGTTAATGTTGGCTATTTGATTGCTAGTTTAGGCTCTTTCAGGAACAGGCTACAATAATTTCTTGTCAGTTAGATTACAGTCATTGAGAAATGCTTTTGTACAGTGTAAAAAACCTAGTTCTGCTCAATGCTGCATTTCTTAACCTCATACAGAAATTAAAGATGCACATTAAAAATAAAAATGAACGTGCAGTTATGAACTTGTTTGTACTTCATGCAGAGTTTAAAAAAGTAATCAAATGAACTTAATCTCTTGCTATACATCAGAACTCCTTTCACCCCATAACTTGATACAACATATTTAAAAGCCAGCCGTCAGTAAGCTATTGCATATTCAGAGAATACACTATTTTTGCTTTATCATACTGGCTCAAACGCAGTGTCAGCACTCTGCTTTCCACTCTTTAAGTAAATGCACTAAATTACCATGCCAAAAATTTCCTACACAACACTGCTATTTTTTTTCCATCAGCAGTGATTTAAAACTTGAAGTTATTTTAAAAAAGCTATTTATACAGTGACTCATCTCCATAGTAATTATCTGTAATTTACTTTCTTTACTTATTTCAGAGGGGTGGAGAGGGAGTAAGTTGGAATTGCCTTGCTCTACTGAGCTGCCATGAGCTGGTGACTCATTACTCTGGATGCTAGATCACCCTCAGCCTGGTTTTCTCCTGATTCCACAGCAGGGAGACTTGCCCAGAGGAGCCAGGTATTCGACTTCCAAAAGCTTCCAAAGCAGTCATAGGCATCTCCAAGTCATGGCCTGATAACAGCATTGCATGACCTTAAAATGTAAACTACTCTGCAGCTTGAAAGCCTTTTCAAGAATATTTTTCTTCCCCTTTTAATGCATCATTGACAAAATGTAAGAAGACATACGGCAGCACAAACATTGGGTTTTATCTTCTTAGAGAAAATCTGATGTTCGCTTGGGAAAACTTCATCATGCTTTCTTTGGAGTTGAATAATATTGTGTGACAGTAGTGGGCAGAAAAAACCCAAGAAGACATAGGCAGATTTAGAAACCATACACCAGGATTCATATCATCCAAGATATTAGCTTTAGAGAGATAATATAATAATGCAATGCTTGGGTACTATCTGAATACCTATGCCAGTCCACTGATTATTTCTGTTACAACGGTAGAAGCCTTGACGGGTCTGAGGTTTGAAGCACAGGTAGCTCGAGGGAGGCAGACTGAGAATAACAGTGGGCTATACTACATCCTGTGTTAGTGAGCCACAGAATCACAGACTGGTTTAGGTTGGAAGGGACCTCAAAGCCCATCTAGTTCCAACCCTCTTCCATGGGTAGGGACACTCTCCACTAGCCCAGGATGCCTAAAGCCCCATCCAACTGTGACATATTATTGTTATATTATGACACATTGCATTAGTTTTGTATTTATATTTATATTAAGGCTTGTGTTATATTAATGTGAAATGTTTGCCTCTAACATTCAAATAAAGTATAAGATACATAGAATAAATTTAAATATATGACATTATCTCTATGGAAAAAGCTATGCAAGAGGTCTATAAAATTGTCCAAATGATGCAACTATGAACAGTAGGATCCAAGAGAAAACAACGTGTTTCTGAATGCAACGTCAAAAATAAATGATCAAATCTTATGACCTCAGAGGACCTACATGCTACAAATACTGCCTTCCTGAAAGTGCAGCATCAGCCATCAAGAAAATTGTTTTAATACTACAGACATTTCACTAAAAGTATGAGCTTAAGTAGTCTGTCTCTTCACCTGCTCCCCATTCAAGAGGCTTCAGGTCATTTTTCCATAAACTGGCTCAATCTTTGGTTCCCAGCACAGCCCTGTTGGGGGGTATTGGCATAACTGATGAGGCTGCCCATCATCTAACAGAGTTCTGGAACAAGCTCTGTTTCACTGAAGCTCCCCTTGCACCCAACCTTGCTCTGTCCCACGATGCCCAGTTAAATGAGCAAAAGACAGCTCCAAGCCACAGGTCAGATGATTATCTCAATTAATGTTAGAACAACTAACTCAACCGACTCGACTGGCTGCCGCTGCAACAACCAATATAAATAATTATCAACCTTTGTTATAAAGAGGAGGAGCTGGACCTATCAAACCCAACAGTTTTCAAGATGTGTGAATCTGAAAATGCACCATTTATGCCATTCAGGCAAAGTTGCATCTTTTTACATAAGAGGCTTTTATTTTGCAGTTTTGCAGTAAGATTGGGCTGTAATGTTAATTATAATTGCAGCATTGGGACATTGGCACATCCTCCACCATTCGCAGGCCTTTGGGAACAGCAGTGCCTCCTTCTAGCTTCAGCTGGGGAAGTTGTGCTTGCAGCTATGGTTGATAAACCCCAAAAGAAAAACAAGAAGGAAGACACTGGGCAACTCACTAGTGCATGTCAGAGATAACTCACTACGAACCTATAAAACTGTGCTTGGATGACAGATGCTAAATGGAAAATAAAGTCATTAATTAAGAAATCCAAGAAATGCCTGTGGTACTTAACAGGGGAAAGCTATCACTCTTCATAGGTTTCTGTCTCCTTAAGCATTTAAAACCTATGAAACAGTTGTTCTTTCTTCTCTTATTTCACAAAAGACATTTCGAACAAAAATTTGGTATCTGAGTAAAATTTCAGGTATTACTAAAATCTGGAATACTAGTGTCTTAAAATGACAGTGGCAAATGCATTCTCACTTAAAAAATAGTCTTCCTATTTTTTTTTTAAGCAACGTTGCCTGGTGGTGAATGAAAACTTGTTTAAATATGAAATAAAGTATTTATTTAGGTGAAATTCTGTATTTTGCAGAAAATGAGATTAGACGGTGATTTTTGTGGTCAGTGTCTTCACATTTACAACTGTAGATCGAGGAAGTCAATGGAGTGCCCACTGAGACTAGTACTTGGCAGGATGTTCTTAGGGAAAGCAGCATAAAAAGATTTAGTTTTAAAAGAATTATTAAGTTTTTAGTCAGCCATGGCTCTTGCCAAGGTTTCAAGAGCTGCCAAAGGCACAACAGTACTTGAAGCCATAATTCTGAAACCAGGAGTAGTCTGTAACAACTTGAAATATCACACAATTTTATACACAAGCACACACACATATGCAGCCATATGCAGTTTTGAGAAGGTGAGCGTGCTCCAAAAGAGCAAACAATGTAATGAGGAAATAACATAGCCCATCTATGTACAAACCCGAGTGTACTCACATAGCTAAGTGACTAAGACCATAAATCAGTGTACAGTAGTAGTAACAATGATAATTTTTTATTTTATAGGTATTGTCCCTCTTGGGGAAAAAAAAAACCCAAAACAACTGCAACCCACACCAAAAGCTTACTCAGATGGTCACAGTGTATTCAAGTCTGTTTTTGGACTTGTACAGGAGGCTGGATTAGCTCTCTCACTGCAGATATGTAGCCAAGTATTTGATCCAGGCCAAGTCAAAAGCACCTGAGTGATATCTCAGATGTACCATTCCTTTGTGCTGGGAGCTGAAAACGCATTGCATATCAGTCTGCAGGTGACAGGGGCTGACTGAGAGGGCAGGACTTGTCTGCTTTTGAGAACGGTTTATTCAAAGCCAGGACACCTTGCACAAAGGAGGAGGGCGAGGCTTTCTCAGAGGTACAGAAATTGAAGCTGAAACAAAACAGGACTGAGATAAGTAAAGACTGAAAAGGGTCTGAGCATCACCAAATCTTCCACCAGAAATAAGAAGGTAGAATTGCTACCACACTGCTTCACAACAGCCAATATCCAACAGAATGAGGAAAGAGCGAAAAGACAACAAATAATGCTCAAAACAAAGCAGAAAATAGCAGCCAAGACAAATAAACCCCAACTCTCCATGGTTTTGTAAAGCTGATACCAACTCAAACGTATGAACTTTCCGGGATAAATCTTATCCCAGACTATAGTCAACCATCCCACCTGGAAACCCACAGGAAAACCCAACGACTCTCAAAACCTAAAATTTCCGGACAAATATCTATCCTGCAATTTATAGTACTTTAAAAATACTTCGTGACATTTGGCAAATTTTCTAATATGCCAGTTAAAAAGGTTGTACTCCCACCTTTCCTGGGGAATGAAGCTGTGTAAACTAACAAGCAGACAACAATTTTATCATCATATGGAAAGTTTTTAGATTGCACCAAAATGAAATGAAAACTATTCAGTAGTCACTGTTCCACAGAAAGTACTCTTCCACATATTAAACAAAACTGCACAGGACCAGGGAATACAATTCTCAGTTCAAGTGCCTTGCTTGGTTCATAGGCCCAAAAGAAGAATTACCTTTTTTTTTTATTTATTTTTTTTTTTAAATCCAAGTCTATAGTACCCTTTTCAGAATGCCAGAGGGCCAGCATACTGCTTTACCAAGATAATTCCCATGCAACACAATCTTCAACACAGAAAATTTGAGCTACAAATTGTGTAACATGCCAAGAGGTGAATTCAGAGGAGCAGATGGCAGCTGAAATGGTGTTAGAGGAGTTCCATGCAGAGAGACATATCGCTTTGGTGTGGTATGTGTTTTTAATTGGGTTTTTTTAGTAACTTCAGGAACAAGGAACCAGAAATATCCTTCCATAAAGGTACATGTCGTGAATGTGGGTACAGAAAGAAGACTGATGGGTACAGAAAGAGTCCTGATGCAAGAATGGCAAAGTAGATAATTTTAAACAAATAAAACAATATTTTGATTGACCAGACTAAGTTTTGGAGACTAGAACACACTGCTTAAAGAATGATTGACATACTACTTTTTGACATACAAATTTACAGCTAATATTGGCTTAATATTCAACTTCAGTACAATCAGAGTAGATACCTAAATATATTTGAATCCATTATTGTTTAACGTTTAAAAATGCATGTTGAAAACCATGCATGATGTAGACTGTGTCAATAATGTTCAGTTTGAATATAACACTGCCCACATCTAGATCTCAAAGAATTTATTACTATATTAACAACAGCAGCAATTGCTAACAGAAAATGTTAATTTATGTAAGGATATCTGCACAGGCCATATTAAACCTGGAACTTTTAAAATCTAGCACATTGTTTTGCCCTAAAACAAGAGCCACAAAACATCTTACTTTAAACCCAGAGTGGTTTGAAGTTTCAACAAATTACTGTGCTCTAGCCTGGTTCTATTGAGCACGCAAAGTTCTTTGCTGGCAGCTGTATTTCAACAAATGGAAGTGCCGAAAGAGAAACACGCCTAAACATGAGTGTAAAAACGGATGTTTTCTCTCTTGCTGACACTAACATGACTTTGCTATATGCAGTGAAACAAGACAAGTGAGAACAAGATGCTATGAGGCAAAAAGATACACCTGGCGTGAGATTTCTTTATTCTCTCAGAAGTGCTGCACTTTTCCCCTTAATCTGTCATCTACATACTATTCATAATATTTTAGAAAATAATTAAAACTTGAGTATTCAAGGCTTTTTCTCATGAACAAGTGGAGATAATTTATATTGATTTTTTCTTTTATCTAAATTAATAAAGCCACTAGAAGTCAAAAGTTTATCAGCCTGTCTGACTTCACCCTTGTAAGAACAGCATTTTCAGAGCAGCCGTCAGTCAGCACTCTGGTGCTCCTCTGTGCCTCTCAATTTTCATTAGTGTAGGAGTCAGGCCTATTGATTTTGAGGTTTTTTGGGGGTTTTTTTAAAGATTTTTTTCATCCCAAGTATATGGATTTTCTGAAGCCCACCTCACCCCTGCTTTCCCATACGTTCCTCAGAGCAGATTTATTCATTTTCTGTGCACTTTCTAGTAGAAGCTCAGCTCTGTGCTTTCAGAGGATGCTTAGCAGCCTCTCCAGTGGATCCATTTCAAAAGTAATCCCAACCAGTACCTCCTGGCATGGGAAATAAGAGCTGTCGGACTCTGGTGAGCTGTGTTAAAAATGTGCCCTTAATTCCTTTTGATTTTCCCTCTTCTGTGCTGCAAACCAACAGCAAAAGCTCTCCTAGCACTAACCCCCCTTTCCACTGCATGCCATTACAGACCATCACAGAAAGAAGGATTTCTATTCATATAATCTGTTCTCCTTGGCACTTGAGATGTTTCAAATGCTTTTTATTTGGTTGGTTCAGGTCAGAGTCATGCAAATAAATAATATTGGCTTCTGGATTCAGTAATGTCATGTGTTCTTAAAAAAACATATGGAAATGCAGGATACACTGAGGAAGCTGTATGGTGCCCTGAATCACCGAGTACAAGACTCGTGATCTCACCTTTTATCTGCTGATGTGGCACTTTTGTCAATGGCTGTCAACTCACCATTCTGAATTCCAGACATCGGACAATATATAAGATTTTATAATCTTCAGAGATGCTGTGGGGTCCCCCTCCTTGGAGATATCCAAAAGCTGCCTTGACATGGTCCTGGACAACCAGCTTGAGCAGAGCGGTTTGGATTAGAGGACCTCCAGAGATCCCTTTGCAGCCCAGCCCTGCCACGATTCTATGAATCGTGTTCTTTAAAGAACTACTGAGACAAGGGCTGTGCAATGGGAGAGAAACAAAACACATTTCTATGATTACTCAGCTTTGATCCTTTAAGCGCTTGCCACCTCGCAGTCTCTTCACACAGTGATCTAACATGCGTTTTACGGCATGTCGGCTGTCATGCCATCATTACTGAAATAAATTACATTTAAAGGACTAATTACAATGACAGTGATGGGAAAATTCCTACTGCATCCATAGTTTTCATCTCTAACGTTCAAAGTAAATACATTTAAGTGTTCTAAGTGTATGTTTCTGGAAATCTGGGAAAATGACAGGCAAATGCTCACATACTTAACTTGAAGGAACTACCAGGAAAAACTTGACTGGAACATGATTGATTTTCATTGCAGTTAAGTGCACTAAGGAAGAAGAAATTACTAGCTTGTCTTCTCCATCATTAATTGCTTTTTTCAGGACAGAACCTGAAGAATAATCTTTTCTTCCCCCTTAACTAATGGGAAAAAAAGCATACGTTAAGAAGTTAAAAACTTTATATTTGGGTCAACCTAAGACTTCCTTTCTTGTAGTGAAATACATCAGCCTAACTTCAACCCTTTTAAGAAACAAATATAAAACCTCAACAATTTTAAAACACTTGGAATTTTTTTTTTGTTTAATTAAAAATTAGGCAACACTATACATTGTCTCAAAAAAATATTTTCATGAATATTTTCCCTCATTTTTAGCCTACACCTTTTTGTGTTAGTTTTTAGGTCAAAGATACATGTGTTAGTTTTTAAAGTAAAAAATTCCTTCTGAATTTAACTCACACTCATGAATAATTTGCATGGCCCCCATGGCATTTTCCAGTTAATATTCATGAAAAAAAAAAAGTTAAAAAAAAGAGTTCAGCCTTAAAGATGGGCAATCTAAATACCCCTAATGCTAACAGAAGCAGTTTTATTGCATTTTCAATTGCTTAACTTTGTACAACATTGTCAAAGTTAACACTACATAGTATCTAATACTAGTACCTAATAACAAAATAAACTTGAAATAACTCCACTGAGTTAACTACAAGACAAAAATTAGTCCCACAATATTTTGTCAAGCAAAATTATATTTTCCCCTCCAAACCCTTTCTTTTTTACACTAGGAATTTTATGATGACTTCACTGAACAGAAAATAATCCCCTTAAGGAAATTCACTAGAATATTAAATTTTAAATTAAACCATGTATTTTAAAGTCTTTGTTAATTACTATGTACAGCATTCTGCAAGTGCTTTCTACATCAAAGATTATTATGACTAAATGCAAGATATATTCAAGAAGTAGACATAAAAAATAGTCATGAATTATTCATCTGGTGAGCAAAGTCTTCCACTTCATAAATATTAGATGTTTTAACTTAGTGAATTTTAGCCATGACTCTGCAATAAAAGGACAAAATGCCACACTATGTATGTAAATAAAAATACAGACACGTACACGTATATACATACATACATGCCCTCCTACCGTAGGCTCTTATCTGCTACCAATGAAAAAAGCTAAAGAGCTAATATTTGACTGAATTTCCTGCACTTTTTGATTCTTTGCACCACACAGAAGTCTTTACATGAGATTAACTTCATAAATATAGAAGTCACTGACTGAATTTATTGTCTCCTGATGACCTGGAATAAATCAGTCAACTACACATTTATATTACTTTCCACTGGCTGTGCCTCTTTTACTGTCCTATCTTACAGTTTTAGAATTTTTTTAACGGCATCTCACACCACTAAGGGACAATTCAGACCTATATAATGCAGATAAAACTACCACTGAAATCAATGGAGTTTAGTCTAGCTGCAACGAAACCCAAGCTTACAACCCCAGGGTAATTAATTCCTATGTAATTAGGTCAAGCTTTCCCAGCAGAAAGTGATCGTGTAAATCTTGCTACCATTTTGCCAGGACAAATGCATACCCCAATGAGTGAGAAGCTTAATGAGGTTCTAGATGCTTCCTAAAACGTATTACAGTGCAAAAATCTTCAGCCTTCACTCCCCACATGGCCTCACAAGTCTGGGGAAGATTAGTAGCTGCATGTCTGTGATTGGCCACCGTGCATCAAGGAGATCTATCAGGTCACAGGAGAGGGTCTTTTTTTCCCCTTTCTTTAAATACTGGCAGAATCTTCTGTGGTCCTCAGGGCACAGGACAGCTCAATTTAATGAGCTTTCTTTTCTTTCCGACAGTCTTACATCCTATTTATACAGTAACTTAAAAAGTGACAGTCGCTTTGGTGGATTGAAGGACATGGTAAAAAGTAAGGAACGGATGATGATGTTTGTTTCCCATTGACATTAAAGAAGAAAGAAGTTAATGCTAAGTCCATGTTATCCCCAAAAATTGAACCAGTAAACTGAAAACAAATTAACCAAAATTTTTCTATCCATGTTTCCTCTCCAACTTTTAAAAGTCCTTTTCCCTTTCTTTCTTAGTTATCTTGAAGATTTTAAATGCTACTACTTGTCTGTTTTCTGTATTGTTCTGCACTGTACAGTGACATGAGGGATGTTCCCTTTTTTATAATTAAGAGTCCAAATTGCTTTTCAAAAAAACAATTGATGCAGATCTTGTAAATAAATTATTTTTTTACTTGACAAAAACTTGTTTTGTTTGCTTGGTTTTGGTTTTGTTCTGTGTGATGTGTACTGTGTACATCTTCAAGTACAATATTCCATAAGTGTCCTGAATTGTTTAGATTACTACTGTGTTTTGGTGATTTGTTTCCAAACTACGATGTTAGAGACACTAGTTTTTTAGGTTGTTCATATATCAAACTTCTTTCAGCTCTCTTACACCAAAACACTTATACTTTACTGAACTGTCACGCTTTACTGAAAGGGTTTTCAGATACTGGCACAGGCTGCCCAAGAAGGTGGTTGAGACACCATTCCTGGAGGTGTTTAAAAGAAGAGTAGTTGTTGTGCTTGGTGACATGGTCTAGAGTTGGGCCTGGTAGGGCTGAATAGATGGTTGGACTCAATGATCTTGAAGGTCTTTTCCAACCAAAACCATTCTATGATTCTATGAAAATGTTAATATGGTTCTTGTATGCCTTTCCAAAGGGTATCTCATACATGACCCATGGTCTGCATCAACTCTTGCAAGTATGAGCTTGTTGTCTGCTGCTGCTCTCCTATCAAATTATATTTATAGGTTGCCATCACCTCATATCACTGTCTTGTGATTCTTTTTCCTTAATCCTTCCAGTAAGATTGCCATCACCATAGTGTCATTTGTACCTGGTGTTATTCAAGGGCCCACATCTGGACCCACAAAGAGTCCCATGTTCAGAAACATCTTCTAAAACTGTGTTGATGAAAGTCAGAACAATCCCAAAGAACTTGTAATTTCTTATTTTAGATAACAACCAGTACTAACATTTGCTTTTAAACAACTCTTGCAGTTGTCCAAGGTAAAAGCAGAACCTTCACAATTTATCCCTGACACTAAGCTGCTGATCATTTCTGGTGTACTTCGATAATACTACAAGGTTTCATACTACTCATCCTTTCATTCATCAACATTATTACAGGAATATTTATGGGAAACTTTATTTTTATATTCAGCTTCTCTCTGAGAGCTCATCACATTGGATTACACAGCCTCACACTTTGAACGCACGCACTCACGGTATCCTCCTCTTTCAGGCTGGGATGACTGTTGACATTATACTCTGCACAAGTACCGTGTACAGCTTGCAACATCAGGATGCCTACATTACAATGATTCTGCTATATGACTGCATGCCAGATTAATATATTTTCTTGCTCCGTGGTTTGCTCATCAGCAACCTGTATTTTCTCACAGCTCAAAGAATTATTTTGCTCTGTGACACAGAGTCCATTTTCCATCATCTTGCACACTTATTTTTAATATTAGGAATAAATATTACAGTAAATTACATTCTGGATACAGAGACATAACAGATCTTTTTTAAAAACACCTAAAATCAGTTTGATACTTCTTATAACACTGCTAAACCAGATTTGGATTAATATATCCAGTTCTTGCGCCTACATTTCAGCAAAGACTTGAAAATATATTAAAAAAAGATAAAATTAACACCTTAGAAGTGCTACCAGAACAAGAGACATTAGACACAATCAGAAGTAAGGGTTAAAGAGTTCTGTTACTCAGGTGATGGAACCCTAAAATAGAGAACCATCTGAACACTATTTACATATCGAAAATCTGATGCTGAAAAGATTTTTAAATACATTGTTCTGGAAAAGATAATAAATTGAAATAAATTGAAGACATTGACCTCAAAATGTGACGTTTCTAGCTGAAGGTGTAACTGGATATTGTACCACAGTTATAGTCAAGTAAATGGTCAGAAAAAAAACAATACCCTGAAATACAAATAATCAAAACAATGGCGTTTTCCAGATAATTTTAGAGCAGAGACTGCAACTAGATCAGTTGGGCTTCTCGCACCTCATCAATCCCCTACTCTAAAATTCCCTCTTCCTTCTGTATATACCACATGCAAAAGCCTGGTGAGAAATGTAAAGATTTAGCCTGACTGGACTTCATTCAGCAATATTTGGGTGTGATGGCACACCATGATTTACAAGAGTTCAGCCTGTATTTCCTAATGGTCAGTTCTGGTCCTAACCTTAAAGATTCCTCATAGCCAAATCTACCTATAGACAGTATATTTTTCTACCATGAAGAATGATGCCTGTATTTTCAGCTCCTCTGTCACCGTTTTGCCCTGACAAAGGGTCTGAGGACCCTTATTCAGGTTTCTTAAGACTTTTCTGGATTTCTGAAGAGTGGAAGTGTGTACTCCTACAGATCACATAGTCCTACAGATTACACGCACCACTTACCCACAAAACTTAATTTTCCTGAAGTTTCACTTGAACTGTGGCATCAGTTCCCTCCCCTTCTTTTGTGCTACTACTCAGCTGCTTTGCTAGGCTGTTTTGATTCCTTTTAATTACGCTCCCTTCATCACTTTGTTCTCACCAGGTAGGCCATTGCCGTTATGTTTCACTGTACTACACTCTGGTTTTCTATTAATCTCATTCTCTTTGCTGCTCCAGTTCTCTCCAGACAGACCGCTGCCAGTGCGTTTCATGTACCACATGCTGGGTAATGACATGAAAAAAAAGTTCTGTGTTTATAAAAGCTAAATTGTCACCTTCCTATTCAGATATGCCAGTGAGGATTGTAAAGGTACAAACAAACTAACTAGGCTTGTTAAGCTGCAGATCCAAGTTCCACCTTCTGTCTTGATCAACTCCTGGATTTCTCCACGGTGGGGATCTGCCCCACCAAGCTCAGTGACTTCACTGGAGAAAAATGGGAGCTTTCTTGGGCAGGCAAAATGGCATTCGGTAACATCACAAGTCTCACAGGACAATTGGTCCTACAGAGCTGAAGCAGGCAGGAAAATTTGGAAAGAAAGGTGAAAGGTAGGCAGCAAACAGGGATGTGATTTAGGTCTACCAAGTAAAGGAAGAAGTACGAAGTTACTCTGTGCCATTTCTGAATGAACACAGCTCATGAGAAACATGGGCCCAACAGTGCTTATTACAGAGTATGAATTACATTCAGTGGCAAAAAACCCCACCCACATCAAAAATCATATTTAATTAAATTCTGATTAATCAGATTATTGTTGTTTTAATATTTCTTCTCCTAAACAAGGGTTGGATATTTCTCTAAAAGTATTGCTAAGAGTTTGATTTCAGCAAGGCCAGACAAGAACTGTGTAATTTAATTCCTTCTGTATTTAACTGTAAGATGCATGAAAGAAATGCATCACAATTCTAGATGGTATCAGAATTCATGGCCTGTTAGTTTAATATTCGTATTCCTTATTTTAGGAAACTTTTTATTTCATGGTCTTTGGGCATTCATATATTCAGCTGTAATGCTTGAAATATTAACCTATCTAATTTTGGATTGCTGATTCTTTGAGAAAGCTCAGGTCCCTTCTTCCACCCTGAGAGAGCAAGTGATGAATGTACTGTTTTGGAAGTATCCACCACTTGAATTCAGATTGATATATTTAATTACTTTGTTTACGCTACATTGGTCAGAGTCTGCTGTTCTCATACAACTAAGACTGATCCCAGTGACACCACTAGTGAGGACAAAGTTAATCCAATGCTTACTTCTGTTGCTGACTTACGCTAATGTATTGTTCAGCTATGAGCTAATGACTCCTGCAGATGTTTCTTATTTCATGCCAGGAAAAGCAGAAGCTGAAATTAAATATTTTCCTTTTTATGACCATTATAGTCCTTCTTATAAATTATAGTCTGTTCAGTCATATTTTTGAATAAATCAAACGACACTGACAACACAGTTTCCCTGTCTGAAAAATTAATCTTACAGGACCAAATTCTGGCCTCATTAGACTGTTTGTAATGAATAATATAACTGATGATTAAAAAGTTGACCTGTTGAAGAGGGAGAGGAAATTAAGAATTTTTAATCAAGACATACCTCTCTCTCTTTTTCAACAAGAGTACATTTGTACTTAGACACATTGGCGTGTCTCTGTCTTCCAGTTATTTCACACCCTTACTGCCACCACTTTATTTACACATGGAGAAACCCCGGATGACATCTTCAAGAATGGGTTTTGGTTACTCTAATGCAAACTCAAATTTATTTTGCTCTATTCAGAACTAAATGTGGTGGCTAGATAATACTAATCTGATCATAGAATCATGGAATGGTCTGGATTGGAAGGGACCCCAAGGATCATAGACTTTCAACCCCCCTAACACAGACAGGGCCACCAACCTCCAGATCTGGATCTATACAAGGTTGCCCAGGGCCCCATCCAACCTGGCCTTGAACACCTCCAGGGATAGGGCATCCACCACCTCTCTGGGCAGCCTGTTCCAGCACCTCACCACTCTCTCTGTAAAGAACTTCACCCTAATATCTAATTTAAACTTTCCCTCCTTTAGCTTCAATCCATTCCCCCTTGTCCTGCCATTGTCTACCCTTTTAAAAAGTTGGTTTCCCTCCTGTTTCTCTCCTCCCTTCAGGGACTGGAACGCTGCAATGAGTTCCCCCCACAGACTCTCTTCTCCAGGCTGAACAAGCCCAACTCCTTCAGCCTCTCTTCGTAGGGGAGGTGCTCCAGCCCTCTCATCATCTTCATGGCATCCTCTGAACCCTACATCTTTCTTGTATTGCGGGCCCACAGGACTCCAGATGAGGCCTTACAAGAGCAGAGTAGAGAGGGACAATCACCTCCCTGTCCCTGCTGGCCACCCCTCTTTCTCATCCACCAGAATCTGGATGGTTTCCTTTCCTTCTGTTGTATCAACCACACCACTCAGCTTGGTGTCATCCGCAAACTTGCTGAGGGTGCACACAATTCCATCATCCATGTCATTGATAAAGATGTTAAAAAGCACAGGTCCCAAGACAGACCCCCTGGGAGACACTGCTTGCCACCAGCCCCCACCTGGATCTGCACTGAGCTTTAGCTGTTAAAAATGATTTTTCTTAATGGCTTCTCAGGGCTTTAGGGACTGATCCACAACCAAGATTCTGTTACAAGCCTTGACCTTGTCTGTGCATATGCAGGTCTTGTGCCAGCACAGGGCTGCAACTACTACAGTCTTTTGCTCAGGCATATCTCAGTGGTTGAGAATCCCCACTAATGGTGTTAACTCTCTCTGTAACAGTAGGAATGTTATTAGTTCATACTGTCCCAACAGCAGTAAGCTGCCTGATGTAGTAGAAGGACTCATTTACCATTAGAACAGGGCTTGTCTGTGCAGAACTAAACAAAAAAAAAAAAAGTGGTTTTGAATATCTGAAAATGGGGTGGTTTGGGTTTTATTGTGCCTTTTAAACAAAATTAATACTTAAACAGGTATATTCCACTGAGACATAAATGCTGATATCTGTACTCGCTGTAGGTTCTCACCGAGAATCTAATTTTCCCCTTAATTAAATGCAATTTGTTGGTTTGTGCATAAAACTCTTGGATCCGAGCTTTTTACTTTTCCTAAACCTCCAGTCACTGCAGCTGGAAAATAAGCAGGGAAATAAGCAATTTTTAATGAGTGCATATACTACTATTGTGTGGATAAAGAACTGGACATAAAAAAAAAAACAAAAACCCACAACTGTTTTCCCATTCTGGTACATTTCTAATAATGTACTAAATCTTCCTCAGCTACCCTTTTTCTTGGCACTAACCATCCTCTGCATCCCATGGCATGCTGCTTCTGGGGTCACCACATCTCTGTGTCGATGTGACATAATGTCAAAGCACATGAGTCTTCAGCACACCTTGGCAAAAAAGCTTCAATGACACTCACACAGCAAAACCCTGAAGAGGAAGCAACCTTTGGATGTTGCAGCTGAATAACTGCAGACACTTTCCTTGGTCTCCCCAGTGCAACCTCACAGGCAGTGTCCCTCTTCTGTCATTTCTCAGGAAGCAGGACCATGTGTCAACCTGCCACAGGCACCAAAACCATTTCATCCTTTGTCAGTTACAGCAAGGAGTGCAGGTATTTCTGCAGAATAAACTTCTGAAATTGCACAGTTTAGCATGTTCATGCCCATTCTTCCTCGTGAAATCAAACTTGAAGATAAGAAACATTTGCATGAAGGATTCTTTTAAGTATCCTAACATCTGAGAATCGATTGTTTTGGTTAGTCCCAGCCTCCACACCCTCCATTTTCTCTCAGTGGATAAGCAGTGCTCTCTTCACCTAAGATCCCACAGCAACACCTTCTTCACATGGTTCATGGTTGGACTGAACCTCTCCTGCCACTCCCCGTGCCAGAGAAACAAAGAATGAGGCTGTATCTTGCTCATATTTTTCCTCATTGGTGGCTTTTGCTACAACACATCTGGAGTTTGGGAACTACTATAACTATTTTGCCTTGCTTTGTTTTGTCAGGTTTTTATAAAGCACATTAATTGTTGGTTCACAGCCAATTCATTTAGCCTTCAATTTGCATCTGACGATGTAGTTGCTTCTAGACTAGGTTTGAAATTATCTCAGGTCACTGTCAACAAACATTCCTAAGGTTAGCATTAGAAACACAGAAGTCAAAAGACAAAACAACGACAAAAATATGAGTCACAATGTGAATAAAGACATAACTGTCAAAACCTGGCATTGTGTTGACTAATTTATTAATCTTTTTTGCATGCATGTCATTATACAGCCTCTTTTTTCATAACAAACCATTCATGCCTTTTCCTTTCTTAATAGGGTCTAACAGTTTCTTTCTAAATAGATATTAGAAATTACTCATACTGCACTTGAAAAAACCTAATAATTGTGTTGTGTTTGAAAAATACAGTTTGCCTGAACTACCTTCTAACTGGATGCAAACACTTTGGCATACCTCTACCAGGTACCTGAATTGGCAGTTAGCTGTTTTTTAACCTGTGACCCAGGTTAAAATGTAAGCCCTCCTCTGCTACAGCGAAGAAACCAGCAAATCTCTAAGATACTAACAGCAGCACCTGACTTACTGATTTGTCATAGATTCTTCTTACTTTGCAGAATCGATTAAATTCCAGACAGTGCTTTTTCTGTCTTGTGCTGCCAAATCTTTTTCTTCCAGATTTAAACGAAGAATGAAGCATTTTGTGTAAATCCTCTTAGAAACACACATACCTCCATGGACAAGAGAAACTTTACTTTTGTCCTCTTTCTGTTTGCACAGTAAAAGGCACCAGACTCCCCAAAAAACGTTACTTATGTTTAGAAGAAAAATCAACTTTACGGCAGTTACCAAAGCTCCAGCTATGTTTTTCCTCTCTAGTTTTTTCCTGGACCTGTAGCTAGAAAGACCTGTTGAGCAAACATGGTTCAACAGAAGCCAAACAGTTATTGCCGCTCAAAGCCATGAGGAAACACAAAGCATACTGGCTGGGATTTAGAGGAAGGACTCTGGCATTTACAGGTATCTTGGACTTCCCCTCTGAAATAGAAGCTCTGAATCCATGCACACACACCCTGTCTTCCTGAATGATTACACAGGATATAGATCTGCAACCTGTACTTCTTTCGATGCTCTTTTTGGTGGATAAGAGGAGTAACAAGTGCATTGACCAGAGGACAGCTGCACATCCTTCTGCAACGCTACCTATTGTGTGGATGCACTGGTGTAGAGATGGAGGGCAAGTAAGAGGTGTTTATGAACTGCAATACAATATTTGGAGCATCTCCATGAGGATTTGAAGTCTGAGCATTTGTATCCCATTTTCTATGTAGAAAATGTTCATATGGCAAGCCTAAATATTTGAAGCTGTTTTGACCACCCCTTTCAGTTGCTTAGGAAAGGGGGAAGGAATGTGTGGGACATCTGAGTTTTATGCATATCTAGGACAGATAAGCAAAGTAGATTATATATGCATATCTTGTACCCATCCGTTTGAAAAAAACATTAAAACCTTGCATGCATTCACGCACATTTGAATTAGATATTTGTCGAAAATATAGATCAGAAGAGTGGAACTATGCATATTTGCACCAATTATGCATGAAGAGACACATGAGCTGAATAGCAGCATAAATACCAAGGAAGTTAAAGTGTGGCTTCACCAAATCATGTAGCTTAAATTCTACCTCACCCTTTCTAGTTTCAGTGACTAAAAAATCAAACTTATGTCAAGCCATTGCACGTGGGTTTTTTTGACTTCAGAATTGCCTGTTTTACAGTTAAATCAGTCCAGTGCATGATTCAAAAAGAAAATGAAATGGGTCACTGGACTTTGTACATCAAATATTCTAATATTAGAGATATAGCCAGAGAGGACCAGCTGCAACTATTAGTTTTAATCTCACTGACTACTGTTGTTTAACATAAGAAATAATGTATTGACTCTCCTAACTCATGGTCTGATGGCAATTCTCAAGCAGGTGTTCAGCTCAAGTAATATATCTGAAATATCGATTCTGCAATCTTAATTTAGCATTGAATCTCATGCCCTAATCGTTTTGTTCATTAATATTATAACATAAATATGACAGAATTATTATTAATCATTATTTTATAACATCATCAAATTGAGAAAGCTACACACCTGTGATACATGAAAAACTCTGAGTACATCTAAATGGAAGTATTCATATGCTTCATTTAGTCAGCACTTTACCTACATTCTTATTATCAATTCTGGGGCCAAATTAAAAAGATGTCTGACTTGTCTTGCCATTAAATAGCTGAAAACCCACCCTGGATAACACCCCATGCCACAGTGGAGTGGCTGTACCTCTCCCAGTGTGTACCATGATCCCGCATCCCTGGGTGCATGTAAAGATGAGCATGTGGCATGTAGTGTCTTTCCACTCCCAAAACAACGAACCCAGGTAATTTACTATGCAAATGGAGGAACAGGAGAGGAACCACTGGGGTCCTTCAGCCTGGTTATTAACAGCTGACTTGAACTGATGCAGCTAAGGCTGCAGTCCAGCCAAAAAGCCTGACATGAGGTAAGTATGGTGAAACATCCTTCAGATGCCTCTGTATGAGCCAGCAGAAGCTGGAATGTAGCAGCACCATTTCAGTTCATCCATTATCCAGATTACCCCAACTTCTCATTAACTTATGCTGAAGTGCTATTGAATAAAAATGTTTCCCTGAGAACTGAAAGGACTTTTTCCTTCCTGTTATTTTGACTGATAATCTTCATAGAAGTTCGATAATGAACTTTGGTCTTTCAAATGCCAGTTCCCATTTTATAAGATTACCTTTGTATGATTCCCCAGTTTTGTTAACTCTTTGCAACAAATCCTACGTTTATGCAGTAGCCTAATAGAAGAAACTCTAAACCATAAACCTACTAGGAAGTTCCTGCAATTACATGTCTGGGGGAGGGGGTGTGGGGAGAGGTGTTAAAAAATCCCACCAAAACATTTCCACCTAAAACGTTTAGTTGTTCCCCCATCCATGTAAAGTGGGATTCTGAGGGTACTCCTTTTCTGCAAAAAGGTACATAAAAATCTCATTTGATGTATACCACCTTACTTCTATATTCCAATCTCTATCCACTTCTACCAACAGTTCTTGGTCTTTAACATACTTACAAACAAGGCATATTTGTTCAAGACAATACTAGTTGCGTATAATACAATTTATAATCTTAACAAGCTCATTTAGTATTCTGGAACTGCACAGAAAAAAAAATGGTAGGAGAGTAGAGTAGATACATTATTCCACACTGTGTTAAACGCTTAAGAGAATTTTGCATTCGGGAACAGAGTGCCAAACAGCAAAGGTCAGATCTTGCACCTTTAAGCAAATGACTTAACAGAGATTTTAAATTAAAAGGAAAGGAGCGTACAAAGGCATCAGATCCCACAGAATTACAGGGTGAAAAGAAATTTGTGAGCTACTAATAACAACTTTTCCCAGTTAGAAAAATTACATTTATTCAGAGAAACATTTAGGCACTCTTATTCTTCTGCTTCTGAGCATAAGAATATTTGTTACTGGAAAAAAGGAAAAAGGTTTGTGACTGTGGTGGGTTGATGCAGGCTGAGGGCCAGGTGCCTACTGGAGCAACTCTACCACTCCCCTTCTTCAGCTGGGCAGGGGAGAGAAAATGTCACAAAAGGCTCAAGAGAAGGACAGAGATCAGGCACCCATTACTGTCACAAGCCAAACAAGCTCAACTTGGGAAAATTAAGTTCTTCACCAACTACCCTGGCATGAGTTGCTTCCATGGGGTGCAGACCTTCAGGAACAGACTGCTCCAGTGTGGGTCCCCCATGGAGTCACAGGAACCTTCTCCGGATTTGGCTTCCCATGGGGTCACAACCTCCTTCATGTGTCTCCTCCTGCTCTACCACGGACCTCCATGGGCTGCAGGGGGACAGCCTACATCACCATGGTCTTTTCATGAGCCTGCATGGGAATCTTGACTCCAGTGCCTGGAGGTCCTCCTGCCCTCCTTCTGCACTGAGCTTGGTGTCTGCAGAGTTGTTCCTCTCACACCTTCTCATTCCTCTCTCTGGCTGCAATGACTTCTCATGTGGGCTTTTTTTTTCCCTTCTGAACTCTGTTCCCCCCAGAGGTACTACCACTGTCACTGATGGGCTCAGCCTTGACCAGAAGTAGGTCCATCGGAGAAGACTGACATTGGCTCTTATCAGACATGGAGGAAACTTCTAGCAGCTTCTCTCATAAGCCAACGCTGTGGCTCCCCACTACTAGAACCTTGCCACCTAATACAATGAACTACTGCATCTTGTTATCACATTAGTATTTCCCTATTTCATTACTTTAAATATAAGTAAACATGCAGGGTGAGAAAAAGGTAAGCAAATGTGGTTCAAAGTTATCATAAATTTTGCTCTGCTTAATGAGTTCTTTATATAAATAGTTTTACAAAAAACATCTGGAAAATAACTTAGGAAGGGAAAGAAACAACAGCAGTGTCCATCTGTCTCTAGGTTTCAATATTCAGCTTTTAATTTTCGTTTCTTTACTCTGGAACTGCACTGCATTCAGAAATTGCATTAACCTGAACACCATCAGGTTTTCCATCTGATTATTTTTGCCTAAGAAATCTAAAATCTTCTAATCTGAATCTCCTAGGATGCCAGAATTATCATCTCATTAAAGACCAATTTGCCTTTTCAGCTAAAGAATCAGCTTCCTTCTGGCATTTTTATTTCAGTAAGTTGTTTCCATGCTGTTGAGTCACATCCTTCTGCATAAAAATCCAGGAGCACACTATATTATATAAAACGGGAGTGCGAACAGAAGCGGTACTTTAGGAACATTTATTTCTTAAGTCTAAATTTTATGAGAACTTAGGCTGTCTTGTCTCTTCAGAAACATCAAACTATTTATTTTATATTAGCCAAGAAACTAACAGAAAATAGAAGTGAATCTATAAAGCTACCACAGCATTGTAGCAAAACAGGAGAGCAATTAATCCCTGAGCCTTATCAATAATTCTTAGTGTGTAATGTAGTTGAAAAGTATAAAAAGTTCTGCAGTTATTCTCTTCTTAGAAGTCAAACAAGAACATACAGGTCTCTGACTTAATACTGGGCAGAGATAATGGCATACATAAAAAGATGATCTAATACACGGAATTCTCTTAAGGGCACTAACAATCTCCTTGTAATTTAAAAAATGAAACACGTTTCGTGTGGTTTTAATGACATAAACACAAAAGGAAACAAACAAAATGGAGAGAGATCTATCTTATACACTCAGCTCTTCGAGATTATATAGAACCAAGCAGGCTAGGACAGGGCTAAGTCTAGGCTTTGGCCAACCTGACAAGCAGAGGCTCTGCAAAAAATGTTCTGTTGTTCTAACCAGCACTTGCATGGCTCCATAGAAACTACAGATCTCCAGATCTTCCCTCACTGGCCCAAAATAAACAACATGGAGCCACCAAGTCAACATAGTATGGAACTTCAGTACAGCCTAGCAGCAATGTCAGCAAGTCTCACAGGCACTACTTCAGAGGTACTAATAGATGTGAAATATGCATAAAGTAATGTACCAGAACATTTATTCCATTAGATCTTGATGTGTCATGTGCTGGATTCAACTGCTACAGCTGTTGCCCACCAAAACCTCTTTCTTTTGAAGCAGCTGAATTTTTTGCAGGCTTCTTTTTCCAGATAATGTTACCTATCCAAAGTGTGGTTTCCCTTGGCTGTTAGCACAAGCTCTCCACAGATTTTTATGTGTTGCCTATTATATTGGCAGATCTGGAAAAACATAATTGGCTTATTCTGCGTGCTTGTTTGAAAACAGTTTCAAACATATCAGGCCACTGACACATCATATTGCAAGGGAAAACACCAATATTTTTTCTGTCCCTTCTTTTGTCTCTTCTTCACTCCTTAAAACACGGAAAAAAATCCTGACCAGCTGCAGACAGGAACCCAGTAGAAATAGACATGGCTCAAAGGAGATGCTTCCTTTCCAGTTCCCCTGTCTGGGCATGTCTGATCTGCTGCCTGCCAAGTCTTCTTTCTGGAGAAAAGAGGCCTCAGGGGAAATCTTACCCAACTGTATAAAACACCTTTTCAGCTGAGAGTGTGGTCAAACACTGGAACAGGTAGCCTGGAGAAGTTGTGGAGTCTCTATCAAAACCTCTCACATGGAGACAAAACCCAACTGGACATGGACTGATTGACAATGTGGGTTAAGACTAGCTGACCTCAGCTGTTCTGTGACTGTGGGATACTATCACTATGAGTTTCAGCTTCAGTACTCAGAGGTTCTTTTAATAAAATATCAGCTCCAGTCTAACTGAACACAATTGTGTGTCACTCAAGGGAAAGAGTTTCCAGGATTACTTGCTCAATTTATTGATGTTGATGCAATACTTTTCAATGCTGATGTGGTTTGGTCATTGCTAGAAACAACCATGGGAGATTTAAATGGCCCTGGGGGGTGCTAGCAACCAGGGCTGCTGTGAACAGGAGAAACAAACAAGGACCTAGAAGATACAGCATTTTGTGCAGGATGCACATGAGGTCTATGAACCTTGCTTGTAGGCCCAAAGCCCAGGTAAGAGACCTCTAGATCTCTGCCATAATGGCAGACATTCACCTCAGACCTAAAAGCAGTGTTCCTACAGAGAAGGTCCCTGAGATGTCAGATGCTTCCACCTAGACATAATTGATAAGGGAAGAGAGTTAGTACAGATGGCAGGTTGCAATTAAGTGCCCACACCCTTCCTCTGGATAAAAGGTAAGTACCTGCACAAGGTGTGCACAGGTCTTGTTAGGACAGGTGGCCAACTTGCAGAAAATAGCTAAAAGGCTGTGCAGTACTAGAGAGCCCAAGAAGGAGGTAGACAAACGGTTTCAGAATCACCTTCCTGTTACAAACACCACAGAGAATCATACATCTTTACCCTGGTGACCCACAAAAGTGTAACTTTACTTTATTTCCCATCCTCCACCCTCCATTCTACAACCAAAAGCAGCTTTAATAGCTATAAACACCCAAGAACTAGGTCTCCCACAGCCTCCTCCTAGAGAAACTGATGTGTTGTGGTCTAGACAAGCGCTCCCTGAGGTGAGGTGAGTGGATGACAGGACACCATGGTAGTAAATAGCTCCTTTTCAGACTGGCAGCATGTCACAAATGAGGTCCTCCAGGGATTGAATTTCGACTTAATGCTCTGTAATATCTTCATAAGTGGTCTTGATGATAGGATCATATGTACACAGGTGCAGTTTGTTGATGATGTCACACTGAGTGGGGAAGTGGGCACTTTGAAAGGAAAAGACACTGTATAGGAAATGCTGGATAGCTGGGAAGAGTGAGCTAGCAAGAACCTTATGACATTCAAGAAGGACAAAGCTAAGGTCTTGCACCTGGGAATACATCATCCAGGAGTACAGCATAGACTGGGATCCACCTGGCTAGAGAGCAGCTCTGTGGAGAGAGACCTGGGGGTCTTGGTGAACAATAAGCTCAACATGAGTGAACAGTGCACTTCAGCAGCAAAGAAAGGCAACAAAATGCTGGCTTGCATCAACAAAAGCATCATCAGCAGAGATAAAGAAGTCATTATCCCACTCTACATAGGGCAGGATTGGACTGTAGAGGAAAGTTTTTCACAATTAGAACAATCAGCTGCTGGATTAATCTTCCCAGGTGTATTGCATCTGGCTGAGATGAAGCTAATTTTCCCCACAGCAGCCCTCACAGTGTTGTGTATTGGTAGCCAGCAAGGTGTTAATTACACACCAGTGTTTTGACTATCACTGAGCAGTGCTATCACACATCAAGACTGTCTCTACTGCATTTCTCCTCCCTTCAGCATTAGGCTAGGGGTGGGCAAGATCCTGGGAGGGGACAGTCAGGATAGCTGGTCCAAAGTGACCAAAGGGATATTCTGTACCACGTAACTTCTGCTCAGTAGTAAGAAGCTGAGAGAAGAGGGGAGGAAGTGGAGGGCTTTTGTTTTTTCTGTTTGTCTTCCGGAGCAACCACCACACGTTTTGAAGCACTGCTTTCTGGGAAGTGGCAAGACATTGCCTTTGGCTTTGGCTAAGTTAAACTGCCCCAATTTATGAGTTTGGGGTAATTTCTTCCATTTGATTTTACTCTTCTCCCTATACTGCTAAGGAGGGGAGTGATAAGCACATTGGTGAACACCTGGTGTTCAGCCAAGGTTAAACCACCACATCTGGGAAGTGGCAGGTTCCCTAACACTGGCACTTTGAAGATTCAGAAATGCTGGGCCCTTGTTTTGCATCTGTATGGCAAGGGTTTGGTAGTTGTGTGTGTGTGTGCACACGTGACTTCTGCAAGAAGCTTCTCCCACATCCGACAGAGCTAATACCAGGCAAATCCAAGACAGACCCCCTGCTATCCAAGGCTGAGCCAATCAGTGACAGTGGTAGTGCCTCTGGAGTAACAGATTAACAAAGAAAAAACCCCAAGTGTCAGCTTTTTGCCTCCAGAGAAAGAAGAAAGTGTGAGAGAAACAACCCTGCAAATGCCAAGAAGAAGCGGGGGAAGACGTGCTCCAGGCACTGGTGGAGAGAGTCCTCTTGTAGCCCTTGGAAAAGGCCACGGTGAGACAGACTGTCCCACTGCAGCTCATGGAGGTCCATGGTGGAGCAGAGATCCAACCTGCAGCTCATGGAGGGTCACACAGTGGAGCAAGTAGAGACACCCAAAGGAGGCTGTAATGCTATGTGCTGGGGCAAGCTCCTGATAGTACCTGCAGCCATGCCCGAGCAGGTTTGCTCATGGGGCTTGTGACCCCATGGAAGACCCATGCTGGAGCACTCTGGTCCTGAAGGTCTGCACCCCACAGAAGTGACTCACACTGGGGCAGTTGGTGAAGCACTGAAGCCCCATGGGAAGGACTGAGGTTGGAGGAGTTAGTGGAGGACTGCCATGGGGAGGACCCCAGGCTGGAGCAAGGACAGAGTGTGAGGAGTCCTCCCCTGAGGAGGGAGGAGTGGCAGAGACAACATGCATGGACCAACCCCAACTTCCATCACCATCTCCCTCTGCTGCTGGGGGGAAGAGGAAGAGAAATGCGGAGTGAAACTGAGCCCAGAAAGAAGGAAGGGCTGGAGGGAGAGGTTTTAAGATTTGGGTTTATTTCTCATTATCCTGCTCTGTTTTCATTGGGTAATAGATTAGATGATTTTTTCTCTAAGTTGAGTCTATTTTGCCTATGACCATAACTGTCCTTATATTGTCTCACAGTCCTTTCAATATCTTTTCTCTCCCATGTCCAGCTGACAAGGGTAGTGGGCTCAGGGTGAGCTAGGGGCCTTTCTCCAAGGTCAACCCACCACTGGCATTTTCTCTAGATGGAGCATTTGCCATAGCAGTTTAGACCAGATGATCCTTGAGGTCCCTTCCAACCTGGTATTCCGAGATTCTATGAATATTCATTATTTTAGCACTCTCGACAATTCTGACTCGAGCCCATATATATTCACAACAGATTTACGAGCCATCAATACCAAAGGGAATTGGTTTGACACAAACATCATGCAGGTATCACTTACAACATTTATGCACTGCATGAGATGCCTTTTATTAAGCCACTCTGCTTACATGCATTTACTCTACTCAATTTGGATTTCTGTGTGTTGTGCGCTCTTCAGGCTACCCAGGAAAGTTAAGACTTAATTTGTCAAATTATTTTTGCTAATATCTATTGATTGCCTTTAATCAGAATTCCGTAACCTCTGAGAACATCTCCTAATGAGCCAAGTGCCCTGATTATGTTAGTTCTCATTTGAAAATCTGTTTTATAGTCACTTCAATGAAGAACAGTGCTATAACAGAGATGTGGAACTATAGGCTACAGACAGAACAGAACAGAGAAATGCCATCAACATACTGAACGTACAACTGCTGCAGCCTTACCAAGAAGAAATTTAGTAGTGCATACTCATACTGCAAATTCTAATCATAAGGAAAGCAATACAAGAGTGCACTTCAAATAGTCTAGCAAATACCTTGGGGATATTTCCCACTAGAACCAACCAAACAAAAATGAGTTTCACACAAAATCAGCTTCATTTTAATCAGGGGGCATGCTGATAGGGGTCCACTTAACAACTTCCTTCACTCTTCAGAAGTGGAAACCTGGACATTATTAAGACCTCTGTAGCAATAAGCTGTTGTTCAAGAAAACTAGTACTTTTCCTCTTTGGCCACAAGGAAAGAAATCAGCACAGTATCCAAACAGGTATCATAGATAAAGCCCAGCAGAGAAGAACTTATTTTCTAGCCTCTTTCCTGCTCCAGCTCACTCATTTCCCAGAAGAAATTAACCTTTGACCATGCAGCTTGATTATTCAGCTAAACACAAGTCCAGCTCACTATTCTGCTGTTTCACTTTTATACCAACAGAATCATTGAAATGAAAAATATAAACAAACAGACAGTTCTCTCCTTAGCAATTTTTCCAAATAATAGATTCTTATCAAGAGGAACGTATGACATTTTACTGAAGAACTCAGGCCATACAATAAAATCTCTCTGTTGGCAATAAGAAACACCATCAATAAGCCACTTAAGTAAATTCCATCATGATAGCAATAAATATAGTCAATTTGGCTGACACTACACATAGAGCAGTGGCAGCAGATGTTGACATCTGCAGTCCACACTGTATTTCCTGGTATCCTGGGCAATCTGTGCTGAGTACTGTATTATACTAGGGAGAGTGCTGCCAGTAGACTAAAGGATGTGATTATTTCCCTAAAATAGTTTAGATATCAAAGCACCTGACATATGAGGAACACCTAAGAGAACTGGAGCTCTTAGGCGTGTAGAAGTCTCATAGAAATAGTAACAACAGAGCCATGGTCTTCTCACTACTAGTGTTTTCTCAGTGAAAGAACAGGAGATAATGAGCAGAAACTAAATTTCACAAAATGGCCCTTAAAAATATTTGGGTTTTTTTTAGTTTGTTTCTTTGCTCTTTTTTTCACTGTCCAGGTTCATTGAGTTGACCCAAAGGTGCCCACACTCTATCACTCACCTCCTTAGCAGGTTGGGGCACTGGGGGGAGGAAAGAAAAATAATATGGAGAAAATCTCATGGATCAAGATAAAGGCAGTTTAGTAAAGCAAAAGGACATGCATGGTAGCAAAGGAAAACAAAAGATTGATACTCCCTATCAGCAGGCAATGCCCAACCATTTACCATGAATCAGGGCTTAAGAACGCCTAGTGCTTGCTCCAGAAGACCAATGATTGTAAATGAATAATGCCCCTGCCCCCCCCACTTCCTCCTCCCTTTGAACTTTTACTGCTGAGCAGACACCACACAATATGGAATATCCCCATGGTCAGCTGGGGTCAGCCATCCTGGCCATGTCCCCTCCCAACGTCTTCCCCACCCCCAGCCTCCTGGCGAGGGGGAATGTTGGAGAGAGAGAGAGGGTGCCTTGGTGCTTTGCTGGCACACCCATGCATTATTAACCAATGCACAGCACAGCACTGTGATGGGGAAAATTAACTCCATCTCAGCCAGACTCAACACAGCAGGTGATCAAATACTGGCATAAATTGCCATGAGAAGCTGTGAAGTCTCCATCCTCAGTAATATTCAAAGCCCAACTGGATGCAGCCCTGAGAAACCTGTGCTCCTGATCCTCTCTTAAGAAGTAAGGTTGAATTGGAGACCTTGAGAAGTCCATCCCATCCTCAATTACTCTGATTTTGTGATTGCCTGTGCTTTAATTTGCATTATTTCATGCTACCTAATTTAGAGTTGAGGCATCTACAATCATATCACTTGCATACTATACACACGTGACACCAAGCCATTGGAATTATTTTTTAAGAAGGAATTAATTTCATTATTTCTATCTTAGAGAGAAAATTCAGCAAAGCATATGTTCAATGTGTGGTGCAAAGAATCGTGCTTAAAAAATCACATATTGTAGGACTATAAAAAACATCTTTGAAATCATTCTGCCATTTCCACTCATGGCATTAAAAACTGATTGGAAAATAGTAACAGAAATTTATCTTTACTAATTTTTGGACAAGCCTTTGTCCCATCAGTGCAGTGGTCAGGACTGCAGATGTAGAGAGATGGACTGTACGAAGAAAGCCACAAAGCTAAAACTAGATCATAGCACTCTGTGTCTAATCCATCTTACTGAATTTTTATTTAACAACATGAAAAGGAAAGAACCCCTTTGCTTCCTGTGTCCCAGTCAAAGGAATAATTTCCCTTGGATTCTGGAAAGAGTAAACTAATGTTGGAAACACTGCAATGTGACAAAGAAGGAACCTCACAATCAATTCTTAAGTCACTTGGCAGAATCAAGATGCAAAACTATCACCTCTTTCTTTTCCTTTCAGGTCTTCTCCAAGTCACCATGCTGCACTTACACCCAAGTGCCCTGGGTTCGGCAAGGGTAGGGTTAATCTTCACCAAAAGCTGGGAGGGGACACAACGAGGATGGGTGACCCAAACTGGCTAAAGTGGGTATTTCATGCCATGTTGTCATGCTCAGCATAAAGGGGGGCTGATGGAGGAGGAGCACATAGTTTGGGGACAGTCCGGCTTCGGGACAGCTCTGAGCTGTATGGCCTGAGCTGTGCAGTTCGGTGAGAACCTGAGTCATGTATCACCAGTCTGTATATTTGGCTATAAAGTCCCATAATTGTTATTTCTCCTTTCCTGTGCTGTCCCAGCAAACTGTCCTTATCGTAACCCATGAGGTTTGCCTTTCTCCATTCTCCTCCCCATCCCACCCATGGTGTGGGAGCCAGTGGCCACATGGTGCTCAGCTGCCACCTGGGGCTAAAGCAGGACACCACATTTCCTGTATTACATGTACAAGGTCATTAACTTGCCTTCCACCCTTCTAAAATGCACACAGACATGTTTTTCAATAATCAGTTCCTCTCGGTTAACACTGAGAGCTCACACAAGAGGTAAGGACATGTTCCAAAAGGTACTGACAGCCTATTTGAATGCAGCTTTGGAGAGTGTTCCCAGCTCTTTTCTAATGTGCTTGTGGCTCCTCTACCCTCTCTGTCATTGTACATCATTTATTTTTCCACTTACATAAACTAAACATGTTCACCAGATTATCCTCTCAGACAGCTATTGAATTTCAGATTTGGAAGATCAAAACTGAATAGTTTTAAGTTGCTCATTTTTCAAATGTGAACAATGAACCGTGAACCATGGTCACTCATGGAACATGCTCTGATAGCCTTACAGCATACTAAACAGCACTTTAATTTTTATCATCAGCCATGTATTTTTCCCCCTGTTTTAGTCTAATCACACAGCAAATAAAACAGGAATAATGTGTATGTGAATAATTTCCCCCGTACCACTTCAATAACAAGCCCTTTCATCGCTCCCCTCATGCACTGCCCATGACTAAGCTACTTTTCTTTTATCAGGTACCCACATTGATCAGGTTGCACAATCACACTTTTCCTGAATAGTGTGTATTAGAGACTTGTGTTATTTATATGTAGTGTATGGTATTTTTGTAATTCACATGGCTTCTGATAACTACATGTGATTTATTTAAATTAGGTGAGGTCAGTCAACTTGATGTCTACAACTATCAATTACATGTGAATATTTTTTCAATCTAGGTTAAAACTCATGTTTCCAAAGATGGTAAAGAGGTAACTCAGGCCATGCTGTTGTTATTATCTTTGGAAAACATACTGCTACTTGGGAAGCTTGATGTAATTACCTATTCCTCTTATCTGTTTAGCTAAATCCTTTTCTACCTCACTGGAGAATGTGCTGTACTGAAGAGAACAACAATCTACTTTTTCCTGCTTGCCTCTATCTTATTCTTTGCCAGGTATTTAGAATCTGTTAGGATACACAAAGCACTGAAATGAACTGGCTGTACAAATAAGGTGTTATTATAGATCTGTCATCTAATCTCAGCTATGTATAGTGTTTCGTATGAGGAAATATAGGAAATCAGGCAGGATTATCATTAGAGAAAGAGTAGAATCAGAACAGGATGTGTAATTTAAAATAGAGAAATTACTGTTCCAAACACTTTATAAAAAATTTGGTTTAGATACATTCAAAGTTACAGGATCAGAAAATAGTGGAGATGTATGGCAGAGGACTCGGGATTTTCCACAGGTAAATTCAGAAAAAAAAACAGAAATTATCAGTCTTCTTAGACTGAATTAAGATTCTATCATCATGTTTAGTCGTTTTACATATTGGTTTCATTAAGATAATATTCTGAATAAAAGAATTCTGAACATTCCTAATTCCTTGAACTATTCATGCAGCTCCCAAATTGTCTTGAATCTTAAGCAACTTCTGCTTAAGACTTCTACCTAAATATTTAACCTTCCTACCTTGATGTACTTTTATGCATCTCTTTTTCCTTTACACAAATTTGTAACTTCCTTTCTGCAGGGACTGTTTTTTATTTACCCATTTTAATGCATGATTAAGTAAAATCCCTGTTAACTTTCACTGTGAAATCCTCCTGTCTGAGGTATGTTCCTTGAAAATTTGTGACTTTCCAGCTAGTCTCCAGTGATCAACAGGATCCTATCACCGGGTCTGAATGAAGTCTAATAGTGGAGCATCTAACGAGCCTTTTTCAGAGGAGACAGACATAAGCTCTTCTCTTTGATAGATTTTCCCCCCACCCTCCTCTTTTCTTTGTACTCAGTGTCTCCTGATGTCCTAAATGACTAATTTTCAACCAACTTAGTGTTTTCAATGCAGAAAATTTTCAAGAAACCTTTTTTAAGATACTAAGGGTTAAGAATAATAGCTTTGGGGCAATAACTCATTAAAAAGCCCAAGAGAAGAAACATTTGCTAGCACTCCTACTCCAATCTTAAATCTGCTAATAAATACCCCTGGGAAAAGGGATCACAAGGGGTCTTGCACTCCTGGGTTCCTCACAGAACCACCTTTCAACAGATTATTTTACATGAAATGCTCCAGTGTTTGAATTAATGGAGTCTACCTGACTAATAGGTTACACCACCCATCATAATTTTCTTAGGAAGGGACAATTATCTTGAAATACTGTTTTATTCAGTGGTTTACTTCAGCCTTTACTAAAAAGTAAAAGATTATTTTAAAGACTAAGTTTTCCCAAAGTAATGCCTATTGTCTGAATCCATACACGTTGCTTAGCCATACAGGACAAAAACTACATTAGAAGTCCACATATTAGCTAATACAGGAATATCCATGAGTCTTTTACTTAACCAATGTTGTCCACTAGATACATTTTCCAGATTGCAAACTAAAAATGTTATATTCTGTCTGCATAAGCAGTGTGATTACCAGATGCTCTCAAGGTCCCTATTTGCTTATGCTTTATTTACCAAGCTAAGATTTTGCTGAAGTATTTGAAAAATATAGTTAAATCTATGTGTATTTTTTAAAGCCCTATTGATATTTAAGTCTAAATTACATCAATTATTACAATATATTTTTATCCCAGATTCACTCATGGTAGCCACTCCCCCAGCCACATGTAATTTCCTGCCAACAAAGCACGTGATGAATTCAGAAGTTTCCTGCAGTAAACCCATGTCAATGCCATTTTAAGGAAGCATGATATATGGCTATATACAATAAATTCAGACCCTTCAAGTGTTCCTAAAGATGCTATGGCAAGGGATGGAAACAGGATTCTGAGACAGCGTATTCTGGTTTCTTGTGTGGCTGCACCAATGGAACAAGCAGTTCCTTGTGCAACTCAGATATCAGGTGATAACCAGGTACTATGATATTTTATGGTTAGAAAACAATGCAGTTGGTGTCTGACAACACTTGGCCATTCTCCCACTACTTCTCTTCAGAAGACTAATCTCCAGGGAACTCAAATTAAATCAAAGCTCCCTTTAAATTGCATTGTGGAGACGTAGAAACAACAGTAGTATTATTTTCAGAAAACAAAACCAAACCCAGAATAAACTTGGGTTCCTGGGCTAAGTCTTTCTCACCTTGTCTCATCCTAGAGAGGGATATACTTAATCCCCAGAATGGTATATTCAGGTTGTGTCTGTCTAGCCTTTATTCACTTATTTAAAAAGAGAAACCAGGCAGATTTAGGATGATTGCAGTGTTAGAGAGGTGCTGAGTATAGATGTGACAGTTTCAACGGGAAATCTATAGAAGCAAGGCAATTGGTGATGCCTTTTTCCACAAGGTTGGTGTTCCACAGTACAGAAGCAAAACGTGTGAGCACTACTCAGCTGTCACAGACCGAAGCATGTTAGTGTAACCCAGGCTGATGAATCACAGGCAGGGACGTATGATATGAAATACTTGAAGGGTCGTACTGGTTTCAAACATTTTGGCTGTCAGCAGAGGAAATGCAGGCAGGGCATCCAAAGCCTTCACATAGATAAGAGGTGCTGCCACAGAACTTCAACTTTCAAGTATTTTCCTAATACGAACAAAATAAGCAACACTGACACCTCTGCTGTAAATCAGTGCTTTTCTCCACCTTTTACGTCCCCATCCCAACTACCACAACTCCATGGAAGACAGATAGCAACTATTTAAACTGCAGCATGCATTTATTGTCTTCCTCTACCACACATACTTTTACACTTTCTTTGGGAGACTTTAAGAAATTGGGCAACTTGCAGATCTTCTGCCCTGTCAAAAATGATGGGATGGCCTGTGGCACAATGAGCTGCCCACCACATTTTTTGTTGCACTTTGATTTTCACCTGAAGTTTTCTTAAGAAAGAGGTCTGTCCTGCCTGACATTTAGGAGCTGCTGGTTTCTCCTAAACTGTACCTTCACTTGGTTAAGCAATTACTCTTTACTTGAAACCTAAGCATAAAACTGCCACAAACTAAGCTTTAAATGGTTGATCAGCAGAAGGATACATAAATATCTGATTGCATTGATCTTTGAGAAATGTTGCTCACTGTAAGTCACACCTATGATCTTTCCTTTTTGTGAAGTAGAGCACTGAACTTTATTCAGTGGTTATGCTCTGTAGTAACACTTGTGATATACTGTTTTACCTACCTGTTAATTATGATATAGATAATGATATAGAAATCTATGATATAGGTGAACAAACCAATAACGAATTAGTTAGGAAACCAATAATGAAAGGGCAATGGTCAACCAGTGTATGTGATCACAGACACAGACTAACAGAATACTCAAACTATTATTCCAGCATTTAAAGTCTGCACTTACCAACCTCCACAACACCAGAGCAATTGGGGTCTGTGAAGCCTTCAGGGCACTCACATGAGTAGAAGTCATCATTCAGCCCTGACAGACAGATGCCACCATTTTTGCATGGGTTGGAGTCACACACATCTCCTGTGAGTTAAAGGAAAAAAAAATAATTAAAGTTCCTGTATAAAAGCCTCCAAAAGTTATGCACAAGCTCTAAGTATGGCAGATTGCTGATAACCAAGAGCTGAAAGGAATGACAACCTCTAAGCCTTTTGAATACCTTTTGATTAATTCCATTTTACATTAACTGCACACCTCTGTGTAATCATCTTCCCCATGCCTTCTACTCCACAAAATGTGATTCTCTTACATGCAGTGACAGATATTCACTTGCAAACAACAATAACGTTTAAGAAAAAATAATTTTCTGCTTTATCTCATTGGAAGACCTTCAGGCTGTATACTTGGACAAGTATTTATCCAGGCTTTCATGTTCCCAGGTTCCCTTCAACATAAAGCAGAGTGGTGCTTTCAGTTTATTGTCTTATCACCTGGTTTATAAACAAAGACCCATGGCTGTGGTTACATCCCCACATGCTCCATACTTACGCACTCTCACAGAATCATTAAGGTTGGAAAAGGCCTCCAAGGTCATTTAGTCCAAACATCCCCCACCACCTGTATTACTCACTAAGCCATGTCCCTAAGTACCTCGTCCAGCCTTTCCTTGAACACTCAAAGGGATGGTGACTCCACAATCTCCCTGGTCAACCCGTACCAATGCCCAACTGCTCTTTCCAAGAGGAAATTTCTCATTATTTCTAACCTGAACCTCCCCTGGCACAATTCCCTCTTGTCCTGTTGCTACTTCTCTGCAAGAAGAGGCTGACCCCCAGCTCACCACAACCCCCTTTCTGGCAGTTGTAATGAGCAATAAGGTCTCCCCTGAGCCTCCTCTTCTCCAGACTGAACAGTCCCAGTTCCCTCAGCCACTCTTCATCAGACTTGTGTTCCAGACTCTTCACCAGCTTCATTGCCCTTCTCTGGACATGCTCCAGGGCCTCAGTGTCTTTTTTGTAGTAAGGGGTCCAAAACTGAAATCACTCAATGGCATGCAGCTGTATTTCTGCTAAACGTGGAGCATGGCATTCAGGCTGTGCAGTGGTGTGCTTCTATGTTGGCTTTACATCAGTCACACCATGACCAGTTATATGGTCCCAGGATAAATTTTGACAGTACAGACTAAAGTCATTTAAGTCTTTTGAGCAGTTTAATTCTAACAGTAAGTTTCCACCCAGTCAATGATTTTTGACAGGGCATCCTACAAGCCTGCTGTGGGCTCACATGGTGCCCCCAGGGAGGCTGTCACTGTGACTGGTGACCCACCAACTGCATGGCAGTGACAGAGGCTAAAGGACTTGAGCGGCCACAGTCCTTCAGTGTTCCACAACAGTGCCCTCCATGTCCTAGGGAAGTTTATCAAGTTCTCCCATAATTCACTGTGATCACAGAAACAAAGCCACGCTTCACTTCAAAGCTACGCTGCACATCAGATGTGCTTTAAAACTCCCAGGCACACAGGTCAAGCACTGGCACAGTGAGTAGCTTCAGCCCGCTTAAATAATGCTAAACAAGCAGATTTTGCTTAACCTTTAATTGCTTTGCAGTGAAGAAACCCTATTTAGTTAATTAGCATGGAGGTGATCAACAGCAGAAAAACGTACTCTGAAAGATGCACCTCAGGGCTGCTTCGTGTGCTCAGAACTTTAACACGCCTCCGGTATTGACAGTGATTGAGAGTATTGACAGTGACTTCCTATCCAATATTATTTGAAACAGGCTTCAGGATGGCATATGAAAGAGAGACCCGAGTGTCTGTTCAGTTCTTGTAATTCATCAGCTTTAGCATCCCTAAATAGCGCTGCTCTATCACTGTTCTACAAATATACAGAAATAAGGATGGCATTCTGTCCCCCATGGGATAACTGGAAGCAATCCTACCCAAGATTTTGGTCAGCTTCAGTTTAATATTTTTTTCTAAGACAACTAAATATATATTTACTGACATTTTTTTTATTTATCTCAAGCTAGACAGAGTGCTCCCTATTGCTCAGTGTTGTTTGTAGAAATACTAACAACTTGAGCAGTGCAGTTTTGTTTTGCAAATTTTTTGCAAATACAATTTTAAAACATCTGCAGATATGCAACTATGAATTATTTCCTGTACTTTCTGAATTAAATAGTTGCCAGACTTTTATTATGTAGTTTCAAAGAGTTACACAAACCCACTTGTTTATGTCAGTAGTGATATTGACATTATAATACATTTTGGACTGTAGTGGTGGTAAGGGAACTAAAAACGTTTTCAACATCTTTCTGGCACACAGACTTCAGATTTGTCCCTGCTGTGAGAATACCAATCTAATAATCACTTATGAAAATCTACTGATGTACAAAACTGCCTTTACGAATTCTGTGCATCAGTTGGAAAAAACCCCAAACCTAGTTGCAGGTTAGTTTGCTGGGCTATTTTTAAACTTACTGAATTTTAATCTGTCCACATTAAGCTGCCATGACTTGGAAATTTGCATGTGTCTATGTAACTTTCTCTTCAAGACTGCCCAGATAATGGAGAAGTAGAGCTATTTGGAAAGAGTCAGTGGCATAAGGCATTATCTGTCTAATGGCTAGTCATCTGTCTAACTGAAGCTAAGTAAGTCAAGGCATGTCATTTTCAGGGCTCATTTCAATACTGGGGTTTGTTTTTCACTTCATGGGGCTTAGACATTTGGTTGTGAAAGAACTACTATTAACCGAATGCTCTGACATGTATATTCCTAGACCTTTAATTAAATTAATAAATTAAATAGCACCTGGAGCAGGAACACTTATTACATAAATCTCTACAAATATTTTGATTAAAATGAGAGGGGACATCTTTGCTATATTTTTTCTGATACTATGTTCTTCTGATTTCAGTTATCAAGAAAAGAAGTTTCCCTTCAAGAAGGAAGTTTCCCTTTGTAAGTTTTACATCGACTGACAAGCAGAACGCATCCCCAGTTTTCCATTATATTTCCATAAACCGGTATGTCTAAAACCACACATGCCTAACTGTGTGGTTATCATGTCTGAAAATTAAATGCCTAACAACAGTCATTTTTTTCCATGCTCAGGAAATAACTGCACTGGGTGCTCTTCTGACACATTGCTGTCATGGTTTTACCCCGGCTGAGAGCCAAGATTCACGCAGCTGCCTGCTCTTTAAAGGAAAAGAGGAGGGGGAGAAGAGGGGGGCGGGGAGGTGAGGGAAGGGAAGGGAAAAGGAAGGGCAAATAACAACCCCAAACCCAAGAAACTAAAAGCCCATGGGTTGGGATAAGGATAGTTTACTAGAATAGCAGAAAGATAAAACATAACAATGCTAACAGGACTTTAGAGCAAAAAATCTATGAAACTGTTGATACAGGATGCAGTTTCTCACCGAACCCACAACTCAGGCTGTGCCACCCAGAGCCGTCCCGGAACCCGACCGTCCCCCAAGAACCGCGCGTCCCGGAGCTGCCCCGTTCCTCCTCCCATCAGCCCCCACTTTATACTGAGCAGGACGTAATTGGCATGGATTACTCTCTTTGGCCAGTTTGGGTCATCTGTCCTGGCTTCGTCCCCTCCTTTCTCATGAATAGAGAAATATGAAGAGCTGAGAAAGTCCTTTACTGCTTGATACAACTAAAAACATCAGGGTGTTATCAGCAGTGCTTTAACTCTCAAACACAGCATTCCAGCCGCTGCTACAAAAGAAGTTAACTCCATCCTGACTGAAACCAGGACAATTGCCTTGGCTCAAATTCTACTGTCAGTCACTGTTATAAATTTAATTGTCATTATATCACATCACAGAAATAAGTACAGCACAACTCTAAACAGGATGGGACAAAAACGAACAAAAAAAAACCAAACCCACCAAACAAATCCCCCCTTCCTATCTCCCACCAAAAGGTGAGAAAAAGCTCCAACAAAAAATGTACCTAGGCTGTGTCATTCAGGTAATGCTAAAGAAGGCTCAGCAGGGAATATCTATACTTTGGACAACAATGGTTAAAATAATACCATAGTGTGACGTGCAATATGATATAGTCAGAGAAGCAAGCAACTGCACAGACACAACTGATCCAAAATTCCACTTAAGAGCAGGTACCAGGCTGTGCAAATTTGCATACATAGATTAGTAAAACTCACCTAAAATGTTAGAACCCTTATTTATGACTTAGCCTCTGTGAAATTGTGCAGAACAAAACAAATATCACCTTTGAATCAACAATATTCCCCTCAATTTACATTTTGTGCCTCTTGAGAGGTCATTCATGTTGAAGTATTGAAATCTAATTTGTTACACATTCTACTGAGCTTGATGAACAGAATTTTATATTAAAGGCTCTGTTCTTGATAACAAAAGCTTTATATGGGTGCACTTGGTCTTCACAGAAATCATCAAGGGATTTGTTACCATTAAAATACTGTGTTGCATATAATACAACTTTTAATACAACACTAACTTCAGAATTTAACCTCAGAGTCATGATGAACAGAACAGTAAAATAAACCCCAAGAAAGAGGCATATCCTTTACAGTAACTCTTACAGAGCTGTGCTCTGTGCGGTTAACTTTCCACAGTGACAGGTAATAATACACTGTAAAACACACTGTGAAATTTCACAAATTCCTGTAAATTAAGCAAGCACTCCAAAAGGAACTCACATTATTAAAAAAGCACCAAAAGACAAGCAATACTGTACTTTTATTAAAATGTTCTAAAATGGGTCCAGAAAGAATGCAAGTGTCAAAAAACCCCCAGTAATTTACATTTATCTTTTCTTTGTCTGACGGACCCTGCTCTTTTCATTATGTGAATACTCATGCATTAAAGTATTTCTCATATATATATATGAGCTTTTGATGACTTCAGTTCATCCTCAGGAAAATCTCAGACAGTAAAATCTCATTGCATCAAGATGTCAAGATTCAGTGCAAGGATCTGTGAAACAGAATCATCAAACGATACGTGCACGTCCCCCTCCCCTCCATCATAACTGACAGAAGTCATGACCACTTTGCATCCACCTTTTTTAAGAGGACCATTGCTTTCAAGCAATGGTATAGATGTAGCTTGCTTATATATCCATATAAGATAAATATGTATTTACACATACATATTTCCTTCTTCTTCCAGAACATCAGACATGGAAGAGTTAATGTAGAAATGTAATCCATATTACCTCAGACCATACTGTACTGAGGGGCAGACAAAATATAAGAGTGGCTGACAAAATTATACTGATACTAAATCTGGGGGATATTTTTATTTTTCTTCCCAACATTTTGAAGTCAAGTTCTTGAGTGAATGGTCCATCCTCTCTGGAATAAATATGGGTGGTTAAGAATAAAGACAGACAAACATTTAGGTGGAGATATATGCATACTCAAAATTAGAATTTTAATTAAAAATTCTCCCTACTTCTCCAAACCAAAACCTAACATGTCTATAGCAAAACTAATAAAATGTTGAGATATTTTGTCTCTAGGAACAAATAGGAGGTTTTTTTAGAGATTGACAGCTTTTTGCCCATTCTGAATAACTCAGTGACCCTGAATCTATTTTATTGAAAGCCTTTAATTTTATTAAATTGATGAGCTGCTCTGCAAGTCCATCATGCTCCACAACATGCCTTCATGTAATCACTCTTGACTCATATTATTTTTAACAAAATAATAAATGTACAGCAATCCTTTCTTTCCACAAGCAGGTAACGATGAGGAGGAGGGTAAAATTGTAAATCCACTCTTTGCTGAACTTTATACTTTTATTATATAGCATATTCTTTTGATCCTATAAAATTCCACAAAATGTTACATGATTCTTGACTGAAGAGTGCAACACTTGCTTGACAGCAAAGGACAATCTGAAAAAAGGAAGTCAACTGCTGTGTATAAATAATGCAGCACACCATGATGGTAACAGCTAGCCCATCAATCCTTGTCAAGAACCAAAACTCAGAGTTTATCAAAACATTTTTTGTGATATGAAGGCTAAAGATGCACTGTGCAAACAGAAAAGCACCGTCCACAGCCACCTACGTGCACTCACTACTTCCCAAAGCTTTTTTTGCTGTGTAAGAATGTGAGAACCAGTACTATCTATAAATCTATCTGAATCTTCACTAATATTTGTAATGGAATTAAAAAAACCTAAACAACCAACACCCCTCCCCAACCCCCCCCCCCCCCAAAAAAAAAAAACCCAAACCAACAAACAACCCCCCTCTTAAAACTATTTACTCTTTAACATCATAGCTCCAGGGATAGGAATACTTGCCAAAACCTAAGGTATTGCACACTGAATAAGGCACGGGAGAAGAATTTCAGGCCCAATGCACAAAATTGTTAGCCTGGAATTAATACAATTAAGCTCAACTATTTTACACCTAGAAAGATAACTGCCACAATTTCTGGCAGAAGTTTAAGTGCAAAAGACATGTGCTTGAGAGAATGAAAGGATGACAAAGAAAGAAACATGTCTTCAGAAAATCATGTGGATTCACAGGATTTCAAAACTAGAAGGAAAGAGGTGGTAGAAGAAAGGTGATATGGGTGTTTGGGCAACTTTTTTTCCCCTATAATTTAAGGACAGAGTATGTTCCACAAAAATGTGCATGGAAAAATCAACCCAATTAAATATAAATAATATGAATATGAACATATTTAATATGTGAATTAAATATAAATATGAGCACATCTAGTATTCATTAAGTATTGACGTAGTGAAATTTAATGAAGCTGATACTGAAGTAAACACACGGATATTTTAAGTGTCCAAGCAGATGCTGACACCCACTGAAACAAATAGCACGACAAGATCTACAGGTAGGCAGCTGCAAACATAATGACATACAAGTTGAGGGTGCCAGCCACACAAGTTATTAGGCACATCACCCTTTCCTGGTATACCATATAATGGGTGATTTGTGGCTCAAGCACTTGCTTCACCATTGATGGGAAGAGGCGAACCATCACTCCATCCTAAACCAGCAGTTGTATTTTTATTCAGGTTCCTACGTTGCTACATGAAATTCAGCTTATTTTCAAAGCCCTCACTAAAGAAATAAAATGAATAGCTATTCCTTTTCATGAGAATAAAGCTTGTTAAAGAGAAGAAATCTCCAGGTGGCACCAAAGAATAAACAGCCCAGAAAATAGCCAGTCAATAGAAATTTGGTCTAGGGAAAGTAAAAATGAGGCTCAGTTCTGAAGCCCAGAAGAGCAACTAAACTTCAGGAGAAGACTGAGAAAGTACCTGCTACCTGTAGCTGTTTCATGTTAAAATCAATTTTCAGAGAAAGAGCTTTAATAGTTTTCTGATTTACAGAATCATCTGTACAGTGTCCAAGTTCAAATCTATTTCTCTACAGCTAAACCCCTACTGAGAAGCAGAACCATAAATCATATTGAAGACACACCTGTGCAGGGATGCAAAATGTGAACATGAAAATAGATGAGCTTTGCAGTTCTTTTAAGAAATTTGTAAGCTGTTTTTTTTTTTTATTTCAGATTTCATGGTGAGGCAGCTATTTTTTTTTCCTACAGTAAAAAGACAGTTGAATAATTAACTTGTATCCCTTATTATTTTAAAAGGAAAGTTGAAGTTTCTAGATAACAATAGCTCATCTACCTCCTTCTGCTCATTCTTTAGGTTGATTTGCTTACTCTGCAGGAAGAAGGTTAAGCTAACTTTTTAACTAGAATGTTCATGGTAGACTGTTTGAATGGTTTTAGAAAATGAATAAATTGATACCATCAACTCTAAATGTCTGCATATGAACTGGATGGAAAAAACTCACAGGAGAATGCAAAACCCAGAATAACAAACTCATTATTTTATCAGAGGTCTCATGAAAATTGAGGTAGTTGTTACTTGTGAAAGGCTCTTGGATCCAGAGACTGTATGAACTTCAGCTGTGACTCATAGTTGTGGAGCACAACCGCAAAATTCTAGGTGTAAACAGTTCTTTAAATTTAACTTTTTTTCTGATCTTGTAACCTGAAGGGATGCACCAGCTGATTTTTGAAAAACTGAGATGGCATTACAAAAGGAAAATCAGATTATTCTAAACAGAGAATTGATGTTCAAATACCACTCTGGGACTGGAGTGAAACATTAATCTTGGGTGAAGATGAAGTGCTGACTTAAGCTTTAGGATTTATTTTAATAGTACAATGCTGCAAAAGTGTGTCCCTACTTTCAGGGTTAGAAGAGATGCCTAAAGTAATGTCTGCAGAGATTAATTTCTATCATAATAAATCCCCTTCTGCCTTAAAAAAGTATAATCTCTTCCTTTTCTAAAAGCGTACAGTATGAGCTGCTTTATTCATTTGAATGTGAAAGAGCAGTCGGTCACTGTACTTCAGTCTGCTGTGCCCCAGACTTTTTTTAAGCATCTGATGTTTGACAATACCAGTACAAGCAGAAACAGAGAACAGCTTAAAAAGTAAACTCCTCTCTTTCATAGGTTGCAGAGAGTTCATTTCTATGCCAACTGTCTCTGCAGGGAAAGAAGATGAACTATTCCTGTCATTTCAAATCTTTATTAGTCAAAAACGGATCTAAAGTGATTAAAGCAAGAATATGGTTATATAATGCACTTCTGAACGTTTTTACAACTTGTGGTACATTTTTCATGTGCACACTGTCGCGAGGATTTGGGGAAAGATGTCATCAGCTGAGCCATTGTTTCATCAAAGGAAAAGAGATATATTCCTCCAAACTGATGAGCTGAGGGTACCAGTGGCACACCATACCTAGCACCCAAACTCAGCAAACAGCAACAATCACAGAATCACAGAACATTAGGAGTTAGAAGGGACTTAAAAAAAATCATCTAATCCAACACCCCTGCCAGAGCAGGATCACCCAGGCTAAATCACACAGGAACACATCCAGGCAGGTTTGAATGTCTCCAGAGAAGGAGACTCCACAACCTCTCTGGGCAGTCTGTTCCAGGGTTCTGCCACCCTCACAGTGAAAAAGTTCCTCCTTATGTTCACATGGAACTTACTATGCCCCAGCATGAACCCACTGTCCCTTGTCCTATCACTGAGAAGAGCCTGGCTCCGTCCTCTTGGCACTCACCCTTTACATATTTATAAACATTAATAACGTCATCCCTCAGTCTCCTCCAAGCTAAAGAGGCCCAGCTCCCTCTGCCTCTCTTCATAAGGAAGGTGTTCCACTGCATCATCTTAGTGGCCCAGCACTGGACTCTTTCCAGGAGTTCTCTGTCCTTCTTGAACTGAGGGTCCAGAACTGGACTCAATATTCCAGGTGCAGTCTGATCAGGGCAGAGCAGAGGGGGAGAAGGACCTCTCTTGACCTACTAACCACACCCCTCCTAATACAACCCAGGATGTCATTGGCCTTCTTTGTCATGCAGACACAGTGCTCGCTCATGGCCATCCTGCTGTCCCCCCCGGGCCCCCAGGTCCCTCTCACCTATGCTGCTCTCCAATAGGCTAGTCCCCAGTATATACTGGTCCCTGGGGTTGTGCTTCCCTAGATGCCAGTCCCTACAGTTGCCCTTGCTAAATCTCATTAAACTTCTCCCTGCCCAGCTCTCCAGCCTGTCTAAGTCTTGCTGAATGGCGGCACAGCCCTCTGGGGTGTCAGACACTGCTCCCAGTTTTGTGTCGTCAGCAAACTTGCTGGCTGTGCATTCTATTAGCTCACCAGGTCATCGATAAATATATTGATGCTTCCTACACAAGCAGGGAGACAGCTGATACTTTACCGAAGATGCCCTATCCACATATCCTTCCACAACATCTTTTCTCTCTGCACACTCAACAAAGCTGGCAGGAACTACCTAGGCACTCTTTACGAGTACTCATTTGATTTCCACTGTCATTCATACCAGACGTGTTTACCTGCCGCTCGCTAACACTCACGTGAATCCAGATGCATTTCTGCACCTGTTCAGATCTGCAGGGTGAGAGGTTTACGAGAAGGGAAAGAATAAGAGCTCGAAATGAGATTTTCTGTACAAGGCACTTGGGCTGAACTGTCTCTCCATTAAGTTGTTTTGTTCAATTAAAACTTTCAGAGAGATACTAAGTCATGACGGGAATACATTATCATCTCCAGTCACTTGTCCATTTTTTTAAAAGCTGGTCAGGAGATATTTAGTAGTATTCTTACTTGAAATTTCTCAGCCAATAAAATATTCACATTTCTTGCTAGAAATCTGCTGATACAGATTCACTGGTTCTGTCAAAAATCAGCAGGGCTATTGCAGGCTTCTCCTCTAGCTGCTAGTAAGCTCCACCTCTATATCCATGGCTATCAGACTGTCAATATAGGGATCTAGATTTCTTATTTGACTTAAACCTACACTGAGCTTTTGAGCATTGGCTCTTCCTAAATCTTTTTGAAACATTCATGGTTCCCAAGGCTCTGGAAATGCCTCAACTCCCTGATCCAGAAACAGTTCAGACACACAACAGCTTCTCTCTGGCCCATTCCTTGCCTTCCATGGAGAGAAAAGCCATGCATACAGCCAAATCAGAAACACAGTTTTAAAGGATGCCCTTTAAATAAACAGTCCTAAGTGTTTATAACCTTCTCTCGACAGGTAATATCTTCCTTTCTTCTCTTCATCACGGATTGAGACCACTCAGGTACACATGTTCTTACTGGTCCTGATGGTTATCTTTCCAGTTTCTGTTTTTATTTCAGCAGTGAAGCAAAATGGTTTTAAAAATAACCCCACACAACCACACCACTTACTGTGGAATTTTACTTTTTAAACAAATATTCCCAATTTTCATGCTATACATCCCAGTTTCACATTCCCATCTCTCTTTTTCATGCTCCACAGCATTTGAGGCTAGAAAATTAGGAGCATCAGAGTGTCTGTCTATGCATACACATACACACAGATTATTTAGCTCCAAACTTATATTCTTATACATACTTTATACATATTTTTATATATGGAAACAAAAGTGTTTTATTTTCCCTTTGTTTGCCCAATATTGGATATATGCAGGCACAGGTTGCTAGGCAATTACTCATCTCAGCTCTAGTGAATTTATCTTTTCCATCCTAACAATCCAAATTTGAAAGCTGAGCAATTAAAAAGTCATCATTAAGCTACATTTCCTTATATCTTCCTATGTTTACCAAAATCAAATACCTGAAAACAATATGAATGACAAATATATTCCCACAATACTGTGGAAAAATATTACTTGATTTCAATTTACTTCTACTTTTGTATATCCACCCCTAACTACCTTCTTTGATTACACTTTTTACAAGAGGTGTCAACACCATTCAAGAAACAGGCAATATTTAATATATGGCAGTAGCCAAATATGGAATAATAATATTGGCAGTATCTAAAGTAAGGAACATGCAAAACTTGTAATTCATTTTTCAAAAGTCTGAAAAATCACCTGTGTGCCAAGTGCACTCCATAAAAGTGTATTTCTACACGTATAAAAAAATATATACACGCACATTCACCTCTATCAACAGTGTCAGAATGCATGCTGAAAATAATTTCTGATTTCATGCAATACTCAAAACTACAAAACTTATTTGGAAATATGCCACATGAAGCAGTCAGCACCGGGTATGTGTAAATCAACAAATAGGCTGGCAGAAGGTGAGCAGAGCCGTATGCAGCACCTAGGCTTCTGTATCCACGTTATATGAAGTCTCTGGATTTTTGTTTCAGGTTTAATCACTCCTTTCCATGTGACTTGATGGTGCCCGAATGGCCAGTTGTTGGTTCTGACCCTTAAGTAACTATTAGGGTCTCCACTTCTAGTTCAAAGTCCTAGGGAACGAGCCTAGCTCACACCTATCAAAACCCCTCTGTGGGCAGGAGCAAAGTGAGTGTAGGATGCCGAGGCAATCAAGGGATTCACTTCCAAAGCCCTTCAACACACTAGATGACCATTTTAACAGACATACTGGCATTGAGCACTCATCCCTACATTAACTTCTCCTACAATGAGCTCTTCTATTATACCAAAGCCTGGAGCTAGAGAATAAAGCAAAATGTTCTGTAAGTTCCTGTTGTTATAATTAGCTGACCTTACCACATTTATTTCATGCATTTTTTTGGCCACACGGATATTTAAAATCCATCACCATGGAAGTTCTGCCACCATCAAAAAAGACATGTCACCTGAGGAGGTACAACAGTATTGCTGGTTTTCATCATTTTCTGCCTGACTTTACAGGAAGGTGATGCTACTGATCACATTCAGAATAATAATTAGGTAATGAAGATATGTGTCCCTCCTGTGAAAGATATGAAATAATAAAGGCATTACAGCTGTCAGCTACAATAAAGAAGTGATTCTGTTTATTTTGGATGATGTAGCTGGCCGTAATATGTAGGCTTGGAGGATGAATGGTGCAGGTCCTTTTGGTAATTTTTGCTGAGAGCCTCTGGAACGTACAGGTGCAATTTTTACCTTATTTAATCTTGTTCAGAAATAGTATACAATCTGAAACTTTTGCACATATAAAGACTACTGTATGGATTGTATAGCACCCTGCTACTTGTAAAAGGTATTTTTGAGCCTTAGCTTCTCCCCAGAAACAATATAAAATTACAAGAGATACATCCACCAGCCACGTCTTAACTAAAGACATCGGGCAAGAACTGAGTGTGAACCTCTGAAAGCACTTCCTCCATGCAGCAGCATGTGAGAGGAGGACACATGAAGCAAGGACTTAACTGAGGTGGTAAACTGGATTACCTAACACCATTTGATGGTCACAGTTCCTTCGCACACATCCGCACTGTATTCAAAACATGCAGTACAGCCCTGACCACAGGTAACCACTTAACCCCTCTGCTCTGCAGCTTTCCCCAGTTTTTCTCTCACAGCAGCCATCCAAGCACTCAAAGCCATGCTGCAAAGACTACCTCAGACTTTAAAAGCCATGCTACTATATCACATTTTACAGGAATCTTAAATAAGAAAACAGTTTGTGCATATCAAAAACCTTGTCTCAGTATGGCCACACTGTGCTAACAAACTGTCTTCTTGGCAAAACTTGTTTTTAATTTATTTTTATTTTCTAGTGTAATTTGTAAACCAACACTAAACAAAGAAGGGTAGCATCTCAAATGTACTTGATGGTCCGTATGGAGCAAGAGTTGAAAAAGTAAGACCTGGGGATGGTAGCTAAAAAAGGATGAAAAAGAAAAAAATTCTGGCAAGTTAGTAGCACAAATGAAAAATATTTTCAGGCAGCCCATTTGTGAATGTGATGGTTTTAGTACACCGCATTGTAAAAGGGAACCTCACTTGTTATTTAAATAATGGTACATATGGATCCATTAAGCTAAACACCTCTTCTGCTTCAGCTTCTGAACACAGACAAGTGTTAGAGCTATGAAGATGCTTAGACTGTAACATCCCTCTTATTAAGAGAGGCTGAGGGACTTGGGACTTTTTATCCCAGAAGACTGAGGGATCTCATCAATGCTTATAAATACTTGAGGGGTGGGGTTCAGCAGGATGGAGTCAGGCTTTTGTCAGTAGTTCCCAGGGACAGGACACAAGGCAATGGACATGAACTTGACTATAGAAAGTTCCACCTAAACATGAAGAGGAACTTCTTTCCTAGGAGGGTGGCAGAGCCCTGGGCCAGGCTGCCCAGAGAGGTTGTGGAGTCTCCTGATATTCAAAACCCCCCTGGACACTGTCCTAATACAGCCCACTTGAGGTGATCCTGTTCTGGCAGCGGCGTTGGACTAGGTGATCTCCAGATGTCCCTGCCAACCCTGATCATTCTGTGATTCTGTGATTCTGTTACTATAACAACTGGTTTCTGGTCTGGCTTTTCAAGACAACCAAAATACCTGTTTAGAGAACTGAAGTGCACTATAATTGATTCTAGTCTCAAGGTCAAGTCATTGACCTGCCCTTCATCACCCAGGTACATCCCAGGCTCAACAGCATGTCTTAATCAGTCTTGAAAATAAATCTGGTCTCCCATGCTGGCTTAATTAGTAGGAAAAAGAAAAAAAAAGAGGGGTGGCACGGTATTTTTGCAGTTTACATGAGCTTTGCTTTATTAACTGCATGCAGGTGATGTTAAAGTGGTAAATTATGTATAGGATGTCCACAACATACTGTTAGAAAGGCAATTGCTGTTCTGTAGCACTTAACAGAGCCTTGAGTTTGTATATATAACATACAGAATGGGAAAAACAGTAAAAAAGGAGGTGAAAATACAGAATATCACGAATATATATACATAATGAAGAAATATAATCTCTAAAAAAACAAATTAACACCTTTTTTCATCAAGCATAGAGGAACAAAGGTAGGAAAGTAATTACCCTTTAATAGGCACAATTAAACTCATAAGCCTTTGTCACTGTACATCAATGCCTTCTGATCTTTTTCCACTTTCCATCCTCCTACCATTTGTAAACACTGGATGCCACAACAGAAGACTAGATTATTATTTTTTTTAAAGTAAAAATGAGGTCTTTATGTAGAGGTCTCTCACATTTGTATGGTGCTACCACTACACCAATATAACACGTGTATTATGTATACGTGCACATGCACGCACACACATATACATACAGGGGTAACTACATAACAGTGTATATGTGTAAAGCATACAAAACCAAAATCCTACATCCCTACCTTCTTCAGAAACAAATAAAGGATCCAGAATGGAAAACACTTACAGATATGAGCATCTTTTCTCTCAGAAGTGCTCGTGAGAGTACACTTCCTCAAGAGGGAAAAAGAAAAAAACCATGGAAAATTCACTTTGCTCTGCAAAACCTCGTAGCTCTTCAAGTTGAAAAGATGAAAAAATGATGATTTTACTTCTCAATTAAGTCTGAGATAAAAGTAGATTAGGTTTATTGCAACTGGGAAGCATGCTAAAGCCACTGGGTTGTTGCAGCTCAGAATATTTATATATATATTTTAAAAAAATAATTCAAAATTGAGAGAGCTAACTTAAATTCCATGGGTATAGTTCACCTTCCTAGATTTTTCATCATCTCTAGAGTTTTAAAGCTCAAAAATATGGCAATAGCATTACATGAAAGAGCTTGAGGGGGTTTAACATCTTCGAATATACAATTCACAACTGCGTTTGAGTTTATTGTTCAATTCTCAGTAATTATTTATGGCGATTGTTGCAGTTGGAAATTCAGATGGTGTACCCTACTGAATTTATTTCTAAAAAAAAGAAATTAATCTGAAAATTAAAGACTATTTTAAAAGAAGATTCCATCCACTTTGCTTTGACACACCTGAGCTTCTGATACTGATAACCAAAATTGAAGTATTGCACATCTATGAAGCCTTCCAGTTTCAACAAATCAACAGTTGCCAATACAATAATGTTTTGTAGAATACTCCTGGGAAGTACAGCTTGCCTTTTAATGAGACCTGCTGCTCCCTCTCACACGCCACCTCTACTACATAGAAGGTATCTAAAAATGCTTTCTCCCAACTGACCATAATTTTATCTGCAATGACATCTACAGAAAATAAGCAGATAAAGCTTACAAAACTATAAAGCTTGAAGTGTGTATGCAAAAACTTTGGGGGACCTAACGCATTTTTGTATACAAGTATGAAACTCTGGGGGACTGAACGCTACATATTTTACTGATCCAGAGTGACTGAGGAGATCCACACAGTAGGACCAGATCACTACTGATCTCCTACTTCTTTAGAAGTTTAGATTAGGTATTAGGGGGGAGGTTTCTGCAGAGAGAGTGGTACGGTGGTGGAAGGAACAGGCTGCCCAGAGAAGTGGTGGATGCCCCATCCCTGGAGAGGAGTTCAAACCCAGGTCAGATGGGGCCCTGGGCAACTTTGCGTAGATCCAACCCTGGAGGTTGGTGTCCCTGCCTGTGGCAGGGGGGTTGGAACTCTATGATCCTTGGGGTCCCTTCCAACCCAGGCCACTCTATGATTCTATGACTCAGTCCTTGAACAACTTATTTTCAAATGCTTTAAATCATTTGGCTTTCAATCTCTTTCCCCATACACAAAATGCATCATTTCCAGTCCCATTCTGATGGTGTTTTTAATGGTTTGTCATTGGTATCCAGTAATCTATGCCAACAACAAAGAACACAGTAGTGATGGCACAAACAGGTGATTAGAGAAGCCTCATTATTCACCCACAGCAGATACCAAAGTTATTGTGGGTACACAAATAGGTTGCTACCGCCTGAACCTGACAAACAAAGAGGATACAATAAAAAAGGCTGATTAATAGAATATAACAGAGAAGTCTGAAACTCAACATATTTCTTCTCAAATGAAGCTGTTAACAACAACCCAGAGGCTCATTAGGGAATTCCTTTCTTTTTCCCTCTATTTGTGGGCCTCATTAAAGGAATTACCCATTATTTTGTGTGTGTGTTACAGTTGTGTGTTTGCTACTGGAACTTTTAATTTCTTCTTTTCTCCAAGAACAGTCCAAGATTATTTTTTTTTGTAACATCTATTGATCCTTGCCCTCCTCAAACTCACATTATTGTCACTAGCCCTGTGCATGCATCCACGTGGCCCAGGGACTCATGTCATGGGCCAGAATCGCAATGCGTTAACTGCTGGCTTTTCTTTGTTTTGATCTTGACCTCAAACTAACTTTCTGATTTTTATTTGATATATATTTTTTTTCCTTTAACTAAGCTGCCCCGGACCACTGCCCACCAAGAGGCAGTTACATCCATGGCATAGCTGTTGCTATAGGGCTAGGACATTATCGTTGCTCTAAATTAGGTTTTCTCCCCATCAGAGCTGAAGGCAGAGCTGCTGTTTTGCACAAGCCCCATAGCCCATGCTCCATCTGATTATACTGCCTCATTACCAGCAGAGAGAAAGAGTACATAGCACACAGCAGTGCTGAACATCCTGAATGATAAAAGCATCATTTGCATAACACTTGGCGCTCCTGCAGGTTTAAGGCCTAATAAATCTCCCAGGGAAGTTAAAAGCAAAACTCTCCCAAAAAGCTGGATCAGACGGCTGGTACTCAAGATATCTACCTCAGGAGCTGTTATACAACAACTTCTAACGAGATCAGTGGTTTAAATCCAAATGCTACTTGCATCACTCTAGTGCAAGTCCACAGTAACTTGTTATTCCCATTCAATATTGTGAACAGAAGCAGTATTTGGATTGTTTCCTCCATTGCTTCATTATATTGTATCACCAAAACAATTTTAAGACATTCTTGCAAATTTATTTCCTTATAGTATTGCTTCTATCCGTTTCTCCAATTTCCTATCTCATTTATTTCTTAATCCAGCAATGTTTAAACCACATTTTCTATTTCTCATAAGTTTCTGATTAGTTCTTCTTTTTTTTAGCCCAATTTATTTTTATTTCAACTTCATTCAGTTGATAGTGTTTGTTTTTCAATTTGCGTATAGACTTTTATGGGTTTTTTGTTACTTATCTGCTACAGGTTTGGGTTTGTTTTTTTTTTTTGCTAAGTGGTTTAAAGCTATTAGTTCAAGAAGTGTCTAGAAACTTTTGAGCACTTCATTGTGTTCTAGTGGCATATCAGTTTTGTCTCAGTATTATCCCTGATTGCTGGGTTACTTAGCCAGAAATTGCTGCAAATGGCTCCTGCTAGTCTTTCTTAAATCAAACCTGCAAAATGCATGTAAGACAACTCAAAGAAATCAATATGAAATATTTATCTTATCTTTATCCTCTATCTGGGTTTTCTTTTTACACAAAAAGGCCTAAAAGGGGTCAGCCATTTTACTCTGGACAAAGGTGTTTGCTGAAGTCTCCTACTGTGTTATCCAGAATTAAAAGTTTTTTTAGGTTACAAAAGCTACATTCTTAAAGTATAAGGATACTGCACACAGTTCAAGATAAGTTACTTCAAACAACAATTCCAGCATTTTTCAACCTGGTTCTTCTTTATACATCTTCCTTGTTAGGTGTCTGAAAGAAAGACAATGCAATATGAATATTTTCCTTCCAGCAACTGCCAAGAAAGCCTAACAACATTGTCGAAAAAGCTTAACTATTGAAAGCAATCTACAAGGCATCACAATTTAAAGTGTCTTGAATAATTACAGATCAAAGCTAGACACTGTTGCACTCCACCAAAGTCTTTCATTTTATTGAAGCACGCTATAAATAAATAAAAGTATGAAGAAAATTTGGAAGGTTTCATTGTCAGAAGACAACAGTTTTTCTCAGATAAAACATATTAGCATGTAAATTAGAATAAAAAGCATGATCACAGAGGAGTTAAAAGCAAGTAAAAACATAGGAAGGATACTATTTATCAGTGCTAGAGACCTCTGTGTTTATCTTCAAAATCACTGGTTGAAAATTGAAGCTGTAAGCATTTGCTGAAAATGCTTATCTATTCCATAGCAGGAAATGTAAATTGCATGAATTTATGTTTCCTGGGGTACAGTATTGCTTCTATTTTTAACAGGAAAATTATCCCTACCTCCATAATCATCCACTTCCTCATAGATCCATCAGATACCTAGTCCTAAAGAAATTGGATACTTTCTAATAGATCAGGTCCAAATCTTATTGATTAGCTTTATGTAAGAAAAGCAATTTATGTATTGCTCTTACTGCAATAAAAATATGACTGAACAGAACAAAACACAGATTATTAAAAATGGTATGTAGAACCAAACACATCTTAGTCCATGGCCACCTTTAAAAAAAAATCCCAAAACAAGCAAAACAACAACAAAATAAATCCCACAAAAACATAACAAGGCCCATAAATCTCTTTCCCCATAGCTGACTCATCCAATCTGTCCATGACCAAGTTTTAAATACCACCATACACCAGACAGTACCAAGTACTGTCCAAGAGCTGACATACCACAAAGCTATGCCAAGGTGAGGATCAAGAATTAAGCAGCAGAGGCTGTTGTGGGTTTGTGTCTAGGTCTGTGTGGCAGTTCTGTTTATTATGAGTGATATAGGTATCAAACATCCCCATTCCTCAGATATCAGCATCTAAACAAGGACCACTTCATGAACAAACAGAGGAAACAGAGAGCCTCTGACAGGAGAAGACTTCGTTCTTCTGTCCTCTATTGCTAGAAATATGACGAGAAAAAAGGTACTCTTGACTCCCACCTCTATCTCCCTACCTTGCCTTTAAAGGTTCCTTCAAACCAAAGCAATTCTTTGTTTCCATCTCCAATTCTGGCTGCCATTGTCATGACCAGCGCTGCCTACAGTTCTCCTCTAGCAGTGTGTTGAGCACTTTCGTTATGCTATCCAGGCTACATTTAATACAACCTGTCAGTTTTAATGAAGGTTCGACTGTGATTGCTCCTCTCTAAACCAACTTGGCAAGAGCCTGGGTGTTTTCAGCACTTGCTTTTTGTTCTGTTGAGTGCAGGTGTATGTTTTAGATGGATGTAATTTAGATGCAGAAGTATCAAATGCTTATTTTTCAATGACAGACTACAACAGAGTCTGAGCAAGCCATTTCTTGGGGCAAAGCAAAAACCCAAAAGCTCTCATTAGCCAGAAGGAAAGGAGATCACAGGGTACCAGTGAGAACACCTCTTACATGTGTCCTCATTTCTTTGTGGGAAAAGTCTTAATCTTTTAGGTTAAACTGATGGTGGCAAAACATATTGTTCTGCAACACAAGTAGCAAGTAAATTTTTACTCTTTTTATTTTTAGCTAGGTAGGGAGGAAATCTCAGTGATGGCCAGCAACAAGACAAGGGGCAATGGGTGCGAGATGGAGCAGAGGAAGTTCCATGTGAACATAAGGAGAAATTTTTTCACTGTGAGGGTGATGGAGGCTTGGGACAGGTGGCTCGGAGAGGTTGTGGAGTCTCCTTCTCTGGAGTAATTCGAACCCCTCCTGGATGTGTTCCTGTGTGGTTTAGTCTGGGTGATCCTGCTCTGGCAGGATGATCTTTCAAGGTCCCTTCCAACTCCTAACGCTCTGTGATTCTATGAAATCCAACACCTGTTAGAATTAAATGCTAAAAGCCAATCTACCATGTCCATTCTCCTGAATGTCAGTGCACTCTGACGTGGGCTCCTGTCCTGATACAATCCAAGTAGAAGAGAGAAAATAAACACACCGCCACCAATGAACAAATGAACATTATTCTAGATGGTTATTCAAAGAATGCTATTTCAGGTGCAGGAAGATTTGGATTTCAGCCTTTAAGAAAGACCACTTCAGTGGGTCTACATGCCACAGCAGTTGGCCATTGGGTTTGACCCACAAAAAGGAAATAAAGAATTGTACTGCCTGAAGACCAACCACCATACTGGGTGAGCAGTCAACACTTCCCCTGGTGACAACCATACATACTAACAGTTCCACTCAAACAGCAAATCATCCTAAGTCTGCACAGCACCTCCACAAAACATGTTAGTGTGCCCTGAAGAAGTGGTTCTTAAATTTCAGCTTCCACTTGTAGGCTTTGTGAATGGAAAGGGTTATGATAATCCTAATATTTCAAAGATTGTCCTGACTTCAAGTGTAATCTGTTCCACAGACATCAAAGGTGCTCTTCAAAGGCACATCAGTCTCCCTGTGCAGAGCAGCTTCCAGGCTTTGTGCTTCAGGTCTTGAACACCAAATTAAATGGAAGCCAGGATTACAGGTGCACCCAAATTAAACCACTTTTATGTACACATGACTAATTTTAGTTCTGAAATGCATACTTCTTCAGAAATTTAGTACTTACTATCATTTTGGCACCCAGGCCAGTTAGCTAAAGCCAGCATCTTCTCCAGCTGCTTGGACATAGGAACGTGCACAGATGTATTGAAGAACAAAGTACTCTTAATTACCTGCTTCACCGCCTTCTTATTTTCAAAAAAAGAAAAGAAAACTGTCGGGATGTATCAAGATTTGCTTTCAACACGTGTGTGGCTTGCAGGTTTTGCTCATTTTAAGCCAGACTGTATTCTGAACTCCAGTTTACAAAATCAAAACCAGTACTGGAATATTGAATGGTAAGCAGTATTGCAGATTAGTAACTTGCAGTATCTCTAAATTTAGAGCATCTCTCAATGCTCCAGTCTGAAGCTGCTCAGAGAAAAACACGTTTGTTTTCTCATCCTTCTCCCTGCGTCCTGCTTTTCTCCTTGGTTTCTTAACTCCCACTAGTCCAAATGGAAATTGCACAGCACAGTCAGGTACTCTGTCAACAGCATGCTCCCCTAAAAGCAACACATCTCACACTCTACCTGCAACACTACAAAGCAGATTTAGAATGCTACAGTTCCGTGTCTAACCTGGTGCAAGTATTAAGCTTGAATCAAAACAAGTATGGACTTCGCCCTCTGGTCAACCTTTCTGCAACACTGAATTCCACAAAGAGTTTATGTTTTGAATTTCTGGTATTTTCCCATGACATTCTCTTTTGTGAAAGAATCCCAGACCACCTTTAACTTGCAGCGCTCCACCATCACACAGCAAATGCACACCAATCTGAGCGAATATTCCATATAAACCTGCACTAAATGATGCACAAAATTGTCCTGTGAAAAATGCTAGCCAAGCACACTGCCTACAGTGACCGCAGCATGACTGCTGCTGCCTGGCCTTCAGCAGGGACACAAAGGAGAGAGTCCAGCTCCTGGGTCGTGCACAGCATACTGTCGAGCCACCGGCAACCAGAGGGGCACGTTATAGCGAAAAGAGATGCTGTCACTTCTCATTGTCAAGGCAGGAGGTAGTAGGTGTGAAATAACATTTTCTCCTCCAGGGCTTTCCTGGAATTTTGTGATTAGCATGTTAAAGAACCAGGAGAAGTCATAATAATTTTAGTTTCTATATATGAAATGCATTAGGAAGCCACTGCCTACGTTTTTAGTATTCGTGAGACTACAAATCTGATTACAGACTTTTGTGAGACTCTTAAAGCTTGTTTTTTAAACAATGATACTCTTGTGCAAATTTTTTTCCCAATATTGATATACCATGGGATATATATGTTAAATGCCAAAAAAAAAAAAAAATCACTATTACTACTACATTCAAGAAGTGCTGATTATATGTGATAGACCTAACAGCCCTTTGTTATTTTCCACTTCAAGGCCAGAGGCACTAAAAATAACAAAAAAAAAATGCTTTGGGGATGCACTCATAACATGTTAGAGATCACCTAGTTGGGTACCTGTAAGCCACAGCCTGATGAATTAATTAACCTAATTTATAAACAGGATATTTATTCGATTGAGAATAAAATCAAGGAGAACTCATTTTCAGTGTGCAACATAAATGCTTCCCTTCTTTTTCCCCCCACATACAGGCAACGCATTTTCTATGCTTAGCCATCCCTTGACTGTTTGCGTCTACATCAAAATAAACTGGGAAAAATGTTGTCAAAGTCACTGAGTTGATACAGGAATAAATGTGCTGTGAGGAAAATAATGAAGCTCATTTTCTGAACACTTACAAAGATATTTGCTATTGTAATTAGGCATATATTTAGTGCAAATAAATCCAATACCTAGCAAAACACAGAAACCTGTAACAAAGCCCAGGTTATGACTCCAGTTTACTATGACAGACAAGTGACTCACTCCCACCTCCGTGGATACTGCACACTATAATCTAAGGATTTTCCCGACATTTAGACTAAAACAAGCATCTGATTTTTTTGGAGAGGAGAAAGCTATATGGAGGCAAATATCCAGACCTAACCCAAGTTTCCCTTCTGGAATTGCAGCAGGCATAAAACAATATTTATTTTCATGATAAGGGAGTTGGGAAACCAATTCAATAAACACAGAACATATTAATTATCAAGTTCTCAGTGCTTTATGGAAAAAAGGGTTTCTGCACAGCTACTCCTTCCCTGACTATTCCTCCTGTTCCAGCTCAGTTGTGCTGCCATCTCACCATACTGGTCATTTTTTCCTGTCCCTCTAAAAATACTTGCCAGCCAGAATATTAAACTATAAAAAATATTAATTGTGTAATCCCTGGGTATTTCTTATGTCATGAGCCAACAGTATCATTTGCAGCCTTAACACATCTCTTCCACCTCTAGTCCTATCTCAAAGCACATAAAAACTGAGAAGGGGAAAGAATCAGATAGCAAAAAATAACATCAGATAAGCCAAATCTGTGTACCAACAGATTTTCAACTATTTAATAGTTTTGCTGTTATTATCACCCTCTCTATGTCAAAAATCAAAAAGGATTATCTGGCCCATAATTAGGGGAAGATTCTGAAGTGTTTGATTTCTGCAATCAGATCATGTTCTTCTCTCTTACTTTAAAAGGTCAATGAGGATTATTTAAAAAAATAAATAATCACACTACAAGTTTACTACACAGAAGTTGGTGGGAAGAGTCATTATTAGGGAACAGTAGTTTGTTTTGAGATCTTGTCTTGACAATGGCTATGAACATTGTTACATCACAACTGTGGTGGTTTGACCCTGCTCAGGGGCCAGGTGCCCACCAAAGCTGCTCTATCACTCCCCTTCCCAGTTGGGCACAGGCAAAAATACAGTTGTTCTGTAAAAGACGACTGTCTTAAGAGGTGTGGCTTAAAGGGACAGTTAAGACAGGCTCATTGAAAAGCTGATGTTAACATGATATTAACCACTCAAAGGCTTTTAGTGGTAGGATCGTGTGTGCAAGAAAATGTAAATATACAGTACATCCTTGTCTAGAAGCATTTATTAAGTGGACCGAGAAGAAAAGAATATGATAATTCAATTCCAACCTGTCTTTGGGGTTGCATGGTAGTGAGCTAATGTTGAAACAGCTCATACATTAGCATCAATAGCTCCCATGCTACAGGTGTCAAGGACTGACAGTGAGAACAATTCACATGCAATGGTTAAATACAGGTTAGAATTATTACTTTATGCATCCTTGCTTGTCTTTTCAAAAATGAACACCCAAACCCTAAACCAGACACGTGCTAGCATGTACAAAATTAAATGGAGTTCTACACCTTTATCCACAAATCACAGTTGGGTGTGTTACGCAGAATTTCAAGGATTAGGAGCTCACATGAAGTGGCTATTTGAATAGCTTTAAAATGTAGTTAATGCTGTGCTTTTATCTCACACATCAGGCCTTCATGACAGTCCTGAAGAGTTATGAATTTCATCATAAATTACTATGATTCATCATACTAATTGTATTTCATCATAAATTACTGTGATTGTTCATTATTTCAGCTGTAGCTTTTATGTTTTTTGGACTTCACTGGAGATGCAATTACTTACAGAATGTCAGTTGTCACCCCTTACTGTATTAATGATAAATTAAATTTTTGAGCCATTTCAGTGATTTGTTTATACACTGGCTCCTCTTTACAGAATTGAAATCTGGATAAAATTCAGAACTTTAAAGTTCACATACCTTAAACCAGGTATTGTCATCCTCTGGGACTATATTTGAATACCATATATATAAGGTGAACACTCCTATATTCTCAGAAGCCATATAAATATTTTGCTGCTTTTAAAGTACTTCATTATATCTTGCAGTGGTGCTGGTTCTGTTAACTTCACTGGTTCCATGAACTGAAATGGTAAGTCAGCTAGGTTATTTGAAAATTAACCTAGCAATTTATTTATTTGTATTTATACTACTATTAAATATGTAAAAAACCAACCAAACACACTTTTGATTGCTATGGCAGTGTACCTGCTTTACATACCAAGTGTGGTTTTCATTTAATAAATTTCTCAGAAAGGTGATCATCTAACTGAAAATTCCTTCCCGCCTAATTTTTGTTACAGTAGATCTGCATTAATAACATGAAAACAAGATTAGAGTAAGGGAGTTTTTTTGGTTGGTGTTTTTTGGTTTTTTTTTTTTCCAAAACTAAAACATGGTAAACATAACTTAATGTCAAGTTTAAGGGAGAAACACTGTTTTTCAAAACATTTCCAAGTCGGACTTTCTGCTGACTGTGCATAAGGTACATTGAGCAACACTGAATTAAAAAAAAATAAGAAAATACATCAGCTGAATGTTTTATTTTGCTTCATGTTGTTGTTGTGGTGGTTCTGCATGGCTGGGTTCTGGTGAAGAAACAGGGGGCTGCACTGGCAGCTTCTGCAAGCAGCAGCTGGAGCTTCCCCCAGGCCCTACAGAGCAAACACCAGCCGGCTCAAGGCCGGACCCACCGCGGAACAAGGCCAAGCCCATCAGCGACAGTCACAGCACCACTGGGAATCACAGTGAGGAGGGAAAATGCCAGCGGTCGCCTTTTGGTCCCAGAGAAGGGAGTGAGAAGGTGTGAAAAACTCTGCAGACACCAAGGGCAGGGAATGGAGAGAGGAGGCACCCTACAGCCCTTGGAAAAGGCTGAGACCCCACCTGCAGCCAGTGGAGAGGCCCCATGCTGGAGCAGGGGGAGACATACAGGAGATGCTGTGACCTGTGTTGGAGCAAGTCTCTGCCATCACTTGCAGCCTTGTGGAGAGGTCTCACGCTGGAGCAGGTGCAGATATATGTAAGACACTGTGACCTGTGTTGGAGCAAGCTCCTGGCAGGACCAGCAGATCGTGGAGAGAGAGACCCATGCCGGAGAAGGTTTGCTGCCTGGGGGAGGGTTGTGACTCCATGGAGGACCAGTCTGTTTGGCCTGTGACGCTGATTGCACAAATATCTCTCCCTGTCCTCCTCCTGAGCCTCTCAATAGATATTTTCTCCTCTGCCCAGATGAAAAGGGGAGTGATAGACCGACTTTTTGCCACCACAATGGCACTGTTGAATGAAAAAAATTCCATTCACTCTCAGGCTACATCCTAACAAAATCCAATCATCAAAAAACCAGAAAAACAAGACAAATTCCAAACAACTCTTTGACAAAACTGAAATATGGGTATGACCCAATTCATTGTCAGGCAAGACAATGAAAGCACGCTGTGGCTATATACTGTTGTTCCAGAGTGTCACCAAGCATATCTATTTCACATGTTTTAGTTTCTTCTTTAAATACTTAAGTACGAGCAAGGAATTAGATGAACCTCTCAAGTCTTTTAGTCTGCTATGCAAAATAAAAGTTTATATCTTACATGTGAATTTGGGGAATAGAAATGATCATAAATTACATCAAGAATCTAAAGAAAATCAAGGGTACATTAAAAGAACTCTGCTTTTCAAAATGAGAAGAGCACTTCATGACTTACCCTTGAGTCATGATTTGAATGAATTTATGATTTTTTGAAAGCTTTAATGCAGAGAATATAATTCTAGTAATTTCAGTTTTAACTAGAAAACAGGTCGTGTAAACTTTTCTGGTTTATAAAGAGGTTCAAACATACAAACAAGCAGCAGTCTGACAGTAGCCATGTCCAAAGGGGCATAAAAAAATCCCTAATGGAAATGCTTTAAATCAAATTATTAACTTTTTTACCAAGACAAAAAATTTCTGAAATTTACTTGCTGTATGTGCTAAGGCTCAATGCGCCAAACAAACAGTCAACTTACCAAGTAATATAATTTATCTAACAGCTTGTCCATCCCCATTAAGTAACAGCTTCAGGGAATGGTATACAGAATAAGTCATAGTAACAAGCAAGCAGTAAACACTCACAACAGGGAGACTTTCCTGGGTGCTTGCTTCTTAATAATTACTTTACAAGTCAGCAATTAATTTTTTCACAGTAACAGTTTTTTTAAATTTAGGGGCCACATGAAACATGCAGTGTAAATATGTTGCTAAAACTGCATTAAGGAGGAAAGGAAAGAAAGGTGTATCTGCAGAACCCATTGCTTTCACTCTTCAGATTAAAAACATTAATAGCAATGAGCAGGAAAAACTGGTTTGGAAACTGAAAAAGAAAAAACAGAAAACCAACAAAACAATAAATTAGGAATGATTGAACTAAAATTGAATAATTAGCAGTTGTCCTTCTTGTAATGCTTGCATTACTGGCTGTTCTTTTTAACTTGCAAGCTATAGTTTGCAGCCAGCAGCTTTGACAAATCCCCCTTATCACCCCAGCAGCCCCACTGATGCGTTCCACACGTTAGTACTTTCCATTTTGCACCAGATGTTTAAAATGTGGCCAAATAAAAATTTAATGGAAAAACTGTGAGAATGATTAAGTTGATTATATACTGACTTCTAAGTGTTACATTGATGGTCCTTAATGGGCACATATTTGCTTTCACTCTAAAGCTACAAAGGGCATCTGGGCATTGATCACTTGGTATTATCAGTTATCCAGCAAATGCTACCAGAGATTCTGAGGAAACAAACAACATTTAAATTTTGTTATTTGTGTTCATTTATGAATAACCAGACTATAATCTGGAAATGTATTTTCTTCCTCCTCTCTGTGTCCTCACTAGCTGTGGCCCTTTTCCATTTACTTTTCTTGGAAGAGTACGGTGGATGGAGTGGCTTTCAAAGACGTGTGGTATTAAAGCACACCAAGCAGACTTACTTTCTCTAAAACAAAACTTGACTTGCTGCTAAAAAAAATTAGAACCGACTTTACAGGAGATGGAAGTAGAACCTTTCATTCAGTCATCATTTTTCACATGTACATTACAAAATTAATTCACAGGCTTCTACCCAATATTAACTGCTGTTTTGTATTTGGAAACACACATCTAGCTTTTAAGAAAACATGCAAGCACAGTGCAGAGCGGTCCAGCTAACTAAGCCAACATTAACAGCATGCCAAACAGCAGGAGGAAAAATCATCTCACATGACCTGTGGTTTCTGTGGAAAAAAAAAAAAAATCTTGTTTCTAAAGGAGAAAAAAAAACCCAAACAAATTTCTCAACATGCATGCTATTTATGCAAACACAGGCAATCAGTAGGGAAGCAGATAAAGAACACAAAGGATGCAAGAGACACCTTTGTGTCCTCCAGGAAGGAAACTATGTAACTACACACACACACAGACACGGATAAAACCACGACTCCACCAGCCCCAGGGTGATAATCTGACACAGTGTCTCTGGTGCAATCAGGTACAAGAAAAAAAATTCCTCCAATGAAAAATAAAAGTGAAGTCCTGTCTTCTTTACAAAATAACCTGTCGGAACAGGTCGTAAAAGGATTAATGTTATTAGTAAGTTGTCATACAACAACTCAGTATTAATTTGAGCCTCAACCCTACAATCTGTCTCCTCGAATGCATATTTTAAGTCTCATTAAAGTTAATGAAGTTTTGACAAGGCTTCAAACTTAGTGGCTGGATTTTAGGAATTTGCACTAGGCATTTCAATTGGACTGGTTTTATACCTGCCAATTGTTGCCTGCTTGCTCTAAGATTTGCATTCCCTTTTGCAAGACTATTTTGCTATAGTATATTTCAAGGCCCAGTGTCTTTAATTATGAAGTTAGCATACTCACAAATATAAATACTGTGTATTCCACACTATGATACAGCATTTCTTTTGAAAATTCTGCCATAAATACCACTTCTTGGGTTATTTTTGCAAACTGAAGACTTCCACAAACTGTCTAAAACAAGCACAGAGCATGCAAGTATGCCAGAAGAAAGTACGTTCTGAAAAATTTACCATACTAATATGCAATGAAACTACTAAAGTGTCATCTTTTCAGACAAACAAACAAAAAAATCAACCCACAGAAAAACAGAAAGGAGATGTATTTGCATATGAACGTGGTATTTTCAACATGGTATCTCAGTATACAACTATACTGGGGCACGGCATCAACAAGCCTTTCTTAAAAGGAAAACACTGGTTAAAAATGCACAGCAGCATCCACACAGCTGCATGATTGTGAGAGTGCTACTCCTTAAGGGAATGAAGAAATTTGCCCCAGCCAGAACATCAGAACTTTGCGCTCTGTAATGCAGGGGAATCCACATATGTCACTCGTGGATTTTTTGCTGGTTTTGTACAAGGACTCCTCATTTTTAAAAATGCATGAGTGAATGAAGTAGGTTTCCTAATTAGAAGTGTCTCCTTGTGGCTTTGAAACTGTCACGAAAGCACAGATTTAAGCAGTTCAAAGAAACTCAGAAAATGGTTGCTGAGACTCTTTTGTTCTTCAATTCAGGGGAGAAGGAGAACCAGATTTACTCAAGTTAATCTGAAAACATCTATGCTTCTTTTAAGATGACCTTAAATGTGTTTGTACAAAACAAAGGATTGATATAAGTTCCATGTATTAACACAACAGCTGAAAGACCATTTTTTAAAATGGATGAATACACATCCGGATTCTCAGGATTGTTACTGACCTTCTGACCTCACCCTCCTCTTTTGATGTTTTATGAGGCAATTTTAATAATATGACCATAGAAGTGGTTAGCCACCCAACAAACCTGAAAATGTGTGATTGTGAGCAATTTTCCAGCCCCTTGAATTCTAGAATCATGCACTGTTTCAAATTCTCCCAACTAATCAGCCAGCCTGAAATATTACATCTGTTGTACAGTTGCTTTCTCGTTGAACTAAGAAGCATTTTCATGTGGTGGAATTAGGAAGAGATGTAGCAAAACACATGTGACTGCTTGCCAGGTATTAAGAGACCTGCCTGCCATAAAGACTCGGTGAGATATGTAATTTTCCTGCAAAGCAGCTTAGTGTTCAGGCAGAGTCACCTTATCATCACATTAAGGTGTTATCCATCCCATCTGACCTCTAGGGTCTGTGCTCTAAGTCTAATGTTTAGACTAATTATATGGTTACTCTTTGTCCTCAATAAAGTTTAAAATTAAGAATGCCTGAAGAATTGTACTAATTTTCTACTTTAACTTAGATTAAAAAAAAAAAAATCCAAAACATTCACACAGTTTTAATTAGAACTGCTTAAATATGGTATCAGAAGATAAAACTAGGATCAGGACTGTGCAAAATGGTCTCAAGCTCCCTCTTGGACTTGATCTTTTATGTGAGCACTCAGTGCAAGTCATTATCATCAAAACAGTTTCAGAGTAAAATAGATACTAAACATATATTCCTTTTTCTTTTTTTTAACACTGTTGTCCTTGTTATCTGGCTGTGGATAAGACAGCTCAGTACAGAGAGGCAGGAACCAGCTAATATAAAAAAAAAAAGAAAAACCAGGAATATGGCAATTCAGCAAGTCCTACTTGGGATGGACACTGCGAAAAAGCGTAATTTATCCTCAGCACATATGGGCCATGAGGCTTTGTGAGCTTTTAAGAATTATTTATTTATGAAGATAACTAAATATAAAGTTAAGAACTACATCAAAACCTGGAAACCGGATATTGTCATATACACAATAAAATGTTATAATGAATGTCCTCTTGATTAAATTTTGCCTGGGTTTTCTGCAGTAAGAAAACTTATGTTTATTGAAGTACCTGCCCCAAATTCATTTGTATAACTCACTTTGCGCTGTTTCATACACACAAACACCGTGCAGATGTCAATTTTGGTCCCAGGTGCTCCGCAAATATTGAACATGCAAGCTGTACGTGCTGTTTTGTACTAGAGATTAATTGGCATTTTTTAGAGTGTTGAATATGCTTTCTAGTTTCTAAGGTTAAGTAACTGCAGATCTGGCTATTAAATCTGAGTTTTATATTAAACATAAATATTAACTACCTTCATGTTTGAGTTTTTAGATATCAAACATCACTGAAACAGAGAAAATGAAATGCTGTTGTCAGAGAAATGTACTGAACTACTTTATTTAATGGCAAATGAAGCATTAATTACTTTGTGGTCTTTAACTGGAACAAAATTTGTTACCTATGAATAAACCAAATTCCACAAAATTTCTTCTGTTGACAGGATTCCAATGAGAATACTGGGAAAGAAGTAAACAGTACAGGGACAATTATAACCCAATCTATTGTAAAATACTGGATGACAACTTGTTGAGAGTTCTACAAGGTGAGTGGCAAACAATGAGAACATAGAATCACAGACTATGTTAGGTTAGAAGGGACCTTTAAAGGCCATCTAGTCCTCCCCCTCCTGCAGTAAGATGGGACATCTTCACTAGACTAAGTTACTCAGAGCTCCATCAAGCCTGACATTGAATATCTCCAGGGATGGAGCCTCTACCACATCTCTGGGCATCCTGTGCCAGTGATCCACCACCCATATTTTTCCTATTATCCAATCTAAATCTCTGCTTTTCTATTTAAAACCATTACCTCTTAATGGTAGTCTAATTAGATACTGAACTGTTTTCTTATCATTTTAAAGTGAAAAGGCACTTTAAAAAAACAACAAGGCATTATAGGAAATAGTTGCATACAAATGATTTTTAAAAGCTTTTTTAAAAGCTATCTACCAGTAATTCCTAGATGACATACAAATACTAACATATAAAATGTATTCATGTTACACGTTTTAAAATGTTAGAACATTCTTAAAATAGGAAATCTGGTAAATTCATACCAATTTGAACATTTTGAATATAAGTATAGTAATTATATACTCTAATCAAAATTCACAAGTTACTTGGAAACAATGCCTGTCCATACATAAATAGGTTCAACATATGGAATTTGAATCACTTCACTATTTTTAGTTTTCCACAACTTCTAACCAACTACTCCCTGGGAGCTTTCCAGACTTGCATAAATCAGCTTAATTAGCAGATACTCAGCTGGATTGTGTTCTGTGTCAACTTTTCAGCTGTTAAACCAGACAATTATTCTTAAAATGTATACACAACATCATTTTACCTAGGTGGGTAAAACTGCACGTTCTCCTATCTATGTATAAATGCAATTCCTACTTAGAAATGCACAGAGCTTATTGTGCCTATATATTATTCAGTGATGTATCAATATTTGCATGGTGACAACAATTCTGTCTCAGGAAGGAATGAGTCAAGGGATAGCTTTCATTCTGTTACACCAGGGATATAATTCATTACACTGCCTGAGATGAATGACCCTGCCCCTCCCTCCACAGACAAAAATTGTAGGTAAGGAGATGAGCAGGTGAGGACAGGCTCCACGGTACCAGTCACTGCCTGCCATTCTATCACTTGCAAGGACTAATGTGAACATGGAAAGCTCTGGAAGACGTTAGAGAGGTCTGGAGCCTTCCAACTCCTTCTTATGTACCTCTTACAGAAGATCTGAAAGGACTGTCTTTCATAATAATAAATAACCACTTTCTCAGGTCCATAAGAAAACACAGTCTAACTGATGTATAGTTTTTAATTGTTATCATCATCACCTCAAAAGGCTTCTAAAATGGGTTATTTCCTTTTAAATCTCTCATTGGTCTGCCTATCTTTCACATTTGTTTTAGTTTGCTTTTTTTCTCCCAATGAATTATACAGGCAAGCATGGGAGTGTGACTGTACAAGCAAAACCTTTTATTACGTAGACCTTTATGAGTTTCTGTTAATAAGGTCTACGTAATAAAATTGTCATAATACAAACAAAACTCCTAGATTCAAAATAGATGCATGAGGAATCTAACTTTCTCCAGATTCCTATTTGATAGAACTCTGACACCTCTGACCTTCCAGATTCAGAACGGATTCAGAGCTATGTCACTCCATATTTACAGCGTTGCTTTGACTTTCTAGGGATATTTTGACCAGTCAAAAAAAGCCTTCAGGTGCTGCTATCTAAAAAATCCCCCCTTCCACCCCAATCCATTTATTTGCATATTACATTGTGAATAAAACTTTCTTCTACCTTCTAACAACAACGACTGGATGCAAGTGGATGATTCAGTGCATGAGAAATCCAAACCATGCAATCAGGAACAGCACTGAGATTGCAATACTTGCTAGAGGAAATACCTATTATAAAGCCAATAAATAAATTATACTTCTCTGCTGAATTGTTGATGTCAATAAAATATTTTAAAATGTTTCTTTACTTTTCATGATAGCGTTCAGATGATTGGTCAAAGTATAGCAGAAGATGAATCACCAGAAGCAGACTGATGTGATTCTTGCTATTTAACTTGATTCTTTCAATCTGCCACTTACAAAAAAACACATAAACATGAAGAAATAAGCAGACAATAATCTTAAACTGTGTGTAGATAAAATTATTAATGTATCTGTGACACTGATTCAATTTTAAATATGCCTTCAGTTCAATAGATCTGCAACATTCAAAGGCAGTCACACAGAACGTAGAGACCGCAGCCAGTGGACAGGAAACAAAGATGCAAAACTGCTGTGAACATAGGCATATTTACACAGGTAAGTCATTTTTACAAGCAATTTCTAAACCTAGTTTGTCTGCCACTGCCATTTCTTTAGAATTACATTAATGCCAGATTCACCTTCCTCTCTCTGCTTTTCTCCTAATCATCTTGTTCCAGTACAGTTAAAGGCATATTTCAAAAAGTACTTCTGAAAAGAAAGTAAGTCAATTGTATAGTATTTCTGCCTCCAAGAGAAAAGCAGCCATCCAATGAAAGCTCCACATTCCTTTTGGGAGAAAGTACTTTAGACAGAGGAGGGTTAGTCCACATCACACCCACCTTAGAAAGGGCAGAACTCCAATACATGATGGTGAAATCATTTACTCTTCCTTGGTCTTATGGCCTGTGGCCTGTAAATTATACCAGTCCCATGTCTGCTGGAAATACAGTACAGCAGAGAGGAAAAAGTCTAGGAGGTTTCTAGAGTGTGTGGAAGACAACATCCTGACACAGCTGGTGAGTGAGCCAGTAAGGGGAGACACCCCAACCAGACCTGTTACTGGCAAAAAGAGAAGGATTTTGAGGTTGATGTTAGAAGCCATTTTGACCACACTGATCATGAAACGATTGTTATGTATCAATAGCCACTGACATTAAACCAACGTGTTTTCCACCAGATCAAAGAAGGATGGAACTATGCAATGCTGAATGCTATATGATGTAAATGTTCTGGGTTACAAATTAGAAAGACAGACACAACTAGTAAAGGCTTAGATGATTCTGGGCTCAGGAGTTCATCTCTGTGGCTTTTAACTGACCCTGGTAACAAGTATTTAATGTAGGGCATAGAACCATTCATTACTATTTCCTCATGTGTCAGCAACTCAAAGCAAGACAAGTGTTTAAGAAAATGAAAAGTTTCAAACTGTAAAAAATTATCTTATTGTTTGTCACTTTCCTTGTCTAAATAACTTACAAATGCATAACACAGATTTACATCACACTGTTTTTCAGCATATGCAGCAACTTGGAATGTCTTCCAAAATAGGGCTTCTATGACAATTAAACCTTGATTTTAGGATTAAGATACTACTCCAGAAACATGGTCTCTGTCTCCTGGTGGTTAAAACCACATGCTCACAACTTATCCACCATAGAGGACTCTCTATTTTTCATATGCACTTTTCCTCTGAAGATCTTACAGAGACAGCTTAATCACTGCTCACTCTTCAAGAATACAAACTGACTTTGAAACATTTAGATTCATTTGAATGTTCTATATTGTTAGAAATCTTCCCTGCATTAAAGTCATATCCTCAGTTCTGTGCCATGAAAAATTCATTAAGGGTAGATGAAAAAAAGTCTCCAGTAAAAATTTCTCTGGGATCTTCTCAAATCAGTGGTGGCTGAGTAATTTTTACTGTCTCAAGGCATGAAACAGAAGGACTCTTCACTTCAAAGTTAGTAGCCTCTTGCAATGCTGCCTGTCCCAGTTTCCCACTTGTATGCCACACATCACTCTCCTAACATATTCTTAAACTTCTACACAGCTGTCCACACAGCAGATCTCTGAACTACCCAAACCTCCCATTTCAGAGGGTAAGCCTAAGAAAGTGCTCAAATCCATTCCTGCTACTATCCCCAAGGAAGTTGCTTCTAACCTTCTTGCTATGCCTCCTCCTGGACTACTAGGCACAATAAGCAGAACTGCTGTTTACACAGACAAAAAAAGGCATGGGGAGAAAGAAAATAAGGTATCAAATGGAGACAGAGTTTGCAAGGCAACCTGATAAAAAAAAGTATAACTGTGGTCGTGTTGTTCATTAGGTTCCTGCCTGGGCCCCTCCTGTCACCAGAGACAAAATGATGAGGGGAAAAAAGAGATCTCAGCAGTGCAGGGAAAAAAGAATATTGAGTGCAGAGTAAGATCTCTCCATCCCCCTGACTGAATCCTTAAACATCTAATTCAAGAGAAACAGACACTAGTAAAATCCTTGGAGGGAGAGAAAATGCTTTCATAGCTTTTTCCTCAGATTACTTGCTCTGCCCTTGCCTGCTGGGTCTTTGAGGAAAAAAAAGTACATTTGTAAAGGAACACTTGTCCTCCACCTTAGAGGTTATCACAAAATCTATATTGGAAACCTCAGCTCAAGCTCCTAGATATTTACTATTTTCCTATTTCCTATCTCCACTAGAGCAAATGACATCTTTCCCTACATTTTGTACCTTTTCTTTTGCAAAGAAAATCTATGCTCAAGTTTTTCCTTGTGGAGACTCAAAAATTGATTTTTTTTTTTTTGGTGGTTGTGGTGGTGCACAAACATACAAGAAATCCTTTCAATCCTGAGCCTTGGGACCAGTCAAAGAGAGTAAATTCATCCTGGCTGATATCCAGGATGTCCTCTATAAATTTCATTCTGCAAGTGGCACCTTCTAAGCAGAGAGAGCCTTCTTGGATTTTCTTAAGTAAATTTACTCCTGTGTATGAAGCTCCCTGTATCCCCTGGAAATTCCTAAGAGAGTGGGGTATATCTGTGTGGCTAATAGCTACAGCAACACTCTGAATTGCCACCAGAAATTAAAAGGATGTTCGATTGCCACTTACTCATGAAACAGACAGATTGCCCCATGAATACATCATCTAAACACAATATTCCTTTTTCACAGTGCATCACCTTCCTGAAATTTTCACTGCATTCAGACTGCAAGAGATGACTTACCACACCCAGTGCTTCTGCCCACTCTTTGTCTACACTTGCAAGTCCACCATGAGTTTAATTGTAATAGGCATTCCCAGATAACTCAGTGCATGAACTTTCACCCATTTTAGATTAATTTCCTAAGAGCTGCTGCTATGGAAGTTGATGCACAGACAAGTCTTCAGCGTGATGAGACACATAAAAGCCTTTCCTTATTCTCTGTATATCAATACTAGCATCCCTTGATGCTAAGAGAATTATTTGTCCAACCTAAGCCTGAGAGAGAACATTTTTTAAATGGATGAAGCAGAAGTAGTAGATTGTTATGCAAAGAGAAAAAATACATTTTGTTTCCTACTTGGTTTTGTTGATTACATTGTAACATGAAATTTGAAAACGTAAAATAAGTTGTGCAGTAAATTTAACCAGGAAAGGTTGAAAATAGCAGTCTCAGAGTAATTTTGCAGGATTTGTATTTTCACTGATGTTTGTAGGAGCTCTCCAGCTTTCCTTGCTGCTAGCCACAATGAAAGTGGATAAGAAGTCTGCAAAGAATCTGAACCCACAGATTCCAACCACGCAGCACCCCTGCTTCCAGTTTGGCTCCTGCCCTATCCCTTGATTATTCTTGCCATCTAAAAGGAAAAATGGTTTGTTTTCTCTCAATTGAAATAAAAAGGGGGTTATACCCTTCTGGTACTACTTTAATAGAAGACATAATTATCACAAGTTAGGCGAAATTCACATAATGCAAGAAATAATTTCTTAATTACAGAATCACAGAATCACAAGGTTGGAAAAGACCTTTAATATCACTGAGTCCAACTGTTCCTGTCCTATGCTAAACCATAGTCCTAAGTACCTCATCTACCCTCTTTTTAAACACATCCTGGGATGGTGACTCAACCACCTCCCTGGGCAGCCTGTTCCAGGCCCTAACAACTCTTTCAGTAAGATTTTTTTTCCTAACATCTGAACCTGCCCTGGCACAGCTTCATGCCATTTCCCCTTCTCCTACCTCCTGTTACTTGCTGAAAAGACCATTGCCCACCTCTCTACAACCTCCCTTCAGGTATTTGTAGGTGGTGATAAGGTTTCCCCTCAGCCTTCTCTTCGCCAAGCTAAACAGCCCCAGCTCCCTCAGCCTCTCCTCAAAGCATTTGCCCTCCAGCCCTTTCACCAGCCTGGTTGCCCTTCTCTGAACACGTTTGAGGACCTTCTTATGGTGAGGAGCCCAGAACTGGACACAGTACTCATGGGGTTGTTAGATTCTAGAGACAGTAGAGCTACTTACTATGAGCAGAAATATTTATAACAAATGCATGGATTTCCAAAACCTGTCCCTAAAGCCTCATCACACTCAAATGTGAATAAAGGAGATCAGATTCTAATACCTTTTTATACTTCCTGTTAATTTACCATTAAATAATCAAAACGTGTATTACCCACTCACTGGTATTGCTCTGCAACTAGTTAGGTAATGAGGGGGAATCACAGCCTCTACAAAGTCAAAACACTTAGCAACTCTCTCAGCTGCATATGTGGCAAGTTAAATTGGAAGTCTTTATGCACGCAGATGGATGAAGCAACTCAAACCGCCTTCCACATCATCCAAACTCTGAAATGCAGAAGGACTTAGCATGAAAGTGTGCTGGTCAATTTTCCTCCATACTAAAGTAATTTCTATGTCAAAATGAATAGAAGAAGCAACCTCCAGTGTCTGCATTAACAACAGTTCTGAAAAGACAGACTGTTAGATATAGTTTTATGTATTTCCCGTGAGCAATTCTGCTGTCTTGGGCCTGATTAATCACTCATCTGCAAAACCTCACTTTCTCTTAGAATGGAGTCTTCCAGCTTTTTTACTTCAGATGACATTCAAGGGAAGAAACTACTTAAGTCATATATGCAAATGAGGTAAGTGAAAAATATGTTTATGCTTATCCACAGTGAAGGCATACAGGCTGGACCTAGTATGCATCATTGTCCTGGCTTTGGCAGTGTTTCCTTTCTAGTAGCTGCAAAGTGTTGTGCTTTTACTAATTCCAAAATACCGTTGATAACCCCCTGAGAGGTGCAGAAGCAGCTGGGAGAGCACAGCCAAGACAGCTGACCCAGTCTGCCCAGAGGGATATTCCATACCTTATAATGTCTGGATAGAACTGGGGAGGCGAGACAGGAGGTGGGATCGCTGACTGGAAACAGACTGGGCATTGGGTTTCCTTTTTTTCCTTTTCGCATGAGGTGAGCCACTGCCTTTGTTTATCACTTGTACTATAGTTAATACTGTTATTATTATTCTTTTCCTTAGTCTTCCAATTAAACTGTCTTTATAACAACCCATGAGGATTTTTTCATCCTTCTCCCCATCCCCTCGGGGTGAAGGGGTGAGCAAATGGCTGCACGGTGCTCAGTTACCAGCTGGGGCTAAACCATGGCGTTCATAGCTGAGTGAGCTGAGTTATATTGTATTAATAGATTAGTTACTCAAGAAATAACAGTTTGAACTGAAAGCGTGAATTACAATTAAATTTCATTAATACTTTCAATTCCCAAAAGAAAAAACTGGGAAATAGTTCAAGACAGCATAAGTATTTTCTATTTGTAACTTGACACAAAATTTCATGTTAAAATGTGATTGTTACAGTTTCCTTAGCAAAGTGAAAACCACTCCAAAATGAATGTGTTGTTTCAGGGAACAAGCACCAATATTTTTGTTTCAAAGCGAGAAATTTTTTCCTCTGTTTTGATCAGCAAAACAGTTATTCACAAAGGTCACATCAGGAAAGATACGCAGTGGAAGATATTGGAGATTCTGCTGGTTTTTTCATTTACTGGAAGTATTGCAGAGTACATAATGGTTGACATAGTTAATTACAGGAAAAGAAGACATCTCATCGTTAAAACAGGGAATGAAACCATGAAGTCACCTCCTGTTTCACCTAGACTTCTTGTGACTGGTTGCTACCAGTGCTGCTTATTTTGTTAACCACAGATGTTGTAAGCAAAACTGATAGGAGCTTAAATCTACAATAAATGTATGAGCTGAATTTTAAAAATTCTCTTTAACAAACTGCCATGACAGTATCAGATAGGTGAAGTGTCCTTCCTCAGTTTCCTGCTTCTGCAAAGACAGTGATATTGTCTCATTCCAGATAGTTGTTATGGAAATATTTTCAGACACATTCAGGAAGTTTGCAAAGATACTACAAGGATGAACACTGATGAGCCGGCAAGGAAATTAATCATTCTATTTCAGGAGCAGGTTTTCAATAGCTTGCAATAAATAATACTCAACCCCGCTGTGATTCCAAGGCAGTCTTTGAACCATAACTCTCTCTGGGATAAAAAAGCAGAAGAAAAACAAGCCCACAAAAATAACCCCAAAAATAACCCCAAAACATAATGAAACCCCAAACCCTCTTTCGTGACAGTTTGGAATCTGAACCTGTGTCTTCCCAGTTCAGAAACGAGAACTGCATGACAGTGTGGTCTGAAGGGCAGTCTGAGAAGTACTTCTTGATGGAGCAGCAAAGGGATTTTTCAGGTAGCATGGGACAAAGTATATTCATAGAATCAGAGAATCACAGAATTGTTTAGGTGGGAAGGGAGCTTAAAGCCCATCTTGTGCCAACAGCCGCCATGGGCCGGGACATCCTCCACTAGCCTAAGTTGCCTAAAGCCCCATCCAACCTGGCCTTGAACCCTGCCATTGATCCACAGGCAGCCAAAGCTTCTCTGGGCACCCTGTGCCAGGACCTCACCACCCACACAGGGAAGGATTTCTTCCTAATAGTCAATCTATATCTATCCTCTTTCAGCTTAAACCTATTCCCCTTGTCCTGTTACTCCCTGCCCTTGTAACCAGTCCCTGTCCATTTTTCCTGGAGCCCATTTAGATAGGGAAAGGAGCAATAAGGTCCCTTCAGAGCTTTCTCTTCTCCAGGCTGAACAAGCCCAACTCTCTCAGCCTCTCTTCACAGCAGAGGTGCTCCAGCCCCTTGACCATTATTGTGGGTTCCTCTGGGGCAGATCAAAGAGCTCAGCAAAATTAACCATCAGTTACAGCAGAAGTTTACAGTGAATAGCAATCCTGTACTTCTACATTCTTCAGTTTCCTAGCAACTTACAATAAGAGACTTCTCAAGTAAGAGTAGGTGCTGTTACTCTAGGGAAAATCCTGCAATGGTTATACTTCTATGAGTACATCCATACTGCTTTTGAATGTGAGCAAAATCCGTGGTGATAAAATATGCCAAAGTGTCAATTTCTGATAAAACACTGAATTAAGAACTAGTACCATCTATTTGCTTTAAGGTGAAACCAGTTCTTCTGAGAGCACAGGCAGAGGAACAAGATGTGTGTCCGCAACACAGCTAACCTCTGATATCTTAGGGCATACCTGTCTTTACTGGCAAATCTTTAAGCCCTGCTTAATCTTTTGATCATCTTCCATCCAGCAAGAACTTTTAGTACATTTGATTTTTTTAATTCTTGAACTGACAAAAAAAGTTTCATTTTACCTGCAGGCCAAACACATATACTTGCATATTTTGAAGAAATGTATGACAAGTCATACTTGTATGATTTGTATCCTCTATTCTCTGCTTAGACATGCATTACTTCTCTCTCTGCTTCAACAATGTCCTTTTAGACTTGATTAATACCATTATACAAAAAAAAAAAAAAAAAAGTCAACAAACTAATGAACAACTCACTATAAAGTAATCTGCATTTTTCAAAACAATTCCACATTAGAGATTCACAGAATCGTAGGGCTTGGAATGGACCTCCAGAGATCATCAGCTCCAACCGCCCTGCCAAAGCAGGTTCCGTAGGACAGGTCACACAGGGAGGCGGCCAGATGGGTCTTGAATATCTCCAGAGAAGGAGATCCCACATGGCCCCTGGGCAGCCTGTCCCAGGGCTCTGTCACCCTCACTGGGAAGAAGTTCTTCCGCATATTGGTGTGGAACTTCCTGTGCTCCAACTTGAGGCCGTCGCTCCTTGTCCTGTCCCCACAGACCACTAAGGAGAGGCTGGCCATTCCCCTCTGTCTCCCACACTACAGATATTTATAAAGATTAATCAGATTACCACTGAGATCATTACATGACAGCTCAAAAGGCTTTACAGATGACAAAAAACAGTACGCAATCACGTATTACATCACAAGCCAAAGACAGCCAAAATAAAAGCCATTAAGGCAACATTTAATTCTTGTGTTTCCTGTCTCCTTAGTGTCTACTTGATTTTGCAAACTTAATATTCATTTAGCATTTTCTTTTGTGCACATGCTTTGGTTTTGATATTGGGTTTTTTTTTTGCCTAGGCATACAAGATGTTGCAACTCAGTAGGAAAGGAGATGTATGAACTCAGACATTACTAAAACTATAAAAACCTAAAGGACTCATTTAGGAAAGTGAGTAACAGGAAACACGACCTTTTTTTCCAGGAACTGAACAAATTTAAAGTTTCCTCAGTTTCCAGACTTAGTTATTTCTGTAAGACTTAACTTTGGACTAATATTTAGAAATCATTAAAATAATCTCTAAAATGTACTATTATTGCATGGCTCACTGGGAATGAAGCACTCAGCTGAGAACACATTTCTGAAGGAAAGCAAATTGAAGTGGAGAGCAGCAACAGCCCAATGCTCAATGAATTTTAACATTCTTCAAGGTGGCATCATCTAACTAATTAAATTGATTACATTTGAGAACTCAAAAGGCCTAGAGATAAATTCTTAATCTCGAGTAGTCTTAAAGTCCTTGATTATTAATCTGCTAATTGTGTGTAGGCATTTGCTATTAACTTTAGCAGTTCAGAAAGAGAAAAGAAAACAACCTTTGACTATCGCTCAAAGCCGTTTTAAATAATAGAGTGAATTTCTAAAGTCTGATTCCCATTGCAGCCACTGAAAGAAAGTAATTGCATTTTGTATCAGAAGGCAAATTTGAAGCTGACAGAAGGATAGTTAAAACTATTCTCAGACTTCCAAATATTAGTTTTTTCCAGTTCCCATTCCTATGGGAAATATTATTCATCACGAGACACATGTAAGAAGGAATCTATCCCCAGTGTGGCTGTGCTTCTCTTTACCATAGAAGAGAAAATGTTTAATGTTCTTAACCCTATTTACACCCAAGACTAAAGAACTGCTACTATGTCTATACACTAAGCGAGCAGTGTTATCTGACTTACACAAACACGAGGACAGAGAACAGGGGGAATAGGGAGGAAGGTACTGAGAGGAAGAGAGCAGCTGGACTAGATGACCACTGTAGGTTCCTTCCAACTGAACTATGCTGTTCTGTTCTACACTATGCTATTCTAAAGTCTGAGAAGGAGCAGTATTTTGAACCCAGGACTCCTAGGTCATACTTATTAAAATGTTTTTACCTTATTGCACCATTTCTCTCTGTTTCCAAGGTGGAACTTTAAGTCAAGTAGACCTGGCACATCTCTCTGCTCATGAGGACGATTATTTCATGGTTTTCCCACATCAAATACATGTATGGGAAAAGGTTACTTTGGTTTCCCTTTTATTTTTCCTAGAGTACACTTCAGAAAGGTGTGCCCTCAGTTCCTACACTGTTCAGCTCTTCCTTCCACACACCTCTTTCCCCACAGCTAAACTGTCATTGATGCTTGTTGCTATATATTCCCTCCAGGTATAGCCCTTCTTCCTGATGGATGAAAGAAGGAAGGAGGAAATTTGATCCACTTTTATCATTACACAGACTCAAGTTACATCTTCCAGGAAAAATCTGATGTGGAAAGAGGAATGTGAATATGTTTCCATATCTTGTGCAGCTTCCCTTGTCCATGCAAATACCTAGACCTCAGACCTACAGCTCTTCCTGGGTGTGTTCCTTCCAAGGAATACGTAACACCTCTTCTTTGGTATGGCTGGCCAGAGACCCTTACACCTCTCAGATATCCAGGGACTATTTCTGTCTGCTTTCCTAAACAAAAAGATGTATGTAAGTTAATTGAATTAATGTTTACATGTACATCGGTTCACTGAGGAGAATACTAAAAAACTCAAATATGGTTCCTTTGGAGTTTGATGAAAGCAGCCAGCTATAGATAATTTATTTCACATCTGGTCCCATCCCCATGCCAAAATATGCAGCCCACTTATCCATCATCTGATATCAGACAACCCAACTTATAAATATGCTGAATATTTAAACAGTTTAAGATCTGTTCTTACAATCTAAAGACATGATTAGAAAAGTTTTCACTGAGCTACTTAAATATTTTAAGAACACCTTCTGACAAGCTAAGTGTGTTTTACAGTGGGGACACAGAAGAATGCACACTATGAACTCCTGGTTCAAGGTAAAGGGGGAAATCTACATATTTTATTTGCATTCAATGCTCAACAAAATAGCATTTGAAATTACATGGCTATTTAAATGGAAGGGGATATGTTATTGATCTCTAAATGAAGCAAGTGAACCCCATGCAACTTCAAAACAAATACTGCAGCTAGTCACTAGCTCTTGGGCAACGTTCTATGAAGCACCAGTCAAGAGGTGTACAAGAATTCTTAATATCTACTCTTAATTTTTCTTACCATGACCAGAAGCAGATTTTTTTTCAACTTGCCAGTCTTTTCAGAGCTAAATCAGAAGAATTCTGCTGACATCAAGCCTGGGAACTGTCTCTGAAGGAGAACAGTGGCAGACACATGATTTAAATTTTATAAATTAGTTACCTCTGAAAGTACTAATGAATGTTCAGCTGGAAGACAATCCTACACAGTGAGAGAGATACATGCTAGATGATTAAGCTGACTGGCTAGTAGAGTTAAAATTGTCAGGTAAACCAGCAGGTAAAATTCCTGAGCTAAAGTTTCTTAGTTAATTGTTGTTTTGCTTTCTAAGCCCAGTTTTCACTGAGGTCGAGTGAGGTTAGTGAAGGTTTCAGTGACTGGCTGAGAGAATTAAGCAACTCCACTATTTCTGAAGCAGATGAATGTGCAGGACTACAGAAGGAAACAATGAACCTTGCAGGAAAAAACCTCTTCTACAATCTACTCTGTAGTTAACCAACATTAGTGGTCTACAAGCCATATGACAAGCTCATATGCCCATCAACTTTAGATCACTTTACTAGTTAATCTGTGATGTGAGTGGGGTTCTAAAAAAAAAAAAAAAATAAATCTTATGATCTGGTATTATTTTAACACCAGAAAGTCAGAATCTAAATAAAAAGCCTACCATCCAGAAAAAGTTAAAAAGAAATACAAGTGTAAAAGATACATCTATGTTTACCCACTTCACACCATGTTTCCTGAACCTTTGCTGAACTCCATAATGTACAATCTACACAAACAGCTGAAGGGGGGAAAAAAAAAGCTGAACTTTTATATCAAAAGTGAAAGACCCAGATCCAGATTCATTGCTATTTTAACCTTTTTAAGGTGAATTATTTTCTTCCGCAGTTTGTAAAGAGTCTGTAGGGATCCAGAGGGTATAAACCTACAACAGAAAGTCTGGAATACCTTAGCACAGTGTCTTGAAAACTCTTCCCTTGTACACTGCAAAACCCAGACACAAACCAAATATGCATAAATAAAATTGCCTACAAAAGTATGTTTATAGATTTTATAGGTATTAGTAGATCACAGACTCCTCGGGTCCAAAACGCCCCTTTTTCCTATGTTAAACATGATGTATTATAAAAGAATAACATGTTCTTTCTTATATCTTTAGTATCTATTATAGCACATTCTTTAACATATGTGTATAGTATATTCTAGTAAATGAATTCTGTATATTGTCTATCTTGTGTATCCAGTTTGAGTGTATCAGAATCACAGAATCACCTGGTCCTACTTCTCCAGCCTGTCCATGTCCCTCTGGATAGCATCCCATCCCTCCAGCATATTTACCTCACCACTCAGCTTGGTGTCATCAGCAAGCTTGCTGAAGTTGCACTCAACCTCATTGTCAATGATCATTGATGAGGATGTTAAATAATACCCAGTATGCACCCCTGAGTAAAATCACTTGTTACAGATCTCCATCTGGACATTAAGCCATGGATGACTACCCTCTGGATGTGACAATCCAACCAATTCCTTATCTACTGAACAGTCCACTCATAAAATCCGTATCTCTCCAGGTCTCACCAGGTCCCATGGACTTGTGTATGTTCAGGTTCTTCAGATTGTCACAAACCTTGTCTTCACTTACAGTGGCAGAGACTCTCTCCCTGATGCCCATTTTGCAGACCATTAACTTGAGAGCAGTGAGGAGAAAGGTCGCCACTGAAGACCAAGGTAACAAAGTTGTTGGAAACCTCAGCATTTTCCTTGCCTGTTGTGAATAGTTCACCATTGTTACTCATTATGGGGGGGTACACTTTCTCTAACATTCCTTTATATACCTGTAGAAGCCCTTCTAGTTTTCCTTGGCATCCCTTGCCAAGTTCAGCTCCAACCATGCCTTGGCATTCCTGACCTCATCCCTACACAACTGGGAAACATCCCTGTACTTTTCCCAGGACATCTGTCCCCTCTTCCACTGCCTGTGTTGTTTCATCCTGCCAGGTTTCAACTCAGCCATACCAGTCTCTTGCCTTCCTCACCTGACTTCGTACACCTGGGGATCAAGAGCTCTTGCACTCTATTGAAAGCATCCTTGAAGATCTGTGAGCTCAGTTCTGTCCCTTTGTCCTTGAGGGACATTTCCCAGGGGGTCCTATTGACTAACTCCTTGAAGAGCTCTGAAAGTCACCTTTCCTGAAATTCACTGTCCTGACTACACTTCTCATTTGGATCATATGCCTTACGACACTGAACTGCACCAGTGCATGATCACGGCAGCCCAGGCTGTCTCCAATCTTGGCATCCCTGATGAGTTCACTTGCTCTTGTGACCACCAAGTCCAATATCACCTACCCTTGAGTAGGCCTGTCTATTTCCTGTCTCAGGAAGTTGTCCTCAAGGCACTCCAGGAGTGTCTTGTTTTGCTACAGCTTGTCATGCTACTTTTCCAACAGATGTCTGGGTGGTTGAAATCGCCCAGCATGATGAGGGCCTGGGAGCTTGATGCCTCTTGGAGCTGGAGCAAGAAGGCTTCATTGATAGGCTTCCCTTGATCAGGGGGACTGCAGTAGATACCAACCACAAGGATCCCCTTGTTGTAGCAATCCCTAATTCCTAACCCTACCCATAAACTTTCAACTTGCTCATTACTATTCTTTAGGGATATCTCTTCACACTCTGTCCACTTCTTAACACAAAAGGCAACCCTTTCTCCCTCTTCTGTCCCTTCTGAACAGTTTGTAGTCATTGCCAGCCACACTCTAGTCACAGGATTATTCCACCAAATTTCAGTAATGGCCACTCTGTGTTGTAGCTTTCTAGTAGAATGGTGGCTTCCAGCTCCTCCTGTTTGTTGCCCATGCTGCTTTCATATATGTAGAGGCATTTCAGCAGGGCCAGTGGCCGTGTCACCTTCTTAGAGGGACACCCCCTATTTCCCCCAGGACATTCCATGGCAACTTTCTACCACATCAGAAGCCTCTGGCTTGTCTCTGTAAAACTCAGCCTGTGATGAAGTGCCCACTGCATGCCTCAGGGCAACAGGTTGGGCGCCCTTACTACTACTCCATCCCTCCAACTGCCACTTGTCACAGACAGTCCTGATATTATTATCCCACTCCCTTGTCACATGTAGTTTAAAGCCCTGTCAATCTTCCCTGCAATCTTTTTGTCAAAGACCCTCTTCCCCGTTTGAGAAAGGTGTCCCCCGTTAAGACACCAGCATACCTGGTGCCATACAGGTCATCCCATTCTTGAAAACCATTATTAAACCATACAGTGTATTATCTTTTTGCTTATACACATATAAACTCTGTGTTTGTGCTCCAAGCTGCCAAATACCAGTCCTTTGCAATTCAAAGAGCCCCACGAGTCTGTCCCCATGGCGCTCTTCCTGAGCTCTCCGAGCTTTCATAGCTCAAGCACCGCAACTACCTAATCTCTGCATCATTTTCCATTCAGTAAAAGATGCGTGTGTCAGTGCAGGATAGGCAGGTAAAGATATGCAAATCAAAAACTGACTTTGTTCTCTTGTGTTTGTTTTTTTTTTTTTTCACAGGGGTAGCCATGAGGGGGTTGTAATGTTTCTTTGTACAAAACATTATTATTCCTTCGTTCCTTTTATGAAGCTTCACATTCAGATGGTCATTGTGCATTTTCAGACTAGGCTTCCATTCTTCCAGCAGTGCTCTCTTCCACGTACATACACAACAGCTGTACAGATTATCTTCTTCGACGGTAACACCACTTTCTGACAGAGAGGATGTGAGAGGACAAGTTCATTTTCTAATGGGGTAAATGAGAACATTTCATAGAATTGAATCATAGAATTGTAGGGGTTGGGAGGGACCTCGAGAGATCATCAAGTCCAACCCCCCTGCCAAAGCAGGCTCCCTAGGACATTTGGTGAAACGAAGAATGCCACACAAATGCTAATACAAATTTGGTATTTAAAAAAAAATCAGGTACACCCACCATTTTATGGGTATTTTGCCATTTCCATTAATCCTCTCATCTGATAAAAAGGGTTTTTTTCTTTTTAATTTAAAGCTGCTAGATTATAGATTAAATACTATTTCCACGTATACTGTGAAACACTATCACTACTATTGATTTATCTTGACCTTTTATGCCCTATGAAGCAATAAAAGGTGTGAGAGATTACTTAAGATTAGGCTATGCGCCTGAAACCAGACAAATTTTCTTAACATTTGAAGCTCTTACATGTCAAGTATACTACGGATTAGTTCTAAAGTGATTAGTCAATCCACAAAGCTTTTAAACAGAATTGTTTCAATAACCATATTCCATAGGCACTTGAATTGTTAATAGTTTGCTTGCTGCCATAATGGACAGTACAATTAGGAGGACAAGGAGAAACAGAAATCCAACCAAGAAGAGACAAAAAGGCTTACATGAAATTTGACAACGTACTGCAAGTATGTCTGGTGAAGACATATGGAGTATGCATGGAAAAAAATATTAATTGAGGTAAATATTCCCCATGAGTGGTTGAGAATGCTATGCAGAACCTAGTTGTGATAACACCTATGCTAAACAAGAGTTTTTTAAAAAGACAGAGCTGTTGATGAAATAGATTTGAACCTTACAGTTCTATCATTGACCAAAAAGAAGATTCGAAATGATCCAAAGGACACAGGTGAGCATGTGACACTTTCCCTAAGGAATTTTTCAAAGTCATGTGTTTTATTGTGCTCACAACCACCTTCAACATTAATTCCATTATCCTTTCACTTGGGAAAAGAATGCTATTGTTCTCTTTCCTCCTCTCCACCCATGACTTTTCTTCTCTAAACAACAAACTAATAGCTAAAGCTAAAAATAAAAGCAAGCTGAAGATTAGAAAGATAATCTATTATATCACTGTCTTGAACCTGCCTTTGAAACGACTTCTAAAAAATGTTTTGTTATGTTAATACATTTTGTATCGATACCACTCCCTACTGAAATGTAGATGACAATAGCATTTATGAGCATGTTTGAACTGCTCTTCTTTTTTTCCTTCAAGTTCTGAGGCTTACACCAGAACTCCACAGGACACGTAGAGGCACAACCATGTATTATGGATACTGCCTCTTCCAGAACGACCAGCAGCCCTTGGTTTTGCCTCGCACACTCCACCTATCACAGGTGTGCTGACAACAGACATCCCAACCATGCCTTCCACCTTAATTAAAGTGCCATTTTTCTGGACTCAAACACGATGCGGTGAGATTGTAATGAGTCTAATGCATGTCTAAAATCATCATCTTCACAGGAGACCCAGAAATACATCATTATCTTAACAGGTCAACTATATCCTTGTTCTCCATGTGATTTAATTGTAACTGCTTCTCTTTAAGCAACATACCGGGGGAGTCATATTCACCGACTCACTGCTAGCAGTGCCGCATGTCAGCATCATTAGCAAAGGAAATGTAAGGTGAATATGGACTTCATGTGGATAATGAGCACACTGAAAAAAGTTACTCTGGCAAAGAGCGGCACTGCTTCTGAAATGTGTCATTGAATAGGTTTTTTAGTGTTTCTATTAACAATCTTGCTGGTCATAGAAAGCTGAGGAACGTTATCAATACTTTGCCAGACTGGTATAGCAGAGGATTAATTGGATGAACTCAAGGAATGCAATAATGCAGATGCAATAGCATTCACTGGAACAACATGCCAGTTCTCAAATCTAGGGATGAATAGGTCCCATGATCCATACTGTTCTCACACCATGAAAAAGGCAGGTGGTACACTAAGAATGCATTAGATGAGGCATTTTTTGGTAGAAATGCAATAACTTGAGTATAATTCCCTAAGATCTTGGTGAACTCTCCTCTGGATCATTATATACAGCCATCATCAGTAAAAAAAAGTGGACAGAGTTGTAGAGAGTTTACCACACATGCAGAAGTCAGGAGAACTGTTTAGGCAAAACAGCACTGAGACTGTAGCACATTCCTGTTAATTTAGAAACTGTTCTTTCCTGATGCTTTCCATACCTGTTTAAAGTATTGGTACTGACAGAAATACCTATGACCATAAAATATTCATACACAAAAGTCAGAACATTGGAAAACCTGTCTACATATTATTGCAATGACATTACTGACATTACTTCTATCAGCCTCACAAACTGCTAGATTACCAGTAAGAATACATTTTAACCAAATCAGGTGAAGGCAGGACTCCCTTTCTCTTATGTCAGATACAGTAAATGAAATATAATTTGAGTCCAATGCACACTGGCAAAGGAACAGGTCTATTTCAAAGTACCTGAGCTGGGAAGTCCTGATCTGGAACCAAAAACTTTAAACATGTACTTACTGTGTGTTCAAAATTATGGTCCAATATTTTAGAGCACACTTACACTATGAGCAAAAGACTTTAAAACCCCAACTCACAGGGGTTTTTATTGATGTCATGAAGAAATTACTTAATCAGGAGATGTTGTGAGGAACACATCCAATGCAGGTACTATAGATACTCTAGCATACATTTTACAGCACGGAGAACGTGAAGTTACTCTACTTGAGGAATCTACATGTTGTATTCAGTCTGCACCTCCAATGAACAGCCTAATGAAATGCATATACCTTTTTTTTTACTTTCCCAAACTTCTCTAAGCCAGCTAATTTTGATCAAGGGCACACAGTTACATCTCTTGGCACATGAACTCTATGTCATAGTATGGACACCAGACCCAATCATAATCAACCCTTTCCAGTTGCATGGGAGAAGAGACTCAGGCATGTGTGCTACTTAAGCTTCAAAAACCTTTCAATTTAAGGACTGATGACAAAGCAACTCAAATCAAAGCATAAATTCTAGCTCCCAGAATATTTTCACTCATTCCAAACAAAATGACAGAATGCTGTCAGCACAGAAATGACTTTTAAAAGACCTTCTCTGAAGGCTACCATTCAATGCAGTGGTCAAAATAGATAGCAATTTCCATAACTTCCCTCCAAAACCACTAAAATAGATGCAACTGCCATACCACGTCAATTATTGCTACCTGGACTACTATATATAACCTATACAATAATAATTAAAGGACTTAAACTTCCAAAAATGACACCTTATATGTTGGTCACTTAGTATTTCTAAAACAATACTTCTGCTTCAGACAAATGAACAGGAGTAACTAAAACTCACTTAAGTGATTTCCATCATAAACCCCCTAAATCCCATGTGTTTAAAAGTGGAAAATTTTGCTGGCTATTTACTTTATTCACTTCACGTAGTCCCACATGTGACCACAGAATTGTGAGAAAGACACACTCAGACTATTAAATACCTCTCATTTTTTGACATCTCTGCCCTCAGGTGACCAAGACTATCAGTTTAATGAAAGGGAAAGAATGAGACAATGAGTCCCACATATTCACAGAGATAGAAATTGTTGCTCCACTATGAAGAAATAAATAATTCAAGAATGTATTTATCAGACACGTATTTTTTTTCCCTAAATGAAGGAACCAATCTGCAATGACAGTTAAGACTTTTTTCAGAACTTTTTCCCCATAAACATGGCTGTAACAAGAAAAAAAAAGAGACTAGTTACTAATTGGACAATTCAAACGAACTAGAAAAATGTAATGTCACACTGAAATAGATGGTGGCATTTAGGTATTTTGTATTCTTCTAAGTACAGGACACCTAGCAGAACACTATAGGAATTAAGAAAAATACTTAGCTGTTCCATAACATGACAAGCATCTCTGATTTTTGCACAGATGAAACAGCCTGGTGATCTTTTTATGACAGTCCCTCCCTCCTGCTGGTTCACAGCTTATAAGTACTTGACAAAGGGCAGCTTTCAAATTTCCTCCCTGGATGCTATTCCAGCTCCTTCTGTCCCAGTAAACACCCTTTGCATTTCATTACCAAACCAAGGATATGTGTGTTTCTGTGATGAAAAAGGAAAGGAAGAGGAACCAGGGAACGAGGCGAAGAGACAAGAAAGCAGCAAGTACAGAACACAAAACCCTGGCATTGGTCTGTGCCTTGCAGCACAGCCCCGAGCTAAGAGTAATACTGGGATGAATTTTCAGATGACGCAACCCTGCATAAGACAGTTCCCTCTGCATTGACCCACTGCTCCAGGGAAATGCAATTTGCCTTCTGCACAAGCAGTGCTGAGCACCATGAGCCATGGCTCCAGCAGCTCTGCACCAATGCAACACAGGGGCTATGCAGGTCCAGACTCTTGGCTCTGCGCTCATGGTGTATGCTGGGCTGTGACAAAATCAGTTTTCCAACTCAACTCACGTAGCACAGATCTTTCCCCACTGCAGTGTCCACTTGTGCACACAAACCCAAACAAGTCACCAACAGACTGAATGAAACCTGCCTGCCCTTGAAGCTTCCTTGCATGTGCTGTGACATGTCAGCTCTGGTTTAAGTAATGACCTGCTCCATGCTATTTGCAGAGGTGATGGATCCTACAGCACTACCTCAATCTTCTATACCACTGGTTGATTTAACAGGCAAGTGGCACATAAGCAAAGAGCATGCCCAATTTAGTCAAATATTTGCCTGGGTGTTACAAGACAATGCTAGTAGTTACATGCAGTTAAGAGACAGCAAACACTATTTATATCTTCCTGTTTATTTTCCTGTTTTCATTAGGTTTTGTTTTTTGGGTTTTTTTTTCTTAAACACATGAAAAACCCATGTGTGCAACAGAGATGGAAAACTATAGTCTGTGCTGCCCACGGCTGCTCAGGTAGATCTGAAAGCAACAGAATCCACACCAGCCCTAAAAGCATGAAGGACACAGTCGTGTTCTCTGTGTGTTGGCATGGTGCTACTTTTTCACTGCAGGTGCACCACTTCATAGCATCATGTTACAGCACATACACGTGCCAGCTTGCAGTGGCACAGTCATCCCTCACCAACTTGGACTGAAACTTCCTACCGACCATTCTGTAGGTCAATCTCTTCTGAGCAGGCTTTTGATAGTCTTTCAGGAGAAGGGTTTTGACTTTGGTTGGCTTCCCTAGCACTTACACATGCCTACACTTATACATGCTTTAGTCCATCAATTTCAAAGACACACAATTCTTCTCCGCTGGCTGCACAAGAAGAATTATTAGTAGCAAGTAATGCAACATGTATAAGGAGATGCAAGAGTTTTTCAAAGTTAGACCCCAAATGATGTCAAGGATAAGAAGAAAAGTTTCTACATGCACATTAGTGTAAAAGGAAGACAATGGAAAATGTGGGCCCCCTCTGGAGACCTGTTTACCCAGGATATGGAGAAGGCTGAGGTAGTCAACAATTTCTTTTTGTCTGAGTCTTCACCAGCAAGGTGGGAAGTGACATGATGTATTGGTCTGGGGAATGAGTAGTACAAATAAGTTTACTAGTCATGAACACTTCCTCCCTGGCAGTGTTCAAGGCTGGGTTGGATGGGGCCTTGAGCAGCCCGGTCTAGTAAGAGGTATACCTGCCCATGGCAGGGGGTTGGAACTTCATGTTCTTTAAAGTCCCTTCCAGCTCAAACCATTCTGTGAAATTGTCATGGCAAACGCTTTACAAATAGAAAACAAAAAGTATTCCCATATGCAAACAGTTAGAGCCCAGGATACGATTCTCATCCAGGCAATGGGTATCATCATAAATTACCCTGGTTTGAATAATTCAATTCAAATGTGGAACGTCCCAAAAATGTAACCAGCATTACACTAGACTTGACTATCATTCAGTAAATGTTCATTTTTACACGGAGTGGACAACAGAAATGCCATTAGTCTCCCTAAAATCTATAAAAATCTGTGTAACCTTGAGCCCCATCTGCTGGTACCTGACCTATTAACAGATAGGGGGACATTCCTTGTACTGCAGAGAGGACTATCAACCGTCTTACGTATGAACCTACCAAGCCTACAGAATCACGTGCTAGTGTGGCTTTGTTTCTTAGCTGATTTAGTTCCATCCTCAAATATATGTCTGTAACACACAGCTCCAATTAATTCTGCATAAAGCTAAAAACGCCCATCATGCACATTTTAAGGACTTGACTTACCCTTTACGTGCCTAAGATAATATTCTTATTGTCTATACCATCAAGTTCTCTTTTCCCTTTGACTTCTCTATCCTAGTTTATTGTTTATGATAATTCTCCTGTCCTTCAGCTTTTCTGCTGGATTAGTCCCTGGCTGACATCGTGCCAGATGATTTAAATCCTCTTGTGGCAATACTAGTGAAAGAAAACACATCACTCCCATTTCAGATAGCCACATCAATGCAAAACATGGAAGACTGTCAAGTTAAATAAGCTGCTGCTGAAGTGCAGCCAAAAATCCAGCTTCCACCAAAAAAAACCCCAGCAAAGGGAATACTAAAACAATTGGGTGTTTGTTCCCAAGCCTGAGGAGCAATGTATACATTTATCTTTAGGATTAAATAAGCTTATATGTTAGTGATTTTCATTAGGTTTCTTATTACTTCATGAAATACCTGAAATACTTTCACAATCATGAAGACTTCTGGAGACACCGTAACATGTCTGATATTAGCCACTGTATTCAGGAAATACCCAATTCTTATGGTGCCTCTAATATAAGTTTCTTTTCTAACATAAGTCTCTTTGCTTCCTGCCTTTTACAAAGAGCAACAGCTTTATCTTTTTGTAAGAAAATATACACTATGTGTATTCATTTTCTTTCTGAAGGTAGTTATAGAAGTCTGGAAATTCATTTGCTTCAAGAATTTCTTCCATTATATTATTCAGTGGTTTTAATTGCAAATTTTAAGCTGACTCACTATATACATCTAATTATTTTTAAACAAAAAAAAAGAATGCAATTCTAGTGCATAAAATGACTATTTCTGTTTAATAGAAGCCTGTAATCAGCATGATTTACTTTCTCACTCCTAAAAACTTCAGTAGTTATGAAGCTAATGAACAAAATGGGAAATGGCTTAAAAATAACTTTAACATAGCTGAAATCAGTGGAGTGTATTTAAAACCTCTGATTTTGAAGGACATTTGAAACCTGCTAGTCTCGGTGATCAAGAAACATTTCCTTCATATACTAATCTTGAAGCTCTGCTATGTGACTAGAAATTTGATGTTTTTTATTAGATTTACTAACTTTTGTGATAGTAAGGCTGGCGGGGAAACACCACCAGAAACTCTAAAAGAAACAGGAGAAAATGCCTTCTTTTGGATTCATCAAAGGTTAACACTTATTTCTTTACTTCATTTAAATACGTTTTCAATAATTTTAGTGAAATTCCTATGAACAAAATCCTGATTCTTCCCTGATCAAACCCACCAGAACACAGTATCATTGGCAAAGGCAGAGGAGCAAACAGACCACAAAAAAAAACCCTAACAAACCCTCTAAAACCCACAGTCAAAATACAACCAGAGTCCTACAGAGAAGTGAAAAGACTTTCTGCTTGGATTGAGAAGGCATGCAGGATGACTTCACAGTATCATCATCCTCGTGTGCATTTTGGCTTTATTATAGTATTGCTTGATGTTCCACAGTTATTCAACCTATTTCCGATGCCTTTTTGTAAGGTTACACTCCATTATCTGAACACAGGATTTAGGATTTTTTTTTTCTTTTTTCTTGTCCATGAGCTAGACAGATGCTCACAAACAGCAGTGTGTAAATGGCTATGGGAAGCAAACACTCACAAAACACTACTTTACTGCATATATTGATCATTACTCATGCAGCAAGCAAAACTTTGTGCAATTCATGCCCATAAAAGCAAACCAAGGAAAGGAACAGCAGATGCTTTAAGGTGATGTTCTCTGTCAAAAACCTGAGGCCAAACTCTCAGCTGGTGGAAGAGGAAGCTGCTCCAAAACTGCCTGAGAATCAGGCTCTGGCTTTCAACCAGAAGCAAGCAGGGCTTCTTCTGAAAACAGCAACTGCTGACAACAGGCTACAGAGACAGAAGCATCAAGAACCTTAAGTTGCTTTTACCTCATTTCCCCTGAGGCTCTGCTATCAGTATTTCTACAAAGAGGTTCGGCCATTTTATTTTCTCAGTAAGACTGAAGGAAAACATTAACCTGTGCGAGATGTGGTTTCCATTCAATTTTTACTCTGAGAGTAAACAAAGTAAATAATGTCCACTTAAAACCTTTTTACAGTCTGCCATTTCAAAAGTGTCAGAGGTTATTAAAGACTGCTATGTTTCAGACAGGTCTGCTCATCACCTTTCTCCAAAAAGACAGGTAGAAGATCAGAGATACTTTAATCTGATTTATTTACACCTATAGTTTAAGACCAGTTACTTGTATATGCATGATAAAATAAAATAAAATATAATTCCACTTGTTTCAAGAATTGTGCTCATTAATGCACAGTTCTTTGAACATGCCTTTTCTTCCTTAGACAGGGGACATAATGTAGAAATAATGCTCCATTATTTTTAAGTGTTAATACAGCTGTGTTAATACTTTTTAAACATAAGACACCTAGAATATGTTGAATGTGGGAGCTAGAGAAAAAATGGATAGCTCTTCATCTTCCTTTGGTAGCACACACACTCTACACACATAGCAAGAATAGAAGCCCAGCTCCCACATCAAATTAACTCACAAGTCAGGATTTCCACTTAACAATTCTGACTCTGCGCTTACTAAATTCATAGAGATTCTTTTCACAAAAAATGCTCTTATATGGTCTCAACAGCCATTAACTACTTTGCTTCTTTCATGTTCCAAAGGAACCGTGCAGGGGTTTTTTGGGGTTTTGTGGAGTTTTTGTATTGGTGGGTTTGTTTTTTGGGTTTGTTTGGGGTTTTTTGGTGTATGTGCGTGTGGTTGGGTTCTTCTTTTGCTTGTTTTGTTTTCTTGTTTTGTTTTGTTCTTTCATGAGGGAAAAGGGAGTTTTGCAAATATAATAGCTAAAAACAAAGAAACAAGTTTTACTGATGTGGACCAATGACCACATGCTGCTTAAGGCAGCAGACCAATGCCTTAAACTACCAAGATTTGCTGCTCATCAAAACTTACTCCAGAGATGCACTACTCCTTCTGCAGGACAAATTGGGCCTGGCTAATGGTGCCTACCATAAAATCATATTTCTCTGTCCTTCTCTCATGAAACACGCTGTAGTACCCAACGAGTTCACTGAATCATTACACATGGTCATCTAAAACAGTTGTGGATCTTGCCTAAGGTAAATAATTTTCAAAGTCAGTTCAATTAAATCATCCACAAGACACCTGATGATACTGGTAAGATCTGTGTGTAAAAATTATCCAGCCTTTCTGTTCTGTGTAACTTATTATTTGCATTGATAGTGCTTAAAAATAAAAATCATAGAATCATAGAATGGTCTGGGCTGGAAGAGACCCCAAGGATCACAGAGTTCCAACCACCCTGCCACAGGCTGGGCCACCAACCTCCAGGCCTGGATCTACACAAGGTTGCCCAGGGATCATCTCCCCCTTGTTTTCCAAATGACTTTGGACTTAAACTTTGACCTTCATGAACTAAATCTGAAATGATCAAGTCTCTATGACTTGTCCTAAGACTACAGTCCTCTAATTTACCCAGTTTGTGTTGGAGCAACCAGACCAAGGCATCTAGATTTCCTACCCCTGGAAACAGGTCCAAAGAAAGAGGTTGTGGTAGCATGAAGGATAAAGGGATCTCAGAGAACAGCACAGTACAGCGAATTGAGTGTACATACAGTTGGGTCTGGGAGCTTAATGTCCCCCACACTTCCCACTTTAGAGAAGAGACTCTCCTGCACACCCTTTGCTTTTGCATAAAAACATGCACCAGAGCTTAGGACTGGAATTAATTTGGTTTATTCTCCAAAATTTTTACCACAGATTCATCACCTCTCATTGAAGCTTCTCAAGTAGTATGACTACAGTGCAGATTTTTGGAGACTTTCCTTCCAAATGCTGATAACTACAATCATATGGATACATTCAACTAGATGATTTAAAAACTTTGCTAGGGGTAAGTTTTCCCTTCTCAGTACTAACTTCATGTATTTGCACCCCACGGGCAGACAGAAGAGCTTTTCTTAATGTGTGCTGCAATTTCTGGGCAGAAAGATTTAAAGAAGAACATAGATCTGAGCCTTAATCTGCAGCTTCCTCAAGAAGCAAGTAAACTACTCCTTCAAAGTCCTCGGTGACCTTGATTTCCTGCCAGTTTATGAAGGATCTTGAATTACAAGAGCTTACAGGGTACAAAAATACCACAATACTGACCACTATTACTTCACTTGCCACTTGGTTCCAGAAGGGGTGGGAGTGAGGAGCGATGCTGGCTGTCAGTCAGCCAATTTCTCATTAATTACACCCCTAAGATACAGCCCTTCCTATCCCCTGGCACAGCTAATCATCCCAAGTTCTCATCAGCCTGAGTTTGTATTAATTTGTCGTCTTTCGCTCCTGCTTTCAGAAATGGAACAGTGACTTTCCAAATGCTGTTCAGTAGCATTATACATGCCTTCTGCTTTAACTAGATCATTATTGTCCTTTCATTCCTCCATATTCTCACCCTCTCCTAGCACGTCCAACATATGTCACTGCTCTGTATTTTCAAAGCTCTTTGAAAGGGTATCTCTTTAACGTATCATCTCCAACTCAGTAACAAGAAGTCCAGCTGAACCTTCCATGTATTTGAAAATCCATCACCAAAGCACCCTGTGTTTTGTTCTCTCCCACATCACCCTTTAGCTTTGGAAAGATATTTTTGAGAAGACCAACAAAGCTGCCTTTCATCTTCTCTAAACCAATCCTTAAAACTGCCCTTGTCATACCATACCGCTGACCTTTAGTTATATCAGGGGACGACGAGCTCTATAGCCACATTGTCCATCACAGTCTCATAATTCATTAGGCTCTGTCTGTGTTCAAGCAGCGCTTCCTCTTACCCTGAGGCTGCAAGGTTTGGGGATTCTTTTTCTCCTATGGTTGGCTACATACAAAGCTGTGGTGCCAGCCGCCGTGTCCCTAGACACTGTGGGAACAGAATCAGACAGATTTACTTAACCATGGTCTTCATGGACTTGCTGTGAAACTTTTTGCCACGCCACTGGTTCTGCTGCAATTCAATAGACTTTTTAGAAAAAAAAAAGAGAGATTTACTACTTACCCAGAATGTCACCCTTAATAACGTTCAATGCAATTTCATCCTCTAGATCAGAAATTATAGGAGCAGCAACAGGATACTTGCACAACTGGATGTTAAGACAGAGGATCAAAAGCAGCGACCTTATTCTTGCAGCCAAACGCACTAAGTCGGAGTAGCAGAAATCAGTAACTGTCCTGATGCATCTACATACCCTGCACACATTATGCTACCAGTGCCCTATCAACAGCATCGTTACTGTTTCAAGATCCTAGCAAGAAAAAAAAAAAAGAAGTTAAACTAAAAGCATGCCCTTAAGTTGGGGCTCTTGTGCTGCAGTATATCTGGCTGGGAGAGAACACTTGTGCAAGCATTAGAGGAAAATACAGGAAGGTTAATCACCTAATCACAGGGGTTGGAAGGGACCTCCAGAGATCATCTAGTCCAACACCCCTGCCAAAGCAGGTTCCCTAGGGCAGGTCGCACAGGTTGGCATTCAGACTGGTCTTGAATATCTCCAGAGAAGGAGACTCCACACCTCCCTGGGCAGCATGTCCCAGGGCTCTGTCACCCTCACAGTGAAAAAGTTCTTCCGTATATTGGTGCAGAACTCCTGTGCTCCATCACCCCTTGCCCTGTCTCCACAGACCACTGAGGAGAAGCTGGCCATTTCCCCTCGTGTCCCACACTTGAGACATTGATAACCATTGATCAGATCCTCTCTCAGTTTTCTTTTCTCAAGGCTGAACAGCCCCAGCTCACTCAGCCTTTCCTCACAGGGAAGATGCTATAGGCCCTTAATCATTTTCATAGCCCTCTGCAGAACTCTCTTCAGGAGATCCCTGTCTTTTTTCCACCAGGGAGCCCACAACTGGGCACAATACTCCAGGTGGGGCCTGACCAGGGCAGAGCAGAGGAGGAGGATCACCTCTGTTGACCCGCTGGCAACACTCCTTTTGATGAAAAATTAACCCTGAATATAGTCCCCGTTTGATGACTTCTGTGGTACAGCGAAATGTTTACACCTCAGAATGCATCTCCCAGAATCCACAGCATTGCGAGATTTTGCCTTTTTTATTCTAAATTCTCTTGAGCACTCTTGGTTCATAACGAAGGCAATCAAAGGCACTGAAAACTGCCCAGCTTATCTGCCCAACACGTCTTTATTTTCTCTGCAAAAGAAACATTTCATGCTGAACCAAGAGAAACACAACTCGTGATCAATGGTCATCAATCAAGAGAATTTAATTTATGCACATTTTTATTTGTCTTCTTGTGCCGATTGCCATATATGGATCAGCTATGTTTACACAGTTTTTATTAATAAACTAGTGCAGGGTACATTCGTTTTACTGGCTAATTTGCTTGAAACTAATTTCTTGAGGCAGAGCCCAGTGGTCTGAAGCGCCTATAGCTTTTGTGAAAAATAAAACTGCACTTTCCATTAGTTTTAAAGATCAGTTGCTTTATTATATAAAATATCTAATTTCTTACCTCAGCCAAGAAACAGGGAGGTTTTAAATTAGATAATTAATTATTAGAAAATGTCTGTTCTTCCCCCAGAGTGTAACCAAAATGAATCACCAATTCAGTTCATTTTAATTTCTTCCCTTAACACTCCATATCAGCAGAGTTGTTAAACTCTTTGCATGATCACTGAATCTTAAATCTATAAATCTCATCATCTTAGCAGGAGGTTTTCATCTGAGATCTCTTGTGCCAAATCCAGATTGCATTTTAAAATGCAGACTCATAACTTCATTCCAATATGCTTGAAAGCTGTGGTTTTCTGTCACAATCTGGAAATTGGACATTTCTATTATTACCGTCTCAAGAAGGGAAATGTTCAAGAAGAATCTCTACATACTGCTACCCTTTTGTTTTTTTCCATTTGTATTTCATAAACAAACATAAAAGGAAGGTAATAATGGCAGTAAATCTTTGGGTTTGGGTTCTTACTGCCAGCCCACACAACTGCAAGACTATAAAGTGAAAACTGCAAAACAAACCAAAAGACCTTAACATTGAAAACTGCAGCCTGTTTAATGTTGCTTAGTCTACTTTATTAATGATAAGCAGCAATTACAAAGTAAACAAGCAAACAAAACCAAAACCCACCAGATGCACCCTGTAGGTCTTAGATTTTTATTTCTTCTAGCATCTATGTAGGATGCAAACTTATCCTTTACACTGAAAGGCAAAAAAAGAAAAAAAAACCCAAAACCCAACACTATTCTGCAGACGGCTAATTGAACACTCTTAATCTCACACAGCTACTCAAAATGTGGCTTAATGAGGGACATGAGTACTCATACACCGCCCTGCAGTATGAGCCACACTCAGAGAGAAGACAGCTCTCCTGGTGCCATCCACTGATGTGAGTGGTCTGCTGCTGCCTCCTTGACACATCTTCCTGCAGGAAAAGTGGGGCTGCTCTTGTATACCTGAAGCTGCCCCGTTACCTGCTGACACAGGCCTTGTCCCACAGGTCGCTCTATTTGCAAGGCAGAGGCTCCAGTCCCTACCAACATGGTGGTCTCCCTGACTTTGCCCCCCATCTATACGGGGCTTTCTTGAACTGAGGGGTCCAAAACCCAAACACCCATATCCTCACAGGGCCTCTCCCTGCTGAGGGGAGGACTGTACTCCTCTCTTTACACCTTCTGTTGGCTTGTTCCTCCATCCTGGCATCTCTTAGTGGCAGCCCTGCTCTTGAGGGCATCCACTGGTCACTGTGGTTGGGTATCACCTTATGGATAAGTATAATGTCACCCCCATCAGGCCACTGATAATAAACAGGAGAGGTCCCAGACAAACCCTGGTGGTACCCAACTAGTTACCAAGCTCTAGGTTGATATGATCTATCAACCACAGACCTCTGAGTCCCACCATCCAACCATATTTTTGTCTGTCTCACTGTCCATCCATCCAAACCACTGAGGCCCAAATTGGATGTGAGAACAACAAATGCCAAGAACCTGCGCCAGCCCAGGTACATGACACATGAATGCAACATTTGGCTTTCTTCAGTCACTGGGACCTCTCTGGATTTCCATAACCTCCCAGAAGTTGTGTGTCACCCTGTAAGGACACTGGCCAGCTCTCAGCACCTTCAGATGCAGTCTTGTCCTACTGGTCCATGAGTGAAGTTGTCTCCAGTCACCCCAACTTGATGCTTAGCCAGTGCTGGTTATTTCTCTCCTTCACCTGTGTCTCCAAGCACAGAGGTCCAGCAATGTCAGTGTCTAGTTTCTCTGTGCCCACTGTCACACCTAATCACCCACCCCACTCAGCAATGACCCCATGTTTTCTCTGCCAGGCCTTCCCAGCAGTATCACTGTCCACAGTCTCTATGCAGCATCCCAAACCTAAGCACCCAAGATGTCAGCTCAGCAGACAGGCCCCTCTGTTCCCTGGAGGGGAATCTCCATTAGCTGTCAGCTTCCATTTTTCATTTTTCTTGGTCATGTGGTTAGTACATGTAACTGCAGAAGCCAAGGTGGGGAAGAGGGTTACAATGTTATGCCGGAAGTGACAAACTTCCAGCTTCCTGCATCATGGAAGCTTTTATCCACGGCCTGTTTGGTGATGGTCCTCTGCAGGACTTGAGCTGCTGGCTTTGTGGGGTCTTTCAAAAACCCTGTTAAGCTCTTATTATTTTCCCCTCTAACAGCAGCATCCTCCCTCAGTACCTTTTATCTGGGTCCAGGTCTCTTGATCCACCAGGGTAGCTGGTCCAGCCCACGCCAGAGGCAGCCTTGTTTGGCACAGAGAAATAAATGAACCATGTTTTTCCAAGAGTAAATGGCCCCCTACAACACCTACATCTGAAAGACAGTGGTGTTCATTTCAGGTACACATAGTGTTATTCAACTGGCTGACTGCAAAAGGATGATTTCACCACTTAGTATTGAAAAAGTTGATAGGTGTTTTATGTAATTGCTGGCAAGCAACCCAGATTAAAGGCCCCAGATCAGATCATAAAGGGACCTACAGTCATTAAGGCACAAACACACCTAATGCAGTACTGGCAGTTTTTGCCTGAGAGACAGGAGCACAAACCTGAATATGCAATATAACAACTCAAAATTTCAGAGAGGTTTAGCCCATTCTGTAATGAGCTCTACTGCAGCTCTTTCCTGAATGTTCTTTGAAACCATAAAATTGAAAGCTACTTTTATAATAATAAAACAAACAAACAAACTAACAAAAAACCCCAAACCCACACAAATCTGATTTAAAGATTTAATTACTCAGTTTGGACACGAAGTGACAGCTTGCTATGTAGATAATAGTTTTGGCAAAGCTGCAGAAAGTAATCTAGAGGAAGCTCTGGTGTAAACTTACTCTGCTGTATTCACAAGAGGTGTTTTTGCATTACTGAAAACAAGAAAAAACAGGAAAATTCATATCCCTGCTGAAAGAGTTAAATGTGAAGAACAATTTAATTTCAGCAAGTTTGGGTTAATATCTACAAGAGTCCTTTAAAGTGAAAAATCAAAAATCCCCAAGTCCAAGTCAGTTCAACATTTGAGAATGAAAAAGAAAAGAAAAAGGGGTAAAAATAATAGAGAAAATAAGCAATGGGTTAATATGTGATATAAATCTGCAACATGAAAACCACTTTTAAATACCATTGTGTTTGACACAGTGAAGCCTTTTGTCTGTCTCCCTCCCTGAGTGTACTGTGGTTGCAGCTGACTCCAGTTCTTGTCCATTATGGTTTGCAACACTGATAATTTTCAGAACCATTAAAAAGCTTTCAATTTTTCAGAAGAGCTCCAGGAAAAGATGGAAATTCCATGTAAAACCTCTGTGCAAAGGAAAAAAGTAAGCACCTCGTGAAAGCCTCAAACTTGAATAAAATAGAAATCCAGGAGAACAAAGGAGAATTACACCTCTTCCCACCAGAGAAAGCACAACAAACCAAAACAAAACTACAAAAAAGCAGCAAACCAAGAACCAACTTCTCTACTCTTCCAGCCAAGAGTACAAGAGCACATGTGCACTAAAAATTCAAGGTTGTTAGCAATAAACAAACTAGGTCACTCCACAGATACCAAGGATAAATATAGTAATTTCTAATGCTGAGAAATGCTTCCAGAAAAGTTTCTGAAAGCCTGAGATAGCTGTACTGAATGCAGAAGCCTGTTTTGTCTACAAACATCAGCATCACACTACAGATTTTGGTGGACACTGCAGAACATAAGGTCTGTCCTGTGTTAGTACTGATGTGAGAGGAAGCCAAAAGCCACCACAGAAATTACACAGTAATGTATCATCGTCGCCAGCTAACACATCCCACTGTTAATGCATGCCACTGGCATTTATAAGCAGACTACCCACAAGCTCCAACAGGAGCACGTGGTAACACATCTATGTTATTCCAGGAACAACACTGGCAATATACCACAAACCCCATGCAGATACAATTTCTTCCAAGTCTTCATTCCCAACAGGAAATTAAAGAATCTTGTGCTGCCTTAAAAGAGGAGTAAATATTGTCCCTTTTCACTCAGACAGCAATAGGAAGTATGTGATGTAGAAGTGACCCTCTTTACTGAGAGAGGGGTTGGGCACTTGAACAGGCCCCCCTGGGAAGGGGTCACAGCACCAAGCTAGACTGAGTTCAAGAAGCATCTGAATGATGCACTTAGTCTCATGCTCTGATTTGGCTGGTCCTGTGTGGAGCCAGGATTTGGACTCGATGGATCTTACGGGTCCGTTCCAACTCAGGAGATTCTAGGATTCTGTGGTTCTATGACCCTACTCCTTGATCGGTCACTGGTAGACTGATGTCCATCTGCACCCTTCAGTCTGCTCACAAAGCCTTGTGACCAAAAACCAGAGGTGATGCAGAGTTATTCCACTGCTCAAGGAGGGTATGACACAGAAGAAGTTAGTATTTTATTTTTCAACTACACCAATGTAGAAGCAGCAGCTTCCATAAAGCCAATTTCAGCAGATATACACTACAGCTTGTAATCTACTAGAACAGTAATTTTATGTCTTTTATGCTGTTCTCTTTCAAAGAACAGATGTAATATGTCTAAAATCTTCAGTAATTTTACTGCTGGATCTTAACAGGAAAATGGGGCAGAACAAAACTATACCCTCTTTGAAGCCGCTTTTTCTACAGAAAATCTGTTCTGAGATCCTGTATTAAAGGCTTTTAAAAAATTTTCCAACTGTTACAAAATACATATACCATGCTGTAAACAGACCAGGCATTTGCAATTCGGATTTTTAAAAGCTTCTAATGCCTCATTTTGAAAATGGAAAAGAAATTAAAAATCTCTTCCATGTGCCGTAATGAAGTGAGAACTCTGAGTACCATTAACTGAGAGTTCTCCTTGAAACAGCAATTCCAGGTGATATACCTGTTTGTGAGACCCCTGCAACTCTTTGGGTAAACAGTAGCAGTGTGCTAGCACTCCTTACACACACACACTGAAACGTATGTGCCAGCAGCAGCGATGCTGGCAATACAGGGGCTTGCACTACGGGAGACCTAACACCACAGCTTTTAGCAGACACAAGTCATCAGATCTCATTATTTCTCTTAAAGGTTCTATGTGACGCATTGACCTTTGTTTTCAGACTTCAGGGATGCTCTCTGTATTGTCTGTAAGGTACACGCACTTCAAGAAGAAAGAGGGAAACAAAACAAAGCAAGCTTGGTGTGACACAAGAGAAGATTGCTATGAAAGACGCTAGCACAAGGCATGATGATTATGTGCCAGGCTAGAACATGTATAGGGTGCAAGAGTAGCTCCCTGAATCCTAAAAAAAAAGAAAGGTAAGAGAGGAATACTACTTGTATTTCTTTTTACAGTTCTAGAGGATTCTAGAGGATCTAGAGGAAAAGCCCAGTTCAAAAAACTGGTAATAATTAAATCAGACCCATCTTTATCCCAGTGCAGTTGCGTTACACTTTTGGGATGTTCCTTCTTCCCTCCTCTTCCTTATAAGGAAATTTTCTGTTGGGATTTAAAATTCAGTTCAAATTTCTTCTACAAGTATAATGCCATAACCACAACTCACTACTGGAAAAGAAACCAATACAGTTTAGTTACTTTTAACTATTCATTTTCTATAAGAAATAATTTAAACAAAAAAAATACATAATCAAAACTTGTCTATCAAAAAACTGAAATCAAGCAGCAGATGAACTGGTCAAAATTAGTCAACCACTGATCTCAAACACTAGGAAAAGACACAGGTCCCACAGGGCTGGTGTGTGGTGCTGTGCTAAAGGGGCACTGCTACTTGGGAAGGTCGTGACACTTCTTGATCAGATTGTTTACTGGCTGAAAGACAAGGCTTTGTGCAGGTGAATCCCGCTGCCCAATTCAGCACTCACACATACACATGAAGACTTCATGAAACAACTGAAAAAAAGCATATTACTAGTTTAAGGAGCTTCCTGTTTTTCCTCCTGAATTAACTGAATCATGTAATGACTTCACTAATTCATTTTGGTTTCTTTCCTCCTGCTCAGCTTTCAGCTGGTCTGAGTGGAGAAGCCAGAACCACATCTACTCACCGTAGTTTTAAGCAGTGTATTTGCTTAGAAATAAGCCAAAGCAGAACACAAAGGCAACTCCTTCAGCTTCACCGAGACCACACGGGGAGCTCCTGAGCTTCACCCTCCCTGCGTGGCCATGGAGAGATCTTTATACACAATATAAGTATTCTGCACAAAACAATTAGGGGAAAAAAACCACTGTAATCTGTCCTCATTGAAATAACCTATCAGGACAGTTTAGTTAATCAATACTTGATTGGCCCCCAGATGGTGACGCAGCACACAGGTCCTCAGGACTGGGAGATGGGATGAGAAATGCAGAATTTCATCCTCTGCCCTACAGCCATGCCAAGGCAACGCAAGCAGGAACGCAATGCATACTCACAGGTCTGATTTCTGTACCTGGTTTCCACAGTGTTATATATGGCTGCACACAAGGCACAGAGAAATGTGGCTTTCCGCTCCTTAGGGTAGGGTGGGGAAGCAAGAGAGCTTGTCTTGCTGCTCAGAATGGTTTAAGTTCACCTGAAAAACAGACTTGGGATAGTGACACACTGAGAGCCAACAAGCACCTGGAGGGCAGGTCCAGAAACGTATTTCTTGTCAAAAAATGTGCAAGCTGTCAAGAGGAAACCGTCTAATAGACACCTCCCCCCCCTCTTCCCATCACCATTCCACCAGATGTGGGCCTTGCCTAGTCCTGCCCCAGTCATGCCAAGAAGCTAAACTATCGGGTAACTAGCATGGCATAGAAATTACAGTTTTTATCTCTAAAACCATGAATGAAATTAGGGTAACGTCAGCAGCAAAGAGCAATTAGATGGGCTTGGCCATACTGTCAAATATCACATGGCAGAGCTGATCATCTCAGCTGATGTTTAGGGAGTAATAGACTAGGGATACACAGCAAGCTTCCCATAGATTAGACCCTTGGTTTACTCTGTGTCAAGGAGGCTCTGACCCATGTCAGAGGCACACCTTTCACTACTCCTTTTTGCTAATCTTTACTCACACTGAGCATTTTCAATGCCTACTAGCAAATAATTTATTAAAGTATACTGAAGGATATTTATTACTCTTTTCCAACCTTGTGATTCTGTGATTCTGTTAAGTAAAATCACTGTAGGAAGGAACCAAGGTCTAAGTGTACATGTAAGTGTGCAACAGTACAAAAATGCAGCATTTCTTAGGGAGGTTTCTGAAACATGTGCGTGAACAAGGGTACCAGGATAAAAAGAAGCCTGGTGAGGAAACTCAAGAGGTTACAACGGGATGGGCTTGATCACACCCAGGAAAATGAAAGCCATTATTAAAGGGGATGGTCTTTATTCGGAAGGACTACCTACAAATGATGCATCATTTTGTATGAGGTCAAAAGGTAAGCCATATAAAAGGCATCAAAGAAATTAGCCAAAACCATCATTAAAGAAATATATATGATACAGTATAGAAGAGAAATACTAGGTCATTTTAGGTACTTCCCATGACAACAGCACATCATCTCCCCATCCACACTATACACTATTCATGGTATTAATCTAATCTTCCCTTAAAATTGTTCAAATGGACGTTCAGTGATTTTAAAATCATTCTGAAATAGTATCTGAAAGCAATCAGCTACTAGGTCTCTGGTTTTAACCTAGAAGAGCCCTTGTAAGGCCATCCTGCACAATTCCTCACACAAGCAAGGAATCTGACAAGCTGCACTGCAAATAATATCTTCTCCATCTCTATTTCAAATGCCCAAGCTGCAAAAGGGTGTGAGAAAAAGAAAGAAAAGTCAGCCTCAGAGCCCAGGCCACTGTCTGCAAACATAACACTTAACTAGAAAACCAAAAAAAAAAAAAAACCAAAAAAAACCCTGGCAAACAGATTAAAGCAGCGTGGCCTATGGGACCGTAATGGAGAATAATCAGAGAGGAAGCCTGGATTAAAGGGGCTGGTTGTGTGCAATGATATCCAGCAGTGATAGAGGCTGTCGTACATGAGGGAAGAGACGGGCTGAAAAACGTAAGCATTGAAAATAAAATAAATGTCTTTTATTTTCCATTCTTCACACTCACACATGGCATATGTAAGTCTTAGCCAAAATTATTTCCTATATTGTCTGTTGTAGCTTCACTATTGTAGAAACCTAAGACATGAGTAATCAGATGGCAGAAATTACTGTTATTTACGCACTGCTGTCACAGCTCTCCATAATTATACAGGTTGACACAGCATCTTGACAATGATAGGAAAAAAAGAGGGTTTTGTAGAAATTTTGTCAGCCTCCCTACATAGAAGCGTGGCAAATAAAATTACTGCAGCTAAAAATTGGCAAAGCAATCATCTCTTGCAGGTTGGTGGGGTTTGTGGGGTTGTTGGTTTTTTTTTTTTTTTGGTCCCTGTCAAAAAGTTACTCTTGTCAGAATACTCAAAGACACACACCCAAAAAAAAAGTCCTCTGTGCCTGAACAGCAGCTTTATCCTACAGCAGGGCCGCAATCTGGCAGTGCACAAATGCCGGTTAGAACTAAAAGTAATTAAGGAAAAAAACGGGTTGCACGGGGAGTGGAAGAGGAAGGAGGAGGCTGTTTGCAAAATGCTGGCAAAGTCCTGCTCTGCACTGAAATAAGAATTTTCAAATCCATATTCTGAGCTGCTTCGTGAACCCATGCCATCCATGTCTTAGGTGGGCAAGCCAAACACCAGAGTAGGACTGGGCAGGCTGATGACTTGTTAAAACTCTTGTTTTATGTACAGAACTCTGGTGAAAGTATTTTTGCTGGCAGATTTCTCAATAGCTTTCATCAGGAGTCACCTCTTGACGCAGACAGGTTACACCTCTGGACCTGTCTCTGCTCTCCCACACACCACCTGGGATGAGAGGTGACAGAGATCACCCACACCAAAACCTCCCACCTCCTCCTCTGGTGAAGGGCAACAATGAGCTGGCTGCCCTCCCTCTTCCCTGTGTGGGCTCCAAGGTTACACATCACCCCTGAAACTGAAGCCGCGGATGATCCTTCGCTCACACCGGTAGTTTCCCGCTGGGATGCACAAAGCTCCTGCCTGGGCTCTGTGCAAGGAGAGCAGATCTTGCGCCGGCTTATCCATCTGCTGCTCCTCCCTGTCATCATCCCCATACTCGAGTTTACTGCTTTAAACATTGTGGTTAAAATCCCAACTCCTAAAACCAAGAATCTGATGTTCTGCTGCCACGGGTGGCACAGTTAAGACACTTCAGGATTCTCTATCTGAATGGCATAGGAGAATTAATACTTCTGTATTTTCAAACAACTTCACCAAACTCTTAGTCATAAAAAGCCTTTTCTACAAGTAGCCCCTTATTAAAAAGTTAGGGGGGGTGGAGTGAGGAATACTATTGGGAAACTCAGGAAACAGCCTTAGGCGTTCACTGCTTTTGTTGAATATAATGAATTTTGACTTGAAATGCAGAGCTCTGCATCCTGAATTCATAGTGCAATGAAGCCTTTTCTGACACTACCCAAGCTATCAGACTAGATGTGTGGCACAGAAGTGAATGCAATTGCTCTCCATACTATCTAAAGTGGGGTATACCCACAGTACAGTATGCATGCAAATAGGCACTATATGTTGCATAAAAATAAGATGTTTTCACGTGTTTCATATGATAATACTCACATACCAAATACTGCAATTATTAGCTAGCTTAGCTAGCTTATTAGATAACCATAGCCTGTTTCATTTCTCAGCTTTTAAAAATTAAAATAGAACACCCCTACTGTGATGCAAGGTAACACATCTTGCTGATTAAAGAGAGAAAAAAAACAAAACCCACAAAAACAAATAGAAAAAAAAAAAACCCAAACCAAAACAAATCATAAGTATATTCCCAAAACAGCAAGACTGAGATGTGATAAAATCCCAAACCATGAAAAGACATGCACAAAATTCTGTGCCTGCGCGTTTCTGGGACACTTCAGCTGCTAGTTTGGCCCCTGCTTTCAATAATGTCCAGCATCCAGGTCTGGAATTACAGTTTTCTAACAGGTCCACACTCTGGTGCTGCAATACCAGTGGGCATAAAAACTGCTTCACTCCCCACAGACTTATCATTAGAAAATTAGCAATACCGGACTGCCATTACACATAACGAGCAGCTCTTCCTCCAAGGTAAGAGCTTGCACAACCTCAGTCTCTTATAAAGAAGAAAGCAGACCCATTAGCACTTATTCCTCAGGCTGATGTAACACAGTGAAATTGGGCTGATGTTAGCTATACCAGTACTTCCTCCCTTTGCTCCTTTTAAATGGAAAATGTATTTAGGTCCTCGAATAGAGACACCTTCACGCTAAGGTTCTTTCAGCCCTTATTTGTGTTTGAATCTTTAAACTCATCTTTCATTCTCCGGTATATTGTCTGGCCAAGAAAGATTAAACTCTTATCTTCGCCGTGAATCTGTTTTTTAAAGTTGAAATAAATGAATACTGTTTTGATGTTCAACCCACATTCTTTCCAACTTGAGGGAGGTAGGCTTCAAGCACACTATAAAGAACCCCAAATATATACACATTGTTGATCATCCTCTTAAGTTTTCAGAAATACTCCTGGCTCTGTGGCTTATGTAAGTTTGAAATGTTGTGTAAAAACCTTTTAAAAGGGGAGGAAAATAGCAATCTGCTAACTCCTATGTGACTCACAATGCATTTGAGAACAAGATCGATTTATTTCTGACTCTTGCGATTTCTTAAATGTCACTTCTCCAGGTATCTTTACCTATGCTGAAGAGGTATCAGGCTCTGAGTTTGCTGTTGCTGCTTTATATACATGTGCTGTATAGATGGGCAATTTAAGGCGTAAGTATCAACCCCTTAATAAAAAGAGACTGTCTTCTGAAATAACTTTCAAAGTGGATTGTTTCTGTGATTTTCAACTGGATGGTGACTGGAAAAACCTGGAGGAGGAAAGAAAAGACAGTGCCCCTTTTCACTGTGTTACCATTGATACACAACCTTGTATGAAGTATATCCTTTGAAAAATAAAGACATAAAGGATACAGACATAAAGGGCAGAGAAAGGAAGTTGGACACTTAAAAAAACCCACACAACTACCAGGACTATTAATTCCAGTTATAACAATGGATGGTTTGACATCAAATTCTGTCCTAGGCTGACCAGACACGAACAGGATGCAATAGTGTATCTGCTATATGCTTTCTGGAGGCTATATGAGCAGTCATGGAAAATCAATTTGAATACAAATGTAATTTGTTAAAAGAACAGTGAAAATCATTATGCAGGGTCACACTGTCAGCAGTTTGTACAGAAGCAGATGCCATCCAAAGATGCAAAGGCATTTGGTAAAACAGAAGAATCTTGGTCTGTAAAAGTGTCTGTGATCTCCTCAGTCTTTACATGAGAACAAAGCTACAGTTTACCTCTCTTGTTTCTCATCACTTCTACTCCTTCCAGCTCATTCCAGCTGCAGAAAGAGGCTTTATAGTAACTTCTAAGCCTCAGAGAGTGAAAGTTCCCACTGTAATGGGAGAAAAAGCAACATCTTTGAAACAGTTCCTTGAACGTTGCGAAATATTTTATCTCAGGCTCACAGGACACAGTCATAAAGTAAAGAAATATATTTTCCTGGTTTTGGCAATGTCGATACCATTTTTAGGCCAACCTCAGAGAAAAATTCAGCAACAACCTAACTGAAAAAGCGTGACACAGTTTAAGGATCAGCTTCACAATAAAGAAAACTCAATTGGCAAATCTTCAGAAGATCTTGTTGCAAAGAGTTTTAACACATGGACATGGAATACACCGATTTCCTGTGCACTTACAGTACATTTACCCAATCCACAAGGTAAATCTGGGGACTAAAACACCCCCCCAGTTTTAAATTATGTTCTCATTTCATTTGATCCCAATTTTCACTGTCCATTATGAAAGGTATTAGCTTATTTGTTCCTACAAAACAAAACACACAAGGAGACCCAGAAACCATCTTTTACCATCTATGAGACACAATATATTTCTTCCACCTGAAATAGTATCTTGTAGTCTCTGTAGTCACTCTTGCAGTTACTGTCTGTCCTCTACACGGCTGAACATCAGATTGGCTCCCGTTCAAATCTGACCAAGGAACAGCAACAACAGCAAATGTGAAACCTTACAGCTGTTGTGAAGTGCATATAAAAGGATAGTCCTTATTAAAAATGCACCTGCATCTTTCTTGCAAACTAAGGAGTAGAAGTCACTGCACCCTTGAAGCCCGGTTTCACCACACACACATGCATATAAACACCTCTCTGAAGTTCAGACTCCTGTTACAGTGGATGAGATTGCAAATTTATCAGACTGGCCACAAAGAAGAAAATTCCAGTCTTCCATTGGGATGACTTTTTCATCATCCTCATCATTACAATCTCTCTATCTTTCTCCCCTTCTCTTTTTCTTCCTAAAGAAGGAAATAAAAAAACCACTGGCTGATATGCTGTGCGTTTCAAACACATAAAGCAAAAGAGGGTGTTCAAGGTATGATGGATAAATAGGGTTTTGATCACCATCGTTACTTTTCAGAGCTCAAATAAAGAAGCAGTCGGTTCTATTTCTTTTACAGTAGATTTGACGCACAGGTCAGAAATTAAACATATGACTGAACTTTAATCTGCAGATGGAATTCTCCCCGAAAGACAGGGGAGAACTGGCACTGCCATAGGTTTTCATTATACACCGTTATGCAAATGGACTCATCAGCAAGTAATGTTCAAAACAAGGCACAGAAAGTTTCGTACTGTTCAAAACCGGCTCTCTGAAGAGTCTCAGTTACTTACAGTGCTCACAGTCATCACAACTTCGAGAGGATCTATTAAAAGTAAACGTTATGACAGCGAGGAAAATTAACCCAGTATATCAGACCTGTCAAGCAGTGTTTTATTCTGTTTCAGCATAAAAAAAAAAGGAAAAAGAAAAAACAGACTGCATCGTTTTCTTCTGTTTCATTTTGAAAGCCAAGGACAAACCTTTAACAGGACAATTACTGCTTAAGAAATCAGATAACAAATGAATCTTTTCTTTCCTATTTCACTCCTACTAGAAAAATCTGCTAAGTTCCCTGAAGTTACCTAAAAAACATGGTAAGACTGTAGACTTAAATGAGAAGATGTTTCAGATGTGGAGCCACGAGAAGCCCCACCAAAGCCCAACCAACACAAAGTGTTTATGACAAGCCTCAGACTTCCGTGGCAGATAACACTACCTTTTGCTTGGGAAGACTTCGGACATAAACTGCAGGTACAAGGACATATTGCATAAGCTATCACATGCTCGCTGCAACTGTGTGAACGTTATTGGATTTTAAGAAGCCACCTAGATTAATAATTTAAGATCTAATAAAATATTCAATGTTACTGATACATCGGTTTCATTTTAGAATAAAAAAAAAAAAAAAAAAAAAAACAAACCCAAAACCCAACGTGAATAATGACACGAACGGGTCTAAAAGTCAATGGAAACATTCCTTTACTCATTAGAATTACAGTTGTTCTGCTGAGCTCCGGGAGGAGACAGCCAGGACGATGAAAGGGTCCCCAAAGCCGAGACTCCCGCCACCCCGGCTGTCACACGGGGGGACGCCGACAGCCCCCGGCACGTCTGGAGCTCACAGAGGGCGACAAGGCTCCGCGGGTGGGGGGGCGGCACGGAGAAACCCCACGGCAGGACGGGGGCAGCCCACGGAGGGTTTTGTGCGGAGGGGAGAAAGGGTGATGGCGATGCGGAGGGGACCGACGGCGGTGCCGGGGACCCACGGCGGTTCCGGGGACCCACGGCAGTGCCGGGGACCCAGCCCCTTCCCCGACGGCGGTGCGGCTGCCTCGGCGGGGAGAGCCGGGGCGGCACCCGGAGCGCCCGGGACGGGCAGCAGGTGAACACCCACCGCCCCCGGCCCCTTCCCCACGCGGACCCTTCGAGTTAACAGGGGCAGCTGCCGTGGAGCCGGTCCTCCCCCATCACCACCAACCTCACGACGTTCAGTTCGCTGCAAGTCGAGCTCCCACAACTTTTTTTTTTTCTTTAATGCGAGGACTGAAAACTCATCTAGCCTGCGCGGAATTATTATTCCAAATAACAGTATCAGAGAGAACTCCAAGAGCCCTAAAGTTATTTTCCTGGGATAGCGTTTGCGGTTTGTTTTGGGGTGGGGTGGGTTGTGGTTTTTTTTTTTTTTTGGAGGGGGGAGTTGTTTGGTTTGGGGTTTTCTCTTTTCTTTTTGACGGAGGAAAGGGGATGCACAAAGAAGGCGCCGTTGGTTATTTTAGATGGAGATGCCCTAGTTTAGAGGGAGGCAGGAAAAGGGTCGCCTGACAAGAGCTGCTTTGCTGCTGCCGAGATGCTAAAGCCCTCGAACGTGTTTGCAAACTGTTCCGCGGTTTGCTGGATCTCCGGCTCAGAGCTAACAGCCTTCAAATTAAAATGAAGACCGGTGATTGGGGAGGGTTGGGGGGGGGGTGAAGAAGAGGAAGGGAAAAGAGATGTGGACAGCTCTGCGGATATTATTAAATCTTCCCAGCCGCTCATCTGGATTACATTTAAGCTCTCACGGCATTTCTTTCCCCTCTAATTAAGCGTAGTTTCAAAACAGAACATGTCTGAGGATGGATCTTTCGTCGGCTTCTGTTTAAAATGTAGAGATAAGTATTTTTTTTTTTTTTGTCCTTAATTAAAAATAAAAGGCAAGCCCGAACGGAGGCACCCGGCTGAGAGCCGCCCGCCGGTCGCGCCTCCCCGGTCCCCCCGCGCACTTCGGCTCCGACTTTGTGAGAGCTCCGGAGCTGCCCCGACCCCCGTCCCTTCCGGTCCCCGGCCCCCGGCCCCTCACCTCGGGCGAGGCGCGGCACCGCCAGGCTCCCGCAGAGCACCAGCCAGGCCAGCACCGCGCGGCTCATGGTCCTCTCCTTCCGCGGACGCGCCGCCTCTGCCGAAAGAAGGAGGCGGCGGCGGCGCCTCCGCCCGGCGAGGCGAGGCGATGAGAAGAGAAGAGAAGGTCCCTCCCGGCGCGGCGCGGCCCCCGACCGAGCGCAGCCCCCGCCGCGGCTCCCGCTGCCGCCGCCCTAGCAGCGGCGAGGAGGCTGCCCCGCCGCCCGCCGGCTCTGCGCGCCCGCCAGGTGCCGCCGCGCCTCCAGCATGGCCCGGCCGGCCGCCTCCGTCCCGCGGGCGGGTCGCCGCCGCCTTCTCCTCCTCCTCCTTCTCCTCCTCCTCCTGCTCCTCCGCCTCCTCCTGCGCGACCGCGGCCGCTCTGCCCGCGCCGCGCTCCCGCTCTGCGCGCCCCGACCGGCTCCTTCGGGGAAAGTGGGGGGAGTGTGTGTGGAGAAGAGGGGGTGGTGAGGGTGGGAGGAGGCGCCGGCGGCGGGCGGTGCTGCCCGGCACACCCTGGCACCTGCTCCGCCTTCCCCCCCCCGCCACCGCCACCCCGGCCGCGCCTCCCCCCCCCCCCCCCCCGCCGCAGCGCGGGGGGATGCGGGGGGTCGGCGGCGGGGCGGTGGTGCGAGATGAAGTAGACCGGCGAGGCTGGGAGCGATGGAGGGCAGGGAGGCATGACGCTGTCTTCTGCCCGAGCTTCTCCCGCCAAGGGCGCTGCGTGCCCCTTTGCCCCGCGGGTCCAGTTCGCGGGGAAGGCGGCCTCGGGAGCCGGGTCGGGACTGCACCCCTGCAGCCCCCCCCTTCCGCGACAGGCGGTACGTCGAGGTGTAGTTGTTGGCCCTGGGTGTAGCTGCCCTCCTCTGTTCGGGAATGGAGGCAGGCCGGCGCGGTTCACAGAGGTAATTTTTACCCTTCACAAACTTTTGTCTTGCAGGTGTCGCCTTCTGCACAGCTTCAGCTGCCGACTTGAAACCCTATCTCAACAGCCGGATAGGGAACTTAGATGAGATGTGAACGCCATCCTTCCACCTCCCTCCCCAGGTAGGATATCATCCCGCCCGTAACTGAAAGGAGACCAAAGCAAGGATGCACGACGTGTTGAAATGGCAGAGAAAGGTAGAGGGTGGGGAGGTCCCATGTCAGACCACTTCTCTCCCTTTCCCCCCCTCGCCCCCTCCCCGGGCCTATATACAGCTACAAGAGTGAAATAAGTACTAATTGCACAATCGTGAGTCAAAAGCCTCTTCAGACACTTTATATCCGTAATTTGCATCCCCTCTACATGCCCTCATAGTAAAAGAGCCCATATTAATATTATATTAAATGTTAATGCAATTGCTGAGTGAGAAGAATGCACTTAGCAGCATTCGGCTGCTGAGAAGCATTTCTGTAGACAGAACCTGAAGTCCGGGCAAGCTGCATAACAACAAGGAGAGACATCATGAAATTAAGAGTGGAAGCAATCCGTTAAGTCGTCTAACCTGTTGACTGCTCTGGCTAGCATCTCACAGTAGTTCCCAGGATTTCATTTTACAAGCCCTTTGTCTGCCATTAAATGCCTGTGAGTGGCAGGGTGACAGCCCGTCCTTACAGCTCCAGCTTTACATCTGAGTTTGCAGTTAATCACATTTCTCTCTGATGTTGTTCAGCATCCCAGTTTCAACATATTGCATGGCCAGGAAAGAATTAAAAGGATCAAGATTTTTTTTTCCTTCCTTTTTTATTTTTTTTTTTTATTTTTCATTGATAAAGCTATGAATTTGCCAGAAATACCACACCTTGGTCAAGAACAGTTTACATCCTGAATCCCAGAGCACTGGTGCACACACCAAGCAGGCACTTCACCCATTACAGAGGTGCAAGCTTCTCTGGTGGCACTCAGCCACCAGCAGTAAGGGCACAGCAAAATCACCCAGCATTTTAGGATGGAGAAATAATAGTAACAAAAAACAATAATCTCTCCTACACTGATGAAGCCCACACTACCAGAGAAGATACGTTAGCATGGTCTTTAGTCACACAGATCTCTGTGAACATTCAGTAGCTGGTAGCATTCACCAAAACTTTCACTGCTGTGTGTGCCCCTATAATTCAGCTGGGAGCAGTCGCATGGGCTGCAGCCATACCTTCCTTTTGCTGTACAGACATACTCTGAGATTGCATCACTAACTTGCTACAGCAACTTGTATTTTGCACGTCAGTTTCCATGCCGGAGATCTCTCCCCGAAAGAACCACCTGCCTGGGAAAGAAAATACTTCTATTTCTCCTCGAGAGTTGTTCTGCTATCAGTCTAGAGATAGTGGAAATTTAGGAGGCCTTAACAAAGCTCCCTGATATTAATGTGCTGCTTCTCCGCAACGATGCTAATTTTACTGCTTATCTCTGTTTTACAACCAAGAATCCAGCTGTCATAATTACAAGGCAAGCTGCACTGGAGCTGCTGTGGCAGCCCAGCATCCCTGCACCCCCCAGTGGCAGGCTCGCCTTTATTTTTCCATGTTTTTTTTTAAAGAAATTATTTTTCTTGAGGGAATAATCCAGTAATGCATCCCTCTTTATTTCCCCAATTAGGGAAAATCTAAAGGGCCTAACTACGTGTGGTACTGGGAAACCTTTTTCCACCCAGAGCCCCCGTGACTAGCAGCTGATTAAAATGACACAGAAATAGCTTCTTCAAAGACAGGCATTGTTTACTCAGCCGAAAAGGGATGAAAACAACAAAAGGCTTTTATGTTTGGTTCTTACCTAAAGTGCAGTGCCTTTTTGTTTTGGGATTGCGAGTAAGTTTTATTCAACAAGCTCTATCTCCCCACCTCAGAGTAATCACAGAATTGTAGGGGTTGGAAGGGACCTCAAAAGATCATCGGATCCAACCCCCCCTGCCAAAGCAGGTTCCCTAGGACAGGTTGCACAGGGAGGCGTCCAGATGTGTCTTGAATATCTGTAGAGGAGATTCCACAACCCCCCTGGACAACCTATTCCAGTGCTCTGTATCAGAGAGCTGAAATCAGGCTGTTCCTGCAGCTTTCTTGCTGTCCCTCTCTCCTTGGCTCCTCTTCGGGTGCTGCATCCCTCCACGTGTTTTGGGAAGGACCCTGACCCGGGGTTGCTGCAGGAGCTCCCCTTCATCCAGCACCTTCCTGCTATCCCAATCATTTTTTCTTAGCACAAGGCAACGTAGTACCCTGTTCCAGCTCCGTGCTGTGCGAATGGCTCTGAGATGCAGGCTGTTCCTTCTTCACAACTCAAACACAGTAATTATTTGCAGCTAGGTTTTGTTTGTATGGACTTTCTGATATGTATAAGCCAAACCTATTCACAGTGCTAGCCTGCTTTGTACCAAAGAGTCCCTGTGCTGTTCTGCCCTGGGCCTGCAATTCTTCACTGTCCTCAGGGTTGTTTGTGGTAGAAACCACAGTGACTGATCCCTGACCTCCCTCTCTCAGTGAAGAGGCCAACCTGGTGTCCTCTGCTGTGGAACACAAGGGGAAATGGTCAGCCTCTATTCAGTGGTCTGTGGAGACAAGACAAGGGGCAATGGCTGCAAGTTGGAGCACAGGAAGTTCTGCACCAATATACAGGAGAACTTATTCACCATGAAGGTGACAGAGCCCTGGGACAGGCTGCCCAGGGGGGTTGTGAAGTCTCCTTCTCTGGAGATATTCAAGACCTGTCTGGACACTGACCTGTGTGACCTGTCCTAGGGACTCTGCTTTGGCAGGGGGATTGGATTTGATGATATCTGGAGGTCCCTTCCAACCCCTGTGATTCTGTTGTCCTCTAAAGTTTGGAACTGCTAGATTTTGCTATTTGCTGAAGATGCCTCTCTTGAAGCAACTTCCTCGCCTGCTGGTGGGAAAAAAATGCATTCTGACTCTGGTACCACATGTAAGTACTACAAGTATGTAAACATCGTTCTCATAAGGGAAACCCTAGGACTCAAAACGCCTTCAAGGTTCTCTTTCCCTTATTTGCTTACATATCTGCAAATCCTTAATGACTTCCCAATGGTGAAGGCACTTGGCTGAACTATAGATGAGATGGGACTTGAACAGAACAAGCCATTGCAGCTCAAGCTGACATTCTCACCTTTTTGTATGGATTTTAATATTTATACAGTATATATAAATATTACATGTTTATAGTTGTATTTTTGTAATTATCTGCAACGCGAAATTCTTCCTTCTGTGCTGAGGATCCACTGTCTGCTTCATGTTCTGGAATTTACTACTGAAATGGGCTCAAGAGCTCCTGGATATTACTCCTGTCATCCCTTTTCTGCCATCCATTGCCTGAATACAGGGCACAAAGATGACTTTTCATTTTCCAAATTGTCTCCACACTTCAGGATAATTTCTGCTGAATTTTAATTAGCTACAATCTAATATCCAACTATTTGTTTTACTTGTTTACTGATCACTCAGGGTCAAGAACTCTTTTGCATCCATTTTTTTTGTTTGTTTTTACCTTCTTCCATCTAAATGATCAGCACTGGCTACCAGGGGTTTCTTCCTAAGAGGATTACCAGACTGGGAATGTGAAAAAATGTCTAAACCTGCAACACCCCACGCTTAGGCTAAGGATGTCCATTGGTCTGCTGCAATGGAAGGGGTAGAGCAAAGAGACATAACAACTGCTACTTTTCAAAGGGAAAACACAACATTTTCAGCTGCTTTGAGGCTGGGCAGGAGCTGTTCCACAGCTGGTAATGTCCCCATTTTTTCCCTTCATCTTCCTTTGGCTAGTACCTCATTTTTCCTCCTCTTTTGTCTGCATTATTTCCTGTCCTACCTCAAATGCTCAAATTAACCCTTTGAAGTCCTGCAGTGCATCAAACAAGAAGAAAAAAATAAATTACAGCCATTAGAAATGTAGGCAGCCACATCATCTGCCACACCGCCCTTAGATAAAAAGCCATCAGTACACAAACATTAGTGAACAAAATGATCACATTTTTTAGCATAAGAAACATCATAGTGCTTACTGTTTAATAGTAGCAAGGTAAGGTCTAATACTCACTACACAAAAGGTGACCAGACTAATTCCCATCCGTGCAGCAGTATTGAAGGGGTGAGAGCTTATCCCTACTGTTCACCAACCTCTTGACAATTTTGGAAGTCATCTAGTAAACATAAATGTAACCTCTCAATTGCCCTATAACACCTTTAGGGTATCTAGCATGCCAGCTTTGTTTAGGAGATTAGCTTTATCACTGGCTCCCATCAAAGCACTGGCCAGATGGGAGTTTTTTAAGGGGGATTTGAGCCCCCTTAAAGTGAGAGATCAGGACAAGCACAGCGCCTAGGGTGTACAAGCAGGGATTATGTTGCCACCTCAATTATAATTAGGGGCTATGGAAAGCCACCGCTGCACACAGGCAGTAGAACTTCCCATAATGTTTTCTAATAATACGTACTTTGTGTGTCGGGGATTTGTCATACACCACTCACCATAGCCAGCTACTCTGATTCTGCAAGTCATCGGCATATATTTGCCTTGGAGAAAATGACAGATACTACATCTGTCTATCTCCGGCACCGCAGCCCTGCCAGGATGATTATTTGGGCTGACACTGCCTCTGAAAAAGGAAACAATTAATTCTTTTTATCTCTTCCCAAACACAGCTTGATCTCCCCACTTCTTGAACACGCAAGGTTTCTGGTTGTGTCAGAGAGGGTTTTTGTTGCACGAGGCACAGAAGATCCTGATTCCCTCATACCTTTCTGGTTCAGAAGAAATGTCATGTAATGCTGCATCACAGGAAAAGTAGAGAAGGGGCTCAGCAGCACAGGGAAATATTCAAACGCCATATTAAAAAAATAAATATGTAAAAGGTGCTTTTTCTTTCCTTTCTAGCATGGATTTTATTTTTATTTTTATTTTTTATTTTGTTTCCCGTTTGGAGAAAGGAGGCAACGAAATCAGTGCCATAATTGTGTTTGATTACCTTTCTTTTATCTTGGAAATAAGCCTTTACTGTCTACAGAGGACAGATATTTTGAAATCCAATGGAATGGCTAAAAGTCTGAGTGCCTTTTAAAATTGATCCTTTGCCAGCCATAATATGAATGTGTAATGTGCATGAGAACATAAAAGAGGAGAAGGGCTCACAGGCTAAGGTGTGAGAGCAACTCCTGAAATGAGGTGTTCCTATGCTGTATTCTGCACATCCTTCTGCACGCCACTGAAGCTGTGGAACGAGTTGCTAACTAATTTTAGCTGAAATTATTCCCTGCCCACTTGTGGAGGGAAGAGAGTCAGTACTTTTAGATTTATGGGGATGATGAACGGTCGTTCTTTCAGCAGCAGTAGGGTGTGTGTAGAAACTGAGTGCTCGTGTTTGTCCACTGCTTCTACAGACAGCTGTTCATCACCCACACCATGTGGTTCCTCTACTTCCTACATCTGAAGCTCTGAGTTAAATGTCACTCCTCTGTGTTGCTGAGGTTCAGGTAACAAGGCAAAGATGCATAGACTCACAGAATGGTTAGGGCTGGAAAGGACCTTGAAGATCATCAAGTTCCAACCCCTTGACACGGGCAGGGACACCTCTCACTAGGTGAGGCTGCTCAAGGTCCCTTCCAACCTGGCCTTGAACACTTCCAGGGAGGGGGCATTCGCCACTTCCCTGGGCAACCTGTTCCAGTGCCTCACCCTTACAGTGAAGAATTTCTTCCTCATATCCAATCTAAATCTACCCCCCTCCAATTAAAAACCATTCCCCTCTCATCCTATCACTACTTGCCCTTCTAAAATGTGTCCCTATGTAAAGCATTCATGTAAAATGTCATGCACAGCCAGCTGCACATAGTGGGTCTTCTGGGACAGGTACAGACTAGTTTCTGCTCAAGATCCTGTGCCAACAGGTGGTGATGCTGTGAGATTGCTATTCTCAGGAGAGCACAAGTCCCTCTGCCAGAGCACCATGTGGGCCTGCAGTTCTTGAGAGGATGGAGCACCTAGAGAGTCCGTGACACTGCCTAACACATGCTTTGCCACACACATCAGTTTCTTAAAATGCTTTTGCACTCAGTAGGGAGGAGGAGCCTCACTAGCATCTCGGATGCTATGTTTCTGTGCCCTCCGTGGTCTGCATCCCACTTCCAGCCACAAACGTGTACCTAAAGGAAATCAGTCAGCAGGACAGAGACTGATTAACTAGATCACAGTTCCTTGGGAAAACGAGTTAATGCACACCTCTCTCCTTTCCAGGTCCCTCTCTCTCTCTCTCTTTCTCCACTGGTGCGTGATTCCTTATTTTCTCCATTTGCTCCCTGGCTGCCTTGTGCAAGTAAAGATTGTTCTGCCCTGCCTGCTTGTAATGCCTTTTATGGCAAAGCTAAATCATGGATGCTAATGGGACCATTAAGTCACTGCCCAACACGTACACCATTCCAAACAGCTGTTTTAGAGAGGAGGCAGCAGCAGCTCTTTAAAACCAAAGTCTGCCTTGCCTCTCATCCCTCCATTCTGGGGCCTTTTGGCACCCTGAGCTGTGGCAGGAGCATCCATGAACTGCAAACCACTCAGCCAGGTTTGTAGAAGCTGGAAGGATTCATTCTCATGCTACATACGTTGCAGACTTTTGAAATCTGTGCTCCCTGGTGTTGCTAGCCCTTGATCAAATGAGGCTGAAGCTGAATTTCTGCAAAATACACAAGGGCTCTGGTAGTAGAAAGCTGAAGGCATTCAAAATACAGCTTTTTAGAGGCAAATCTGAAGTCCCTACCTTGAAGTCTGTAATGGCCAAGGTGTTGTTTTGATTTGTTTTGTTGGGTTTGTTTTTTTTTTTCCTTTCACTGCTACGGAAATGCTGGGGTTGCAGTTTCGCAAAGTTAAATGTGTTACACCAAGGTCTGCATGCTACTGTTATTTAAGTTAGAATTCCAAGGTCAACACCACAAATTAACTCGGTAAAAGAGTTTATTTCACATACCTACAAAAGATATTTTCATCCTAGCGAGAGTATTCTTTAACCTTTCAAACTGGAAGCTGTTCTTACAGGCTGCTTTTCCCTAAATCTGCGGTTGCTGATCTTTCCAATAAATAATAACGAAGAGTTTATTCCTTCTCTGTTTTTTTCTTCTATTTCCTTCTCTTCTTTTTCTTTTTTGGTGCTGTTAATTTTTTTATTCTAAGGGAGAAAAAGATATTTGGAACATAATTTTTAAAATTCTTTTGTCTTACTTTCAGCTCTTATATTGCACAGTTAGTTTTAACAGCTCATTCACGCTGAATTTCAGAACCCAGGGGAGGAACCATTAAATCACAATAAAGTATTTAATGGAGTTGTGCCATCTGCATTTTCGGAGACTTAACTGCAAACTGAGCCAAAGATCTTGTGATTTCAAAATAAGAGAATATTATTAGAGCCAGGAGACATTTGACACCTGGTCTCTCATGGTGGAATGCATTCCAAATTAACATTGTATGCACTTTATAGATTCCAATTATTGGTTTTGTGTGAAACAAGAAGACAACTAACCAAAACTTTTTCCTTCATCTTCTAATGAGGTGTCAGCCTATCATGACATTTGTAAACCATTCAGGTTAGAATTTGGCTATGTGAGAGATTTTAGGAAGACTTTTATACCACTGCGGTGAAGTGACAGAGCCATCCTGTCTCAATATATGACAATTTCTCCCTGTTGTATAAAACTGTTTTTAAGTAATCTTGGGTTTATGGGTTGCTTCTTTCTTTTCTTTTAATAGTTATTGCTTGTTTGTTTGTTTGTTTCTTGATGTATGACCTAGAGATGTATTTTAGAAATTGCAATCACAAAACAAAGTTGAGGTAGGGAGATGTACTAGCTCTGATTAAATTTGTGAAAGGTTGCCGCAAGAATTTGTGCAGCACAAAAGGTGAAAGGTTTGTGAAAGGTTGCTTGCACAGCAGCCGCAAGAATCTACCTGACTCAAGGTGCTGATCTACATACCCATACTCTGATTCAGACGATACAGTAGTTTCATCTGAGTTCGTAGAATCATACAATGATCTGGGTTGGAAGGGACCCCAAGGATCATACAGTTCCAACGCCCCTGCCACAGGCAGGGACACCAACCTCCAAGCCTGGAGCTACACAAGGTTGCCCAGGGCCTCATCCAACCTGGCCTTGAACACCTCCAGGGACGGGGCATCCACCACCTCTCTGGGCAGCCTGTTCCCACACCTCATCAGTCTCTCTGTAAAAAACTTCCTCATAATATCTAATCTAAATCTTCTCCCCTTTAGCTTCAGTCCATTCCCCCTTGTCCTGCCATCATCTGCCCTTTTAAAAAGTTGATTCCCCTCATGTTTCTCTGCTCCCTTCAGGTACTGGAAGGCTGCAGTGAGATCCCCCCACAGCCTTCCCTTCTCCAGGCTGAAAAAGCCCAGCTCCCCAAGCCTCTCTTTGTAGGGGAGGTACTCCAGCCATCTAATCATCTTTGTGATATATCAGTTAAATATCTTGACTATAGCCTTCCCCTCAGTGACTCCACTTTTCTAATGAGTACTCTGGTTCTCACGAGAATTTTGAGAAATCTTAATTTTGCCTCTGTTGAGAGTCAAAGCATATTTTCCAGGCAGCTGTTGTAAAGGCCAGGGGTTGAGGCTCAGCAGGATGCAGCAGCAACAGCCCCATGATTCCCAATTTTAGATTACAGCCAAAATCACAGAGCACAGGAGAGGAACCAAGTGAATGGGCAAAAGAATAGGTAAACAGATAAAATATTTCCCATGTGATTCCTTTTCTATTTGTGGTATTGATTACAGTGGATATGGGTCTAAGGAAAGAAATAACTTGGAGACGGCGTGGGTTGTCTGAGTTAAAAGCTCATTCAGCCTCAGCCTGACATCTGTATCTTTGCAGAAACCTCTTAAGGATCCTGCAGGTCCCAGAACAGCAGCTACGTCATCTCTTTTGAGTCCAAAATCAGCACAGCTCTCCCTGGAGCAGAAACTTGCTGCAGGACTGTTTTACCCCACTAGCAGTCAATTTTAGTAGTAGTAGTAGTAGTAGAAGTATTAACAGCAGCAGAAGTAGTAATAGTAGTTAGATGATCATCATCATCATCATAATAGAAAATAAGAAAGCAAAATTTAAATATATATAATTTAAAATTAAAATTTAAAACTTATTTAAATTAAAAATTAAATTTAAAATTTATATATAGGGACCTAGAACAAATTTATGTCACAATTATATGGGCACACTGACCATATTATTCAACAGCATTATTATTATTATTTATTTATAATGCATTGTGATTAAATGTTTCTAATACTATGAATAAATCTTAGTAACATTAAAATATACAACTCATTCACATAATTTTGGGCCTTTTTTTTCCAATGTTACTCTCTCTCTCTCTATATATATATATATATATACACACTTATATGTCCCATCACTTACTCCTTTTATATATCCTGAAATTGCTACCAGAGTGGTGGTTTTGTCACATCAAAAGCTTTGCTTAATGTTTGCAATTGAGAGCTTTGTATATCAAGCAAGAACACTTTAAAGGGTAGTTTCCATCCTCCGTTTTTCTTAATCTGGAAAAGGTTTCTGTTCAAGAGATTTCCCTACACAAGAATATGAATTCAAAGAGTATGATGAAAGATGTTTCTGTATGCATTTTTATTTAAACATCGTACTCAATAATTAAAATTTTCAGAAAGGTAGTTTCCTTTCAACTGCTTTGGTTCCAGTTGGCTAAATAGGAAATAATAATACTGCTATAAAATACATGTGGATATAATAAGGAAGTGTATCATTTTTCAAGTTACTTTTTTATATAAGCAAATATTTTACTATTTCACAAATTAGGGTCTTGCATACTCACTCACTGGAGATGTTATGATGTCTAACATCTATTCAGCGGTAAAGTTTTGTAGCTTTGGTAATCAAATACCCAGTATTGAACCACTCTAGAGAAGTGGAAGAAGAAAAATAAATCTCAAAATCCCTCTTTTCATGATGGAGGGAAAGAAATAAAAAAAAACCCAAAACATCAGAAGCTGATAAAAATAGCCAAAGATACTCTTTACAAGATCATCTTGATCATTAAACTTTGATCATTTTAGTATCAAAATTCAGCTTTTCAGTGGTAAACCTGCATGCAGGTAAGAATGGTCCATTTACACCCAGATTATTATTTTTTTTCTGGGCCAAAACAAATTCTTCGGCCTAGCCAAGGATTAAATTCACTTTTACAGTCCTCAGACTAATTTCAGAATATTGTATCTGAAAAAATTATGACCTTCAAGCCTGAAGAAAAGTCACATTCTATTAGATGGACAGGGAAGAGCTGTACTTCAATGCCAAATACAGTTTGTTGATTCACATATCACTCCTGTTTTTGGCAACTAAGGTCCCTGGAGATCAGAGGAGTGGTCCAACCTACCAAATACTTATTTTTTTTCATCTGGTTCCTTTGAATCTGCAGATGCTGTTCTTTTGTTGTAAGGTTGAAAAATAGACCCTTTACACTGAGGTGCAATGAACCAAGTACTCATCAGACATAATCAAAGTTACATCTGTACTTGATCCACTGTAGCCTTCCCAGAGCTGAACTGCTGCACTCTAAGATACATGAGAGAAATTCACTGCACCTGGTTCACATTATTTAGAATTAATGATGATCCAAAAAATAAATTAATTTCAATTATTGAAAAAAAATAATGTTCAGTTTGGATCGGAAATACAGAATTTCTTTGTGAAGTTTTAGAAAATCTGGACTTCAATGGCTCCAGGTCTTAGCCATAAATCTTTCCTGACATCCAAGATGTTAATCTTTTAATCTAGTCTAGTTCTAGGCTAGTTTATCCAAAATTAATCTGTTGGGTTTTTATTGGTGGTGGTGGCGGTTTTGGTTTGTTTGGGGGATTTTTGTCTGATATTCCTTTGACCTTATTATTTGTCCCATTTTCCTTTTGGATATAAGAGTTTTGGAGGACCATGCTCCCACAGCAACTCCAACACTAACTCCAGTATTTTTATTTTCAACCATTTAAAATAATTTATGGATTTTAGCTGTTTGAAAGATGGATGCATGTCCCAGAACATTGGGAAGATCAGTTGCCAAATGGAGGTAATTCTGTCTTTCCATGGGAAGGAAGACATGCACATAGTTTAGACAACAGTTGCTCACATTGATGAGAGGATGCAGAATTTTGAGAGTGTGGGTGTGAGGAGGTCTTTTTGTCCATGAAAGAAAAAAATACTAGAAGGAGAAGCAGATTCCTTTTAATTGCAGGAACCACATAAAGCAACTGGAAATATCATCAAAGACTGAGAAAATGAAAGGGAGGAGATAACCTCATTTAAAAGAGACTGCAATGCTGTGTTGTGGAGGAGAAATATTAATACATTATTAGAAGGGGATGACCTGATGGTACTTCAATGTGGCATTATAGTGGAGGACAGAGATTACCATGGCTGGAGCGTCACGGAGATACTGCAAATGAAAAGACACCACAATACATGTAGGAAATGAGGCTTAATTAGATCCATAGCTTAGAGAGGAATGCTTTTTTAGAAGTGCTTTTTAATACAGATGATCTGGGAATGTAAATGTACTATATTTTGTAAATGCATTTACTGGTTGTAGAAAAGCAGGATAAACATTTCTCTCTGCCTTATCTACTATAACAAAAGAGGTGCTATCCATTAACAAATGTTAACATTAACAGTTTTATCATTTGCAGGAAATAGACATTTAGCCAGCAATTTTAAAGACTAAAACTGCTACATTTAAAGTTGGTGATATCATCTCTAATGAAAAGAATAGATACTATTTTAACAATACAGATGACCAGCATTTACTAGAGTCCATAGTAATATTCTGTCTGAACTTTAAATGCTTTTTATATTCAGTTTGCAGATAGGGGTTTTTTTTGTTTGTTTCTTTCTTTCCATCCACTTAAAAAAATTGCCTATTGAGCTCATTATTTTAAGATTATATCTCCTCATGGTATGTGTTTGTTTCATTCAAGGTTGCTGTTCTAAAAGGGCAAAAGGGAAGCTATGAACTACTCTCCTATGAACCAGGGACCAGCTCTTGTAATTTGTTTTCACTGCAGTAATCGGATTAATTCACAAGCTCTGAAACTTCACAAATAAGAACAGAAGGCCATCGTTCCTCAGGAATTTCACTTACATGTATCATTATTATACCCAAAAATTCACTACAAAGAGCAGTTTGATTTACAATGCATTTCTAATGCTTTGTAATATTTAATGGCAGCAGTCCAGGTAAACAAAACAAGACAAGAATTGCTTAACAACACAATTTAGTGAGTTGGAATCATGTGGACATTCATGACTAAGGTTCTGAAGAACCATCTTTCAAAGCATACTATATTAGACACAGTAGCAATTATTGTGTTTGTTTGCTGTCTGAAAAAAATGTTTTCTCCCATCTTTGTTATCTTTGATACATTTGACAGTCTCTTTAGTATACACTGATTAAAAAAATGAAGTGTGAGGCTGTTGGGGTTTTTGGGTTTTTTTCTTTTTAAACTGAAAGAATATTTGCAACATCTTTCATCTTTTTTCGTGGTTGATTGCAAGGAAGAGATATGTGTTATTACAAATGATCAACCAAACCAATCTCAAAATGAGAGATGGATATTTCAGTAACAAAATGTTGAAACTCCTTCCTGGAATTTAAACATGGGCAATTATTTTTTTCACTCGATCCCATGGAAATTAGCTGGAGTAGTGGGGGAAAAACCCCCAGATTATACCTCAGTAATATACACTAATTTAGTTACTCAGATTTGTTACTGCACTGTTACTTTATCGCACTGAAATAAAGAATAAAGAAATAAAGAATGAAGAATAGAGAAACAGAGAGTTTATATTTGCTAACAGCTGTGATTTGCTATCCCTTTATCTCTGCTGCTCTTTGCATGATAGACTAATTGACCAATTGATTGATGGATAGTTGATTGATAGCCTTCCTTGACATGTCTGTATCTTGCCATTTCTTAATCTGCATGCAAGTCATCGTAACACATGGTGTTAAAATATGTCTGCAGAGCACTCAATCAAATTAAAATCCAACACATGCAAACTTTATCTAGGAAACCATAGTTAGTTTCTCCTAGACAATGTTGAGGATGCTTATGATACACATAAAATATCTTAATAACAGAGAAAGGAATTATTCAGCATCTGTTGTAAAACCACATCACATTATGAAATCCTATGTCTCATTTGTTTTAAAAGCTAAGTACCCAACAAACACTTGCCTGTATGTTTACAGTTATTCTTCTTTATTTTATGTGGCCAGTATCTTTCCCTTTTCCACAAAACCATATAGGAACTAAATTTACAGAAAAACAAGATTAAGAAAAAAATTACAATAAAACCCAAATTATTCAGAAAAGGGAGGAAGCAACTGTGTGATACATTGATCAACGGACAAAGCTTTCAGCATCAAATACATGCTTCCTACAACCATAACTTGTTAAACTCTCAGTTATGCTGCATTCCAACGCATCAGCTCCCAGTCCCCTCACAAGAATTATATGTCTTTTTAAACACTCAGTTTGTCTTCAACTATAATTAGAATTAAAAGATCCTCTCACAACAATCTACAAAAATCCAACAATGCTTCTTCAGGAACACCTCCAACCCAATTAAACCTAATTACTCATGTAACAGTTTTTATGGTCCAACTCAAGGATACTTTATGACAACTGATGGTTGTAAGTTTATAAAAAAAAAAAAAAAGCCAAAAAACCACAGCATAACCATAGCAATTTTTTCCTCACATATGTTCAATTTGGGATCTTCTTGTTGTTTGTTTGTTCCTTAAAGATACAGCAGCCATTCATAAAATACTTTATATTTTCTATTTAAAATTACTTGACCTTCACTGTAAAATTGTCTATATTTTAGTGTTTTATGAACATTGATTTGGTTATCTATGGGAAATCTATATTGATTATCTTTAGATTTCCTTAGTTTCTCGAATAAAAAGACAGAATTCAGAATGGTGTCTCCTGGTATAGAATTAAGACCTAGTTTTTCCTCATTTACTGTGGCTGTTCTACTCATGAGTGAAAACATTAACTGGGAAGTGCAGGTCATTCCCCCAGAAGCATGAAGCATCACAAACATTGTAATTTGTTTATGCTGTATATTTCTCATAAAAACAACTAAGAGTATGCAATTGTTAAAAAAAAATACCATTGCTGTCTTTTAGATCTTCAATGTGTAAAAATTCATCCTGAGTAGGGAAAAAAATGACTAGCAGTAGAGTGCATCGAACTGATCTAAGATCTCCATCTACCCAGCAAAATCTCTTTAGTGTATCTGATATTATGTGTTGGGAATTGTTATACTGAAGTGCAACAGACTCTCATAAGACCTGAAATATCTGAAATCTTGAGGCACAGAGGTTCCTGTGCTCAGAGCTGTTTCAGGAGGGACAGAATCACAGAATGGCTAGGTTGGAAAAGACCTTTGAGATCATCAAGTCCAACCGTTCCTGTCCTATGCTAAACCATATCCCGAAGCACCTCATCTACCTGTCTTTTAAATACATCCAGGGATGGTGACTCAACCCCCTTCTGGGGCAGCCTCTTCCACATCCCGACAGCTCTTTCAGTGGAGGACTTTCTCTTAACATCTAATCTGAACCTGCCCTGGCACAGTTTAAGGCCATTTCTGCTTGTCACATCACCTGTCGCTTTGCTGAAGAGACAATAAAGGCTTTTTAATCTGCAGGACCCTTTTGCATTCCCATGCTCAAGAATATCTCTGAATTAAAACCAACAGGAAGGAAAATTTGAGGCAGGTTTTCTCCCAGTTCTAACATCTAAGAAAATATATGTCTCAAATGGAAATCATTTAATGGTAATGCTCATAGATTAATGTCATGCTTTGGTAGATTACCAAACTAGTTGTTTGTCTGGTGTTTTGGGAGGTGGTGGTGGGTTTTGGTTTATTGGTGTGTGTGGGGGGGTGTTGTCTGTTTTATTAAATGTTGTGTTTTCCTCTTCATAGACACTTTACAGAAGACAGACTCTTGGGAACTTAGTTTCCTGGTTCAGTATTTCCAAGATAGCATCATCCAATTTTCTCTATTATTCACTTGATTACAGTCCTACCTTCAAGGACCATAGATAACAATGTAACTGTCCCTCTTTAAATGCGCATATTTAGGTAACATTCTATGTAACCAGGTACATACTGTATCTTAAAAAAATTCCAGTTGGTGGATTTATTTTTTTTTTAAAGCTTAAAATACTACTGCAATATCTTTCTGCAGCTAATTTACACCTGATTAACTTGCTTTGCTTGTATGAGGCCCCAAGAGTAGAAGTGCTTAAACTGTGTTAAGAACAGACTGCTGGTGCCTTATTCCTCGGCCTCTTCCTCCTGCCTTCTTGACACTTGGACAGTCTCTTCCATGATGCAAATTAAGAGACTGCTCCTTTCCCATACCTGACAAACTGTCGTGGCTGGATACATGGAAATGCTGTGATTCTTGCACAGACTATCCGCGCATCCTCTTCTGATCCCTCAGGAGGTCAGGAAATGCTGCACTTCAAAGTAATCTGTATGCACTTTTTCTGTCCAGCTGCTTGTCTTGAGAAGCTATCTCTAAAACAGGTGGTTTACAAGAAGAGAACTGTAATTCCAGAAGATGAGTTGTTTCAGTGTTTAGGAAATAAGTTGGAGACTAATGTTACTAGTGCTGCGATGTTTTAGGGTACATCAAGCACATAATGGGATGGTCAGCACTACTTGGCTGCATGCTAAGATTGCACTCATGAACGACTTGGGCTACCCCATGGGTGGAGAAAGAAGCCATGCTCCAGACCAAGCTTCTTGTGAGAGACAAGCAACATGCCCTCCAGACGTACAGCTAGTGCAGTCAGATATGACATATCCCACAGGGCTTTCTAGGACCATCATTTAACCACATGTGGTGGGCAAGGCAGTCACCCTCACATGCTGCTTGTCACTCTACAGTTTTGATGGAAATGTCCACATTATGGTAAAGCACAGAAGTATAAGATAAAGGTCAGAAAGACGAGTGTGCTGTAGCACATTGTCAAATCACCCTGCTCTGGAAAAAATAAATTCATCCTCTATGGATCTATTCTTTTTTGTAAATGAGGATTATATTGATTCCCAACCAAGCAAAGATCTTTCTGGTGTAATAGATACATAGGAGACTCTCAGAAGCTGCATTAAATGAAACACAGAAGTATGTTCTCATGGATATTTATTGCAAATATATTAGCACCGGGGAGATGCAAAAAGAGTGAAAACATTGTAAGTATTGTCAAATACTGAACTGAAATTATCACTTAGCAAGTCACATTAAAAAGACCTATATTTCTATTTAATGAGAAATTAAGTAGCACTAATCCTCAGTTAGTGGCTTCTTGGAAATACACTTAACACGTTAGTTTGCTTTTAGGATGAAACTTGTGAATCCTTTTCTGTTGCTAGCACATAGATGCTTCTAGTTAGGACCATATTTTGAAATATGAAGGCAGCTTGTTGCTCAAAAGTTGGCTGTGGTCTTTGAGAGACTTTTCTTTTTACAGAAGAAAATGTTGACTGATTCACGCATTAGTATCAGTATCTTTCTCTCTGTCCAACTGTCTTATATGTATGATTAACATATTTTCCGTTAATGATTTCTAAGATGCTTTGTTACAACTTGTCAAACAGTAGGCAGACAGCATACTAAACAGTTCAGAAACGTATAAACAAATAATTAAGGATTTTCTACATTATTTGTTGAACATATGGCAGAAGAGAATGCAAAATAATTCTTCATTAACTGAAATAGCGTGGATAATATGGTATGAAGTAAGAAATGTACAGGTTTTTTTGTATTGCTTTTAAAAATAATTGTTAGAGCAAGAAAATTACTAAATGGCTTATAGAGAAAAGTGGCTTAATGCATCGGGGGTTTTTTGGGGGATTGGTTTTTTGGTTGCTTTTTTTTGATGACCTGCTTCTAAGATTAAATATTAGAAGATTTTTGTACTGAGCTGGGAAATAGATGACACTGCTGCCATTCATTTTATTTCTGTGTCAAGTCTGGGCTATTTTTCTGTGAATAGGGTACCGATTTTTTTGTGTAGATTCTCATAGATGTTATGGAAGGGAGGAGAGTACTTCAGAACTCTGGGCCATTCACCAAGTTAATGTCTACACTAGATTTGGGCTGACTGATAGTTCTTCATTAGGTTTACACATTCTGAAGTGGGATTTTTTTGGGGAGGAGGTTTTGGGGGGTGTTGTTTGTTTGATCGTTTTTATTCTTCTTGGAAAAATACATGAAAGTATTCGAGCAAAACATAAAATCCTATACATTGCTTTAAAGCAAACTGCAAACTACCCTGGGCTGTGATTATTAAACTTTTTCTTTGGTCACGAAGTCAAATAACAGAGAAACATAGAAATACACACCTTATTTCTGTGTATGAGAGAAGTTACTACCTGTACATTTTTCTTTTAGGCATTAAGTAAATATTATTTGATAATCTTCTATATGAACACAAATTACAGATTCTCATATTTTTCCTTACAATCAACCTCCAGCCTTCCTTTTATTTTTTCCCTATTAACCGTGTGGGTTGAAGCAGAACTACTTGGACTTCTGCTGATGCATTAAAAATTAGGAACCTGAAATACAAGTTTTTGAAGACAAGAGTTTGGCTCTGTTCAGTCAGGGATACTGAAGGAGCCATCAAACTTTGTCTCTTTATCTTTTAGACATACACTTTTGCAAAGATTCACCATGTTGTAGTATAAAAAGAACAGAACATTTCTCTCTCTTTGTTTTTATGATTTGAGTTGCCCTTTTCCCATCCTCTTGCCCTGCCCTTTCCCCTTGTTGTGTCTTCTAGCTTCACATGCTCCCATGGACCATATACACCTCTGGAATGTATGGCATGGAGATTTTTAGTATAGAAATCTGTTTCACACTATTTATTTTCATTATTTTTATCATGCTGTTTTGTCCAAATTTACAGGTTTCCTCTGGATAACAGAGAAATTGATTACTTTAAGGAAAGTTAAGGTTTTTAACTTTCTTTTTTTCTTACACTTGACCTATATTTACCATAAAAGAGAAGAAAAACAGTCATTGCTTTTTATAAGGATTCTATTTTGTCAAAAGTGAATACCTGGATAATATAAGGCTATTCACACCACATGACAGATTCAGCTGAAGTAACCCCGTATCCCCAAAAAAGTCTCAAAAAGAACATAAAAATACCTCCCACACACAGATGAATAAAACCAAAAGTCTATGTCCTTTCAGTAAAAGGAGGAATACTGGCTCTGTAGAACACATTAAAAGATTATGGAAGCTTTTAATAGCAATTAATTAATGCAACCTGGAAGCCATTGATAAGGGGGGAAAAAAAAAGGAAAAAAGAGAACTTTTCTTAAACTTATCTGTAGAAAAACTTATCTGCTTTTTCCTATCGTTGAATAATTCATTGAGAATCACACATATTTTCTAAAACCTACAGTTCCATCACTCAGGTTAGAAAACAATTCCCAGGCCTCTAAAATTGCAGTGTGCTTAGATAAGGAAATGTCTTGTCTTCACTGACGTCAGAGTCTAATGAGGCATTACTTTTGCTGTATAAGGAAATGTAGACAGCAGACGGTATTTATACGTGCAGAAAAAGAACCTGATCTCTAGCTGTAATTATTGTCTAGCCATCTTTAAAGGGAATTACTCTTTTGAGTAGAACTTTGAGTATCAGGCTCCTTGAAGGACACACTGTATATATGACTTGTTATTAATGAATTTTGTTTCACATTAGCTGCAAACACCTAATATTGTGAAGTCAAATATCAAATATGTTAACGACTGCTCTTATTCAAGCACATGAAAGAACTGCTCATTAATTTGAGAGTTCAAAATGCTATTTGGTGTTGTTAATGAGATTTGGGAAAGTAGCATTATATACATTAGTATTTATAGAGCCAAACAGTATTTTCTCCTCCTGTAACTCTGTGGAGGAGGACTTTGGAACAACAGATGCTCCTTGCTTTTTGAGACTGGAGTAGTTTCTGTGGATCAGTTTTATATGTATTTACTCTTTAAGGTGTTTTTCCCATCTAGAAGTTTTAGTATACTTAGCTGAATCGCTTGAATAGACATAATAAAAGATTTATGTCTGTATTTTCAGTGGCACAGGATACAATAGAAAAGAATCTTGGTGACAAAACATAATTATTACTTACTTTAAATGTCTTACAAAGGTACTGTAAGTTGGTTGTCTCTGTCTTATTGAACAGAAAGAAGATAGGGCAGTCTTTTCCAGCTTTAATTTGCTATTTGTTCTTAGTTGGATCATAACATTTTGATAATTAGAAGTAACATATTGGAGCAGGTTCTCTTTAATTAAAAAGACCCAACAACCAACAAACACAAAACCAAAAGACCTCCCTTTTTTTCTCTCTCAGATGGTCTTCAGAAACTAGCCATGTGATATCCCAGTGTCCTGGGCTCTCTTATGTACTACTGTATAGCTTCTGCAATAGTCGTGTCCTAACAGTTGGACACCTCAGGTCTTGTAGAAAGTTGCAAAGTAGGGATGCTCTCCTTCAGATACACCTGTCCTGGTTTCAGCTTGGAGTAAGTATTTTAATGCCATGAAAAGCATAAGAGCATGTTGATTTTTATGTGGCATATCACGGTCTGCCCAAACCAGAAAAAGACCACTCTAGTTCCCAAACTGAAAGCAATACAGAAAGACCAGCACACTGCCTTGCCATGGGCTGTACAAGGTAATGTCCAAGCCAATAATACACCACCCATTAACTCAGGTTACTGCATATGTTTGTTCAAACACGGTGATGCACTGACATACTGATCTTGGGATGAAATGGTATCTTCATAGTAAGGGATAGAAGTAAGGAGTAAAAGTTATAATTTGAGGTTTTTTGAAGCAGAAAATCTGGGATGGGTCAGGTATCTTTCTTACCATCATTATGGCTGCAGAAATTGAGCCCTCTCCCATGCCCAGTGAATAACTTTGGAGAACAGTGAGTATATTGTATTAGGATTTCTCTTCCTTTCTATTCCACTCCCTCCTATGCCTGCAGAAATAGAGGGTAACCAATAGACCATAATTACTTTCCATGGGAAATGTTAATTAGCCAACTGAGAAAGTTCATACTGTGCTAAAATGCAATAAAAAGAGTAAGATCTATATTTAAAGCAGAATTTTATCAAAATGCTCTCTTTCCTTTCACAGTCAGAACCGGATCCAAACTCTCTAGCTCATAATTATGGATAAATACAAAGAAAAAAGTAATCTTGAATATCTAGGCTACAGAGATCATGCTAGACACATGACCTGATTCCATATATACATTTGAAATACCATGCTCACTTTGTTTCTTAAACAGAGAAAAAGATGAAGTCTTTCCTGGATGTGGTGGGCTGACATGAGCCTGCAGCTAAGTCTCACACAGTTGCTCACTCACTGTCTCCACAGAGGGATGGAGAAGAAAATAGGAAGAAGTGGGAAAACTCTTGGATTACAATACCATTTTATAGAAAAGGGAATCAAAAAAGACCAACAGCCAATGCAATCACTCACTGCCTCCCAAAAGTAGACTGATGCCCAGCCAGTCATTGAGCAATGTCTCTCTCCCCAAACAAACCCTTCTTCCTCAGTTTTCACTGCTGGGCACAGCATTATATGGAAGGAATATGCCTTTGGACAATTCAGGTCACCTATCTGGGCTGTGTCCCCTCCCAAGCTCTTTCCCACCCTCAGACTACTTCCTAGGGGAGCAGAGTGTCAGAGAAAGCCTGAATGTTGTGCAAGTGCTGCTCAGTGAAAGCCAAAACACTGGTGTGTTATCAACACTGTTTTAATCACAAGTTCAAAACTCAGCACCATACGGGCTGCTGTGAAGAGGATTAACTCCATCCCAGCCAGAGCCATCACATTATAGATACTTCCTGTCAAGGACCTCTAAAATGGAAATTTTGGAAATAGGTGCTAGAAAGAACATACAGAATGACACAGTGGGATACCAATCTTCTCTTAGGAAAATGGTCTATTATTGGAAGTGTTTATCTTGGCATTTCTGCTGCTGATTACACATGTAACTGCAGGCAGACAAGTTAATACCAAAAATGAAAACATAGTTTAAAGGTATGAATAGATATGTCTTAGTTGAGATAAATGTAAGCCAAATGCAGGACAGAAGATGCTGATCATCCTCTAAGTTGTCTTGTTTCTTGGTGTGTCCTTTCAGATCATCACGCTAAGTGCAACATCTGTTTAGTGACCGAAGCAGGGCTGCGTCCAGTTTAGGAATCAGGCACAGTGGTTGTATTTGTGGTGCATCAACCCACCTGAGTGTGTTCCTCTAGGAAGCTGTCTGACCTGCTGGACATAATTGTTCTTCAGGATGGATCTGAAGTGGTTGGCATTGAACTTGCTGTGACTGTTAGTAGGGTAGATTTTTTGACTGAACGATGAGACATCCAGGCATAGAGGTTACTGTCCAGCCATCTTTCACTAAGCAAAACCAATCATTTCATAATTCTCTTTCTCTCCCCACCTCTATCCCCCAATCCCTTCCCTTCCATTCCCTTCCCTTCCCGGGTCCCATCCAACCTAACAAATTCAATGAAATTTAAAGTCGTAGAATCATCAAGGTTAGAAAAGACCTTCAAGCTCATAAAGTTCGGCTGTCAGTCCTACACCACCGAACAAGTCTGCTGAAGCACCTCGTCTATCCAGTTTTCAAACACTGCCAGGGATGGCAACTCTACCACCTCCCATGTAGCCTCTCAAATGCTCCATCACCCTTTAGGTACAGAAATTCTTTCGAATATTCAAACTGAATTTCAATGGAAATTTCCACATCTTGACATAAGATTAGTTTGTAAATGATTTGTTTCTATCCTAATTGGAGGGCAGTTCATAGAATCATCATAGAATGAGTTAGGTTGGAAAAGACCTTTAAAGCCCATCTAGTCCAACCCCCCTGCAATGAGTAGGGACACCTTCACTAGATCAGGTTGCTCAGAGCCCCATCAAACCTGACCTTGAATATCTCCACTCTGGAGAATCTGTTCTAGTTATCTATCACCCTCATATTGAAGGGTTTTTTTTTTTTTTCCTAATGTCCAACTTAAATCTCTCCTTTATAATTTTAAAATTATCACCTCTCATCCTCATGAGCAGTTCTTCACCAGCTTTCCTATAGGCACTTTCAGGTACTGGAAGGCCACTCTAAGGTCTTCCCAGAGCCTTCCCTACTCCAGGCTGAATAAGCCCAACTCTCTCAGCTTGGCTTCATAGGAGAGGTGCTCCAGCCCTTTGATCATTATTGTAGCCCTCATCTGGACATGCTCCAACAGATCCATGTCCTTCTTGTGCTGACGGCTTGAAAGCTGATCGCAGTACTGCAGGTGAGGTCTCACCAGAGCAGAACAGAGGGGCAGAATCCCTCTCTCAGTCTGCTGGCCACCCTTCTTTTGATGCAGCCCAGGATGAGGTTGGTCTTCTGGGCTGCAGATGCACATTGGTGGCTCAGTCCAGCTTTTGATCCATGAGCACGCCCAAGTCCTTTTTCTACGGGCTGCTTTCAAGCACATCAACTCCTAGCCTGTATTGATAATGGGGGTTGTCCTGACCCAGGAGCAGGACCCTGCACCTGGCTTTGTTGAACCTCATGAGGTTCATCTGGGCCCACTTCTCCAGCCTGTCCAGGTCCCTCTGGATGGCATCCAGTCCCTCTGGCATTTAAACACACGACCCAACTTTGTGTTATCAGTGAACTTGGTGAGGGTGCACTCAATCCCACAGCTAGTATCATTAATAAAGATATTAAACAGTACTGAAACAGTGCAGATCCTTGAGGAACGCTTGTCACCGTCTTCCGTCTGGAAATCAAGGGATTGACCACCAGCCTTTTTGATGTGGCCATTCAGCCAATTCTTTACCCACTGAACAGTCCATCCACCCTAGCTTTATCACCACCAACTTAGAGAGAAGGATGTTGTGGAGGACCCTGTCAAAGGCCTTGCAGAAATCCAGATAGGTGACATTCGTCGGTCATCCCTTGTCTACTGATGCAGTTACTCCATTCAGTATATAAAGTAAATTCTTGAATTCATTCAACAAAATTGGATACTCCTTGAAGAAAAAGTTTGAACACATGATGATTGTAACTGATTTTGCATGGAACCATTCCTTTCTCTCAGTGAAGTCCTGAAAAATGCAAGTTAATACAGCAAGTCAGAAAGTTAGCATCATCTCTGGGAATCTTTAGCAGAAGGGAAGACTTAGAGATGAACGTGGCTTAAACTCTAAGCCATCCCAAATTTACACACCTGTTTTAATTTTAAATCAATTTATCTGGAAGGAGCTGAGTATTTTTATAGTCTCAAATAAATTCAAACTCAGTTAGTAAAATGTAATATCTCAGTTTTTTGAATGTAGCCTGAAAAGAACTTTTGTCATCAGGAAATTCCTACTTCAGCTTTTTTTTTTTTTCCTTTGAAATATGTAGTAGAATATAAATGTTTTTTCAGCAACCTAAAAATCCCAGTACATACCGTGGTTACTTATTAGGTTCCACAATTGGAGGTTTTTCCATTTTGTGAGATAATATTACTAGAAAAAATGTATTTTTTACTTTTTTATTAATTTTTTGTGCAGTTTCCATTTTCTCAGAAGCACTGCAAACACAACCCACTTAAAAAATCCAAACAAACTACATCTGTCTGTTCTGTAAATTTAAGTCCCTTTTTGCTGTTACGGAATAAAAAAGAAATATTCTACCAAACCTCATTTTTTTGTATGATCTACCCTACTTTGGAATGACCTCTGAGAAAGCATATGGTTATTTATGGCAGGACTCTGTATGTGATTCCAAAGAATCATGACAGATTCTGTCAGGGATTTGAAAAATTAAATGAATGACTTTTATGAAAGGTAAATTTTAGTCATCTTCAAATTTGAATGAAAGACTGATTAGAAATTCTCAAATACGTTATGACCGACCATTCAGTTTCTTTTGAACAGAGTTTTTGGAAAAAGTTGCTTAGGATGTCCTGAGGTTAAGGACATCAAACAAGCAAAAAATGTTCTTCCTTTGTAATAGCTCTGATACTAACTATGTTTAGAAAATTATTTGTGAAATAAATACCCAAGCATCATGCTAGTTAAGAATGTTATTTTTATAAGTGAGCATTATAATGGAGGGCTTTTTTCCTGATAAATGAGAAAAACGTACTCAGTTAACATAGCTGTTAACAAATATGTCAGTATAACAATAAAAATATACTTCATTTGGTGTATCACATGATCTAGATATTGTAATCCAGTACCTCAGTTCAGCTTTCAGTGATACTAATGAAGGTTTTGTGGCTTATTGTATGGATCAGGTCAGGTGTTGTGGTCCTGAGGAGCCCACTGTCACTACTTGTATAATAAATGAAAATGGTTGGGACAGAAGCTCTTATACCAGTTTAAAATGTCACTTAAAAAAACAAGCACTAATTAAGATCATATTTTTCTTTTGGGTGTGTCTGCAGTATGTGCTGAAACTCTAGGGAGAGAGGATTTAGTGCCAAATGAGTTAAATTAAGTAACACAAGCATTCTGCTGTAGCAATACAGATTTGCCTACACTGTGCGTGGTAAACACATCCTCATTTATGCACAGTCAGGAATCTTTATGACGGAAAATCTTTCATACTTGTTTCTTCACTGTTCTGTCTACATTTTTCCTCTTAACATTTTTATTGACTTAATAATCAAGAATAATTTCTGTATGCTATAGTTCATAACAGAATATGAATATCCTTTCTGATAACAGGATCAAACATCTTATTCGCTGTTTAAGTAACCTTGCCTAAGTAAATGACTTTTTTTGTTCCAGTTAGTTACATTATGTAATTGTAAAAAATCAGTATTTCCAACACTTTTTTGTTCCGTAGGCTTCGTAGGAGCCCTAAGTTTCTTACGCTGTTTCTTCTATGTATTCCCCTCTCTGCTTTCTTTGAAGTAAATCTGATCGATGCCACTCCACTTTGGTGGGCTGTGGTTTAGCATAATAAATGTTTGATTGATAAATTTTGAATGATTCAAAGCATTGGTCTTTTAATTTTATGAGTTGGCTTAAGAAATAATATATTTTGTTCTACCTGTTTGAAAAATAAAATATATAGGTTTTGGAAGCAAATCTCACTCACCAAGTGTTGCTTGTCTTCCAGGACACAGGATGTGTCACAGTAGAACTATGCTTTGGATCATTTGCCAGTTAGCAGAAGTCACCTCATAAAAGATGCTTCCAAAAATCTCAGTTCATTTCAGCACCCAGTCTCAGGATTGAATTCAAACATGGAAGAGGGTGTTTAAGAGACAAATGTAAAGCAAAGAGTGATGGGCAGAACTTGGAGCATCCCATGTTGTGGAAGAAAATCTCTTGTCTCTGCAACTCTTCACATGGACTTTGGCTTTGACTTACAACAAAGTCAGGAAGCTGTGGTAATTTTATCTTCAGTTTCATAATCGTTGATAGTGTAGTTAGTGAGTGTAGTTACTTAGCATTCTTAATTGAGATATAACAAGTGAAAAATAGAGAATTTATCAATAAAATTTAGAGGAGATTATTGCCCTGCAAGCACATGACCCCCTACAAAAGTTTCTCCAAGGAAAAAAAAATAGCCTAAAATAAACCTAAAGGAGATCTACTCTACAGAAAAATAATAAATAATTAGCAGCTTAGTATGTTGACGCTACTAAATCAGAATTATTTTATCTAGAAGGAAACATTATTTCTACCTGTGTTCTCAGAATACACTAATGGTTGTTAGGGAAAAAAAATGTTTGGTACAAGTGGGTTTTGTTATGAATGATCTTTATATACACTCTCTGTGTGTGTGAGTGTGTGTATGTGTGTACGTTCAAATCTGCATATGGGAATAACTGCTCACCAGACCAGAAACAGAAAAAGATGTGAAAAAATGTAAGGTAACTGACATTAAAAGACAATATGCATTGTTTTTATCAGCTCTACAATGTTTTCAGCAATAAAATGATTTAAGGGGGGGGGAAAAATATCATTCCTCCACATTTCACTGTCCCCAGCACATCCATAACTTTATCAGCCTGCAGCGTTAGATAGTAACATTCCCATTTTTAGCCAAGGGAGAGAAATAGTCGCTTGCAGGACATAGTCATCTAAATCATCTAATCTACTTTAGGTTAAATGAGCTTTTAGATTAAGGATGAGATGAATTGTTCCCTTTTTCTCACCATGTACAGTAAAGGAAATACTGATGGCTGGCTCATCAGTGAATTCCAGCAAAATTTACAAGATAATGCTGATCTGTCAGGTGTTTTCAGATTATTAGCTGCTAAATATGTGATGAGAGCTGAAATTAAATATCTATGCATATAGACAGAGAATAGGAAGGTTTTAAAGCTCCTGTAACCCAAGTTAGTGCCCTTACTTCTAGGAGATTTGACTGATGGGCAAAGTCACTTTACACTCAAGACAGAGAATAAGGTTATCACCCTATCTGTGAGTCCTAGTGCACAGAATTTTAAGTTAAAGCATCACCCATTTATTTGCTTTTGAATGTCATTCTTCAAACTGCAACAGATCCAGAAAACCCCGGGATGAAATAGAGGGAGGGAGCTTGCGGTGGTGTGCCTACAAACAAAACAAACATGAACCAATATATATGAACGAAAAGTTCATTAAAAGCCAGGTGAAACCCAAGATATAATATCATCTTTGTCTCAGAAAAAAACCCTAAACTTTGTCCTGCTAAAAGCTAGGCAAGATCTTTGTGTGCCTGACCTGATTTTGTTTTCCTCTGAAGCAAGACTTACAGGCTACTATCAGAGACAGGGTACTTGGTTAGCTGTGATGAGCTATTTTTATAGCTCATCCTTGGCTTTATTCTTTATATTCTATGTGATACAGTAAGGATATTCTTAAGTTCTTATGTACCCTTTCTTCTTTTCTTACTGATAAGTCAAAGCAGATCCATGCTAATTCCCATGAATCCATTTCCAGAGCACCTGTATCTGTGTTACAGAATGGATTCTCCTCTTTTTGGCAAAATCCCATAATGTTCATTGTTGTGATACTCATCTCAGTAATGCATGCCAAAGGTACTTTGTCAGGAAAAATCTTCAGTTCATTTTCTTTAGAATCTGTTTTAGCAGTCTCAGGCAAAAGGACTATTCAAAGCCCATTATTGGCAGGGAGATTTTGTTACTCTCTATATGGGGCTTTGATGGGATCAAGCCCTGTGCAATAATCTATAAAACAAACCATGGTCCAGCTCTGCCAGTCAAGGGAGTTTATGAGTTCCCCAGAGATGTTCAATATCTCAAAACCAAAACCCGACCAAATAACAAAAAAAAAAACCAAAACCAAACACGAAATGTTCTCTCTGACTATAAGTTTGGCATATCCTTTTGTCATGGTTTTACCCCAGCTGAGAGCCGAGATGCACACAGCTGCCCGCTCTTTAAAGGAAAAGAGGAGGGGGAGAAGTGGGGAGGGTGTGAGACAAGGGAAGGGAAAAGTAAGGGGCAAATAACAACCCAAACCCAAGAAACCAAAAACCCGTGGGTTGGGATAAGGATAGATTACTGAATAGCAGAAAGATACAATATAACAATGCTAACAGGACTTTAGAGCAAAAAATCTATGAAACTGTTGCTACACAATGAAGTTTCTCACCGAACCCACAACTCAGGCCGTGCCACCCAGAGCCATCCCAGAACCCGACCGTACCCCAAAAACCGCGCGTCCCGGAGCTGCCCCGCTCCTCTTCCCATCAGCCCCCCCTTTATACTGAGCAGGACGTAATTGGCATGGAATAGTCTCTTTGGCCAGTTTGGCCACCTGTCCTGGCCTCATCCCCTCCTTTCTCATGAATAGAGAAATATGAAGAGCTGAGAAAGTCCTTGAGTGCTTGGCACAACTGAAAACATCAGGGTGTTATCAGCAGTGCTTTAACTCTCAAACACAGCATTCAGTCTGCTGCTACAAAAGAAGTTAACTCCATCCTGTCTGAAACCAGGACGCCTTTCTTGAAGAAAAGCGCCCATCATTCCAAACTGGTAGAACTCAACAGATGTTTAATACATCTTCCTCTGAAATCTTAGGTCAGATGAAAATCCTCATGCCTTTAATTTTACATATCCACCAAAATTTGTATCTGAAGAAGCAACAACAAAGCTAAAAAGTAAAAAGGAAATTTATAAAGGCACCATAAATATATATGTATAAATATATATATCTCCTAGAGAGGGAAAGGAAAGCTGAACGCTGAAAGATTTTTAAATAGGCCATTATATCATTGCTGAATTTTTACTGCTTTTCTAGTTGATCAGAAAATCAAAACCATGAAGATAAAATCTATAATATCCTTAAATTTCCTTTCTCTGTACTTATCTGTGGGTATGAGATTCTTTTCCTTGTTTCTGAAATGGAATTAGTGGCTTCAGCACATTTCACACTTTAGGTTTGGTTGAATATCAAACCTGAGCTTTGGAGATATGTTACTTATTGTCAGAGCAACATTTGCTGAATGTAACATCTATCACATTTACTTGGAAGTCTTTTGCATTAATATTTCTTCCTCTTGATGTCTTTGCTGAATTAAAATTATTTGGCTTTAGGACTTCATATGACATTTTATTTTTTTCTTTTGCAGGATATTATTCCATGAGAAAAGAGCTTATTTTGAATGAAGGTATGATGGCTTGAAATGAAATTAAAATTGAGTTCCTAATGTGCTTCAGGCATGATTACCACACCCTCAGAAATCCTCCTTCTGTTCTCAGCTTACTTACATAAATATCAGAATGACAACTTTTCCTCCAGTAATTTAAAGGGAGAAAGATTTTACAAGTAGGGCGCACACTGATGAATCACTGGTTGGCAAAAATTAGTCTTCGTGAATCTTATTTTACATTTAATCCTAAGAACATCTTGACCAGTTGAATCCAGTTCATTTCTTACAACCTTCTGTTTCACGTTACCAGCCTTTATTTCCTTTCTGTATCCCTGCTCCCATATTCTTTGCTTAGCAATTCCCATTTCTACCTCTCAGGTGACTGTCTCAGTTCCATCAGTAGCCAGACCCTCACTGTGATAACTGTCTTTCTTCCAACCTGTTCTTCCATGCTCCCATATCCCAGGACTTCTTCTGCTCCACCCTCACCCCTGTTTGCTTTCCTCTGTCTCATACTGGTTGGAGAATATTGGAATCAAGAAAGAAGAGGCTGACTGCTCTCTGTGAGTAGCAGCTTCTGGGAAGGTCCTGCTCTGTTAGCGCACCCAGATCTGTAGCACAGACATTGCAGGTGCGCTGGGACCTGGCACTAAATTTATTTCTGCTGTGCAGATTTACTGTACAGGCAGAGGAGAAAGTGTGGAAACATTGCTCCAAATAAGGCACCAATTCCTACTGCTAATTCTGTAGGTGTAGGCTGAGCAAAGGGTTTCAGCTCTTTTCCATTAATTAAACAGAAACCACAGCAAATGACAGCTGCAAACTTTCAGAATGGTCAGATGTGAAAGCTTTTTGCACATGTAGATATATGCCTGTTGACCATATCAACCAGGTTGCTAAATTTCTATGTTCTGACATGAAAAAAAAATAGCGTTTCTTGTGTTCAGATGACTTGGGGAACTTCCATGGTGGGCAAAGCTGTACTTTCTTCCTAAACTTATTCTTTGTTATTGTTGCACATAAATCTTGAAATAAGAAAATACTCAGCTTGAGATGTCCTGAAATGGAAAATTTCTGAGTCATTACAGTTTCAGAGACTCTGCAAACTCTGCAATGCATGATAGTCCTGGCTAATGGAAAATGTGCTAATTTGATCCTAGATCCACCTCTTTCAAAATATCTTTATTTCCACTATGCTTGTCTTGTGGTAACACTGCAATATTAAGAAATGTACATTTAGATGAAATTTTGTGTTCTATATTTCAATGGTTTGAATATCAGAAGACACATTATTTGCTGTTCCTGGTATGAAACTTTCAAAGTTAGGCTTAAAATCCTTCTCTGGGATACTAAAATTCTGTAGAGAAAGTGAAAAAATAACCAGTTTCAGGTGTGCTGTTACAAAAGGAAAGCTAAATGAAATATTTTCATCATTCAGCTCTAATTACATAACTTTGCACATGATGCTTTACATATCCCTCTTTAAATATTATCCCATGAATCAAAATCTTAAAATTTTTCTATAAAGTTTGTTAATCTTAGATAAAAGAAAGACCTGTGAGTTATCTGACTTTTAACTGGGTTTTGCTTTGGCACAAGATGATGTGGTTTGGATTAATTTTGTACTGGATTTTATACATGAAGCTAGCTTTTGCTAACATTTAAAGTAAATAATCTGAAATGTCCTTGATTTTGTCTCATACTGTTTTTGTAAAAATATGATTTGGAAAGCACCCTACTGATATGCATAAAGGCACAAGAAAGCAACACGTCTCAAAAGTGTGGGTAAATAATCAGAATTCAGTACTTACATAATTATGCCCTCCTTTGTTAAGTGCTTCAAATTCTACAATTAAGCTTGCAGACTAGATGGTAATGTTGTTTTGATATTGTTTTTCTTTTGTTATTAGTGTTTAAAGCACAGTATATTCTTCCACTACCGATAATTTGTGTCCCTCTTCCCATTCTAAATAGCACTATTGAAAATAATTTTTCTTGTTTTCTTTTTTCTCTGAAAGTTTAAAAATGCCTTTATCACATTCATAGGAGCAGCATTTATTTCCATCATAGTTTTACCAAGAGAACCATCTGAGGGATCCAAATGTGTGATTTGCCTGTGCCCATTAAAAAGATGCCCAATCCAAAACCTAAAAGCTTTTGGTGTAGTGTATATAATTCAAGGGCTCTGGGATTTTCATAGTGATTTAGCTGCTCTATAGGCGTGCGCTGCTGAAGTCAATGATAAACTTTCCAATGGCTACAAAACTCAGCCCATTGAAGCACCCTTCAAAACTCCATTTCATACATACTAAATAATACAAGAGACCATATTCTGTAATGCATTGCCTAAGATCAGCTCCTACTGCTGGTAAGAAAAAATTGGCTTCTTTAAGGAGTCTCAAAAAGCACAATATGAAAGAGGGGAAAAAGGTCAAGCTTAGGGTGAGAAACAAATTTAGAAGTCCCCAACTCTTCCCTTAAAAATCTTAGACATTTGTCTTGTTCAATGCAGTAGCATTTATAGACAAATGTTTTGGGTTTGGTTTGGGTTTTTTACCCACTTTGTTTTCTTTTTTAGATTTTTTTTTCTCTTTTTTCCCCAAGTCACATGGGAGGATAAAGCCATATCAGCTACAACCTTAAAGGTACAAAGCCAAGACTCATTCACTATCACTGCTTCAGTAAAGTTCTACTCTCACAAAAGCCTTATCTCCATAAAAGGTCTGATGGAGGATCAGGTCCTCATTCTGTAGTCTGTACCACACTTTTCCTTAACTAACTGTCTAGGTAAGAAAGGACAAACATTAATCTTCTAGCAGGGGTGAGATATCCTTCCAGCTGAGTAGGTGATTTGCTTTGCTAGAGTTAGAACCTCCTGAAACCAGAATTTTGAGCAAAAAAATAGTCCATTAATGAAGGTGTACATTTAGCAGAAAGTGAGATCATCTTGTGGTTAAGTAATCAAATGTGCATTGCCCTGTATTTCTTGTGGGATTATTAGAAAAACTCTGTATTTCTTATTTTTGCCAAAGGGTCTGTTGCTTAAGGACACACCATCTTCACTGTGCTGAACGTAGTTGTGATAAGGCATGTAGGTTGGGGGTTTTTTTTGAGCTCATTCTGAATAGTTTACACTTACAGAATCACAGAACGTTAGGAGTTGGAAGGCACCTCAAAAGCTCATCTGGTCCATCCCCCTTGTCAGAGAAGGATCAGCGAGATTAAATCACACAGGAACACGTCCATACAAGTCTTGAATACCTCCAGAGGAGACTTCACAACGTCTTTGGGTAAACTTAGGTTGAGTTGAGGAGCTGTAGAAATATACCACTTTTAGAATGCTGTTGAACACACTCCAGTTAACTCTGTTCTTCTCTTTCTGAGAACAAAATCTGTCCTTCTGTCCTTGCCAGGTAACCTAGAAAATATTTAATCACTGAGGAAATCATGTACTGTTAATAGCGGATGTAAAATGACAGTTGTTTCAGAATTATTATCTGTAAACATGTGCATTAGATTAAACATATATAACTCATGCCACAATTTATAAAAGTAGAGAACTTAACAAAAATGTCCCATTTTAAATATGCTTGATTTAATCAAATCAAGTAAATTTCATAAATTTCAAAATGCATTACTTTACTGAGTACCAAATGGGAACAGAAGGTCTTGTGCTAAACATTTTTTAACTTCAACAACCGGGTGGACTCTGCCTTGAAGAACATCCCAATGATCTAGCAAATTTTGACAATGTTATCATAAAGTATGATGAAATATTCCCCCCAAAGCAGATTTATAGTACCTCTACAGCACAGGAGTGTATCTTCTATGTAACGAGGTCCTTAAATATGCAAGACTGTCACAGATGCTCTCATGTGTCATTTTCATGCATAATAATTATAAAAGCTCTGGACAGGGAAAAATGACACATAGATGACAATGGTTGCTTTCTGCTCCAGCAATTCCTGTTTTTTGCAGTAAATCCCTGGAGCATGTAGTAATTCAAGACAGAGAAGTGTGGGAAGAACAGACCATCTGGGTTATTTTGGGGTAGCATCCTTATCCTATGCTGATAGCCTGGGAGGTGTCACTATTTTGTGTTGCATCTTTTTCATAGGATTATTTTCCCACCTCATTTTTTAAAGTTGCACTTTCGTCTCTGACCTCTTCTCATATTTCCTTAAGAAACCCGAATCCATTCTCGGAGATAGCATAGCTGTCAGAACATTTTAGTCTTGGTAGACTTTTTCTCTGTGTTTTGTACTACAAAGCCTGTAACAAAACCAAACCCAACTGCTTTCTCCCAGCGCTCACACAGGTTTGCACCTAGGTGTGTAATCAGTGCCCATGCGGATTACCTCTGGGGAGTGAGCCAGAGGCAATGGGATGAGACACTATTCAGATGTACCTACATGCTGAAAAATTCAGGAATCTGCTTTTCTGGACAGGACAGGGATAAATGAGTCAGCCCAATGCATCTGTGCTCTCTAGGAGCTTAGTGTGTAATGTGCAATCTTTATCTTCAATATAAATGGTGCAAGCTGAGATCTTCTGGTGCTATGCTGTTGCTTTAGACAATTTTTGAGAAATAGATGGATGTTAATTTGACAGCCCCTCTGTCTCTGTCCTCATTAGAGACTTCAAAATGCTCTTTGTCGGGGCATGACTGATTAAGTAGCAGTGCTGTGGAAGCTCTACAGAGCAAAGAAAAAAATTGATTAGCCTGACCCAAACATTTGCTTCTTCATTTAGGTCAAGCCTTTGTTGGAGTCTGCCATATTTTGATTAACTTTTTCTCATTAATTTGTATTTTTGTAAATCTCTGGACTTTGAGATTCCCTGTGGATCCCTGGGCAGAGATGTTAGTCACATGAAAAAAACCAAACAAACCCTTACCTTTACACTACATCTAACCTGAAATAGAAAACTAAGTAGATTTGGGTGAATACTCATGGTGTAAGCTAACTTCTGTTTGATACTAAATGACCCTAGATCTGAACCTCCTGTCATTCTGAAGCAAAATTCATGTTTGTCTTCACTGGATGTATACCAGAACAATGATTTTAAGCAGATACTCTAGACAGTGTCAGGGTTTCCTTTAAAAATTGGTTCAATTTACCATCCTGCAACCAAGGTTTTAGGAATCTTCCTTCATTTGCTATGAGGAAGTTTAATTCTACTGAAAATATCTGTTTGCTTTTGCAGCTACTTCCAAAATAAGCAGGATTGTGTACCTTTCTTTCAGGGTGGTTTGTCTCCTCATATGTGCCCTCTCTATTTTGGAAAATGAAAGCATTTTAATCATTAATAAAGTATATGTAATGTAATAAGCAAGGCACTTATAATGAATGTTAAAAGGAAATTCACTAATGGACAAAGAAAATGCCTGTCAAAATTTTTCCTGACATTTATTTTAATAGCAGAGCAATTTTTTTTTTTCCAAAACCATATTTGCTTGATAAATTTTAACAGCAATGACAACATTCATTTAAAAATATTGTCTAACAAATTATAACAAATGTTTACTAATTTTGTAGGTTAATGCAAACCAGTGAATTAACAATTGGTAAGATTTTCTGTGAATTAAAAAAAATTTAATCTGCTATAAATTTATATCTGTCAATTATTTTTTTGTGAATGGAGCCTGTAAAACCCGACTTTTCTGACTGAAGGATTAAAATGTATTCACAGAAGTAGTGTATAAGGTGTCTGAATGTCTTTTTTAGTTATTTCCCTCAATTATTTTTGAAAGTGACAGTAATGAAAATGTATGACAATGATAAAATGGGATTTTTCACCTTTGAAAGCTTTATCTAATGAAAAATAGTTTAGGGAAAAATAACCTAAGAAACAGGGTTTTGTATGCAAATATAGAAGTTAGGTGCCAGGCACAATATTGGAAGAACAAACCATTGCTTATATATGGCAACAGATGGATCCTACCACATTGGGGTGAGTAGTACCTGCAGTGCCATCTCCTCCAGAGCGTATTTATGAATGATCTTGAGGACAGAAAAGAAAGAGGAGGTATAGAAGTCTGTCACTTAGTGACTGCTCTCCATGACCCATTAAAGCAAAGCTTGTGTCTAGCCTGGTGTTTTGGCAGGTGACTGGAAAAGATGGACCTGGGATCATGGGACTGGTGTCCATGGCTAGTAGCTGGTTCCTGGTTTGATGGTAACACATTTTACCTGTCATATTATTAAGCCTCAAACTGAAGGAATTTAAAGTCATGCCAGTGAAAAAACATGTGTTAACCAAAATATATCTGCAGCTTAGTATACTATGACATGCTATTCACGTCATTCACAAACAAGAATTGAATCACACATCTAGTGAGTGAAATGGGGAAGAACCAATTGGGGACAAATGTATTCCAGTTTGTAGAAGTGCAGTCAAAATTTCCATGCACAGTAGGAAATAAAGTCCCAGTAGCATGTATAAGGAATGTGTTGGGGAAGACAGTTTTGGGTTATCCCTGCTTCAGGCAAAGGCAAACCCATGTCCAGGATTGGTTTTGGTCAAGGACCTGGAGTAGTTGTTGAGTAATGCAGAAGGATGGGGAAGTCCGATACATACCTCAATGGGATGTTTTTCGGGTGAGAATAGTCATTATAATCAATAAAGTAGAAATCGTATTATATTAATTGCTAAATAACCCTGCTATTGTATATTTGTCAGTGCTACAATTGTTGTATGTTGTACCAGCAATATTACAGTAAGAATCACACAGATGAATAAAGGATGAGTGCCATGATAGTGGGACTAGAATTGGCCTCAGCAATGAGACATGGAGATATGGACAAGATATGGGCAAGAAAAAGGAGAAATTGTCTTGGCAGTAATTAAAGGAGAATGATAATCTGAAACTGTGCTACCTTTGGATCTAAAAATCTGAGAGAACTGTTTTGATAAAATTTTTCAGTTTTCTTTCTCTTTTTTTTTTTAAAATATATAAGTTTAAATTCAGTCCATTGCAAAGCAATGGTGTTCAAGATCAGTTGTATTGAAATGCTGACATGAAAGGAAGGTAGAGTTTTGGCATTAAAAGTTATGATATTCAAACATCCGGTTTTTCAAAGGAAATGGCAGAGTTCACTGAGGTACAAAGACTTCTACAGATAATCAGAAAAGAGAATAAGATAATTAATTTAGTATCAATACCACTCAGAAGAGGTTGATTCTATTACTAACAGTGTGTTGAAACCTTATTTATTTTTCAGATTAACTGAAAGCTTAACAACATCATAGTAGGTGTGATAGATTTTTAGTTGTGGTTCTTCTGAGGTTTATGGTCACATGAAGAAACAATATTGAAACAAAATGAAAAATAATCTTATTAAATGAGTGACGGTCTTTCCACGTAATTTCACTGGGCATTGCAGCAGACAGCTTTACATTCTCATTGTCTGTTCTTACACATGTGAGGATGTGGAACAGGAACCCAATGCATATGACATTGTCCAAGCAATATCGGTTTGTACTCCTGTGATACTTGCAGGTGTAGAGATCTGGACAGAAATGATGCACTACCATAATCCATTTCAATACCGAGAAGCAAAGAGAAGATTTGGGTAGGACTACTTTAATTTCTAAAACCTGCCAGGTCTTTTTGGAAGTGTAGATAGCTTTAAAGTTTTGATTGAAAATAAATTATCCTGGGGAAGAATTTGACACTCCATGATGAAATACACACTGTTTTTCAAATAACTGAACTATCTCATTGAACATCAGAAATATTTTCTGGCCTCAGATTTCCATTTGGCTAATGACTCTTTCAGCGTAGAGTATGACTAAAGCTGTCACTGCAGCGACTGTAGTAATACATCAATAAATAATGTTTCCCTGGTTTTGGTGGAATGAAAATTCACAAAATATATACAGCTGGAAAAAAAATGGGAATGTTTCTTAAGGCCATGGAGTTATATTTCTTGAAAGAAGAATTAACACCTAACAAATGTATCTGTGCAAAGCTAGTCACTCTCGAAGGCCAAAGTGATACTGGTTTTTGGTGAACATAGTAAGATTTTCATATCTGTGGTAGGTAACATATTACTCTTTTAGATCTTCACAAATATTGAATCACAAGCACTACAGTGTAAAGCTGTATTGATTTATACCAGCTGAGTTCTTGTCCAGATTACCTTTCAGCTCTAGAAACCAGCCTTTTTGAGTACATCTCGAAAGATATTTTCACTTAAGGTTCAAAAATGGACCATGTAGTGTACACATTACAATTTTCTCCAAATCACTTCCTATTCAGACTTATGGGAATGAATTATTAATTAAATAGGGAATCTTTTTTTGCATGTTCTAACACATGGGAAAACTAGATTACTTAGTAGTGGTTACATCCTTCATGGACAAGTTCAGTATCCAGTACATGAGATGCTCACCTTTCAGTTTTATTTGACAATTTAAAAATACTTAATTAATCTTTGTAACTTTTTAAATTACATTTTCCAAAAATATGGATTATGACTAGCCAACTGAAAAAAAAATTAATGAATATAATTAATGAAGTTGCTTTCTACACAGCCATGAACATGTACAAATCATCTGCTTTAGGAGATCCTTCTTTAGCAGGGGGATTGGCCTAGATGGTCTCCAGAAGTCCCTTCTAACCCCTACCATTCTGGTATTCTGTAATTCCATGAAATACAGCCTTAACCCTATAAGCTCCTGATTCCCTTGAATTTATAAGCACAATGATTTCTCTCACTCTCCAAAAAGTAATACTTTTTTTTATAATTTCAGAAGCTTTCTTCAGTGCACACATTTATTTTGTCATATCCTGGTCCTTACTGTCAGCAGGGGTGTTCTCACCAGCTTACTCCTTTGTAATTTGTTATTTCAGTTACTTGCCCAGGGGCTCACCCTGTATCATTGGCCTATTTTGTGTGTTCCCAGGAACCCATTCACAAGCTTTTAAAAAGGGATGATGTTGGATTTAGGACTGAATAAAGTAGGACAGATATTTCTGTTGTATAGGTAGAACAGCTGGAAAAATGAGGGGGAAAGAAAAAAAAAGCTGCAAGTGAATAAAAAATAGGCAAAGAATACTAGTCATTAATCATATGTTAATGGTGAATCTGAAGGTGAAATGTTGACTTTTTACCAAAGAAATAAAATGAAAGGCTTTCTCTTAATAGGAAGTGTAGGAACAGACTATAACCAACAAGTGCTTGTCCAATAAACTCTTATTTTCCCATACACTTCTTTTCTGTCTCACTCTGCTTTTCTGTCTTTTTCTTGGTTTGAACACAGTAATAATGTCCTTGTGGTTTTGCAGATATCCTCAATTCTAATTTAAAAAAGTTTGGAGAACTGGGACGTATTAAGTCTCTTTGTCTCTGTAGTAAGCAATACATTGGGTGTTATATTTGAGGATGTACAGAAACAGAAATAACTTCCTGTTTGCAGAGGAGTCATGCTTCCCTTAAATCATAAAAGTTTTAGTGCTCTTTGCACAACTTTTGAGTCTCGTCAGGCTTACATTACATTCATGAATGAACTAAACTGACTTTGTCCCTCCCTATGCACAAACATACATGTCTGGGTTTTGAATTGTTTTTTAGACAGAAAAGACATTGCTTATATTTACTTTATATAAAGCTTAATGACATATTGTAGGGGAAAAATAAGTTCTTTGATGCTGTATTTTCAGCAGTAGAAAATGCTTACAGCATGGCAAGGAAGAAGAGTTTGTGACTATAGGATGCCTGTTCTTCAGAAGCTAATTTTATTGAATAGAATACTTGAGTGCCTTCATCTCCAGCATCGATCAGTTCTAGTTTGATAGTAAGTTTAACTTATTTACTATTCAATTTCTCCATTTTGTTAATCAGGGGAAAATGCCTTCCTTTTATCGGGAAAGAAATGCAAAATCCATAGTTGAAAGTTCAAATCTTGAATAAGAATCATAGAATTCAAGTCACATTTCATGTCTTACTTGCAAAGCTCGTCAATGTACTTAACAAGGTTATCTCAATTATTTTTGGAAAAGCAGTCTTTTCAAAAAGGTTTTGGTAGCTCAACTATTTAATTTGGATCATACATTTTACTTTTGCAGTATACTTCTTTTATTAATGTCTTCTAAAAATGTTCATACACATGTGTTTGCAAATAATGATGTTATTTCATGTCTAGGTACTTGTTGACCTTTCTCCTGTTAATGGAATAATGCAGCCTTCTCTAATATTGCTCATACAGATGTCCTGACTCCATATTTGATGGTACATTTTTAAGAAACACACAGGGGCTCATTTTCAGTGATTGGGAAAACTGGATACACTGGTAATCCTCATTTGTAATTTAGCCAATTAGTGCTACCTTCTGTACCTCGCCTGTTATCAACATGTTTGTTGGTGACTTGCCACAACTACATTTAATATGCAGTTAGTATTAATTTCTGGAAGAGTAAATCTATGAAGACTTAGGGTCTTCAAAATATTAATGAATAATATTTTTGATATTTCTAAAACTTCAGCTCTTTTCAGAGGAGATTGATACTGGGATAAAAGTAAGTTTACTCAATTAATCAATTATTCCAGTGTTTCTTTTTAATATGACACTGGTTTGATATTGCTTAAGTCTTTCATTTCAAGCATGTGATTTGTCTCTCTTTTTAATCTTCTTTCAGAAAGATCTAATTATTATTCTAGTCTTAAAAAATAACTATACAACCCTAGCAATGTTCCACATCTGTCAGATATGCTTTTTAAAATTAACTATTTTAGAACTATATTTTAAGAACCAGATTATAAGACACTTGCTCTCAGTAATACCTTATTCACTCTAAAGTCCTTTATTGTTACAAAGAAGTTAAACTACCTCTTGGAGTGAATAAGCATGTCGAAAGCTTCCCTTTCATTTCTGATACAAATAAAATCACACTACAGCTTATCAGTTCTCCCTGAAGTTAATTTGAGGTTTAGGCCATAAAGCAGGGAGGAGTGGGGGACAGGCAGGCAGAAAAAAAAAAGGGGGAAAAAAGAAAAAAGCACTGGGCTGAAGAGCTAATTTCTTTCAGACTTCCTCTCTGCATGGGAGATTTGATAGCAAGTACTGTAGTTTAAAAGTCTGAGTAAATGCAAATGAAGGAGAAACTGGGACATCTGGGTATAAAAGTATATTATGTAGTTCCAAGAGGTCCTGTGGCACTTGTGTTGTGTTTAATCAAGTAGAACAAAGTAGATATTAGATCCTGGTAGACTATTTTGCTTAGCATTCTACAAGTTGTATTTAAATCTCAGTGGCCTGAATGCTAATTAATAGAACAAATTAATCTTTTTGACCCAAAGGAAATGTACAAGCATGTTCTTCTTACACTTACAAGGGTATTTATGTAGGCTTTCAGTGGCTCCATTGCAAAGACTGAATAAGAGACGTGTGGCACTCCCAAATCAAAATTAAGAGGAATCAGGTTTTAATCAGGCTTTTTAGAATGTAATTGTTAGACTAAAGCAGTGTTGCCACTCAACCCAGTGTCAAAACAGTCTGACATCTCTGAGGAGATTATTTTCTCAGAAGGAAACCATTTTTTTCCCCATTGAAGTTTGTAAATTGATACTATTCTCTAAAAGTATCCGGAGGCTTTTTGTTTTGTTAATGGAGAGCCAGTAAAATAAGATTACAGTGAGTGCCAAAAGGAAAAAAGGAATCTGAATGTGAGGAGAAGTAAAATGCACTCTGTTGAGTTATAAACTCAAAAAGTGAGGAGATTGTGGGGAAGAATGAGGGCTGAGCAGAGCGTTTCCAAAAAAAGAAGGCATCCCCAGGCTAGTTAATGGGAAATGTTCCCAAATAAGTCCTTTTAGCTGCTATGTATTGGGTTGGGGAGGATCATGAAGGAGGTCTACAGAGCAGAAGGGAGACACTTTCACTGACAGACATCTTTGAAAGAATACTTCTACATGGAAAAAAAAAAAATATATTTTTGCATTTGAATTATGAAATTTCTTAGACAAATCTTTCAGAAATTAATGCTTACCTCATAAATGCCCTCATTTTAGATATGGAGCCATGCTCTCCAAAAGCACAGCATTGCCAGCTTTTCTCTTGGAAAGTTTCACAATTAAATGGAAAATGTCATGTTCGTATTCGGTGTTTTTCCTCACTTTTCATGGCTGTGTGTGTACTCATTTCTTCTTGCAAAGTTTTGGTCGGCTTATTTATGGTCTGTTTGATCATTTCAGAAATAACAACAGAAGTGTCGTTACTACTGCCACCAAGAGAAAAAACCCTTGTGAGCCCACCTGGGGCTGAGTGACCCCTTCATTCAGAGACAGACCGGCAAGAGACACATGGCAAAGCAAACACAAGGAACGAAGTGTGGGACGGAGTAAGCTTTGCATCTGGATCTGTTGTCACACTTTAATATCTTTGTGACTTCATTGCTGTCAGCTCTTTTAAAACATAGTTGCAAACTTTGCTCAGTAATGTCTTGCCTCGGCATTGAGCTGTGCAACTGGTCACTCATAAGACCCGTTCTCTGACAAATTTTCCTCTTTTCCCTAAGAAACCTTGAGCATGAAAGCAGTGTCAGGCTTCCTGGCTGCACGGCATGGTAAGAAGTCATCTCACAAAGGCAAATACATCCAGTGGTGACTATCTTTTCACCATCTTCGATATGATGATCCAAATCCATTGCTACTGTCATTCCCATAACATGCAAGATTCTCATCTTTAAAGAGCTATAACATGATAACTACAAAAGTCTTAACTTCCTTCCTTCTATTTTTATTACTGTAACTTCCTTCCTTCTATTTTTATTACTGTACAACACAGAAGAGCTGCTTCTTAGCCCCCTTTGGCATTCTGCCCTCAATCTTGCATGCAAAGTCACACGTGCAGTCATGTTGCCTAGCTATCCTTGTTTATTTTGTGCAATGAAAACAAAAATGTCACTTCAGCTTGGGTGTCACGAGAGACTGAGGAAAATCCCACATATAAAATCAAGACATATTTTCAATAAAATATTCAGCATCTTTCACTGGAAAACAAAAGTGATCAAGTAAGGACACTTCACTATCAACACAGAATCTCTAAGGCTTGAAGCTGGATAATGTTTGACCGGCCAAGCAAGTTGACCAGGCTTCTTCAAAAATCTTGCAGTCTTTTCGGTCTAAATAGATGTGTCTTGGTGATAATAAGCATCTATACTTGGTATAAGAACAGTTTGCCTGTCCTGAGAAGAGATGTGTCATAGAAATACACTGCCTGGGGAGTCTTCAAGTACATGGGGGGCTTATGATTGCATGCCTAAAATATCAAGGCTTTTGATTTTCATCAGTAAAATTGAAATTGGGAACTCAGTTCAATACAACCTGTAAAATATGACCCAGAAGAAAGTGGCTAAGAGCCATAATTAACTTATTTTAAGTTTTTCCTACTAACCTGATACTCATATGTAATTTATTGCTAACTTTTGAAAACTGTACTCTGTGGACTGTTTACAGGTAAGAGAAAAATACAATTGTTTCTGTTTTCTAAGTCTGTCAGAAAAATCAATTGGTCTGAATTCTCACCCTCATGAAAACACCATACTCAAAAGATGGATTTCAGTTTATATCATAAACCAAGCCCACTGTGGGATTTACATTTGTCATACCTTTCTAACAACCACGTTAACTTCCCCCTGACCTAAGCCACATGTATTCTTTTCCTTTTTCCCCAAAACGTGGCCTGAGTGGTGCCAAAATACTGACTGAGAAAAATCTTGGTCCAATGGATTTCCTGAAACTCAGAATAGACTACCTTGTCATGAAAGCACCATCTCTTTCTTCCATTTGGTTTAACAACACATGAAATATTGTGGGTTGGGTGTTTGTTTCTTTCAGTCAAATAAAGTTGCTGATCATACATCAGAATATTATTCACCTCCCTTGTTTCTCATGACACTTAAAGGTCTGGATGGATTTCTAGGAACAGAGTCTGCTGAGGTAACATACAAAAACTACTCCACTCAACACTGATGGCAAAAAAGCAATAGTTCATGGTATGGAGCTCCTCAGCCAAATCAGCACTTTTATAAGACATTTTTCTCATTATTACTATCTGGATACTCTGCCCTAACAGAATGTAGCAAAATAATTAAACTGAGCAGACTGCCAAAGTACATGCTAATTAACTTTGGTTAACTTCCTCCAGTATTAGCCTATGAGAGGGACATCATTTGAAGTAATTAGGCACTGGAGACCTCTAAAAGTTCATCAACTCTTTCATTTTCTAATGCTTTGCCCTAGCTGAACACTTATGAAACTTAGGGATCTTCTTGAACTCTACTACTAGTACTGGCCTTTCATAAGCAGGTGTTCTAGCGATGCATTTCTGCAAGAAGCAGGAACGTCACATTAGTGTCAAGCCACTTGCTCAGACAAAAATGAAAGACATTAAGTTTTATAGAGAACCGGTAAGAAAGAGATCTGCACAGTATTAATCTAAACGAACAGAATAGGCAGGTTTACTTCAATCCAGGAAGGCAGTCTGGGCTTGCACAAGGAAAGAATTTTTCATTTAAAAAGAAGCATGGCAAGTGACTCCTCACACATTGAACAATACACTACTTTATGATGCTGATAATTCCTCCAAGCCTTGTCCTCTAGTCTTACAGAAAGCAAGGAGAATTTTGCTAATAAACTTTACAGGTACAGGCTTTTTCCTTTTGTCAGGGGAATGCTATGATTTAAAACAGCTGCAGTGTAGCTGTGACCATTACTCTTCCCAGAAGGAGAAAATAGTAACCTTCTTCCTACGCCTGTTCCTGGAAGGGAAATCTACCTTTCACATGTCTTTTGACAGCACTGTTGAATCTATTGAAGAAGAGGTAAAAAGCCTGAACAAACAATAACCACTACAGACTGACCAATTCCAGAAAAACAGTTAAGCATTGGATACATAGGCAAAAAACCCAAACCAGGGTCAGCCTGTCTGTTGACACCAATCAGTTCAGCATCTCTTGCTTTGAATATTAGTATAACCATTTTTAAAAAAATAATTTAAAGGTGTGTAGGTTAAGTGCTTAAGGACATGATCTAGAGGTGGAGTAGGCAGGGCTAGGTTGTTGTTGGACTCGATCTTAAGGGTCTCTTCCAACCAAGGTGTTTCTATGAATTGCAATTTTCACTACTAGGTTTGTGCGTGTGTTTTCTTAAGCATCTTAGTGGTATTCTCCTTCTTATGCACACAGTGTAACTTCTCTGTACCCAAGCCACCAATTCAAGAGACTGCTATCCTGACAAATCACTCACATATCTCCTAACATTTGCATGGCCACCTACTCCAAATCAACACTCAGCCCAGAAGAAGCATGCAATGCTGGTGTATAGTCCCTCATCTTCTGAAGATGGGGAACAACATATAATTCTATGGTTTTGCTGTAAATTTTTTACAAAGATATGCTTCTGGAAATATCTGTCACTGAGTGTAAAAGACAACAACTCAAAAGAAATGTTCCCAAGTTTGGCAATGTATTAGTGCAAATTTTTAATTGGTTCATGTGTATCACAAGCTGAAGCAGTCTTCACACAACTTCTGCCTTAATTGCTTGTAGGGTGAACTGGCTCCAGACCAACACATTGCATCAAGGAAACATGAATATTCCATAGAGTTAACCTTAGAGATGTGGCTCTAATTTGTTGCAGCAATAAATTTGAATTTATCCAGCATGTCCACCTCTTACAATTGTTGCACAGTTCCCAGGCTACTTATCAATGGCCTTATTCTGCTCTCCCAAGCACATACCATTCATAAAGAAGACACCACTCGTATGTGCCTCTTTCCTTGATTGCAGTTTCAAGGCTGTACAGGTAAATATAAGCAAGATGAAGATTGAAAAAGTTAAAACAAAACTAACACTTTCCTTTTTTCTTCTCGTTTAAGCAAAGATGTGAATGAGATTTTTTTTAAATTGAAAGGTTTTCTTACATACTTTTATAATCTAAAGATGACATGACTATATTCTTGAAGGTTATGAAAAGACAATTTAATTCATTATATTTCAGCCAAGACAAGCTCTAGAGTCTGAAGCAGTCTCTGAAGCAGACAAAGGGTTTGCAGCACTAGTAGAAAGCCATGTCTTGAAGTTCTAGGTCCCTTTCAAAATCCCACCTCTAGCTGACTTTCCACATCAACCCAATTGTACCAACACGGAATGTCCTCTTGTCCTTTCATACTGAACTTCAGAGTGCGCTACATCATGACCACGTGTCTCCATCCCCCTCTGCCCTGCACGGTGCTGTCTGCATGCCCAGAGGGCTCTTGCACAAAGCTGCAATCTGATTTCAAGATGAGGAAAGTGGCAGAGAAATCACTGATGATGGGATGAAACAGGGCTGAACAAGACATGCACTTGTGAAGCATTTGCTTTTGGTTGTCACATACTTGCTAGAAAGCAAAATGCCACATGGCCAAAGTGGCAAATACCTGTGTTTCCCAAGACCACTAAAAAACTGCTTTGGGAAGTCCTTTCTTGCCCACCAGCATCTCTGGAGAGATGCCTAGAGCTGAGTCTCATAAGGCTACTGGCACTGTACCAACACCAGCACTATGTAACTGGGACTTAAGAAGTGAATCTAGGATAAATATTTTTTCCTCCCATCCTGTACTTTATTCTGAAATATCTGTCTTTCATTTAGAAGCAGAAAGAAGCCTTCTTACTCTCATCTGAGTGTCATGCTATTTTTTTTCTTTTTCTGATCTCTAATGCATTTTGTCAGATTGGACTGTTTCATAGACTGGTATGTTTTATAGTTGGTTAATGTTAGACACCATGGGTGAATCCACTTTAAGATCTTGTGCAGTGCATGGAGAGGCATAGAGAACACTGCCTTACTTCAGGCGTTTTGAATTCCCTCCTGCAAGTACTTATCTTCCTCCATATACATGGTCCTGGGGCACTGTCATCAGCCAGCCTCCACATGGCCTCCCCACACTCTGGTCCTGCACCAGGACCCTGTTTCATCCCAACCTTGGGCAATCAGCCACTGCCACAGAGATGCTGTGAGATGCCCCAGCCCTGCCCTGGTTGTCCATGGGACATGCTGAGACATCTGACACCCCGTGCACCCCGGCATCACAAGCTGTAGGCATTTTGAGGGCTCCACCTCTTTGTGATTGAGGCTAAACCCTGAAAACACTCCTTGCTCCTTCTTCCCCCTTATTACTGAAATTCTCAGATCATTACACAATATAACTTCATCTCTGGAAGCCAATCTGTTAATCTCTGACCATTTGAAAAAAAAAATTGCTTCAAATTGTGTAATCAGGTGAAGCATTGGGCTAAGAGGAAAATTGTTTTTTAGGAGAAAAAATATTCAGTTCTTTGATAGGTTCTGAGTCTGGATTAGGGGAAAAACATCCCTTCAGTCCACCCTAGAAGGCTTTTTCCATTAACATTGGGACAAACCATAATGCTAGCAATCAATTTTGAATCCTGCACTCTATTGAGAGTTGGTTTCTGCAGCTGTAGTCTGCACTGTGTTAATGACAAGTGTTTGTTTCATCAGAGTTCTGAAGTTATTAAATTACCCCTTTCCTCTTCCAATTCTCAGATTCACCAATTGTCTGACGATTTCCTAAATTCTGCCAGAGGTATATGCAAACAAGTTCCTGCATTTTAAAACGTGCACTTACTGGCTAATAATACTGATCTGAAATTTCAGCTACTTATGCATGGACATCTATTTCTTGAGTTTTCTTATTTTAATTTAGGAAAGTTTGGTTAGTTATCTCATGAAAATTTCTGTTTAGGCTTTCTGGATTGTTTTCTTTGTTCCTTCTATTCCTAAGAAGTACTTAGAATACTGTGAATTCTTGATTTATCAGCTTTTGGATAAAAGATTTGAAATAAATTTGATTTTAAATTATTTAACTTTTTAAAGTTATAGTTTATTTCTAATTAAGAAGGCAGACCTGAAAAGAAACTTAGAGCTAAACTTTAAAAATATGTAACTGAACCATGAATAACTTAGTCTACCCACATATAAAGCTATTAAAAAGCTAAGAGTACCAGACAATTCCATATTGGTGGAAAATTAAAAGACTATATTACCGAATCTCAGCTCCACAGGTATTCTCCAGACTGCAATAGGCTGAGTGAAGTTAAATTGACTGAAACACATTTAAAAAAAAAAAAAAATCAACAGGAGGCAGGTTTAGGAAAGTAGTCTTTCTTTTCAGTCATTTGGAAAAATGAAACTTTTTTATTTCATAAACCAAAAAAAAATTAGACTTCTTTGAATCGACTAATGCTTCTCTTCTTCCCTTCCTCTCCTTCATTACAGCTATGGTAGGGAAATACGAAGAAATAGTCACAGAAAGAAAGAAGATGCAATGCTGTAAGATGGTATTTCTGTTGACTGTTTTAGTATGAAACTTTAGCTTATACTACTTGAGTGTGCTAACACTTTCTACCTAATTTTACTAATTTTTACTCTTGTTTTTCTTCTCCTTTCACACATAAACCTGTGCAATCATTCAGACTTCTAACCTCAACATTCAATTTCAGTCTCAAGGATGTCCTATAATTGACACAGTTCTTTAGACAGTTCTTTGGACAGTTTTGAGTCAAAGAACATGAACTAATTGAACAAAAAAAGGGAGGCCTATTTTTTTATGTATTTTATTTGACCTATTCAATTTAGCTGTAACTATAATAGTATGTTTTAAGGACACAGTGAAAGGTCTGCAGGCCAAAAGAGCTATGCATGATAGCAAACATATTTTATAGAATAATAATACTTAAGCATTTGAGTGGATTACAGCCAATTACATCTAATGGACTAAAGGATACTGGTACTTTTCTTGAAATTAAAAATTTAATCTTGTAGACGTCAGCCGAATTAATCTATATCCTTTACAAAATCTATATTTTGGCATTTTTTTTGTTTTTTTGTTTTTTTTTTAAATTTTTACCTTTTCAAGCCAGTCAGGTAAGAAAACCATGTCAACAAAACATTTTTCTTTGGGCTGTTCCTTTTCAATTAGGAGAATCCCTCATCCTTAACAAATGAATTCCTTATCTGTGTTGCTTTTATATTATCAAAACTAAGTGTGACAAATAAGCAGGGCAATAATATTTAATGAGAAATCACGTGAGACTGAGGGAAAAAAAATAATTGTAGTGTGTAGAGCAAGTTTTTCAGCTGCTGTGTACATAATCATAGCTCTTTTGAAGCTATACCAAGCTGAAGTTTTTCTGAACTGAAATATAGTATCAAGAATTTACATCAGTAGAAACCATAGGGTTTTTTATTTTGGTGGTGGGGAGAGCATTTTATAGTCTCTCATTCTCATTACAGAAAGCTTTTCTGATTCATTCTGGCTTTTTAAAAATGTTGTCAGTGGAATTCAAGCTCTTTTTTACCTCCTCAAAAAAACAAAGCTCCACCTTGAGTTGCTCACTAAATTGCTTGTCTACAGGTTGATTAATATTTCTACAGTAATTTGAAAAATAAAGAGTTTTATAAGCACCATTAAGAAAGATCATTTGGTTAGTATAGCTCTCCTGAGGTTAAAACTGAGTGCAGATATACACAGCATATTTTTAATTTATATCTCAGTTCAGTATAGTAATAGATTATGGACAATTACATTTCAAAGTTTATAAAGAACTTTGAAAGAAAGTTAAAGATGTAATATTGGAAAAAGTGAGTTAACATTCTCCAGAACATTACATAATATCTGTGGGTAGAAAAAGCATTGATAGTCAATCAGTTTGGATACAACATTGTGGTCTATGAGGGACTCTTCAATTCTGTCCCCTATTCCACTATGCACATTGCCTCTTGTGCTTGATATGATTGACTGTCTTCTTCACACCCACTAACACCATTAGGCATTTAATATGTTGAAATATTTGATTGTGAAATAAAACAAGCTACCAAAATGCTCCATTTCAGGCTGCTGAAACTGTAGGCCATTATTTTTTGGGAATTTTGGAAATTATTTGATTCCAAGCAAAATGGACTGAAATCAAGCAGGAAAAGAACAAAATCCTCTTTCAAATCTTTACCTATGAGCACCATGTTAAAAAAAATGCAGTAAATGCAATTTGGTTAAAGCAAATCTACTCATGGGTAACCTAAAATTTAGGCAAAGATAAAATCAACCTGCTTTTCTGTTTAAAATATTGCTTCCATCTTCTGTATGTAGTAATTTAATAATATTATACAGATTTACTTTTTGCATTTGATTAGTGTTTGGCAAATTTCAGAGTATTTAAAGGACACAAGGCAATTTTGGAAAGTGTTAGACCACACAGGTAAAACAGAGGCATGTTGTCCTATTGAATTTTGATTGTATCGTATGGGATAAATGGAAGCCCCTCCTTGGATTAGAAAGAGCACAGGCTCAAAGCCAGGGTAACATAAAACCGAATTTTACAGCCTCTGAAAATGGGTGATCCACCAAGATAACTTCACTTCTCTTGTGTGGTCTCCTTTTTTAGAAGGTAAGCAAAAATAGATTAAAACCCAGCTGTTTTCTGTAATAGTTTCCTATAGCAGCATACAGTATTTATAAAGTTTATCAAGTAAAACCATATCTAACACCTCTTTCTGCCAATACATAACTAATTTTCCATTTAATCCAAGAAAAAATATGTTTCTTAGATACAATATAATTTAGATATATGCAGTAATGTTCTGTGGAGACAGGACGAGGGGCAGTGGCTGCAAATCGGAGCACAGGAAGTTCCACACCAACATGCAGAAGAACTTTTCACAGTGAGGGTGACAGAGCCCTGGGACAGGCTGCCCAGGGAGGTGGTGGAGTCTCCATCTCCAAGACCTGTCTGGATGCCTATCTGTGCAATATGAGCTGGGGAGCTGCTTTGGCAGGGGGGTTGGACCCGATGATCTCTAGAGGTCCCTTCCAACCCCTATGATTCTGTGATTCTGTGATTCTATGAAATACGCTGAAAAGCAAAGTACACAAAGAAATGCATTTTATAATAAGTTAAATGCATTTAAAACTATAGAAGTTAGTGGTTTTGTTTTTTTAAGGTTACCATTTTAAGATGCATCAGAACTTCTAAAGGTAAACATTTATTTTAATTTTCCTTGAAGTATCCATTCCTTTTCAAGAATTTGGCTCAATAACTGAATTTAAATTGACATGCCAGGAAACAAGAAAGAATCAATTTTCACTAGTTTTATTTAAAGTTGTTTAGAAGCCCAAAAGAAATCAATTGTTGTGTATATGTACTTTAAATGTCAGAAAATGTGAAATGAAATGACTTTTTGATGTCATCAGGAAAGTCAGCTGGTATTAGTCATTCCAGAAAATTGCCCACTATACCTATTTTATGTTACGTTCTGTCAACATTCCTGTTAGACACACCGATATTCCATGTGCCATAAAAGGCATCTCTGTTTCATGGAATTTTTTTCTTCAACGAATTTTGAAATGCGTTCTAAATTTGCTTGGCTACAAAAAGATAAATTCATAGGAATTTTCTATGTTCCTCTAGCTAACACTGAATTGCTCTGATTTTCAGAATGAACAGTTGTTGGCATCTAGTCTACTCACAGTGTGATGATATTAATGATTAAAAAATTAGTAAAATGTGATATTCTGTCTGAAAATTTAGAATGATGGAACTGTAATATATGTAGATACTACAGAGAAAGGACGTCCCTAAGGTTTATTATGCAATTTAAGCACAATCAAAAGAGAATTAAAATATCCAGAAGGCCAATTGCATCGTGGGCTGCATCACAAGAAGTGTGTCCAGCAGATTGAGAGAGGGGATTCTGCCCCTCTATTCTGCTCTGGTGAGACCTCACCTGCAGTACTGCGTCCAGCTTTGGAGTCCTCAGCACAAGGACATGCACCTGTTGAATCATAGAATCATAGGGGTTGGAAGGGACCTCAAGAGAGCATCATGTCCAATCCCCCTGCCAAAGCAGCTCCCTAGCTCATATCACTCAGATAGGCGTCCAGACAAGACTTGAATATCTCCAGAGAAGGAGACTCCACCACCTCTCTGGGCAGCCTGTCCCAGGGCTCTGTCACCCTCACTGGGAAAAAGTTCTTCCGCATGTTGGTGCAGAACTTCCTGTGCTCCAACTTGCAGCCATTGCCCCTTGTCCTGTTCCACAGACCACTGAAAAGGGGCTGGCTGATTCCCCCTGCATCCCATGCTTAAGATATTTATAAACATTAATTAGGTTCCCCCTTAGTCTTCTTTTCTCAAGACTGAACATTCCCAGCTCACTTAGTCTTTGCTCATAGGGGAGATGCTCCAGTCCCTTCATCATCTTTGTAGCCCTTCTCTGGACACTCTCCAGGAGATCCCTATCCTTTTATACTGGGGAGCCCAGAACTGGACACAATACTCCAGGTGGGGCCTGACCAGGGCAGAGTAGAGGGGGAGGATCACCTCCTTTGACCTGCTGGCCACACTCCTCCGGATGCACCCCAGGATCCCATTGGCTCTCTTAGCCACCAGGGCACACTGCTGGCTCATGGACAACCTGTCATCTACCAGGACCCCCAGGTCCTTCTCCACAGAAAGCACTTTCAGAGGAGGGCCACAAAAATGATCAAATGGCTGGAACACCTGTCCTTTGAAGACAGGCTGAAAGAGTTGGGCTTGTTAGCTTGGAGAAGAGACGGCTCTGAAAGGTGCCTATGAAAAAGCTGGGGAAGAACTGTTCCCAAGGGCATGGAGCAGTAGGACAAGAGGCAACTGTTTTAAATTCAAAAAGGGAAGATTTAGGTTGGATATTAGGAAAACATTCTTCAATATAAGGGTAGTGGGTCACTGGAACAGGTTGCCCAGAGATGTAGTGGAGTTCCCATCCCTGGAGATATTTAAGGTCAGGCTTGTTACTGCAGGGGTCTTGGACTAGACGACCTCTAAAGGTCCCTTCCAACTTTACACATTCTAGTAGTCTATGATCTATGATCTTCGTTTTCCACTATTATTCACTTTTGATTCCTTTATCATCCTGTTGAGAATTTAAGGTCCCAACTGAGACACTTAGGATAGGTGTTTGATACTGAAAATGAGAAAAAAACTAATGAACAGACTTTTAATGAAAATTCAAAGTAATACTTTATCATGGCTGAAAAACTTCAATGCTGACATGAAAGAGGTGGCTGTAGGAGCCTTCTCCACTGAGTGACTGCATGAGCTGTAATAAAACCATCACCTCTGTGCTAGAATTCCTGTCTTGATATAGTTGCAAAAGGAAAATTCTGTAGGCAGAAGAGGGAAAAGGGAGGAAAGTGGACTGCTTTAGGCAGGAAAATTTGGCAGGACTAGCTGAAGTACCTTCAATATTTGTGATGTCTTCTCAGCCCAGCTTATTTTTCCCCTATGAATCAAAATTCACACACAACACAATGCAAAGAGTATCCACTCTCAGTTTCCCCATGAATAGAGGTAAAATTACTTCTCTGTTACTCTTTGTTAATTATACGTGATATCAGCTTCTACCAGCAGAAAAAAAAGGAAGGACCTTTATATGTTTCTTGCCAAGGTATACATCTGTTCAAAGCCACAGCTTTCTATATTATTTCTCTTTACATGATCATGGGCACATTCCTTTTATCTACATGTATATCATTGCATCTGTTTGTTTATAATTAATTTCCTTTGAGTCATATACAGATTCTAAAGCAATCATCTGAAATACCTTTCTCTATTGATTTTTGCTTTTGTTTATCCAGACAGCAAAATTAGCTTTCAGAGTTGTGGTGCATGTGGCATTTTGGAAAAGGGCACTGGCTCCCAAACTTACAAGAACCATGTGAATAAAAATACCTATTTTGCTCTAAGGACAAAGATCAAAGCAGTGCTTCTTCAGACAGTATTTAAGGGAAATTAACTAGGCATGGTTATACGGGAGATCTGGGGATTGATATCAACAGGTACATTAAAACCTGCTTTAGTAACCACAGCATGTCATGATAGATGGCTTTCTATGCTCTTTTATCACTTGAAAGTTTATATGTAAAAGTAGGGGTTTTATGCAGAAAAATTTAATTCAGAGTTTAATTTAGTGTTCTTTATTCCAGTGGCAACATGCTCATGAAAAACATGAAATGTCTGTTTTAATTACCTACATGGCTTCTCTTACTGCTGTATCTGAGAAGCAAAATAATGATGCCTGCACTGACACAGGGAGGTTACAAGAGATATTGCTATAGAAAAAAACAAAAGCCGTAGCAACTCAGTCTTAAAATTCTAATTGACCAAAAGCATCTCTAAGAAAATCATCCCTTTCAGGTTGAAGAGGAGGGAGCCACCTGATATAGGAAGGAGGAGTGTGTAGAATATGAGGCATGGTATTCTCATAGACATGAGGTGGCCAGGAAGGCCAAGGGCATCCTGGCTTGTGTCAGAAATAGTGTGGCCAGTAGGTCTGGGGAGATGATTGTGCCCCTGTGCCCAGCATTGGTGAGGCCACACCTCGAGTGCTGTGTCCAGTTCTGGGCCCATCACTACAAGGACATCAAGGTCCTGAAGCGTGTCCAGAGAAGAGCAGCTAGGCTGGGGAAGGGACTGGAGGGCAAATAATCTGAGGAACAGCTGACCTGGGGGTGATCAGCCTGGAGAAGAGGAGGCTGAGGGGAGACCTTCTCACTGCCTACACTGACCTGACAGGAGGGTGCAGAGAGGTGGGCAATGGTCTCTTCACCCAGGGGACAGGAGGTGGGACAGGGGGAAATGGCCTCAAGATGCACCAAGGCAGGTTCAGATCAGATGTTAGGGAAAAGTTCTTCCCTGAAAGAGCTGTGAGGATGTGGCACAGGCTGCCCAGGGAGGAGGCTGAGTCACCATCCCTGGATGTGTTTACCAGATGGGTAGATGAGGTGCTCAAGGATATGGTTTAGCATAGGACAGGAACAGGTAGACTCGGTGACCTTAAAGGTCTTTTTCAACCTGGTAATTCTGTGATTCTGTGATTCAAGTAGTCATTAAGGAACAGGTAGTCCTGAGAGGCCAGTTTGAGGCTGGGGGCTGGCAGCTCACATGTACTGTTCACCGGTTGATGCTCACGCTTGAATTCCATGACTAATACTTTTTTTTAAGTTGTAAGACCTGAATCTTGTGTGAGAAATCAGTTTCCACACTGACTCAGCCTCTGTGTCACTGTACAGATGTAACGCACTGTGTGCCATGGAAAAACGTGTGGTCAGAGCTTGGTAGTAAATGAGTTTCATGGTATCATGGCAAATCATAGTCTTTGTTTCACTGTTATGTTCCTCAGAATGGTATGGTTAGCTTCTTTTTCACAGCGTGTGGGAAAAAAAATCACCTGAAGAGAGCGTGAGGTCACACAGTACAAATCATCAGTGGAAGGTTAGGATACTTCCTCCTCGTCTGGACGGGACAAAATTTATGCACCAGGTGATGGCAGAGATGAAGTTATATACACGAGATATATTCATAAGACATGAGATTTAAATATTCGCCTGAGCACAAAGGATTGGGTTATCACCTCCCTTCTGTATGCTTAAGAGAGATGTAGGGAGATGAAAGAATGTGCTAACAGCGTTGATGAATCATGACAACTCTGCAGAGCTACTGCTTTGACAGGAAAAGCAAGAGGCAGGCTGATGGATCTGCTCACTTGCACACACTCTCCTGTGTAATTCATTCCCTATACAAGGAGGAAAAACTTGGAGGAGGCCATTCATGATACTCCTGGGTGTATACCACAAAATATATCTTAACGGCTTTGTTCCTTTACGGATTGTCTGTATCCCACGCGAGTCAAGGGAGAACTGCTGATCTTTCTGCATGTACGTGTTGGTTCATGTTTCTTGCTATTTTTCACTATTGCTCTTTGTGATTGGAGGGAATAGATGTTTAGCAAATAAAGGGAAAGTGGCTTGGGTGCACTAACATGGGATTTGGAAGTGCTGCCTCAGCTTCCTGCTCCTATCACGTCTTGTGGTATTGAGCAAACTGATCAATAATCAGGTCCTCAGTGGAGTTTCAGGATAAGGATTCAGTAGTATTGCCTCCACACTATACAGGGGTGTTTGACACTTCAGAGAGGATGCCATAAAAAACAGACTGCAAAATATGACTGCCTTAGACAACCTGTAAAAAATGTTGAAGAGAGGGATTACAACATCTTAAATCCCAGCTCTTGCCAAAGTTTGAGAAATTCTTGCTCTTTGAGATGGGCAAGCTTGAAACTTTTCTTAAATGTTCTTTAATTTTAGAACTGAGAGGAAGATGCTACCCTTTTCCCAGGGAGAGCAAATAGATTGGCATCTTTCTATGCAGCAGCTGAAAGGTGAGAGCACTCCACAGCCTCCTGGGTCAGATGAGTCCTGTTTCCTTTTCTCTGTAAAAGGCTCAAAACCACATCTCCTGCTTCCCTAGACAGTACTCAACACATCAGATGCTACTCCATGTAAGAGTAATGGGGAATATTAAACATAAAGAATGTGAATTTACCCTGCTGTAGTTCACATCACTATAGGATACATGGTGGAAGGCAGTCTGAACAGCCTCTTCTTGGTTGCAGAGAGCTGAATGTTTTAGAGTTATCTAAAATAAGCAGCCATCAGGGGATGTGACAAGAAAATCAGAGAAGCCTGTGCAATAGTGGCTGCTTTCTGAACTCAGGCACCTCAGGAACTGCTAATAATGCAGCCTTTTTGAATTACTTTTTACTGAATTTAATTTTTAACGACTAGTATACTTTCAGAAAGCTCATTTTTTCCACTCCATAATTCCTCATAATTGAAATTCATTTGAAGAGTTTGCAATCCCTTCCTGTAAATTGGAAGCTTTTTCAGGAAAGGGGAAGTTTCTGCAGCTTACCTGATACCCTGAGATCAACAGTCTCATGTAAGGATTGTAGAGCTCCATTACCTCTCAACTAAAAATCGTGATGGGATGCAAGCAATGAAGGGAAGCATCATTCAGTTCCTCATGTCCCCTCTTATTCTGTCAGAGCAGTGTCTAAGCTTTTGGGCAAGGTCTGCTGCACAGTTTCTTGTGGAGCACAGGGTCTGCAGCCTTTCTTCCATCTGATCTTAACCAAGTCCCAAACAGTAGGCAAACCTACTTGAGTGAGAACACATGGCTGCTTATGTGTAACACAGAAAACCTTCTTCAGTTTTGAGGAATCCATTTTGGTAGAACAGAGCTATCAAAGTCACTCCTTCAGACTGATTGAAAATGTTTGTATTTCCTTAGCTTTGAATTGATAATAGCTGCATAAAGAATAAATCCCCTCTTCCCCCTTTTCTTTTTTTAAAATTATAGAATCACAGAATTGTTTCTGTTGGAAAGGACCTTACAGATCATCTTATTCCAGCCCTTTGCCACTAACACAAGTATCTCAAAGCCCCATCCAACCTGGCTTTGAACATGTCCAGGGATGGGGCTTCCACAACTTCCCTAGGCAACCTGTGCCAGTGTCTCACCATCCTAAAAAGGGAAAGAAACTTCTTTCCAATCTAAATCTATTTGTAGCCATTACTCCACATCCTATCATTCCATGCCCTTTTAAAAAAGTCCCTTCCCAGCTTTTCTGTAGATCCCTCTCAGGTACTGGAAGGTTTCCCTAAGATCTCCCTGGAGCCTTCTCTTCTCCTGGCTGAATAACCCCAATTCTCTTAGTCTGGCTTTGTAGATAAAGTGCTCCAGCCTCCTGATCATATTTGTGGCTCTCCTTTAGACACACTCTAACAGATCCCTCTCCTTCTTATGTTGGGTGCCCCAGAACACGGGAATAGTTTGATTTGAAAAAGAAAAGGAAAAAAAAAGCCCAAACAACTAACCAGGCAAACAGCAGCCATAAACACCACCCCCAAAAAAATCACAACAAAAACCTATACTTAGTTATTACTTACTCTGAAAATAAGTATCTTTGTAAGATTTTAGCATTACAAGAAAGATATGCGTTATGGGGATTAAAAGTATGCATTTGCAGTTAATATATTAGAATCAGTATGGGGAGACTTGCAGTAATTATAAGCATTTGTAAAAATATAAGATTCTGTTAGTATGTGAACGTGATAACCATTTAAAAGTAACTCTGATGCTAATAAGGATTTTCACTGGCTTCACTGAACACTGTAGCACCTTTTTTATGTCCTATTGTATAGCGGAATGTCTGCTTAAATCAAAGCTCTTTAGTACTTCTACTGTGAATGAATAACTTCACACGAAATTGGAAATGGGCATATATTTTTGATCCTTTCTGAATTATAGTGAAAAAACTAACACCTTTCAATTAGTCAGTCAGCTGGATCCCTCATGATGTTGCACGTCAAGCCCAGAGGTGAAACAATCTGTCTTTGCATCACGAAATGAGAGATTAGCTAAAGATGCTGAATGTTCAATAAACAGTGCTGATCTGTCTAGAAAATTATTATAGACACATTCTTATGGGGCAAAAAAGGGTAGCTTGTAAATTGATATTTATTCTATTTGATGATCGCAAAGATCTGTCTAGCTTTTCAGTGCCTCCTCAAATTGGCTCATACAGTGCTAAAGACTCAACTGGGTTATGAATTTTGAGAAAAATCTGCAAAACTGCTAGAGTAGCTAATAAGAAATCTTGCCGCTGAAGATGCTACCTATTTAAATATGTCACTTTGCCAGGAGGGTAAATAAACCCTAATCATAGAACACACAGCTCGTGTTTTAGCCTGATCGAACCAATACTGGATAGAGTTGTGTATCTCCAAATGTGAGCAGTACAGCATGGTTTGGTAAAAGCAGGAATAACCTCAGATTAAATTCCAGCGGGTGATACAGTCAATGCAGCAGTGCAAACAGTTTCAAGCTCTTCCCAGGGCCACACTACAAGCTGGTTTTATTCTGCTAGAATTTTTAATAAGCCATGGAGGCCTCTTTCCTTAAAGTGCTCATTATAATGGTACAAATTTATTCTGACATGTTCCTTTTTTTCCTAACTGAAAAGATTTCCTCCCCGTGACATAGTATCTCATAGACAGTGTTGAAACATTTCATTTGCAAAAAGAATACTCACCTAAATTTAAACATTACATTCAAATTCTGCCTGTGAAGTTTTATATCTTCTTCTTCTGTCACACTGAGAGCTTATTGGCTTTTTGGGGGGGTCATAGTACTGTCCCAAAAACTTAAGAGTAAGAAGCAGTCACACTTTGATCAGTTGAGAACCCAGGGGAATCTGAAGCTACCTGAGACCATTCTACTCTCTCAGAATTGTGCGTACAGGTTTATACATTGGAGCCAAACAGATGGAGATAGATGCACAGCCACAACCACAAAACCTGAATTTTCCTGTGTAGATTATTGTCCCAAACATATGCTGAATGCTCTTTTCTTGTTGACAGTACTGATAAAGGCAGACAGGCATGCATTGTATGTCTCCATCTCTTTTCATTAAAAACTAGCAAAACTGTATTTTTAGAGCAAAACTGTGAATTAAAATACCAAGATTTCAAAATGCATGGAAAGAACTAGCACCTGCCATTCTACTTTTTGTTAGAATCTACTGAAAATTGGAAATTAACTGATGATATAGACTTCAATACTGCCTTCTCTATTACCTCTTTACACTAATTTATTAGACCCACTTGTATACAATATTTAATAGCAATTTATATAGAATAATTAGCACTCACTTTCTTAGACATAGGTAAAAAATAAATATATTTTATCCAGTTAAAAATAAATATCTTTTCATTTGACTAATTAAAATAAACTGTGAAAAACCATTATGCAACATATCAGAATTGGTTCATATCTTGTAGAATATGTGTGTAAATTTAATGAGAGTGCACTGGGACATATATGGTAGGACCACCGCCATCCTTTTTCTCTGATAGTACAGTTTAGATCTTTGGCCCTCTCACTTTAGCCTAATTTTCATAGTTTTTTTTTCCCTAACCCTAGAAGATCTGCAGCTTTTCTGGCTCAGCTGCCAGTGAAACTAAAATTTTTGGAGACAGAAAATTTTAAGACTGTTTTGCCTTTTTCCATGATCTTTAGGCATCTTGAGTTGATCCCTGCTAGTCTGGAAGCTTGTAAAGACTTTTGGCCACATTTAGCTTCTCTCACATCGGTATCTATCAATTCTTAATATAGTGACAGCATAATTCTGCTTTTTCTTGATATTGTAATGTTTCTCTGTAGTGCTCTTCTTCTGTTGCCCTTGACATATGTTGCAATTAAACCGCTATGAGAAATGTGCTTTTTATTTTAAGCTTCATTTAGATTGGATATTATTGATATGTATCAGCAATTCACATTATCATTCCCCGTATATATTTTTATACAACTGTTGACAAAAAAATTCTGCAGCCAAGCTATCCAATTCCATCGCATATGTAAATCCCTTTCTTAGAGTCTCCCACTCAATACTAAACTAAAACATTGTCCTCTCATCTGTAAAGTGTGAATTCCTTATTTAGTCAACACTATCTTGCATTTATTGTTCCTATTTCTTTTTCTTCTAGGAGCAGCAGGACGAGTTTTAGCATGAGTTTTAAGAAATATAAATTAATATTATAAGCAATGTAACCACAAAAATAAAAGCTTTCATGTGTTCTGTCTCCCTTGGATTTTAACAAAGGTTTGTTACTATCCTTAAAAAGCAAACATGGCATGAAGACACAGTTAGTTGCAAGTAATTTGCTGCAGAAAATCTTTCTACATTTTTTGCTCTTCCCTGTATAACACCACTGTCTGCTGACCTGTAGCTTAGGAGGAGAAAGTTACAGACATTAAGCTTTGATTTCTTTCATGCAGAGGGACTTTGGGTTTCTCAAAGAATGAGTTTATTTAGTTTCCATTGTGTAACTTACTTTAGAGCACTGAGTCAGAAAATGAAGTTCCTTTACGTATACAGGGAAGAAAAAATCATGTGGGTTTTTTGGGGGGAATGGACTTGGAAAAGGTACTATTAACAATTGTGGTATATGTGAATTTTTTTAACTCCTTCACAGAATTCTGGAGAAACTCATGCCTTATGTAAGTCACAAATTCTAAGGAAATACTCCATAAGGTAGGGCTTGACCTTAATTATAATCACAGAATGCTGGACTGGTTTGGGTTGGAAGAGATGTCAAAGCTCATCTAGTTCCAACCTCCTGCAATGGGCAGGGACACCATCCATTAGCCCAGTGTGCCCAAAGCCCCATCCAACCTGTCCTTGAACCCAGCCAGGGATCCAGGGGCAGCCACAGCTTCTCTGGGCACTCTGTACCAGGACCTCACCACCTTCACAGAGAAAAATTTCTTCCTATTATATAATCCAAATCTCCCCTCCTTTAGTTTAAGGCCATTGTCTCTCATCCTATCACCACACTCCCTGATAAACAGTCCCTCTCCACCTTTCCTGTAGCCTCTTAAGGGACTTGGAAGGCTCCAATAAGTTATTCTCAAAGTCTTCTTTCCTCCAGGCTGAACAAGGCCAGATCTACAGCTTGTCTCCAGACCAGAGATGCTCCAGCCCCCTGATAATCCTCGTGCCCTCCTCTGGGGACCCCAGAACTGGATGCAGCACTGCAGGTGGGGTTTCACCAGAGCAGAGAAACAGAATCTCCTCCATTGACCTACTGGACACGCTACTTTTGATGCAGCCCAGGACACAGTTGGTGTAGATAACTAAAATGAGGTGGTTTATTTTCTCATCTAAAACTAGCGAATCTATAAATCAAAAAAAAAATTGCACTACAGATAGAGTCATAAACAGAAAAAAATCTGGGTTGCCTTTTCAAACCAGGAAAGACATGACCAAACTGAAAAGAAGTATTTGTTACATACTCCAGAATTTAAGCTTTTCTAAAACCCTTCAGAAATAAAACACATGCTATTAAAATTTAATTTTAAAAAAATAAAGAATAGAAGTTAATTAATTTTTTTTAAAAAAGCATTTGTATGGTCTGACATTCTTTCTGACAGTTCAACCTATTTGCATCACTGGATTTAGGCAAGTACAGTCTGGAGAAAATGAGATTGGAGATTATATGTTTTTCTGCCTGTTTTATTATGCATGATAGAAATTACTCTAAACCAGTATCCCAAGTTCTGAGACAGTCACCAAAGAGAAATACACAGTCTGTGCCAGTTGCAGATACCTTAAGCTGCCTTGTCAAACCTAAATTTTAATCATCAATGAAAAAAGCAAACAGTAAGAAACTTTACTTAACATGAGCAAAAAAACCCTGCACAGCTGATAATCGCTTTAATTTATTTAAGCTCAGGAACACGCCTTCTATTTCCTTAAACACCATTATTTCTCACACTTTTGAACTCTACAAAAGTGGATTTTTTTCCCCCCACAGTTTTCAAGATCACCTAGTGCAGGGCAGAATTCAAAATATGAAATGTCTTACTTATTTTACCCAGAGTTAAAGATTAGAGTCTATGGTTTGGTTATCCAAAACCCAAATTTCAGTAATTCTCTTCTATAGGTCTACAAGATTTCTTTCTAAATAACACAGTCAATTGCTAGTCTAAAAAAAATGCAGCAAAAATCCTGTACTTGCAATTTGATAATCTAACCCTAAAATAAACTTGCTTCTTAGAGGACTTCATCATTCTTATTTTTCACTTTTTCAGATATTCACTTTGGTAGGAGGAGGCTTTCTGGAGCTGGAAGTGGCTGTCTGACTCCAGAATAAAGACATACCCTCTGTACAAACAAGGATGCTGCTGAAATTAAAAATTAATTTAAAAAACACACAAACAGACCAATTTTTCCAGCACGTACAGCTGTGGAGTTTCTGTGCAAATTTTCTCAAACACACCCCGAAATACTCATGCTTATTAAAGGAGACATTTTGGTTCATTCACACTTTAAAGAATACTAACATTTTTGCAATAGCATACAGGGATTTATCTTCATTTTTTATGTCCCCTTTTTTTTTTTTTTGTTACCAAAGTGTTCACTTTGTGCACTTTTCAGAGCAACAGATGAAGGCCACTTCCCTTTCTTCCCTTTCTCTTCTGCACCACTACTGAAAGAATTAATTATAGACCTAGAAGGGACATATTAGCTGGAGAAAGATCAGTTCCATATCCTTGTGCCCTAATACAACAGGAATATCAATTTAATATCAATGTCATGAGGGAAAGAAATCACACTAAGAATAATCTAGGGCTGAAATAAACCTCATGTGACAAGGAGAGTAGACTCCCCATCTCTCAGGGTGAGACCCTGTATGATAGCAGTTCATTTTAGATGCTATGACTTCCTTGCTGTGACATGATGAGGTCATGGAGCTGGAGACAGAGGTGGAGACATCTGTAGTCCTGCCCTGGGACCTGTTAGATCTACCACATCAAGAGAGCAGGGGATGGACTGGAAGGTGATGGGTATCAATAATCCTCTTCCATTAACCTCCCTTGACCCTTGGGAGGGGCCAATAAAGAGAAAGATGTTATTGATGAGAACAAGGGGTAGACAAATAGCTAAGTGCCCGAAGGGACTAATCAACCTAACGGACTGTGTGAAACCAGAGAAACAAATGGGATAGTTGAATAAGGTTGGAAACCAAACAAAAAGGGTTTTGTTCCTGGCAGAAGGTATGAAAAAAGATAACAGGAAGGTGTTGAAATGTCAACTGGGTTTGAAATATGGGTATAACGCCTTCAGGTAAATATGGTGATATACCCTACACACGAACAAGTTAAGTTAATGTAGTGAGAACCTTAATATTTTGGGTCAAATATTTTGGGTCAAAATTCTTTGAGGAAGAATTGTGAGAGATTTTCTGCTGAACAGCTATAAATCTGCTTCTAATTCCAAACTTTTAATCTGAATATTTCAACAATACCATACAAAAAAAAATTGAAAAGAGTTATAATATTACAAGAAATTTAAACTTCTCACATATTTACAAACCACTTGGCTAATTACTTGTTGCAGTAGAGAAGAAGAGTAAAAGAATTGTTAATTCAAGAATTATGAATAAGGGAAGAAATTAAGTTAGGGTTGGCAGCTGAATGTGTTGAAAGGAGAGTGTCTCTGAAGGCTGTCAGTAAGTTTCACAAGGGTTCTAAGTACTGGACATCATTTACCTCTTTCATTTAGACTTTGGCACACAAACTGGAGTGTTTAGAGGTAAACTGTGTAGTGGCATGAAATTGGGAAGTACTGTTCAAGCAGGAAGGATTACAAAATTATACAGGAAGAATTGAATGCTCTTGGAAAGGGTGAAAGAAAATAAGATGACCTTCTGTAATAGAAACTAAAATGCCTGTATAGATCTTGCACTTGGAGGCTAACAAAGCTTTTTTTTTCCCCTATGGAATGAAGGATTATTAGGAACTGAACAGCCCCCACCCCCACCCTCCACCCCACCCTCCCTCCCCCCCCCCAATGAATTCTAGCTGATGCCAATCTGCAAAACCAACAAATGTGGTCCTATATTTCAGGAACCCCCTGTTTAAAACAAAAAGAGTTACAGAAAGCCCAGTGGGATTTAAGTTACAGCTTGATAAATTGAAGAATAAAATTTGTGGTATGGTTGACTGCTGTACTATTAGACCCGAGTCAGTGATCTGGACAAGTGTTGTGGAAACCCAGTTCATTTTCTCAATGTCTTGTTTGCCTGATTCTCCTTTCCAGCTCTCTATGTCAAAGTCATTGCAGGGAGATAGGTTTGCTTCAGGTGTGTTTTGTTCAGCGAAGGTGACCGTAGCTGTTTTGTGGTACTGCACAGGAAAAAGTCTGAAACTTTAAACATGTGGCTAAGTTCCCCTGGTGGATTCACCCTGGCTGAAGGAAACATGCCCACCAAAACCTCTCTGTCACTCCTCTTCTTCAGATGGGCAGGGGAGAGACAATATCATGAAAGGCTCAGGGATTGAAATAAGGACAGGGAGAGATCACTCGCCAATTACTGTCACAGGAAAAACAGACTCAGTAAAAATCCATCTAATTTTTTATCAAGCAAAGCAGAGTAGAGCAATGAGAAATAAGAGTATATCTCAACCCCCCCTCCCCTACCCTTCCCTTCTTCCTGAGCTCAACTCCACTCCCCATTTCTTTCCTTCCCCTGGAGCAGCACAATGGGACAGGGAATGGAGGTTGGGGTCAGTCCATCAAACGTTGTCTCTGCCGCTCCTTCCTCCTCAAGGGAGGACTCCTCACACTCTGCCCCTGCTCTGACCTGAGGACCCTCCCACAGCAGACAGTCCTCAATGAAATTCTCCAACATGAGTCCTTCCCATGTGCTGCAGATCTTCACTATCTGCACGAGCACAAGTCCCTTCCACAGGGTACAGACTTTCAGGACCAGATTGCTCCAGAGTGGGTCCCCCATGGGGTCAGAGGTCCTGTCAGGAAACATGCTCCAGTGTGGACTCCTCTCTCCATGGGCCACAGGTCCTGCCAGGACTTTTTTGAAGGTGGGCTTCCCACAGTGTCACAGCCACCTTCAGGTGCTTCTGCCTGCTCTGATGTGTGGTCCTCAATAGGCTGCAGGTGGATATCTACTCCACCATGGACCTCCATGGGCTGCAGTGGGACAGCCTGCCTCACCATGGTCTTGTCCAGGAGCTGCAGGGGAATCTCTGCTCTGGTACCTGGAACCCCTCCTCCCCCCTTATTCACTGACCTCAGTGTCTGCAAAATTTCTCACATCACACTCCTCTGTCTGGCTGTAAAAGCTGCTGTTAATTTTTTTCCCTTTTCTTAACTTTGTTACCTCAGAGGTGCTACCACCATCATTGACGGGCTCGGCCTTGGCCAGTGGTGCATCCATCCATGAGCAGGCTGGTGTTGGCTCTGTCGGTCATGGGGGAAGCTTCTAGCAGCTTCTTGGAAAAGCCATCCCTGTAGCCCTCACCAGTAACAAAACCTTGCCACACAAACCCGTAACAGTTGCTTATAAATACATTTCCTTAAATTATTTCAAAATTTAGTCATATGAAATACAGTGCCATTATCTTATCACTACCATGAATTACATCTTGCTGCTTTCTAGTGTGAATAATTTTTTTTCCGAAAATACAACACTTTTTAAAGCATCTTTTCATTTTAAATGACCCATTCTATGATATCTCCGAAAATACTAGGTTAGAATTAACATGATTTTGCTGCATAAGTTATCCAGAATTGCAAACAATCATCTATGATCTCTAGACATCTCAGCAAGAAAAACCTCCCCAATGCTCCAGGTTTTTTTCAGAAGACAAATACTGCCTGTTCAGAAACAAGTTTCATGATCTAAATGTAATAGTTCTGCTATTACTTTAGCTGCAGATACAAGTATGTTGCTCACCCACAAAGAATGTAACAGTGATATATTTTCAACTAGTAATGAGTTTGTAACTGAAAATGTAGTAAGATCACACTGGTTGGATTGATTGAATCCTGGATGGATTCTCTGGTCCTCAGAATTAACATGGCTTCGTACATACTGTCATGAAAATCTTTCTGTAGAAAGTACACAGATCACCTCTGCAGCTCTCCCAGCTGTTTCTCTGATCTATGTACATTCATAAAGGTCACCACAAAACTTCAAGAGATGCATAACATCACCAGGTTTAATGTGAAGAAGCAACTGACGTTCTTCTTGCTTGCATTGGAATTTGGATTAGACTATAGATCCTCAGGTGGGGCACATAAATCAATGCAGTCCATCTGTCCCTTTGGATTATTAATAAATAAAGGGCTTTTTATGATAATACTGATCTTTAGTATCAAAAATCTCACATTACAATTGCATTTGACAGCTAACATACTATCTTGAGTTTATGTATTATATGTATAATGTGTAATATTTAAAGCAAGTTGCTAGATAAACAGCCCTCAGTTTGTAACTATGCTCCAAATAAAAAAAAAAATCACTGAAAAAGAAAGTCATACTTTGCAAAGCATTTCTGAATGCATTACTTTTCAAATGACTAAAATCAAACAGAACGTTTCTGATATGTAATTAAAATATTCGTGGTAATGTTATCACACAGACCGTTCTTTTCAACCATTACAATAAATTATAGTGCTATAAAACAAGGATTAAAATGTGCACAGTTCTCTGTTTAAAATGTACCATTACAATTATTTGTTATTAAAGTTCTAAGTAAGTGTCAAAATTCTAAATTTACATAGACACTGAGCTTCATGAAGGGAACGAGGGTGAGATGTGTAGGTACAGTTACAAAAAATAAGGTTGTTTTAGTTAACTAGGTTGTAATTTAGACTCCTTAGGCTCTGTCTCTGCAAGAAAAAACATAGAGCTTTATTGGATATTGGCAGATAACTGCAAAAGGGTTTTTTTTTTCTGTTTGTCTGCGTCATTATTTACAGTTCTGAACCCAGGTTGATGACCAGAGAGGACTGACCATGGAAAACCGAATTTACAGGAGTTCCCTGCATCACCCCCTGGATGAGTCCATGGTGAGGTTAGGATGTCTGTTGGACAAGTCCCACCAAGACCTAGATACCAAAAGGTGCTTGTCTGCTCAGCTTGCTCAAGATTTCTGTAGTTCTGGGCTAAAAATCAATATTTAAATCAGGCCTGGAATGCCTGGAGCATATGAGGTCTGGGTGGGTCTGGACTCCAAGATTTGCTTCTGTGGGTGGTATCAGCCATGTGTTTTTGGCTTAGGGCAGATGCAACAATCAACACTTCCTCAGGCATCTGAACTTCAGGCTGCTAGAGACCTCTGTAAGCACAGGCATACACTTAAATTCAAACACAGGGATAAATCATGCTTTGGATGCCCACAATATCCTGCCCATCCCTAAGCTTAAACAGTAGAAAACTGTACCTAAAATACAGTGAATATATAACATTGATATCTAAATAATTTTACTGCCAAAAACCTAGAGAGGCAGGTCTACTAAGGAGAAAGTATAAATTCAGATCACAGAATCACAAGGTTGACAAAGACCTTTAAGATCATTGAGTTCAACCATTCCCCTCCTATGCTAAACCATATCCCTATGTACCTCTTCTACCCTTTTCTTAAACACATCCTGGGATGGTGACTCAACCCCCTCCCTGGGCAGCCTGTTCTAGGCCCTGACAGCTCATTCAGTAAAAATTTTTTTCCTAACATCTAATCTGAACCTGCCCTGGCACAGCTTCTTGCCATTTCCCCTTATTCCATCTCTTGTCACCTGGCTGAAGAGACAATCACCCACCTCTCTACAACCTCCTGTCAGGTAGTTGTGGGCAGTGATAAGGTCTCCTTTCAGCCATCTCTTCTCCAGGCTAAACATCCCCAGCTCCCTCAGCCTCTCCTCAGAGGATTTGCCCTCCAGCCCCTTCCCCAGCCTGCTTGCCCTTCTCTGGACTTGCTTGAGGACTTCAGTGTTCTTCTTAGGGTGAGGAGCCCAGAACTGGGCACACTGCTGCAGGTGTGGCCTCACCAAGGCTGAGTACAGGGGCACAATCACCTCCCTGGACCTATGGGCCACACTATTTTGTGCTTACTATTTAGACTTTTAACATCTTGTGTGATACCTAGAAAACAAGGTCCAAACTCATATGAGGCATATAGGCTCATAAAAACTTATTGTCTTTGGAGCCCCTAACTCTGGGTTTAATAAAGACCCCAGTGCTTTCCATACAGAAACAAGCCCTAGACATGCACTGGAACTTCACACATTCATAAATATGGAGAAAAATAAAACCCAAAAAGATCAGCTGGGTAGATTGTTGGGCAGCCTGGAGAAGACCTGTGATGGGCACTGGCCCTGGTGCCAGTGCAAATGTCTTGGGAATCATGAGTTTGAACCATGCTATGGAGGGCACCCACATTTCTGCATAGACATAGCCTTCAGTAGCGCAGCCTATTAATTACAGTAATGAATATAGTACACTCAACAGAATAACAGACTCACCTCCTTGATCAAGTAGTGGGAAAACTCAATGCATAGGAGATGCAAAGTATTTATATATTCAAGTCATAGTTATATATGCCAGTTAGCAACGAATGCACCCATTTAAATATATGAGCAGAGATGTATACTTCTGTAGAGATATATACGCACATGCATACATAGAGCCTCAGTGGTGCTTATCAATATAGTTTGGTTTGAACCCCTCATACATATTAATGAATTTAGCCTCAAAATACCCTTGGGAAGTAGAGAATTATGATTACCGCAAAAAAAAAAGATGTAATACATTGCAGCATGAAGTATAGTAGGAAAAAATATTGCTACAAAAGCCTAGTAGGGATAACCAAAAAGAAGATATCACAGAGAAGTTAAGATTAAACCCAGAAATGTTTAAAGTGCAGTAGTTGCACATTAAAAAAAAAAACAGTAGACTTCTGAATAAAACAGGAAGGGCAATTTTTGGCAACGTAGGCTTTCATTGCAATGTTTTCAGATAATGTGCATAGCTATTTGTATCTCAGGGTTGTCCAATGTATATAGCTCTCAGTATATTTTCTTGCAAGCACATCGTAAGTTTTAAGTGTTAGTAAGAAACACATGAATAAATATTTTTAATAATGTCAAGCATATATATTGATTCTTTCACAGCACAAAGATGCTGTAAATCTGGCAACTCGGAGTCTCTTATCTAGATGTTTTCATCTTGCTCAATACTCCAGGCCCTCCTACACCCTTCCAAAACCTGGCTATTTTGCTTAGAAGCCCAAGCGGTTTGAAACTTAGATTAGTTTAAGAAACACATAAAAAAATCTCCAAACAATGTTTATGATCTTGAGAGTTTTCATAGGCATCTCAAAATATCAGTTTCACACATTTTTCTAGGCATGAACAATTCTTTCAGCATTTTATATACACAACTCTGTGGTACTTTAGTGTGGGGCATTTCTAGTCCCTGCAGCCCTTTAATAATAAGATTCAAGATACTTCTAATTATATACTCCTCAGCCCAGTTGCCTGCCTACAAGCACTTGTACAAAAACCTTTCCAGGCTTGTTGCAGACCATGTTAGTTCCTTAATTTTCAGTAACCATCCAGGTTAGATAATGTGATATGTATATCTGTATATTTAAACCTGTACCTGTACACCTTAATATTTTATGGATATATAACTGCAGAGATCATCCTTTCAAATTATTTAGCATACATATTTCTAAAAAGCCAGAGCTCAACAGAGAATTTTTTTCCTGTTGGCATTACAGTTGCAACTAGGAAGCAACATTACTTCTGTTCACTCCCCAGTGCAGAAAGTGGATTTTCAGCTTTCCTTTGTGACATTGTCAAAACCAAGAGTAAAAACAGCTCTAAAGCTATTTTCACAGGAGCTAATAACTTAAGCATGAATTGGATTCAGGTTGAACCTGTTACATGCTGTGGCTTTTTCTGCTGGTTTGCTTTTAGCTTCATGCAATTTCACTGTGCCATATGTTTTTGTAAATATCCTGTGAAATTGTGTATTTAAAAAATGCCAAATAAAATACCTTCTAGAGTCCATGTTATCCTGAGAAGTGGACATACCCTGGTGAACTCCTTGCTTCTGCAGAGGTTTCCTGCTTTGAACAGATGGAAACCTGGATGCCATGATGAATTTTGGGGGGGGGCCTAAGGTGGACATCTACAGCTGAGAAGAGACTCAAGGCCAAGTGATGGAGTGGCGCACTCCAAGGTGCCTGCAAAAGTGACAGAATCAATAATCGAAAGCAGCTGCAGCACTTGGGCTTATGTGAAATAATGCTTCCAAATCCCTGCAGACAAACAACACACACCCACATGCAGATATGTAGGTATCCTTTCTGATGGGTAATCGTTATAATTGTTAATTGCATCACTTGAATATGCAGCTCTATACATATTCCTGTATAATTTTAGACATGGCTACATGGATTTATAATACACCTTACGCTGATCTAGTCAATTCTAGATCTGTCAGATATTGACAGACATGTAGAAAAACCTTCTGCAGACTGAATTTCTGGTAGGCTGGCATTCAGTAGACACTTGTCATACACTGAAAGAAATAGAATGAAAACTTCATACTTCGTGAACTGCAATTTAAAGAAAACAGTGATACTGAGGTACTATGGGAAAGACAGAGGTAGTTGTTATTCCAGAGCAGTTAGGATCAAGACTGTACTTCCAGCCATATAATTTACTGTAATTTCAAGTCTTTTGTGTTTCCTACCCATTCTTATTTACAGGTATGCTGATCAGCAATTTAATTTCTTTCCACTGAACTTTTTATTTTGTAGCAGTGAAATATGATTTCCTGAATCTAGTCCTAGTAGTTTTGGGGGAAAAAATATTCAGCAGGGAAGACAGCAAGGGGAATTAGAATGTATGTATAAATTAACTTAATGGTATTTATTTTTACCTACAAAAACATATGTGAAAACTGAAAATATTGGGATAATATTTTCCCTATGTGTGAAAATACATGCATCTAATTCTTATTAGAAATAATTACTTTAGCATAGCACTAAGCTCTGTTGCATTACAGTTATTACTACTACTGCTAGTCCCTAAGTCATCTTAAAAGCAGATGAGATAGTGGTCTGCTACCCAGCAGACATAGGCATTTTTAAATTCCCTTGTGTATCATGTTCTTTGAACTTACATTTGAAGACTATTTATGCAGTGGAAATGACTTTTTTCTTTAAAGAACTAACAAGTTCAGGGGACAAGGGCAGTTATGCAGGGTTTTCCAGTCCTGGGATACAGGTTCGAAGTAGAGAACTGTTGATTGCCACCTGACAGACTCACCTTCTCCTGGGAAATTAAATTTTTATGTTTATATGAAAGCCAGGAAAGCTACAAAGTCAAGGAGTGTTAATTAAGAAGGCAGAGTGACACTCAAATGAAAAAAGCTTCCTCCTTGTTAATGGTCAGCTGGCAAATTTGTATGTTACCAAAACAGCACTGTGTAATGCTTGCTGTGATGCTGGGTGTACCCCTCTTTATGAAGCAGCTTGCCCCCTCTGCTCCCTGACATCTTGTAGTTTTATTGTACTCATATTTAGTAAAAACTTCTGGTTTTCATCACATTTTCACAACTGTCCAGAAGACAAGCTTCACATCCATCAGAAAATTAAAATGCCTCTCTCTCCGTGCTTGTCCCAGCAGAGACTCTAGAAAGCTGTAAGCTGCTATCATCCCATCCAGCTCCTAAATAATTTTTACCTCATTTGTGAAAAAAAGAGCTGTGGCTCATTTAACTGTGCTTTAACTTATACAAATGACAGTGTAGAATTACTCAGGAAATCTGTGTATTATTTTGAGAAGTCACTTTATTGTGTGAAATTTCCTGAGTTACCCTTACCAAAATTCTCTCTGGAAAGTGCCTATATCTGAGTAAATGTAAAATTAACCAATAATTCTAGTCCTTAGCACTGAGCTGTAAAAACGACAAGAGAAGGTCATTATTTAAGGCGTATATCTACAGAAATATGACCTCTTTATAACCAGCAACAAGCTAAACATGAACTGGCTCAAGCTTTTTCAAATAAATTATATTTCATTAGGAAGATAATGTATTTTTACTAGTCCATTCTATGAAAGCTGTGCAATTACCTGTTTGAAAAGAACCATATGAAAATAAGGGGTCCAGATCTGTGGGAAACTACAGCAAGGCACAAATTTTATTTCTTTCATGTTTAAGAGCATCTTAAGACAAATTTTGTATATGTGAGTATGTATATCAATATGGAAATGAATTCTTTATCTTAATTTACCCAACGATTGAAAAAAATTTTGTTTTTCTTAAAATCAAACCATAGGCAGCTGATGAAAGGAAGGGAGTTGTTTTTTTAAAATGTCAAGAATTCTGTCTTTATTGAGATGTCTGGAGATTAATGCAAAAGTTCAAGTGGTATCTTTGAAAGAGCTAGTTTTTATTCCAGGAAGAACAATGTTCCTCATTTTGTATCTGTTTAAGGAAACATACTCATCTCATATATCTGTGTGTATGAAAGTTCTTTTTATTAAGATTCTTTTTTCTCTACACAATTAATATAGATTCAATAGCTTAGTATATAGTGTTAATTAAAAACCATTGATTTTTGGAGACACCTTTGAAGATTAACAACTTTGGAATGCCATTTGCTAAACTCTTTGCCTTGATAAAGGACTTAATTGGCAAGAATAATTCTAATGGCTTATTAATATTTACTTTATGCTAAAATTGTTTCATAGTCAATGCTTACCACAGTTAGCAAATTTAAAGAGATTCATGGGTACTCAAAGCTTGTGCATATGACCTTTTGTTCTTGCTGCTCCTTCTGAGATATTTATGAGATTTATGGAAAAAGAAAAAGGAAAATATTAGTTTTCTCATGTTTTGGGGAATTTATTCTGCATGATAGCACACCCCTGTTTCTTTATAACCAGTCAGTCAGACCTAAGCCATAAGCATAGGGTTCAAGCTTGTGCTTTAGCTGAGGAACAGAAGTCAAAAGAGACATAAGACAAGCAGGATTTATAACTTCTTCCTTTATGTTATATTATAAACCTAAATATCAATATCAACATCCATTATATAATATTTTCTCAAAATAGATACTTAGGCAAAACCTTTTCAGATCACCTGTGAGGATATTTAACCTCAGGATAGCTGGTTGTTCTTGGAGCTGAACCAGCACTGTAGTGTCCCTGGTTAAGGAGAGCAAAGAGCTTTCTATCTCTCACCTTTCCTTACCAATTGCTGGAAACAGCTCCATGTGCTTGAACTGAACTATGGTGTGAACTGGGCATTGGTAACTGCAATTAAGTTTCTGAACTAAACAATTTGTACAGGTAGAGAATATATGTTTAAGAGCATAAGAATCTAAATGTGCTGGTTTGACCCTGTCCAGAGGCCAGCTGGCCCCCAGCCACTCTATCCCTGTTCTTCTCAGCTGTGCAGGGGAGAGAAAATATCACAAAAGGCTTCTAGGTTGAGATAAGGACAGGGAGAGATCACTCACAAGTTATGGTCATGGGCAAAGCAGACTCATCTTAGAGAAAAATGCATTTAATCAAAACAGAGTAAGATAATGAGAAATAAACCCAAACCTTCAAAAACCCTTTGCCAAATTCTTCCCAGGCTCAACCCACTGCCCATTTCCTTTCCTTCTCCCCCAGCATCACAGGGGGACCGGGAATGGGGGTTGGGGTCAGTCCATCACATGTTGTCTCTACTGCTCCTTCCTCTTCGGGGCGGGGGGGGGACTACTCAGCCTTTGCCCTGTTCTAGCATTGGGTCCCTCCCATAGCAATGACAGTCCTCCATGAACTTCTTCAACATGTGTCCTTCCCACGGGATCTTCACCAAGTACCCCAGTGGAGGTCCCTTCCACAGGGTGCAGACCTTCAGGACCAGACTACTCCAGCATGGGCCCCTCTCTCCACAGGCCTCAGGTTCTGCCAGGAGCTTCTTTCAGTGCTAGTTTCCTACAACGTCACATTCTTCTTAAGGCATCTCCACCTGCTGTAGCATGGGGTCTTCCCTGACTTACAGGTGAATAACTTCTCCACCATGTACATCCATCGGCTGCAAGGGGACAGCCTGCTGCACCACGGTCTTCTCCAGGGGCTGCAGGATAATCCCTAGTCCAGCATATGAAGCACCTTAGAATCTTTGAATGGTTGCGGTTGGACTTCAAGATCATCAAGTTCAAACATCTATGCAGACCTACTAGGTTCTGACATTATACCATGTCCCCAAGCACAACATCTTCTCTTCTTTTAAACTCCTCCAGGGATGGTGAATCTGCCACCTCCTTGGGAAGCCTGTTCCAATATTTAACAACCCTTTCAGTAAAGGAATTTTTCCTGATATCCAACCTAAACCTCCCCTGATGCAACTTCGAGACCGTTTCCCCTTGTGCTCTCACTAGCTACCAGGGAGAAGAGACCAACCTCCACCTCACTACAACCACATTTTAGGTAGTTGTAGAGAGGGATGAGGCCTCCCCTCAGTCTCCTTTTCTCTAGACTAAACAATCCCAGCTCCCTCAGCCGCTCCTCATAAGATTTGTCTTCTAAACCCTTCACCAGCTTTGTAGACCTTCTCTGGGCTCAAAGCATCATGCATCTCAATGTCCCTCTTGTAGGGAGGGACCCAAAACTGAACAGAGTACTCCAGCTGTGGCCTCACGAGTACTGAGAACAGGGAGTAGTACAGTAGTAGTAGTAGTATATCAAGTACATTAGCCAGCATTTGGCCTTGTTGAACCTTCTGTCCAACTCTGTGGACAGAGTTGTTCCTCTCACATCTTCTCACTCCTCTTCTGACTGCAAAAGCTGCCAGGTTTTGTTGGTTTTGTTGTTGTGGTGGTTTTGGGGGGTGGTCTTTTGTTTTGTTTTGGGGTTTTTTGTTTGTTTTGGTGTGTTGGTTTGGTATGAGTTTCCTACCCCTGCCCTGCCCCCCCATTCTTGACTCTGTTCTCCCAGAGGCACTACCACATTGCTGATGGACTTGGCCTTGGTCTGTGGTGAGTCTGGCCTTGAAGCATCTAGCAGCTTCTTGCAGAGTTCACCCCTGCAAACCCCTGCTGCTGAAACCTTCCAAACCCAAAACAGTATGTGATGTGTAATATAGTTTGAGTAAAGGATTAAAGTAAATAATATGCCAGTAAATTAGAAGTCCGATCTATTTCTAATGAGCCAAGAAACCCAAAAGAAGGATTTTTACAGTTAGTTACAGACATTGTTATCTTAGTTTTGGAAGCAACATGACTTAATTCAAATATCAAATGATTGAAATGAAATGTAAATATCTCTCTTTGTCAATCAAGTTTCAGAGTTTTCTGCCAAAGGGATTTTTATTCCTACCTATGGTTCAAACTGAAATTAAAGGGAAAAATTATTATTATAAACATTGCAGAAGAAAAGACTCATTATTTAGACTGTAGTATATCTATTTGTTATACTTCCAAATTGAAAATCTAAAACATTCCAAAATACGTGCAATACTTGTAATTTGGGTATACATGTAATTTTCATATCACAACGTTAACACATGAGCCAAACATAAATCTTGCATTCCTGCCAGCCATTTCCACTTGAGAAGCACATCACAGCAATTTATTCTCTTAAGAGATAAAATAAATAAATTCTAAAGTATTGCAAGTGTTATGTAGTAAAATAGGGACTCTGACCAACCTCTTTAAGATCTGAACTGTGATATGCATAAGGAGGACTCTTCCTGGTGTTCAGAGTGGACAACATATCCTCTGCCTCGTGCTCATAGCAGTGGTGACGATGGCAGGTTGTTCAAGCAATTCCCCACTGTCCCTGTAATCCCATAGTCTGGAAGGTGGTCCTCACCCAGGGTGACACAGCCACCACCTCAGAGGCTCTTTGATGGACTGAGAGCCAATGTCAATACTTTTGATGGGCACAGATAGGTATTCCCTGCTTTTGCTGTGCATACTCTCTGCCTGGAAACATCCAACAAAAGCTTGTCCCCTTGCCCCCAGCTGCAGTTCATATACATCTGTGCACAGTCCCATTCCACCTCTCATGCATGTCTCAGCATGACTCCTTGTGATCTTTTGGAAACTTGTCTTTGGTGGCAGTGGAAAGAAACTTCCTCCCCAGAAATGAGCGTATCTACTTAGGTCATTGCAGTGGTTTAATTCCAAGGCCTCCAGCTGTTATGCCTTTCAACCCACCCCCAGTTATAAACGGGACACGACATTGTGTGGTCCAGAATATCTCTTTGGCCATGAGGATCAGCTATCTTAGCTGTTGTCTTCTCTCAGCTTCTTGGTCACCCAACACCTGCCTGTTGGGGCAGGGCAGTATGAGCAGCTGAAAAGTCCTTGACTGCTTGTCAACATCTGAAGTACTAGTACATTATCAATATTATTCTCACCCTAAATCCAACACACAGCACTATGCCCTAGCTAACAGAAAGCAAATTAACTCTACCCTTGCTGAAACCAGGACAGCCATACAACTTGCTTTTCACTGGTGTGAACTATACATAATACCATTCATGGCCTTAAAATAACAATTTAGTAATGATATAACATATGAAAAGTAATTAATAACTATTTTGGATCTATTTGAACTACATCCATTTAGCACTACAAAGTATACATTGATTTTTTCAACCTTATAGGTTGGCCTTAAATTGCACACTTCAAACATAAGCTATCTAAAATTGTTAAGTGCAGATTTGCTACCTCATGTGATGCTGCTTGTATCCCAGAAGTAGATGGTTATAACATTTTAATCTGGAGATGAATGGAAAATAATGACTTTTATTTACTCGGACTGTAAACTGTTGGACAGATAATAATGATATAACTCATAAGACCTGAAGTATTTATGAATATTTTCATACACAGTTCAAGGCAGAATAAAAAGTGTGACTATAAAGCAAGCTGTACTTTACATGTTTCTAGAATATTAAAAATTGTTCTGTTAACTCTATCACTCTTGTCATCCATTTACACCCAGTCCATGCTGTCTGGGATATGTCTGGCATATGTACTTTTCCCTACCTTGAGGTACCTTTGGCACCTTGTTAAATAGGGCAAAGCCCTTAGTAAGGATTTTGTGGAGGAGAAGGACAATGCAGCATATTTAGAAAGACTGTAGTTTGCAATGGTCTGTTGTAGTTCCCTTATAATGAAACTTGCAGGAAGGGTCTGTGCATCTTTCTACATAGGGTCGGGTGTGGTGGACCTCTGCTGTAACTTAGTGGAGTAGCATGTGGTGTTCTTCAAACTCTTGAGGGAACTGTATTCTCAACTCACAGGGCCTCTATCCTGAATAAAGGCCTGTTCTTCATCATCTGTATAAAGCAAAGGTTTTTTGGACATTTTAATCACAATGAATGGAGCAAAACATGTCTTATGTGCAGAAATATATGGAGGCATCTGTTTATAACTAACATGATTTTAATTGACATTGCTAACATAATTGATTTTATATCCTCTTTGTACAGGAGTAAAAGTAAAAAAAAAAATAATTGTTTTTCATATCTGACTCTTGATATAACAGACTTCTGGATATATCAACTTCAGCACTAACATGATTTGGAAGTTCCTAATAATTAACGATTTGGATTTTGACCTGAAGCTTTGCAGAAGATAAAGATATTTCCCCACTGCCATATGAAAGCTTTGTTATCCATAAAACCTTAAAATACTGAATTCTTATAGGTAATATTTTTCAACTATTTACTGATGCTCAGTGATTATACAAGAAGATGATAATATGCTGCATGAAGTCACTGACTTTTGGAAGAATATTGGTACTATGTGGAAGCTATTGCTAAAACATATGCGTATAAGTGATTTAATTTTGCTATGTGGAGGATAAAACTGTTACCAAAATAACCCCTGTTATAGTTTGTACTAATCACAAAAAATTCTTCCATTATATATAGGATGTTGGGTCTTTCTGGGATCATGTATCTGAGATTTTGGGGTCAGAGGGGTAAACTAACATGGGGAAAACACAGTAACTTTGCAAAATTAGCATATTGAGATTAACCTTTTTGAAATCTAAGTCTATATCTCATGAAATCTTTGCAGAATTTTTATGTTTGTGATTTAGAAAACCAAGGATATCAAAGTTCTTCCTTTCTCTATTGGTTTACACATACCCAGATGGGGAAAAATATTAGCAATATATTATTAAATATCTCTTTTTGGGCTATATATAATTTGCAATATTTTTAAAACAGCTGATGGTTACAGCTGATGAGACATAACAATGCTGGTGAAGCTAGCAAATAGTTGATATTCTAAAAAACTTTTTGTTTTCAATTTGATTTGACTTAGTCACACATTTATTACTGACAGATATATGATGAGTTGGACACTCTAGTCAAATATCCTTGACACTCAGCTTGTTAGCAAGTCTAATGGCAGTTCTCTAAGCAATGATGGAGAAACTATTTGACCTCTGTAGCTGAAGTGGGCAAGAGAGGGACATAAGGTTGTTGTTCAGGAGTGCACGGTTCAATTAGAGAGGGTCTGTCTTATGCTGAGCCAGGCCCTCTGCACAGTTTAAGGCAGTATCAGATCTGCTGCTATATAAATTGTCTTTTGAGGGCTGATGCACCAGCCAAAATCCTTCTGGGTGTGGGAAGCTGCTGTGAACACTCCTACTCCAAACTCCTGAAGTCCAATCTCAGCAGCAGAGGGTGAAAAATGTGGGAATCTGGGAACCATTAAATCAGTGCTGCTGCAAAATAATTAGCCTTAAGTGGTCTTATCCTGACACTTTTTTCCACCAGTCAAGCATTACAAATGTGTAATACCAGAGTCAATAGGGATAGAGCTCCACTGAATTTAGGCATTTTTCTAGCCTATAACTGCTAAAGATCCTCTGTAATAATTGCAGGTGATGTACATCATCTTACAAAGACATTTTATCCATCACAATTTTCCTTATTTCTGACGAGTGTTGGATGAGCTAGCTGCCACTATATAATTTGTAAAGGATCACTGACGTGCTAGGAAATGAAGATGCTATGTAGATTATTTTCATATCAGCTGTTCAACCGCCAGATTAATATTGCTTATTAGGTAGATAAATGTAATGAAGCAAGTGCAGTGTTAATAGTATGAGAGGATCCTCAGTTGGGGTTCAGTAGAGATATCTTCTGTTTTGGAGGGGGGCAGGCAAAGATTGAATATTGCTTTCAGGACACATGATACCCTGCATTTCAAAATCTAATCACTTTAAATTAAGAATGGATCACTTAGTGTTTTAAATCCCACCATCATTGATTTACACAAGGGTATCCCTGCTCATAGCCACTGAAGTCATAGTCATGAAGTCAACCTTTGAATTGTGTATGAAAGAAGAAAAGGGGTCATTGGTACTTGCCTCCGTAAGCAGACCGTCAGAAGCAGTCACTGCAAGGCATGAATTCTCCCCTTCATTTTATTAATATCATTAAATCTGGATCTCAATTATGCCAGCCGATCTGTTAAGTACAGCTATCTCTTTGATGACCAAGCATCTACAGAAACAGAAAAATTACCCTAGCTGATAGCATGGTATTCAGTGCATTAAGGTAAGGAATAATATGTCATAAAGATCTGTACACTTCAGTGCATACTTCATTATATTAGTTATATATTATGCTGACATCTTGAATGACACAAGGTTTATGATTGAGCCTGGTTGGTTAGAAACATGAGAAAAAAAACACCCTTTCCTTTTTTTTCCCCCCTCTACATCTGACACCTGGTGCCAGACGCAGTGAGTCACAGGAATTAACTGTCTGCCAAGTTCCAGCTGGTATGTTTCTGCTTCTGTGCCTGCTAAAACTTTTCACTCCTGCAAAAACATGAAGTGTTTGGGCCAGAGGGTAACCAGCAAAAGAAGATTTTGAACCTGAGTATGTCGATCAATCTTTATTGACTTGGCATATTTTTCATCTGACTGCTAATGGTATTTATTGTTTGCTGTCTTTCTGGTTTAGTGCACAATGAGAGTGGGAACAGATCTCATATTCATTTTTCAGTGTCAAGCATTGGTGGGTTTAATACAATTCATTAATCCAATCTCATAGTTTTATTTATTTAATTTTGCTCCACAACAATGTCTGGCAATATGTGGATGTATACCTAGGTTTATTCAACTCTCAATCATTTAATTTGTGAATTAGATTTCATCCCCAAGAAAGCCTGATTGCATGTGGGATGGATGTTTCTCAGAAACAAGTTTGACTAATCAGAAAAAGCAGCAACTTACAGTGATGTCATTCTCACTACAGACAAAGTAATAATGATTGGAGCTGGCTCTCGTAAATTAGACATAAAATGAGATATTTGATTTCCCTCACTACTGTTACTAAAGAATGGGAAAACCAAAATTGCACATCTTTCTCATCCTCACTGAGCTTTGTGCCTGCAGCAGGGATGCATTATAACTTATTTTTCTTATAATCTACAAAATTAATGTGAAGAAGCTGAAGAGACTGGGACTGTGGAGGAATTGCTTGTTTCTGACAGTAAATTAATTTTGTGATGGCTTGTTGCTCTGGACAGATCTCTTTTTCATCTGCACTGAAGATTAGACTTCAGAATTTTTTCACTGTCTCGTGAAATGTCACTGAACAGATGGTGCTTTTCACTGTTTTCTTGATTAGAACCCAATCTGTCAAAGTGCTTACACACATGCTTAACTTAAGCACAGCAGCATTCCCATTTGTATCAGTTTTATAATCAATGTTTTTGTAGATTTTAGGTTTAAAATAATCCTAGCAGCTAAGGGACATTTTCTCTAAAATTTAGCATTCACATCTTAGTTAACTAAAAGACTTATTTAAACCTCTGATTGCAAAGAAGCCATTGTCAGAATCGTTTATTTGCAGTACGCTTTGTTGTGGATGACTAGCAACAGGCTAACACAATAACATAAGAAAGACCTGCATGAAATCCAAATTAATAATTACAACAGTCCCTTCATCATAAATATGGAGTTTTAAATAAAAATATGTAAAGTTTGGGGGTTTTTCTCTGTAAAAAAACATAGTGTTTGGCGTTGTATCCTCAGATAACTCTCATCAGCTCACATACACGGAGCGTTAAGTACATTGCTGAAACGGAATATTTTCCTGCTCTCCTCAGCAGGAGACAGTAAGCACTAGAAACCTCTTCCTGCTACCACATTTGAAGTGCTGATTACATCATTTATGAGTATGCAAAGAACGGAGAGGTATGTGTAGTGTCTTAAAACTTATGTGGAAGAAGAAATTCCATCCTGACAGAAAGGTCAGCTTCTGAATCCCCTTATCTGAACCTTGTAGGTTCAAAGCCATACTTCTTATTTTGTAAGGGCTTGTTCTTTGCACTAACCTAGAAGTTAAGTGTCTCTTCTGAGAACTACTGAACAATACAGTTGAAGGGTGCAGAAGGAAAACAGTTTAGTTAGCCCGACTTCAGGTAGAAGACTGTCCTTGTATTTTGTCCAAACAGCAATACTATAGATTTACTAAATGATTTTGGATTAAATATCATTTCCTGCAGTTGATCAATGAACAAGCATGAAAAAACCCACAGTCATCCTTCGATTATTTTGTATCATGTGATATTTCATTGAACATTGCAAATACCGTCCTATCTGTTTCTTGGATTTCTAGCATTTCTTTCTGATGTGTTTGGCTTGTGTGTTTGAGATTTTTTGATTCACCTTTCTTTTCATACATAAAAGTCGAGACATCTTTTGAAACCATTCAAGACATCTTTTGAAACTAACACATTAAGGTATGAAGCCATGGTCTTAATATGGACCCACAACTCATGATACTACATACAAAGATAATCCAGAGCTGAAACATTAAATTAGCTCCTAAAATCAGGAAGACCACATTTCTAACATCTATTTTCATAACAGCTGTGAAAATAAAGTCTAACTTCACCTCAAACTAATTTCATCTTAAACATTTGTCAAATTCTCTTCTTCATTTGGTATATCAGATTAGTTTAGATTATAAATTTAAATGATCTGCTCCAACACTAGATCATCTTCTTCAATATATTATTTATTTTTTCTTCCCTCGGATTACACAACTTGGAAAGAATTGTTTCTGATGAAAAAACCCATTTACAGCAGCAATAAACAGTCACAGATCCATAGTTTATGGGGGAAAAAAAGGAATGCAATAGTGAAATTATTTTACTTCAGGGCAGGTTTATCAGATAATTTCTTTGCATTGGATGCCAGTTCATCCATTAAAATGTATATATTATAAGCTGGATTGTTTTATTATAACAATAAAATTAATTCTCTCCTATCTAGTGTTAACCAAAATATCATGAAACATCAAATGTATGAAACACCAAAATAACATGAAACACCAACTCATGGCATTGAAATGACGCCTGTGTTTTTTACAAAATAAACACAATTGAGACGTTCTGCTCCTGGTCCTTCCACAGTATTTATTTCAAAATAATCTCTTCATTGTCACTTTATCCTTCATGTCATACTACTTATTTGGCTTTCAGTTTATTGTCTGTAGCCATATATTTTGATACTAAGCTTGTTGAGATAAGGAATATGCTGTTACTGTGCTTTTTCATTATAAGCACAAAGTGCCCATTACATCGTGGCTTGCATCTCTGCAAACAGGTAGAAGTGAAGTACACACAACTGTTACATGAAATTAACAAAAGTGATTACATACAGAAAATGTGCAAAAATGCTGTTTCAGTTGCATTAACTGTCCTAATTTGAAAAGTCCCAACCTGCTGTAGTTCTATCCTTATGCCCAAACATCGCATGACGTAAGGTTGTATTTAATGTACATCTAAAGAAGACTTACAACAGACACTTAGGATTTCAAAAAAATACTGAGTTTTTGACAATTTCTACTAATCAAATCTGACAAATGCTGGGTCCTAATTTTCCTTCGAGCAGGCTTAAATATGCTCAAATTCATTAGCATTAACAAAATTTCATCTGCATCCTCAGGCTTAGTGATGTTTAATAGCTAAGTGCTTCAGAAGTTTCCTTCTGTTCTCATTCCCTCAAGTTTTTCTGTACTCTCATCCTTGAAGAATCCCTCCTTGTTTTTTTTTCTGAGTCAACTCTGTCAGGTGTCTGCTGTGTTCATTTAGAAACTTTATGTACGTGAAATGTGGAAAATTCCCTAATATTCTTTACTGCACAGAAAAGAAAACCATGGCAGAGGCTGAGGGAGCTGGGCTTGTTCAGCCTGGAGAAGAGAAGGCTGCGGAGGGACCTCACTGCAGCCTTCAAGTACCTGAAGGAAGCAGAGAAACAGGAGAGGAATAAACTTTTTAAAAGGGTATATAAAGGCAGGACAAGAGGGAATGGACTAAAGCTAAAGGAGGGAAGGTTTAGATTAGATATTAGAAGGAGGTTTTTTACAGAGTGAGTGGTGAGGTGCTGGAACAGGCTGCCTGGAGAGTGGGTGCATGCCCCAACCCTGGGGGTGTTCAGTGCCAGGTTGGATGGGTCCCTGGGCAACCTTGTATAGCTCCAGGCCTGGAGGTTGGTGGCTCTGCCTGTGGCAGGGTTTGAACTGTACGATCCTTGGGGTCCCTTCCAACCCAGACCATTCTGTAATTCTATATTCTATGGTAGAAAATGTTCATCTTAGATGAACTGAATCTAAATTTGGATTCCATGAGAATTTATCTGTCAAAGGAGCGTGTCTTTACTGAGTATTTATCACCTTCAATGAATGATGGGATTATTCCAGTTCAAGTAGGGATGTATTTTGGTGGTGTAAGCAGCTAAAGATTACCAATAGAACCATACCCCCCCTTTTTCCTTTCTCTCAGGCACCATAAAACCTCATCCCCATGACACCCGTGCAAGAAAGTTAATTCCACTCGTCAGGAACAAATGCACACCTTGTTTATCTCGAAGTGGTTTATCTTGAAGCATGTAGCCCAAGTTCTCTGCACATGTGCCCAGGCCCAGGGTCAACTGAAGGAAAAATTATAGGGGTGCTTGAACCCTCCTGGTGGGGCTCGGATGGTCTTGAACTTTCAGGGACCCTCTGGAGATGGTATTGGACATGCGTCCCACCACTGGGTGGAAGGTGTGGCTATTACCAGTGTTGTGCCATCACAACACTGTAAAAAGGCAAGACCAACAGAGACGTGGAGGAAGGAATGTTCTCCCACCAGACCTGAAGACATTAGACTGATGGGATGCCACAGACCCATTGTGGTAGCTATCGCAATCCCTCTCTCTCTCTCCCTCCCCCCATCCTCCTCTCTCTTTTCCTCTCTTTTCCCTTTTTCTTCCCCTCCTTGCTCACTCGTGAGCCAAATAAAGTCGGTTGGCACTTGACTTTGTTTTGAGTCTTTTGAGCCTGTTCTGAAGAAATGCAAAGACCTGGTAATGATAAAACACCTGATTGAGCCCAGCCATTCCCGACCACCTAGAGCAATCTGAGGTCAGTTGGAACGCAAGTGGGGTTAACCTCTCCCAAATTAATCTATCTAGTTGCAGATTGTCACAGGTGATGAATTATCAAGTTCTATTTCAAATATCTCTGCCCAGTTTCAGTATGTACTCCAGGCATGGAAATGTCAAAATTTTTCACTATAAAGGCAACAGAAATTTTACAAATGAATTGAAAAAGTGATTTTTCTTTTAGATTTGTTATAAGAAGCATTTAAACTTGAGAAACAATCATCATCATCATCATCAGATAGCACTGAGGTGAATAAAATTTCAACACACTAAAGTTTTCAACCATTAAGACCAGGAGCTGGCAGAGTTCATTTTCTTCTCCACCTTGACTACAGCCAGCGTGGGATCTCTTTGTTTGGATGATGCAGACTGCTGTGGAACATTTTTACTAGGGAATCTTAGTAATAATACTAATACTAATATCACTAATATGATACTCTTTGCCTAGGTACCACTCCTACAAAATGTTTTGAAATTGTTAAAAAATGTTCACTGAGTTAATTTAGTCATTGACTCTGGGCTCCATTGGTTATGTTGCTCAGGAATGGAGAGTAATGTGCAGTTATGCAGCACAAAAAACAGCTCAGATTGGGTCACTGTCATACTTGCACTGCTTCTTGCAAGGCTTGTCCTCTGTTGGTTCAGGTGGTTCCTGCTAGAGTTATTCCTGTAACATGTGACTCCAATCCTGGGTTACAATGATTTTAAGTGTTTTCTGTTACAAGCTCCACACCTGGTACTTTTGGACCAGAACATCAGGTTTGATGATTGAACTGCAATAAACTCCTCTGCTTGCCCTTGATCTGGCTTGGACTTATCCCCAGACTGGAGTCCCTAGGGGTGTACCTGCTTGAAGTGAAGCCCTGTCTATGAGCCACAGTCTCTCCAGGGGGTCTACCTGTTGCAGCATAATCTTATCCACAGCCAGAGTCCCTTTGAGGTGAACCTGTTGCAGTATGGCTGTCTCCATGGGCCACAATACCTTCAGAGTTATACTAGCTTCAGCATGGCCTTACCACAGCCAGGAAGTTCAATCCCTTCAGAAATAAACCTGTTCTGTTATGGGCTCATCCATGGGCACACACTTTGAACTGGTCCAGCATGATCCCATGAACATCCATTGATGCTTCAAGGTATACCTGCTGCACATGGGCTTGTCCTTGGACCACAATCCGTTCAGAGACATATGTACACACAGCACAGAAATAACCATGGCCACAGATGTTTCCAGATATTCCTTCTATCGTGTGGATTTATTCATGGCCACAGATGCTTCAGGGTGTCTTGTTCCCACATGGACTCATCCACAGGTCACAGTCATAGAATCATACAATGGTTTCAATTGGAAAAGACCTTCAAGATCATCAAGTCCAACCACCTATCTAGCTCTACTAGGTCAAACACTAGACCATGTCACCAAGTACAACATCTAGGCATGGTGACTCAACCACCTCCCTGGTCAGTCTGTTCCAAAATCTAACAACCCTCCCAGTACAGCAGTACAGGAACAGCAGCGATGCCTTGGTCATCTGCCAGTCCAGGCCCATGACCTGTTATCAAAACATTCCCAGGCACAGCAGAGTTAGGATGATAAGAAATACAGCACTACCACATGCAGTGACAGCCAAAAGCAGCCACTCACAAACGCTGGACTCCAATATACAGTAAGGCAAGCAAGCCCCATCTCAAGAACAGGAAATGTGCCAAAATGCAATAACAGCTATAAATTTGATATGGTACATTCCAGTCAACTTGTTGTTATCTCAAACCCTTCAAGCCCTATATTCTGTGGCAAAATGGACGATTGTGATTTTGTCCCAGGCTGCAACTAAACACCATGCAGGTGCTCACTTGCTCATTCTCTCTTGGGATGGAGGAGAGAATTGGAAGAGAAAAAGTGAGAAAAATTGTGGGTTGAGAAAAAGACAGTTTAATAGGTAAAGCAAAAGCCACACAAAGCAAAGCAAGGAATTCATTCCCCACTTCCCAAGGCAAGCAGGAATTCAGCCATCCCCAGGGCAGCAGGGGTCTATCATACATCACAAGGACTTGCCATCATTCCTAATGCCCCTCTTCCTTCTACTTCTCCCTGAAGCTTGACATCATACAGTATGGGATAACCCTTTGGACAGTTGGGTTCAGCTCCCCAGTCCTTGTGCACCTCCAGCCCACTCACTGGTGGGGTGAGGAGCAGTAAAACCCTTGTCTCTGTGTGAGCACTGCTTGGCAAGAACAGGAACATCCCTGTGTTACCAGCACTGTTTCCAGTACAAACCCAAACCAGACCCTCATACCAGCTGTTATGAAAAAAATTAACTCTATACCAGCCCAAATCAGCACAGGGAATCATAAATAAGCATGACAATAGAAAACAAGTAATGTTAGTTCATTGTTATGAGTAGATGCATCCAAGCCCGGCCCAAAACAGCCATATGACAGCTTTCAGCATAATGGTTGAAGCCTCCTTCATCACAATGCTTGCTATAGCTATGTAGGTCCTGCTGAGAATAGATTTATCTTCAGAACCCACTTGAGTTCTTGTGAGCTGGAGCGTAAGTTACTGCTAGCTCATACTGGCCTGAAGAACAGTGAGTAGCCACACCCAATAAAGAGAACAACCTCTGTATTTGAATGGTTGGTAAAGTAGGCTTTGAGATGGTGAAATGTGATTGCAATAGAGTCCACACAAAAGGAACTGTTGCATTGAACACGTCAGCTACCTATGGAGAAAAAGCCAGGAGAGACCACAAATGTTAGAAGGAAAGACAAAATTAGAAAATTTTATAAATGATGATTCCTTCAGTGGATCACACTCTCACTACTAAATACCAGTAGAGAGAAAAACACTTTTAATGGAAGCTGAACTGAAAGTCATACTTTATCTCCAGAGGAAAAAAACAGACTTCTGTCAAGTATTTAATCGTTATACCTTTTGTGTTTAATGGTATGTTGATGTATCCATACACATGCCTGAAGATCTGGCAAGTGATGAAGAGACATCAAGGTATGCATTAAACAACAGAGAAACTTAATGTTCTTTTTTTCTTAATCATAAAATTACTAAAACACAAATTTTCAGTTTAATTCTTCTAGATGCTAGAAAATCAAAATTTGATTTTAGATCTGCCTTGAGAAAAGCTTGTGAATAATCAAGAAGGTTGAAGAATGCACTGAAAAATGTGGTTAACACGGGAAATTCTAGTAAATTTTGTAGTCTTTAAGGTAGCATGTCAGTTAGCATTCCACCTCACCAGCCAAAACAATCTGTCCTCACACTAAGGCTCTCTGGGGAAGGGTTAGAATTGCCTAATAGAGTCTTATGACTTAACAATGGCTTTATCTGTTTTTAAGGAACACTGTGTTGTCAGATTCCTTCCCTGAAGATGCTTGTGCATGCTGAATGGGGAAGGAACACCTCAGAGGAGCAGAAGCCCGTAGCTGCCACTACCTGAAGGCTATAAAACCACTCTTGCACGCATTCCACTGAAGCTAACCCTTTCTTATTGCTAAGAGTTGGCAGAGCTACTACATCAGAAAATTGCCACCAGGCGATTGTGCCATCATTTATGAATAAATATATCTATACTAAGCAACATTTTAAACAGGGTAGCTTAAACTTCCCCCCCCCGCCCCAGCTATTATTTTAGTATGTCATCCTACACTTTTGCCTGAAATATATATCCTGTAGTCAATTATAAATAAAATCTGTCTTATAAATAATGTTTTACAGCTTATTGAAACCAATAAAGAACAGCACAGGATGTTTTGATGTCTTCCAAAAATGAACTATGACACATTAACATGAAATCCATTTTTTCATTTCCCATTCTAAAAGTTTACATACAGTTCTTTATTCTCACCCTTCAGTTAAACCAAAAGCTTTTGCATAATTTCTGTTTCTGCTAGTGATTTATCCAGGCATGTAGTCAACATCTAAGCAACAATAAAGCACAAATCTGAGTAATAATGACATTTCACTACCCAACATCTCAGTTATTTTGATATTGACTGTACAAGTGTAACACTGCTTACAAAACTCATCTTTGGTATTTAAAAGCAGGCTGTGATTTCTACTTTCACCCGTTGTTAATCAATTGAATAATCACGACCCAAATGCACAGAAAACATACTGTGATCATGAGTTACTTTTGTCTGTAACTAGAGAAAGCTAAATATGCAAAGTAGTACTAGATACGGCACTGTGTTTTTCCACAGTTCAAAATGGCTGCATTTTGGGTTGATTCACAATTATTTTGGGAAAGTATAAATATCATAGTACATATATAACCACATACCTACCAGAACACTTTTTTCTCCCTGAATAATTGCAAAAGAACTTTCTGAGATTCTTTTCTACTGAAAGGTTTTATTAGCATCTATTGAATAGAGTATCTTTAGTCAAATGTTCTAAATTAAAGGATTAGAAAACTCACAGGAAAGGAATTCTGAATTTAGAATTTCAAGAAGCCAAACCAGAAGTCTGACACAGGACAGAGTTTAATCTAATCATGGAAGGAAAAATTTTTTTTTAAAAATCCCTTTTTCTTGACAAATCAATCTACAGATTATTTCCTGATGCAGAGTAATTTTTAGAGATCATTCTGTTAAAAACTTTAAATTACTTATAAAGTTTAAAAGTGTCTTGTATATTACATCTTCTTTATGACAGAATATTTTCTTTTCTACTGTAATATATTAATGGCTTCCCCCTACTTGGCCTCACCCTCAATATAGAAAACCAGAGTTATACAATTTGGTTGTATGAGTTTTTAAATCTTGACCTTGACAGGCCCATGCAAACTGCATGAAGTTCAGCAAGACCAAGTGCAAGGTCCTGCATGTAGGTTGGGGCACTCTCAAGCACAACTACAGGCTGGTCAGAGAATGGACTGAGAGCAGCCCTGAGAAGGACTCAGGGGGTGCTGATCGATGACAAACTCAACATGAGCCATCAGTGTGCGCTGGCAGCTCAGAGGGCCAACTGTGTCCTGGGCTGCATCAAGAACAGTGTGGCCAGCAGGCCGAGGGAGGGGATTCTGCCCCTCTGCTGTGGTGAGACCCCACCTGGAGTACTGTGTCCACCTCTGGGGTCCCTGGTACAGGAAAGACATAGAGCTGTTGGAGCACATCCAGAGGAGGCCGCAAAGACGAGGTGGAGCGCCTCTCCTATGAAGATCAACTGAGAGAGTTGATCTCGTTCAACCTGGAGAAGAGACGGCTCCGGGGAGACTTAATTGTGGCCTACCAATACTTTAAAGGGTCCTACAGGAACATGGGAGAGGGGCTGGTCACCAGGGAATGTAGTGATAGGACAAGGGGCAATGGCTTCAAGCTGAAAGAGAGCAGGGTTAGGTTAGATATTAGGAAGAAATTCTTTACTCTGAGGGTGGTGAGGCCCTGGCACAGGTTGCCCAGAGAGGCGGTGAAAGCACCCATCCCTGGAAGTATTTAAGACCAAGTTGGATGGGGCTTTGGGCAGCCTGGTATAGTGAGGGGTGTCCTTGCCCATGGCAGGAGGGTTGGAACTAGATGATCTTTGAGGTGCCTTCCAACCCAAAGCATTCTATGATTCTATGATTCTATATTTGTATTAGTATTTACAAGACATATGGATATATCAAGGTCACTTTAACTCTGAAAGGTTTTTCAGTTTTGGGAGATCCTTGGCAACTATTACAAACTCATCCAGTGTCTCCTTTTACTCTAGACATCACAACTTGTTACCACTTTTAGTCCATTTCTCTTGTAGATATGGACACTATACTGTGTTCCTGACAAAACATTTCAAAGCCTTTTGTGGCTTTGCTTATTTGGTTCTTTGATTTAAAGAGTTTGAGGTGTTCAAATGTGGGAAGAATGTGAATTAAAAAAAAAACACTACCCAACAGATAGATCTAACTCAAAGGTTACTTTTCAAAGTATATTGAACTCTTGAATTATCCATCTTCTGGTTTTTATTTTTAAATTGCTATGTTTAGATCAATATTACTTTTTCATCACCAGTTCAGGAGTTCTCCTGTGATCTTTTTTGTCTTATTTATGGTTAGACACACTTCAGCACTTTTGCATTTTAGTATGCTTTCCTCCAAAATTGTAAAATATAGCCAAAGAGAAGACAAATGTCCTCTGGGCTTTTTATGTGATCATCCCATTGTGTTATTCCTTCTAAGGAGCAATTTGAGAGGTGACTAGTACTTCATTTGTGTGCACAAATCCATATATTGACCCCTTTAAATTATAATACTTTGTAAACTACCAGCAGTTTCTTTCTTGTTTCTCTTTCTACCACTTTTGTCTGCTGAACCAAGGCTACTTATCTTCTTAATATCCAGGGTGAATTTAACAAGCCCCAATTGCATCAGTTAGTCAGCAGAAACAAATTACGAGGTCCCTACAGGGTTCTCCAATATGCCAAAAGAAGTTCAATCCAGACAGCCTGCAAGTGCTCTTTATTAAGTCCTACAAAACCATCCTCTGCTTTCTACTGTTTTTCTTTTCATGGTGACACCAATAGTCTCCAGGCAGGAATCAGCCTCCATATGTAAGATGCTCCACAATCTCAGAGTATAACAGAGCCTTTGCCCTGGAGATCTTGGAATGCAAATGCAGGAAGTATAACTATCACTTTTAGGAAGTAATAGAGAACTGAGATGTGAATGAGGCAAGATAAATTTCCTGGGCTGTGAAGGAAGGCTGGCCTGAAACTGAGCCCAATTCCTTTTAGTTATCCAGCTGGTTTATCAGCTTTATTCTTAAACTGGACCAAATAAATAAGCTGTTTATTTGTAGAAAACGGATCAAACCAACAGGTGACTGATTGTCATTTTCTGCAGAGGAAACTGATGGGTTTGTCTTGTCAGACAGGCAAAACCTCAACTCTAAACTTCTCCATGAGCCCTCCAGCTTGCCAGTTCTGCTCTGGCTATCCTGGTGCAGTCTTCTTTCCAGCTCCAAGGGAGTGTCAGTTTTCTACAGCAATGACTCTGAGAAGTTACAAACTCATGCTCTTATTGGTACTGAACCTGAGACATGACTGAAGTGGGAGGAGAGGCCACCCAGGGCATCCAAGTGTCTCTCTCACATCCATGGTGCCTTTGTAGAGGAGAAGATAAAGTTGTTTCCTACACTGTCACATTCTCTCAGTGTAGCTACTACTTCTGTGGTAGTAGTATGCATTCATAAAAAGAGGGAGCATGACCTCTTAGATTTCTTTAGAAGTTGATCTACAGAATATTCACTTTTTTCCACACAGAAAAACCTTGATAAACAGACAGTGTTTTGCTTTTCTATGCAGTTTTCTTCCTTCCCCTCCCCCCCCTTTACCACAAACTCCAGCATATGTTATGTAAGTGTGGGTTTTTAGTTCAATACAAAGTGAAAATGGAACCTAAACATGATTTTCATGAATCCCTACCATGGTTTGATTATAAGATTTTTTTTTGTTCAGATCAACTCTTCATTAAAAACCCCCAAATAAATGCAAAACCAAACCTGCTGTGCACGTTGGGATTTTCCCTTGTTTTTTTAATATACTACTAGAGCTTAAGGAGTAGATCAAGACATTTAAAACCAATTACTTTTATTAACTCTGATGCAGAAAAAAATATTTTCTTCCCATAATGTGAGAAAAACTGTTTCTATTTTGCCTTCAATTGGCTTTCACAGGATAAAACCTCAGGACCTTAACTAGACCTCAGGATAAGATACTCCAGACCAAAACAAGTATACTAGTGTCCTGACTCCAAGACCAAAAATTGAACATCACGATCATTAGAGAACATTTTCATTAGTAAATGCTTTATGTCCTGAATTGAAATAATGTTATAGCTCTTAAAAATGTAAACTCATCACTGAGGTAGCTGTTTTAATGCCTGAAACAACTAAAACTATTTTACTTAAAATTTATCATTTTATATTCGAGTAACAGTAAATTATTTTTATAATACAATCTGTTTTAATCAACTTAAATAATATCCTTTCTTGAAGAATATAATAGTCTTTTAAAAAATTGTGCCAGCAAATACTACAATTTAATAGCAAAGTGTTTTTTTCTAGACAAGTATTTTGCTATTACTTGTTTTAGATATTTTTACTTTAAATTATGCTGAATGAGCCGTTGCTTTTTTGTTACGAACTGAAAGGCCCAGCTGACCTTTTGAATGCTGTTCTTTATTGATCAGAATGAAAGGGGTTTTATCAGATCACTTCAAAATATAAAAAAAAAAATTAAAAAAAAATATCTGGTTTGAATTGTAAATATGGGCCAAGTGTGAGGAGGTTTTTGCTTTATCTAATGATGTTCCAGCCTTTGTGAGAGTATAATATTTACAGAAATATTTGACTAGACAAATTACAAGGCAATATGTAAACTTTCTTGAGTATGATAGTTTAGAAAAGAAATCGTAAGCTGAGGGAAGCAGATGACAACTTTCTACAACTATAAATTACAGGCTTTTGTTTATTTCTATTTAGCATTTCCACTGCAGTCTGCATACTGATGATGTGAATTGGATGGAGAGATGTTGACTAATCTGTAAACACTTTAATTGGCTTCTGAAATGTAGCAGAATTGTATGCCAGGGTTTTATCCACAATTAAGTCAAGTTTTATGAACTTAATTCCTCACTATTGTTTGCTGCCAAAATAAAATTATCAAAGCCTTTGCTTGTTGACATGCCACGAACAATTACAGGGTTGTTTATGAGTACTAGTTTGGAATTTTGTGATGAAACAGCCTGTGCTGAAAGTGCTGGTTTGGAGCATCATGACGCATATTGACAGCAATCTCTTTGGGAAAGTGTCTTAGGTTTGAGCTGCAATTTTGAATATGTGAAAGGGATGCATGGACAGAGAAACATGTGAGCACCCTGTGTGCACTCCCAAAAGAGGCCATCTACCACATTGTGCACTGTACCAACCAGAAATCTTTTGATTACATTATAAGCATGTTAGTTTACTCCGTTATTGCATTGTGAGAAGCAAGCATAGAAGTTCAAAGTCAGAAGAAATGAAAGATCATGGGAGGTTTCCTCGTACTTTCTGTCTGCTGTAGAGAATCATGGTGCAGATGCAGCCAGTGCCTTTCTCATATGCACCTGGTAGTGGGTTCCTTTGCATTAATTGCAAGACGAACAACAATCTCCATTCTGATGCAGGCCTTAAGGTTTTTAGAAGTCTGTTTTCATCAGTTATATCTCAGTGAGTTACAGCAACGTTTGCCCAATATCCAATGAAATTCATTCTTAAATTCAAATTTGGAGAGGCAGGTTCCTGTTCAAGCTGATCATATGTTCACAGGTGTAATTACTTAGGTGTGATATTTAGTTAAAAATAACAGGTGTGTATTAATATGGCAACCTAAGACAACTATAGTAAAATGAAAAGGCGAAAAATTAGGCTTATAAGATTAGGCATCTGCCTCTTTCAGCACCCATCCATCCCTCCTCCAGATTGTTTTTGCCATTTTGCCATATGTTCCTCTCTTTTCTGTTTGCTTACAAGGGTGGCTACTTTACAAGAGACAAAATCATCTACAAAGTTTATTTTGAAGAAAATGGCTAAATAACCAAACGAATTCTATACTGATTTTGATTTTATTATGAGAAATTTAAATTGAACCTGTCAAGATTTGTAAATTTTGTGTGTATGTGTTTGATAAACAGCATTTCTTCTAAGATATCAAGCATGGCAACAATTGCTAAATATACCTCAAGAACTTCACTGCAGATACTCAGTATATAACTAAGTGGTCTGAATAATTACACTCAATGTCCTTTACATGCATGTCTTATATTTAGCCATTTAAATTCTGAGTATTTTAATGACATTTTAAGGCTGTATTTTATATGCTTATTTTGGATTTGGTGTCCCGTCACCCCCCCCAGGGAAGAAATATCAGAAACATTATTTAAGTGCAGTAAGGGATATTAATAACATGGACAACTTTCTTTACATTAGCTGAAAAGATGTAAAATTCCTATAGAAATATGAGATTAAGGAAAAAGGAAAAGTGAATATGCAGTATTCTTTTTCCTGTATTATTTCTTACCTATAAAGTCTACAAGAAATTCTTTTACCCAGCATGCAACTTCCGCTTTCTGCTTTTTATCCCTTAGATGAATTTAAAGTATTTGAAAAAATGATATTCTATAAAAGAAGAAAAAAAACTCAAAACATAACAAAAACCCAAACCAAAACCAAACACATATTTGCAATCTTCATGGACAGTTGGCAGCGTTATGCAAGCCACTTATGATGATTTGGTGTTTTGCCATATTTTTGCATTTTCTTTACTTTTTTTTTCATCACTTGGCTTTTCTTGCTTTCTTTTTAATTCAGCTCCCTATTCTTACTCTATATTGTTCTTTACTTGGACAGTCATTTAACCTCTAATGAGTTCCTAGTATGTCTCACCTTCTTTAATTCCTTGTTAGGAGACATCTGTGTGAAGACACTGAAATTTTTACCTACTAAAAGGCAGAAAGTTTCAACTCTTTTAGGAAAAAAATGCTCCCATACTTTTGAACTGATCAGATTTTTTTTTTTTTTAACACCAAAAGTACTGCTCAAAGTACTTCTTACTTATCCTAGAAATCATTATAGCAACCAGGACTGGCTTAATACTCCCCGTGTCTGTCACGGAGCTTTTCTTTGGAAGAGGAGATGAGATGCATATTTTTAAACCTTTCCAAAATTCCTTTTTGCACAAATGCTGATATTGCTCTGTTGGGATATAGAAGATGATGGATATAAAACCCCAAAACAAGGAGATGCTGTCTTGAGCTTCTGGTTGCACAATTAATTGCTGCAATTTTCTCTGATCACCTATCACTAATAAAATTATCTCCTGCCTAAAATTTGAAGATTATTTTCTTTCAGGTTAGTGCGAGGGTCCATCTTTGAAGAATTCAAAAGTTTTCTGTTCTACAAATGACAAAAGTGGCCACTATTTTTTCCCCTAATGTGTAAAACTTGATTTTTGCTAAAGCACATTGTAAATCATTACAAAACTGCACTGCATTGAAATCTCCTCTATTATTAAGCTCTGTCACCCAGTTAGCTGACTAAAATTAGTATGGATTGATTTGTGAGGCTAATTATCCTTGTAAGGGACTTGTTTGAATTGTGACATCTCTTAATCCCTAAGCAGCCTGAAAGAGGCTGATCCATGCTAGAGAGACATAGTGTTCAAAGTGTGAGTTAATTGCACACAGGTATTGCTCCCTCCCATAAAGCCCATATTTCTGGTATTTGCTAATATATTCAGGAACATTAAAGACTGCTATTTTTAAGCTCTCTCTGTGTCTCACCAGATACCCAGTGCACGGGCACTGATGGGAATGCAGCGATTTAGTGCAGCATCTGACCTGTCACTATGCATTCCTATTGCTGGCTGTTGAGTCCCTAACTCTGGATGTTTTAAGCATCTTCAGCAGCAGGATTTTTCTTTGCCATAATCCTGTTCTTGGGCAGAATACAAGGAGGAGTGGCTTGAGAGCTCTCTAGAAGAGAGAGAGACATAGGGATGTTGATCAACAGGTGGCTGAACATGAGCCAGCAGTGTGCCCAGATGGCCAAGATGGCCAATGGCATCATGGCCTGCATCAGGAACAGCGTGGTCAGCAGGAGCAGGGGAGTGATCCTTCTTCTGTACTCAACACTTGTGAGACCGCAGCTGGAGTAATCTGTTCAGTTTTGGGTCCCTCACTACAAGAAGGACATTGAGATGCTTGACCATGTCCAGTGAAGGACTACAAAGATGGTGAAGGGTTTAGAAGACTTTATTTTATGATGAGTGGCTGAGGAAGCTGGGATTATTTAGTCTAGAGAAAAGAAGACTGAGGGGAGACCTCATCCCTCTCTACAACTACCTAAAATGTGGTCGTAGTGAAGTGGAGGTTGGTCTCTTCTCCCTGGTAGCTAGTGAGAGGACAAGGGGAAACGGTCTTGAAGTTACATCAGGGGAGGTTTAGGTTGGATATCAGGAAAAATTCCTTTACTGAAAGGGTTGCTCAAGGAGGTGGTAGATTCACCACCTCTGGAGATGTTCAAAAGAAAAGAAGATGTTGTACTTGATGACATGGTCTAGTGTCGGAACCTAGCAGGGCTGGATGATCTTGAAGGTCTTTTCCAACTGAAACCATTCTATGGCTCCATATGCACCACATACATGTGCAAATAAGTATGTATTGTATTTTATTTACTTTTATACCACTTACGTATGTCTTATGATGACTGCTTCAGGCAGTACACAATAACACTCTTCTTCATATTTTACACTAAATCTTAGCTTTATAATTAACGTTTGACAGCACAAGCTATAAAACCCCCCAATTATTTAAATTTTAAGTGATGTAACGTGCATGCTTACCAAAACACTTACAAACATGTGAGTATTTATTCAAGCTTCCAAAAAAGTAAAAGCTAGCACATATTTTAGCCAAAGACAACTGATATTTGTATAAAATATAAAATTATTTTATTGCATAAGTGATTTGTGGGCTTGAATTATGTGGAAGATAAATGAAGGTACTGTGGAGAATCCCATCTTTCAGACATCATTGATCATTACAGGGCTGCTTAAATAGCATGCGAATTTCAAATCTAATGGCAATAAACAGAAACTATAGGCAAAACAGAAGAACAAAAGATTTTTTACATTTCAGTCATGAGGACTTAGAGATGATAAATGAAGTATGGGCAGGCTGAGGGAAATGCTTTAGGAGGATCTGAATGATGGTCCTCAGAGTAGCAGTTTGCAGCGTCCTATTAGTAACCGCTACTTGATGAAGCAAGCTGGAGCATGGCAGTTTATAGAGCAGCCAATATTCTCTCTTCCTTCCTGTGCTAGAAAGGACAGCAATGTGCTGCTCCTTCTTCTCCCAGCTGGCCATATCTCCTACTGGTCGTCTGTCCTGCATTTTTGAATCTGATGGTGCAATTATTTTTATTTTTTTTTTTTAGAAAAGCACCCACTTGTTGTGAATTGTATGTTAAGTTTGCAGACGACCCCAGAACATTTGTAATTCAACCCAACTTGTAGACTTCTGTCTGTTAAGGTTTCTCCCCTTCCCAGCACAGCTATTTTGAAAAGTAATAGGTAAATAAACTTTCTAAATGTGAATTATTGTAACCATAAGTTATTGTCTGCATTAGTAGGAAAAAAACCCAACCCTCTTGATTTTGAAATGCAAGCAAAATAATATACCAAATGCACATTTTATTTATCAGGGAACAATTTATAAGGGAAGAAAAGTATATTTCTATTACTTATGCTATAAATGGGACTATGAAGTATGTTATACCTGTGTTTGTAATTAGAGGATTAAAAGGTGGAGTCTTGGTTTAGAACTGTATGTCTTGTAAAGCAATGGATGCTGCCAAGTAGTTGTTCTAAATCACAAAATGTCCACTGCTCATGTTTTCAGAAGAAACTGGCACTCTGAGAAACAGCTAATACTTGGGGAGAGTTTTACAAATCACACCTCCCCGGTAAAACAACTAACCAAAACTCAACAACCAACTGACCAAAAAAGTAAAAAGGAATTTTAATAATAAACTGCTAATAAAATAAAAAGTTAGGAATATTAATTATTTATTCTAAAAGAATAACAAAATTAGTATATCAAGGTTTTGTTAGATGCTTATAGAATTTTTACATGTGTTTGGTAGTAAGGAAATAGGAAAAATGCACATTTTAGTTTAAATAGACACACTTGAGCAATGTTAATAAGTTCAAAGAATGCTTTTATAGCAAGCATCTGTGAAAACAATAACTTTCTATTTCCTTGGGACTCATATAGAGAATCCAAAAGATTGCATGTAATTCCTACAATTTCTATGCACTACATTTTCCTTTGCACTGATTTCTGCATCTGACTGCTGGATGATTTCCAGCTTTAAGGACAGTTCTCTGTAAAATTTCACCTCATGGTTTGAAGCCATTAGTGTAGTGGCTCAAGAGGAGATGGACAGGTGTTAATGGTAGTCAGACCGGTGTAGAGGGTACATGTAATTTCATCTCTATGATCAGATCATCTTTGTCAGACTTTATCCAGATAAGCACATAGCAGTAAAGCATTCTCAAGCATATAATGACAACATAACATGTTGAATTGTTCTTTTTGCCACTCTCCAAAAGCATCAAAGAAATGTGGGTATTTTGTTTGCTTGGGGTTTTTCTGGGTTTTTTTGTTTGGTTTTTTTTTGGTTTGGTTTTGGTTTTTTCTTACGGAAACTTTGCTAGCTTTTCCTGGAAAGTTTGATCTATTTTTATCTATTTTTTTCTAGTGTTAACAAATACGTGATCTCTGACAGAGTCTATATTTTTTATTTTGCTTTTATTTTTCTTGGGAAAACAATATATGGATGTTTTTGAAAAAAAAAAGAAAAAAAAAAGAAAGAAAAACAATCACAGAAAAAGCAGTATAAATCTACCTGACATTCAAAATATTTTTAGGATATATTCATGAGGTTAAATGGAACACCTTAGGTCTTGAAATTCAAATTAATAAAGGCTAGTTATCTTGTAAGTTTCAAAACATTTTTATTGGTTTTGACAGTGCAATTCAGCATGTGATTGCACTCTGATATTTCCAAATACTGCCATCTGCACTGAGCTCTGAAGATTATAGCTTCATAAATGATCATGAATGTTATCCAGATAAAGTGGCTGGAAAAAAGTGCTTATGCCCAAAAGAAAGTTTGCTCCATCGGGGACAAGGAATATATTAGATATTGGTGTTAATTTACTACAGTTCATGTTTCCTGATATTCAGCAAGACCTCAGATCCTACAATGAAATTTGCTTGTCATTTTCAATCCAGCTTGGCAGGCAGCCTTTTCTTTCTTGATGACATATTTTTGTTTCCTAGGACTCCTGCTTTATTCATGTGCGGGAGGGGGATGAATAAGATAAATGGGAGAGAAAAGAATGTTTACGCTTAAACTCTGGGTTGTAGCACATGATAGATGGGCCCTTTTCCCGGATCTGACAGACCTCTGGTCCAGCTAAAAACTTTAAAACAATTGTATCTCTAGTACTTAAAAGATGCCTGCCTCTGATTCTTCAAATTTAACTTAAGACATCTTCAATTCTGTGTGTGGATAGTTTTCTACTGAGGGTTTATATATAATATATCCCTTATTAGTACTTTTCTCATAAAACAAAACCTGTTAAGTGGTATCCAGTTGCTCTCTTAGAAAAACCCTAAAAAATCTTTGAGAAAATCACAAAGCATTATAGAAACAGTAGCAACAGATCTTTAAGGGAAGATAAAATAAGATCTCTGTACATGCTTGAAATGGCAGAAGCAGGCAATTTCTTGCTGACGTATTTAAAAATAGCAAATTAAAGCTTTTTGTGGCTTTTAATACTCATTTTTCTTTCCTATTCTTCTGGTCCAACAATCAGCAGCGAGATAAAAACACTAATTAGGAGTAGGTGTGCATTTGAAATGCAAGCTTTCCCACACAGTTTATGCTTAAAATTTTCATCATTCCTCCAAGACCTGAACATATCAAATTTACTAAAAGCAGGGTGATGTTTAGGCTGAAGACTGTAGTTAGAAATATAGTTGTGATTGTGAACCAGATCCTAAAATAGAAACTAAATTCCTAATACAAGATGCAGCAGAACTTCAGATTCTCAACTCTAAAAATTCTATTAAAAACCTAGTGATTGCTGTACACTAAATGCTTGAAATAACTCATATGATGTCCTGTAGGTTAGTATAACCTAGCCTTTTTGGAAATCAAGAACTAATTCTGACTGGGGTTAAGTATCAGCAAAAAAAACCCCTCACCCTATAGGGTTTCCTGTAGGCAGGACAAAAAAGGTAAAAGTAAATTTTAATATTTTAGAGAGTTTTTTGAGTAGGAAATGACTACTTTTCTGCTCTGCACTGTCTCAATAAGCCATCTACACTTTGGGTAACGCACTCTAGTGGAAGGTGTCTATGCGTGAGGCAGGGGATTAGAAGCAGATGATCTCTGAGGTCCCTTACATCCCAAACCCAAATTCTAGGATTACATGCTTCTATGATCCTGTACTTCTTATGGCACCTGAAACAGCTGTGAGTGCTTAGTTTTAGGGTTTGAACTCATGCAAAAGATGAGTGAGATATTCAACCTCCTTACTATATAAATTTATTACTTATCTTATGGATAAGATCTGGCTTAGTTCAAAGGGGATAAAAAATCCCCAAGCATGTTTAAGATGCCTAAAATTATCTTCTTCTGTTGCCAATATATGACTGAAATCCATAAACACTCTCTCTCTCTTGAACCTAGACATCATAGGCTAAGGAAAAGTGAATAAGTCTCCAGACCTCTGTTGCCAGGTTTTCCCAAGTAACAAGCACCAACCTTTCTTACTGTGCAATGCAGATACACACACACATATTATTGCATAGTAAGAATCAATTCTGAGGTCATCTAGAAACTTTCAAGGAATGAAGTGGATTGGGTGCTATTTAGGACAGAATTTCCATCCTGAGTTGCTCTTTCTTTGTAATGTCAGACTGCTCTAAATCAAGTAGCCATCTAATGTTATGTTGTTATGTTATGTTATGTTATGTTATGTTATGTTATGTTATGTTATGTTATGTTATGTTATGTTATGTTATGTTATGCTATGGTATGTTATGTTTTGTTATGTTATGTTATGTTATGTTATGTTATGTTATGTTATGTTATGTTATGTTATGTTATGTTATGTTATGTTATGTTATGTTATGTCCTATCACATCATATTATATTATATTATGTTATATAAAATAATTCTACAGCAAAAATGCAACAGTAGAGATGGTCTGAAAGGTAAAGGCCTGTTTACTTTTCTCTTCCCCTCTCTGCAGGAAAGGACTTTGTTTGGAACAGATGGGGTATTGAGTGTTCTCGCACCTGAGATTCCCTGCCGCTACCATAAATGTGCAGGGAATTATGCACATCATTTCCTATGCATCTCCTTTCCCTAAGCTGTGTTCAGCTGGACCCTGTACTCTCTGCCCTTCACTCTCTTGGACAATAAAATCTTCCTGAACATATGCTGAGGAGAAAAGAATTAACCTGTAGGAAAAAAACAAAACCCTTGATCTATCAATGCAGATAATTAATCTTAAGCATTTCTAATTCAAAGAACACCTTCCTTGAAAACTCTGTGCCTGAGGTGACTGCATCTGTCTTGCTTAACCTCACACTAGGAAGACTTAGGAAAATAAATCACTTTATAATGAACAGTGTCGCTGCTTATATTTAAACAAATACTTGGCCAAATCTCTCTTTCAGTATCTCTTTTGTCAGTAAGGTCACATGGCATTAAATGCCCTGCAGGTAGCAGGCATTGCTGCACACTGTCACCAGAAAGCCAGAAGTCTGAAACTGTCATGTCGCCGGTATGACCTCTGGGGAGGTGATTTGGTTTTTGCATTCCCTTGGAGTAACTGCTGTCCTTGATATCGATCTCCAAGGAAAGGCATTTCCTGCCTGACATAACAAAATCATATATGATTATTTCATTCCTTCCCAGAGTTCATGCTCAGTGATAAGTGAACTTGCTTTGAAAGACCAACAGGTTAACAGTGACAACAGTAAGATGGATCATTGCTCTGCTGTTCTGCCTCTATCACCCTGACCAGAGATTTCTAAAACGTTCTCAATGCAGGTTTTTAATTATTTTTTTCTTTATTTTTATTTCACTAAAACTTTTATTTTCTTTTGGTTCTATATGGCACACACAAAGAACAGGTTACTAGCCAGACCAAATAAAAGACTTTTCAGTGCAGTCTTTTTTTTTGCTATTGCATCCATGTCACCTGTTAGTTTTACTACTTTATACACGATTTTACTTAAGTTAATGCATTCTTTATCTCTTGAAAGGTACACATGACTAATCCAAAATATCCCCAATTTATTTTGCTTTCCTGAAGTGTATAAAGCTGAATACCTGAGGTGCAAATTCAAGATAAAACTTGTTCTGTCTCCTGCAGATTACTTGGCATTAGGTCCCACTTAATTATATTGTTTATTTGTTTGTTTGCTTGTTTTTAATTTAACAACAAAATTGTTATTCTCTTCAATGCAATTATAGGTTGCCCATTGAGATTAACAGGACAACTAAATTATGCAGTTATTTTCTGACATTTAAAATTTTGACAGATTTTTATTTGAATACAAAGCCATAACCTTTGATTTGCAGTCTATGAAGTGCCTTTGGCAAACTGCTTACAAAAAGAAGAAAGAAAAGGGCTTACAAGTCTGAAAATGTCTGCATGAGTCCAAAACATTATGTTTATTTATACTCACAGACGTATTTGTTTTTATTCTGAATGCTTTTTTTTTCTAGCCAGAAGTTCTTTGCAGTTATTAGAAATTTATTTTCCAAAAGCTGGGTTCATCAGATATCAGAAGCAGTTGGAAGCAGTATTTCTTTCTTAAAGGAGACTCCTTGAGGAATAGAGTGAAGTAAGTGTTGGTAGGATATACATCTGTTGAGGAAAAATATTTTATAGGAACATAAAAACCATAGATCTATGAATAAATATTCTGAGTAATATTGTTCTCAACCTCAACCTGACTGCAAACAATGGGGAAGGTAACACCTGGCACTCCGTGCAAAGAAATATCTTGATATATATGGCTTTCGTCATCAATTACACTCATTTTCTTTACAATAAGGTACTTAAAAGGATTGTCATTGTTACTGAAATTCTTGACTGAGAGGAAGCTGTAGTGGCTTAAACTCAGGACTATACATCAGTAAAATGACTGTACAGAGCTATAACACTCCGTTTTTACCAGACAGCCCTTGAAGTGATACAGGGAAGTTACGAGGACAAGCCATACACTTCACAGTGCAATCTTATGCTTTCAGTTAGAAGTACAGCACCACCATCATTCATTATCCCCAGTTGTCATGGTGGAGTTGTTATTACTGCATTACTAAACAGATATTTTATTTTTTGTTCCTTTTTCTTTGCAGATATGTCAAGATTTTTATCCGATATCTGATCCCTACCAAGCAAGTCCTTTCACGCCTACGATCTTCAACTGATGTTACTGTCACTGTATAAAACTGTTTGTCCTCCAAGTTCAGTACAAAAGTCGTGTTATCACTTCTTTTATACTCAAACACTATTGAATTTTTGTGTTTGGCCCAGCATGAGATCTAATAATAAATGCAGTAAATGCTAGCGGAACAGCAGCAGTTTGAGGGATAACTGTAGGCCTGGCTGAAATAAATGTGAAAGCACTGATGAAAAAGACATTCTACCATATATGCATGCTGAAGAACACAACCTGAATTAAGTATACTGCCCACTCAATGAGAGATAAGTAATCAAGATCACAATTATCTTGTCTGGACAGTGTCGTGTTATAATGCAAATAAGTAAAAAATAATAGTTAATAAAAGTAAAAATTTGTCCTAATTCTGCTCTATAAAGATTATTAATATTTCCAGGAATAACATTATTCTAAATTGGTGAGATTTTCTAAAAAATTGAGAAAATCCCACTTTGTACAAACTATGTGGTTCATATGGTATGATTTTCTTGTTTTCAGAGGAGATGAGGAAGTTTTATAAGCAGAGGTATTCTGCAGGAGTTCATTCACTCTGGGTCCCTCATGTTTTCCCAGGTCAAACTGGCTGTATGAAGTGGATGAAAAGTGGTAACTCTTTTAAGTAACACAATTATGTGTTATACGTTTTCGCTTTCAGATTTGTATCACTTCCTTCTTCCTACCAAAAAGCTGATTCAAAAATGTCCACTGGAACAGGCTGCCCGGCGGTTTGTGGAGTCTCTTTCTCTGGAGATATTCAAGACCCATCTGGACACTGACCTGTGCAACCTGTCCTAGGGAACCTGCTTTGAAAGAGGGGTTAGACTCGAACACTGGAGGTCCCGTCCAACCCCTACAATTCTGTGATTTTGTGATTTAACTGAACTTTGCCTGGTTCCTAGTTTCAAAACTCAATGTATAACTCATGCAGTTTTGACTGGGGGCGGAGGAGACATACCCATGTGCTGAGAAATACAGAAAATGTTATTTTGTTCAGTGCACATCCTGATTAATGCAGATGTACCTTTTCAACATTAGCTGTAATCCGCCAGTCTGCAAAGATGCTCTATGCCTTCTCTACCAGCACCCAGCTATGCAAAACTGTGACAGTCATGGATACCTGTGTTCCTTGACAGTGAATTACCTGACAAAATCCAATCATCAAGTGACGTCACTTCATACCAGTCTGCTAACATGTCATAGCGCAGATTTGTGTTTGCCTCCAGCACACCTTAAATATTGTCCTCTGTCCAAAAGTAGGAACACCAAAATGCCATTACTAGGTTATAAATTTGTCAGAGGACTGCCTGAAGGACTAAAACTCAGGTGAACCAAAGTACATAAAAACATGTGCAGATAGTGAAAAATGTTCAGTGATTTTGGCAACAAAAAAAGAAGCACTTGATGTTAATGGGGATTTTCCTGTTGTATTTATTAAGTAACAATTCATCTCTGAAATATTCAGTTAGTAACTATTGAGTAGCCATCCCTTGTGTTCACTGAAGGCAGAAACATAATTCATACTGAAATTTTATCAAAGGACAGCCACTGCCTAAACCAGGTATTTTAACATTTTTTCCTGTTGAGGCTTGTGACTCAATGTATCATAACTCAGAAAATATTTACTTTAGTAATTTTACATCACTAATAAGTAATTTTTTTCTTTTCTGTACTTGAATAGTGATACATATGTTTGGTAGGGCTATGTCCATTGTCTAACAAACTTTGAAGTCTGGAACTGTACAGTGGGGCTTTCAATGAATAGTTACAATATAGGGTATGAAGTACTACTTTGGTCAGAAAAAAACGTATATTGCCTCCTGTTTTGCAGTTAGAGGCCTGATCTGACATTTAGGAGCCACCAAAGTATCAGAGAATTTGTATGTATAAAATCATAGAATGTGTTGGTTGGAAAGGACCTTTAAAGGTCATCTAGTTCAACTCCCTCCAGTAAGCAAGGACATTTTCACTGGATCGGGTTTCTCAGAGCCCCATAAAGTCTGACTGTGATTATCTTCAGGGATGGGGTCTCCACTACCTCTCTGGGAAACCTGTGCCAGTTATCTAACACCCTCAAATTGAAGATTTTTTTCTAACATCCAAACAAAATCTCCCCTTTTCTAGTTTAAAAGTCTCTCAGCCTGTCTTCATAGAAGAGGTGCTCCAGCCCTCTGGTCATATTTGTGACCCACCTCGGGATGTGCTCCAGCAGATCCATGTCCTTCTTGTATTGAGGGCTCCAAAGCTGGATGCAATACTCCAGGTGACATCTCATCAGAGAAGACTAAAGTGGCAGAATTACTGCTCTTGATCTGCTGGCCATACTTCTTTTGATGCAGCCCAGGATACAGTTGGCTTTCTGGGCTGCAGATGAATATTAGTGGCTCATGTCCAGCTTCTCATCCATGAGTACTCCCAAGTCCATTTCCTCAGGGCTGCTTTTAAGCATATCATCTCTTAACCTGTATGGATAACACGGGTTGTCCCAACCCAGGTGCAGGACCCTGCACTTCGCTTTGTTGAATGTCATGAGGTTTACCTGGGCCCACTTCTCCAGCGTGTCCAGGTACCTCAGGATGGTATCCCATCCCTCTGGCATGTGAACATCAGCTAGGTGTCATCAGCAGACTTGGTGAGGGTGCACTCATTGTCACTGTCAATATCACTAATAAAGGTATTAAACAGCACTGGTCCTAGCACAGACCCTTGAGGAACACCACTTGGTTCAGTCTTCCATCTCAACTTGGAGCCATTGACAACCACCCTCTGGATTCTACCATCCAGCCAATTCCTTATCCACTGAAGAGTCCACTCAACAAATCCATATCTCTCCAACTTAGAGACAAGGATGTTGTATAGGACCCTGTCAAAGGCCTTGCAGAAACCCAGATAGATGACATCCATTCTGTAGCTCTTCCCTTGTCTACTGACACTGATACTCCATTGTAGAAAGCAGGTTAGGCAGGACTTGCTCCTAGTAAAGTCATGCTGACTGTCTCAAATCACCTCCCTGTCCTCCTTGCACCCACATTGGGGCAGTTGTTGAAGAACTGCAGCCTGTGGGAATGACTCACACTGGAGACGTTCATAGTGAACTCTATGTCATGGATGGGACCCTGAACTAGAGCAGGGGCAGAGTGTGAGGAATCCTCCCCTGAGGAGGATGGAGCAGCAGAGGCAATGTGTGATGTACTGACCCCAACCCCCATTCCCTGTCCCCCTCTGTCCCCGGGTGAGGAGGGAGAGAAATGGGGAGTGGAGTAGGGCCTGAGAAGTTGGGAGGGGCAGGAGAGGGTTTTGACATTTATTTCCCATTATTCAACTGGTTTGATTAGTAATAAATTAGATTAATTTTATTCCGTAATGAGTTTGTTTTGACCATGACGTTAACTGGTGAGTGGTCTCTCCCTGACCTCATCTCAACCCACCCTGCCCAACTGAGAAGGGGGAGTGGTAGAGCAGCTTTAGTGGGTACCTTGGCTCTCGCCTGTGTCAATGCACCACGCACTGATAAGACTTGAAAAAGTGTCCATTTTAGTCTACACATTGCAGGGAGGAGAAACAGAAGAAACAAAGAGCAAATTAGTGCTGTGTTCCCAAAACAGAAATATAGAATTGTGTGCCAAAAAGATTGATTTCCTTGGATTTTTCTTTCTTTTCTTTTTTTTTTTTTTTTTTTTTTTTTAAAGTGTCATAGGGATTGCACCAAATAATTAAACATTCACCCTTTGGGGGTGGCTCACCAACAAGGAAATCTATACGTTTCACACAGTCTAGTTTAAATATATCCCCAAATATGTTTACTCCTCAACTTCTCAAAAAAACAAAGCCAAAACCAAATCAAAAAGCAAACAAAAAACCCAAGACAACCCCTCCCCTCCCAAAGAGCCCTTTTAGGATCATTGTTCAAATTAGAACTGATTGAAAGTGAAGGCATTATTTTTTATGTAACATTTGCTAGATGTGGTTGAATAACTGTTTTTATCAGGGTTTTTTGAAATCAATATTATAGAAGAAATCCCAAAAGTATGTGGAGGACTTTTCATGCTATCTTTTAACACAAACAGTTCCTATGTGATTTTTTTCCTGTACATACTATCTAGCTATATGCAGAATATGCCTCAAATCTTTTGAAGATCTACTGGTTCAGAACATGAATTCATCCTCTGCCTAGAACTTCAATAAAACTAGCAGCTATAGGAACTTCAGAGATTCCTCATGCTCTACAAGGTGATTTTGACAAATTAAACCAACAAAGTTTTTTCCTCATATCTGAAAGTGAAGTTTAGCACTTAAAAATGAATGAGTTGAATAACATAATTGACGAGAAGAAAAAAATTAAAATTACATTATTGTTTCTAGAAATGTTCAGGCATCTCTTTTAATAGTCTAAGTTATGGTAATATTTTTTCTATAAATAGAAACAACATATTTTTTGGTGTAGAACTCTGTTTCTTGAAATATTATCAGCTTGCTTTTTTATTTTGAAATAAGTCCTGTCTTGTAAATCTTTCAAATTGCATCTCTAATTCTTTCAAATGTTGAAGTTCCTTGTACCAAAGAGTTCTAAGATATCTTTTTTCTGAAAGTAGACTCTGGACCTGATGTGTTTGTAGAACGTCTTTTCATACTAGAAAAAAAACCCAGTTATTTAAACCTGTAAAAATCATGTGCAGACTGGGCTTTAAGCTGCTCCAACAGATGCTGCAAAACATATATTACAGATGTATAAATGCTATGTAATTTCAAATTTGTGAAAATAATCTGTAGTTTTGCTAATAAAAGTATTAATACTAATAGAAGTTGGTAATTAAAATATTAAAGAGACATAGTCTAGTTTACATATGTGTTATCACAACTCTGAGGAATCTATTAAATCTTTTTCTTTCTTAATTTTTCTGGGTCAAGCACTTTTGTGTAGGCTGCCTTTTCTGGTTCCCTGTTTAACTTCAGCTTAACTTTGCATTTCTAAAATGATCTTCACTGTGATAGAACAAAATCTGGGTCATTACAGTAACTTCAGGAGCCTATGCAAATTCTTGCTCCACTACTTAAGGCAAAGTGGGAGTCCTGATCCAGATAATCAGTGAATGTAAATCGAGCTCAGGCAGGGCTTTAATCAAGAAACCGGAAAGTGTTAAACAGTAATAAAGGGCATCTGTTCTTATTCATACTGTGTGTAGTACAGCCTGGGAATTTGGTAGATGTTTTATGGAGTATAACAGTTACCTTAAAAAAGCCTTCAGTTTACTTTTAGGAATCAGTCCTGCATCCTTGTATATACAAGTATGTAAATCCTGGCAGGTGTGTCTTTTATAGTCACCCTCAAGTTATGGCAAGCCAAATTCATCTCTATTTGGTCTAAATCTGTAGTTCTTTCTAAGTTAACTGTGCCCAAGAGCTAACAACTAAGGTGAGGACATCTACAAGGACAGTGTCGATTCAGTCCCAGTGCTTTCCCAATCTCATTTGATTCAGTGAAAGTTGCTCAAAACCGGGACATAACATACTGACAAATAAAGTAAATTGTTAAGCACATCAAAGAGCTTGTCATATCATGTAAAGAACTGCCCTTGTTGCATGGAAATCAAGAATCAAGCTGCTCACTGTACATCAGGTGCCTACCAGGCTTTCTCTCACCTTAGCTGTAAGCTTTGCATGGAGTCGTGCAGAAACTACCTGATCCCATCATTTCAACTGCTGGTTATCCCTCTCCATCTTTTCTTTTTTTTTTTTTTTTTTTTTTTTTTTTTTTTTTTTGTTGTTGTTGTTTTTTTTTTCCTTTGCTAGCTGCCTGGGATTATTGAATGGTAACTACATCAGCTGCTCAGCTGGGAAAGGACATTATCTGCAAGATTTGTTGCTTTCTCTCAAATTCAGTCTCCTTCTCCTGGCTGCGTTGACAGAGCACATTACCCACATGGCTTTTTGGATTGCTGCTGGCTTGCCTATCAAGAGAGAGATAGACATAATGAAACAGTGCAACTTAGTTGAAGTTTGCTGTTACTACCTGTGGATTGGGATTTCACCTCCTGAGAGAAAAGGCCCTTTTCTTTGGTAGGATATGCAGCAGCTAAATTGGAAGCTGGATTCTGAATTTATGTTCTGTGCTTATACTCCCAGGTCTGATGGATTTTTGTATTTTAAAATAAGGTCTTATAAAGAAATGAGATTGAAACACAAAAATACATATTTCAAAACAATGCCAGAAGAGCCATTTAAAGTGCATAAAAGCAGATTGTGCCTCTTTTGAAAATGACTATTTTTTATATACATATTCTTAGAATTGTACCATTACACATTTGCTAGAGCAGCCATGGCATGCATAGTTTAAGTCACAATTTATTTCTATAAATTAGACTAAAAACTTGGTTGCTTTATGTCTCCCAGCTTCTGTCTTGAAAATGATAAAAAGCCATGCTTATTCTGCTGTGTTGAGAAAAAAATTGCTCAGTTTTGTAGATTGCTTAGCTGCATAATATTTGAATGTGTATCAGATGCCAGATAGCAGGTAATATTTAGTGATATTTTAGTTTTTTGAGGATGGCAGAGCTGAATGATATCCCATGATACAACAGGAAGCTTGTATTCACAGACAGCACTATAGAAACGTTGCAAATGTGTATCTTTAATGTATTGCGATAAGTATGCTCCCCTTTCTATTACGAGTAGCATAAGAATGTACGGTCACCCTCTGCAACCCAAACCTTTTGTCTGAGAGAGCTGTTTCTGAAGAATTACATGTAATACAGGAAAAAAAAAAATCAGATTTACCAAATAGCGGTAATTTGAATAACCAATACATTAACATTTCAACTTGTAAAGGGTATTAATGCCAGGAGATAAGCTCAAGATTTGCACACCACTGTGCTATGAAAAATGAAGTGGAGAAGAATTGTTTATTCATGCGTGAAGGGGTTATAGTGACTCAGACTTCTGACATGCTCTATTTTCAGGGCCTGTTTCTAATCCCAGAAGAACTGCAGAACTGCAAGCTGAAGAAAACCGGCTACTCAGCTTGTATGCATAAGGAGATTTTAATTTTTCTGGAGAGTTACAGGAATAGCAGATATATCTAAAATTATAAGAAACTGTCCCCTGGACTCCTTTGAAGACACACTTCTTGTAACTTCTGCTACATATGTTGGAGTTCTGCTGATTCTTGGAGTTTATTTGCCTACTGTTAAAACTACTATTAGTAGCTAACTTAACTGAACAAACCCTATTCTTATTATTTACCCTTCTATCCCTCCAATCTCTTTTGCACCTTAGCAGGATTAATGTCATCTGTTTATCCAGTAACTGGAATTAGTATGGCTATAGACATAAAAGTACACAACAGTACCTTCTATGAAAGACAATGGTGCAATATTAAATACTAACTAAAGCAAATATTAAAGTATATTTATAGTAGCCACTGTAAAATCTAATGGGCAGGCAAGGTAGGGTCTCACAAGCAAAATGTCATGCAAACACATCATGAATGAGAAGTTCTATCTGAAACACCTGAGCTGTTACAATGAGTAGCTGAAGGTTAAAATTCACGAGAAGGACGTTAATACTAATAGGGTGGTTTACATAAACCCCATGGTAGGCAACATCACTGGTGAAACAAACTAACTGGGGCTGTGACCACAGCTGCCTGTCTTCCCAGACACTGAATTTCAAGGAGGAACTGAAGTGGGAAAGTGATGGCTATGTCCGCAACATCCTCATAGGCAAGCTCAGGAAGTGTGGGTTGGATGAGTGGCCAGTGAGGTGGATTGAGAACAAGCTGAATGGCAGAGCCCAGAAGGTTGTGATAAGCAGAGAAGAGTCTGGTGAGAGACCTGCAGGCAGTGCTATGTCCCAGGAGTCAGTGCTTGGTCCAGTCTTCGTCAGCATGTTCGTCAGTGATCTGGATGAGGGGATAGGATGTACCCTCAGTATACTTGCTGATGAGGCCAACTGGGAGGAGTTGTCTACACACCAAAGTCTGTGCTGCAATTCAGTGAGACTGGGACAGGCTGGAGAGCCAGGGAGAGAGGAACCAAGTGAAATTCAATAAGGGCAAGTGTAGGGTCTTTTATGTAAGGAGAAATAACCCCAAGCAATAGAACAGATTAGGGGAACCAGTGCTTCAGAGAAGGACCTGGAAGGCCTGGTGGACAACAGGTTATCCATGACCAGAAGTGTGCCCTTGTAGCTAATAAGGACAGTGGTATCCTGGGATGCATGAAGAGCCTGGCTAGAAGGTTGAGGGAGGTTCTTCTCCCCTTCTACTCTGTCATGGTGAGACCACATATGGATTACTGTGTCCACTCCTGCACTACACAGTTCAGGGAACTATTGGAGACAGTTCAGTGGAGAACTACATAGATGATGAGGGGACTGGAGCTTCTCTCATACGAGGAAAGGCTGTGACAGCTGAGGCTGCTTAGCCGTGACAAGACTGAGGGGGGTGTGATCAGTACTTACAGGTGTCTAGAGGGTGAATGTCAAGAAGAAGGGTTCAGACTCTTTTCAGTGGTGCTCAGTGACAAGACAAGGGGCAATGGGGACAAACTGGAACACAAGTCCATCTAAGCATCGGGAAAAACTTTACTCTGAGGGTGACAGAATGGAGAGACATTCAAAACCCACCTAGATGTTGTCCTGTGTGACAACACAGGATAACTCGAGGTGATCCTGCTCTAGCAGAGACATTAGACTAGATGATCTCCAGAGGTTCCTGCCAACTCCTACAGGTCTGTGATTCTGTGATTTACTTTACTCTATGCGGGGATAGTTAAAAATTAACTTTTTTTTTTACCTCCAGTCATACCTGTGTTGTGATTGACTCTTTGATGTGGCATTTACCGTATATTTAATGTACAAGTGGTGATGAGGTACTGTTGCAGTCCAAATGTGGCCCTGAAAAATGACATAGAAGAGAAGAGGAAACATCTTCTGTTGTTACATAAAGGACACAGACTTTTGAAACCATTAGATTTGGGACCTGCAATGATATTTTTGGATGAACCTGCATACTTTCTATATCTTCAGTAGATATCGGGGTATCATCACCCCAGTGATTTATATGAGTGTATAGTGGAAGGGAAGAATAAAAGCACATTATCTGTTAAAAGTATTTTGAGAAACAAAAAAAACCCCAACCCATAACCTTTTTTATTTTGTTGTTGTTTTCAAAGAAGACTCGTAGATCTCTATTGAGTTAATACCGTTTTATCAGTCCAATTTAGAAATGGAAGCCATTCCTCAGTCTAGATTTAGTTGCCTGCCTCAGTTATTTATTTTGAGGTGATGAGAAAAGAAGGCTGTTGCTGCTCTGGTGGCCAGGAATAACAGCTGGTATTTTCTCCTCTTGAAAGGATTGCCAAGGACAGAAATACATGGAGCACTAGTGGCGCAAAAGACTCAGAAATCTGTCTGAGCAGCTGTCACTGGGATGAACATAGTGCAAATATGCAAAATGTTACTTTGGGTTGCCAAAATCTTCAGTGGTTTTGGCACCTCTTAGCTGTAAAACTGGACGTTCTGTGGATGGTGACAATGCTAGCAATGTCAGACACCTCTCTGCAGCAAGTAGGAAGATGCAAGGTCTTTTATTGCATGTTTACTGAGACACTGCCAACAGAGCATGTTTCGGCAAGACAGGCAGCAGTATGCTTCGGTGACTTCAGATATGGATTGTTCTTTAATTTAATTTAGTTTTACAGTCAAATACGAAGCAACCAGTTAGCATTTTTTACAGTAAGGTGGCAAGGAAGGGATGTGCTAAGGAGGAAGGCTCAAGCACCAGAGAGAGACAAACCCAGAAAAGTTATTTAGCAAAAGAGGAGGGGAAAGGCAAAAAAATCTTGGGTTTGTGCAGTTGTGCATTTTTACATAAAATAAGTTAGGTTTATATTTTTTTTTTTTTTATGTTTTATTTTATGTTACTGTTTGAAACATTCAATACAATGTTTGAAAATGTGCCACTCTAGAAACAAGGATTTTTTTTTCTTCTTCAAATTTCATGTGAGTGCAGGCTCCATAAAGGAAATTCCATACAAAATCATGACTCCTACAGTTTTGCCATTATCCATAATGGGATAATATTCCCTTAAGTGCATTATGGGCAACTTATTTGGTTTGGATAATCTATTTTAGAAAGGTAAGGTATTGCTTGTGTTTTGTCCTCTACCTCATATACTGAAATGGAAGGGAGAATCTCATCTGATTGTTTCATAACAGTTTGCGTCATCTTCTCAAGACTAGAGCAATTATTTCAAGGTCCCTTTAACAGAGAGCTGATGCATGGCCCAGATGGACCTGTCTGCTATAGAATATGATCTAAATTAATTATTTTTAAATTTTTGAAGTCCACGTCATTAGGCACTAACTAATATTCCAACTCTACTTACAGGTGGTCTTCACACCTTTCTGAATAACAGATTTACTTGAAGACATACAAAAAGAAGAGACACTTCTAGGACACACATCCTATTGAAAATAAGGTTGTTGGACAAGATCAGTTATTAGGCACCTAAGCACGATGGGACACAAAAAGCCATGAAGCACATCCACTGAAATAAGAATCTAGAACCCCCCTTCCCCCAAAACTGAAGAGGTTGCTTTGTTATTTCCTTGAATATAACTAATTAAAACTAAGAATGTAATGAGGCACTACTCCATATTATTCTGGAGACAGGAAAGAACAATACCAGCAACAGCAACAACAAAGAAGTGAAATGCATACTGCAGGAATATCAAGAAAGAATAATAGAGTGAACATGATGTTGTGAAAGAAACTATCTAATGGCCCAGGATTGGCACCATTGTCTGGGCATTGTACAGCAGCAGTAAAAACAAATAAACAAAATGTAATGATGCGTAAGGAACAGGGTGGGGAAAACAGCAGAAAATATAATGTCACAATATAAATCAGTGACTTCCCCTCATGTGGAATATCATTCTATATATTCCAGCTCTGAAAAGATACATGAGAATAGTGTAAGCTGTCCAGAGGAAGATGATTACAATGACTTAATACACAAAAACGATTTTCTGAAGAGAGATTGAAAAGATATGGCTAGTTTATTTTAAAGAGAACATAAAGAGAGACACAATAAAAGTATATTCTAGCAATTTGCATAAGAACTACAGTACTGAGGATCGAACAGAATCACATCAGTTGTCATCACTTTTCTAGTTTTCCATTTCAGGGAAGAAGAACCACCAAAACCCCATACAATACCAAGGTCGTGTCCTTTATATTTCAAAAGAAAACTTACCATAAATACAAAAAAATTTCTGATGCTGTAGCAGAAAGATACTTTTCAATAGGAAAGTGTAAAGATGTTTTTGTGCCCATATGGCACAAAAACCTAGAGGCAGAGACTTCCTCATAATAACTATCACAATTACAAAGCCACACAGTTGTACCATCAGGTGCAAGAACAGATACCAATGAGAGTGAGGTAAAAACTAATGAAAAGCAGACAGGTCATATCATCAACGGTTCTTATTTTGGAATTAACTTTGAAATCACAAGGAAGAGAACTACTACAACGTTTTTAAAGCTCTTCTGATTTTTAATGTTTTTCTTAAGTTACAAAAATTTGGAGTCTATTTTTGCAAACTGCTTTTCCTTGTGTTTCTTTATCGTTTAAATGGAGATAAAAATCTTTCCAACAGGGCTGTTTCAAGGCTTACAGAATTTGCAAAATGTTCTTGAACATTGCAAAACATTCTTAAAACTCCAAAAGAAGTGGTGTGAAAAATTGAAATGTGCTATTATCCTACTGGGATTTCTGTAAACATACATGGAAAAGGTATACAATTTCATCTGGTTTCTAAAATTTTAACAGGTTTGGCTTGTTCTTAAAAGAAATCAGTTTGAAATATTCAGCATTCACAGTCTTTCAATAAAATGAGCAATCTATAACCCCACAGAGATCTTCCAATCTCTCTCAATAATGCACATATGACGCATTAGTGTAATGAGAATTAAGCTCTTCTCACAGCCAGACACTACTTCTCGTTCTCTACTTCCCATTTTTGAAAGGCATTTTCAGTTTGCAATTCATTACAAATGTTACAACAAATTGCTGTGCTGAAAACCAAGAACAGTCATTAAAAACAAATTTATCCTCAAAAGAGAATGGTCCATATTACCTATTTTGAGGACATAATTTGTTTTTAATGTGCACTTTAAAGAGTAAGAGTTGTTTTGTTTTTCTACGTATGAGTGTATGACTTTTTTCACATTGGTAATGATGTTACCAGATTTCAATTAAAATTTAATTTTCAAGTCCTTGGTATAATGAGTCTTGCATAAATTTAAGTTCTCTTTATGTAAACCAGACTACCATAAAGAAATAAAGTCTTTGCCTTTAGCCACTTATAAAGGATAACTTCCAGGCCATTGGCCTACCTGAAATTAAGTCTTTAACTTTCTTAAGTACTGCTTAATGTTCTATACATTCTTCCTCCCTCACATGCTTCTTTTCTCAGCATATTTTGACTTTTACATGCTATTATGTTTTCCATTGGACAAATGTCTACCTCTTCCATTTCTAGAATAGAAAAAAATCATTGACTGCAATATCTGATGGGGTTAATTATTCCCAAGAAGGCCTCCTATACCTATAAATTGGAAAAATGACTAAGATGAATTAAGAATTTGAAGATTTTTCCCCTAGGCTCCAGAAATTAAGAGCAATAATACTCTTCGGAGCGCGGCAAAAGTTATTCCAAGTGTCAAAGGGTATGAATAAGGACAGAGGTACCCCCCATAGTAGGAAGGGGTTAGAACTAGATGATCTTTGATGTTCCTTCCAACCCAAATAATTCTGATTGTATGATTCTATGGTACATCTTGAAATTTAGAGGGAGGGAGAAAACTGTTCCCATTAAAAAAAATAATATTTATTTTAAATGTGATGTCTGTGAGATAAGTTATGTGCACAACTGCTCAGGGATCTACGTTCTCCGACCAGATTCTAGAATAAAGTGTTGATATGGTATCCTGTAGAAGTATCTCATAGTTGTACATCTAAAAAAAAGGAGTTTTAATATTTTGAATTTTCACAAACAGGCATTTTATGAATAGGTATGATGAGCACATGACAAGTGAAAAATGACCACTTGTCTTCCTGAGAAATAAAGACACTGGGGAGTAATTATTAAAACATGCTTAAAGGTTCATTTAACCTACAAAAATTTGGGAATTCACCAGCTGATGCAAAGAGCTTGACTGTCCATAGTTTCTATGGACTTAAAATTTGTTTTATTCATTCTTTAGAGCTTTGCTATTGTTCTGAATCAAGTAAACCATACTCCAGAGTACACAGATTTTACATGAATATTGTATATAAGGCCAAGAAAAAAAAAGAGGGCTGATTCATAAATACAGGGGAAGCATACTAACATATACAAGACAGAAGACTGACTTAAGAAATTCACGTGAGAACAAAAACTTGATAATGAAAATATTAACTAGGAATATAAGGAAAATGAAAATAAAGAGTCCATGGTAGAAACTACAAAATTTCTACCCAATACCAAAGCAAAATAAAAATTCCTTTAAGCAGCTGTAAGTTGGAAATATATTCCTCAAAGAAAGGAATAATACTGGATGAAAAATTTTCTCATTACCCTTTTACTACATATGAACACGATACAGTAAAATGTGGGAGAGGTGGTTTTGGGTTTTTGTTTTGCTTTTATTCTTTTGCATTGCTTTTATTACACAGCTGAAGGAGAACAACGTTGACCATGTATCAGGAAAAAGGGAGGAGGGGAAGCCCTCATAAACCCTACTGACATTAATTATTCAACACATGGTCAGATTTATTGCAATCATTATCTCCCATGCTTATAGGCCATGCAGTGTCTTATGCCTTGATGCTATTTCTGAAGCCTAAAGATCAGAAATATATTGTCTGGCTTTTTGTCTTTTTGAACAAAATTGTGTAATTTTCGACAATAACTAAAATAGATGATGAATTCACTTTTTACTTAAATATGCTAAATAGATGGAATTATCATAAAGGCTTTTGGAAGTATAAAAAGCTGTTTGAAAAGTCATGTTTAGTGAGCTACTTGATATTCAGGCTTCTGATGTAGTCAATTTAACTAGAATATGATACTCCATTGGCAAAAACCTAGAATATTACCAGCTTAGCATTATTCCTGCTTTCTGTAAATCGATTACAGGTCACAGCTTTATTTGCACTGGTAGTGGTTTGAATTCTAATATTTTTATATTTGGCAGAAAAAGGTGACTATGGAATAGACTAGAGAGATAGAAATTCGAACTCAATTTCTGTTTTGTCTTTCCTGGTAAATAGCATGGGTATTCATTGAATGAGTGATATATTTTTTATTCTATACACATCTGAGTTGTATATCTTCCTGACAAAAATGTGCCATTTCATACAATCTAAACTGGAGAGCTAAGTTGTGAGTGACATTTGCTAAGCAGAGATGGGATATAAGTTTATTAAATCATGAATAGCTATTGCTGAATACTTGGAGGAATGGAACAGTCTTTGTGTTGTATTGTGGGTTCACTTTCAAGCAAAATAACCTCAGTAGTATGCCAATTATCCACAGTGCTGTACAAGATTCTTGATTGCTTCTTGCTACAACTGCTAATGATTTCCAGAAACAAGAAGAGCAAAAAAGTTGTTGCTGTTCTGTAGCTGTTCTTCACCTTCTCATTCAACCCTCCCAGTACCTTTCCCCATTCAACCTGTATCAAAAGTCTTCATTTACAGGAATGTCTAACCATAGATCTATGAGGTGTGCCCACTTTATCCCATGCCTTCCTAATAAGAGAGGAAGAGAGCGTCTGACCATTAAATTAGTGGTGAAATTTTTTGAGAACATCACACAAACTCTTTCCAGAACACTTGCTACACTGAGGATTTTATAGTTGAATTGCAGGGCTTTGCTGCAATCAGTTTCTTTCCATTCTTTTCCTCGTAATTTTTTTCCAGGAACTATTTGGAAAGAAGATTAAGTGCACTAATGAAAGTTTGCTGTTCTAGGGAAATTCTGAAGAAAATGGAATAGCTACTTTGAGATATGTCTTCACTGAAAATGCACCCATTTCTTTTGTTATAAACGTGTGCTAACACTCAGCAGCTGCTCATTGTGAGACAGCTGAAAGCAACTTGAACATTGTCTTTAAGCATCAGTCCCTTCCCACTTGTGCATCTGGGCAAAGTCAAGCAGGTGTGTTATGTAGAGTCCACCATACTTTTGACATAGATAAGCAATAGCTTTTGTTGGGAACTCCTAATTTAGTTAATGAGCCGCAGGATAAAAGTGGATGAGTGGTTAGCAGACAGAGTTAGGTTGTGTGCTTTGTGCAGTTTTGTTTCCTCAGCAAGGGACACAAAGGCCACACCATCTCAGCAGCTGAAAAACCTCAAGGTGCCACCTTCTGCCCCCAATCCCTTTTAACTTTTTGTGATGGTATATAGGAAGGATTTATTTAAATAATTTCTTGATTAAGTGAGTATATGCAGTTCAAGCACAGTCACTTGAATTTTAAAAAGAAAAAAAAATCAAATATTTAGAATGTTTAACTCTTGTACCAGCCAAAAACTATCAAGAACAATAGAGGAGAGAGAGCTCTGTAGAAGCAAGGCTTATATGAAAGCAGAATTAACCCTTAAGAGTCACTTTATTTAGCTTCATCAGCTCTAATGATTCTGGAAAGAGGTATGTAACGTTTTTCACTGCATCAGTCTCTCTTTACAGGTACTAAGTGTCTTGTACTATTTATTTCAACAGTGTTTATTTTTTAATGAAAAAATTGAAATTAAATTTAAAAAGAACCAATAAAGTAACTGCTTGGATGGTTTCTTGTTTGTTTTTCATTTTGTTGTTTGTCTTTCTAATGAGCTTTTTCCTAGAACAGAACAGAAGAAATATTTGGAAATATTTTGTAGGACTGTTCGTGTAAAAGAATACCAAATAGTTAAAGAAAAGTGGATGAAACATGCTCAAAAGTAATAAACTTTGGAAAGATGTTACAGCAGGTGTACTACTGATAAGCCACAGCTTAAAGTCTTAAAAGGTCATTTGCAATTCATACAGAAACCTATATCTGTGCTGCATGTACTTTAAAAGGTTGTGTGCAACAGAGCAGAAAAAGAAATTATTTTAATCTGCTAAATATTGTTCTGATACAACCTTCTGAGACAAAAATGTTAATTTAGTACCTGCGGCATTCAGAACGTTCTGTTCTTGCAATTATTTGCCTATTTTACATGGTCATGTGACAGTCTATTTAAAAAACAAATGATCATCAACAATGGTCTTTTATGGCAGAGGAAGGTCCTATAGAAAAAGCAGCTAATTTGAATTTCTAATCAAAATGTCTGCAGAGATATGGTCTACGATTCTGTTGAAAATTAGCATACTTTAAGCAAACTAATATACTCCTCTTTTTCAAAAAGTCAATGGATGCAGGGGTCATAAACATCTAGATAATGTGGGGAAATTATTTGGACACTCTAAACTAGAGTCATTGCAGAATTAGAGAGAGAGGGAAAAATAGTGCCTCAAGTCATGCAAGAGCTGGTCCCGTTCCCAGCATGAAACCATCCAGCTTCCAAAATGTGGTTATTGATGCACTGGCATTCTGGCAGCTCATAATAGCAGAATGGAAAGCAGACTCCTTTCCCCTATGAACGCTGCGCTTATTCCTATGTGAGACTGGCAGTAGTGGAGAGCTTTTGTGCTGCCTATCCACACTATAATTTGCCATCAAGAAACAAAATCTTAAGTAGACAGGCTTTGTTCAGCTGCTTTAGCAATGGGCAGAAAATTTCCTTTTAAGAAGATACAAACTACTAAAATATTACCTAAATTTAATAAAAAAACAAGCCAAAAATCTGACAGAAATGCACTAGCAGGTTTTAAAGAATGAAAATTTGCAACCTTGGCAAAAATGCATGTCATATTTCTTTTAATATGATAATGTGGTTTCATTACTTTTTAATTGAATTATACTTAGCTAATACTTGACAACTAAGACTCCTAATTTTATAGGAAGCCATTTTACAATGCAAGAAGTCTTAAGTGATCAACTAATTGGAAGAGCTTTCAGAATGTCAAGCAATATGTAAATGGAACTCCTAGCCTATTTAACCTGCTCGTCTAATGTAATTTTTTGAACTGTGTCCAAAGAGTGTAGTAAAGTATGCTGAGTTACTACGGTAATACAAAGAGTAAATTTTCTGCAATGAGCATCCTTTTGTTCTTCCTTACACTTACAGTGGATTTTAAATTATCCTTAAAAATAATTTAAAAAACACTGTTCCACACCAGCTTGAAAACTATATTTACAATTTTAGATTATTCAACAGAATTTTATTTAAACAAATAAAACTATCCTTTAAAACTTACACGTGTAAATCTGATCTTGTTGCTGGAATTAAAATTCCCATTGGATATCTTTGTCTCCCTCTGAGTCTGGACCGGTGAGGAATGTGTTTCTGTCATTTTTCCCAAGTCTGCCTTTCAGCTAAGAGCTCTCTATATTTTGTTCATACATACACATTGATACTACATGGATTGCTGAAAGCAGATGAGCGTACAAGGCGGAGTCAGGTATTCCAGAATCTGTACTGGCAGACATCTGCAAGTTAGTTTTAAAAGTTTCCATTAGTAGGGGTTTTACAACACCTCCCCAGACAAGTCATTTCAGTGCTGTACTAGACTTTCAGTCATAACATTCTTCTACTCTCTGTGGCTGTAATTTATTTCCATTTCTACTTGTCTTTACCCTGGTGGAAAGATGGAAGAGTCTGAAAGCTATTACCACATTTATCTTCAGTCTTTAGCTGGGAAAAAAATACTAATTCTTGCAGCATGTTTTTCAGATTGCTTTTTTTTTCCTGCTGTCTTCTGCATCTCCTGTAGCTGGTACCCAAGTGAATCTGCCTTTATTTGATCACCACGAGACAGATGCACAGTTCTGTGAAACCTCATGGCTTCTGCACCAGTGGACATTGTTAAGTTCAGGGCAGCAAGTCTCAGCTGGGCATCACCTCCTTAGAAACAAAAGGCGTTCTGCATATCCTAGAGCTGGGGAATTCTTGTGCTTAAAACACAATGCACTGGACAGAGTCCTACCACCATGAGCTGACCTTAAAAAGTGCCATAAGCTGATTCCTTACATATACTTCTACTAGCACCAGTCACCTCAGCCAACATCAGGCATACCAGCCTGGCGTTGGGTTCATGTCCCAGCACTATCTCTGCTGAGCAAAGCTGGTCCCAGAGTGTAGCACTGCAAGATAGACTGCTGCAGGAAAACATGGTGGCACTTGTTATCTCACCAGAAAATTTGATTCTCTTGCAGGGAGTTCTTCTGTCCCTGATATTCCTGCTTCCAGTCAGTGCTGCTCCTTCAGCTGTCAAACCTTCTTGCCATTCACATCAGATTACTCTTGGTCATGAATTACCACTGCTGAGTGGTTGGTTTGAATTTTTCTTCCACCAGGAAGGTGTTCTATTTAAAAAAAAAAAGCCAAAAAACCCAGCAGAACTGAAATATTGCAGAACGTTTTCCATTTAACAGTAAATTTAGAAACCCATTCTTGGCAATATGTGTTTTTCAGCTGCACTTTTAATCCAATTATTCATGTTCGCAAGTGTACATTAGTAAAGTGTGTCCTTGAGAAGTCGTTTATTAATATTATAATCACAGGCTGATTACAGTATGTAAGATTTCCTTTCTAAGTGGGGCCCTAATATTAAGACCCTAAATCTTTCTTTAAAAAAGTGCTTACAATAGTGGTCTGTTTTTTTCTAAAATGTTAAGTATTCAGTTGTTTCCAGCAGTTCAGGAAGGCATTTAAGAGTTTAAATGCTCATTTATTTAAAAAACCAAAATCTGCTGTGGCTATAAAAGCAGTAAATGCCTGATTATTCGGCTATGAAAGGCAGCAACATCTCCCATTGTCTTTAACTAGAATGGAGTATTTTCCGAACCTTAAAAAGTCAAAGTCTAATGTATGTACAGGACATTTTGCTTCATGAAATCAGTAAGCAGCTGTAGGATATCAGTATTTGAAATCCACATTTCCCTATACAGTCTAAGTTGACTCAAGCTTTAATTTACATGACTAATACGGAAAAAAAAAAAAGCAAAAAATCCCTTTTTACCTACTTGTCTACAAAGCCCAACATTTTCTCCTATCTCCTTCATCTTCCAGGTTTTGATTACATTTCTTAGGAGTTCTTTTCTCTGAATGTAATGTCTGTGTTTACATCTGAATTTATGTGTAAGGGAATGCCTAAAGGTTCACCTCCTGTGACTCCAATAGGGTTGTCTGCCCTAGTCTCAGCAAGGACAACTCGGAGATGATTCATTCAATAACACCATAGAATCATTTAGGTTGGAGAAGACCTTCAAATCCAACCATTAACCCAACACTGACAAGTCCACTGCTAAACCATGTCCCTAAGCATCACTTTTACACGTTTTAAATATCTCAAGGGATGGTGACTCCACCAATTCCCTAGGCAGTCTGTTCCAGTAATTGACAACCTTTTCTGTGAAGAAATTTTTCCTAATACCCTATCTAAACTTCCCCTGGGACAACTTGAGGCCATTTACTCTGATTCTAGCACTTATTACTCAGGAGAAGACATCAACCCTCCCCCACCTAGATCCAACCTCCTTTCAGGTACTTGTAAAGAGTAATAAGCAGGAGGAATCCTACCCTTAAGGATATAACACGTCTGCCCAGTTTGTGTTACATGAAAACTTGCTGAGGGTGCATTGGATAATCATATAGGAGATAAAGCTTAAATTGTACACATTCACAAAATTTATGAACACAAAATAGACTCATTACCTACACAATTTTTTTTTTTTGGACACAAGTAACATGTAGGTGTAGAATATGTTCTTCTCCATGCTCCTGTGTCATTGCAACAAAATACAGTAGTGACACCGTAAACATTTGTGAGAATAAATTTGCTTTTACAAATGTTCTGTATTTCTTTTGCTCCAGAATATTCAGCATTGAAAGTTGAAGATAACTTTAAAATTTCATTTTCAGTTTACAATGAAATATAAAATGGTTTTGTGAACTTGGAACAGAGTCAATACAGTCCTCAGTTGTGAAATGATAAGCTGCCCAGTAAGGCAAAATTTTCTGGTATCTTTCTTTCCCATTAATTTCTAGAGAAAGAAAATCCTAAAACCACCACAAAACTGCTCCAGAGGAGATGAATGCTTACCCAGATTGTTGGAGGTGTATGTGGGAAATATTTGGGAAGAAAAGAACATGCTATTTCTGCCAAGAAAACGGTAAGATTTATGCTGTCCCACTGAAGCTCAGAAATTTCTTTTAAACTATGGTAATGCCTTGAAGAACAAACTCCAATAGTATGTAAAGCTATTCTGATCAAATGTTCCTTCTACCTTTTGACTGCCATGGAGCTATATTGCAGTGCTGAAAACATGTTAAGACTGGACCTTGGTAGAAAATGCACTGAGAGATTTACACAAATTAACAGGTGATAAAAGTTTTCCTGTCTAAAAGAAAAATATTGAAAGCAAGTATCACATGATTTGGGATGGAAGCTGTTGCATCACAATAAAACGCTGAGAAGCTACTGCTACAGTATCATGAACTTTTACTCATGTAATGATCAGATGGTCTGAACTGGAATAATCTACTGTTGTTCAATATTCAAACTTGCTGAGTAGTTACATCATTTGTCAAGGTTATCTCTCCTAAAATCTGTTTCTCCTTCCATTGTTTGTAGTTGTGGTGATGCACCCCCCCCCAGCTACTCTGAGATCTCAGGATAAGCCTCTTGTGCTGCTATCCTGGATACAAGCACAGTGACTTGGTCACCCAACAGTCTGGTCACATCTGGGCCATCTGCTGCCATAAGAGAGAGCCATGTATGCCTTGGGAGAAGATTATGTTCTGCAGTTATCTTGGTCACAAGTGTGGTAGCCTAGAGCTGGAGTGTCCAGAAACCCCATCAGACTTGTTTGAGCTCTTAAATAATAAGACTTTGTGTTAAAAATTAACCTGTGCTATATGCTAACACTCAGCATTTCAGAAAGCAGCTTGTCTGTATTATTTTGGGATTCTCCTGTCTTTCAGCTGCACTAAAAGTGAGCTGCATTCTCATGCTGGATTGCAGACTATCTATTAAAGACTCATTAAGCATTACAACCTCTTCTTTTAGCAGCAGTCTGGTGTGTGGCCATCCCATTCTTCAACGACTAAAGATAAATAGTAACATAAGAATTTTTCATTCTTTTTTTTTTTTTTTTTTTTTCCTTTAAAAGACTTTGACCTATGGGCAGGTATCAATGGGTGTAAAAAGGGTGGTATGCATCAAGATGAATTGATTTCAACCAGCAGCTCCAAGTATTCTGGAGCACTGCTGTATGAAGGGAACTGGATTTATAAGTGAGCTAAGGATGGACCTTTGCTCTTTGCAGGGTCTGACAACCAATAAAGCTGGGTGCCTCAGGCAGAAGTTCCAATTCCAAGGGAAGTCCTCTGTCTAAAGAGATTAAGGAGAAGAGGAGGGATGCAATGAGTGAATGGCGGGATTCCATTCACTCGACTTTACATAGCAACTCGCTGTTTAAAATTTCGGTTTTTCAGAAATTTACCTTTCTCTTTTAATTTCTTCACAGGGTGGGGGGATGAACACAACACAGAGACAGGGGAATAAAAGGAATTTATCTTTTACTCATCTCTATATTTTTTCTGGGTTTTTTTGTAGTAACTTGTTATTAAAAAACAGCTGGAAGCATTTTCCTTCTAACCACATTCATGCTTTCTGACTGAATTTAAAGTGTTATCAAAAAAACTTACGTGGCTCACTTTTGAGTAGTAATTTCTGCAGGTGATTAGTAAATAAATAGATAACCCAGTGATCAATGTGTGTAACTGTTGCTATTTGTGAAAAAAAATTCTGCCTTACACTATTATTTCCTACATATTATTTAAATTACATGCAGGTATTTGTAGTAGCTGAGTATTTCCAAACAATGTGTGAGCAAGAGTTATGAATAATTATTTTCTGATATTCCATCTACTCCCCAAAATTTCCCATGGATGGATATTTGTTTTGTGACAAAGTCCCTGGTTCCTTTTACTTCTGTTCCTGACTCATTTAACATTGGTAATGCAGGAAAGGAATAACAGTCTGCTGATACAAACCCCACTGATTTCACTGTCAACCTGCAGTTAAACGCAGCATCTGATGCAGATTAGTCTCAATTATTAAGATTTAGTGATCTTAAAATGATTCTGAGAAATACACTCCTCACTTTACTTCTAAAAGGAATAAAAGCAAGAGAGCACTCTCTAGTTTGACAATAGGAAGGTAATAAATTTTAAAAAATGGAAAAGAAAAAGAAAAATAAAAAGCCCTGGACAATTCTTTCCTTACACTGTTATTACTTGTTACCATAACTATCAAAACTGAGGACGTGATAATCGCAAAGGTGAAGGAAGAACTGCTAACCAAACGAAAACTGTTGGGACCCTCTTTTCACAAGATAGAGATTAATCTGAAGACAAATGAAAGAAGATGCTGTCTTCCCACTGTATGTATAACATTTAAAGATAGGTACGAAATCAGGCAAACCAATCTTGTTTATGATAAAATTGTATGTTAATGAGAAAGAAAATAAATCCCCTATATAATTCAGAGAATCATAGAGTAGAAGGGACTGAAAAGGTCCTCCGGAGACCACCTAGTCCAACCCCAATATATATACATGATTATTATGTACATGGTCATGCATGGACTGTTTTGGGTAGGCTTATTTCCTGGGAAATCTTTCTGGTCCTCGGTCTTCCTGGCAGAGAGATGATCCTGCTCAGTTTCTTAGTGTTTTAAAACTACAGAGAATTTCATATGATTTTATAGTGTCTTTTACAGGAACTTGAAAGCCACTGAAAATTTGCTTTCAAAGCTATGACAGCTCCTCCACTGCCAGTCTTAAATAATTCCCACTGAGTGATTTATTTGCACATTGCCTGTAACTGCCCAGTATTTACCTGTTGTTTACCAGGTTAAAGGCCTCAAGCTCTAGTGCTGTTAATTATTGAAACAGCTATATTAAAAGTGTGGATTAAATAAATCTGGTAAACTGATTTTGATGAACACATTGCTTTAATGCCTTTTCATGCATGAGAATTCAGAACACGCAGTAAATATAACTCAGTTAAATGTTCAGTGGATAACATAGTAATCACACCACATAGTTCTCCAGTACAGCAGAACCTGAATGTTCACATGCGTTTCAAAGACAAAGCTCAATGTTCTCCTGTTCTTTTATTTCTTAACATGTGTGTTGTCCCCATCTTGAGGCACTTTTATTCCTTCGGTCAGCCAAGGGAGTTTCTTCAACCCTTAGTAGTATTCATGTGTTCTGGACCTTCCTACCCATTTTATTTTTGTTTTTGGTGTTTGGTGCAATTGTATGGGAAAGCTGCAAAATGTGCAATGACTGGATGTGTCTGATGGAGTAACATTTTATTCTGCAGTGTCAGCAACCAAGATATGCCACAAAACTTTGTTTTTTAGGGGAAAAGATATTCTGAAATACAAATTAATTTCTATGTCTAAATACTTTAAGCATTCCACACGGCTGCCCCTCAGAGTTCCCTGTTGGTCACCTAACGTGCTGTGCAGTTTCAGCACAGCCTGCCTTTCTTAGTAAACAGGGAGGAACAGCAAAGTGCCATTAGAAAAGATTTGTGTGACAAGAAGCAGACACCTTAACAAGTGTATTATTCAGCCTTGCACGACCCCCACTCCCCTATCCCTTCCCCCCCCCAGGTTTCAGATTGGTGTCCACAGAAGCAATGGAAAAAGATTCAAAAGGGGTTCTTACCCTGACCGAATTAATTTGCTTGATGCGACACAAAATGCAATCAACTTTAATACATAACTTGAAAGGTCAGCTTGAAGGATTAGAACAGTTTGATGGTGAAGTGTGCCCAGAAATCTTGATCTGAGAGGGGATGATGAATTTCTTCAAATTATTACTGGAGCAATAAAAAGCACAAGGTTGAAATGTTTGAAAATTAGGTGCGCTCACATAATTTCCAACTCATTGGTTTCCCATCTAGAAAGGGAGAAAATGGCCTGGGGAATTCTTTGAGGATGTGAATCATGAAAAACCCTCATCTAAAGGCTGCTATAGGTTCAGCTCTCTGCAGAAATGGTTATTAAAGTCCCTTGAGGAAATCTAAAGGCAGCTATAGTACTGCAGGGTATGCCTTCAGATGGTAGGAAAAGTTCATCCAAGTAGATGAATTCCTACACTACTTGAACTTTTGTCTTCCCCTGGATGCTTGTGGAGGCTTTAGGTCTGTGAGGCGGGGCAAGGGAAGACTCCTGAGAACAGACCAATAGTAAGGCATCCTTTACATTCAGTAAAAAGCAGCAAGCTGGCAAATGCTTAGCTGTTCACAGTGAGAAGCAATTCTCTTGATGGCTGTCTGCAAAACATTCAACTCCTCAAGCCAGAGGAAGGAAGTCAAATGCCCCATTAGCCAAATCCTCTCACTGTTGTAGCGTTTTATTACTACTTGATTCTACACAAAACCAGCAATGCCTATCTTGGCTTTTTTTATAAAAATGTGAAAGAGAACACTGAAGAGTATTGGCCAAAACCTTGTCCGATTTTCAATCTAATTTAATCTTATGGAAAAATACTATGGTTCCAAATATCTAGCTATGTTTCCTTAAAACCTTGAAGCTAAAATATTAATGAGAATACATTCTCTTGAATTGGAATACTTATCTACGTATTTTTGCACCTGACATAATAAAGACTTTTTTTCCCTTCTTGTACTAGCAGGTTCTGCAACAGAAATCATGCAACGGATCTTACTGTGTGGGTTGACCCTGGCTGGCCATCAGATGTCAACTAAAACCTCGCTATCACTGCCCTCCTCAGCTGAGCAGGGGGAGAAGATATCACAAAAGACTTGTGGGTTGAGTTAAGGACAAGGAGAGATCACTCACCAATTGCTGTCACGAACTGACTTGAGAAAATTGACTTGGGAAAAACAGAATTGACTTGGGAAAATTAGCTTAATTTATTACCAGTCAAATTAGAGAAGGAAATGAGAAATAAGACCAAATCTCAAAACCTCTCCCAACCACCCCTCAGATGTTTCCAGGCTCAACTCCACTCCCCATTTCTCTCCCCCCTCCCCACAGCAGCATAGGGGGATGGGGGTTGAGGTAAATTCTTCATACATTGTCTCTGTCGTTCCTCCCTCCTCAGGGGATGACGCCTCACGCTCTGCCCCTGCTTCAGCATGGGGTACCTCCCATGGCAGACAGTCCTCCATTAACTTCTCCAACATGAGTCCTTCCCATGGGCTGCAATTCTTCACCAACTGCCCCAGTGTGGGTCCCTTCCATGGAGTCTAAAGTCCTGCCAGCAAATCTGCTCCTCTCTCCAGGGGTCCACAGGTCCTGCCAGGAGCTTGCTTTAGTGTGGGCTTCTCAGAGGGTAACAGCTTCCTTCAGGTGTCTCCACTTGCTGCAATGCGGAGTCCTCCATGGGCTGATATCCTCCATGGGGTGGATATCTTCTCTACCATGGACCACCATCAGCTTCAGGGAGACAGCCTGACTCACCATGGTCTTCTCCAGGGGCTGAAGGGGAACCTCTGCTCCAGCGCCTGGAGCACCTCCTCCCCCTCCTTCTGTACTGACCAAGGTGTCAGCAGAGTTGTTCCTCTCACACATAATGACTCTTCTCTCTGTCTGCAATTGATCTCGGTGTTTTTCCCCGCTTCTGAACTCTGGTACCCCAGAGGCACTACCACTGCTGATGATGGGTTTGGCCCTGTCCAGTGTTGGGTCTGTCTTGGTGCCAGCTTGCATTGGCTGTGTGAGACACGGGGGAAGATTCTAGCAGCTTTTCGCAGAATACAGCCTCCAGCCCCCCACTACCAAAACCTTGCCATGCAAGTCCATAGCACTTCCAAAACTTCAAATGAGCGTGATGGTGAGAGTCTCACTCACTTTGCCACAAGGAGTGCTTGAGCTACACAATGTGTTTTTTGAGATACCAAGTACCTGCACCCTGAGCAAAAACCACAGTAGACAATAGCCTGTCACTCCCACATATCTACAACAGATCTGAGAAATTAAATAGGTGCAGCAAGGCAAGGAAACTCCTGAAGAAATTAAGATTAATTTTTACTTTCAGACTGTATTACTATTTTCTTCTCACTGGAGCTTTTTATCTGATTCTCAGTACTACACCTTAACCTTGTTATTGCTGACAGATCAAAGCATCCAGGTGAAGACCCATATTCAGCCAACTGCTTCCCTGAACAGAGTATTTTGGGGTAATATTAGACACAGTTCTGAATAAGAGAGAAAAATGTCCAATTGATCAATAACCTGATAAAGACTATAAAAAAAATGTGCTGATGCATAATATTGTTTACAACCAATGGGATAGACTTAGTTTCCCAGAAATTGCGCTGCAGTAATATTTCCACTTGTGCTCCAAAGTACCCCACTTCACAGTGAAAGTTAGTAACAGCCTTATTTCCTGAAAAATAGTGTCCCTAGGAGGTTAGCAGGGCAAGTCCAATATACACAGAGTAAGCCACCTGAAATTTAATACTTACAATTTGTAAACAGGAAGAAAAATTTGTCTATATAGAGTGATTATGATCAAATACCATGATAAGGTTCAGACATTATTTCTGATTAAATAGTTTCAGCTAATGGGTAATACGTATCTGATGACATACGAAATCAGCAGAGTCTATTACTGCAGACTAAAATGTTGCCCAGGAAGAAAAAAGAAAAGTGCAGATAGTTAATCACTTAGCAAGTAAGGCAAAACCAGGAACTTCCTGCTATGCCCTACATCCATATTGCTGTGGAGTTTCAAATGAAACTACATTAATGAACAGAAGGCTCAACTGAGAGTGACTTGAGTTTAAAATCTTTGGGCTGCCACTCACAATTAAAAAGCCAAATTTTATTATACATTAAAATTGCAAAAAATTCTGTCTGGTTTTTTGCAGTATAATAGAGCTTCCATAGCATGATTCAATCTGTTAAACAGCTCAAGGTCATGCAATATGGAATGGATGTTGCTTTTTTTAACAGTAACAGGATTTTATGTCTAGTACAATTATACCTGCTGGAAATAGCTCTATGATGTAAAAACTGTAAGCCTGAAGAACCTGGTGCTCACCTCAGCCTTATTGTTCAAGTAGAGTAAAGGAAAAATCAATAATGGTCACACACTTATGAAATGCACCCATGCTTTTAATTTTGAAGAACCAGATACAGAATACATGAACTTAGAGTGAGAGATTAGTCTATGCGCTAGTTACACTATGTAATAATTATGCTACTAAGCTGTGTGAACTGCATAGAAATATCCAGATGAGTTTGATTTACACAGTGATATTTTGTATAACTTTTTGATTCTTAGGCCATTGCAACTTAGAGTGGAAGTATAAGGAGACTTTGGTGTGTGGAAGTTAAATCAAAGGAAAGTAATATGAACAACTTTGTAAGAAATCACAATAACTTAGACTTCTCACAGGAATAAAAATCCATGTGTAATTATGGAAATCAAGCAAGATATTACAAATTTTAAATTGCCCTTATTGTTTAAAGCAGGTTTAACATAACCGACTTTCCCTGGTGGACTGAGTTGCTTTGCTTAGTTCCATGCACGCACTTCCCCTGTGTTCTAATGACCTTAGGATATCCCATCCTTTCACATAATTACTGCAACTCAGCAGTAAGTAGTTCTCACTCAGCTAACCCTTCTCCTTGGTTATTCATTTCTTTTAAGGTTCTTTCAAGGTACAGGCTTATGGGATGTGGGTACAAGTGCCAAAGATTTGAAAATGATGTGAAAGCTCGTGGGTATTGCCAGTGTTCCCTCTGGGTTCAAAGACCCTGATTTGCAGAGCTTACAGGGAGAGGCAAAACATGTAAAGCAACTAAACTCTACCAAGTATGTATTTGCAGTCAGCCATAGCTTATCATCCGTGTAAGGTAGAGCTCTTCTGTATCCAAGTTCCAGCCATGAGATGATGCTTCTCTTCACCTTATCACTGCCTACAGCTACCTGAAGGGAGGTTGTAGAGAGGTGGGCGATGGTCTCTTCAGCCAGGTGACAGGACATAGGACAAGGGACAATGGCATGAAGCTGTGCCAGGGCCGGTTTAGATTGGACATAAGAAAAAAAATTTTTTTACTGAAAGAGTTGTCAGGGCCTGGAACAGGCTGCCCAGGGAGGGGGTTGAGTCACTATCCCTGGATGTGTTGAAAAGATGGGTAGATCAGGTACTTAGGGATATGGTTTAGCATAGGATGGGAATGGTTGGATTTTATGATGGAAGACCCAGTGAAGTCTCAACATGTTCTAGTGGTTGGTGGTTCAGTGGCTGAATAAATACAGCAACTGAACATGGCTGCCTGAAAAAAGTCTAAATTTCATCTTGCTCATGTGTTTTACATTACGAGAACATTCTTGTGAGGATGTATCTATATAAAAATGTTTGAAAGGCATTCATGACTTATTTATCAGTATGATTGCAACACTCATCTAGCTCAGTGTGCAGATGTTTATGTGTAAAAAAATACATCTTGCTCACAGACATTTATTTCTGCAGGAGTTAATTATGTGGCATATGTAGTTCTGCAAATACTATGTTATTGAATTATATGCTTTGTGTGTTCAAATTTGAGTTAGTTAGATTTGCAGGTTTTTATGTTCCACACATTGGACAAAATTTGTCAATCTGGCCTTCACCAAGAAAGTTGCATGAACTCTTATGGGTATGTTTAGTCTATGCATGCAACCTAGTTTATGCTTTATTTATTAAATGCAGAATCTCAGCATCTGTCTCTTATCCTTTCCTTCTCACGACATTTCTTGTTACTTGCTATGTCTACTCTTTTATCTCCTATAACAAATATGACATCCTGAAAAGAGCTAGGAGGTATGTTAAAAGTTTGTTTATAACACTTAAATAGGTCTGAGAATTGGCCAATAAGTTTCACTTAATTTAAAATTTCGTACCAAAGATATTAAAAAGTAGAAGTCAAGTTTCTGTCAGGGTCTTTAGCCAGTCAAAAAAAAGTGGAAATATAAAATGTTAGAAGGGCAAAAACAAAGTTCAAAAAAAAAAGAAAAATGACAACAAAAAAGAGAAAAGATGAATGAGAACTGACTTTTAATTTATCATGTAGAATTTAATTTAATCTAACATTACCTACAAGTGATTCTTTATAGGTGTTCTGCATTTTGCCTCTGTCGTTTCAGGCATGATAGTTGGTCTTTAAGCAGAAAGAAGTGCTGCCTTCATGCCTACAGATCCCTGGGAATCCAGAGCTGCTCATATGATGAACTTCACCTTTCTACACTGAATCTACCCCCAATTAACCTCCAACCCAGCATCATGTGGAGCTGCTCAGTGATCATGATTTCCATGGCAGCAGCAACCCCCATGAAACATGGCAGGGGAGATAGGGTCCATATGTCTATTTAATAAATTTAAACCCATACAGGCTTCTATAAATAGCTTCCCACATATTCTTACACAGCTTCAGTTCATGCCTTTAGTTCCTGCTTCTGTAGCCCAAAGGCTTTCTCAGGGCCAGAATGACACCACCACTCCATGAGCAAGACAGACCTCTGTCTACAGAGAGTTGCATTCTCAAATGGAATACGATATACTCATGGTGACAAATTATGAGGGGAGATATTCTACTGAATTTAATTCAATTTTTCTAACTTGGTGTTGGTTTAGTTATTTCATCCTAGTTTTAGTTATTTCTTTATAACAATGCATAGTAGAACCAGGAATTGAAGAACGGTAGATTTCCTTCATGTGGAGGTGCTCACATCACCCCCATGAGAATCATTTTGTTGGGTATAAACATGGTTTGGTGGTGGAGGAGGAGAGTTTTTGCTTGGAACTAAAATCATATTTTTAAACTAAGTTGAAAAGAAGTAATTCACTAAATTAAGAGGAATCTAGGCATTTTACTTCTCAAAACGAAAAGATCTATGAAACACTTTTCTGAACAATCTTTTAAAAGACAGTGCCCCATCTTTCAAGAGTAGTGTGATATATATGTGCAAGCCTTCTGTAGACCATCTTGTAAATTCCAAGTGGGAGTAAAGAGAATCTTTTAGATATGAGAAAAGCATTTACTTTTCTACTCTGCTGAAAACTGGAGAGGAAGGGAAATATTCCTGGTCTAATTGCCACAGGAAGTGTCAAAAAGTGTGGCAGAATATCTGAAGATAGATTTCTCTCCATGTAATTTTGGACAAAGACATACATACCTATGCCATGGTACACAACTGCAGTAAATCTGGGAGTGAGACTTACTTTATATGAGCTAAACAGATGGCCAACATATGTAGATATTAGTTTTACAAGGCAGACATAATTACTTGGATGTAAGGAACATGGAAGAGATGCTCAACTAAGATGCCTGAGTTGGGTCCTAATTATATTAAGTTTCTCAGTATTATAAACTACTCCAAATTCTGCATTTTCAAACTCCAGAAAGACAAGGAGAATTAAAGAAGAGGCTTTCAACATTTCCTTCCTCTGCTAGAAACCACTCTCCTGATACTTCTCCAGGAGCCTCAGCATTTCCTCAGCCAGCCATTTCAGCAGTTCACAGAATCACAGAATTGCAGGGGTTGGAAGGGACCTCGAGAGATCATTGGGTCCAACCCCCCTGCCAAAGCTCATATTGCACAGATAGGCGTTCAGACAGGTCTTGAATATCTCCAGTGAAGGAGACTCCACCACCTCTCTGGGCAGCCTGTGCTCTGTTACCCTCACTGCTGCAAAATTTTAGAGAAGTGATAATAACTTTTGTGAAAGAGAAATAAAATGTGTTGTGCTATTGATAAGAATGGTTGTCTTGTTTGCAAGATGCTTTAATTCTGATTCATTTTATTGCAGCTGTATATACTTTAAAAAGAAAAAAAAAGTTTTATTAAGAACATATATTTATTGATGACTTCCTTTCCTCACAACATAAGGAAACATTCAAACAGCTAGAGGAGTCAATAAAAGTCCAGAGAGATAATGTGGCACAAGATTATAATGCTCGACAATATTCTAGCAATGAACAGGGAAAAAACCAACACCCTTCAAAAGACTTACGAAGGGACATTTCCTATTTATGCAAATTAGGATCATGTAAGGAATGATCAAACTAGCTTTGCTACAGAGTGCCAATTTGTTAAATGGAACAGATTGAAAATAACGGGGCATTTCATGCAGGCATAGGGCATGCAAACCTATTCCAAGCTAAATGGGATCACAAACAATAATTTGAAAATAGCATGTCATACATTTTGTCACCTTGGCATATACACCCATAAGCAAGGTAGTGGGTGTGTTAACACAGTGTAAAAGCTCTCCATTTTCCTGCTTAATACAGACTATTTTATATTCTAAGAGAAAAAAAAGGTCTTTATTTCCAAGCACCAGAAAAGTTGTCACATAATTTGGAAAGCTCGCAGCACTTTGTAATGATGCCAATTTGGTAGAAAAAGAATAAATTGCACCATGTGTTATTTACAAAAATAATTCCAACTACGTCTGGATTCTTTTCTGAACCAGGTTTAGTGCCTCAGGAAAATAACTGAAGTAAAATCAAATTGCCTATGTAAAATTTGTCAGAGAGGAATGTTCTTTATAAATGAAAAAGTTCTGACTCTTAGTCTCCTGAGGGAGAGTAGCTTGCTGCAGTTATCTGCCAGACAGAAGGGGCTCTGTCAAAAGACTCACCGTAGGGCGCAAAGAAAACCATGCCTGCTCCCTGTGCCCTCTGAGCTGTTTTGTGTGATGTATTTTGATTATTGGGGCAGATTTGGCACATCAATCAAATGTTGCTAACATTGAGAGTCAGTTACTCTTTTTGCTTTTACTTTCTGTTTGCAGAAAAGCAATTTTTAATTACAGGCACACCATTGGGCAATAGCAAGAAATCTCTCTGTGCCCGCTCACCAAATCTCTGGTGAGGCTCTGTATAACTCTCCCCTCTTCCATTCTCAACTAAGACACCTATGTGTCTTCATGCATTTTGTCAAGCACTTTGTTCAGACCTGGCAGAAATTTGCAGACTCATCATTGACACACTCTATGGACAGCTCCTTGGGACCCAGGAGGGTTTATGCCATCTCAGGAACTGTTCCTCCTCTCTCACACAAGGATCGTTCAGAAGATGAGCTCTTGCTGTAAATCTATTCCCTCAAAAGACATTATTCAGGTAATAATTAAGTGGAGTCTTATGCAGAGCCACAACAACCTGTGAACTTTGATTTCTTCCTCTTCTGATTTTCCTTCTGAAATGTACATTTTTGTGGCAGTGAGCAAGAAGATGAATGGAAAGAATTCTACACTGATAGAATGTGTGAATAAAAATGGGTCACTGAAAGTTCAAATAATTAGAAATCTGTAGAGTTTTACAAGGTCAGTGTGGTGCACACTCTTTAGGGTGCTCAGAGAAAGGTGTTGGGTAGGAATACTTCTCTTGTGAGCCCAAATTGAGTTTGTGAAACTGAGTAGGAGGCCTTTATTTGGAGCAGTACTCTTTAGAAGTGTGTAGGGTATTTGATGAACCTGTTTTCACCAAATCAATAGGATTGTTCTCAACTTTTGGCCTTAACTTTAACTGAGCCAAAGACTGAAAACTTACAGAAATTTAGAAATGACAGATGTAGATGGACAGAAAGGATCTGTGAGCTTCATTTGTGACTAGCTAGTCCAGCAAGTCAAACTGTCAGACACAGTACCTGCAATCCTGGCGCTAAGACACCTGGATGATGACTAGGCATCCCAGGGCTGCATCAGATACTGTGGAGCTGAAGCCTCTGCTTTAGAAGCAGCTGAACTTCCTCCTCCTTGGTGTCTCCACAACTAGATGCTAGAGAACATGGCTTGGCAGGTGTGTAGAAGGAATCTCTTTCAGGAATGTGGATTCTGCCAGTTTCCCAGAGCCTCCTGCTCCTCACCCTCTGCCAGATGGGTATCTTGGTTAGCTCAGGACTGTTGAAATCCCCGTTTATCATCCTGCCTTTTGGCAACAGGCACAGCAAACCTGCACCCTTCTACCTCCTCTCCTGGAAATGCCACCTTCTGAGATGTTGCTGCTTCCTTGTTGAGGGTATCTCCTACAGCAAACTGTATGGTCTGTCTGCACAAAGGTAGGATCAATGGGTGAAGCACACTGCCACCATGCCCCCTCCTACAGTGAAATCACAGGCTGTCACATACAGAGACATCAGAACCCAGAGACAGAAGACCAAAAAGCAAACAAGACCCTGACTCAGTTAGTGGACTTCTGCTCGAAAAAATCTCTACATACAGTAGGAACAGGTCTGTCGTGCTTCCTTTGAAACAGTTATTGCTCTAGTCCAGAGTGATGGTTTTGCCCCAGCTAACAGCTCAGCCCCACACAGCTGCTTGCATATTTTCCCCCCGTGGGATCGGGGAGAGAATTGGAAGAATAAAAGTGAGAAAACTTGTAAATTGAGATAAAGGCATTTTAATAAGTAAAGCAAAAGCTGCTCACACAAGCAAAGCAAGACAAGGAATTCATTCACCATTTTCCATTAACAGGCCTCTCTATGACAGCAGGGCACCACCACACGTAACAGGGACCTGGGGAGACAAATCCTATCACTCCAAATGTCATCCCTTCCATCTTCTTTCCTCAGCTTTATATGCTATGTATTGTGTCATATGACATGGACTGCCCCTCTGGTCAGGTGTCCCCTGTGTCCCCTCCCAATCCCTTGTGCACCCCCAGCCAACTGACTGGTGAGGTAGGTGAAATCCCCAATGAAATCTCTCATCTCTGTGTGAGCACTGCTTAACAGGAACAGAAACACCTCTGTGTTAACAACACTGTTTCCAGCACAAACACAAAATGCAGCCCCACAGAAAATTAATTCCATCCCTGCTAAAACCTGGATACAGCACTGTTACCTTTATTATATCAGGTTTTATAAAATATTGCTGTGAAACACAAGAGAACGAGCAGCAGCAAAAACCCTAAAACCCTCCCAATGCTGGTACCAAGACATCCCTCTGCCTAAACCTTATTTCTTTCATGGTAAAGATTAGTGAATGGTGTTTTCTTTTTAAGTATTTAGGCAGTTTCGCTGAATCTTCTCTCTCTCAATGTAGGGATAAGTAATGCCAGGGCACAAGGAAAAAATAAAGGAACAGTAATTATTTTTTCTTTCAGTAAGAGGCATAAGAACTTCTGAAAAGCAGGACAGCAATAGAGGTAGAACAAGAAAAGAAGGAAAAACCAGAAGCTTAGATGAAATATGAAGAAGCAGAAGAAAACTGAAAGAGCAATTTAAATAGCAGTAGCTAGATGTATATGATATTTACCCTTCATATTGCAGGAGAAACATTGCAAGGTGTCATGGAAGCTCTAGTTAAGACATTTATTTTGGTGCATGTTGTTGGGTACACGTTGGAGGGCATAGATGCCTTATGACCAGTGTGTCAAGATGTGAGCAGCATCTTCACTAAGCACTTCATGAACTTCTGGAGCAAAGATTTTGGCTAAAAATCCTCTATAATAAACACTGATCATGTACACTGGACACTGAGGTCCAAAACATTGTTTAGTAAATGGAATTAGTTAGATATCTTCTTTAAAGCTGCACGTCTCCGAAAAGAACCCACACCTCAGTAGCAGAAACAGCCAAATAAGGCTACCACTGTTTCAATCTACAGGGTTTTGTTTGGGAAATACAAAATTTCCTTCCTTGCTTCATCCATTTACTATTCTGCTTCACTACACCCTTACAAACAGGCTGTTCTTACAGTTATGGGAAAGCATTATGATCTTTCTGTCTCACATGAAATGTGAGATATAAGGATGTCCAGCCTCATGTGAAATGACTGTTTAAAGAGGAAAAGTCTAGGACATAAAATTTCAGGCCTTTGATAGTGAGAAGTTTGCAGGCAGGAGGATGGAGACAACCTGTTATCTCTGCCAAACATGAGCATTTGTGATTGAATTCAGTCTCCTCGTTCAAATGAGAATGTTGTCAGCATCTGATGTAGGATTCCTCATGTGCTCAAGTCTGTTCAGCTTTCTGTCTGCAAGTGAAGTGCATGATGAACTGTCTTGAATAACTGTGAAAAGAGATAAAACTTTATTACCTCACATCTAAAGTTAGTTAGGGAAGTCTGTCATATCAAACAGAGAGAAAGACCAAAGTTAATGAGCTGCTTTCAGTCTGATGGGCTTCTTCGAAAGAATCTGTGTTTCCATATAGCAGTACCATTGAAGAAAAACTATCACAGAATCAGTGAGAGGCTCTGTAATTAATAAGGTGTAAGAGCACAGTGCTGCTTAATGTAACATGACAACTCTGAATTGTAGACAGTGTCAGCATGGGCCTTCGTTTACAAAGACTGGAAAATTAGGAGTTATCAGTCTCATCAGAATCTGAAGTGCTACACATACAGAATTACTTAATTATTATGCAGTTAGGAAAGTAATGTGTTGTTATTGTTTGTGGCTACACTCTGCCCTTTCAATTAATTTAAGATTCATTGCATTGATGCATCTGTTCAGTACACCAAGTTGGAACAAGACATGTATAGCACTTGGCCAAATACTCAGCACAAAATGAAGGCTTAAAGGCATCCCAAATGTTAAAATGGTTTGAAGTTATAGTCAGTGTACTCCAAGCAAGCAGGAGGGCAGAGAAGTTCCGTTGAGAAACTGCTTTAAACAGCAAGTGCTTTATTTGCTATTTTATTTCGTCTTATATGGTGATGTCTGCACCCAATCGTTTCAGCAGACTGAACAGTTATTCAGAGAATAACAGATTTCCTGAAGGAAAGAAGCAGCATATTAAAACCATTAATTAAGGAGATGTTCTATTCAAGTCTTGGAATAGCAGCCTTTTCATTATACATATGTGAAATAAAGTCATAAAACCAGGCTGCAAACTCAAATGCTTAAGGATGCAAAACCTTAATGTTTCACCTGCAGAAAATGATGGAATAACTTGTGTTGTCTCCATTTCACACCTTTTTAACGCTGCAATATCACCTTGGAGTCTGAAGAGGTAAGACTCTGAAGAGGTAACTTTTTAAGAGTCTAAAGAGGTAAGAGGTGATTCTAAAGAACTAATTCAGGCTTTAATACTGAATTAACTTTGGACCCATGCAAAAAAGGATTTTATCTCCAGGTACACCTAAAAGGATGGACGTTCTGAAGCAATTCATAAAATGGCTTCAATAAAAAGTTAAAGTGTTAGCTAAAAATATTGTGATGGTTGCTGTAACATGAGGAAGGACAATTAGAAATATCCTGGGTACACATTAAATAAACATATTTGAGATCTGAAGATGCTAGCAAGATCCACCCATGGAGATGCTGCATCAATAAAAGAATGAGAAAAAGTAATTTTAAAACCAGCCTAACAAAAGACATGTTTTAATCCTTTCATAAAGTATAGAAGAGGGTATGAAAACAAGATTGTTCCCTTCTTAATCCTAGTCTTACTTTTTCCAAACAGTCTCCCCATTTATGTAAATAAATAGCAAACAGAAATGAGCAAAGGTATCGAAAACACCTCTACTTCTGGGGAAAAAAAATCAAAGTTGCATCTTCCAAGAATTTAATTAGCTTCTGATTCCAAATCATTCTTATCAGCTATGGCCTATCATTTCAAAACAACTTCTACTTACAATAATTGCATTTTGCATGACTGTAAATTCTTATGAAGCTATAAATGACACTAAAATTTCCAAATAAATGCTTTTAATTCAGTCATTTCTGCTATTCAGCATTAATAGTAATAAAAAATATTTTATCTTTATTGACACAAGTAAGTACTAAATAGGAAATGTCATTTTTTATTAGCTAAATGTAGACTTTAAAGCATACGGAGTAGTTTCTGTAAAAATAGTTCCATATTCATTTTACATAAGTCTATTAAATTATGAATAGAAATTCATGACATCAATCTAAAAATCTGTATAAGTAATTCTGCTGTGCATATGTAATACTCTGTTAAACTACTGCCGACTAATTCCTTGAAGTTTATAAGGTTTGTAAAGGCTTCAGTAGACTTTCCACAATAAAAGTCTGTGAGTTTTCTATTCCCTTTTCCAGCTATTGTTGTCAGAAACATTATGACAGCAACCTTTTTTTGTAGCATTTTCTCTTCTATCTCCATCTAAAATGTAGTGGGATACAGTTAGAAGAACTGATACAAGAAAAATGCTCTCTGAACATGGACATAAATACAATGTAGATGAATTTTTCAAATAAAATTACAGCTTTGCTTTGATTTAAACCTTAGCCATGGAGATACAAAGAAGATAAAGAACTTATATTTCTTAAATCTACTTCCTTTATTAGTCTGGATTCTAGTGAAAGGAACAATACCTTATTTTACTTTAGTTTTAAATAATAAAATGCAATAAATATTTACATATGGTTTCCATCCCCAAACTTTCAACTTTTTTTTTTTCCTGAACTGCTTGACTAGCTTAAAGCAATACAAATGAGTTTGTTTGCTGATTTAAACCCACCACAATCAGTGTCAAAGCTAAAACCAGTTCAGAAACATGACCACTGGAAAAAAGTTTAGCCTTGGAAGTTGATAGAAAAACTGGAATCCATCAGGTTTCCAGTGATACGGAGCACATTGCACTGAACCTTCAAACATGCACAAACTTTTTAAGCAGGCTTATGGTGGAGGCAAGAGAAGTCAGTTCTAGATCACTTGGTATCCTCGGGAGTCTGGTCTCTTTAATGGTGAAAGGGATAAAAGCCCTTTTACTAGCCCCAACATTAGGGCTCTTTTGGCCACAATAAGTACCTTCCTTTCCATCTTCATTTTATTATGCTCCCTTTATGAAACTATCTTCAAGACCATGTTTCTATGTCTGAAAAATTACATTTTTCTTCTAGTTTAAGTATTTGAAAAGCAGTCCAATCATGCATATACTGGAAAGCTAATGATGAAAACTGAGTGGAAGGTAGACATTTTTTTATTCCTGGATTGCTATTCCTGTTGATCTTCTATGGTCATTTTCGAGGTTTTATAAATGGTGGTTTTGTGTTTGTCTTCAATCATTCATGCAGCATTTTCAGTCCCATTCTGTTCATCTCATTCACCAAGAAGACATTTGACCAATTTCTACCTACCTACATTTTAGCCTGCCTTTGAATACTGTCCCTAAATACCCAAATGCACATTTCTCTGTGGTATACACATTTACAGAAAATTCAGTCATATCCATTCACTAACTTAATTGATCAGAAATGCAAATTACTCTGATAAAAATTCAGTGCCTACTTTGTTTCCTACTGACATTCATAAAATGGAGAAGTTGCTATTCTTTTCCATTATATGCTATTCACAGATATCTTACACCTTTATCATCCATTTAAGAGGATTTCTGCTCAGCAAGTATAACCATCATTGAGTTATGAGATGACATTTTGTGATACAAGCATACCTTGGAAGAGATTGTTTAAAAAAAAAAAAACCTGCAGAAAAAAAAAATTGCTTGGGATTTTTTAGTGCTATTTTGAAATAGAAATAATTAAAATTATAAATGTAATGCGAGTAACTGATCCAGGGCTCTTTTAGCTATGGATGAGAAAGTGAACATAGAACTAAATTCCAGAAAAAGAGATTCTTTTGCTTATTACTAAAAGTGATCAGAGTTATTTATTTACATGTTCATTTTGACAGTGAGACTCTGAATTCAAATTTGGCCAAATGAGATCCTGATAGTCAGAATTTGCTTTTTTTTTAAAGTCTATATTAATTATTCACCTGCAGCCAGAGCTGGTAATGAACTACTATACTCCACCCTATTTTGCCAGGAAAAGGTTACTTTAGATTCTGTTTCTGATCAAAGTTCCTTCTGACTGAGCCAAAAGCTGCAAGAGCACTCCTACACTTGCAGGAGACAGCTGAGCCAATACACAATTATATATAGGCAACGTGACTAACAGGTGGCAATAATTTTAAGCCAAAATTTCTCATTTCACTTGAAAAGCCTATAGGGTAACAGTGCATGAGATATCCCAGTGGTACTAATATACCTTTCATGGTGCTGAACTGAATAATTTTAATTTAAATGTAAAAGTACTTGCAAATAGTAAATAATCTTAAGTATCCTAAAGTATACCTTTGTCTATTTTAACTTCCTCCATATGTTTTGGAGTAGTTCCATCTGACTTTTGCCTCAAATATGAATGTGCTATATCCAGGCCGGCAAAGACCTATGGCATTATATTATTCATTAATCATAGAATCACAGAATTGTAGGGACCTCCAGAGACCATCGGGTCCAACCCCCCTGCCAAAGCAGCTCCCTAGGACATATCACTCAGATAGGCATCCAGACAAGACTTGAATATCTCCAGAGATGGAGACTCCACCACCTCCCTGGGCAGCCTGTCCCAGGGCTCTGTCACCCTCACTGGGAAAAAGTTCTTCTGCATGTTGGTGCGGAACTTCCTGTGCTCCAACTTGCAGCCATTGCCCCTTGTCCTGTCCCCACAGACCACTGAAAAGGGGCTGGCTGATTCCCCCTGCATCCCCTGCTTCAGATAATTATAAACTTTAATTAGGTCCCCCCTCTTCTCAAGGCTGAACAGTCCCAACTTACTCAGCCTTTCCTCATAGGGGAGATGTTCCAGGCCCTTAATCATTTTCATAGCCCTTCTCTGGACTCTCTCCAGGAAATCCCTGTCCTTTTTAAACCAAGGAGCCCAGAACTGGACACAATACTCCAGGTGGGGCCTGACCAGGGCAGAGTAGAGGGGGAGGATCACCTCCTTTGACCTGCTGGCTATACTCCTCCGGATGCACCCCAGGATCCCATTGGCTCTCTTAGCCACCAGGGGACACTGCTGGCTCATGGCCAACCTGTCATCTACCAGGACCCCCAGGTCCTTCTCCACTGAGCTCTTCTCCAGCAGGTCATCCCCCAGCCTGGACTGATACAAATGGTTGTTCCTTCCCAGGTGCAAGACTTTACACTTGCTTTTGTTGAACTTCATCTGGTTTCTAACTGCCCAGCTCTCCAGCCTGTCCAGGTCTCGCTGGATGGCAGCTCTGGCCACTCTCTAGCTTTCTCATGAGCATGACTTTCATTGCTGGAAAATACTCTGCCTGCTTTGACAGATCTGGTAATGAAGAATAGTCACGCTTTCTCCTGTGTGAAACATAAACAGGAAACAATCTTAACTGGCAAGCTTTTAAATGTAAGGAATTGGAGATTAAAATTCTAGTCAAATCCATAGCAACTCACTCCAAAATTAAAAATGTAATCATCAGTCATCTTCTCACTGGTTGTAATAGAATAAACACAGAACTTAGTTTCTTCCACCTGCAATTACTGAGAACTGTAGCCCGCAGATGCTCAAAAGTTTTAAGAGAGCACACAGAATGGAAAAGTTAAAATGCCCAAATCAAAGCACTCTCTCATTCTCTCACTCATGAAGTAATTTCGAGCCCTAGACATATTTCCATGTACTTGCAAAATAGGAACATTGAATTTGTCACTGTCAGTCACTCATCCCCTCACTCATATGTAAATGTTAGTAGTCATTCTATTCATCTCCTTTAACTCAGAGTCTGCAGACCCAATCTCCTTTTTTAATGTGATACTATGGATTAAGATCAGGATGGGAAAAAACAGAACGGCAAATTTAGTATGGGCTCAGTCTTCTTGCTCTTTGAAGTTCTTAACCCCTATTCTGATTGTAAAATACATTGATTAAATTGTCAGACTTTTCTGAGAGGGATTGAAATGTGCGGAAGCCTTCCTATCTCCCTTTTCACTGCCTTTACCATGGTGTAAGTAGAGGCAACAATTTCCCTTAGAAAGCCACATTTTCACCAGTAAGAATAAGGAGGAAAATCTGATTTGTTTGATTTCCTGTGGCACACAGGAGTACTACACAGTCAGTTTCTTTTGTGGACAAGCCTCATCTACCTTTGAGTAGAATCTGAAAAAATCAGATAGGTACCTGAGATTTCTCTACGTTCCTGTTGCAGTTTTGTGCGGCTGGGTTCTGGTGGAGCAGAGGGAAGCTGCAGGGGTGGTTTCTGCAAGCAGCAGATAAAAGCTTTCTAGAAGCCCAAGACAGTAAATATCAACTGATACAAGGATGGAGGGGTTGCTGACCGAGGCCCAGCCCATCAGTGACGGTCACAGCACCTCTGGGGAATCACAGAATGAAAAAAAACAACTCACAAGCAGCCACTTTTTGCCCCCAGAGAAGGGAGTGAGAAGGTGTGAGAGACTGTGTAGGCACCAACTGCAGGGAAGGGCAGGAGGAGGTGCCCCATAGCCTGTGGAAAAGGCTGAGACCCCACCTGCAGCCTGTGGAGAGGCCCCACGCTGGAGCAGGGGGAGAATGAGACACAGAGATGGGTGAGAAAGAGACACCCTTGCCAGAGCACGTTTACTGGGGGTGGCGAGGCTTGTGACCCTGTGGAGGACCAGCCTGGAGCAGTCTGGGCCTGAGAGAACAGAGAGAGACATTCTGTGATTGATGACTGCACCAATAGCAGTGACCCACGCTGGGGCAGCTGGGGAAGAGCAGAAGCCCTGTGGGAAAGGACTCAGGTTGGAGAAGCTTGTGAAGGACTGGCTGCCGTGGTGGGATGCCACAGTGCAGCAGTGGAGGGGTGTGAGGAATGCCCCCACCCCAACCCCAGCTAAGAAGGAAAACAACTTGTGAGGACCTGACCGAATCCCTGTTACCCCATTCCCTGCCTCTCCCTGTGCCATAATGCGGGGGGAAGAAGGGAGCAAAATCATGACTCAAGTGCAGTCAGCTAAGAAGGGAGGGGTGGGGGGAGGCGCTTTAAGGTCTGGTCTCACTTCACATTACCCAACTCCGGTGTCTCTGGTGATGCAGGGCAGTGTCATCAATTAGAGAGTTTTCTTTCCTTTATTCTGTGTTGAGTCTGTTCTGTCCGTGACACTGATTGCAGAATGATCTCTCCCTGGCCTTACCTTATCTCCTGAGCCTCTCGGTATATAGAGGAGTGATAGACCAACTTTGGTAGGCGTCTGACCTCCAGCCAGGGTTAAACCACCACACTGGGGAAGTTTAGGAATTACTCCAGACATAGCCCATATATGTCCAGCACTACATCATGCACAATCATCTCCAGACATAGCCCATATATGTCTAGCACTACATCATGCACAATCATCTACACTGTGCTGATAATCACAAGCTTCGCAGGGGCACAATATCAAGCTTGACTCTGATTTAATGCAAGTGCTCTGTACTGATTCACTGTAAAGTGGATGTGTGCAGTACAACTCAATTAGTGCAAATGCAAAGATCATCTGGGCTGTGCATGTATTTCTGGCTGTAAAAAAAAAGTAATGCTGAGAGCTCTAACATAGGCAATTGAATTCACAAAGTGCCACGAGGTTTAAGTGAAGTTCTAAGTGAAGTTCAAAGGATATAAAACTGGATCAAGGTGCATTGCATTTCACTTGCTAAATTACACACAATTTAATAGCTGTGGTTTCTTAATGTGTAGAAAAAATCTCAAACCCTTAAGACAAAAGAGCCCTTTCTGACCAAGAATGAATATAGAATTGCATATAAATGTCTGGAGTCTCAGGTGAAGAAACAGAGTCAGGTTTCTGCATATTTCTGGGATAACAGGAAAGTATTTTAAACATTTGGGAGGCAAGCCATCTTTCTAGGACACTTTTTTGTTATTTGTTTCTAATTTTAAATATGACTTTGATACAAGGAAATGCTCTTTATATACAAGGTTTTATTGAAGTACAATGCAGTAGAATGCTTAAAAACTGGCTTGTCTTTGCAGATTGAGATGAGAGAGACTGGGATTTTTTTTTTCCCCCAAGAACTTCATTTTTAGGTGCTGACCCTAGATGTTACTGTATACCTTTGATAAAGATTGCTTGTGAGTTCAAGAAGCACAGCTTAAATAAAGCTATAGAATCAGAATAGCCTCAGTAACTGTTAAAAAATATGAAAACTTTTACAACGCAATTCATCACTGCATTTGTCATCACAGCTGGGCACACAGTAGAAAAATGTTAGAGCTGCAAGTAGAGTAAAAAGGTTGCTACCCAGTCATATCTTCAGATATATATCTGAAAAAAATGAAAATATAAATATTGAATTATCCAAATGTTAATGCATTAGGTTTATGGGGGGGGGGGGATATGAAGATAAAAGATTCTATATTTGTAAATGTAGAAGCAAACACAGGCTTTATATTTACAGTGCATGTATGCTTAGTTCCATCTCTGAATTAAGTATATCATGGCTTATGAAAAAGATACAGCACATGTGTATTGTAGGAATAATGTGAATATTGTCTATTCAAGTGTTTTCAAGCAATGTCACCTAAACATGTCGCAAACATGTAGAACCATCAAAGAAGGTAATTTAGCTAGTCATTCTGAGATGACTAAGGACTCATGAGACAGTCATAGCTTCATATTGTCATTTTAAATGTTCAGAAAGGGAAAGAGAAATAGAAGAAAAAATCCAGAAACTACCACGTCCTGTAATCTGTACTCATAAAACTGTTCCTGTATAAACCACCTCACATCCGAAACAATAATATGTTGTGAACTCCTTTATTTTTGCACAGTAACTGTTATAAAATCAGCAGAAACCAGAGCAGACTAATCTCCACTGTCATTGTTCTGCAGTAAGACTTTCAACTACTGGAATGATTCATATCCTAGCACTGTTCTACATTTCTTTTGCACCACGTGGGAAAGAAGTTGAGGCTCTTCTCTAATAGTAAACATTTTATAACCTGATTCTTATAAATGTTCCACTTAACCCTTTGTACCACTGAATTAGCAGGATCAACACAGTAAAAATAAATTGACTGATGAAGCAGTTGTGAAGAAATCAAAGCTGAGCATCACCAAGGTGTGCACTGCTAAAAATAAGTTGAAACAGAAATTAGATTTTTTTCTCTTCATCATATTAACCCTTAAGATACAGAAGTATATTTGAACTGTCATCGCAAAAAAACCCCACACTTAAACCCCAAAACTCATAAAAGGAAATAAAAAGCCAATAAAAGAAGAAAAAAAAAAGGACAGGGAGGACTAGAAATACAGTAACTCTTACTATGCTGAGCATATTAATGAAAGTTAAGAACTCAAAACCATACAATCAACAGCAATGTATAAATACATGTTAAAGCTGTATGTGTTCCTTATTGACAAGAGTATGAGTGTATTGCTCTTGTATTTCTTTGCAAATCTCTTACCCATACCACTACAGATGTGTATTAAAGGTCCCAAAGGCCATTTTGTGAAATGATGTTATAAAAACACGTGCAAACATGCATTAAGTTGCAGAGTCACAGTTTCCTTTCTTGAACTGACAAAGACTGAGTTAGAATCGTAATTTCGAGAACGCCAGTATTTCTATAAAGGTTTCATCCACCTCCAGCCGAGCCTCAGAGAGGATCTTTACCAGATAACTTTAACAAACTCACCGAACCCAAAAAATCAACATAGATGTCAGTTATCCCAGTTCTTTTTCCAAACAAGGACAAAAGCTTTCTTAATATAGATACACTGCAAAGTTGTTCAGCTATAATTACACCACAGGAGTTTGAATAGTGGGTGTACCCTAAAAGGCATTAAGAGAGAGAGATGACATGAATGTACGCTTTCATCCAAGTCAAGGTTGAATAGAAATTGCAATTTAATGCCTGAAATGGAATGGCAACCTGAAGGTTGTTGCGACCATCTTTGTGGATAAATACCTATGTTATCTAATGAAAGATAATTGCCGCTGAATACATGTTTTTTAAAACTACAGTAAAAAAGGAAGAATTTAACACCAGATTAAAAAATACTAATTTTGACAGTGTCATAAATATCTGACCATTACACAGTGGCATTAGAAACATACAGAATAGCCTTCTTACTCTCTCCAAAGTGTGGTAGCAATGTTTCCATTTGAATGTACAAAAATTTGGGCAAGCATGTTTGCCTACATTTTTGACAGTACTGACAAAGTCATTCAAAAGCTTACTTACGTGAAGTTTAAGGCTAAATATAAGGAGATAAAACCCAACATTTAATATGAGTTATCAATTAGATGTTTACATATTAGTTACCATGTAGATGTTTACTTGAAATGTGTGTCTTGGAAGTGAATGATACATTCTAGTCATCTTGGCCTAGACAGTTTTAGAAACTCCATATCATGAAATGAGTATTCTCAAATAGTAATTTTTTACTTTAAGTATGTTCTTTTGATTTAATCTATTAAACTCATGATTCCAGAACTTCTTACCTGGTAGTTTACATAGAACAGGCTACCTCCTGTGCAGCAGCATCAGTTCCACAGAGGATCTATTCTGCATGCATCTAGAGACGGGATGTAACTACAGTCCCTTCCCCCCATCCTCATCTAACAAAGAAGTTTTGGATTAACTTGTATTGCTAATTCATACTGAATTGATAGAATTTTTTTTATTATTATTTTTTATTAGGGTGTGGGAATTGTGACAGATTCTCTCTTCTGCCTTCTCTTGTTTTGGGGGGAAAGAAGAAATTGCATTGCCATTAGGCATGCCAACAGACCTTTATAACCCTGTCTCAGGATATCCCAATGCAACATGCAGAGCCTGACCTTTGCCCAATACATCGAAACCAAGGCTCCCCTACCTTGGTTATGCACCTGCAATGGGCCAGAAGATGAAGAAAAAGAACTAAGAACAACAATTAACAATAAGCAATTTTGCCATCCAAGGAACTGATATGAACCTATGTTGCAGTGCACTGTATGCTTTAGGGTGTGTCTGACAAGTAACATAAATTATCCTGCTAGCATTTGCACACAGGTTGAAGAAAGGGACTTGGGAAAAGCAGCAGTTATATGCTGCTAGAAGAGTCAGTCCCTTCCTCAAGGAAGTAGAAGGCTCTAGTGAATTACCCCCCCACCCCTCACTCATTTACAATTTTTTCTTGGGAAATGTGACAGCAAAAGGAGAAAGCAGTAGCAAAGGTATACTTTTTCAAATTGCACAGATTTTACTCCATGAAAAATAACTGGACCAGAAACTTACCTTCCACAGATTTCAAAGCCTGCATGTATAAGCTTTCATATTTTTCAGAAAAAAAAAGGAACCTTCAATATATCATAAACACTTTCAACTTTTTTTTTTCCCACAATTGTTTATCTATAGTTCAAGCTCCCAGATGCTTGATTCTTAAGACAAGTACCACTATCTAAACCCCTCCATATCTTTTGTCTAGAAAAGTTTCCTTAGAAACTTTCATCCTCTCTGGGATTTTGAGCATGGGATGAATTTTCAAGTCCAAAAAGGCTGACCAACAAGCCAATTCCCCCAGTTCCGCTACAGTCTCCTTATACAGGAGGCATCTAATTACCAAAAAATTACACTAAATTACCTCACTTAAAGAAGCAGTTAGCAGTTAAAATTGTTCTCTTTCAAAAAAAAAAAAAAAGATAAATCAATGGAGTCATAAATAACAAAGGTGATGCTAGAAGTTTCAGTACACTGTGATCCTGTTTCCCATTTGACACAAGGTTGTTAATTTAAATCTCATTTGGAAACTTTTTGCCTTTACTGTTTTGTACTTTTGTAATAGAATTATGGTTATTGAATTGTAAAATGCTGCACTGCAGATATGGAAACTGCTAATCTAATTTTATTGTTAGATACCTTCCTATTTTTTTTTCTTTTGTTGCAGTATATTTTGCAGATTTCTATAGTTACTTAAATCTTTCAGAGACCAAAATTTCCTATTGATTTTGCAATAGCTTCTATAGTTCCAGGAGAATCAATCAAGCAAACAAATAAGTAAAACAGTTCTGTTGTGAGAGTACAAAACTGTGGAAGCAATTAGGAAGAGTCTGTCTTTTACTCAGAAGTATAAATGGGCAACCTCTTTTCAGTGGTCTGTGGAGACAGGACAAGGGCAATGGTTTCAAGTTGGAGCACAGGGAGTTCTGCACCAATATGTGGAAGAACTTTTTCACAGTGAGGGTGACAGAGCCCTGGGACAGGCTGCCCAGAGGGGTTGTGGAATCTCCTTCTCTGGAGACATTCAAGACCTGTCTGGACACCAACCCGTGTGACCTGTCGTAGGGAACCTGCTTTGGCAGGTGGGTCGGACCAGATGATCTCTTGAGGTCCCTTCCAACCGCTACAACTCTGTGATTCTGTGAAAATTAGCAGTCACTTTTGAAAATTTGACTTTTCTTGTTCTTCTTTCATGTATTGGCACTTCTCTCCCACCTTCTTTACAGCAATCATATGCTGTAAGTATCCATAACAGAAATTTAATAAAATTAAACAAGTGTTTGCACACAGGTCTAATCTCATATTTCTGTCCACAGTGTTATTTTCTGCTTTGCTGTGTTTGCTTGGGTCTTGGCAACAGAATGAGTTTTCCATGAGCTTGCAAGAATAGTTTTTCATGAAATGCTCAATTTCAAGCAGACCCAGATTCTTTTTCTTTTTCTTTTTTTTTTTTTTTTTTGCTTTAGCTTTCATTGAAGGCTGCCTGCAATGGGGTAGGAGCAGCAGTTTCATGTGCTAAACCCAACAAGCATCATGAGGCTTGTTTGGAGAGTTTAAATTTTTTGGCAAACAGCCATCTGTTTCTCTGGAGAGCGTTTCCATCGCCTATTCTCATCAGCAATAATGTGCTTATCAGGTTCAGTGCCAGTTTCTCCTCCAAAATTTGAACTCATGATTTCAAACACACACACACCCTCCGTTACTGCTGCAGGTTACAGTCATGAATCTTGCTTAATCTCTAACTTGCCGTTGTCCCAGTGGTTCTGTATGGTCTCAGCAGCAAAGCTTACTGTGTTTGAAGGCCAAGTTGTGAAAGCTGAGGTTTTTAGAGGGGGAGGGAAATAAAAAAGGACTGTGAAAAATATGACATGCTGAGTTTGCATTGAGTTTAATGAACAGAAATACGTTAGGCAAACCAAATTGGAATCAAACAAACCCCAGTTTGCAGTCACAAATCTCTTAGTGTGCTGGGCCCACGTACCCGGCATTGGGATGCATGACAAAGACCAGACAGTGATCCTTGCTCTCAAAAATCATGGCACCTACACCTCTAATTCTAAAAAGGATGAAAATAAATACTACTAGGAATCATAATGGTCGTGAATAAGGTACCCCTAATGATAGGGTTTGCATTTCTCTTTGCAGCAAGTTCTCATTGCTTAAATATGCTTTTTTGTTTTTCATTCCCTGGATGTGAATCTTCTTATTTGTTTTTTATGATTATACACTAGACTCTCAAGCTCTATTTGTCTGCTTACACAGGTGGAGTACTGCATGATAACAGGAAATCTCTTCAGGCATTTCCATCTTCTGTAAAGAAAAAACAAAAAAATTAGTAATCTTTCTGCTTAGAAATGACCCTGCAGTTAGGGTTTTCAGATTAATTGATGACAATTTAAAATAAAAAGGTATTTATATTGCTGTCCTGCTTTCATACACACTGTGTGCAATGCTATGTAAGATTGCTGCAATTTCTGCATACTTTTCTAACATTAGCATAGTTCTCTAATCACACTTTATCAATTCAATAAAAATTATTTGTAAAAAATATACATATGAAGCATTGGTAATTCCAAAAGCATAAGTCATTAAGATAGCATTTTGGTTTAAATGGAGACTGTCACTTTACACTTCAGTGGAAGGAAGGTGCAAGTTAAATGCCTGAATAATAGAGTGATGTAAGAACAAACTGATTCTGAGGTCAGGTTCAGAAATACTTAAGACAGGAATCTCAAGCTGTATCAGCACTTTTCCTGCCAATCAGAATCAATTATATTGAATTTTAATAAATGATATAAATAGAAACCTAAATTGTGTTGATGCTCTAAGGTATTTTACAAAGCATTCTCATTGTCAGTGTCTCTTCAAGTCAAAATACCAATAATTAGATAGTAAAAACTATCTGCATTATTCTATATAAGTTTTGAATTAATATTGTCATTTTATTGAAGCTGTACCCATGCTCCAAGTACTCCAACTAACTGAAGTCTAAAACTCTGTAAGTCTGGAAATGGAAAACTCTTCAGTGGCTGAAATTTTCTCTACCTACAGATAAACCTATAATCAGCTGTAATGTCAAAATGATCTGACATTTTAAGAAAACAAAACCCAAACCCAAATCATCGATGTTTTCCTGAAATTTAATAGTAGCATCTGGAGCTCTAGCTGTAGTCCTTAGTCAAAACTACAGTAAATCCAGAATTTTGTCCAGAACTCCTGAACAAAGGTTTGGGACAACAGCTCCTGCTACAGTACACTGTCAGTCTCTTGGGATTTTCTGCCTGGAGCCTTTTTTTTCTTTTTTTGTTATGGAAGCTGTTACTGAATTTCCATTACAAAGGCATTTAATTCAAATTTTCTGAAGTTTCAAAGTGAAAATGATTTTTTTTTTCTTTCATCTTTACTTAAATTTCAACTTGTTGAATTCTTTGGAAAGACACATAAAAATAACAGTGATCCAATACAGTATAAAATTTACACCAGCCCTGGTATTCATTTTTCTTTATTTAAACATCCTTAGTCAGAATTCTGGTTGCTGATGGTGAATTCATAAAATATCGTCAAAACCATCTGTAATGGTAGCCTTGTGAATGTCTGCCAGAGCTAGCAAATGATGGGGTTTTTACAAAGCTTTAATGCTGGAAGTCACAGATGAAGAGAAACCAAAGCAACAGGTAATTCCATATGCCTCAGTTTAGTTGACCAATATGAGAAACATACAAGGCATCTAGTAGCATCAAAACCTTATAAAAATAAAGATTAAACACTCGTAAATAATTTTCATGTGGAATACACAGAAAAGCAAATTTCAAAACAGAAAAATCTGAAAACTAGACTTTACCCAAAGGCACTAGTAGTAATCTACATGCCCTGAAGGAGTGTTGGGACCTGTCACAGCCCTAAAGGAGCTTGTTCTTGGGATTTGGGTGACACCATGTAAGGTGCAGCTGTGAAAACTTGGGTCTGAGTTCTGTGAAAAAAGTGCCTAAGAGCTGGGGGAAGTCTTCATAACCACTGACCCTCAACCTAACCCCTGACTTAACTTTATGGCTGAACCTATGTGCTTGTCTGGTGGCCATGGGGACAGTGGCTGACCCTTATTCTCACTGCTGGACCAAAACCTGACTTTCACTAACCAGCTTGACTTCTTGGCTTTACCTTATTGCTGTGGGCTTGTCTGGTGATCTAGACTCTTGGCTGACACCAGTCATCACTGATAAACCTGCCCTGCTCTTCTTGCTCAGGTGCTGTGGGACTGTCTCCTTGTTGGTGAAGGAGACAGCCCTACCCACCTCAGCCCACAATTTGCTCCTCTCTGATGGAGCCTGTTCCTGCTGTTCCCTCTCTAGTACCAGCTTGATAGGATTTTGAATTTTTACACAAGTATATGATAAAACATTATCAGAAAGGATAAGGGCAAAACTTAAATAATTCATTAAGTCTATATAATCATTTTTTTATCTCACAGAATGGCAATGGGTCCAGGTCCAGTATTGAGTTTCTTGCCACTTTCTCTAGAACATTTGATGCTGCCCACCAACAGTGCTTGCCATGCTGGAGATGGAACTTGGGGGTGATACAGTATGGTTTGTCCTATTTTTCCCTCTTGTTCCTAGGAAAAGGTCACTGAGAAGCTAGGGAGTCCAGAGCTTTATACAAATCTTTGATGACAGACATGAGAGTTTTGAGACACCACATAACATGAGGTACCACTTCCAGAGTCTTAAAGGATGAAATAGAAAATGTGAAATTCTGTTTCCCTTGGTCTACATGTGAGCCTTATAATTGATTTCCAGTATAACTGAAATAATTTTTGATTATCATATATGTATTTGGAGAAAAAGCGACCCCAAAAATCATGTGTTCTATCACATTCTTCTCTGCAAGTTTTCTGATTGCAGAGTGAACAGTATAATTGTTTTTTCAATGCAAAAAGTTGTAAACAATGTCTGATTCCAGCATGGACCAAACTGAAGGGATTCACCTGAATTCTACTAGAGAGCACTTAGGTTTTAGGTGAAAAAGTACACAGGCAGAGGCAAAACTGCCAAGTAGGAAGTAGCTCACAAAGTTGCTGTTGGATATCTGTGCTGGCCAGTACCTTGGTGCCTTGAACATAAAGCAACGAGGATTCTGCTCAGTTAGAAACTCTTGATGCCCATCAGTAAAACAAGATGCTGTCCCCAGCCAATGGGACAGATGGCAAAATACTTATTTGGCAAATAATATTGAGCCTATTAAGAGCTAGAGTTTCAGATGAGCTGGGAGAACTTGCAAAACGACAACAGTCATGTAGTCTGTGGAGTAAGGTTTCTGAAATATCAGCAATTAGCTCCCTCTGCCACATAGTTTGTCCACCTCATTTTAAATCCTGGTCTTGGATTGGAATGGGTATTGTAAGTCAATACTTTGACAGTTAGATGGCATTTGTTCAATTCAAATGACACCCGTCATGCTGACTTTTGTTCTAGAGCTCTGAGAGGTTAATTGAATGGATATGAAAAATAAGCCAGGCTAAAATTGCCTCGCTCTAACTCAGAAGTACTAAGCCTCTGGACTTAATTTAAGACTCTTCTATTTTGTGCATTAGACTGAATCATGTAGGCAGTTTAAAGGAGAAAATGTTAATAAAAGACAACTTAATTTTTAAATTTGCATTTGGTAGGGAATTTCAGTACAGCAGCACTGAGTAGTTTGTGTACGAGACTAAGGCTTTTCCCAGCTAGCATATATATGCCACTATGTTAATACATAAAGGAAAGTGTGATATGATTTCCTTCCCCCACTCCTCTTTCAGGTTTGCTAATGACCATCAAAAAGGAATTGACAATGTAATGTCAATTGGGGGAGGGGGGGAAGGGATTTGTGATGGTCTTAATTTTAATTTCAACAGGAACACCACATTGCTGAATTCCGTTTCAGATGCAAATCAATTAAGGGTATAGTCTTCTTATGTTGTATTCAGCAGGTAATTATGAGATAGTTCAGAACATGTCTGTAAAGTATTATGTTTAGTTTTGTAAAACAGCAGGCTGTGTTAATTTTTTTTTTCCCCTCTGCTTTATGAAGTTAGGTTTCTCTCTAAATCGGAGGAGGCTTGAGATAAAGACAATATAAGTAGGCAGTGTGAAGTGCCTTGTCAAAGAAAAATATTGCTTTAGTTGGAAAATATGCTCAGATGATTTTGCAGGGAGTATGGTTGTAATCTTACCCAAGATTGCTTCATGTTTACTGTAAGAACCTTTCTGATTGATTGCATTTCAGCAGTTTTCATTTTTGGGGAATTTCAAATTACTCTTGTTTCTAAGATGACAGCGAGTATAACTTTCTGCTGTAGTTATTCTAAGCTGCAGAAGTATGTATCATTTTTTTTTCTTCCCCTACTGACACCAAGTAGATTGTGTACAGCTTGTATGTTTCATGGCAATAAAAATTCAAAATTGTGTTAACAAGGCTTCCCGTAGTCTGCTTTATCTGTGGAATTTCTAAAAAAAAAACCCAAAAAACCCATACAGCTTAATATTTTATTTTACTTTTATTCTGTATATTTTTCAGTAAGCAATGCTCAGTATTTCTGCTTCACTGGAAGTAAAATGAAAGGTGTTTCTGCAAATTTATACATGCACGAATTTGAAGTTAGCATTCAAGTCTCTGGTCAAATGTAATTATATGTCTTCAAAACTGATTGTTGCTGAGATAATTTGTGTGGAATTTTTTTTTTTTTTTTTTTTTTTTGCCTGCCTTTGTGTAAGGATCCTCTGGTTCAGTTCCATAAACAGGTTTCACAATGTCCAGCCCATCAGATGACTTACGAGGGGGTGGGGGGGGGGGGGGGGGGGGGGGAAGGGGGACGGTTGTAAAGCGACTCAGCCTTGGATTGCTTGGAGGCCCCATCTCTGCAGAGACAGCCCATGGGGTGGTGTGTAGACAGCTCAGACTTGAGTTGTCCTGTAAACCCAGACTAAACAGGGCAGTGCTGCATAATTCAAGGCACTGAAACCTGGGCTGAGCCTTGGAAATCATTCAACAAACAATATGCCCTGAGTGCCAATCAAGCCACTATTCAGCTGCCTGGCAGTAAGATAAAGGCAGCCGGAAGGTCCCCATTTGGCTTCAATGGGCCCAGCCAATGCAAAGATGTGCAACAGATAGGACATAAGATAAGGGGAAACACTGCTAATGACAAACATGGAAGGTGGCACTGTCCACTAGGACACAGCCCTGGCCACTGTCACCTACATCAGACATAAAATCAAATAATCCCCCTGGATTCAGTCTGAGATGAGGGAGCCGCTTCTCCAACTCTGGAGGAGACCCTTCTCCCTTGGCCAGGAAGGGAACGTACTGACAGCCCTTACCAGAGAGATGGGTAAGTGAATACTTACTATGCTTTAAATTTGTAGTGTCAGGTGATTGACTAACACACGTGTAGTATTTAGTGTGCCTGTGATAGTGCGTTCTGTGAATCTGCTGTGGTTGTGATACTGAACCTTGTGAGTTGCCTGCGGGCAGTAACAGCCGGTGACGTGACTGTTGCGTTTGGTGACTGTTGCGTTGGCAGTAGTGTATTTCGCGAGTCTCCTGTGTTTGTGCCAAGTGGTGTTTTGTACTTCTAAACAGCAATAGTGCATTTGCCCATTGTATCCATGAAACCTGCAGTAGTGACGTATGGAATGCACATGGTTCAAAAATAAATTATCCTTATTTTTTATTTTTAAAACCCTGAGCTCGGGTGTCTGTCCGTCACACCTTGAATTGTATGTTTTTTCCTATTACCCATCTTTGTCTCTCTGAAATCTACCGAATGTCCTAATGTTGAATTGGCAAAATGAGACCTTGCTAATGGGAAAAAAAAAATGCAGTGGAGAGCTTTTATTTCTTACCACTGTTTTTTTTTTTTTAGTGTGAGTGCTAACACTGTCAACCAGCTAGTTTTCAAGGTCTGGGTACACAAAGAAGTCATATGAACCAAACAAGTGAAAATGAATAATAATGCTAGTATTCACTGAGATACTCCATTTGCTTTGTCCCTTTTCTAATGAAAATTCATTCCCACCCTGTAATCTCAGCTAAAAGCCAACAACGAATGAAAATACTCTTGGGAGGATTCTACTAACTGTAAATTATGTTATTTTTAACCAACATTGTTTTAAATCTGCTGAGGAATATCAATGTACAAAACACGTGGGACTTAGACATTAAAATTTCTAAAATAGTTATTTGCCCATTTTGTCATGCATTCCCTTCCATTTTTATACAGATCCATTAAGCTTCTCGATCTCCCAACCACTCTTAGAAATGTGATTTAAAATTTTACTTCCTGGGTATAATTTTATTTTAAATTGACATTGACCGAACTTCATATTATGTTTTAAAATATTTCTAGAGCGCTATGTTGTGTTTTTACCCCGGCTGGGAGTCGAGATCCACGCAGCTGGGAAGGGGGGGGGGGGGGGCGGGCGGGGGCGGGGTGAGGGAAAGGAAGAGAAAAGTAAGGGGCAAATAACAACCCAAAACCAAGAAACCAAAAGCCCGTCGGTTGGGATAAGGATAGTTTACTAGAATAGCAGAAAGATAAAATCTAACAATGCTAACAGGTCTCTAGAGCAAAAAATCTATGAAAATGTTGCTACACAATGCAGTTTCTCACCGAACCCACAACTCAGGCCGTGCCACCCAGAGCCGTCCCGGAACCCGACCGTCCCCCAAGAACCGCGCGTCCCGGAGCCGCCCGGCTCCTCCTCCCATCAGCCCCCTTTATACTGAGCAGGATGTAATTGGCATGGAATACTCTCTTTGGGCAGTTTGGGTCACCTGTCCTGGCTTCGTCCCCTCCTTTCTCAAGAATAGAGAAATATGAAGAGCTGAGAAAGTCCTTGACTGTCTGACAGCAACAAAAAACATCAGGGTATTATCAGCACTGCTTTCATTTTAACTCTCAAACACAGCATTCCATCCACTGCTACAAACGAAGTTAACTCCATCCTGACTGAAACCAGGACATATATTTTAAACAGTGACACTTAACTTATTTTAGTTGCTTTAAATTTCTCATTTACTGATAGTATTATAAGTGGTGAAGACCTGGAAGACTGTAAAAAAAGAATAATGATGTTCTTAAGTTTTCTATAGTATTAAGATCTTGGCATCCGTTTTTCCTAAAGTCCTTTCCAACCCCTACGATTCTGTTATTCTGTGATTCTGTGATTACTTATATTTTAGACCTCAAAAACACTAAATGTGGAGGGCTGTTAAATTTTTTTTCGGGACTATCAGGTTCAATATTTACTCCTAGATTTCTCCACCTTAAGAATCATGGTTATAAATGTCAAGGTCTGTCTTAAAACCAGTGGCAAGTTCGGTTTTTTTCTCCACCTGCTCTGTCAAAGCTATTAAAATATCTCTGATGTTAGAAATATTCTTTGAAATAAATTAATTGACAGCTTACATTTGAAATTATTTCAACCTTAACATTGAAATAGAGGCAATTAGGCTTCTGGTATACTACTGTGAGGAATTTTGCTTCAAAATCCATAAACTGTGAGCATTCATGCATATAGCAAGATGAGATGAATTATACCACTTCTAACTACTTGAATAATGCATATAGCATATTGTTAGGTAGCTTAAGAAAAACTAAAATCTTTCAAGCCTTTCACATTCTAGTTAGCTTTTGTACTTACTCAGACAAATGTAGATACTGCTTGTAGATAAACCAAAGTAATATACAGAAATGTGTGCTTTCAGGGCTCGTGTCATGGTATGAACCAAATGGTTTTCCTGGAGTGACACCTCAGAGACAGGACTAGTGATATTATGATGCATCAATTCACAACATTGTTGGCTGTTCAGGACTGTTAGTGTTGTGAACCCACTAATGTCAAAAATTAATTCACTAATATTACAATGTATTGATTCCATAAGAATACTTCACATACTCATAGTAGATGCCTGACTAACTAGCTCAAGTAAGCATTTAAGGAATTAGTCCAGAATCAAATGTCCAGAATGTTAGATATTGCAACTTACCTGTTGAGATTTATAAAAATGTAAATACAACATAAAATAGAATCATATAAGAAAATTATTTTTTGGAGAGTATTAAGAACTTGCCTTCTTAAAATTTAGAATTTTCAGGTTTAGCTGAAGATACTCTATACAAAATTTCTAGCAGCAACATTGTATGCACAGAGAAACACCTGAATGGATCAACCTTAAGATATTTTTAAGATCTTGTATTCACGTCTTAGGGGTTGTATAGGAACTTGAATTAGGCATAAGCTTTCGAAAATGTATGTGTACTTTTTCCAACTAATAAAAATGAATTCAATCAAGATTGAATCATTCTATTACATAACATCAGAATAATGCCTTTGGCCTGCTTTCAACTGATACAGTTTTCTTTTGATAAGCTGATACAGTGCTATGTTTTAGGTTTAGGATGAGAATAATTTTGATAACACACTGCTGTTTTTACTTGTTGCTGGGCAATTTTAGTGCTTACACTAAGTCAAGAACTTTTAAGCTTCTGCCACCCTGCCAGGTGAAGAAGAAACTGGTAGAGCACAGCCAGAACAGTTGACCCAGGATGGCCAAAGGGATATTCCATACCTTACAATGTCATGGTCCGTATAGAACTGTGAAAGTGAGACAGGAGGTGGGAAACAGACTGGGCATCATGGTTATTTTTTTTTTTTTTCCCTATTGCACATGTTAGGCAATTGCATTTGTGCATTTTTAAATATATAATTATTATTGTTGTTATTTTTATTACTATTCATTTCATTATGATCCCTATTATCCCATTAAACTGTCTTTATCTCAACCAATGAGGGTTTTTTTTTTCCATTCATCCCATCCCCATGGGCAAGAAACATAAGTAAGCGAGTGGCCATGTGGTGCTCAGTTACTGTCTGGGGCTAAACTGTGAGATATTGCTGAAAGGAAATGAATGACAGTTAAAAAGTTTTATGTCACTTTTAAAAATAATAAAGAAATTAGAAACCTACCACAATGAAGAATAAATATCAGTATTTTATATAATTACTTTTATTTTCATTATAATTTTTAATATTTTATTTTAATTATAATTTTTGAAAGTTTCTTAATAAAATAAATATTTGTAGATAATTTAGAAATACCTGTCTTCCCATGTACCAGTGTACATTTCCATACTTCTAAAATAATAGCTTACATCTCTATAAATTTAATAAAAAAAAGAAAAAAATCCATCCATTCCCTACTAAGTTATCAAGAGACCTTGTTCTATTCTTTTTCTCTGTAACATGCTTATGTTGCACACTGTTTTATACTCCATATATACTTTATATTCCCAAATAAATGAAATTATTTCATCTTGATTTTTTGTGTTTTGGCTTTTTGTTTGTTTGTGTTTTGGGGGTTTTTTTGTACCACTTTACCACTGTTGTTAAAGCAAGGTTCAGTCCAGCTTTGCAATTTAACTGTAACTTTTACTTTATGACCTAAGAAACCTTCATTAATCCAGTCTATATAAAACTGTCCAGGTGATGGGATGAGGAAAGGTATATAGGTTAATTTTTTTCCTTTTCCTTTTTCCTTTTATGTTCTATCAGACCTTAAAGAACCCTAGTAAGGAGCAAGGCAGAAAGAAAAGCTCTTTGGATTAATGATGTATTTGATATTTCCTGATGCTCTAAGTCATTGAATTAATATTATGGAAAAAAGTGCTTGAGGCAGGAAAGACGTAAATATTCTGCAGGAATCCCAAATGAAGCTGATTAAAACTTTGGGAAAGAAATATACATGAAATGGCAATTTCTATCTGATTTTATATAAGAAAATGATGGCGGGACAAAGATGAATAGTTCCATATAGTGGATTGAAAAATACGTTGTTTACTTTTTTCCAAAAATCAAATCCCACTTACTGCTATTCATTCATGACATTATTTTTCTGTTTCACCTAAGACTCCTGTTTAATGTAAGTCTGGCAGATTCTAGTTCTACGTTTTTGATAAAAAGGTATTTCCAGTGGGAAGATTGAAGAGTTCTGCTCTTGTGTCTGAATATTACTTTCAGAGTCAAGGGACTGTGGTGGTCCTATCTGTAACCTGTTCTTTATTTAAAGAGAACTTCTAGCTGTCTGAAGTAATGTTTTAGATCACTATAGTACTACAGCAACATTGATTTGCACTTCTAGATGAAAAATGAAAGACTGGATGTCAACATTATACAGCATAATTATCTCAATGCTTTAAGCTGAGTTTCAGCACATGTCCTGTGGGGTTTAGAGTATCAGAAGTCTGAATGGAGTTGGGTTGGAATATGGAATGTCTGGTCCCTTTCATTATTAAATCAATTCCTGATCCCTGTCTCCTCAACATACTGTATCTAATTCATTCTTTAGTTAACATCAGTTGTAATTGCTTACATGGATTGTAGAACATGGAATCATAGGAGTACTACAATGACATGAGAGAAAATAGTAATCCTTAAGTGTTTTCTGAACAATTCTGGCAGCTGATGGAGAGGTCTATGTCACAGAAAAGGGACACTGTGCGGTGTGAAAGACAGAGAGATCTCTTGGGTCCTTCAGGGAAAGGATGGGGGAAAAAAGGGGAAAAAAGTTTAGGGGGGAAAAAAAGTAACAATCATTCCTGATAAACATAAAGCATTATTTTTCTATGATGTGATTTCTCTTTATAAATGTAGCCACGTGGAAAGTGCTAAGAAATGTTGCTTTTGCAAACTGAAAAATGTTATTGTATTCTTTACTGACTTAAAGAACTTAGGCTGCCTCATAGGGAATCCTGTGTAGAGAATTTTGGATAGCACATAAAATAAGGGGGAATACTGTTCTCAAGGGTTCAATTTGAGTATATAGCTCTGCTAAAAGATACAGATGATCCTGGACAATGAGATAAGGGGTTAAATCGTGACTGAGGACATGGGCTGGAACTTAAGGAAATCAGGCTCAACGAACAGGCTTCAACCATGTTGATTGTACATCAAGGCAAACAGGAAAAACGGGCAAAACGATGTGGGATCATTTTGATCGGGAGTGAACAAACCTTTTCAGAGGCTACAAAATTAACATGTGCAATCTGAAACCTGTATGGAGCTTTGACTTCCTTCAGCCCAGGGCCACGTCAGTTGCTGGGGAAAGTTAAGATAAAAACAACTACTTGCCAGTAAGCAGTTGTCCCAGACAAAAGGACTCCTACATTTTAATTTTCTTCACCAAGGGAAGCGGGAATGTCCCAGACATGCCATGTGTATTATATTGTGTACTGCTGTGGATGGGGCGCCTTGGTTGAGCCTGTAAAATCCATAGTTAAACAGAGGAAGGAGGTGAAAGGTTCAACCTGAGGAAGACTCTGAACCTTCATCGCTGAGACCCCCGCCAACCACTACCACAGGACAATGTGCAGACGCAATTGGGAGGAGTTTATGGAAACCACCTCTTGGAACTCATCTTAATACGAAGCGGGACAGGTGATGAATATGTATAGATGTATGGTATAAAAAGGCTGCAGGCACTGACCAAAGGTGTGCCTACTTTGTTGGGTCACCCACTCTTGCAAGAACGTATAATAAATTACTGCTCCACTAACGTGTCTACCTTAAGTCTTGTTTTTAGGACCTTTGTCATTTCTAACAGCCATAAGTTAAGCAATGTTTCTTTTCACCTACTGCAAGAGCTAATAAATTCTGTCCCATAGAACTTCATCAGTTTATGAAATATTGTAGCACTCCTGACTTGCTGTGCCACAATCAAAAGATCATGATGTAGCAATATTATCCTTCAAGAAGTCAGGTGCACCGTGTTTATTTTCTCTCTGAGAGTATTCATGAGACATCATTACCCCCACATGCAATTCAGTGAATGCATTGACAACATCAAGGTAAAAACATAGATGGAAAAGGAAGGTATTTATTATTTAAACTAATTCCAGATTTAGCTTTTAAATGATACTTGAAAATAATTCAGTTTATTTCTCTTTAAAAAGAATGTGTCAGAGACACAAGATACAAATGCAGTCTTATCTTACCCTGAGGTATGTAGAAACTTACCCTTGACTCAAAAGATACTGCAAAATGCTTTCAGTTTCTTACAATTTTCCAGTATAACTCAGTAAGTTACTGGAAACTCCTAGTAGGCATACCTTTCCTTGGAGTGAAACTCCATCAAATTTCATATCAGCTTCGAGTCTGCTATTTTAAGAAAGATTACATGTTGTAATGGGAGGGTCTGAGGTATATCAAATTTATGTTTATTTAATATTTATTTGCCAACACAGTTGGAGAATGACAGAACAGAAACCAAGTTGGAAAGTCCTGCTTTTAATTTACAATTTTTCATACTGTTTTTTGGCAATGAACAAAGCAAATTTTTGTGTTTAATCCTCAGTACTGCTTAAATTCCTTGAAAAACTGAGAAAGTTTTTTTAAATTACCTCCTCCTGAGTTAGAATATTTGCTTTTTTGGTTGTTCTTTTTTGGTTTGTTTTCTTGAGGTTTTTTTTTACTCTGTTTAATCTGGGATTTCGGGGGGGGGGGTGGTGTTGGTGGGGTTTTTTGTTATAATTATGGCAGAATATTAATTTTTCAAGAAATGCTAAACCATAAAATCAGTTTAATCCTCAGTACTGCTTAAATTCCTTGAAAAACTAAGAAAGTTTTTTTTAATTACCTCCTCCTGAGTTAGAATATTTGCTTTTTTTGTTGTTCTTTTTTGGTTTGTTTTCTTGAGGTTTTTTTTTACTGTTTAATCTGGGATTTCGGGGGGGGGTGGTGTTGGTAGGGTTTTTTGTTATAATTATGGCAGAATATTAATTTTTCAAGAAATGCTAAACCATAAAATTAATAGAAAGAAATTTGAATAAAAAAATTCTGCTGACGGAAATTTCTGAAATATTCAGAAAATTCAGTGTGGAAGTCTGAGTGACCGTGACAGAGAATTTAGAGCTCATTGAATCTTAGTCTTCATGCTCCATGAGCCCATACTGAGACAGAGCTTGGAAATTTAATGGTTAGAGTTTCTAGGTTTTTTAAATTGTAAGGATTGTGGCATAGAACAGCCTAAATACTGAAAGCTTATTTGTTTTGCTTGAGGCAATCAGAAATCTTTTTATCTTTATTTGCTCTGAGAGGATACATAAAATGAAAGCCAAGATAAATTATCTAACTGAGTAATTAAATGAAAATTCAACAGATACACAGGTCAAAATGTCTTCATTGATCTACTGAATTTTCCTCTCAGTCTGTCCTAGATAAAAGGGTAATATAGCTATCATGAAATATTTTTTGTTAAAATACTAAAACATATTAAAAAATACACTGTCACCAGCTCTGAGATGCTAAGCTTTCTGTTTATCTACTCCAAAGATCAGATACTAATTGGAAAGACTTCCTTTGGACAATTACTCTCATACTGAAAATGCATCCATAAAGGATGGAAAATTCTCATGCTTTTCCATTTCATATTGATGAATCAGAGTTTAGGAAACAGACCAGAGTTCATTCACTTTGTATTTCAGAAAGATCTATAAGCATTTATTAACTTTAATAGGTTAAGTGTCACCTCTGTTTTGAATACCTGATATTAAAGGAAAAAAAAAAAAGGAGTGCACATTTTATGACCTGACAACAGTGCAATGGAATATATTATTCACCAGATCCTCAGCATGATAGAAGAATGAAAAAGAAAGAACAGAATCAACATTGTGGCTGCATTTCAGCAACCACTCTAAATACTCCTCTGACCGCAGTAAGTGCCAGAATGTTATCTCTGGACCCCAAATTAATGTGGAACAACAACAGAATGGGGAAGGTCTCAGAAGAATTTAAAGGTCATTAGTCTGGATGATAACAAAGCTTTGAAATGATGAGAGGACACAGAAGCTAACATCACAAGGCTGTGAATTAGCATCTGGTGAGCACTTGCCAAAGTAATTCTATGACTAAAGAAAAAAAACCCCTTGTCATTAGCAAGTGATTTTGTTGTTTTCAAGTTTCAGTATGTGTCAATGAGTTTACTTGAAAGTCCAGCTGAAAATCTTGTTTCAGGGTGATTTCCAGGTCAGGAATTTGTCAAGAGCAATGCTGAACATGGTGATACACAGTAGAAGTTGTTATTACATACGTCTATTGCAGGAAGGACCAAGCTTTAAACAAACAAACAAAAAATCCTCATTGCAGTCAGCATTGTATTAATGCAGATCTTAGACAGCCCATGCCTGAAGAAGCTCACTGAATAGGTTTGGTAGAACAACATATACCATCATGGTATTTCTTTCTTTGATGTTGAGGGGGGAGAGGGAAAGACTGGCCTCTTTTTATTAGTTGGGTATCATTCACACAAGATAGTTGATTTACATACCACCATGTCTCCATCATCCCTGGACACTGTTGGATCCTCTGTGCACATCTAGAGCCCTTTTGTAAAAGGACCCTCTATAAAGTTTTGTCCACCCTTGCTGGAAACATGGACTGTGATCTGCAATCTTTTGTGTTGCTTTTCAAAATTAATTCTCACTCTGAGATGGAGAACTGAAGACACAGAATTGTGAAGGAAACAACATTATTACCAAAAAATGTATGGGAAAGGAAGAACAGGGCCTGCTATCTTGAAAACAGTCTCCTGGGTAGAAACGTGTAATGCCATTACAGGCAGAGTTACATTTACATCTTTCTGCTGGGGATAAACTGAGGGATCATTCCTGGGAAACAACATACTTCTCAAAACCTAGGAAGCTAGCAGACTAAAATCCAGCAAAATGTCAAAGAGTTATCTCAGTTTCACGAATGGAAGAACACTGACATGTGGAGGAAAAGATGTAGATTTACAAAACAGCACCTGCTGCTACCTTCCATGGGTCAAAAGGAGAAAAACAATTGTGAGCATTGTATCTGCACCTAGGAGACAAGATTTATTCACACTGTCATTCATACACAGGGTGAATTCCTGAGTATCCTACAACTACCAGGAGAGCTTTTTTCCCTTCCTTTATGTCCATTACGCTCCAAAAAAACCCCCTGTTTTCAGAAGGAAACATCAATAACTGAGGACATGTGCAACTGAAAGAAAGAAATGTACTCCCATTCCATCTCTGCTCCTCGTTATATTGACAGATATTGGACAGATGAACAGTGTGTTTCATCATAGCTCTATCAGCACACTAAATATGAGATTTCTGTGTCTTGCATTTTACCCATTAAGTTGTCTTACATCAATAATTATTAAAAAATATTCTGAATGTATGCAATTCTGCAACTCAAAGTATCGCTGAGAGGCATGGCAAAACCCTAGGTACTTCATTTAAATATTTGCACACCCACATATGTATTTTATTCATATAATAAATAACTATTCATAGTAATTTAGTGACTTTTTATTTTCTATGTAATAGTTTTCAGTGATTTAATCATTCATTATGGTTCTAGAAATGGGTAGTCACATCTTACAGCAAGCAGATCTAGGTTTATGACATGCTAAAGGTCACTGAACAATTATTGGGGTTACTAATTGACTTTAATTTTTTATTGGTCTGTCAAAAAGTTGTAATGTATATATGGCATGCATGCTTTATAAAAATGATTTAGCTATTGGATCACTTTCAAAGGTTTTAAAGAAAACACTGTCTAGACAAAGAGAGGTGATCAACTATAAAATGTTCCTCCAAGATTATGGTTCACTTCGAGCTTTAATGAGATGCTTTCTAACACAGTATTACAAGCAAATGAAAAGTGAAGTAATGGCCTGGGTTGCTGTCACCTGCAGTGGGAGAAGGTTTTATTGCATTTTACACTTATATCACCCTTTTATTTGTGCTTTCTGTCTTAAAATAAAATGACACTTGGACAAGTACATTTGACATTGCAACTACAGTGCACTACTACTACTAGTAAATAAATAAATGATACAGTAAAATAGGGAAAAATATTACTTTCATCTCAAAACTACTTTTATAATATTTTTGTTTTGCGCTCATTTTTTCATTTCTATATAGATGTGTAGATGACTTTGAGTTAAACATCAATAATTTACCTGACCTCCAAAATCAGAATTTTAGGTTTTATGTGCAGCAAAGTTAAAATTTTATTTCGATCACATAATGTATTGTTTCAAAGGAGTACACAAGAGACAAGGAATCCTTAATTATTTGTAAGAGTATACTATATATAAATAGCTGCAGCAATTGGTGGGTTTAGTGCTTTTTTCCAAGACTACAGTTCATAAGTAAGAGCTTTCAATTAGCTAGTAGTTTAATCCAACATTTGTGTAATTATAATACTGAGCTGTCAAAAATGAATATAACTGCACCTGAGTAACTTGGGTCTGCTATAGACAGCAAAGAAAAATAGAAGAAGCAGCTTTAATTAAAAATTATGATTCTCAAATGAATCCAATATTGTCAGTTGACACATGTGGTCTATCAAAATTTATGGAGATTTGAAAGATGAGTTCTATTTAAAAAGAGATGGAAAATAACAAAAATCTATGCATGTATCTGTTACTCATTTTTTGTTTCAGTTTTATCTTCTGTTCAGTGCTAATTGAAAAATGATATATCCTACCCAGCTTGTGTTTTCGTCATATCAGATTTTCTTACGACTTGTAAAAAGGGTGTAAGCACTCTGTGTTTAGAGACTTGTCTGAAATATCTGAGGATGTGAATCTTTTCACTGAACAATAGTGCACCGAGTGCACAGAGACAGAAATTTCAGTTTTATTTCCAGTACAAGCTCAAAGATTCTCCCTTGATGTAGACCTTAAGTTTTGTTCTCTCTGCTGCCTAAGAATTATTGTGTTCACGGCTCTACCTTCCTGAACAGGGCCCTAAAACCGTCTTATAAGACATTCTTGGATAGTATTTAAAGGTATATTTGGTTTTGTTTTTTTTGAAGTAGTTCAACATACAATAATTTGCATAGTAATTCTGAAAGATTAAAAATGAGAGAGTGAGTATAGTTTTGAAAGGGATTAGATGCTTTCCTGCTTAACTAAATATTATGTATTATGGTATCAGACTTCCATGGAAAGTTGGGCACCATTGGCTGGAACTGCTGTGACCCCATAATCTTAGCTTGATGACTAGTTGAGTTCCCAGTGATCTGGAAGGTAAAGGACTCCAGTTACTTCAAAAAGAGCTTGCAGGGGTCGGGGGTTGGGGGAGAAGTGTGCATCATCTGTTAGAGGAATGCACTAGAAAAGAACCCAAACCATAGTCTACCTTCTGGCAAACTGCAAGGTAAAGCTCTGTCTTTAGATGGGTTCCTCAGCACTGCCATGACTAGCTGGACTTCAGTGATGTGGTATCTAATTGGTCAAAATGAAAACTAATGTAGTCTTCTAACACTTAGTGGAAACTGGAACAAAGAGCTTGGAGAAATAGTGGATTCAAGTCTAGGATCCTGTAGGAATACAGATGTTTTTCTGAATCTGGTTCACAATTAGAAGGATTGTGAACAATGAGAATTGTAGCAGAAGCTCCTGTTGCTGTGATTAATTCTTGTGTTACTTCTCATTGTGACTTGAAAATTTAATGGTGACCAGAAATACAGATCTGATCTTTAACATGCACACTTGCTATACCTCAAAAAATGTGAATCATATCAATCATGTAAAATGTCCAATTTTTTGCTTCAGTTGTCAAAACATTTTATTTTAAGAGTCACAGATCCAAACTGAGAATCTCTGCTCTGAACATCACACAAGGTGGGTTTTTTTTAGATTATGATTTGTTATGAAAGGTATTTTTAGAGTTTGGACGGACCCTAATCTGAAGACTAATGAACTATTCACTTACTATTCACTTCAAACAGTAAAATATAACTAAGGCTTATAAACCTTCTGCATGTATGCGATGTGGTTGGTATATCAATATGTATGAAATGTGGCTTGTACATTAATAATTCATTTTCTGTTTATTCAGATATTGATGACCAACAGTCCAGCTGCAGCTACAAATGTCTGAAATTCAAACTCACTAAAATCACTGATGCTTTTTTTTTGGCATAAGCCTAAGAACCTTTAATAAGTTAATCTTTAAAATGCATTATATCTTGACATAGCAATTCCTTCTGACTTTTCTTCTGCCTGTTTTGTATACCAGTGTATTTGCTGTTTTATCAATATTGTCATCAAGCATGAAGTTATATTAAAAAGAACTATACTTTGGAGATAAAAGAGATGAGAAAGAGTTAGCCAAGCATATCCTGGGCAGCATCAAAAGCAATGTGACCAGCAGGTTGCCCAGAGTAGCTGTGGCTGTCTCTGGATCCCAGGCAGTGTTCGTGGTCAGGCTTTGGGCAACCTGGGCTAATGGAGGGTGGCCCTGCCCATGGCAGGGCATTGGTACTAGATGGGCTTTGAGATTTCAGGATTCTGTGATTCTGTGGAATTAAATTTGAAAGCATTTGGAGTACTTCACTGACTCTAACATGTACTGAACAGGTTACAGAATTTTGGATTTGTTGTATTTTTTTCTCTAAAACAGGGAACAATTGGAGAAAAATTGATGTTTACAATTTTTGGAAATAATTAGCGTACGCTAAAACATCCTTCCACCTTCTCTTCAAATATTCCAAAAGCTGGAAATGGTGCTTTCTGAAAGCTTTTAAAAAAGTAACTCCTGAATTATTAAAAGTCTTTAATTGTAAATAGAAAATTTCTTTATAATTCTGCCAACTTCATATTTATTTTGGTCTTCCAAATATTCCAGGAAGTAACATGGACAGCCCTTTCAATTTTGTTGAGGACATAAACCCAAACATCTGTTTCAGTGATGTTTCTTGGAATAATGAGTCCTTAGGTAAGGTCTAAATGAGGACCATTTCTTTACACTCTGCCAACAACCCTCTGACATGCACACAGAAGGAAGTATTTTGTTGTCCTTTGGTTCTGTTGTTTACCTGGATGTGCCTAGAAGTGTTCTTCTGGAGACTCATTTCAATCATTTGAATGTGACTCTGTCTGGACTCTACATGAGAAAGAAAAGTGCATTGAATTTTGCTTTCTACGGCCTGGAAAGCTACAAATGTGGGTAGGAAATAAAACATGGAAAGATCAGAATGGGTTTAAATGGGGGGACCAGAAGTATGAAGTACACTTTGGATTGTAGTAGTAGTGCAGTTTGTGCAGAAACCGTTGCAATTGATAGAACTTATAAATGGGCAATTCCATCCGCATCAGGAATGTCGATCTGTCTTCAGACAGGGCTAACCCCCTGTGTGTCCATTAAGCTTTTCAATTTGTGCACAAATTTTGATTGTTCCCAGGGTCCTATATCATTTGGATGAAGAAATGAGCTATTATTGGGGAGATGTAGACAACAGGATCCAAAAGAGAGAAATACTGACAGCACTGACAATAGCAACACTGCTCGGCCTGGAAGCAGCTGGCACAGCCACGGGAGTGACCTCCCTGGTGACCCGACACCGAGACCTGTCTCAACTACAAACCGCCATCGATGAAGATCTGCAAAAAATCGAGCAATCTATGACCTTTCTAGAACAATCTGTCTCCTCACTCTCAGAGGTTGTTTTGCAGAACAGACGAGGATTAGACCTCCTGTTCATGCAACAAGGAGGCCTTTGTGCCGCCTTGAAAGAGGAGTGTTGCTTTTATGCTGACCACACTGGGGTAGTTAGAGATTCGATGGCTCAACTAAGAGAAAGGTTGGCTCAGAGAAAAAGGGAAAAAGAGGCCCAACAAGGATGGTTGGAATCATGGTTTAATTATTCACCGTGGCTGACCACCCTAATATCTACTTTAATAGGGCCTATCGCAATGGTCATAATAGCATTAATTTTCGGCCCCTGTATGCTGAACAAGCTCGCCTCATTTGTCAAGAGTCAGTTAGAGAAGGTGAACATTCTCTTCATAGAAAACCAACAGATGCTTTAAGAGTGCAACTACTAAGTACTATCTCTACTATTCTGTAGTTGTCCCTAGTACAACCTACTATCCAAATTACCTCTGACTGTCATTCACCTAGTGTTCCTTATGCTATCAGTATTATAAGCTATCAGTGTTGTAAGCCACTTTGCACTTTAAGTAGTTTGAATAAGCATAGCCGGGGGGGAGATGTAGGTAGTTAAGGCCTGGCGGTCGGAAGATGTCGTGCTGTACGGAAAGGTAGGACGCTTTCAGGTAGCCAATAGCATTAAGCCTATGATGTAAGCAGGCGGAAGTGATGTCATGAATGTAAGCTATATAAGGCTGTTGCAGTCACCATTAAACGCCATTTGCTGTCCACCACATTGGTGTCTGTGTGCTGATGGCCCAAGTGGCCAGGGGGTGGCTGCTGTGCCGTTACTGAACCAGGTCGCCACACCACGAAAGGCAACAAGTAGGCCAACTCCCTGAGACATAAGCTAAATTTGAAACTGGCCAAGTCATTTAAAGTTCGTGTTTTGCCTGAACAACCCAGGCTTTATAAAAAGTTTTAAAGGTCTTTTCTTTTTGCCCTGAGGTGGTAAGAAATGTTAAGAGCTTGACTTTTTTCCTCTACAGAACCAAGCAGTTATTTTGGTTAAAGTTCTGTAGTCTTGCAGAATAACTTGAGCACATGATAGTCTATATTATATGACTGAGACCCAAGCACTAGTAGGAGGGACTGAAAACTTAAATTTTCCAATAGTTCTAGTTTGATCTGTCAAAAAGGGCACACTACTAAATTTATAGATATGTATAAATAATGCTACCACAAAAAAGTCTTCACAGTGTAAGAAGAAAACCATGAAACAAAACTTTTCCCAACTGTGAATTTCAACTTTGCATAAGCTATATTTTCAGCAAATAAAGCTTTTACAGAAAATCTGAGCCAACTGTAATGTTTAAGTAAAAGTTGAACTACAAGGGCTCAGCATAAGAATAAAAAAAACAAAAGTAGTTTTGTAAATGGATGAGTCAAAACAAGGTTCTTGATGTGTGCATTGAAAGAATTAAAGATTCTGCACTTTAAATTATACTGTCTGATAAATTCAGTCATTCTGATCTGACAGAATTACTGGAAGGTTTTGTCATGGACTGCCATGTGTCATGTTTGAATTGCTGTATATATGAGATGTGGGCATGAAGTGGCAGCAGTTGATGAGAAACACTGCCTTGAAGGAAACAGTTTGTGAAATGGAAAAGGAAAACCCCAAAATGTCTACAATATAACAAATGGTGCTACTTGGCAGGCAAACCCCATGATTTTCAGGAAAGAAGATATAAATATACAGACAAGAGTAACTTTTGAGTGAGGTGGGGTAATCGGTAATAAGAATTGGCATCTGTAGGATAGTGTGAAAGGCCTCCTGTCAAGGCTAGTCCATTAGCAGTAGTATGACATTTTTAAAATCAAATTTATATTAATCACATAGTGTTTCACATTTTGATGGAATGTGCTTGATAAGATTCTCAATTTTTATCTTTAATGTAGATTTTCAATCTATTTTCCAAGGAAGTCTTCATATAGGAAGTGAGCACAGTTCTGATTCTAAAGTAGAAATTGACACTTTAAAAATAGAAAAAGGGGTTTTTTTGATCATAAAAAAAAGCTTCAATATTTCCTCTAGTCTTTTTTAATTTTAAAAATACAGTTATTTAAAATTATAAAAATCAAAGTGAAGCTTCAAACTATCAATGAATAAAAAATATTGTACATGTAATGAATATTCAATTATAGATCTACGAGCAATAATTTTTTTATATGGAGCTGCTTTTAAGGATATCCTGGTATTTTCAGTTCTATAGATTAGTATTTCTTGCCTGATTGATCCAATACTCAAATATATACGATAATTAGAACATAAACTTTTATATTTATATTAAATTGTGATTAATAGAAGTTAGATACCTGTACAAGAGAGTCAGTTTGCGAACTCTTAATACATCATATCCATTTAATCCTAGCTTGGCTTTTCTCCTCCAAAGGGAAAATACATAAAAGGTTTTTTAGGGTCAATTCTGAATGTATAAGGAAAGTGTCAAAATATTTCCTACAGGAAAGTGGGAGAGGGACTGTTCACCAGGAAGTGTAGTGATAGGACAAGGGGCAATGGCTTCAAGCTGAAAGATAGCAGGATTAGATTAAATATCAGGAAGAAATTCATTACTGTGAGGGTGGTGAGGCCCTGGAAGAGGTTGCCCAGAGAAGCTGTGGCTGACCCTTGATCCCTGGCAGGGTTCAAGGCCAGGTTGGATGGGGCTTTGGGCACCCTGGGATAGTGGAGGGTGTCCCTGCCCATGGCAGAGGTGTTGGAACTAGATGATTTTTTAAGGTCCCTTCCAACCCAAAGCATTCCATGATTTTATGATAAGATTATTTCCAAAGCATAGAAAATGCTGTGTATATTCAGAAGAAGCTGAAACACACTGTTACGGAGCTAGAGCAGACACAGAGGCAAGGACATCATACTGTGTTCAGAGGATTTTTGTCATGTCAGCAGCTAGTACTCTCCCTGCTTTCCTGTTCACCCAGAGAAAGAGGATAGGACCTGACCTAATGTGACAAGATGTTTCTTTGCTTTTATGCTACCTGTCCTCTGCAAGCACCATCTACTCTGCCAAGGACAGTGGGACTTGATTCCTGATAGCTAATCTTCCAGCCATAGTGTAGGTCTCTTCCCTATATTTTTTTCTATTAAATAAAGATTAAAATTTAATAAAATATTTCTGGCAGAAGAAATACCTAGTTTGGTAATGTACGATTGATATGATTTAACCTGGCATGCAGCTAAACCAACCAAAAAACATTTGCTCATCCCCCTCTTCACAGTAGAATGAGGGAGAGAAGAGGACACCCCCCCCCCCCCCCCCAAACCTGTAGTTGAGGTAAAAACAGTTTAATAGGGTAGAAAATTAAGATATTAATATTGATAGTAATAACAACAATAATAATGATAAAAGAGTACACACAGACACAAAGTGATGCACAGCAGAGTTTCTTGCTACCTGCTGACCAGTGCCCAGCTAGCTCCTGAGCTGTGGTACTGCCCCAGCCAAGTCGCCCCAGTTTATTTACTGGGCACGATGTCTGACAGTATAAAATATCCCTTTGGTCAGCCTGAGTCAGCTGTCCTGGCTGTGTGCCCTCCCAATTCCTTGTGCAACGTCAGCCTACTTATTGGCAGGCCAAGTATGAGAAGCTGAGAAGTCCTTGACTGCTTGGAAACAACTAAAATACCCTTGTGTGAATACTGTTTCTAACACAAATCCAAACCACAGCTCCATGTCAGCTACTCTGAAGAAAATTAACTCTGTAACAGCCAAAACCAGAACAATATTACAGTCTTTTTAAGTTTGATAATTTTTTTTTTTTGACATAACTTTTGTTTACAGTTTGTTCTTGTGATCTATCAGGTATCTAAGAATTTTAGAACTGGGTCTGCTAAATGAAAACATCGATACACAGTTTCTTGCTTTTCCCTGTATGACAGTTATATTTCAGTTGTTTATAACATGACTGAGACAATTTCTGGGTGAGTAAAGGAAAAGATTATTTTGATTTTTATTTACTTGTCAAAATACAGCTTTTGTCCCCTTCACATAGGTTTCCCACTTGAGAATATCAACTGTTAATGAAAAATCTAGCTAATAACTGAAACAAGACCATGTATACTGGACCAACATCTTATTGAGATGTGGGGAGCTTATTACCACCACCACATGCACACAAAACAGAAAGTAAATTTCAGTCATAGCAATATGTTTCACAGCCTGTTTATTTAAACATATAAACAGTCTACAAAACCTCTTCATATGAAAAAAATGTTGCTGATTAAAAATGCTACTAGGGCAGCTCAAAAAAACTTTGTTACTCCTGATCATCTTAATCAACATTAGTAACTAGAAGCAAGTAAATCACTATTACTATTGATGATTCAAGAACCAAGGTATACTTAGATACTATAATGACCAAAGCTCATGTTTAGCAATTACAAATATCGACAGTGGGATTCAGTGCACTCTCAGCAAATATGCTGGCAACAATAAGCTGGGTAGTGAGGTTAGTATACCAGAGGGACGGGATGCCATCCAGAGGGACCTGGACAAGCTAGAGAAGTGATCCCAGCTCAACTTCATAAGCTTCAACAGAGCCAAGTGTAGGCACCTGCACTTGGGTCATGACAATCCTTGTTATCAGTAAAGGTTAGGAGACTGCTGGAGAGCAACCCTGAGGAAAAGGACTTGAGGGCTACTACTGGATGAAAAGCTGGACATGAGCCAACAATGTGCATCTGCAGCCCAGAAGGCCAACCCCATCCTGGGCTGCACAACAGGAAGTGTGGCCAGCAGATCAAGAGACGTGGTTCTGTCCCTCTGCTCTGCTCTGGTGAGACCTCACCTGCAGTGCTGTGTCCAGCTTTGTAGTCCTCAGCACAAGAAGGATGTGGAGCTGTTGGAGTGTGTCCAGAGGAGGCCACAAAAATGATCAGAGGCTGGAGCACTTCTCATATGAGACAGGCTGAGAGAGTTGGACTTGTTCACTCTGGAGTAGAGAAGGCTCCGGGGTGGAATTAATTTCCAGTACCTGAAAGGTGCTTATAGGAAAGCTGGGGAAAGTCTCTTCATGAGGTTGTGTAGCACTAGGATGAGTTTATGCTTTTAAACTAGGAAAGGGGAGATTTAGGTTGGATATTAGGAAAAGGTTTTTCAATATGAGGGTGGAAGATCTGTGGAACAGGTAGCCCAGCAAGGTAGTGGAGACCCCATTCCTGGGGATATTCACGGTCAGGCCTGATGGGGCCCTGAGCGACCTGATCTAGAGAAGATGACCCTGCTTACTGCAGTGGGTTGAACTAGATGGCCTTTAAAGGTCCTGTCCAACCCAATGCATTCTATGTTTCTACGATTCCATTAATTACTCTAATGTTTTGTGCCAAATAATAGAACATTATTTAAACCTTTTGCTTAATAATTTAAAAGAAAATATTCTGTTCTGAGTAAAATTTAAATAAGAAAAGAACTTTCTGAAAAAAATTAAATGGCAATCCATTATATGAATATTCATGTACTGGGGTAACCTGTGAACATTTGAAATGCATTTGAAAGTGGCTTTCTTAGTAGCTTACACAGAAGGTGTTTTTTTTTTGTTTTGAAAGTGGAAAAGTGAAAATGGAAAAAGTAGTGCTTGCAAGTAGACTACAGTTTATCATGTTAATTCTTAATACAACAATATTTTGACACTTCAAAAAAAATTCTACTATTCTTTTAAGCTTAAAGAGACAGGTGGGTTTTTTGTTTGTTTTTGTTTTTGTTTTTTGTTGGTTTGTGGTTTGTTTTTCTTTTTTTTTTCTTTAAATTACTCTGGTCTTTTCTTTGAAGTGTAAATGAATTAGATATTCACCTAAGGAATCTAAACAAGTAAAGGCTGTTGTGGGTGTGTAGGTATTTGGAGGTTGTTTTCATTAGGTAGTCTGGATTGCAGTTTATCTCAATTGTAATGTTGTATTACATTTTCCCTGCGTCATTCTTTCCTCCATATTAGTAGCTAATCTTTTTCAGGATTTTGTACCTGGTTAATTCACAAAGCTTTATTTTTGAGATTGAAATTTTCTGAAGAACATAACACTCTCTTAAACTCATTCTTTGGCCTTAAATTTGACATATGTGTTACGCAATTACAGTGAGATTTCTCCCGATTTGTATTTTGCTAATGTGACTGCAATTGGATTTCTGAAGTGAGCCCAAATGGTCTTGGAAATGATTCTATTTATGAAAGTAAGGTTAGCCTTCAAAGTCTATGCTGTAAAATGGGACGTAAAGATTACTTTTATAGAGTCATTAGCAGAAACATTTCCAATAATCTCCGGTGAGCCAGTATTTATTTGGCCAACAATGTACTAAATAGAGCTACGTAATCACATTAATAAAACAAAGGACTGTAAAATAATTGTGGATTTCATATCATGCATAAAAGTTGGAAAAAAATGTGCACTGGTATCTCATTCAAAAATCAATTTTTAAATCCTAACTTTGAATAGAAGGTATAATAACTTCAGTGAATTGCAAACACATTTTCTGAGAACCTTTTTCTTTAATTTTTTTTTAAGGTTTTTTTTTTTGCTAATACCTAGAACTTTATTAGTACTTTTGGAGTACTTATCTATTGAGATCTCCCTTCTGAAGAGAATATATATGGCTTTTTTAAGATGTACCAGGTATTCTGTTAAAGTACAATTTTGAATATAATTTATGAAGGTAATATATAAATATTATAAGGAATTTTGTTTTCTGAGTTTTAACCTAGTTAATTAATTTTTTATTTGGGTAAAAAAAAACCCCTAAAGTATTACCTTTCAGGCTTTGGTGATTTAGCAATAGGAGTAATGATTTCCTGGTTATTTGCTCTGGGATTTGTCCTGTTCTGGAATAGTCAGACTTATTTTTAATGATTGATGAATAGATAAATGTTACATCAGTGCATTTTTGTCTATATGAAATCTAAATCTATTTAACTACAGCATTGCTGAATTTGTATCCAGACTGTAAGCAATGCTGTGTCTGATCTATTCAATCTAAAGCTAATCTTACACTGCTTTGAAAATCCATAGAATAGCTAGATATCTCTTTGCTGACATAGTAAGCTGTTTTTAAACAATTAGGACATCCACTGACAACGCCCGAGACAGTAATGCACAGTCTCATTGCGACAGATTTGGTTTATAAACATGAAGCTGAGCCTTCTTGAACGTGGTTGATGATGACGTATTGCCAGTTATTCACCACTTACTGGGGTTCCACTGTTGTTTTCTTACATATGAAGGAGAACTAAGAGTTTCAGCCCAAAATGGACAAATTTACTGACAGAATTATTTTTTTGAAATGCTTTCTGAAGAATAAGGATTTGTGTTATAATCTCTTATACTCACAATACAGGTTCTCACTATTGGGGATAAAAAAAATAGTGTTCCTTTGATTTTTATGAAAAAAAAAAGGATGAATGCGTAGACATAGGAAACATGGAAGACCTCATATCATATTAGAACTCTTGACAGATATAAAAACATTTTATAGATGTCTCTAGGAGAGAAGTTCCAATTTTAAAGTGGCCTATTGCCACCAAATCCTCTATGGCTTCTGAGAGTCACATTGTGCTATTGGGAATACCAGTATGCTCTCACTTTATATGGCTTTCTTATTAGATTATTTAGCTATCTCTGGTATTTTAAGTATCACCAAGAAGATATGGCAAGCTAGTATCAGTCAGTGGTCTGCTACTGAGTCCCAGTTACATCTGGTTTTGAAAAGTGATGTGAGGGCTTGGGAACACACCCATATGTGTTACCTGCCTTTGACCTTTGGGTTCTGAACAAGTCTTCCTCACAGGAATTACTTCCTTTTTTTTTCCTCTTTGACTTAGTAAAATGTTGACTCTGTCACTTGAAAGATCAGGACTTTATACCTTCTTTGAAAAATGTTCAAAGTGAGGAAAATAATTTTTCACTAATATTTTTTGGTCATATTTTTTTTAAAAAAGTGAATTTTGCATACAAAGTAGTTATGCGAAACAAATTTTGTGTAGGAAAGCACTGCCACAGTTTGCACACAGGTGTACTAAACAAGTGTTTTTCACCTCCTTGTGAAGGCTGCAGTGAGCGATGTCAGATGACAGTGAACACATGCATTTCTTTGCAGTCTTACACACCAGATATTGTCATAAACAGGCTACAGTCCTGGAACATTTCTGAATATTAAACCTGAAAAAAAACCTCCAACTTGAAGCTCTGCCCAGTAGTGCAGGTACATGAGTTTTATAATAGAAGTGTTTTTCAGCATAATTGTTCTCAAAATTAGAAAGAATTGATGTTCAACTGCATAATCTGTCTGCAATTTCTCATCCAAAAGAGGATAGATTTAAATTAGATATTAAGAAGAAATTCTTCCCTGTGAGGGTGGTGAGGCCCTGGCACAGGGTGCCCAAGGAAGCTGTGGCTGCCCCTGGATCCATGGCGTGATTTAAGTCAAGTTGGATGAGGTTTTGGGCAACCAGGACTAGTGGACATTGTCCTTGCTCATGGCAGGGGGTTGGAACTAGATGGCCTTTGAGGTCCTTTCTTACCTAAACTGTTCTGTGATTCTGTGATCTATAACTGACCTTTCAGTTTCACTTGAACTCTATGTACCAAATTCCTGCAACAATTTAAAATCCCTTCTCATTACAAAAAACTCCCCACTTTTAACAGTTTACATAAGAAAAATTCTCTTTTGTAAAAGCCGGATATACATAGTTGTATGATGACTGAATCTTAGAGGAACTGGACCATTAAAATAGGGCTTAAAGGGCTATTGTTACTCTGCCATCTAACATGGTATTTTTAAATGCAAACATGACAATTGTATGGAATAATGTATATATCAAATGTGAAATTACTCACTCTTCAGCATGTAAAGAAAGAGTTTTTTCAGGACACCATGAGAGAGCAATATTTTTTCCTGGGGAAAAAAAATTACATCCTTCTTTAAAAATAATTTAAATAGCTAACTGAAAATTGCAATAAGTTATACCTTAAAAATATGATTAGGCCATTCATAAAGTAAAATTTTGTAGAGAAATTGAAATTTTGTCAAAAAATAGAGCTGCTACACTTTTTTTTTCCCTCTGTCATACTGAAAAATCTGTATGTAGCATAATTTACGGAGAAAGGTATAATACTTTTTTTGTTGTTGTTGTTTGAGAGAACATTCCTACAGAAAATAGTATCTTCCTCTGTTATTTGAAAACACAGCAGCACTGCCTCTTTCTGAAATGGAAAAGTAATGATGGCTGGCTGCAGTCCTCACTGCACATTAGCAGAAGGTTATGACACAGGCATTGCTCAAGTACAGTAACTGTATAAAGAGGAGACATGTTTGCAGTTTCAAATCCCTTTCTCAAGATGTTGTTTCTGTCAAAAACAGAGCTCAGAATAGGGGAAAACTAGATTTAGATATTTGAATTTTGAGTCAACAACCAAGCCTAGAGTTTAGTAAATCATTCTATCTAGCTCTAAGCTTGAAAGAGATATGGAAAATTTTGTGTGAGAATAATTCCTGGAATGGATTTGTTTGCTTTCCCTTAGGAGAATAATTCTTATGAATAAACAAGCAATTATATTTAAAAATACAAACACCCTTTTTATTAAATTGAAATAGTTTTCCCTGAATAAATACTGCTGTAAACTTGTATTCAAGGTTTGTAGACTTTCAAACAAGACCTTCTGAAAATGATTATTGATTTTGGGTGTGTGACTGAAATAGAGTTATGATCATTTCTCATCATCTGAGTTTTTACATTTATTGCAAAAGCTTAAGTGGGATATAAGAGGTGGATAGGTCTTGAGCTAGGTCTTCCATGTAGAAGTAAATTTTATTTGCAGATTGAAAACAAGAATTTTCTCCACTCTAGTCTGTTTATATTGATGGATAATCTTTATACTTTTTATGACCCTTGAAAATGTGATGTTTTCCCATCCTCAGCTAGATACATTCATGAGTAATGGCACAAAGGAGATCATGTTCTAGATCTTCACTGTATGTCATGTTTGTACAGTTACAAAAATATTTGAAATATGTGAGGAAAGTACTGCTGTGGCACTGAAAACACAAGGGATTTTTTTTCTCCTGAGCTAAAAAATAAGTATCTAAAAGAATAGGAAGGAATATATGTATATATATGAGAACATAGGTAATGTGGAAAAAATAAGGGGAAAAAAGAGGTTAATTTAACTACAGTGTGCATGTTTGAGAGAGAGAATAAAAGACTACTGAGTCATAGTAAAATATTTTAGTGGTTTTTTAACAATAAGACCTGTTCTCGCAAACAACTGGGAAAAAGGGTTTTGACAGCAAGGTACAGATAATAATAGAGAGAGTTGATTTTACCCAATAATCTACACAGATTATTTAAATTGTTGGTATATATTGTGTCTTGTAACCGTAAGACAATTATTTTTCTTGTGGATAGGAATACCATGATTTATTTTTAGCACTTTGTTTCAAATTTTTAAATACCATTGAGGTTTTTTTTGAAATAAAATAATATTGACGTGAACACCAAATTTTATTTTAAAAGTATTCAAACTGGATACTATGACAAACTTTGGAAATTTCAAGTCCTTTCACTCAAAAAAATCTTATGCAAATTTCTATTTTTCTACATACATTTTAATTATGGTGCAGCAAAGTGGTACTACAGAAAAGGTTTCATCTACTCTATCTGATCAATTTTAATCAATACAAAAATACTTGCTGTAATTGCTGAGATGCAAGGAGAACCCAGGAAACTAAGTATATTCCTATTTACTTATTTAATAGTAGCAGCACATCTGCAATGCCAGGTTTGCAGGGATGCTGTTTATCTCAGCTGAAGTTGGCTCCTGCATGTTTACACAGAAGCTAAGGATTGTGCCATGATACTGCCCCATCATTAGTACCACAGTTATAAGATGGCAACTTCTCTTCATTGTTGCCAGAAACTGCAGGGATTTGCTTTGGATTGTACTAAAATCAAAAGATGATAGGCTTTCATGCCGTACAAGAAGCAATCAGGTAAAGTTAAAAGGTTGGATAAAATTCCATCTTGATTCAGATTGAGTCATGATAGCATTTTAAAATATTTGTTACAAAAAATACACAAAAATTGACATCTCTCACAGAAAAATCTGAAGTAGAGCAAAAGTTATCAACAGAAAAAAAAAGAGGTAGTCTAAAATAGATTTGTCTGTGCCTCTGTTACCAGTTTTTAAATCAAAATAATTAGAATAATAATGTTGCAGAGGGAGAGACTTGCTGCTCAGTTTTCTAAAGGTTTCCATTCATTTCTGTAGGTTAACTGAACCTCATGGTGATCTCTCAGGCAAGGAAGATGATAGTCATGGGAAGCATCCTGTTCTCATCCTCAGAAACTCTAGAGGACTGATCAACATTGTCTCAAAAATTGTAAGAATTTCCCCAGATTTTCACAAAAAATATAAAGATACTTTTTAATGGGACATTTATAGAACAAAAAAGAAACAACAGAGATCAAAGTTCCTGTAAAAGATGCTTCCCATTGCTCCATTTTTTCTAGGAGAACTGGTAGCTGGTTCCCAGTACAGATTTAACTGCTGCCTGAGTTTGTAATTTATAAAATAGCAGCAGATAACCCCTTCTCTTGTTCCTGTCAGACAGCACCCATCCTGACTGATATTTTCACAGGGAAACTGTTTTCAGATGAGGCCAAATGCAAGAAAACTTGTCAAAATTTTTCATATAGTGATAATAACATATATGAAAAATATGAAACTGACTATATTCTGCTAAGAGAATATACTGAATTAGAATCACTTAGAATTCCATTTTCTGGAATCTCTTTTACTCATAGAATTTTACATTTCTCCTCAAAACTTGTCTTTCACCCTTTGGTGCCATGCTGGATCGCTGATATTCTGAGTTACATATATTTAACTTTTCTACAGATCCACCCCTTCTGCATATTTTTTCCCCTTGCTTCTTGGAATCATGCCTAATGTGTGAAATATTTCTGGAAATTAAAAAGATACTTAAAATCACATTGGTGCATGAGTGTAATGGAGATATTGTGGTTTAATGACAGCCAGCAGCTCAGCCCCATGCACCCCACAGCCAGATGAGGAAGAGAATAGGAAGTAAAACTGATAAAACTCATGAGTTGAGATAAAGACAGTTTAATAAATAGGTGACTCAAAAGCCGTGCAAAGCTTCCCATGGTGGAGAAGTGTGCAGCCATCCCCATGGTCCGTCATACTCTTGAGTATGGGAAGACAAACACCATTACTCTGAACATCTCCCCTTCCTTCTTCTTCCCCCATCATAGAATGGTTTTGGTTGGAAGGGACCTTAGAGATTATGTTTTTCTAAACCCCTTACTACAAGCAAGAACGCCTCGCATTAGACCAGGTTGCTCAAAGGCCCATCCATCCTGGACTTGAATGCTGCCAGGGATGGGGAATCCACAGCTTCCCTGGGAAACCTGCTCCAGTGTCTCACCACCCACAGTGGAGAATTTCTTCCTTATATGTGGCCAAAATCTACCCGCTTCCAGTTTATAGCCATTACCCTTCATCCTGTAGCTACATGCCCTTGTAAAAAGTCCCTCCCCAGCTTTCATATAGGCTCCCTTCGGGTACTGGAAGGCTCCTGTAAGGTGTCCCCTGAGCCTTCTTTTCTGCAGGCTGAACAAACCCAACTCTCTCAGCCTTGCCTCATAGGAGAGATGCTCCAGCCCCGTGATCATCTTCATGAACTTTGCCCTCCTCTGGACTTGCTCCAACGTCTCTATGTCTTTCCTGTACTGGGGCCCCCAGAGCTGAACACAGTACTCCAGGTGGGATCTCATAAGATCAGAGCAGAGGGGCAGAATCACCTCCCTCGACCTGAGGGTCACACTTCTCATGATGCAGCCCAGGATGTGGTTGGCCTTTTTGGCTGCAAACACATAATGCTGGCTCATATTGAATTTCTCATCAACAGAAATGCCCAAATCCTTCTTCTAAGGGCTGCTTTTAATCCATTTTCTGTTCAGCTTTACTTGTGGTGATCCTGATTCAAGGGGTGGCTTCAACCCACATGCAGGACCTTGCACTTGACTTTGTTGAACTTCATGAACCTGGTATGGGCCCATCTCTACAGCCTGCCAAGGTCCCTCTGCATGGCATCCCTTCTCTCTATATCCAGCATGACATGATATGTTACAAGATATTTTGGTCATTGGGGTCAGCTGTCCAGCTGTGTCCTCTCCCAACCTCTCATGCACAGCCAGCATACTTACTGGTAGGGTGGTGTGAGGAACAACAAAGGCCTTGGCTCCGTGTGAGAACTGCTCAGCAGGAACAAGAAACATCCCTGTGTTACTGTTCCCAGCACAAATCCAGACCACAGCCCCTTACCAGCTGCTATGAAGAAAATTAACTCTGTAACAGCCAAAACCAGGCCAGGATGCTGTCTATTATTTCTTCCCTACTCTAAAGAGTATGTAGAAGCTTTGTTCACAAATACTAAATTTATTGTTGCCAATATCCATACATGACAGTACGTTATGAGTGACAGTACAAGATCTCTCTGTGTAAAAACATAACCCACAAATTCTCAAGCATGATATGCAGATGTTTTATTCAATGAAATCCCAGGAGAGGGTCACAGACTGTCTAGAGGTAGGCCACTTAATTCTGTTAACTGCACTGTTAGCCAGGGGAGCTGCTGCTTCTGCAGTCTTGCGTGTGAGTGTCAGAATAAGTATTCGCCACATTGCTTTCTTCTTAATTACTATATTTGTATGAAAAATCGTCAGTACATTAACATCTGAAAGGGGGAATAAAAGAAGACCGAGAAGGTCAGGCCACTCAATCACGTAACCATATTCAAAAGTAAGACTTTTGTTTGTGGAAAGCAAAGAATACAGCCTGGTTTCCAGCCGTAAAAAGCTACCTGACATCTTTAAGTGTACTGCCTGTGGGGCAGTAAGTAAAGTATTAAAGCCAATATTTTTTAGCAGTATTTCTTGAGCAAATGTTTATAATAACTTTTTCTCTTTTTTTCTCCCCTTTTTTCCCATCCAAAAAAGGAAAGAATGCCCCAGTTTAATCAGGGAATTTTATCTGGAGAGTGTAATGTGTTTTCCTGCTGTTAAAATATTCAAGTACTTGAATACGATTACTTGCATAGAAGCTTGTATGCTGTTTACCAGAGTTACAATTGTGAAATTATAAACAGATGTTTTCTGTGTTGAATCTCTTCAAGTAAATTGTTTTAAATGTCAAACCATGTTGTTTTACATTTTCATACCCACATTTTTCACCCGTACAGCCAAAATAAAATGTGAATTCAAAGCCTGAGACTTAGTCAAACAAACCTGATGAAGAAATTAATTTGCAAGATAATATGTTCATTAATTGAAAACAGAAAATGTAATAAACTAACCATTTCTTCAACATTAATTAGAACTGGTTAATTGATTGTAAGGTTATTTACTCTGACTACAGGGTCTCTGCAATGGTTTACTTTAAAAATCCAACAACCAGTTTGACTTTCTCCAGTAGAAAATGCCCTTTCTGTCTTTAGTTCTGCTTTGCCTGCTTGTAAAGAACAACTTTTCTAATTTTACTTAATACCCATGTTCAGTTCCAGAAGATTCTTTATTATGACTAATTTTAACCCTCAGACAGTTCACTTCTTCCTCTGCTTCTGACTCTTAAGGAGCTTATTACAGATTTTTGTGCAAAGCAAAATTGACAAAACATTAAATTGTCTTTTCCCACCAACATCCTCTACCACATCCATGCTTGCTTTTTTAGCTCTTACTGCACATTTATTCTTCAACAGCGACTACCTATCTGTCATTTATGCTTTTTATTTTTTTTTTCACTTACACTAACTCTTTTCAGATTTAATTATAAGTGATTTGGATTAAGTATTTTGAGGTTATATTCCTCTTGTTTCTAGTAACTTTTGACAATTTCTATACACTGTAACACTGTGGAAGTCTGGGCTGTAAACAGAAACAGATATAGAATGGCTTTATAACCCTTTTCTCCAAGATGATTCAAAAGCCTGTTTTGTTGAAACAAACACTCTCTTTAACTCCATAACATTGTTATTAACGTTGTTATTAATTAACATTGTTATTAACAACAATATTTGATTGTTTAATAGTATGGCTATATGGTCTATGTGGGTTTATTTCCTTTTTCTTTTCCCTATTGACTGTCCTTTTCGTTTTCTGAAATACTACAAAGTCTTGGAGTTGCAAGAGCATCCACACAAGTTTGATGGATCTTACAGCTGAGTAATTTTTTGTATTCTACTGCTGGGGAACAGCCTGTACATCCATCAGTGTTGAATGAGGCACGTTGCTGAAATTCCTATTCATGGTTGCCTCAGGAATTGATTTTTTGCAGCTCTCTTAAGAAGGTTATTTTTCTCATTAATACTGCTTTTAAAGTTCAGCTGCTCTTTTTCTGATCCCCATGTCTGCATCTTTAAGAAGCATATTACTCCATTTTGACCACTCTTCTTCAGCTTTTCATACAACAGGGTCATTAGCAAAACATACTCTTTAGTTTACATTTCAGTTTGATTTTCTACCCACTTACCCTTGTGAATTCTGATGAAAACTTTTTGCTGACTGCTTTCACCAGTAATCATGACTTGATTGTTCTCTCTCTACAAAAGATAGATCTCCTGCATGAGTAGGAAACTTTGTACAATTATGCTACCATTCTGAAAATATCCTTCCATTATATTAAAATTTTGAAAAGCCATACTGATCAAACACTAGAAACTTCAGTGAGGACAGAAGAAATATTTCATAGACTTATGAAGCAAGCTATTTTGACGTATTTTTTTTGTTCTCAATTTCAAACGAAGTTTTCCCTATGATCAGTTGGTCCATACAGTTTTACCCTTGATTGTCTTTACCTTATCACTATTAAATTCTTTATCTGGTGTCCAAAATATTGTTTTGACATTCCAGAGAAATATCTCTTTCACACACTAGGATTTGCACTTGAAATAAATCCATTCAAACAAACGACTTTTCAAGGATGGGGCTCGATCAATTCACATGCAGCAATCATATCCTTTATCTAAATAAGTGCATCCATAGATATGCACTAAACTCTAAACTTATGAGGAGGTAGTAAGTGTCCCGATAATATTAAAACTGTTCCACTAAATATTCACCACAGGAAGAGAAAATTTTAGCTAAAGCCTTAATTTAAAATTTAGTACTTTATGAATTCATACACTCCATATGAAATTATGTGATAGCTCCACAGAGTCATTAAATGTAGTGAATATGCCAGAAATCAGGGGAAGGTGCACACCATTTTTTATAGGGCAGAGTTATTATCCTATTCATCATATTTGTGTGTAATAGGTGCTCTTGTCAGTTCTCTAACAGGTAACTGAAGCAGTGAAGTGTTGCAGCTCAGCACTACAACCACAGGTTTATTAGTGAATAATAGATTCCCCTTTTGCAGTAATTAAGGTTTACATTTTTTAATTTTGCTTAATGGGTTCCATTCAGTTTAATAAATTTTCCCAATTCTCCCCACCTAAGGAATACTGGGACTTACTTCTGGCCTTATGCCTTAGTTCTTGCTCTAGAAGAATAGTCCATCCATATAGTTGCAAGTAAAGATTATGTTATCTCTGGAGATCACCATTTGTCTTTTCCATTGTGACCTCCAACTACAAAAAAACCTACACAGTATATATAAAATAAGGAGCATTTTTGAGCTTTCTAAGACTCAGTTTAATTTAGTTTGATTTGGTAGCTTTTTCCTCTACAAACTGTAAAACAATTCTTAAACATTGGCTTGATGAGACAGTTTGAAATGAGTGGACATAAAACCATATTTTCTTTCATGCCTTAACATTTTTCACCATGTCTTTGTATTTTGGTGCACTAAATTTAGTTTTCTGAGCTGCAAAACCACAATACATTTTGCCAACATTTCCAAAAAACTCTCCTTTCAGTTGCTTACACTTGATTGCAGAGCTGTGTCTTGCTGCTAGCAACTGCTCTTGTTCTCTGTTATAACATGAAGATTAAACCCAAATTAAAAAAAGAGTCTGTGGTAATGGCCATTATGGCTATGGCTCTGTAAGCAAAAAAGATTAAACTTGCTTTTACAAATAGATGAAACTGTTTTCTTATTTGAGAAACCTTAATGCAATTGATTTGAAGTACCTTTATACAATTGGTAAACAACCTTGATCTGTCTTAAGACAGACTGTTCGTGTCAGAAAAAATTGTCTCTGGATAGCATAGATCCTAAAAGGTAAGTTTGTATTGGATTTGATTTGTTTCCCTTCGTGAAATTTGTTTGCTTTTATTCAGAAAATTCAGTGGTCTGCTCAAGTGCAAAGGTGGTGTCATTTATAATCTTAAGACTTCAGAAGCTTCTCAGCAGTTAACATATCTCTGAATTCCAAGTAAGCCTCTAAGTGTTCTTCTATTGTTTATGAAATCACAGATACTGCTTCACCCTGATGATTTTTTTCTCCCAGGCTTTATCATGTTTCTTATTTGTTTCATTTTCACATAAACAGTACTCTTATGAATCTATCTTAAATTATTTTCAAGAAGATTTATACTGCTCATTTGTATTTCCATATCACTGCTTATACAAAGTAATTTGCCAGAGGTAAACAGAAAGGGTATGTAAAAGATTGTTCCTAATTATTACAGACAAACAAAGTGTGTAAAAAGAACATAAAATAAATGAAAATGATGAAAGAAAATTCATTTAAATGTACTTCTATTTTTCTCAGCAATAATGCTAATCTTCCATTAGGAAAGCTGTAGGTGTGAGTAAGTGTATATACAATAATTTTCCCATTATCTGTTTCATTATTTCAGCAGAACATTGTCCCATTGAAATACAACAAATATTTTTAGCTATCTTCTCCTCTTTTAGGGATAATGTGTACAGTTAAAAGTAAGCTATTAACACCTTTGAAACATTCAAAGGATTCCTAAACATGTTAGGATTGCTCTCAAATCAAGCGCTACTAAAAAATTAGATATCACAGACTCATGGTTTTTTTTTTCTGATTGTGTATGATATGCTCTGGGAGTTTGAACTTGATTTGCATAATCTTAGATATAGGAAATATGTTATTTTAATGTGTTTTAACATTAGACTTGTCTGGAGAACCAGCCATCCTCTGCTGGTGAGGGAAAGGTGGCAAGGAAAAAGAACTCCCAGAGCTCAAATATTGCCTACAAAAAAGGTGCTAACAGGCCCTTCTGAAACCTTATGATTGATCCAAAGTGAGATAATAAGTTTAATGGACAGAACAAAAACTTCATGCCATGAATCAAATCAATGACCTCCTGTTCCGAATCACATTCAGAAAACAGAAATAAAAATAAATTAAAAAAAAAAAGAATTAGCTATTCCTATTAGGATCACTTCAAATATTTGCATAAGTTTAATGAATGTAAAAAAGGACTTCGCATACAGAATGCTCTAGTGATTCAATTACTTATGCAAAGTGTGGAATACGCTTGGAATAAACATAGGTTATGCTTATTCCTAATTATCAAGTTTCTTCATGCTATTAAAATAAATACATGCTGATTCATTGATTTCTAGTGCAAAATTACTACTTTTTTGTCAGCTAATACATAAAACAGAGAAAAACCCACGAAGAATAGAAAAGTTGCATATTTCCATATTATTTTAAAGTAAATCTTAAAGCTTCTGTATAACAAACTGACTCCCTGATTTATCTATGGACCTATATGATATATACTAATATTTTCTCCTATTGGATGAAGAATGCTACTAGTAAAGTTAGAGAAGAGTTGGTATGCAACCCTGAAAACAAAAAGGTTATTGTTTCTGATGAAATAAAATTTCGTCTTTCTTACTTTATTTTCTTCTTAATTAGATGATTAAGATTTCTATAATATTTACCTCAGCTTCTCTTGCATTGTGCTCATCTTTCCAGAGTTCCCCTGGGCCCTGAGGTCAACAGTTTCATCTTTCCTCACGAAGGTTGCAGAGGGAGAAGTCGTTCTGAGTAACTAGAGCCTTTCACCAGGAAGAGTGTGAATTCTGTGGGTGTGTGTCTATCTGTCTGTATGTGAACATGTTTAGGTATGCACATTTCCGTTTAAAGTCCACAAGTGTCCCAGTATCGTTCCCATATCTCTGTTATTATAAAGATCTTTCTGCTGTGCAGTACCTACCAAGGTTTGTTTCATGTGGTATTCACAGAGTTGAACTGAGTTAGGTGATAAAGAATTTTCTTTTAATTGAGCAACATTACAGTCTGCAGCAGCTCAGTCCAAGTCGGGTTTTGAGAGCCTCCACTATGTTTTCTAAATGGTATAAAATCTTAATGCAGTCAAAAGAACTTTCTTGACTTATTCGAGTGACAGTCTCCAATGCTTCTGTTGACTAAATGATGGAAATGTATTGATCTTTAAAAGATATCAGTTCCTTAGGTATTCTGCAGCTTAAAGCATGTATACTTATGATAGTCATGTTCTATGAGAGTAAGCAACAATTTATTCAAAGGTCTTCAGAAAGTCGATGGGATGGAACTGATTATTTGCTGGGAGGTTCCTTTTCCTCTGCTCATTTTTGGAAATGGAATAAAATAGTGCTTGATTTTTTACTATGTTTTACCTTAATGAGGTTCTCATTCTTCTTCATGAGCTTCTCTTTAACTTCATGAGCTTCTCTTTTTTTCTTCAGCCCCTACGAAGAGAGGCTGAGGGAGCTGGGTTTGTTCAGCCTGCAGAAGAGAAGGCTGCAGGGGGATCTCATTGCAGCCTTCCAGTACCTGAAGGGAGCAGAGAAACAGGAGGTTAATCAACTTGTTAAAAGAGCAGATAATGGCAGGACAAGGGGGAATGGATTAAAACTAAAGGAAGGAAGGTTTAGATTAGATATTAGGGGGAAGTTCTTAACAGAGACAGTGGTGAGGTGCTGGAACAGGCTGCCCAGAGAGGGGGTGGATGCCCCATCCCTGGGGGTGTTCAAGGCCAGGTTGGATGGGTCCCTGGGCAACCTCGTGTAGATCCGGGCCTGGAGGTTGGTGTCCACTGCCTGTGGCAGAGGGGTTGGAGCTCTATGATCCTTGGGGTCCCTTCCAACCCAAACCAGTCTATGATTCTATGATTCCATGATTCTTTTAAACAGTTAAAATGACTGAATAATGAAGGTTAATTCTCATTTGCAGGTTTGTAGTTTTACTTAACTGAGGTTTTTGTACATTTTGCACCTTACTGTCAATGCTATTGATCTAATCAAATTCAGTGTTGTTATTTGGCATGCATTTAGTAACAAATGTGACGGTTATGCACATTTTTTCCCATTCTCACACTTTTGAGATTCTTCAAGCTAATGAAACCCATGGTGCTGCATATGTGAAGCTATTTCTGTGCTACACACAAATAAACCAGCCTGCTGAAAAGAAGTACCAGAAGAAATGTACTTTGAAGATGGACAGTATACCATTTCATGTCACAAAGTCTCAATGAACATGGCACTAACGTCCTCTTAGTGTTACCCTAACTCTCTGAAAAGCGTGATGACAGACCGTGGTTCACCTCTTCAGCAGAGATTAGATGAAAAAAACAATTATTTGAAGTGTCACTGGAGACCTGTGGATTTGGACAGGAGGTATTTCTGGAGTGGCTGCTATGTACTAAAGGAGGTAAGAGAGTAAGAAGGACTTTCAGCCTATGTAATAGGACAAAACCTCACTGTGGAAAGCCTCAACATCTGATACTGTAAATAATTTATTCTCTAAAAGGCCATATGAGACTTATTTTCTTATAATTTTGAAAGTGATGATTGACATAAGTTTTTTGGGTTTTTTTTTCTTTTTTTTTAAAACCCAACTTCTTATCTAGTTGCTGTAATTTAGATCTGCCAATAGTGAGAATGGTACTTTGGAGCTACAAGCCAGATATGGCAAAGTGAGAATTCTGCTGCTATATAAGAGATTCAGCATGGCTCTTGTAATTCAAAATAGTGATTCACGGTAACAGTGATTTCAATTTACAGCTGCTATGGTTGCAGGAGTCTTTGGGACCCTCTGAGTAGTTGCTGATAAATGTGGCAAGATCCTAAATTAATAGAATTCTACACTGCTTTGGGTTGGAACAGATCTCAAAGCCCATCTAGTACCAACCCCCGCCGTAGGCAGTGACACCCTCCACTAGCCACTATCCAAGGGCAGCCACAGCTTCTCTGGACCACCTGTGCCAGGGCCTCACCTCCCTCACAATAAGAATTTATTCATAATATCTAATTTAAACCTACCCTTTTTTAATTTAAACCTGTTAACCATCGTCCTATCACTACACTCCCTGATAAAGAGTTGCACTTCATCTGTCATTCAGGACCCCTTCAGGTACTGGGAGCCTCCTCTAAGGTCCTTCGAGGTGCTTCTTTAGGCTGAACAAGTCCAACTCTCTCAGTTTGTCTTCACAATAGATGTGCTTCAGACCTCTCAGCACCTTTGTGGGCCATCTTTGGACTCGGTTTACTAGCTCCTCATTTTTCTTGTATGGGGGACCCCAGAGCTGGACACAGTACTGCAGGGGAGGTCTCAGGAGAGCAGAGTAGAATGGCAGAATCCCCTCCCTCAACCTGCTACTTGTGCTGCTTTTGATACCGCCCAGGACATGGTTGGCTTTCTGGACTTCAAGCACATATTGTTGGCTCATGATGAGCTTTTCACCAGTCAACTCTTCCAAGTCCTTCTCAATCTATTCTCCACCCAGACTGTAATTGTGCTTGGAACTGTCTTGACCCGTGCTCAGGACCTTGTATTTGTCCTTACTGAACTTGAGCTGGTTTACACCAGTCCCTCTAGATGGCATCCCTTCCCTCAATCATGTCAATCTCAGGTGTCATCAGCAAACTTCCTGAAGGTCCTCACAATCTCATCATCCATGTCTCCAAGAAAGATGTTGAACAGCGCCAGTCCAATACCAACCCCTGAGGAACACTGTTCATCTCTGATGTGTATGTTGTGGCTTTTATTTTGGTACTGTTGCTTTGAACAAGGGCTATGTAATGTCATACTCAGGTACTATAGTTGATGAAAGCCGTAATCTTAATTACACCTCCCCGTCCTTAAATAAAGTTTGAGAAAATGAGGTAGATATTTACCCCGCATTCTGCCAGGGCTTTCAGAATAGGACAATATTTGTTGGAGAATCTGCATATGAACACTGGCAGGATGTGATCGCCTGTGAGTATTCCAGTTTTCATTTTTTTAATGGCACTGTTTGGTAGACAAAATGAATTTCTGCATTAAAGATGGACACTGGCAGTGTATTCCACTCAGACTGATCTAGCAGGTCTGTTTGATAGAATCATAGACTCTTTAAGGTTGGAAAAGACCACAAAGATCACCAAATCCAGCTTTCTGTCCAATAGCACCATGTTCAGTAGTGCTACATCTACACCATTTTTTTAATACCTCCAGAGACTGTGACTCAATCACCTCTCTGGGAAGCCTGGTCGAATGCCTGGACACTTTTTCAGTGAAAATATTTTTCATAATATAGAATCTAAACCTCGCCTGACACCACTTGACACCATTTCCACTTGTCCTATTGCTATTTACTTGGGAGAAGAGACCAATCCCCACCTCACCACAAACTCCTTTCATGTAGTCTTAGAGAGTGATAAGGTCTTCTCTCAACCTCCTCTTATCCAGGCTAACAACCCCAGTTTCTGCAGCCACTCCTCATAAGACTCTCCTCTTTAAATTGATCCCTACCTGGCTATTACACTGTTAAGGAAATGTGCAACAAGGATGATTGCAAAAGCAAGGAAGTTGCTGAAATGAATAATGATTTTTATTAATGTTTCTTAAATATTTGTAAAGCCACTTCTGACCAATTATAAATTCTATAAGGCAAAACTTCAATGAACATTAAAAATCAAACTGATGTATGCTTGATAAAGTCTTATGTAACTTGGGTTTGAACCAAAAAAGTGCAGTTTTTCTAATAATCACTTGCAATGTTTAACTAAAATTTATCTGAACACAGTAGTACACATCTTGGCATGAGAAATCTCACTGCTGTGTTAAGCCTTATATTAGTAGCCTTGGCACACTTAATAAAATCCTTCCATAAATTGGGAACAAATCTGTTGTTTTGGAGATGTGTCCAAATTAGCCCTGCCAGTCTGTAATGCTGCAGTATTAAGGAGACTGATACTTGGCACAAAGTAAACTGAAAAAAGAAATGTTAACCTAAAGAAGATTATTATATTAATGCAGTGTAGGCAACCATAAAGGCAAATCTTAATACCTGCTTTATTGATCTTTTAAGGAACTTACAGAATGAATCTCTTTCTCTGGTTTATATTTTCCTCAATAATCATGAGCTGCTGAAGGAATAAGCTGATATTTTAGGGTGCACTGTGGCAACTTGTCACTTGTTCGACACTTACGGAGGCAAAAATGGAGGAAAAAACTGGCCATCTGTAAAAATAGCTGGAATTCATCAAATCCAGATCGGCTTGAAAGTTCAGACTTGAATGCAGCACTAAAGATAAAAATAAAATCCACACCAAAACCCCACAGAATTCCATGATGAATCTTCTCTTTCTGAAATGTTATCCTTCACCCACTTCCAAAGTGAATACGCAACTTTTGCCATGTTATCTACTTGGAAGGAGAAATGAAGATTCAAAAGAAGGGCAGGAAGTGTTGCAATAGGCGATATATGTGCCCACTGTATAGGAAGAGCCATTTTCACAGTAAGACATAAAATCTGTAGAATCTTGCCAATTGGTTTTGGCTTTGCATTTTATGGGAACTGATTTAAGTAGCTCATTTCTCTCCTTTAGGTCTCTCTTAATTTGCTGCTGGAACTTTGCCAGTAAGTTCCTGGTTTAGTTTTACTTTTGCTAACTTTCCTTGTGCAGTGAAGTGGGTGGGAATTTCATTTTTTCAGCCTTTGCAGAAGTGAGAAGTCTGTCAAGTGAACTGTACCTCTGTCCAAGACACCTACAGATCCTTGAAGGTTTGACCCTGAGGCATAGTCCCATTGCCCCAGCCTTAGCCATCCTGTCCCTGATACTGATAAAATCAGTGGAAAGAGGTCAGGGTCATTCATCTGGAGTTGAGTGCCTTAGATAGATGGGATAAACTGCTCTGGAGAGCATAAGCATTAAGTATTCATTTCTCCAGACTATACAAGGAGTCATACATACCACTTTTTTTTTTTCCTCAAAACAGATTTTTAGCCATTCCAGTCCTGAATATATTTTTTGTGTAGAGCAGAATGAAGATAAGCAGCATGTTGAATGAAGAACTTCATGTTCAAGCCTCCCTGAGGATAAGTGTCCTAACTGCAGGATCTATAGATGACATCTCTTCTGAGCTAGTAGGTCTGAAAGAAAAGTTACACATGTCATTAGGAAGGGTATTTACCTTCCTATTGACTATTGAATCTGAAATTTATTTCCCAAAGTTCTCATTAATACATGAGGTGGAAAGATCCCCAGAGCTGCTGAACTTTAATCTATACTTTGTGACTTCATAAATAATGCAAGAAGAATTGAATTCTGGATTCAGATAACATAATGACCATAGAAGTTGCTTCAAAACATTAACTTTTTGTTTAACTAATTATGGACTAGAGACATCTCTTGAACATGAAAATGTGAAAATGGAAGTGAATTTTCTTGCACAATGTTGTTTTAGACTATTAGACAAGGATAAGCCCTGTAAATATTTGAATGTTCTTAAGATGTGTCCTTCAAGGAAACAAATTAAATAATGGTTCTAGACACTGTGTCTCCGGGTGAATGGCAAGAGATTTGCTTTCGTGTATAATAAAATGAGAAATATTGATTCTCCAAAGCCATGGTACTATAAGAAAGGTTAGATGCTGACCCCTTTTAGTTTCGTTAGTTCTTCGGTTATGTTCTGTCAGCAACTGATTATAAAAATAGACTATACTGAGTTATAATACTCAATAGAAGAGGGATGCCATTAGTTTTGTGGAGATAGAGTCAATTTCCACTTCAGTACCCCATACTTTAAACAGTCTAAAATATTTTTAATGGAACTTTTTTATCTTTTCTGGGAAGAGAAACAAAGTCCAGGGTCTATAGCCTTAGAATTTGTATTTTAAATATAAATATTGTCAAGATAGTTTATGCTGTGTTATTAATTGTGTTGATTCTAAGGCAAAAGAAAAGTGAAAACATTCATTTATGGAGATCTATGTCTCCCAAGTGGCACTGATGCCGAAACACTATTTTGAATTTCAGACAATTATGTCTCTAATCCTCCATCCTGGCATTTTTTGCATGCAACCCTGACTCTAAAGTGGTATCACAAAGTACTGTTCATCCTGATGTTGTATGTGGTTGTGTCAGTACAGCCAGTGGCTGTTTTCTGCGGGTGGTGTGTTCCCTTTGCCAAGAGAGCTTATCTAGCAACAGCTGTCACATGCTGAGGCAGTTAAGGTCTGACACTATTGAGTTTGCTATTTATTATCTATACAACATTCTTTAATAGAAACAGGGTCTTCAGCCTTTTTCAGCATATTTTTCAACTACCTGGTATATTTTCTTGAAAGTCTAGAAACCAATTCCTTTGCTATGTCTCACTTCTGCTATTGGTTAGAAAACCTGAAATCCAGGCACGGAAAGAAACAGACCTCTGGGCTCCTTGGCTGTTTCTGCTGTATGGCTCAAGGAGACTCAACATTTCTCACACATTGCCTTGTGTTTGGCTTGAGCAATAGAGACCAGTGTATCATTAACCATTGGTGTTAGGCCAAGATGCAGGCAAGTTACAGTTATAGCTAGTCTTTCTTTATATCTCTGGCAAATGAAAATATTGTTCACTTACTTTTTACTCCATGAAGCTGATAAAATTCTGTTTTTCAAGATCTTTCCATGTCTATACTGGCTATGTGTGTCCACCAATGTGGAAGATGGCAGTGATGAAGTTAGCTTTGAAAACAGTCATTTTGAGCCTTAGACTTAAATCCTTGACTACAATATTATCTAAACTTTATTGTCCAAACAGCTTGTCTTCCATTTCCAGCTCATACTGCCTTGCTAAACTGTCAGAAGATGGGCCTGTAGGATAAAGTTGATCTGTTCCCATATGCTTTAAGTGTGGGTTATGTTAAGCATGTCTAAGCTATCCTTTTGTAAGGATCCATCACAACTTTATGGTAGTGTAGGGACCAGCTTCCACCAATAACAAAATTGCCGGTTATTGTTTCTGAAAGTAAACCACACACAGAAAAGCTTAGTCTCAAATGTTAACTGTGAGTTTGAGAAATATTAACACATTGGCTCTAATACACAATGATAGATGTAGTTCATGATTCTTAGGTTATTTTTGCTCTTGTCCTATTTATTTGAAGCTTCCTGCAGCTAGGTAATGGAATTTTTTTAATGGAAAAAGAGAAATAAAAATGGACCAATGGGATTAAAAAGTGACAAATGTGGCTGGATATAGTGTTTTGAGTACAATGTCCCTATTGACTGATGAGAGGTCAATATTTTCAGATTTTCCTGCAGTGATTAACTAGGAAACCTAGCGTTAGAGCAGATTAGAAACTTTTGCTAATCCTTCTCTTCAGTGCTACTTGCATAGCTGCTAACTTTAAAAATCAGTGTTTTTCTAACTTTTTTTTCTTGCATGACTGCACCTCCGAATTTTGCGTTCACCTGGAAATCTATTTAAAGATGAGATTCGGTTTCTTTGCTTGAATTTTGGTATTTATAAAGTGCATATAAACTATGGCATGACTGTGCTGTTAGTAACCTGCTGCTGTGAAGATTTTAACACCTACTTGGCAAGGAGCGCTAAACAGGAGGAAGGTGTTTTTCTAGCAAAAAAGGTTCAGCATTTCACATTACTGACTCAAACACCACAACTTCTTGAGGCATATGAAGCAACCACAAATGTGTAATTCATTGTCTGTGCATGAATTACTAAGTCTAAGTCTGTATCCTAAACTTAGGGAGGCACAAGCAAAGAGCTGAACTCACTGCAGTACACAGTTTCTGAGGAATACTAGATGCAACTTGTACTTTCACTGATGAATTGACATATAACTGCAGAGATTAAATTTTAAACTTCCATTGAGGAGAAATTTTGCGTTTCTGCAAAGGGTAATGCTACCTAGATGGTTGTCTCTAAAATAACCCGAGTTGCTACCAGTGAAAATCTTGTATTGTCTAAAGCTGTAGACTTTGCTCTTTGTCTACCCTTTCAAACAAGTTCAAAAGCAGGTCAATTATTCAGTGAGTAAAATTATATATGTGCATGTTTTCTTTCTCCTGTGTCTCTAGCTTGTGTATGCAACATAGTGTTGTCCCATGTATTAATTTTTTTTCTGTTAATCATGTCAATTCTTCCCCTCAGTTTTGGTGACTGGCTAATCTTTTGTGACATCTGGAACTAGAGTTCCTCTCTTTTTCTAGCTTTCACATTTTTGCATTTCATAGTCCTTCTCCAAAAGTGAATTTCTTTATACTCTTAGAAAAGGGTTTTTTTGTTAGATTAAGTAAAGGTCTTTAGTATGTAATGTAGGACACAGGCAGAATTTAAATATTTTAATTGGAAATCACAATAGCTTCTGTTATCTGCCACTTCCTTAGATTTCTAAAAAGATTTTTCCAACTTGTGTTTTCTAACCTGGGTCTGCAAGCTTTATCCCAGCTCCTCAGCCTTTGGGGTGCAAGATGGGGAAGGAAAAAGGAGTTTTAAATCCTGTCTCTCCTACCCCTAGGCAAAAACTGTGCTGATGAAATAATTCTTCTTTCCTCTGACAAAACTGGGCCGCTGTGTATAAAGATGTAACATTTTTTTTGTTCCATATACTATGAACATTTTATGTGACTCCAGCCAAGTATTCAAGGCCTGGCAGGTAAGAAAAGATTCAGAAAAGTCTTTTGTTCCTGTGACTATGTGTGCTTTCTCCAGTGGTTTGTGAATAAAAAAGAAAGCTGATAACATGGGAAGCTGGGAGCCTGACCCATGTCCACATCTTCCAACTTGAGTATTTTTAACCAGTTAGTTATTTTCCTCTTTGCTGAATAGTAGTCTAAGTCCATGAGCAACTTACTACAGTTCAGTGGCAATACTGTTCTGATAGTGTAGTAGGTAGCTTTCAGTGCCCACAGGTTAACAAAGGCTCTCTGCTGGGTCCCTGACTTCCTGAAAGATAGCTCTGACAAAAAAGACTTTAACAAAAGCAACAAAAAATTACTAATTTTTCAATATTAATGAAACTACCTGAACAGTACTATGGAAAATCAAGCACCTCAGTGCTTGCCCTGGGAGCTCTGCTTGCTTCCAGACTTGTAGTACTGAAGTTTAAGGACACCCATGTGTTTCATTCTTTAGGCTGGGGTATGTCAGGCCCTGCATTGGTCCTCTTAATCTAGAGCTCACTAATCAGGATTTGTGGATGTGAAATTATAAGCACTCTTTCAGTGGTTTTGACTCTATACAGCTAGAATGTTTGTATGCTGTGTTTCCTTCGCTTTCTTTCAATACTTTGGATGTTATTGCAACTGCCACAAATCATGGAATACACTTATTTTTCTTCACCTTCCAGTAACAAAGTCAGTCAAACTGTGGACTTCCTAAGCTTGAGTTATTTATACACTTTTTCAGTTTTCTCCAATTACAAAAAACCTTATTTTCCAGAAGGTTTATCTTTCCTATGGAAACCTTGCAAGACTAATTTGGACTTCAGATAATGTCACACTCCTCCACATATTAAAAGTTCAGTGATCTGATTTTTTTTTTCTCCGTCTGCACATTGAAGGCCTGGTTTCTGTGACTTTTCCAGTCGTCTGCAGAAGAGACAGATGAAGCATTAAAAATGAGGCTCACAACTCTCTGTGGAACTGAACTGGGTTGACCGTAGTGTACCACTCATGATCCTGTTTTAATATTCCTATAGACACCTGTTAGTATCAGTATAGATGATACATCTCACATCATTAATCCCATTCTGAAACTCCATTAAAGTCTATATAAGATAGTTCTATACTGGCTCAACCAATTTCAAAAGTGCCAAATCATTAAAAATTTTATTATTTCTAGGCAGATTGAAGACACTTTTGTGATTAAGATTTCTTTAGTGATAAAATTTCTTGTAACGGATGGAAATTAAATCCCTTCTCTCGCAAGAGTAAAACATTAAAAATAGAGAGCTATAGTACAAGGTTCCAAGAATTAAGTAAAACGCAGAAAGTTAAAAATGGAGAGCAGTCTGATCTGAATATCTTTATCTTTTTTTTTTTTTTTGACAGGACACTGACTTAATTGAGTTCTTAAAGTACATGTCTGAATTTGAGTTATTTTCATAGTGCCGTTGACTTTATATGTGTTTGCAAATACATATTGCAAATACATATTGCACTTAACTGTAACTCAGAGTACTATAAAGGACCATACTGGCTTCTGCTGCATCAGTTTCTTTCCACTTGCCTAACGCAGGCTATAAAAAGAATTCAGAGCGTATGACTGATATTTTAATATACCCCAACATCTGTAGTCTTAAGTCACGTAACTTGTGCATATGTATATTTATATAGCTGTATAAAAATGTATGTTCAGATTACACACTTAACTCATGTTAGCTATATAGCCTACTCGTGTTGCCTTAACCATGTTAAATGCTTATACAAACCTATATTTTCATTTATTTAATGGGTCATAGTCACATTTATGGTTTCTAAAGAAGGCAAGTTGCAAATTTCATTGCAGCTTAAGACGTGGCTTACTCAAAGGAGTTTGAGAGCTTTGGTCAGGTAAGTTTGAAGGTTGTGAAGGAAGAGTTTTGTGACAGCAATGATATTCTGTCAAAGACAGAGTAGTACTGCTGCATTTTGGAAGCAAATGTGAAATACTGTTGCACTGGTAATAGAGAACCACTTCAGTATGTTAATTTTAATGTCAGCTTTACTGCATCTAACTATTAAGAGAAACTATTGTCTGATGACTTATCATTCAACTTTCATTACTTAATGGCTGGTATTTCCAAACTGTATCCATGTGAAAAAGGGAATGAATTTTTGTCTTTAAAATAGTGCATGAGCTCCTGGAATCACTTTTGTGAAATGTTCTCCATAGCCGATCTAATTAACTACCAAGACCAGAGTTTATTACTGTTAATTATATCACTACCCTTTATGAAACATACCTGTGGGTAATTCCATCATGGTTTCAAGTAGTAGCAGACTCCTTGAAGATCAATATTCTGTTTATATGTCTGATTTTCTGCTGCTGGGTATGCATGATTAATTAACCTTTGTATCACATAATTTAATTTAATGGATTTAAAACAGGACAATTTTGGGTCATGGGGAATAGACAGCAGTTTCACAGTTCAGAGGATGTCATTAATGGAATTCAATTAATATATTAAAATTGGTAAGTAATAGCAAGGAGTCTGCTCTGGCTAAGCAACTTGCCCACTCTTAACACTTGATAGATGAGAATTCAAAAAGTGCTAACTGATAATTTCAGAGTAACCTCAAATCTGTATCTGTACACAAGAAAGTCTATAGCGGTCAGACATACCTGAGGGATCTCACCCTCCACCCCAAAAGGTGGAGAAAGCACTGCATCTACAGGCAACCATGCAAGCTTTCATTTTATTTAACCTCTATGCATTAAAATAATTCTGCCAAGTGAGCAAGTGGTAGCATAGATTTTGGTGTTTTTTTCATGTTTTAAGGCTGAAGAAACTATTTTGCTTCCACAGCAAAGGTGTTGAAGCAGTTCTGTGCTATAAATACAACTGGATATGGCTTACAGAAGATTGTTGTGGCTGCTTAGCTGCATAACACTTACTGTGTGGTTAATTAACGCCTGGGGCTGCAGCCATCTAGAAGCACCAGTATGTTTCAGGTGAATGTGCTTCAAGAAATTTCTGACAGTTAGGAGTGATAAACTGAAAGAGTCAAAGTAAATTCAACTGCTTAAAATTCTCCTTGGAAACTAGAAGTGGGAGACTTCAGTTCCACAAAGGGTGGACCTGGCTAGAGGAAAAGTATAGTTTAGTTTGTACATGAAAACACCGCATGTTATGAAGCCAAAATTTTCACGAAGACGAAGGTATAAAATCCATAAACATTCCCCTCCCTAAAACCAGGAATTAACTTCTGCTATTCTACTTTGAAACTTTCTTAGGCCAAGATACAGACACATGCTAAGATATACTGTATCATCGCCGTACATTTGCTACAGTACATTTTTCCAAAGTCCGAATATGGAAGTAATGCAGTGTTAACCTCTTTAACAGCTGTTGATCTATCAGAAGGTTGGTTTCACTTGCTGTTCCTTTCAAAACTGCAAGAAGAAAAAATGGGATTTTTTTTTTCTCAGTAAGCTGAGTTTTGTATTTTGTTCAGAGGCTTAATGTAAAGCACAAGCTTTTTGTTGTACTCACTTCTGTTGATGATATCTGAATGTACTCAAATTAATTTTGAGTATACTCTATTAAATAGAGTGTAGTCTATTGAGTATACTCAGTTGTAAGCATACTAAAATCTGCTGACCATATTACTGGGGATTACACAGTTTAGAATATTTTTTAAAGATATTTTAGTTTCAAATTGGTTAAGTTAAATTACCTTCACTATGCCTATAGTATCCTCCCATTTTAGAATAAAGGAACAAAGTATCAAACTTGTAGTCTAATACTTCTTTCTTGGAGCTCTTTAGAAGCCAACTGCGAATAGTTATTTTGTTTTCCTGTCACATATGAACTCATCTAAAATCCATCCATGCAATCAAGATAATTTTACAAATAAGAAAGAAGGAGGTGGGCCTGGAGCAGCAGCAAAACTGTTGCTTCAAAGTTCTGTTCTGACTTCATAGAAGTCCCAAAGTGGTTGACTCGATATCAGCTTACTAAAATACTTTCATGTGATGAAATTCCACACTCCAATAAATATTGGAGACTGTAGTGTAACAGATGGCATGGGTCTGTCCGTTGTCTATTGGGATGTCTTCAGCTACGCTATGTGGAGTTTTTTAACTACTTGAAACTGCTGCTAAGGTATGTGTGTTATAATACACAACCCTATCCTGGCTCAGCTGAGAAAATATTGGTTAGAAGGAACCACTTTGACTTCTTTTTAAAACAACATGCAGTGATGCTGCTAAGTGGTGCATTCATAGCCAAATTTGACGGTAATTAAACAATGAAAATCACTACCAACATCAATGGAAAATTCCCTGTCCATACGACTTGACCCAAAGCCTCATATTTAGCTCAGCTGTCATCAGAAAGAGACATAAAAGTGTGTGGATTTCCTCCAAGGAAATAAATCAGCAATTCATCTTATCTTCTAGGTGTCATGTACATGCTGGTGGAGTGTTGATGGCTGCAGCCTCTGGTCAAATCTTGGTCTTTGTTGTAATCCACATAACCTACTCTCGGTCTCAACAGACAACTGTTTAGTGAAATCATTAAAACAGAATATGGGGAAAAAGAATGTCTGTGTGGTTATGGCCAACTGTAGCAGTCAAGACATGTGTGGTCTACTGACTGATTCTACAGTTTTCTGGTACTCCATGGCATTTGAAGGAAGTCAAGGCATCCAGGTTAAAAAGAGAAAGATTAAATATTACTAGGCTCAGGTCTGCCACAAAATGATTTTAATGTAGGGAGTGCAGTGGTACTTTTCAACCATTGGTTATAATCAGGCTATATTTCAAAAATAAGGAATGAATAAATATACTTATTTAGAAGTATTGAGGATTCTTCCATTGCCTTTTTGTGCTTGCTTTTTAAGAATTTAAGATAAATATTTATTACATTAAGCTAAAGAAAATATATTATTTAAAATGCTGTTGTTAGTAATGATAACGCAAACTTTTTCTGCAGCTGAAACTCAGCACTTTAAGTCAGTGAAGCAAATATTCTCCCAAATTTGCAGGTATGAGGTTGGAAATTAATGCATGGGAAAGAGACTAATTTAATCTGGTGACTGTGATATTAAACTAATTTCAAACTTATCTGCCCAATTCTGCCACTGCTCTGTGATCAGGTTTAAATAAATCATATCAATTACTTACTTTAGCTATTACTAGCTATACAACTAATTAGAAGATAATATAGTACATTGCATGTAAAATAGTTCAACTGAGTTTCAGGATGGGTTTAAAACTCTTTTGTTGCATACTGATGTTAGATTTCTGGAACATATAAGATTTATAATTATATGCCTCTGTTTACCCTGAAGAAACATGAAGGATCTGCCGCTCTCCCAATAGTTTTAATTAAAAAAAAAAAGGGGGAAAAAAGAGGAAGATTTTAATTCACCATCATCCTCTGTATGGATTAACCTTTCAAATGAAAATATGGCTGTGTGACAATGACACTCAAGAGCATCAGACATAACCCACAACTGGAATGCATGGTGAGTGCATGCTGCTGTTTTACTGATTTGTTAAAATTATTACGTAGCTTAACTTTCCCATGTTTTTTGAGGATTTATGAATCACCCTGAGTCTCAAAAAATGAATTGTGAGATGGCAAAGTATCTGGATTTGAGTGCCAAATGGGAGGTACTAAGAGGTACAGTGAGAAGTTGTCCTGGTTCCAGCCAGGACAGAGCTAACTCTCCCAAGCAGCCAGCACAGGTGAGCTGAGCTGCCCTGGCCCGTTTTCCACACCCAGTGACATCACTCCCTGGTAAAAGGGGCTGACAGGAAAGGAGTGGATCCATGTTGCTCCTGGACAGTTGGATGTCAGATCAGTCCTCACCTTGGTGCAGTCCTTGTTACCACCTTGGTGCAATGAGTGTTACCACCTCATTGGACTGGCAAAGTGCTCAGTCTTATCACTCTGTGTGTGTACTTTGTCCTGGGCTTTGCTGGTTGTTTTCCTCCTTTGTAGTGCTGTGTCAGTAACTGTCCTTATCCCAAACCATGGAGCTCTGTCTGTTTCTTCTCTTGGGAAGGGGTGAATGAGTAGCCACTGCCTGGTGATGAACTGCGACAGTCCTTTTTGGTGGCCAGCATGGGGCTCAGAGGGTTGGTAGATCTGACCCTTGAGGTCAGTCGATAGCAAAACAAAAAACTAAAAGCCCTAATGTTTGAAGAAAGGAGGAAATACAGAATCATAGAAATATTTTGTTTGGAAAGTCCTTAGAGATCATCAAGTCCAACTCTTAACCTAGCACTCTCAAGTCCACCACTAAATCATGTCCCTAAGTGCCACATCTACAACACAGCTTGTAAATACCTCCAGGGATGGTGACTCAGCCACTTCCCTAGGCAGCCTGTTTCTGTGATTAACAACCCTTCCTGTGAAGAAACTTTTCCTAACACCCAATCTAAACCTCACTGGCACAACTTGAGGCCATTTCCTCTTTTCCTATTGTCTGTTACTTGGTGGAAGACATCAACCCTCACCTGGCTAAAATTTCCTTTCAGGTAGTTGTAGAGAATGATCAGGTCTCCCCTCAGCCTCCTCCAGACTAAAAAGCTGAGCTTCCTCAGGTGCTCCTCATAAGACTTGTGGTCCAGACCCTTTACCAGTTTCATTTCCCTTCTCTAGACACACTACAGTGCCCTGAGAACAGGTGGTCTTACTATTCAAGACTGAGGCAAAGAAAACATTAAATACCTTAGCCTTTTCCTCTCATCCTTTGTCACCATGTTTACCGCCACATCCAGTAAAGGATGGAGATTCTTCTTAGCCCTCTTTTTGTTGCTACTGTATTTATTCTGGCTTTGGACCTTCCAATTTTCTCCCTGCCTAACCTGACTACATCATGGTAGTCCTCTAGAGTTGCCTGCCTTTTCTTCCAAAGGTTTCAACTCTGGTTTTACCTGAGTTCCAGACAAAGCTCTCTCTTCACCCAGACTGGTCTTATTTCCTGCTGGCTCATCTTTTGACAGAATGACATCGCCTGCTCCTATGCCTTTAAGGTTTCCTTCTTGAAGAATGTCCTGGACCGTTTTGTCCTTCAGGACTGCTTCCCAAGGGACTCTATTGACCAGGCCAAAGTCTACCTTCCAGAAGTCCAAGGTGACAGTTCTGCTGACTCCTCTCTTTACTACTCTGAGAAGTGAAAACTCTGTCACTTCATAATTGCTGTGGCTGAAATGGCCTCCAACACATCACTCAAAAGTCCTTCTGTGTTTAAAAACAACAGCTTCAGCAGGATGCCTTCCCTCATTGGCTCACTCAAGAGCTATGTCAGGAAGTTGAGTTTCACAGACTCCAGGAATCTCCCAAAATTCTGCCATTGACACCTGCCTCAGAGCTATGTATTGATTTGCTGGCTCTTCCTATTTCTTTTCTCATTGTTCATTGCAATTGGATAAGGAAAGATGCAATATGAGGGAGACAATTTCTTTAAATTAAAGCAAAGAAGATTTTGTATTTTAGTGTAATATGGTAATGCAATGAACCCAAAAGTGAATACTTTCATGAAATACTGTATTTTTGCATGCTCTGACTTAACTGGCCCTGTGCGGAGCCAAGACTTTGACTTCATGATCCTTATGTGTCCCTTCCAACTCAGGAGATTTTATGATTCTATCTGAAAGCAAGATGAGGGTTATTCTTCATGTCAAATAGGTACAGTTAAAAAAAATAATATCTGGAAGTCATCCTCTTTCGGACTGATGTAAGATAACTGGATCTTACATAGAACATACTTAGAAAAATACCATGTGTGGCTTTGAGGTTCTTCTTGGCATGAGGATTCACAGCAACGGAAATTACTGAAACAGAGAATTTTGTTGATAAAGACATGCAGTGCTTCACTGTGTTATTTTTTTTGTTTTGTTTTGTTACTTGGGAACTAGTTTAAATCTATTTGTTAAAGAAGTAATTTGGAAAATTGTGATCCATATCTGTGCTTGTAATGGCTATTTTTTAACAATAAATTGGCTATCAAAATATTAAAGGCAGAAACTGCTGTTACCTTACATGAAAATAAAAACCCCACATCTACCCTTATACTTCTTACTAAGGAACCAGCCCTTCTTTTTAGAGAGATATAGATACTTAAAATGTCCAAAGTAAAATATCGCTCCTTTTTTTTTTGAAATGTTATTCCTAAGTCTTTGTAAGTATTGTTTATAACTTGCAAATTGTGTATTGAAGTATAGAAATATCTACAGAGATTAGAATATCCAGTAAACCATATGGAATATATTCTACAAAGTCCTCTGTACTTAAATTATAAATAATATTTTCTTTCAAAACTTACCATGAATTGAGTCTGGATCACAGTACTGCTTCAAGTGGTGAATAAACATGCATATTCTGTATACAAGACTCTATATACAAGTCTATTTCTATGGAAATTATATTCAATAGTGCTATTTGCAAATCAGATGACATAGTTTATTAGCATAGGATAATTAATTACATTTTTAAAACCTATTAATGATCACTATCCTAATAATTACTTTTTAAGCTTCAAAGACGTTTCGTATTTTGTGTCAATACTTGTATAATCCACATTAAAAAAAACTGCATGTGAAAATGGAAGGTAGCTGAAAATTTTTAGGAAAGAACTCTGAACTATCCATAAAAATAGAGGCTACTTTAAGATAAAATGAACTCTACATGTGGCATAGAGTGCTGGAACATGTAAACATTTTAAAATGCTTCCAGCGGTGTTACAGATTAGTACCACAAAGTATTAGGCCTGTGCTTTTTGTAACTAAAATTACATTTAATTTCCCCATATAAAGAAAATAGTTCTTCACAGTCTGTCTGGGTCTACACAGTCTCAATGTAGGCATGTCCGTTACAGTACAACTTGCATGCAGGAATGACTTTATAAGATGATTTTGTAAAATAAAATGCATGCATGTTAATCGCAGTTGTGTGCAGATGTGTCTATTTTTACCTGTTTTGATGGTTTGGTGTAGGTCATAGAATAATTCTGGGGAGAAACCTTGACAGTTCAGGGTTTTTTAAGGTAAGATATGAATGACTTCCATGTACCTTGCGGGATCATAGAATGACAGAATGGTTACAGTTGGAAAAGACCTTCAAGATCATTGAGTCCAACCATCTGTCCAGACCTACCAGATCCAACACTAGACCAGGTCACCAAGTACAACATCTACTCTTCTTTTAAACACCTCCAGGGATGGTGACTCAACCACCTCCCTGAGCAGCCTGTTCCAACATCTGACAGCCCTTTCAGTAAAGAAATTTTTCCTAATATCCAACCTAAACTTCCCCTAATACAACTTCAGGCATTTTCCCTTTTTCTGTCACTAGCTACAAGGGAGAAAAGACCAACACCCACCTCACTACAACTACCTTTTAGGTAGCTGTAGAGAAATAAAGAAGGTATGAGGTTTGGGTTTTTTTCCACAAACATGCTATTCCATGTCCTTACAATAGGTCTGAAAACATAGCAACTGGGAGAATACTGACTTTTGATCACCACATTTACAATATTTCATTGTTGGTAATCCTAGGTGTCCAGATTTTTTTTTTTAAATAATATTTTCTTTTCAAACTTAAAAAAGAAATTAGAAAATTTCTACAACTTGTGAGTAATAAAAATGTGCCATGTGCTCATCCCTAGCTGTTTGATTACCTGTTATCAACATACTCTATTTCCACCTGTCCAGTGTCTTAGAAAGCAGGATACATCCCACATTGTCTGACAGCATTTGACACAGAAGACCCCTAAGCATATTGTGATTGTAAAGTTTTGTAAGGCTCAATAAGTTTAAGTGGAGATTTCAGCAATTAATTCTGAAAAAATTGCCAAAACAGCTGGTATCATAGTTTTTAACAGTAGATCAAAGGGTCCTAGATCAGGACAACCACTGTATCCATAGAGGTTATGAGATGATGTGTTTGAAAGCAGCCCTGAGGAAAAATGTTTGGGAGTAATCATGGATGAAAAGCTGGACATCAGCCACCAATGTTATTTGCAGCCCAACTGCATCCTGAACTGCATCACAAGAAGTGTGACCAGCCTATCAAGAGAGGTAATTCTGCCCCTGTGCTCTGCTCTGGTGAGACCTCACCTGCAGTGCTGCATCCAGCTTTGGAGCCCTCAATACCAGAAAGACATGGACCTGTTGGAGTGTGTCCAGAGGAGGACTATAAAAACGATCAAAAGGCTGGAGCACCTATCCTGTGAAGACAGCCTGAGAGTTGGGCTTGTTCAGCTGAGATGAAGACTCTGGGGGGAACTTATAGCAGCCTTCCAATACCTGAAAGTTGCCTATAGAAAAGCTGGGGAAGAACTGTTCACGAGGATATGTAGCACTAGGATGAAGGGTAATGGCTTTAAACTACAAAAGTGGAGATTTAGGTTGGATATTAGGAAAAAATTCTTCAATATGAGGGTGGTAAATTGGTGGAACAGGTGGCCCAGTGAGGTAGTGGAGGCCTCATCCCTGGAGATATTCAGGTCAGGCTTGATGGGGCTCTGAGCAACCTGATCTTGTGAAGATGTCCCTGTTCACTTGAGGGGGTTGAACTAGAGGGCCTTTAAAGGTCCCTTCCAGCCTTACACATTCTATAAGCCAATGAAAATACTTGTGTAAACATTCAATTTATACTCCAAATGAAAGCTGCGAGTATTGAGCATGCAGTAAGTCATGAAGTTTACATGGCAAATTGTTGGGTCCTGCACTTTGATCATAACAGCCCCAAGCAACGCTACAGGCTTGGGGCAAGGTGGCTGGAAAGCTGTAGAGAGGAAAAGGATCTAAGGGTGTTGGTTGACACTCGCCTGAATACGAGCCAGCAATGTGCCCAGGTGGCCAAGAAGGCCAATGTCATCCTGGCTTGTATAAGGAATAGCACAGTCATCAAGACCAGGGAGGTGATCATCCCCCTGTACTCAGCTCTAGTGAAGCCACACCTTGAATACTGTGCTTAGTTTTGAGCCCCTCACTACAAGAAAGACATCAAGGCCCTGGTCCAGCGAAGGGCAACCAGGCTGGTGAAGGGTCTGGAACACAAGTCTTAATGAGGAGCAGTTGAGGGAACTGGGACTGTTTAGCCTGGAGAGGGCTCAGGGGAGACTTTATTGCTCTCTTCAAGTACCTGAAAGGAGGTTGTGGTGAGGTGAGGGTCTGCCTCTTCTTGCAGAGAAGTAGCTATGGGACAAGAGGGAATGGCAGCAAGTTACGTCAGGGAAGGTTCAGGTTAGAAATGAGGAGAAATTTCTTCTCAGAAAGAGTGTTTGGGCATTGGAATGGATTGTCCAGGGAGGTGGTGGAGTCACCATCCCTCATAGTGTTCAAGGAAAGGTTGGATGAGATACTTAAGGACATGGTTTAGTAAGTAATATAGGTGGTAGGATGGCAGTTGGACTAGATGGTCTTGGTAGTCTTTTCCAAACCTAAAGGATTCTATGATTCTATGATCATGCTGGCCAGAACTGTGTGATGAAATCATCCTGTCTTTGTAGCAGGCCAGAGGCATGGATGTGAGCAAAAATCATCATTCAAGTACACGTGTTAAAAAGTACAAACTGTGTTGAAGGTCATCATTGCGCCAAAGTTCATATGGATCAGTTAAGTTAATAAAGTGTAGTGAATCAGTAATGCAGTGCTGTGGCAATTAAGACAAATTATATTGAACTTTATGAGCAGGAAGACACTGAATTAACTAATTACTTCTGCTGATGTTGCATTAATTTTGGTTCATATGCATTTTTCTGCTGGAAATAGACTAAAATCTAGCAGAATAGTGGAATAAAGTAGCTATTTTTAGTTCATATTATGTATTTTTCCTTTTTTTCACTGAAGCACTGGAAACATCTTTCAGACCTGTGTCGACAGGTCCATGTCAGGGAGTTAGGGGATGTAGCCTATAGTAAGGTACTGATGAGGCTATGCTCTGAGGGTTTATCCTGATGCATGAGAAGAGTAAATGAGTGGGTCTCAAAGATTCTTTTGAACTAAATGGTTGTTACAGAGTTTACTAAAATGGAGGGCCTAGGCTAGTACCAGGTTTCCAAGACAAGTATGAAGACTTCTGTTTGAACATAGATTTTTTTTTTTTGTCCTGAGAAAATGTATCTATTTTATTTTAAATAGTAGGCAAGCTATGTTTTCCCCCCAAGGTGGATTTTAAGGAAAATTCAGTATCAGAATAATTAGGAAAATTATCATCTGATAGCCATCATTAAATACTTTCATGATAATGTCTGAGATAGCTTCGGGGTGTAATTAAATCAATAATGTTACAAAGCAAATGTAGGAAGTAAACAGCCATAAGAGAATTCTTTTCAACTAAATAGAACCATTTTATGATTGCACACCTTTAAAGTTTTTCTAGCATTGTTGCTTTCCTAAATAATTGTAATTTTAATATTTTTTTCCTTCAGTTTATTATTACTGTTCTTCTCCAAGGTGGAATAAAACAGGGAAGAAAGTAAGTGAACTGAAATAGACACTTTTGTCTCTGAATTCAGTTGAAAACATATACAAAAACATTTGTAATTTAATTGGAGACGGGATAGAGGGTATTGGTCTTTACCAGATTTACATGAGAGTTTATGCCTACAATTATTTTCTATCCTTTCCAAACACATAGTCTAAGCTTTCTGAAAAAAATTAAAGAAAAAGAAGTTTTGGTTGTATTGGTACATATGGGGGCTACGTATATAATAAGCTTGATGTTATCTGTATCAATCTGTGGCAAGGAGGAAATTCAGCAAATAATGTAATTTAATGCTAATTTCTCATTCCATCTTTTTTTCTAAAGGCATCTTGGGTATTAAATATCTGTAACTTATCCTATGAAATGGTTCATTTGTGTCAAGCACATGGGAAAACTTATAAAATCTACACTTGTTAGTGAAGTTATTCAAATTGCCCTCCAAGTTACACCATATTTAAAGGGATGGATTTTGAACAATGAATGGATCTTGTCTGTCATGACTCGGCAGTGTTACTGACATATTTCAAAACTATAGATAAGGATTAAACTATTGTGTCTAACTGAATGCACTCCCATCACATGATACCAGGGGAGTTTTATAAGGCTTATTTGACCCATTGATTGCATCTAACAGTGAAGTCATCAAAGGGCTAGTGAGACAGCATTTGTATTCTTGTAACAAAGCATACTCCTCTCCCATTAGCAAAACAGTCAATAACAACTCCGGGAAAGTTCGCATTTCATGTGCTGTATCTGTGAAAGGTTGAATGCTCTATGAAAAGTTCAGTAGTGCATGTCAGGGGAACTAGAATAATACTGTAACTTTCTGTGAGCCTTTTCCTCTCTGCACTCTCCATGGATACATGTCTGGAAAGCAGTTCCAAAGCATTAAGAGAAGAGCTAGCTTAGATAAAAGTGCTGGCTTTGGGAGTAGTGCCAAATATGAATGGTTAGAATACGGGGAGTGAGATCTCTTTTAATGACTTTTGAACACATTTGAGGAATAGATTAGTTTTTAAATGAAAATATTAAATATCTTTAGACACTGTAATTTCAACTGATGATACCAAAAGACTAGGATAAAGAATTTTCAATAAAAGTTTTAGCGTAAATATTTATTTTCTTCAGAATTCTAACATATTTTCTAATATCATCTTGAGAATAATATTTTTTAGTCTCCTTTAGGGAAAACCTACCTGCATCTTCTTTTTGTCAGTTCTGGGAGAAACATTTTTTTTCTCAAAAACATTGTTTTCTCCTGAATACCGCACCTGCTCACCATCAATAGCAACTTTATGGAAATAAACTTCTCACGAGTATGTGTTGGCGTGTTAGTGAAAATAAGGTAAAATCATACTAACGGATGGCTGAACCATCAGTATAATTTTTCATGGTAATGTGTGGGTGTGCTGAATTGCAAATAAAATAAAATAAAATAAATAAAAATCTCAAATGGTTTTCATAATTCACATTATTATCAAATTGAAAATGTAGAAATACACAAACAATTGACTAAGTAGGTTTTCATGGTAATCTGTGAGTTCAACTACCACTGAAATCACATTACCTAGTTCTTACACATTTTAACACCTTGTAGGATGCTTATATAAACTTTGTTAAACATATCCTTGATATATTTCTCTTCTGTATGTCCGTTTTCAGTTAAGAAATTCTCATGTAGATTTGAGGTCAATTTAACTAGTTTTTTTAGTATATGAAGTATATACTTTAAAAGCAACAGCAAAATTCTTGATCAGATGGTTCTTATTTATGAGGAATACTTATGAATATTTGAGAATGTTTTGCTAAAGTCACAGCACAGTGATTGGAAGTAGGAGCTTTGTACAGCATGAGGACAAAATAGGCAAATTTCTCGACAGCTTCTTTTAAAGAGTAGTCTATCTTATTAATAAAATTCAAAAAGAACCTTAAACTCCAGTCCACCTGAAAGACTACATGTATATGCTGATGCCAGGTTATCAGTGGACTATCATGGTTCTGTAAATAATATTGTGTTTTGTTAATTCAAACATTTTCTCCTTAAGTGTTCGGGTTGCTAAAATGGATGCAGCATCCACACACTTTGACTATTAGTCATTTAATAAGTTTATGGTTATTAGGGAAAAAAAGAGATAATACTTAATTACTTTTTCCCCATCCTCTTAGCAGTCTTCACGAAAATAAATTAGGTCTTTAAAGACCGTGTTATCAACAAGCTCTGTGGTTCTCCGATTAAAAGTAGGGTTTATAAAGTTCTAATTGAAAAAACCAAACTGTGGAAGTCACAACAGGTTAAAAATATTAAAGCTTTTTCTTATTTTAAAGTTTTTATCAAGTTCCTTTAAAGTTGGGGCTCTCCATTGTTCTTGCTTTAAATGCCCTAATTTCTTCAAATGGAGTTTCATATAGAGGTAGCAATACTTAATGACTTACATTAATACATAATGACTGCCTGGGTACCTATTTGAAGTAAAGTATTGGGGTTGGGTTGGGGATATTTTTTTTAAGGTAGGGGGTGTTTGGTTTTTTTGTATTACTGGAATATTTTGCTGAAAGATTTACAATTTTGTAAATTACATCCTTTCACTATGAACATAGTGAAGTACTGGAAAATGTTGTACAGAGACTGTATCTTGTCCATGCTTAGATGTTTCCAAAAAACCCAGCTGGAGCAACCTGCTCTGTTCTAACTGGTCCTGCTCTGATCAGGAGGTCACACTAGAAAGCTCTTGAGCTTCCTTCCCGCCTGAGTTATCTGATTTATAGGGTGAAATCTTGATACTGAAATCATGGCCTAAATTCAGCATGAGATTTTCATCACTGATTGGCTGCTGCAGCTTTTCTAAGGCCCTTGGTGTACTGGTGTTCTGCTGCTGGGTACTCCCAGAGATTCTCCTGGGGCCAGGGTGGTCCGTGCCACTTGCTCTCCATGAAAGGCAGCAGAGTATTTTAGTCTAGCAATAACATTTTCTGTGGAAAAAATTTTTAAGTTACAAATTTTTGCAATATCTACATATTGTCATAATTAATATCTAAAAAGTCCTTTAAAGAAGTATGACTTACCTATTGAGACAAAACCCAGTTATTCTTATCAAAAGTGTGCTTCCTGAGTAGGATGAAAAAGATAATAGAATGTATGCTAAAGGTAATTTCTGAAACTATTTATTTCCTGTTTATTATTAGTGTTATTGTCAGCAGTCTATTGCTGCTTTAGAAGTGCCAAAGCAATACATAGTACTTTTCTGCAGAAGAATCATTACTTTAAAAGCAAAATGTGCAGCGTATGAGGAAAGAGATGAGGAAAACAGAAGTAAGGACTGATTTTTCTCATAGAAAAGGTATTTCATGGTGTTCCTACTGCTTGACAAAAAACATTGCTGTTTAATTTTGCAAAGCTGCTAGCTATCATTATTTTAACATCTTGCGTTAGAACTCAGTACAAGCAAATTAGGCATCATAAATGAAATAAAATTAGGGGCCTAAATAAAGCATTGTTAATAGAGCAGAGGCTACTGCCCTGCTGTATGTTGCTACAGCTCAGTTTATAATCAAATAGGGTTTTAGATTAGATGTATTAAGACACTATTTGTATTTGTTAAATATCAATAAATTATTGAATAACTAGTGACAAGCTTAATAAGGGGCAACACTGAATCTAACAAACTTTAATTAACTCCAAATTATAAACAAAAACATTTATAATAGGTTCTTATTAAGAGAATAAATATTTATGAGAGCATTTTAAACTCTAGCACTTGAAATAATTCAGATACGAAGCATATGGTTTTTAAAAGATGCTTACTCCTACATATAATTAGTGGAAATGTATAAAATCACAAAAAAATTATTTCGGAGATCTGACTATTTCATTGAATTAAGTAAAAATGTAAAATATTGTGACAGTGATGGTTGAATTAAGATGTATGAAAAATGTTCTCAAGTGTGCCAGTTTTTGGTATATTTACCGAAATATATGCGTTTCCTGCCCCAAACATGATGTAGAACATATATCCTAGAATATTTTGGGCTGGAAGAGGCTTCAAAGATCATCTATTTTCAACCCCCTTGCCACACTCCACTATCCCAGGGTGCTCAAAGCCCGATCCAATCAGTCCTTGAACACTGCCTGGGATCCAAGGGAAACTACAGTTTCTCTGGAAAACCTGTGCCAGGGCCTTACCACTCTCCAAGGAAATAGTTTCTTCCTAATTTCTAATCAAAATCTACCCTCCTTCATTTAAATCCATTACCCCTTCTCCTATCACTGCACTCCTTGATAAACAGTCCCTCTCCAGCATTCTTTTAGGTCCCTTCAGGGACTGTAGGACTGTTCTAAGACCTCCTTCTTCATGACCTCCTCTGGACCTTGAGCAGTTACATATCTTTCTTATACTGAGGGCTCCAAAGTTGGACACAGTACTCCAGGTGAGGTCTCTCTAAAGGAGACCCGAGGAGGAGAATCAATTCTCTTGATCTGCTGGCCATGTTTTATTTTTGTTGCAGCCCAGGCTACAGCTGGTTTTCTAGGATACAAGCACACATATTTGGCTCATGTCCACTACCCCAAGTCCTTCTCAGTGCTTCTCTCAATTAACTCATTCTCCAGTCTGTATTAAACTTATGGATTGCCTTTACCCTTGTTGCAGGACCTTGCAATTTGGTCATTGTTGAGCTTGATGAGGTTCTCATGGACCCATTCCAAGAATGTCAGGCCCCTCTGGATGTTAGCCCTTTCCCGAAGTGAATCAATGGTACCAGTCACCTTGATGTCATCTAATTCCTGAGGGTACACTTGATTCCACCTCTGTGTCATCGATGAAGTTATTTAATAGTGCCACTGATCCCATGGATCTTTGAGGGACAGCTCTTCTCACTGTTTTTTCACATGTACATTTAGTCATTGGCATTAGCTTGCTGGATGTACCTATCCACTCATTTCCCTATCCATCAAATAGGCCACCCATGAAAACTTTACTTCTACAATTTGGTGACAATAATGTTGTGGGGAACTGTTTTTGAAAATGGGTGGGATGTTCCCCTCTGTCCAGTCACTGTTGACGTTACATGCCATGACTTTTCAAATAGCATGCAGGATGGTTAGGCAACTATGTCAGAGAATTAATTCAGGACAGTATGATGTATCTTACTGAGTTCCATAGACTTGAATATATTCAGGTTCCCTGGGTGGTCTCAAACTTGATCTTCACCTACAAAGGCAGGGGTAGTCGTACTTTAATGGTTGTGTTCATGGTGCTGTGAGTGGGATATTTAAGTTGTCTTTGCTTTCTGCCTGGGTAGGGTAATTGGTTATTTTTAATATTTTTCTCCTTTAGGATTTAAAAATTATTCAAAGAGGGGAAAATAACAAAATTTTGAGGATTTGTTTCAACTAAGTTATGTTTAACTATACCTTTCTTTTTCCTTTCTTGTAAGAAGTCCTTATGAAATAATGATACTGGTTAGCCATGAAAGCCCAAAGATGTAGGTGCATTTTGCCTTAGCTGAGGTAAGAATGCATGTTTTTAGGGATGCATGTAACACACAATGTCAGATTTTTTATTTTATTATTCACTGAAGAAATCTGGAGCAGTATTAAATCTGAAGGATGTTTTTTTATGCTGTGCCTAGGACAGAAACAGAAATGCAGTGTCTAGTGCCTGTAAGGCCGAATTGAATACAGTTATATTGGTCCAACCTAAGCTATATAGACAAGATGTGATTGATTGGTTTTGGTTTTTCAGTAAAAAAAATAGTACATTTGGTGAGGCATTTGATCCTGACAACTGGATTCAAGGTGTTCTTATCCTACTGAGTTTAATTCATTGTGATGCAGAGAAAGAGTAATGTTTAATTTCTGGATCGTCTGTTTTCTAAACAGGGAGAGTCACTGTATTGTTTAGCATATTTTTTGGCACATTAATAAACACACAAAACTAGCTCTGGTGTTTAAACTGAGTGAAGGCTCCATGGACTTCACTTCCAGACATGGGGAAAAGTGAGGTGACCTCTGTCAGTCATTTTTAGAATTTAAGTAATTCAAATATGTGCAGTGTGGAGGAGAAAGCAAGCAAACATTAACTGAAATAAATGGCTTAATTCTTAAAGTGAAAGAAGTCCCTGAAGTTGTACATCTGTGAGATTGACTATATATTTTTATTTATAACTTTCTATTTTTTAACATACTTTTTATTCATTATTCTGGACATTAATGTAAGAATTTCTGCTTTGTGAATCTTATATGTGTATATTAAAGGCTAAACAAATTGAGCGTTATCTTTATCTTATATTAAGGACTGAAATAATATTATTTCCCTTATGGTAATAAAAAAGATTATATTACATATGGTTAGAGGATAAAAATTAAAATGGCAAAATTATGGTTTGGTTTATGTTTGGGTTTTTTGGTGGTTTTTTTTTTTCAGGGGGATGGGAGTTTCTTTTTAATAGGGAAATAAAAATGTTTGGAACATACAAGAGGTTAATATTCCTCTTTCCTCTTGATGGTAGAAGGAGACTGCCTCAATAGCATGTAAAAGGAGGTAGTTCTACTTAATAAATTGCCAGTTTTTTTCCTAATTTTTTTTCCTGGAATCTACAGCACAGTAGCATATAATAACTCTTTGTATTTTGTCTAAGTGCCACATTTAATGTTCTTGTCACAAAGTCTGAACATTGTGAATGCAGTGCAATTCACATATTCCTGAAGGGTTTTGTTGTTCGGTTGCTTTTGTGGTTGTTTTTTTTTTTTCTTCTTAAAATCAGCTGCAGAATTATAAACATTCTCTTTTTGAAAAATGATCACTGTTTGTCATCATTATTTTTCCGGATTAAGGTGAACATAATCTGAATATTCATGATATTCATTTGACAAAGTGCACCTAAAAACATGTTGCTCTAAACTGTCATAGATTATTTTTATTAATTACTTAAAGGTAATTAGAATTGATATATGTAGAAATAGGCTTATACACTCTAGCTGCTATAATGAAAGAAGTGTGTCTATTTTTATAAGCATAATTGAACAGGAGTAAAATAAATTAAAGACTTAATCAGTATGATATTCTGTCCAGCTCTGCCTGTTGCTTCATATCTTGAAAACCTTAACAGTCTCAAAATTAATTTATTAGGCATTTGACAGAATCCTTTCTGGGAGCAAGAACTCTTCCACAGCATGTGGCATTAGACTGCTTTGACTACTGTGATTTGCAGGTGAATGGAACTAGATTACCTATAATGTTGATCATTTATTTTCTTGCAGTGATAATGTGACTTCTGCATGTCCCTGGATATTTGTTCCTGTTGCTATCAGTCAGACTGACCTTAGCAAAAGTTGACTTTTTATCACAATTTGGAAACGAAAATTTAGTGCTAGAAAGAAAACCACTGCAATTGCATGTTGCAAGTTGTGGGGTGTCCTGCTGTTAACAGACATCTTGTAAAGTGGACAGTGCCTGTTAGGTTATTGAAAAAGGAAAATACATTCTTACAGGTTTTTTGTTTTGTTTTGTTTTTTTTTCTCTAAAATGGCTATAATCACTTACAATCCTATGATACCTTTTAAGTTAATTACTAGATAGGTTCCGATAAGTGTGCATGGAAAATATTGTGTTCAACTTCCTTTCCAGCACCTGAGAAACATGGGCAGTTATCCTGAGCATGAAAACCCTCATGACTTGACTGCATGCAATGAGCAGGGCTTTGAATCAAAAGTTGTCTATTGATCTACTCCACAAAGCTAGTTTACTAAAGAAAAACAAAACCAAACCAAACCACAGATTAAAAATGTCAAGACTGAAAGGGCTTTCAATTCCTGGAGGTGGGTTTTAGAAAAACCTTGCCTTTTAAATAGAAGTATATAGATAGGATAAAAATAGAGTAATAGTAGAAATGTCTTTTCTAGAAAAATAGAAGAATCCTATGGCTGGAGGCTGTTAGAGTTTTTGTGTTTTCCCTTTTCCACTATGCTTTAGTATATTGACTTTCTCCTTTATGCTTTTTATAATGTACTAGGTTTCAGCAGCATCTCAGGATGCAACATCTCTGCAGTCTCCAGGTTTCTACTTGTCAGCTCTGAAACTTCAGGCATGTTCTCTTTAGCAGTGTCTGTACTACAGTATGTGCAACCATCTAAAAGCTGCTGCTTTGAAACTAAGCATGGAAAAGAAGAAAAAGGCATTAAAAAAAATATTGTTACAGGGTAAACCACAGATACATTGAATAGGTATCTTCCCAGTGAGGTTTTGATTCCTTTCTTCTTTGCTGAATGTTGGAATCACGTTATTCCTCATCCTGAAGGGTTCCCTGTCAAGTGTATGGTGTCCTTCTGCAAGAAACTTTCATTTACTCCTCTCAACACTCTTCCATTTCATGTAGAGAAACAAAGTTCTGCCAAAGTCTTGCCAGAACAGAAACTGATCAGACTAGAGGGGTCGCTTTGCTCATCCTGATGACTGATACTTTGTGTGTAGTAGAACAGCTTCAATGGTAAGTAATTCAGAATACTGTTGTGACATCATCACATACTTGGTTCAGATCTGTTTCCTGAAATGGGCAGACTAAATCTGAAAGTATTACTTCCTTAGTGTCTCTTCTGTACCCTGACCTGTGGCTGAAAGCTGAGGATACTAATGCTGTCACTTTGTGCACATCTTATTTTGTGTGTAGGATTTTTTTGTCGTCGTTTGTTTTTTAATGTTGTGTTTTTAATGTCCTAAAACATCTTAGGGATCTTAAATGGGATAGAAAAAAAAGTATTTTAGCAAGAAGAACAATTTTTTCAATGTATATTTTGTTTCCATATTTTCAATATAGCCTTGCTCTCATATACTTTTAGTGCTTATATTCTAATGTAGTATTCTTCAATCAAGCAGTCATCTGCACAATCTAAGTATTATGGGTTTTGCATAAAAAATGACAATAAAATGTAGCTAGGACTGCAGTTACATACTGAAATTGCCATTTATCTTTTAGAGGAAACATCTACTCAGGAGAGGAAAACATTTGTTTAGAGGAAGACCTGGGTACTGGAAGAACCTTGTCACTCTGATCTTCAGGAAGAGAATGTTGTCCTAAAGCTGTCTACCACCTTTGGTATCATCCTCCAAACCATACTGTGTTTATCACATGTATCAGTGTCTCAAAATAACCTTAAATGTTGCAGTGATTAGTTGGAAGAAACTCTTGATCATTTGTCTTTTGGTAATTGTTGCAGGATATAACAAAAGTTATGATATTGGGAGAGCAGGTGTGAGGAACAACATATTTTATTTTTATGCCCTTTAAGATGTTTTTATATAGATTCCCACATCAGTTCTTGAAAATGTACAGTTTAAAAGTTCAACAGGAATACATTACCCTTGCTATACTTACTATTTCCCCCTCACCCCCTGTAATTTTATGTGTGTTCTGAATACTGTGGAAAGAGTGCTACAGTATGGGTAAAACTGCCCAGCTTCATTTAAAAAAAAAATATCTCTTGGATTTTATATGTTGTAGACAAAGTAATGGAGCAAAAGCACAGGATGTTCTGTCAGACTCTCAAATTGAAGATATGCAAGACATGCAAACTGTTGACCTTGGCCTGCTTTTAAACAAGGATAACTGGCACTAGAAAAAATTATGCCAGCATGCCATACAGCTCTACATATAGACTCAAGCACAGATTCCAGGTTGCTCATGCTCAAAAAAGGAAATTTCCAAATAAAAAATTCAGGCCTTATGTCCTATAAAAGAGACTTGCTGATATCAAAAGGGGTGCATAATTTTTAACAGTGTAGATTTGTATTTTAAACAGTTTTCTGCATTTAAGTTTTAACTTATTTTATCCTTTGTAAGCACAGTCAAGTAAGCAGCCTGCCAGCTATTGTCCCTGCCCTTACAAGAAAGATAAAGGAAAGGCTCTCCATGGGTCCATCTTTCTTGACATATACTATTAAAATAACAGCACTTGACTCAGTATGCCAGATCATTCTTCCTTGCTTGAGGGTGACTTGTGTACAATTTAATATTATGAAGAGATACTTCACCTAATTGGAAATGAGCTAGCTAGGGAGCCAGAAGCACTACAGCTCTATATTCACGACACTGCACGTGTAGTAATTAGCTATCCTGGAACATGGGACTTATTAGCCCAAGCATAATGCTACGTTAAAGCAACTGCACTATTTGCAAGAGCAATGTTCTGCATTGTGCTGTGTATCTTTTTTTTTTTTTTTTTTTTTTTTTAAGGACCACAACAAGAAGGGAGTTGGATTTTTTCTTTTTCCAAATTCTAATCTTTTTCAGATTTTAATTTAAAGACTAACACAGTAGTGGTTCCAGGTTAAAATTAGAGATTAAAAGATAATGAATTTAATTCAGAAATCCTGAAATGTTAATTTTGAAAATTTAAATCTCTACTCTTTGTTCTTCACTAAGGCATTAAATAACTGAAATTAAGACCAAGTGTTTTTGTGGTTTTGTTATTTTGGGGTTTACTTCTACCATCTGTTTTCTTTTTCTTGTGATACTTAAGAATTTAAGTCATGCTTTCGCCCCATTTTTAGACATTATCAACTCAGGTCCCACAACTTTTTCATTTGAACTCTATATTGAAAAAGTAGTTTCTTCCTAGGATGCCTAGGAAGTTGTCCATAGGTCAAATCTCAGGAACTCCTTTGAAAGGTATTGCTTTCATTGTGGTTTGAATAACTTGGCCTGGCAGGGAGATCAGATCAGGAGGTCCTGCCATGAACTTACCCAGCTTTTCCATCTCATATGGGCTATGGGTCCATTCGATTGACCCAGGTTAACTCATCAGAAAGAGATAACTTGGGTTAATGGAGAGGTGAAGACACTCTGTTAGAATACAAGCTCGTTGAGTAAAGAATTGGCCCTACTTGACATATGAATACAAGAAAACAAGTGCCTATATTGATGAGAATAATAGTGTGGCTCTTGCTGATAATATTTGGATTAAGGAAACTATTGTGACTAAATCAAAACTATTTGTTCATCTGAAATATCTTCAGTTACAGGTTATTTGAACCAATAAAGTTGTGGAGCTTGGGCGACTGATAGCAATTTGGTTTGCATGGAAACAAAAAGTAGGGATTTTGTACTCTTGGATGTAGTAGTTTATTCTTGCATCCAAATTTCTTCAGGTATCAATTAATTTGAAATGGTAGCAGTAAATAGTAAATAAAAGAGATAAAGAGTTGATTCTATTTAAATTAGATATTGTTAAAAATAGGACTAAATATCTTCATTCCAAAAGAGAAGAATAAGGTAAAATAGGGGAACTATCGATTGAGGAGTTCAAGGAGATGCTTAGCAACTTTCTCCCTAAGAAATTAAGACATATCCATGTCAGTTAAAGAAGTGAAACTAAGGAAGTTACTGAAGAACTGATCAATGAAGAAAACTACCTATCTCTACCACTTAGTGTCAGAAACAATTCAAGTAACAATTGTCAAAGTAAAATCAATAATTGTAGACAAGAGACATCTTGTTAAGAGGAAAAGAACAGAGGGAAAAATATTATTGTTGAATAAACTAGTCTTTAAACAGAACATAGAAATAGTTATTATAATGCATAAACTAGAATGGCCTGTATTTTCAATATGGTGATGTAGAAGTGGTCAACATTGATATGCATAATGCAAAACTGTATTTGAGAATTATCAGAAACATGAAAACATATTCCATCAAAATTTTCATTGGATGTGACTATTATTTATATTTTGCTTTTAGCTTATTAAGGCGGAGAATGAAGCTTTGGTTTTCCCCAGCGTAGTTTGCATAAAACATATGTAGTAATTTTCTACTGTCCATCAGAAAGTCTGTACAGAATTATCTTCCTATCATTATTTTATTTCAAGCCAGGCTTATTTTTCCTGTTCACACCTTTTCTTTAGGAAGACTTCCAGGATCCTTAGCTAGACAGTAGGGTTTTTTTTCAGGAAAATGCGTTCTGCTAAAATTAGAGACGCTAAGTGTGTCACAGGATAGTGCTTTGTTTGTTTGCTTGTTTTCAACTTCATCTTCTGGAGTTTTCATATCTGATTAGTTCAAAAAAGTCTGAAAGCTTTCTGATCTTATGACACCATGTATTAGTGTCACTTAAAATGAAATACAGTTAAGGAAAGTACCTGATAGAATTGACTCTTTCTTTTCTTCCCCATCTTGCAAGAGACAGAAGAGTTCATAGGAACTGTAATTACAAAATGCTAACAATTCATTAAATATCTTAAGCATCAAATGTAATTACAACTGAAATTACAATTATAAAATCAGAATATATTAAACTGAACAGAGATTGCACTTGGCAGGGGGAGGAAGGAAACTAAACCATAACACAACAACAACAAAAACCCCCCAACAAGCCTTAACCAAATAGCAAACTTTAAAACTCTAGAAGTGCTCAAGAGATTTGGTTTGGGATTTTTGTTTGTTTGGGTTTTTGTGGGTTTTCTTTTTTAAGGAGGGAATGTTTATTTCCATATACGTTCTAAGTGTGGTAGCAGCTAAAGAGCCTACTTAATGTGTTCAAACTTCTGTGCCAGGAGCTGCTGTATTTATTTGTTCATATACATCTCTTTCTGTAGGTGTATGTGTGTAGTTGTGCCTACATATTTTCATATATGTATGCTTGTGTCTATACGCACACACATACACACGCCTACACACAACTGTGTGTATGAATGTAGTTTGTCCTAAACAAAACACAAGAGTCTTGTTTGTTCAAAAGAAATTATGTTCAAAAGAATTATTGCTAAAGTAGCAGTTAAAGTAAGTGTTGGTATCAATGTGCTCCTACTGTGGTAGCAGTTCAGTGACTGATGCAAAATGCTCTCACATAAATGCTGTCTCATTTTGGATAATGATGAAGATCATCTTTTGTAGTATTGATCCTGAATGGACTAAACAAATCCCCAAAACTTTGATTCTCCCAGAATTTCTGTTTTCTGTTTCAGGAAAATCACTACTAAGGCTCTTTAGCTCATGAAACACATTATCCTTCTCTAAATACTTAAAGAACGCAATCGTGCTTTTCTTAGCAATTTAAACTGGATTGCCTGATTATGAGTGAGGAATTTTAGTATACTTCTGTAAAGAAAACAGAAGCTGAATAATACATGTGCAGTTTAGAGACACAGTTTTTATCCTATTCATCGGAAGAGTATCTTTGGGGCAGAAGGGAAGTCTCCATGTAATGAAGATGCTCCCTCTTTTTAGAAAGGAACTGAATTAATCTAAATCATAAGAAAAGCTGAACTGGATCAGACAAAGTTTCATCTAGTACCATTAGCTACGCTAGTAAAAGCAGAATTACAGTAGTTTCCTGACTGTTGTGCTTGAACTCTATTTTTTCATTACTTATGGCTTATACTTCTATTTTTTTTTCCTTCTTAAATTTACTCCAAATCGAGATAAGTCTTCATTGAAGCTGATTTTCTTCCTGTAGAAATCATATACCACTTTTGTTAGTAGATTGGTTCCTTATAATGGTGACTGAGTGAACAGACAGACTGAGAGACCATAAGAAATAATCATCTGTAGTTGTTATTAATTTGTTCACCTATGTTTTGCTTTCATTAGTCACCTCTCACTGTGTTTGCAAATAATAGATAAGAGGCCTAATAGAAATGTGCATATATTAAATGCTAATGTTACCCTCCTGGGACTATTCATTCTTCTTTTCAGAAGACAATACAATGTATATTTGAATAATTTCATTTTAGTGCTTTAGACAAAGTTGTTAATAGGAAAAAAAATCTGTTCATTAAATAAGTCTATATTTAATTTAAAATGTTTAAATTAAAAACTTATAATTAAATCTACAGGTTTGTACTTTCATAAAATTTATGCTGAGTTATGCTTACAGAATTTAAGATGAAAGTGTTCTTTACAGTAGTACTTTTACATATGCAAATTATGCAATGTTCATAAACCAATACACATGAGATATCTACCCTGACAAACTTGAAACTAAGATTTGGCTAAAATGGTTTACAAGTGTTACTCATAAATTACAATCAGTTGCTTGATTTTTTTTTTTAATGAATCTATTAAACATAAAATAGTGTATTGTTAAGATTTTAATTAGGAAATCCAGTTACACTTATGTATAATGTAGATAACGTATAATTAAGATTATTATACCCATGTTTAGTATTATCTACCCTTTCCAATTGCTTTGTTGCCCCTCTAAGGTCATTGACATCAGGCAGAGGAGTTTATGGAGTGTGGCATGTTTCAACTTTCTGAAGTCATTGCAAGAAGGACTTGATGATGGTCCTTTCTTCCTCACTAGGCTCTGCTTTAGGTCATTCTTATAAATTTGCTGCCACAGACTATACTTTTCTCTTTCTTTACTGGCTTGCAGTTCAACTTTTCATCCAAATTTACTATGCTTGACGTGTTTTATGTTTGCTCGTTACTTGTTTTCCATAAAACTTGTTTCATGAAGTTTCTAAGGTTGCATTTCTCTCAGCAGTATGTGATCACAGGGGAGTTGTTTGTAACATTTGTCCTCCTGCATCAATCCATGCCTACAATTTTTAGGCTTCTGCCATCATCCCATGCCTGTACGACACCACACTTTTAATTAATATATTAATTACAGATAAACAGTGGGCTGCACTACACTGTTGTAAATGGCTAAGCAAAAGCTAAAACAAGATAAAGATAAAAATGTGGATTTTTTTCTGTTACATTACCTCTCACAGAAAGATATATTTAAGCAAAGATCAATCCACTATTTGTTAATGCTGCTTCTTCTGTGAGAGACAATTCTGTTGTGTAATAAGTGGAACCTTGCACATCTGTCTCTTTACAAAGGAAGTCATTCATGAAAGAGCAATTGTTTCTCCAAGGGTGGATGATAAAATGTGTTCAACTAATTTAGAAATCTTTTTATAAAGGGCTATCATGGCTATCTGAACAAATTCTGCGTCTAGATTTATGAGATTATCAGACTGAAAGTGCAGATTTAATTAAATAATTTTGGATTCATATAGTATCTTATTCTACAGATTCCAGAACCGTAAGGATATTGCACGCTTTATTCCTATAGCTTCTGTGCAGAAATATATTTATATTCAACAGGAAGTTTGTGTAGATTTCTCAAAGAAATGAAACTTCACGACGTGAGACAGAATGTGAGCACGCATCATGGTCAGTCCAAGTTATTATTTTACTTAGCAGTAATGCGAAGGTTATAGGAATACTAAATACTCTTGAGGTGATGAACATCTGCTGCAAGAAAACAGGGATATATAATATTTCTTGCTTTTTTTTTTCCCTGACAGACTAATAGATCAATTTACGAGACAGTGTAAGTAAATCTCTGTATTGCTCCATGTATCTGATAAAAGATGCCATAGAATTTGTTTCAATCTCGATTCTTCCAGTAATTTTGCAGTTGCTTTAGTTTGAAATGCCATGTGCAATCAACAAAGCATATATTTATCTATGAACTCAAGTTTCATCTAATTATCTACCAGCCTATTTCAAATAGCAAAAAGGAAGCTATTTCTATGCTTGAAAAGAATTGATTTATGCTTTCAATTAAGAATAATTATTTCAAACTAGTTATAATTCTGCAGACTCTATGTGTGTGTGTGTAAGTCTGTCTCTGTGTGACTGTGTGTGTGTCTAGTACAAATGAACAGATCTTGAAATGTTGCATCTTGGCAGTTTGAAATATTATTTTTTTTCCAACTACAAGAAGAATATATTCTACTAAGGAAAATAAAATAACACTGAAGTTCACAGTGTGCAGAGTTTTTCTTGCATAAATGGTAATAACACGTAAAAAAAAAAAAAGTAGTCCTTTGAGAATTTATTAAAATGTAGTAAATTTTTTACTCAAACCAGATAAAATTGTCAGTGGAAATGTCTGCTGCTCCAGCAGTGCTTTAGAAGATAGAGCATCCCTAGAGTTATTGAAAATATTAGTGCTTTAGCACACATTACAAACACTTAACATGTTGTTTCACTAAACCTCTTGTATTCCTTGAGTTTTGTTTGGGGGGGGGGGGGGTGTTAGTGCCTCTTGTCTCTTTCTGGAGAAAACCTGTTATGACACAAATCTAGATTCCCTTATAGTAAGAACCTGTCAAATGCAAATAATGTCATGCTCTGTTTTACTATACGTAACATAGGAGTCATCGATTCATCGCGCTATAGACTCCAGATTTCCAGTGTTTCCAAGGAATCTAGTATATTTGAGGAAAAGAAAGGCCCTGTTGGTAACAATTGTAGGGGGTTTTTTTTGGTTGGAGGGGGATGGGCAGTGGATGTTTGTTATTGGTTTGGTTTTTTAGCGTACTTCTGGGTTTGTTTGGGAGTTGTATTTATTTTTTAAAATGTTATAGTTCTTGGAAAAAAATGAAGACTGGTTTGCTGCTTATCAAGACACGGAGTTAAAAACTTTGGAGTTTTATTAGTAGAACAAGAGAGGCAAAAATAGCATTCTTCCCATCTCTCATTATGCTAAATGGATGTATAGGACTGCAATTACTTCTCAAGGACATTTATTTTAAATGACATTAATGACTTTGTACTTGTAACTCATGTATTTAAAGAAACTCCTGTTATTCTCTATGAAGTGGGGCTTTTTTTTCTTTTTTCTTGGTCTTGTACCACATCTGTCTAGTCGATTTTAATTCCTCAGTGGATGAGAGTTGTCTATGTCATCTGATCTCCTATGCTGCAGGGACCAAAGAAAGGAAAACTTCAGTTTCTTATTTTCAGTGTTAGGCCTGTTAGAATTGAAATATAAGTAAATATTTAAAGACTAACCTACTTCATTATAATGCCTGTTATAAAACACAATACAAGCCGTATGTATTGACATGCACATTGTGTAGGCCTTCATAGTTGAATAGCATTATTCAAACAAAATAGCGGTAGTTTAATAACAATCTGACCCACATGATGACAAATGACTCTGGTCCATAATGCACTTTAAGTTTGATTTTGAATCTGTGCCACCATTTAGTGAAATAATTTGTAGCGAAGTGTACAGCAATAAAACTAGTCATGTGAACCAAAAAAGGTAGCTTAAGGGGTCTATATAGCATAGCAACTACTGAAGCCTATGTCAGTGTTTTGTTGTTCATGCCCTATTGTGACCATCATCTCCAGTTAGGATGTAGAAGCTCACAGCCATTGTTTTGATAATTGTGTTTGTTTTCTTTCAAAAAATAATATTGCTTTAATGACTTATGTATTTTCATTCTTCAGCTTAATAAGGCTGAAAGTTATTGTTCAACTTTGTATTTTCCATCAGGTGAGCGGATATAAAAATTGCTGGTGCTTCAACAAGGCAATGCGGCATCACGATAAACATAGTGCTTGTTGCTAGGGGTTTGACTGAAAGGATGTGGTTTGATAATGTTACTAAAGACAGAAAGGTTTTTACTGTGATACTTTTTAGCAAGTCGAAAGAATTGTAGAATTAAACAGAAAAAAAAAACCCTGACACATCTCTGTAGGATGAATGCTGATGAATGCTAATGAATGTTTTTTTAAAAACTGTAGGACAATGTTCTTTCCTTGACATAAAACAGATTTTTAAAGCAAAAAGAGTGGGACAAACCATCCCCTGTCCCTATTATATTCAAAAGCTTTAAAAAAAAACCATATACAAATATTTAAACAAAAATTTGTTTTTCTCTAGGCTTCACTTTCATAAAAAGGAACTACCTGAGATTTTTCTGTCCATAGTGGATTCTTGAGAGGAATACTGTTTCCATGTGACTCATTTCATGGCTTCCAAAGCAGATTAGATTGGCAAATCAATTTATCTCGATTCAGTTTCGTTTCTTTATTAACATCTTTGGAGATACTGAGAAGGGTATAGATGGAAGCATGTTTGGAAGAGAAGCTGCCATCAGCTGAATATTTTGTGTAGTGAAAAAATGGTGTTAATTTTTTTCCTGTGTGTGTCTTCAAAGTTTTTGCTGCAGCTTTTGTGAATCACACCTATTGACCATCTATGAGCAGTGAACCTTTTTGAGTGACAGCACTGAGATTATAATAGTTGATGTCTGTTTTTAGAATCTGCATTTCCATTTTTCCCCACCTCTAATTAAAAGACTAGAGCAGCCTACCCATTACAGCAAAACCTGACTACCTGACTGTATGGAGGATGAGTAAAAACTTTGCACAAAATCAGTGTCATCCTGTTTTTTCCTGTTTGAAAGACAGACAGAAATGCATCCTTCATCTGCAGAAAACTGAGATGTATGATACACGTTAACTCCTTGGCTTGGTTTACAAAATAGGATTTATTTTTGTGTAAGAAATACCGAAGGATGTAACATATCTCTATCAGCAAGCCGGCAGCATTATGGAGAAAAATGGAGCAGGATCTACTCATGTGTCTAGGTGGATAGAACAGTTTAGCAGGCAGAGTACCTAATTCAATAGCTGGGGGAAAATGGTTTAAGCAGTGTTAAAACCCTTTCCCTGCTACACTTTCTGAAAAGATATTGCTACTTCTGTGTGGTCTCATCCTTTGAAGAGAAGGATCAGAAGGTGAACTAGGGAATGCTGTAACTGACACTCTGTTCCTCTTCTTCCCTTTAGCATTATTAGAGTGAAATGAAGAGAAAGGACACCAGAAATTCTTCTAAGGTGGTCTTTTGAAGACATCAGAAACAGACAGTCACTCTCCTTCTTTGCTAGTCATAATATAATATCTGAATCATCTTAAGATATTTTTCTTCCATTAGTACAAGGCAGCTTAATTATGGTAGAAAATGGAAAACATCAATAAAGTGCAGTTGCATGCAAAACCCCCTCAAAATTACCTCAGAAATGAGGTATGCACTTACTCTATTAAGTTTGAGACCTTTGATTGAACTTTGCAGACACATCAGATAGAAAGGTGAAAGAATAATTATGTTATCTCATGATCTAGGATTTCTTCTTTAGAAATTCTATTTAACCTTTGTTTAAACAAATACCCTGCCAATGGAAAATCTGCAGGCCCTTGATAAGATATGGGTCCATTAAAAACTTATGATATTCTTCAAGTTCAACTCTAAACAGGTTCTATTTTCAGAATAAAAAAACCCAAAACAACAAAACCAACAAAAAAGCAAACCCAAAGCCAAACTAATATTTCCATGTCATTGCTGTCCTATGGATTGTGACTGATTAAATTCCAAGGAGTGTAATGTGACTGCCCAATAAATCCTTAAATTGGAATAAGTGTCAGGGGAGATGAGCAAGAGCAACATACCAGTGAAACTCTAGAAATATGTAGGGTGTGACTGAGCACAGCTGTCACAAAGAAGCTGGCATTATCTCAACACAAAGGGAAACAGAAGGTGGCCAGACCAGCATGGGAGGTGTGAACATGTAGATCAGCCCAACATAGAGTATAAAAACTAGGCAACTAGCAAAAGGAATTTCATGTAGCATCAACTGTCTTCAGATAAGTAAATCTGATGTTAAGTGTAGCACCCTCCTCTCATGGCCTGGTGTCGCCCTCATCACACTATTATCATTGTTAATCTTCCTTTTTTTTTTTTGTGGATTTTGTTAACTGTCTTTACCTCAACCCACAAGTTCTATCACATTCACTCTTTCAATCTTCTCTCCCACCCCACTGTGGGGGACTGAGGGAGTGGCTGCATGGAGCAGAATTGGTGACCAGGGCTAAACCACAACAAATATGTCATGGTCGTGTTCAACAAATGAAGTGCTCTGAGAACTTTCTTCAGTGTGTAATTGTGGCACTGAGGTAGTACGCTCTTCATACTCATTAATCCAATTATTTAGTGTTTCCTAATGGGGTGAAGGAATGTGCTTGTTTTACCACCATACCATTCACCTATAGCAGGTTGTAATGCAGTCATCCCTTCGTTCAGTTGAACTGTGCTTGTTTCTTGATAGTCTAAAAATAATTATCTTCAAAGCAGGAAAGTAAGTTTCTTCTACAACAAAACAGACACCTAATTAGGTAGAAAATACTATTTATGAGCTTTAACTTTTCTTACTTAGAGCGCTTTAATAGATTTTAGAACATATTCTGTCTGGCTGATATTTGAAAGTACTGCTTCCTTTGCACTGCTAAGCAGTGATGTTATTGATAGGCCTTCTACACTGATTTTTATGGGTATTAATACTGATATCCTCCATGCCTTCTACCAGTTTTTACTATGATTTCTACTACAGTTTTCATTCCTAAAGAATATTCATATGTCAATTCTGATGTTTTTCTGGGAACAAAAAATACTGTTTAGGAAACAATTGCTTCTTCACAACAAACAATGGGCTGTTTGAAATCTGGTTTCAAAGACTATGTAGAAAATACTAATATTTGACACAAGTAAGTTCTGGTTTTGTTTTTTTGTGGTTTTGTATGTGTGGGTGTGGGTGTCCAGTTTTGGGTTTTGTTTTTTTTAAAGTAGGTTATCTTGATCTCTATTTTTCTAAGAGACTAGGAGATATGAATGTATCTGGTTAAAAGTAAAATGCTAAATGGGAGTATGAAGCTATCAAAATATTTACTACTAAAATATTTACCACATGAAATCAGATTTTCATAATTTTTAGTTTTAATCACTCTCTCTGTAAATAGTTGATCTTCCCATAATTTCGTAGTTTTGATTTAATCACAATGTATGAAAGGAAAACATTTCACATTTTATCAAACATTCAATGCCCCATTCCTCTGGCAAGTGTTTTCCTTTCTTTCTACATCAGAGTAGGTAGTAGAAAGAGTGCTGTGGGATTTCTGTTTTATGAATGAAAGTTGAGGAGAATTACCAACAACAACAACACAAGAAAACCTGTGATCAGGTTGCTTCTGAACTGAAAAGCAGTTTCCCTGTGGTATAAATGTAAATCTGTACTATTGATTTCTGCATGGGAAAAGAAAAAAAGAAAGAAAAAAGATCGTGACAATCAAAAATGCATTGTTCTACTTATGATCTGTCATCTCTTTCCTGGATATGTTCAAACATTTGTGGAACCTTGAACTGAGCGACTTTATGTTAAAATCCATTGCTGTGCTTGACAGCAAGTGGATGTTCTCTTCTCATAGCCTTCTAATGTTTTCTAATGTAGTGTTAAAAACTCGTAACATTTGTAAGCTGGCAATAAATCATGACCTTCAGAGGCAAAATCAGTGTAGATGATAGGTGTATTGTTTGTAAACATTGAGATAAATTCTGTCATCCGCAGGGAGAGAGAGAATTGGGGAACAGAAGAGCTCAGTTCTGAGCCTGAGAGGCAAGATTTGGGAATTCTTTTGTTTTTCTTAGTAAGAATGTGTTCAAGGAGTGTTGGTGGGGGATGAAGGGAGGAAGGAAAGTTTGTAGGGCATTCATCTTAAGTCTGTGGCAACAAGATTCAAAAAGAAGAGTTTTAGAATCCTGACCCAAAGGAACAAACCAAAGAGCTTTAAATGAAATAGGCTTGTGATCCTTTTTGTAAGGTGAAACTACTAGAAGATACATAAATCTGATATTTTTATTAATTTTAATAGCTTTTTGAAAATGCTACTGTAGAGTTTTTGTGGGCATACAGGTAATTTCACATTCCAGATCATTTTAAAATAATCTAAATACCTGCCCAAGAAAATGTCTGTTGTTCCTGATTGGTACTAATGCTTGTTTGCTGTTTTGATGGCTGACTCTTAAAACTGTCTCAAAATTCAGATGTTGATTTAGTTTTGAGTCATGTGAAAGATTAACAGTGTGCCAAGGATTTCTGCAAGCTCTTGTTTTTATAGAAAGCCTTGGCTCAGCAGAAAACAAATTAGAACCTTAGCACTCTGAATTTTCCAGTCCTTATGATAAATGTTCAAAATTCATTGGCTGTGAATGTTTAAATGCTAAGGATTGAATTTAGGGAAAACATTAACTGGACTCCAAAATGAGCGAATGTGTAGGTAGCAGGAATGGTGTTTTTACACACAGGCATGCATGCACTACTCACACGCACTTTTCCCCTGTAATCTTTCTGAAAATCCAGACAAGCCTAGGTGATCTTAAAAGACCAGCATGTAGACACTAATCATGTTGTAGTCCCTACTAGCATCGATTTTTTTACTATAATATTTTTCTTTTCTAAGTAGGAATGCTGAAGAAAGAAGATGCAGAGGGAAAGCAAGGGCAAATTACATTGAGCTGGTCCAGTCTGCCCCATGGTTGACAGCTGATTGAATTTTATTCTCAAACTGCAAATGTAATTTTGTTAAATATGACTTATTCTTGTACATACAAGAAAATCCTTTTGAATTCATTGCTACTTTTTAGAAATATCACCATGAAAAAATACTATAAAAATCTTCACATATCTTCAGGCAAACACTACTGGATCTAGGTTGTAAGAAAGTTGATTAATTACTGCTCTTTCATCCAATGCTGAATAGGATTAAGAAAGACCTCTGCCTCCCCCAGTCTGAGTTGCTCATCTGTCTATTAAAATTAAACAGAGCAGGAGAGAATTTCAATGGAACTAGATTTTTTCTGTAATGTTCTTAAAAATGAGGTTCAAATTCAAACCCCTCAATCCATCTAAAGTTTGTCTCCATTTGATTGTCTGACTTGAATTTGTCTTGTTCTCTTTGAATAATAAGACAACTGTAAACTTTTTTCATTACAAACTCTCAAGAGTTGACAATTAACTTTTAGCTCCAATTTCTTCCTTACATACACTCATGCAAAGGTTAAGTCATTAGGACATTGTGCTACTTTTGTATTTTCATTTTCTGTTAGAAGATAATGGCAAAGTTCACAACTGATGGAAAACTATCAAACAATTTTTTTTTTGATCATGCACAACTTGGAAAAAAAACCTCCAACCTACAGTTAATTCAATTTATCTGTGTTGGTTCTACATTGACAGTAAGACAGGAAGACAGTGAAGTTTTATATTTGTACCAAAGTTTAGTATATGTGACTGAATACGTAGATGGAACATTTCCGAGAAGAAAGGTGGTTCTAATTCTGCAAAGTGACATTTTCCACAAGTGCTGCATTTTGCAGTTCACAGAATCATAGAATGTTTAGGATTGGAAAGGACCTTAAAGATCATCTGGTTCTAACCCCCCTGCCATGGGCAGGGACACCTGTCACGAGACCAGGCTGCTCAAGACCCCATCCATCCTGGCCTTGAACACATCCAGGGAGGGGCAGTCATCACCTCCTTGGGCAGCCTGTCCCACCTTCTCACCACCTTTGTAGTGAAGAATTTCTTCCTAATATCCAATCTAAATCTACCCCAATCCAATTTAAAATCATTCCCCCTCATCCTATCACTATATGCCCTTCTAAAATGTCCTTTCTCAGCTTCCTTGTAGGCTCTTTCAGGTACTAGAAGGCCGCTTTAAGATCTCCCCAGAGCCTTCTCCAGGCTGAACAATGCCAACTCTTTCAGCCTGTCTTCATAGGAGAGGTGCTCCAGCCCTCTAATCTTCTCTGTAGCCCTTCTGTGGACCCTTTCCAACATTTCCATATTTATCATGTGAGGGACTCCAGAACTGGACACAGTACTCCAGGTGGGGTCCCACAAGAGCAGGGTAGAGGGGAACAATCACCTCCCTCAACCTGCTGACCACGCTTCTTTTGATGCAGCCCAGGATATGGTTGGCCTTCTGGGCTGCAAGCACTCATTGTTGGTTCATGTTGAGCTTCTCACATGGACTTTGGGGTGCTCCAAGTCCTTCTCTGCAGGGCTGCTATCTATCACTTCATCTTCCAGCCTGTACTGACAACAAAGATTGCTCCGACCCAGGTGCAGGACCTGGCAGTTTTCCTTGATGAACCTCAAGAGGTTCAGATGGGCCCACTTCTCCAGCTTGTCCAGTTATTGAGTCTTTATGCACAGAAAGAACAACAGTATGAGATTTTTTATTTTTTAAGGTATTACATCTGAAGAGACAGGCTGGATTCTCTGCATTATGAATAGCAGGGCCTTTGAAATGTCCCATGTGTTTTGAGAACACACATATTTGTTTGTAGTTCAGACAAACTAATACAATGTAATGTATCTGTTGACAACCTCATTTACATCACTTGTAAAACATATCAGCAAAGAACATAGCAAGGTAAGCATATTGAGCAGCGTGCTTTGTATCTGAAATTGCTCCTAAGAGATGATCAGTTAGAAAAGCAAGTATTTTACACCTGGAGTGTTCTGCACTCTAAATGCTCTGCCTGTCTAGTGTTTCCAGTGTGGATTAAGACCTGTAAAGACTACTGCCTAGCTCTGGGGGTGCTGGGTAGTCCTATTTTTCTTTGGAGTACATCCAAGCTGTGGAACCAGCTCTCTTGAAAGACAGGAATGTGTGGATTTGATGGATAGGTAGGTATCTTCAACTAGCTGTAGAGTTGTTCTGGAGTGTGTTTTATGGTTTCCTGTATGTTTCTCTATGTTTCCTGTAGAATCATAGAAAAGTCTTTCAAAATATTATACTGGGTTTTATTCTTTTTGAAAACTTTATACTCCTGAACTTACCCATCCTCCTCCCTTCCCCCACTAACTATGCAAGATAACCAATATTGTTATTATTGACCAATGTGTGCTTCTTGACCATATACATGAAATGAAAATGAGGACATGAAAGATCCAATCTTTTCACTGCCTCCTTTTGCTTAAACAATATTAAAATATAGTGCATTAGTTCTGCTACTGGACATGTTGTCATGGTTTTAGAGCACAGAATCAGAGAATCACAGAATGTTTGGAATGGAACAGTCATTTGGTCTGAAACCCCAGTGGTAAGCAGGGACAATTTACAGGATTATGTAAAAATCTTCAGCTACAGGTCTCTATTTTGGTGTAGGCTGGGCTAAAAGTCTGTTGTACTTCTTTCTAATTCTAATAGTTTGTTCCTTAATGCTTCAAACATTTCATTTCTATATTTTGCTTTTTAATATTGAGATAGGTTAATAAGGGTCCAATGAATAAATACAAAACCTAAACATTAAGAAGTCGTTCAGTAGGGAAAACGTCCAAAATGTAATGTAATCTGTTGAGGACCTGTAATCTGTAAGTATTAGTAATTGACTAATGCATCAATAAATATACCTAGTTGCAGAGGTAAAGAAAACTGATTTCAGTTTATGCCATACTGTAAAATGAGCTAGAATGTGCTGCACAAAGTGAAATAAATGCAATTGTATTAATATAGTTGGCATTAAACTGTAAGAAATGTATGTGCTAAAAGGATATATATAAAGAGATTTGAAGTTCTGTGGAAAACTGAACTTAAAGAGAGTTTATAGTCTCAATTCTAAAAATATGTTTTACCATGGTAAGATGGATTACACAAAAAAACTCCAATACCTAATATGATACAAAAGTAATTTGTTTTCTCAGCATAACTGTTGTCTTAGTTTATATTTCTTACTTTTTGATACCTCACCTCTTGTATAAAGTCTGTATCTCAATGGTGTGAAAACTTAAGAATCACAGAATCACAAGGTTGGAAGAGACCTTTGAAGACCATCGAGTCCAACCATTCCCATCCTAAGCTAAACCATATCCCTAAGTACCTCATCAACCCTTTTTCTGAACACATCCAGGGATGGTGACTCAACCACCTCCCTGGGCAGCCTGTTCCAGGCCCTGACAACTCTTTCAGGAAAAAATTTTTTTCTAATATCCAAACTAACCCTGTCCTGGCACAGCTTTGTGCCATTTCCCCTTGTCCTATCTCCTGTCACCTGGCTGAAGAGACCATCGCCCACCTCTCTACAACCTCCCTTCAGGTAGTTGTAGGTAGTGATAAGGTCTCCCCTCAGTCTCCTCTTCTCCAGGCTAAACAGCCCCATCTCCCTCAGCTGTTCCTCATATGATTTACCCTCCAGCCCCTTCACCAGCCTGTCTGCCCTTCTCTGCAATTGCTCAAGGACCTCAATGTCCTTCTTATGGTGAGGAGCCCAGAACTGGACACAGCACTCAAGGTGTTGCCTCACCAATGCCAAGTTGAGGGGCACAATCCCCTCCCCAGATCTACTGGCCACACTGGTTTTGATACAAGCCAAGATGCCATTGGCCTTCTTGGCCACCCCGGCACACTGCTGGCTCGTATTCAGCCTGCAGTCACCCAACACCCCCAGGTCCTTCTCTGCCTGACAGCTCTCCAGCCAGTCTCCCCCAAGCCTGTAGCGCTGCCTGGGGTTGTTATGTCCCCTGTGCAGCACTCTACACTTGGCCGTGTTAAACTTCATCCCACTGGTCTCAGCCTATTGGTCAAGTCTGTTCAGATCCCTCTGAAGAGACTCCCTACCCTCAGGCAGCTCAACGCTTCCTCCCAGCTCAGTGTCATCTGCAAACTTACTGAGGGAGCATTCAATCCCTTCATCCAGGTCATTGATAAAGATGATGAACAGATCTGGAGCCAGGACTGAGCCCTGGGGGACGCCACTTGTGACCAGCCTCCAGCTGGATTTGGTTCCAGTCACCACCCTTTGGGCCCGACCATCCAGCCAGTTTTTAACCCAGCTGAGGGTCCACCTGTCAAGGTCAGTGGAAGCCAGTGTCTCAGTCAGAATGGTGTGGGAGACCGTGTCAAAGGCTTTCCTGAAGTCCATGTAGACCACATCCACAGCCTTCCCCTTGTCCATTAAGCGTGTCACCTTGTCACAGAAGGTGATCGGGTTACTTTGACAGGATCTACCTTTTGTAAATCCATGTTGACTAGGCCTGATCCCCTGGCCATCATGCATGTGCTGCATGATAGCTCCCAAGATGAGCCTCTCCATGATCTTCCCCGGGACTGAGGTCAGACTGAGTGGCCTGTAGTTCCCTGGATCCTCCTTCCGGCCCTTCTTCTGTATGGGTGTCACATCTGCCTTCCTCCAGTCGAGAGGAACTTCCCCAGTCTGCCAGGATTTCTGGTAGATGATGGAAAGGGGTTTGGCCAGCTCTCTCAGCACCCTCGGGTGAATCCCATCAGGTCCCATTGACTTGTTAGTGTCTAACTGGCCAAGTAGGTCGCTAATCATTTCCTCCTTAACCATGGGGATTTTGCTATTCCTCCCCACTCTGTCAGCCAGTTCCTGAGGATGAGTACTCAGGGAATAGCCATCTTTACTATTATAGAATGAGGTAAAGAAGGGATTATGGACCTCAGCCTTGTCCTCATCCCTTGTCACTAATGTTCCCTCAGTATCCAACAAGGGCTGGAGATTCTCCTTGACCCTCTTCTTCCTGTTAATGTACCTATAGAAGGACTTTTTATTACCTTTTACAGAACTGGCCAGTCTGAGTTCCAGTTCAGCTTTAGCCCTTCTGACTTTCTCCCTACATGATCTCACTGAATTCCTATAGTCAGCCCAAGACACCTGCCCCTTCTTCCAAAGCTCATATTTTTCCCTCTTTTCACGAAGATCTTCCTGATCTCCCTACTCAGCCAAGCTGGCTTCCTTCCTTGCCGTCTCCTCTTCTGACAGACTGGGACAGCCTGTTCTTGTGCCGCCAAGATTTCCTTCTTGAGGAGCAACCAACCCTCTTGGGCTCCTCTGCCCTCAAGGGCTGCCTCCCATGGCCTCACGCTTATAAAAGTTTTGGGTTCGAATATCACTTTTTATTACAGAACGAAACCCATAACATTCAATTTTTTCTAGATCACTTTTTCTGGAGCTCTAACCTGCGATCCTAATTCACATCTGTTTTTTTACAATCGATAGGTCAATCAAGAGAATTTTAAACTCTTCACAGAATCACAGAATCACAGAATCTTAGGGGTTGGAAAGGACCTCAAGAGATCATCAGGTCCAACCCCCCTGCCAAAGCAGGCTCCCTTCAGAAGTGTTGATTCTTATAATAAAGGTATTCTGTGACAGAGTCTGGGTAGGTTCAAACACTGCATTTTCCCTCCACTCAGCACTAAACTCTTCGAAGTTGCAGAGCTTCCATGATGTATATGTTTAGTATTTTTGCCATTTTTAGTCCAAATTTTGATGGTTAAATAAATAGAATAATTTGAACTTTTTCCCCAAGATGCTGAAGTACTCATATTTTTATTCAAAACAGAGCTAAGCCCTGGAAACATTGACTATTTGGGAAATGCAAACATTTCCATTGTAGTATTCAATAACTAGGGAAACTTGTTCTTGGCCATCACTGCATAACACTCATTAACTCTGCTGACTGTGATAATATAAGAATAAAAGCTTGATAGAAGGACTGGGTTCATCTCCTTATTCTTTAATTACTGTTTGAGGTTATCCAATTTTATGGAATTCTCTTGTTTCTTAGTGATGCAGTGTATTTTAAAGTCACCTCCTGGTGTCTGGTTCCTGCACAGTTCCCACCATAGCTTACACATGCTTAACTGAGCACTTGCATGTCTCTTGAACTAAAGTTTGCATTTTACTATTATTTTTTAAATTTTTATTCTTCTAAGAATGATAGAAAAGAGCCTTATGAGTATAGTTGTAAAAATGACCCTACAAAGAGAAATTGTATGTCATATACAGCTCTTACTTTCACTGACTCTTTAAAAGATCATTAAAAAAGTAATTTAAAAGGTCAGAATCAGACCTGTGATATCTAGGCAGAAATTCAGACTCTAGTTCAGTACAGGCATCACTAACTAGGGACTTATTTCTAAATGTTGATGATGAAAAATCTGGCTATCTGAATGCTGATATGTATTCCAGTATTCAGACAGTTTCTTTTAACCTGAATCTCCCAGAGTTTTTTCTTAGGCATCTCTATTTAATCATCCTGGATCACTGAGACACTTTGCTGCGCAACCTGACTGGTCATTTGGGGAAACTGAGCCAGACCCGAGGACAGGATACAAACACACAGGATACAGGAGTGATGAACTGCTGCTTCCTAACTGAAAAGACAGTGTAGTTACCCACAAGCACACAGCACAAGGGAACAAGAAGATAAACAGTGTTGTAATCCCATTGGGTTTGAAATTCAGAATAGGAAATTAATTTACATGTTTATGAACTGGATTAGAACCTGATCAGGTCCTGGATTTGAGAAAGTAAGATTCCTTTGCTTCCCATTTCTGCCCTCCTAACACATAAATATGAGTGCTAGAGACAGGGGAATGTGAGGATTATCCACACTGGTATCAAAAGCCAGGTGTTTTCCTAAAATACGAGCTTTTTCTGCAGTTCAAGAGGGAAATGTTCTATCAGCCTGTATTGAAACATGAAATTAATCAAAAACAAATACACATGTAAACCGTTTGCTTAACACTCTGTTTTTCTAGTTTTGTTGCACATATTCTTGAACTGAAATAGTATGCTGTTTCAATTGCCATGGGTTCTCAAGGCAGTCAACCTGGCAACCAAAGTAAAACCAGGGAAGGTTTTCACTGCAGAGAAGGTGCATGTGATATATTAAGCACAGGTACAGTTCTAAAAATTAATTACTTTCATTTTTTTTACCACTCTTAAGACATACCTTAAGTCTCAAATAGACCTCTGGGGTTAATGTATCAGCTGCAGCACCCAGAAGCTGCATAAAAATTGAGGGACATGTTCTGTGCAGGTTCATATTCTAATCATGTCCCAGCTCTGCATCAGAGTGAGATAAAATGATGAACTGCTTCTCTTCTCATGATGTCCAGAGAAAGGAAAAGAGTCTCCATGGCCTTTTAAAGGAATGTGACCATATATGTAAGGACAGAAAGATTAGAAGGACAGTGCTACTAGCCCACTTAGGCATAAGCACCAGGGATGTTTCTCTCTAGGAAACTAGATGGATCTGCAATAGAAAATTCTAGTGTAACTTAAAAAGGAACAATGTCATTGGTAAACTGACCCCAAAGCTGCATTCATTACCTTGTGGATTAGGATTCAGTATTGTATCTGCCACTCTTTTTCTTTCCACCCCCAACGTCTCTGTCAGTTGTAGATTCATCAGAAGTACTGGGTATTTTTCTTCAGGGAATTCTTTGCTTGGTATCAAGCTAGCAGTACAGTGAAGGGGAAATGCATTACAACTCCTATAGTTACTTTCTTTCAGAACAGAAAAAGGTCTTTCAGGTCTCAGTTAGCATGCAGAATAAGTGGGCATGCAAACTTCTAACCCGTTAGGAAACTGTGTGATCTTTCTGGATATCCTTAGACAAGAATCAAGAAAATACAGCATCAACACAGGGAAACCTCAGCTACTTTTCTTATTTGTAGTTTTCAGTTTTAATATGGGAAAAAAATTCAGGTAAAGTAAAAAAGCGTACTGCACTGGTAACTTTTAATAATCTTTATTCCGTTTATAAAGAAATTGGGACAAATGGATAGAAATGGTGCAGAAAATAGTAATGATACAGTGTTATGGCAAGGTGTGGGATTCCCATTGCCTAAAATGTTTTCAAATTTAGTTTGCAGATTCTCATTTGGTTCTTTGATCTGCATTTTGTTTTCTATACCTGCCCACCTGAGATGGTTTGTTTATATGAGTTTGATTGCATAAAATGATCAGGATAGATTTTAAATTAAAATATCCCTCTGAATTCAAGCAGGCTTTATGATAAGGTGACACCCAGAATTTGGACCGGCTAAAAGGTATTTGAAAATCTGTTTTACTACTTGTGTTTCTTGCCTATGTGCTTGTCCTGGTTTTGGTCAGGATGGAGTTAACTTCATTTGTAGCAGCGGCTGGAATGCTGTGTTTGAGAGTTAAAATGGGAGTAGTGCTGATAACACCCTGATGTTGTTAATTGCTGTCAGACAGCCAAGGACTTTCTGAGCTCTTCATGAGAAAGGAGGGGCGAAGCCAGGACAGGTGAGCCAACTGACCACAGAGAGTATTCCACGCCAATTACGTCCTGCCCAGGATATCGGGGGGCTGACAGGAGGAAGGCCGAGGGCAGCTCCGGGACGCGCGGTTCTTGGGGGACGGTCGGGTTCTGGGACGGCTCTGGGTGGCACAGCCTGAGTTGTGGGTTCGGTGAGAAACTGCATCCTGTATCAACAGCTTCATATATTTTTGCTCTAAAGTCTTGTTAGCATTGTTATATTGTATCTTTCTGTTATCTTAGTAAACTATCCTTATCCCAACCCACAGGCCTCTTATTCCTTGGTTTTGGGGTTATTTGCCCCTTCCTTTTCCCTTCCCTTACCCCTTCCCTTTTCCCGCCCCCCCACTTCCCTTTTCCCTGCTCTTTTCCTTTAAGGAACAGGCAGCTGCGTGGATCTCGGCTCTCAGCCGAGGTGAAACCACGACAGTGCCCAACAATTTGGATGACATTTTAAAAAACTACCATGGCCAAAATTCTTGCAGGTTCAGCAGTGGACTGATGCTATATTTTGGCCTGTCTTGCTGTAGCTGGAATGTATAGACATGTTCTGTCAACACACTACTCGAGAGCACACTAACGTGCTTCCGTGTGAATATGAATACCAATTGCTACCCATATTGTGAACCAAATTTTCCCATCTGGTACAGCTAGACAACTTTACCTAACTGAATAGGGGAAAGAGTGTGAGTATGTCAGACAAAAGAAGGAGTACTGATTAATATTCATTAGCATTCATTGCTTCTTCGTTTGCATGTTGTTTGCAAATGGATTGTAAAATTCACCACTAGGAGTTATTTACAAATATTCATTAATTTCTATGTGTAATTTTCTCTTTCATGTCTAGCGCACAAAGAAGTTCCTATAAATATTCATAATTCAGAATATGTTGACTGGTTGCATAAGTCATATGATGTTACTTCTGCTTTTGGCTGGTTAATTTATGTAAATAGAAAGTACAAGAAGAATGGCAAATTTTGAATGTTAGCACTAAAAGTGGAGCTTGCAGTGAGCATGTGAGCAATTGACTTTTTGCAAACACATACTGAAAAAGACAGAACGGAATTTTCAAAACCATATATGTGCTTTGGAGTATTTTTCTAGGAATGTCAATGGGCTATGTCCTAAATTTGCTATGGGATTTTGAAAACTCATTTAAATATTTATGGGAGGAAATATATAATATTTGAATTTGAAAGCAAGCTTCTGATTTTTCCAAAAAGTACCTTGTACCTCTCAAATTACTAAAGTCACTACTGAATCTTTACTTCTTTTTTTTTTTTTTTTTCAAAAAAAAAGCATTTTAAATGTTAATAGCAATGTGTGGAATAGAAGTATAATGTTATAAGAGTTGGTAGGCAATTATAATGAAACAAAGACTTCATAAGTCTTACCTTTGTTAACTATTTCAAACTCTGCTAAAATAATTATCAAATAATCTCTTTAATACTGATAACAAAACTGAGACATTAAAATACTCTGTGTGCTTGCTTTAAATATTAGGACTATATTTCTTTAAAATAAAAGAAGGCAGCCAAGTAGATGTGAGTCTCTAATCTCTTACACTGTGTCTCAGCAAAAAGCATTTACCAGGATTGACTGGCTCTTTCTCTAGAAGAGAAAACCTGGCCTTATCCACTTTCCCACTGTGCAATTGTCACTAGACATCTCATTTCAGGAGGCATGATGGCACATGACACCCCCCTGAAGAGTAATGCACAAGACAATGTGCAGGAAGCTCTGTTGAGAAATACCAGTCTCTGCTTCTCTGTTCAATCTCAGAAATGTACTACATAGATCAGTGCCAACAACAACAAAACGCACAAAAAAAAAACCCCACCAGAACCCCAAACCAAAAGAAAAGAAACCAAAGTTTAAATCACTTTTTTGCAGAGTACTTAGAACTTTTGTAGGATAATAAAACATGTGGGTATTGCCAAACACATAAAGAGAAACATATCTCAGTGTTTCCCCATCCTCAGCAAGGTTACTAAACTATAGACTATTAGGTAAAAGTAGAGTTCATAATGAATTTCTTTGCATATTTTTCAATGTTCTAGAAGAAAATTTTAGTTAAAGGCAGAAAGAAACTGGAATTCAGTTTTTAATGTCGTCTTTTGAAAAGTCAAACAATGAAAAACTTGGTTTATTTTGTTTTGTTTGGGTTTTTTCCCAGTGCAGGCACTGAGTTCAAAAGTTGCCTGCAGAGTCTGCTCTAAATCTCTGGGTTTACTCTTCAGAATACTGCCTTGTGCATTTCCTGTATCGCTTAAAATTTGGGAAAAATTGTTCCTCATGATAATTTGTTATAGAAGCTTGTTATCACTTAAAAAAACCACAAAAATTTGACAATTTTCACATCATTCTCACATAGTAGGGCAGGTTTGGAAGTTCTGTTTCCTTTTGTTCTTGTGTGCACCTGCCAGCATTTGTTTTGTCCTTACATTAGTATCAGCTTTAGGAGTGATATATCTTCCTAATTTGATCTGACAGATATTTGTTTTCTGTGGATATTTTTTTCCCCAGCACGACTGGGTTGGCTCCTTTTAATGAAAGAAGTTGCATTAACAGTTTCAGGAAGATCTATGCAGAAGCAGAAAGAGTGAGTGCAGACATACATTGCTGGTTGCTGTAATGGACATACATATTTATATCATTTATATTATTTATATTTCTATATTATTTATACTGTTTATATTGTGTATATTTGAGGTGGGCTGACCCTGGCTGGAGGCAAGATGCCAACCAAATCTGGTCTATCACTCCTCTCCTCAGACAGACAGGGGAGAAAATACATAATGAAAGGCTTACAGGTCGAGATAAGCACAGGATGTAAACATGTGTTGCAGTCATATCTTGTATGTTGATACAACTGAAGTAAAAAAAAAGGCTTTTTTTTTTTTTTGGTTTTTTACTCCTGCTGAAGAGAACAGTGGTACCAGAGAAACAGGAAGTATACAGTCTTCTTTCTTACTATTAAACTGTGTAACCAATGGACCTATTGCCTCTTTACTGGAACAGAAAAAGACAAAACAAACTAAGGTGCTATGTGATGTGATCACTGAACTAAGTATCTGAGAGTATTTATAAACTTGATAATGCATAATGCTTAAGGTTATATTTGGTCAACAGTTTTTTATTTCATTTGCATTTCTTGCATGCTTTCCCTTCACTTAACGATTCTATCTGTCCTGAGCGGCCTGTTACCATATATTTAACATAAATTTAAAATACTTCAAGTGAGCAGAGGTAATATTATGCTCTTAGCAAATCACCTGATGTTTGTAGATATCTCTAAGTCAACATAAACAACCTTTTCAGTTGCACCTGCTCCTCAGAATGTTTATTTCCTGCTACAATAAAAAACACTTGCAACATTCAGAAAAGGATGTAAATGATGAAATAATTACCTTTCCAAAGTTTTGAGGGTAAAAAATATAAAAATTCACAGTGTATATACTGGTAGCAGCTTTGTGTACTATAACAGCTTTTGGTAATAATGCCATAATGTTATAAATTTGAAAAAAAGTATGCAAAGTAGAATACACAAGAGGGTTTGGAATGCCAAAAGTATTAATATTCAGAGTTAAGTAGATAGGGCTTCAGGAAAAATTGGAACAGGATAAAAAAATTGAAAGATCACCAATGGCTGAGAAATACCATTCATAATCAGATTTTGTTTGGACACCGCTGCTTCAGGCAATTCTTGTCACAGTCGAATCGAGCAGATAAATAGACAAATGCAGTATCTATTTTGCAATTGTTTATTATTGCTTCTGTACTCATATTCTGCTAATGAGACTCTGAAAAATTCCCATCTGACCTAAGAAGCATCAAAACTCTTGTCATCCTACCTTGAGCCCCTGTAAAACTTAAAAAGATGGAAAAATGTGAAAATGTGGATCTTCTACAAAATGAAAAAACTCGAAAAGGAGATTCAGGTTGGATATTAGGAAAAAGTTCTTCAATATGAAGGTGGCGGATCACTGCAACAGGTTGCCCAGAGATGTAGCGGAGACCCTATCCCTGAAGATATACAAGGTCAGACATGATGAAGCTCTGACCAATATGATCTAGTTAAAGGTGTCCCCAGGGGAGTTGGACTAGATGACCTCTAAAAGTCCCTTCCAACCTTATACATTTTATGATTATATGAAAATTTAAAGATTTCTTACAGGCCATTTATATGATATTTAATTTCAGTTTCCATGGTTCTGTGCTTTTCATGTTAAATAAAGGAACTGAATGTAGAAAACAGTAAATGGTTTTTTTATGAAATCCACATCTTGTGAAAGAACATCCTTGCACTTACTGTAAGACCAGTTTTAACAATTTTTAACTAAATATTTTTTCAAAAAAAAGTCTATTTCAAAATAGAGAAATTCTTGATCTAAAAAAATTTAAATAATGTAATCCCACAATGTGACCAATTATGCTAGAAAAAAGTGGAAAGTCTTCAAAGAAGGATTGATACTCTTTTAATCATGTTGTAGTATTGCTTGTGAGAAATTGAATATATGTTGAAAATTTTCTGCCTCAAGTACCTTTTACAGGCCAGCTTCTTTAAGATGAGAAGCATCCACAGAAGACCAGTTTTTGCAAAACTTTAAAGAATATTTAAAGAAAACACACAACTAAAAAGAAGAGTTTATAAACTCTACACTTTAATTTTAAAATAGTTTTATCCTGACATTTTAATTATTCTGCTATTAAAGTTATTAATGAAAGAGGACTTCAGAATTATTAAGATTCAAAATATATGCTGATGCAATCCAACTTTACTGCACTATTGTTGTCTAATAAACGTTGATCATGAATCCTGATGAAAAGAAATGAAAATACAAGCTTTCGAATTCTGTGAAGAAAAATGTTTCTTACTGTCTAGCATTAAGGAGGCCCAAATCCTTTTTTGTTTTTTAACTGTCATACTAACATGGCTTCTATTTCTAACCTTTCTTTTCTATAAATATGATTATATGTTTAATTTGATACTGTAAAAAATACATTTCCCACATGGATCATTGTGTTCTGGTTTGGTTATATTTTTCCAAATGGCCCCAAATTGCAGTCCAATACTCTAATTGCACTATGATAAAATTATCTACAGTGTAGGCACAATAAGTACTTGTATGTATTTCTGAATACTTTTTCTTTTAATTTTGTATTTTCTTTTTTCTTTTCCCAGTGCACATCTACAGTCAAACTGTGTGTACTGTTTGAATGCTGGTTGAAAGAGAGGAAACGCTTTGCTATTCCAGTGGAAATGTTCACCTTTGCCAGCAAATCTCAGTGAATAAATATTGACTCTAAATTCTCAAACAACCTGGTCTTGAAAAAACAGTAATAATCTTAATTTCTAAAAAAAAGAGCTAATTATGATACAAAACCAGTATCCCAGAAAATTCAAATGTGCAAAGAGAAAGAAAATAATAAAAAATAGATTTTTTTTCAGAACTGTAAGAAATAAGGCTGACATAGACCTCAGAAGGCCATCTTGTCCATCCTCCTACTCCAAGGCAGAACTGTATGCAGCGATGTCATTCTTGGTAGATTTAGGACTAGGCAGGGGATTATTTTTCTTTCTTCTAAGGATGGAAATTCATTAAAACTTGATGTATGGTAATTATTTAGGCACAGATTAATCTGCTGTGATCTTAGGCTTTTATCAGGGAAGCCTAAAATAAGACACTGTTCACATTACATTTCTATTTCCAGTAAGGGGAAAGAAATATCTGAGTGCCTGAAATCTTGAGTGGACTTGATCATCCTCTTCATGACTTTTATAGAGGCATTGAATATAAGGAAGGAGAAGAAAGGTAGTCTGTTCACAGTATTGAATTGGACTGCACTCTGAAATGGGAAAGATACAAGGGTAGAATAGTTCGGTTTATAAGCAGCTGCTTTTTATTGTCTTCATGTCTTGCTCCATTGAGGTAGGAGGGGACGCATAACTTTGAGAACATCTAATACAATTAAGAGCTTGATTCTCCTATCCATTACAAATTTAATTTATGTCTGTTTAATATGAATGTAAAGAATTGAAAACTCAGGTTATAAGAGCAATAAACCAAAGCTTTTTCTTCTATAGACAAATTATAAACATTATTTCCTTTTTTGTAATACTATCTTCATTGCACTATTTATCCTGGAATAGTAACCCTCTCTGTATGAGTTTTATTTCTGACATCAAGGACTCTGATGTACTGGTGACCTAAATGTGTTTGCATGATCTAGAGCATAGCTTTTAATATTGAAGTTGTAAAACTTCTGATTTACATAATTGGTAATGTTAATCTTTATTTTAAAAACTTGATCTGTATATATGCTTGGTCAGTTACTGTGTTTACATTCAGTCACTGAGATTTTTAGGTAATCTTATGTTGTTGTGCACTTCATAATCTTTCCTTCTGCCTCAGAATAAAGAGGTAACAAGGTTCATGGCAAATTTAGAGAAAGTTTCTTGAGTAAAAATGGGCTTCAGATTCTGAGATTATCAGATGGGTAAACTATTTCAAGAGTATACTTTTATTTTAAGTCTTCAGAAAGGTTTTTTAAATGGCTGTTAGAGTGTATGGCAGGAAAATTGTCATTTGTTTTTCCACTAATGCATTTTTTCTTTTTCAATGCTGTTATTTCTCTGATACATTAGCTAAATAGGTTTGGAGTATTGTGTAGATATTTTTATATCATTAATAATAGTGGTGTAGTTACGCAAAGGGCACTTTAGTTTACAGTTTTCATGTTCTTTTTGAAGGTTAATGCCAGTACTGCATTATACACTGTAATTTAAAAGACAGAATGAATATTTCTGTATGCTGATTTTGTCTGTGTGTTGAAAAACAGACTTCTGCTGAGCCTGCAACATCAGTCTTACTGAGGATGAGTTATGCTACTTATGTGCTGAAAGAAGACAAGTCTTGGTTTATTTGGCAGTTGTCCTGGCCCACTGGAGCCCAATTTGGTGATGTCTAACACAGAAGGTGTTCGTCAACCTCACAGGCCCCTGGTCAGAGGAGCAGACAAACATCAAAACAGAATAGTGTCAGAACTTGTACCCACATATATGAGTGGATTTATATATGATATAAATCATGCACCTTGCACTCATTGAACTTTCATTTTTATCTTCCTTCTCCCATTTTCCCATTCTTTTTTCTCAATCAACCAGTTTGACTATCCTGAACCTAACCTTTCTTAAAAATTGTCTCCTCCCAAATAAACAACCCACACCTAAGTTCTTTTTTCCTTTGGGCTTTGTTTTTCTGTATCTATACCCAGATTTAGTATTTCTGATACTATTACAAGTCTTTTATGATATTAGTGTACAATATGATATGACAACATAACATGACAGGACATGACATGTCAGCCTTAGAAAGTGTTATTACCTCCTCCAAAGCCCTGTGATTACCTCCAATTATTTGAGAAGTGTAGCTGTATCTCATAAAACTGACCCTTAATCACCTGCAAAATCCATCCATCCCTTACATCTCTATCTACTTCTGCACAGATATAAAATGCTTCTCATTTGCTATGTTTAACAGTTTCTCACATCTAGGTGTTTCTTCAGTTGTATAAATTAACTACATACCCTCACACTGGTGTTACTTCTTTTCTTCTGTAGTAACTACACATTTATTATATATTTCAGATAATCTTTGTCTCTGTTGCTGTAATTTGACATTCATGATCAAGGCATACTTAATATTGTTTATAAAAAATGTATTCACAGAATCACAGAATCATTAAGGTTGGAAAAGACCTCAAAAATCACGTAGTCCAACCACCCTCCTACCACCTATATTACTAACTAAACCATGTCCCTAAGTACCTCATCCAATATTTTCTTGAAGACCCTGAGGGATGGTGACTCCACCACCTCCTGGGTAACCTGTTCCAGTGCCCAGCTACTCTTTCTGAGAAGAATTTTCTCCCCATTTCTAACCTGAACCTCTCCTGATGTAACTTTCAGCCATTCTCTCTTGTCCCATAGCTATTTCTCTGTGAGAAGAGGCTTATCCCCAGCTCACCACAACCTCCCTGCAGGTAGTTGAAGAGAGCAAGAAGGTCTCCCCTCAGCCTCATCTGCTTCAGGCTAAACTCTCTCAGTTCCCTCAGCCACTCCTTGTAAGACTTGTGCTCCAGACTGACTCTTCACCATCTTTGTTGCCCTTCTCTGGACATGCTCCAGGGCCTTGATGTCTTTCTTGTAGTTGACAGGCCCAAAACTGAACAGTGTTTGAGGTGCAGACTCACCAGAGCTGAGTACAGGGGGATGATCGCCTCCCTGGTCCTGCTGACTATGCTATTGCTGATGCAAGCTAGGATGCCATTGGCCTTCTTGGCCACCTGGGCACATTGCTGGCTCATGTTCAGGTGAGTGTCAACCACCACCCCCAGATCATTTTCCTCTCTACAGCTTTCCAGTCACCATGTCTTTGCTTCTAAATCAGAGTCTCACCATGACCAGTGGACATTTTCTATGCTTTATCCAAGATTAAGTAAATATAATCTCCTCAGTGATAATCTTTATTGGGAATAGCTCTTATGTCTAAGAAGTTCCTGAATAATTGTTTCTAAAATTTCCCTTTAACCAGTGCTATTTACAGAACGGAGTTTTTGCATTATGCTAGAACTGTCAGCAGAAATTCTTGCACAGTAAATGGCTTATGGTATTGTGCTTTTGTAGTGTGTGTGGGGAGGTGTGGGTGAATGAAGGTCTGCCTTGAGTAAATTAGCTCTGAGAAACATGCAGGAAAACAGTTCTTATTTATAAACTCATGGAAAGTCTGCTATGAAAAAGGATCCCCTGAATCTCAGAAAACTGCTTTTAAACCTAGAATCTTTCTGAATGATAAAGAGACTGAGTAAGGGTCTCTGACTCAGCAAACTGAGTCTGCTTTTCTTCTATTGTAACCATTATTGATAGCTTAAGTAAATCAGTTGTGTAAATAAACCAATTTCATTTATGATTAATATGTAGCTCTTATCTGTATCTGGGGAATCAAATCATGAAACAAAGTATGTTTTTGGGACAGCATTGTAAGCCAACTGAATAACATTAAGGAGAAGATGAAATGAGACAAAAATAATATTTAGAATAGAATTTACATGGTTGGTCTTGTATGAAGAAGTTCATGCTAAAAATGTTTGATTTGTAGTTGGCACCACCTTCTGCACCATTGTGTGAGCCATACCGATTAAAGCTTGATTTTATAAAAATGATGAGTATCAGAGTTTTGTATGTGTTTAAAACAAACTATACTAATGCCTTTACTAGTCTGGTAAATGCATTTCTACTTGAAATAATCCCCACAAGTCTCCCTTGAGCTTTCCAGAAACCCACGAATTTCTTCGTTCCCTCTGCAGGATCCAATTTCTGTCAATATTTACACTATTTCCTGAAACATCATGACAGTGTCAATGTCTATGAGACAGCTTGCACAAATTATAGGATTTGGGTTTTTTGAAAAAAAAAAATCATTTGTCAGAAAACATATACGAAGCCAGTCTATATGTATACCTGGCACTCCAAATAATTGCTGGCTTCCTAGATGGAGAAACCTGCCAGTCTCCAAACTCTACTACTTCTTGGTGGTGGTGTATTGACCATCAAAGCTTTTAAACTTCTGCTCCACTACTAATCCTACAGCTGGCTGAGGGAGTTCCAGGGTTCCCTCCCTCCTGCCCCCACAATGTAAGGTCTTTGAATGAGTTCAAGTGCAAGTTGATGTTTCATTCCAAGTGTTAAGTTTTTCAATGTATTCCATTACTGAAAGACTTCTTGGCTCATTATTGAGGATGATTATCACAGAATCACAGAATTGTAGGGGTTGTAAGGGACCTCAAGAGATCATTGAGTTAAAACTACCCTACCAAAGCAGATTATCACCCTGTTATGGTTTATTTCTCACCAGAACTAACATTATTTTCCATCCACATAAGATTATATTTTAGATTTGTAAGTAATGTAAACTTTACAGCAGTAGTAATGGAAGATTTGAAAAGAAAGTTTTCTATACCTGTCAAAAAAATTCCTCCTCTTACTCCAACCCTTTGGTCCTCTGAACTTCCCCTGTGTTTATCCAGGCGATGATTTGCAGAAAAAGCTGGTATCTCAGACTTTTTATTTGCCTTTCCCTTTAGTGCCAAGGCTTTTTACGTGTATATGTATATAAATTAGAATCATATCAAGCATGTTGGTCAATTGTAAACCAACATTTCACCAACAGAGGTGTTTGATTAGAGGGTGTATGCAGAGAAATATAGTAGCTTTCATTCTCAATACCTTGGATAATGCATGTAGACATAGTTGAATCAAACTCAAGTGCTATTTTTCAATTTCATTCTTCAAAACTTTGTACTTTATTTGACTGCCTGTATGTTAGTCAGCTTAGAAGATAAAATTGACTTGAATCCTCACTTGCACATTAACTAACCTGGGAAAAAGCTTTTGCATCAAACCATGCTTGATCAGTTTATTGCAGAAATTAAACTAAGAATTATTTTTCTCCACCCACTCCCAAACTTTGAATAGGCACGAATTAGTGATAAGCTAAAGACTAGAGGTATTCTGAAACTGAAAATCAGAGTGGAAGCATGATGATATTGGTTTTCTTGTTTACATAGATTACATTTATAAATCCTGGAGTACAGGTTTTCATCAGCAATTCTAGTAAACCAATCAGTCACTGGTTTTATAATTGCTTAAGGTTCGTATAAGGCTTTTGTGGAACTGCTGCTAAAGATGATAGTTGGAACTGCTCAGGACTTCTCTGAGCACAGAGTTCATAAGCATCTCCTCACCTTATTATGGCAATTGCTGTTTCTTATTGTGAAAATATTTTGACATATATACATTGCCTTGCACTATGTTTTACTTCTCTTATGTAATAAATGGCATGGAATCTGTAACTCATGCCTATTTGTAAATAAGACCTGAATTCATGCCACCAATATTTGTTGTACAAGCAAAATAAAATAAATATACCACCAAATCTATTCACACTGAACTTCACATAATTTGTCATTGCTATAAACTCAGTAGCATGTATTCATTAGTCTTATCCTCAGCTACTTAACTACCAAGTAGCATGAATCAATGGAGACTAAATGTTACAAGGAGTAGCTGAGGGATCTGGGGCTGATTAGTCTGGAGAAGAGGAGGTTGAGGGGATGCCTAATAGCTCTCTACAACTACCTGAAAGGAGGTTGTGGAGAGGTAGAGGCTGACCTATTCTCCTTAGTGACAAGTGATAGGACAAGAGGAAATGGCATCAAGTCACACCAAGGGTGGTTTAGATTGGATGTCAGGAAAAACTTCTTCACAGAGAGGGTTGTTAGGCATTGGGACAGGCTGTCTAGGGAAGTGGTATAGTCTCCATCCCTGGAGGTATTTAAAAGACAGATGTGCTGAGTGACATGATTTAGTGGTGGTTGCAGGTTAGGGTGGTGGCTGGACTTGATGATCTAAAGGGTGCCTCCCAGCCAAGACAATTCTATGATTCTCTGATCCTGTGAATCTGAAAACAGAAACCACTTACTGCCAAACAATTCTGTAGAATTGTTTCTCCATAACTAAATCTTGTTAAAATCTTCAACCACAGCAAAAAAAAAGACCCCAACCCCCCTGCTTTTTAATTTAATACCAGTGCCATCTTCTGCTTTATCTCAAAGTATCCTGTAGGAAAACAACATAATGTGCTTTAAAATTTAAATATATCAGGGCCTTTGAGAACTGTTTCTGTTAGTGGTTTATAGTGCTTAATCTGTTCATCTTCATGCTTATTTGTTCAACTTAGTATCTGAAATCTGAAAGTATACTTGATAGTTTTTAATAAATAATTTTGAACCCAAATTCCAGGTATTGAGGCATGGTGTTTGTTGCTATTTCATAGGTATGCAGTCTGTTCAGTCAAGGCCTGGATTACCTGTAATATTTATGACTCTTGGGAACCCTTGTATCCACATTTCCTGCAGCTGTTCTTTGATCAAAGTAAAAAGTTATAAAGCTACATGTAAGGGGATGCTTTTAGCTACAACACTGCACTGTGAAATACCGCAAAATACTATGTAGAATGAGACTGGTTTAAAATAATAGGACAGACTCCCAATACTACAAGAGGAAACTGAGAATCTTAAGACTTGTAGGAAAGTGCAATATTGGTAAAAAAAGAAAATTGTTATTTCTCTCTATGAAAAGGAAGGGGTGAAAAAAAAGAGACAGAACATTCTACACAACAGTATGGACTAATTCAGAAGGAAAGTATTATCCTTTAAGTATTTTTCTGTAATGATTATTAATGTAATAATATTACTGATACATTTTACAGAATGCTAATTTATTTTATGCTTTGAAAACTGCTCCTTAAAATGTTCATGCAGGTTAAGCCAGTATTAATTACCTGGTATTTCAGTTTGATTTTTCTGCCAGGCATTTTATTCAGTTGCTCGTCAGGTTCAATGAGTTCCTCCAGCAAAAAGATCACACCATTGTAACCACAGTTGGAATATATAAAATCTGTTTATGATTGTCTTCATGACTGCCATGAGATACTTATGTGGCAGCATTTTCTGTTCACGTCACAGCGTTACCAGATGAACAGATCAGGGGAATTTTGTTGCTTTCTACATTCCCTAATACATAAGAGTGCTCTATACAGTTCTGACCTTTTCAGTGTTCACAAATACTATAGGATGCTCTCTGCCACCCCCTTTCTTCTTCAACAGCTTGCAGGCAGCTAACCTGTAGGGAAACCATAGAAAGACTTAACCAATTAAAGTACAGAACATTGAAAAGGTCAAAGTAATACAAAACTTGGCAGTACATGGAATATATCAGGTGCTTCACAAATGGAGATAAGAAAAGGAGAGAAGAAACAAGATTAAATCACATTTGAGTTCAACCAAAAAAAAAAGAAGTTTTTTTGTTAAACTTTCTTTATTAGTTTGATACAGGAGGAACACCCTGTGGCTGCTGAGTATCCGAGTATTTTAAGGATGTGCATTTGGAGTAAAATCTTGTTCATATGGATATCCTATTGATTACATGGTTTGAAGTTTTCTGGCCTGCACAGATATTTTCTCTCAGTTAGATCATTTTAAGTTAATGGATAAAAATCACGGAGTGAGAAATACCTCTTTCTGCAGTTAACAGGATTTTGGAGTTGTGAAGGTGTCATGCTCTAGAGAAAGTCAAATCTTTCTTTAACAACACTAGAACATTACAACTTTGTCTGTAAATATGTGTAGCTGGTGGCTGGGAGAATTTTGTGAATAATCAGTACAATTTTACCTCATACACCACATTTTGCAGTCAGAGATGCTGGTTTATAGCTCTGAACTGATGCTTTTTTCCTATGGCACAGTTGTAGCAAAGGAGACAGCATCTCTTTGTTATAGTATACTGAACCTTAAATAGCTGTCTTTAGTGCTTTGAATCAGTCTTTCACTTTGAATAAGTGATCTGTTTTGTAGATAGAAAAATATATTTTTTTCCTTCTCTGATTGGTTCATCATCTGACAATTCTCCGTATCATGACATGCTAGTAGGAAACTCCGTATGGAGATGCATCTGCTAGGAATCTAAATCCATCAGTCCGTTGCCACTCCTAACAATCCTGCATTCCATTAAAATATAGTTTTAACTTGATTTATCATTATTTTAGAGTAATATAACAAATGTTTTGTCTAGACACAGGATTGGCTATGTGTTTCTAACTCCTGTGCAAATTAATGTGATATTTTTTATAATATTTAAATTGTCCAATGAGATATGAATTATGTCTGAAGTTAAGTCTAGTTTTCTTACTCTGCTTGGACAAAGGCTTAGCAGAGAAAGTAGTTGTATAAGAAACTGGAGACATACCAAAGCAGATTAACTCATCTGTGAGGTAGTTGTCTGAGGTAGGTCTTCCTAGCTCCAGATTTACTTAGTGGCATCAAGAGCTTAGAATCATGAAAGACAAGCCTTCCTAGTAAAGACCAAAGCAAAGAAGCTTGGCCTTTTTGTTGAAATAGATTTGTACCACAAAAAGCCACACAATATTGAAAACTCCATGCCCATTCTTTATTTAAATTTTAATTAGGAATCTGGTTTAGGATTATAATCCACATCAATATGTATATTGCCAAGTTCACTCAACTGTACAACACCTGCAACATCTGGAAGCCACTTAGTACATGCTGTGGGCTTTCCAGTTGTTGCAGCTGTTACCACAGTTAAATTAAACATAACAATCTTCCTTCCATCCCAGATTTGCTGTTTCATTTTCATACATTTCCCCTCAGTTGAGAAAACAGACTTGAAATTTACTGGTGTTTATTATAGATGATGTTGTGAAACTATTTAAATCTTAATTTTGTAAGTTAATGAGAGTGCTGCTTTATCTTGACATAATTTTGAAGAGCACTCTTCCTGTGCACCAAAAAGTAGGATTCATATATATAAACCTAGAGTATACCATAATTTAAGATGGGTATAAAACCTGTATTAAATTTGCAGGTAGTTACTGCCAATCTCAACTTTGACTGGCTAGTCCATAATCATAATTCTTGATGTTATTTACTATTTGTACTCTGGATGTATCCCTAGCAGCAGTAATCTGTCTGAAAACAAGTTCAGGAAAAGCCTATTTTGGTGCTGAAATTATTCTGATATCTATACAGCTGAGTACACCATATGCATAAATGCAATTACTGCATCGAGTTTTCAAATATTTTCTTATCCAGAGAAACCTGCTACTTCTCAAACATCTGTTCTCTTTTACTTTTATGAAGTTTCTACAATAACTGAAAAACACAAGCACCAAGTCTCCTCATTCACCTGTGGTCTGAAACTTTGAATCTTTTAACACTTTAGAAAGTGATTATTTTAATATTTGCTGCACCAAATTATAATGTTCTGCAGGATGAAACATGCAAAATCAGTTATTTTAAATAAAAAAAATCCTTAGAGTACTTTTTTCCTCTCAAAACAAATATGCGTCTATCTATCATCTGTCTGTCATCTCTCTCTCTCTCTCTCTCTATCTATTGAGGTCCAGGTAGTTTTAAGAAGTCTGTTTCCCAGAAAAAGAGTATTATGTTTAACTTTTGCAGAAACAAAATAGTGAATTTTATGTTTTATCAGATGAGCTTAGATATATCGTGTGGTTTATCTTTAATTTATCCTGCTGAAATTGCTTTCCAATACAGAAGCCTGGAATAGTATTTTCTCAGACTTAGATCTCTCCCACATATATTTCTTGCTCTCTTGTGCAGCTTGGTGATTGAATAATCACAGCTTTGATGAATCTGTTTTAAGGGTGTACATTCTAGTGGTTGACTGAGCAGTAAATGCAGCAGTCACTCACACAATCTGTACAAGCTTTCCCATAAAAGTTTCTACTGGAGTCCATGGATCAAATATATAAATCTGAAGCATAAAAGTGGTGAGAGGCGATGCCAATGCTTTGTACTTGTTTAAAACAAACTGCATTAACCCATAGGATTCACTGGAATGTTACTGACGTCCCTCAAATATAATCATTTGCTTGATGAAAAGTTCTAGCAGCCAAAGAATGCAAACCAGATTGCATAAAACACAAGATATGGGAGTCTAGTGGTGTGACTTAAATGAGTCTGTCAGCTCATTTTGTCTTTAAATGCCCTTGCTCATCTGATTTTTTGAATATTGTGCTGGAGTTTGTGCTTCAAGAATTCTACCATATAAAATTCTGCAAGGTCATGAAATTTCAGAAGTATTTATAGACAAAATGCTGTCACTTCTATCAATTTAAACTTTCAGCAAGTGTGGCTCAGACAGTGGTACAGAGGTTATATCAGTTATATACCAAACATTTTTTAGCATGGACTTCTTCATTAACATTCCTAAGAGATTCTGTTTTCCTCAAGAGAATTCATTGTATAACACTTAAATATCCACAGGTCTGCTAGCATTGCAACATAAAAAAGCAAGTAAGGTTCCATAATTTTATGAAATATATTTAAATTTTCAAGGAAAAAATGAGGTATACATTCATTATTCTTCCCCCTTTTATCCAGTAGGTTTTCAAGAAAATATTCACAGCTGACTTTTAAGTTCTTTTGTCATTAAGAGGTGAACTTAGTACTTGTCCATCTTTCCCAAAAATTTAAGCCACAGTATGAGTCTTATCTGCATTTAAGAGATATGAAAACCATTACTGAAGGGCTGCTCTTGATCACTTTCAGTTGCTTGTTTTCCAATGACATTATTTGTGAAGAAAGTAGGTGTTAAGGCATCAGAAAGAATGAAACTATTAGTTTTCCATATTTTTTTCTATATTTGACCTTACATATGAACATAATGTGGGTATATGAACATTATCAGCATTGAAAAATAGTAAATAATTTAAAGGATTACTCTGCTTACCAATGAAGGTCTTGAAGGATGCTTGCTGATTATGGATTGAATTCTCCTGTTCCCTCAGTAACTTTTCACTCTGTTTTTTCTGTCCTCTTTGTTAGCCAGACTAAGCAAGACATTCCTCCACCTCATCTTTTTCCATCTGACTGTAATGGCACAAGGTATTTTCCAAACTAGGTAAAACTAGTTATGCTTAGATTAAGCATCCAACATTAATTTTTAAATTTCCTTGGCTTCTTCATATAAAACCACCATGCCTTCTCCTACTCATCCTTGCCCCTTACTCATCACATATTTTTCTGTAGGTCAGTGTGGACCAGTCAATGTTAACTGACATTTCACAGGACTTTTAATTAAACTCTTACGTACTTACATGCATGTTTTGTGGTGGCCGTATTGTCCTAGTCCTGATGTGTTTACCTATGCCTCATAACATGTTGTAAAACCGTCTGTGCAAATTTTCCTCATTACAGATTTCTGTTGATATGCATAGATTTTCAGGATTTCTAGCACCAGGAAGTTCCTGTATCTCTGTGTTCAGGTTCCTGTCTTTTATATTATTTCATGTCTGTACTACAATGAAGAAAACCTGTTCCCCAACACAAATGGAATATTAGGCACAAAAAGATGTGGACAGATGTGAACTCAGTTTTAGAGCTCCAGATGATCCCTGGGTACTCCCATATATAAAGTTATTCTGCAGGGGATCTGAACATTCTGGATAGATCTGACCGGACTTTTGTTTGTTTTGTTTTCTTTTCTTTTTTAATACAGTACCTCATGTACCCAGAAAGTCTGTCTCTCTTCTTGTTATTTCAGAAATATTGATTCCATGGTGCCTTCATATAGGATGAAGCTCTCAAAGAACTAAAAGGGAAGCATAAAAAAAGAGTAAAATTGGAGGTAAAGGAAACTAAAGTAGAAAGTTTCTGTTGAGGATGAAAAATCTTTTTCTGTAAATATTTTTTAATGTTAGACTCCTAGATTTCATGTGCATATTGCTATGCAAGGGTTTCACCTCTCCCTACTAATGTTCTTCTTCAGTTCATAAGGTGTTTCAGATACTGCTTACTTAGGCAATATATTTGGACATAAAAGCAAAGCCATAGTAGGCTTTCATAATTGCTTTAGATGTACCTCATTAGCATTATTCACCACAAGGAGTTAAAACACCATGTTAAGTGTAGATTTTAAGCTATTTCTGTTGGAAAAGAGAGAGTTTAATCCCATAAGGTTGTTAATTTATTTTCCATGATCTCTGCCTAAGAACAAGTCCTTTGGAAGCTCATTTTCAATATTGGGCAGTTGTCTGCAGGATCAGGCCCAGAGGGTGACAGTAAATGGGGTTACATCTGGCTGGTGGCCAGTCACTAGTGAGGTTCCCCAGGGCTCCATCTTAGGTTCAGCTCTTTTTAACATTGTCATGAAGGACCTGGATGCAATACTGGAGTGTCAAGTAGGTTTGCAGATGACACGAAACTGGGAGGAGCTATTGACTCTGTTGAGGGTGGAGAAGCCTTAAAGAGAGACCTAAACAGAAAAGAGAGCTGGGCAGTCACCAACAGCATGAAGTGTAACAAGGGAAAGTGCTGTATTCTGCACCTGTAAATGGGCAACCCTGTCTACCCATCCAGCCTGGGCGATCAGACGCTGGAGGCCAGCCATGCTGAGAGGGATTTGGGGGTCTTGGTTGACAGCAAGTTAACCATGAGTCAGCAGTGTACCCAGGCAGCCAAGAGGGCCAACCCTATCCTGGGGTGCATCAAGCATGGCATGGCCAGCCGGTCCAGGGAGGGGATTGTCTAGCTCTACACTGCACTGGTACGGCCTCACCTTGAGTACTGGGAGCAGTGTTGGGCACCACAGTAGAAGAGTGACACAAAACTGCTGGAGAGTGTCCAGAGGAGGGCAAGGAGAATGGGGAAGGGTCTCAAGGGGAAGTCATATGACGAGAGGCTGAAGTCCCTTGGTTTGTTCAGCCTGAAGAAGAGGAGACTGAGGGGAGACCTCATCACAGACTGTGGCTTCCTGATGAGGGAAGCAAAGGGGCAGGCACCACTCTCCTCTCTCTGGTGGCCAGTGACAGAACCCGAGGGAATGTTGGGAAGAGATTCTGTACTGAAAGGGTGGTCTGGCACTGGAACAGGTTCCCCAGAGAAAGGGTCACAGCACCTTGGCTGAGGTCAAGAATCGTCTGGAGGATGTGCTCAGTCCCATGCTCTGACTTGGCTGGCCTTGTGTGGAGCCAGGAGTTGAACTCCATGGTCCTCGTGTGTCCCTTCCAAGTCAAGATATTCTGTGATTCTATGATTCTATTTCTACCTTAATTCCTTAATGATTCCATATAGACTTACATACATATGCACACACATACACACACATACTAGCACACATGTACAGAGACACAATCTGACTTACTCTTCTCACTCAATGCCACATTCTTGATCAAATCCAAAACCTTTGGAGCTCAATCAAAATATTCTACTGATTTCTATATAATCCATGTAAAATCTGTGGATGAAATATTGTTACAAAGATAATAGATATAATTATCTTTATCACAGCTTTTTATCTACTGCATTTGTACTGATTCTGGTCACTGATTATATCACCTTTAATTTCCCAGACATGTATGATCAGTCAATGTTCCTCATATTGCTGACTCACTTGTTTCTGGTTAACTTCATAGGGATGATGACTTCTGATTAGACATCTTATTTTCTCTATTTTCTATGTTATGGTTATTAAATGTGACAAATGGAGCTGGAAAAATTTTTCTTACACAAGAACAGACAGAAGCCTAATGTGTTTAAAATTTCATATTTGGGCTGGGGATGTGACAAGTGCTGTGAATTTGAAGATAGGATCTTGGTAAATGGTTTTGACAATATTGGAGAGAACTAAGAACTCTAAACAATTGATAAAAAGAGTGTTGTAAGATAAGTAGTGCTGCATTTCTCCTAAGGGATTTTTTTTTCTTGCTGTTCTTGTTTATTCCTGTAGCTTACTAATACTAATACTAATACTTAAGTTTCTTTTCTTTCCCCCTGCCTCTTTTCAGTGTGATTGATTATTTCTGCGGTGACATACAACATATATTTAGGCTGTACTCCTAAAAAAAACAAAAGAAAAACTGTGTTACCTGAAAGGTTTGATTCAGGTTACATATGTGATAGAGTGGAGTTGGAATCTGCTGGTTGCTCATACAGGCCATGTCTGTATTTACAAAATCATGATCTAATGGAAACAACCTCACCGAGCAGAGCAGTTGGTAGAGAATAACAAATCTCATTGTGCTTATCTATAAATCGTAGAAACATAGAATATATAGGGTTGAAAGGGACCTTTAAAGCCCATCTAGTCCAATTCCCCCTGCAGTGCACAGGGACATCCTCTCTAGATCAGGTTGCTCAGGGTCCCCTCAAGCCTGACCTTTAATATCTGCAGAGACGGGGCCTTCACTACCTCTCTGGGCAACCTGTTCCACCAATCTACCACCCTCATATTGAAGAACTTTTTCCTAATAGCCAACTTAAACCTCCCCTTTTCTAGTTTAAAACCACTACCCCTCATCCTATTACTACATGCCCTTGGGAACAGTACCCCAGCTTTGTTATAAACACCTTTCAGGTATTGGAAGACCTCTATAAGGTCCCTCCAGAGCCTTCTCTTCTCCAGGCTGGTTTACCTTAAAAAAAGCCCTGATCGTGTTCTGTAGAGTGGTTAAATTCTGAACTGTGTTTTCATGGAGTTTCATCCATAGGAATTCACGTGTTTCAAGACTAGTAAGGAGCAGCTGAGGGAACTGGGACTGTTCAGTCCTCAGAAGAGGATGCTCAGGGGAGACCTTATTGCTCTGTTGACCTTCCTGAAACGAAGCTGTGGTGAGCTGGGGGTCAGCCTCTTCTTGCAGATAAGTAGTGATAAGAAAAGAGGGAAAGGCCACAAGTTGTACCAGGTAAGGTTCAGGTTAGAAATTAGGAGAAATTTTTTCTCAGAAAGAGCAGTTAGGCATTGGAATGGGTTGCCCAGGGTGATGGAGTCACCGTTCCTCAGGGTGTTCAAGGAAAGGTTGGATGAGGTACTTAAGGACATGGTTTAGTGAGTAGTATAGATGATAGGGGGACAGTTGGACTAGATGATTTTGGAGGTCTTTTCCAACCTTAATGATTCTGTGATTCTGAGATTCTATGAGACACAATATGGTCAGTGAGCACTTCACAAAAGCTAACAAAAAATTAATCTCTAGGGAAACACTCTCCCTTCCCTCTCCGCCCCTTTCTCTGCTTTCTTTCCCAAGAGAAGTCTTATTTGAATTCAGTAATTATTACATTGGAGACCTTAGAAATCATGACCTTCTCAATAGAAAAATCTCCGTTAACAGCTCTAGCAAACCTGGATGTGGTGATGAGGCAGTCTGCTACCCAAGAGTAGAGGCTGTATTTGCTTTTTATTTTACTTTTAGAAAATCAATAACCATTACTGGACATCAGCTGAAATATCAGTGAGGAAATGTTATCAGTTATCCTGCTTCAGAGAATAAACTGATTTCCAGGTAGTGATCAAGATGAAATCCACTCCCCCTGTTCCCCCATTCTATATGACTCTGTTTGTATAAGGTTTTATAGCTTCTTTTGCATTGCTCAGTGTTTACCATGAGAGAGATAAAGGCATCTTTTGTTCTCTTAAAATTGTCTAGGATAGTTTTAGTGATTTTTGTGCAGCATTTGATTAGAGCATGTGACATCTTGAGAAACCTCTCCAATTTAATGGGAACAGTAATAATAGATTGAAAAGTAGACAGATTAAAATTTTCAGGCATCTAATTCAGTTAACAGTACAAAATTATCAAAAGATCCCCATCAGCACAAACACTCAAACCACATCACACTAAAATGCAACTCCATGTACCCTCCATTTATGGCTAATTTAAAAGCAGCCTTGGAAATAATATTGACTGACAGTTCTAGGTAGTAGTGAAGTATATTTTTTTCTTCTATCAGACACCTCTGGAGGGATATAGTGTATGGTGGAGACTTGTTTACTCATTTGACCTAAATTTTCCTTACCAGCCTAGATTATGTATTTCTAAGAGTACTGTATTTTTCTATCCTTCCTTATAAAAATAATAATAGAATTGCAATCACAGAATAGTTTGGGTGAGCTGGCACCTCAAAGCACATCTAGTTTCATTCCCCTGCCATGGGCAGGGACACCATCTATTAGATCAAATTGCCCAAAGTCCCACCCAACCTGGCCTTGAACCCTGGCAAGGATCCAGGGGAAGCTGTAGCTTCTCTGGGCACCTTATGCCAGGGCCTCACCACCCTCACAGGGAAGGATTTCTTTCTACTCTCATTTAGTTGAAACCCTTTACCCCTTGTCTCATTACTCACTGCCCTTGTAAACATTCTTGTCTACATCTTTCCTGTTGCTCCTTCAGGTACTAGAAGGCTGCAATAAGGGTGTCTGCCTTATCTTCTCCAGTCTGAACAATCCCAGCTCTCTGAAACTGTCTTCATAGGAGACACCTACTTGAGGAGGGGTCTCATGAGAGTGGAGTAGAGCAGGAAAGCCGCCTCTCTTGACTTGATGGTCACTGTTGGCTTCCTGGGTTGCAAGAGTACACTGCTGGCTCATGTAGAGTTTCTTGTTTACCAACACACCCAAGTCCGTCTCCTCAGGTCTGCCCTCAATACACTCTTAACCCAGTTTGTAGTTGTGCTTGGGATTGCCCTGACCCATGTCCAGGGCCTTGCAATTGTTAAGCTTTCTGCCATTTGCATGGGCCCATCTCTCTAGACTTTCAAGGTCCATCTAGATGGCACCCTTTCCCTCCAGTGTTGTCAGCAAATTTGCTGTGTGTGCACTCAATCCCAATGTCCATGTCTCCGGAAAAGAGAGGTACTGATTCCAATACTGACCCCTGAGGTATGCCACTCAGAATAACAACAGCTTCAAACACATTATTCCTGATACTTTAACTTTTACAGGGAAATTCTATAGCTAGGAAAAACCCCATCAGTTATTTCTCTGACTTTAAAAATAATTTTGCTATTTGTTGGTATTCATAGGAGCTTTAGAAACATTGTTCAATTGTTAATTAATGTTCCAGAGAATGATTCTCCAGACTATTAGTTAAAATACTAAGAATTTCCAAAACAGTGTGTTATTTTATTTCACTTTCATATGACCAAAGTCCTTTTAATCCTAGTCTTATTGATAAACCAGGAATAATAAGCAATGTGTTTCCTGCACGGCTTCTCAACCATGATAATCATAAGCATAGCTATTTCTTAGGGATCAAGGTCATAATCTCTCCTTTAGCACTGAAGTTGAAAAAATTCCATTTCAATATATATTGAACTTGGATTTTCTTTAATGCTTCAGAAAAAAAAAATCAATTTCACAAAAAAAACCCCCACCAAAACCCACAGTTTCACAAATATGCATAATTTTCTCTGAAATTATTGTTTCATTAACATTCTGTTCCCATTTAATAAGATGTAAATAGACATAGCTGCAATATTGAATATTATTAATTTCTTTTCAATGCATGGTATGGCTAATGCTCTTTCTTAAATCCTCTGACATTGAAGATAAGTGGTTGTTTCCCTAGACGACTATTTAAAAAAAACCAAACTGTTGTATAATTTTTGAAGGAGCTTGTGACACTTTGTATTGGCACTTCTTATTAAAGTTTAAGGATTTTAAACTTACCTATCTTAAATAAACTTCTTGTTTTCCTCAAATTAAATGTGATATGTCTCCAAGATATGTTCTCAAATAGTTAGCAGTTTTTAATGGCAAAAAAGTGTTCCTTTCTTTGAGATCATCTTATGTTATAGTTCTATAAATGCATTTTAAATGCAACTTTCAACATGGTAGTATAAGAACACTGTATAACATACATTTGAAATCTTATGCTTTATGCAGATCCAGTTAGATATTGTCATTAACTGTATAGCATTGTGAAAACAGAAGAGAGAAGGGGGAAAACCATACAGGACAACACAGTGGAGCAGATGCAATGCATGCAGGAGGTGTTGGGGTTTTGCAGGAAACAATAAAGATACACCATGTCATGCAGTCCATCATGTAGAAGCAAACTCATCTGGTTTGTTCTAGAAAGTTTTCTGAGCCAGGGAAGGAAGGAAAAAACTGGAAGAACAGGGGAAACAACATGTGTATTGGTGGGCACAGACTGGACACTGTAGGTACTCGCTTTTTTGTGTATTACTTAGTTCTGGCAGTGTTTAACAAAAATAGATTCTGAAGTAACAAAACATGTAGCAATGTGATCTGTAGAATCATAGAATCTTCTGACTTGGAAGGGACACATAAGGAGTTCAACTGCTGGCTCCACTCAGGGCCGGACAAGTTAGAGCATGGGACTGAGTGCATTGTCCAGACGCTTCTTGAACTGAGTCTATCTCCATGCTGTGACCAGTTCCCTGGGAAACCTGTTACAGTGCCAGACCCCCCTCTCAGTAAAGAACCTCTACCCAACATCCAACCTAAACCTCCCCTGTCACAGCCTCATGCTGTCCCCTCAGGTTCTATCCTTGGTTAACAAAGAAAGGAGATTGGGACCTGCCCCTTCACTCCCTCTTCTCAGGGAGCCACAGACCATGATGAGGTCTCCCCTCAGCCTCCTCTTCTCCAGGCTGTACAAACCAAAGGACTTCAGCCTCTCCTCATAAGACTTCCCCTCCAGACCCTTCACCATTCTTGTTGTCCTCTGTTCCATATTACTATGTTCCTCTTGTACTGTGGTGTCCAAAACTGCATGTTAAACTTGCTGTTGACCAGAAGTCCAAAATCCCAATGATGTAGGTCATCCCATGGCTGACCTACAGCGTCTGATCCCCCAGTCTAGACATGCAGACAGGGTTGCCCCTTCCAATGTGCAGAACCTGGCTCTAATGAAAAAGCCATGTTTATAAACAAATGTAGCAAGAAGTTTTAACCAATAGATTTGGTTACTTAACAGAAACTATAACTTTACGCTCTACTGATTAGTATGTTGGTGGGGTTTTTTTGTTTGTTTGTTTTCAGGAAACAGCTCACAACCCAGATTTTTTTTTTTTTTTAATTTGAGAGCACGAAGTTTATTACTGTGTTTGGTAAGGACTATCATGGCTGTTTATTTTTAAAAATTTTCAGGTTTCTGGCATATACATCTCCACATTCTTCTGTTGGAAAGATCCTTAGAAATTTTTGTATGTCATCCTAAATATATTTATGGCTAGTGTCTTATGTCAGCAAAATTTGGCTTAAAAAGTTATTTTTCTGGTCTGTAGTTGTCCTCTAATACACACTGCAGTCATAACATTTCTTAACCTTTGTTTTGTTAGACTAAATAGCCAAGGTGGACTGACCCTTGCTGAAGGCTGTGTCCTTTTCCCTAACAACTCTACAGATACTTTATGAAACCGTTCTGGTTTCAAATTCTTTCCTGAACACTGGTGTCCAGAGTTACTTTCAGACAAATCTGACATGGAGATTGTTGAATGTCCCTAGAAGTACCTCTCTCTCTTTATGGACACATCATATTTTGACGTGAGACAAATCACTGAGACATATCCAAAGCTCATACTTGGTAAGACTGGGGTTAGCAATTCACCATTCTAATTTCTCTTTTTCTTCTGTTTTCAGGGTCCTTCTCAATCTCAACAATTATTTCTTCACTGCTTAATGATTCCTACACTAATCTAATGCTAACTTCATTAATGGAGTTTCATGTGATCCCTCATCAATTACCCTAAGTCTGAAGTGACTAATCTACCCAGCTCCTTTTGTCTAGAAAATCAGATAAGCCACCTTGTTTCAAGAGAGAGAGGGGAAGGTAGTTATTATTGAATAAACTAATTTCTATTATTTTTCTTACATCCATGTAACATTTTTCTAAAATTCTGCTGTAATTTGATATTTTTATTTTTATATATACATAATTTTTACTTTCATTATTCTTACTATCTTTCCTGCAAAATTAATGCTATCTTGTTTCTAAATTGAAACCAATACTTTATGTATTTTTTATCTGTACTTAAGCTATCTATTCCATCTTACTGCTTACCAGTCACTTTTTTTTCCTTCTTAAGTGAAGAACTTACTGAGAATCTTAAAACACACCTGGAAAAGAATCCGTCTTTGCTTCACTTCTTTAGATTATTATTTTGTTATCACATTTTTTGACCTCAAATGATGGCTTTAGTTTCAAGTAAGTTTCTTTTATTGCATGCAAACCTCTGCTTAATTCTGAAAATCTATGTGAAATATGTACTTGTGAAATTAATTCAGAGTGTTTTTTCCCCTTTCTTATAATAAGACACCTGAAGATGTTTGTACTTTTCACTTGAAAAACTGTAAGGGAGAATTTCTTCAAAATAATTTATACATATATGTTCTAATTATGAATTATTTTCTGAGACTTTACAAAATGCACATTGTAGAGTGCTAATACAAACTACAGAGAGCATTTATAATGGTTACAACTTTATATTTTAAGTTTCATAATAGCGTTTGGGGTTTTTTATAACAAATTAAATGAAGTTTTTATAACACCAAGTCTTAAAAAACCCCTGCTTTTAAAAATGGAGTGACAGCTGTAGACTTTTTGTTTGTAAAACCCTTATTAGTAGTTTTTTTTCAGTTTATTCAGAGTCACATATTATAGGCAAACCATATAGTACTGATAATTCTACACATTTATTTTCGGTTAGCATGGCAAGATTTTGGTAGCAGGGGCAGGGAGCAACAAGGGTGGCTTTTGCTAGAAGTTTCCCCCATGTCCAACAGAACCAAAACTAAATGGCCCCCAAATGTACCCATTGCTGACCAAGGTTGAGCCCATCAACGAAGGTGGTTGCACCTCTGGGATAACAAAGTTAAGAAGGGGTAAATAAACCACCCTAGCATCAGCTTTTTGTAACCAGGGAAAGGGATGAGAAGATGTGGGACACTTTACTCCAGGGGGACCTCACAAGGCTGGACTACGGAGGGAAAATACAGAGGTCATGCTGCTTCTGATGCAGACAAAAATACAGTTGACTTTTTGGGTTGCAAGCACTCTTCTCATAGTTTAATTTTACTTCCTTTTAAATTGCTTGATTATGAATATTAATATTCTCATAGAATATTAATTAAAATATATTTTAATATGAGAGCTGTTTTCTTCCTAAAAGCTAGTATCACATTATTTGCAAAGCCTTTAGAAGGTAATGAGTAACTAAGGATATAATAAATCTTACATTGACCATTATCAACTAGCACATTTTTCACACCAAGTAAAAATGTGATTTTCATGCCACACCCCAGCAACTTTACTAATGAGACATAGATTATTTTTAAGATTATTTTTCTTTAATGCTGACTGACTCTTTGGTTGGGGTTTGTTTGGGGGTTTTTTTCAGTTGCAGATGGGACAAAAAAGAACGTTTTCCTTCTGAGTTTTACTTCTTTGAAACACTGCACTGGTGTAATAGGTATTTTCAATGGATGGGACAAGAGCTTCTTTTCCACAAACCAAGGTATTTTATGGGCAATAGTTCCAATATCTGAAAGACCTTCCATAATAGTGTGGAAAACACTAATGTTAAGTATGTTGGCATAGACATGTGACTATCATAGACCTTCACCATCTCAGTGGCCATGCCATCTCCTGGATTTGCAGTAAGGACCACCACAAACTTCAGAACCATCATTCTACCAGTGAATGTCTAATGGCAATCTCTTGACCCTGCCTTCCTTAGAACAGAATTTCTGTTAACTTTCAGTGTTTGTTCAGGCTATCCTTGAGGTGTCTGTCTTCTGAGAGGGAAGGAGTTCAAGTATATTTGGAAAGCAACTTGGTAATAGTGTTGATTTGCTTATCCTTTTAGTCAAGTAATTGCAGTAGATGAGTGACTCGTCTCACAACTAATCCACCAACTCTTTCTTTATGTGACTGTCCAAGGACAGACTTTCTTAGGGAATTGTAGACCTATTATAAACTATTTTATTGCCAACTTTTTTGCTGGCAGTGGTTTCCTCTGTTAACTGAAAAAAAAACATGTTAGTTCAGAAGTATATCGCTCACAGACTATGTCTTCTGGGAACTGGAATCTACAATGGCGTCAGGAAAAAAGGAAAGGATACTAAGGACTGTTCAAATAGTTTAATCTAACATAAATATGTATGTAGCTCTTGATCTCTAATACTACCCTTAAATTACCACACTCAAATTTAAGAAGTATGGGCTACATGCATGTAACAAATTAATGGGATCTTTTTTTTAAGCTATATGTAAACAACCATTTAGGAATGGAACCATTTTGTAATACCTTACTCAAAATAGGCATTTCTTGAAACTTTGTGGGAGAAAATGCTACTAGTGTAAATACTGTATTATTCAACATCATCAATTATTAAAATGAAATGCTATGGCAGATAGAACAGAACTTCACTCTTAGAGCTGGATGAAATTTTAACTACTGAGAAGTTAATGTTTCCCTTAATACTATGAACCATTGTTTACACAAGTTAAATGTCTTAAAGACTGTCCCTGTCAGCTGCCTCTAATGAGCCAGACACCAAAAGTGTAGCTGATTGGAAGCTTTCCTAATTTCAGAGAAATTTATATCTACTGTAATGTATAGTGTGTATTGATAATTCAATCAGACTGAAGGGAGAGAGTTTGACTGGCAAGCACTTTAGATCTTCTATGTTCTGTAGTCTTCTGCATATATTTTAGAAAAATAGTTTATGTCTAAAACAAAACTGCAGTCTTGGAGGAATGGTTAAATCTGCTGCTTACCTTGAACATTTCATTACCATACAAGCCTTATAAAGAATTTATTTGTGTGTGTGTGTGTGAGGTTTATATAACTGGTAACCACACTGCAGTTCCTGTTCATTTCAGTTTTACAGAGGAAAATGAAATGTATTTCTCCATTTTTCTCTGTGTAAAATGCATAATTTCCTTGAAGCCTAATTTTTGTTAGTCTATTGCTGTGTGCTGTAACAATTAGTTTTTTGTATCTTCCTTCAAAACAAAAAATATTTCTCCAGATGTATTTTTCTGCTGCTTGATATTTCAGGAGAAAATAAACATTGTCTATCCCTCAAAATTAATCAGTTCAAGGTTTTGTTTCCCTTTTAAAATCTAATTTTAAATTCGTACAGATTCTATAACAGTAAATAAAATGCATTTTTTATTGATTTTTTTCACAGTGTTGCCTAGCTAAGCTTTTTTACAGTGAAGCTGAGGGTGATGAATATTTGACAGCTTTGTTCTCATTTTTTAATAAATTTAATAATTTACATAAATCACGAGATACAAGAACCTTTGCTTCCATGATCAAAGTGATTATTAATCAAATGTTTAGCTGATTCCTTCCACTTTCAAAGTTTCTGACTGTATGTTTGCATATGAGTTGGGTATCTATGCTATTAAATGCTTGTTTTCAGTTCAGTTCATATTTGCATAAAACTATGATATGATCAGGTATCCAAAGTGTTTTCCCCTGTTGAGACTGTAAGATTTGAACTCTGCTTTAGGGCCATGGCAGGATGTGTGTTCATGGGGATGATCATGACACCTCATGGGTGAGTGGACTTAATGATAGAAAACTTAGATTTGTGTCCCTACTCTGTGAGCTTTAAACTGAGACAAGACTAGTGAGAGCAACAGGGGGCAGGTTGTCTTGGCATCTCTGATCACATACAGTGTTATCCCATTCAGCAAACATGCAAAGGTCTCAGACTTCCCAAAACAAAGCATGAATGGAAACTTCAACAACAGTTAAGTGGCTAAGCACTAATTTCTTTATTGGGAAATTTGGTTTCTGATGAGAAGTCCAACATTTTCAAAACCTTTTGGTCTGTTCCAATCATGAGCTGAATTTTCCGGTGGAAAAAATGTGAAGTCTGAATATTCCTGACCAGCTGTTACAGTAAATCTGTTTAGTCCAGAGCACAGAATATTTTGAATTTTTTCGGGATTTAGATGGCATATCCTTTAAAGCTGCTGTGAGCAAATAGACTCTCTTGCTGACAAGGATAAGATAATTGCTTTCAGAAATACAACTCTTGCTATGCACACGTATTTTAGCAATGCTTTCTTTGAAATCTTAAGTGAATGGGGACAAAGAAATAGTAGGATCTTTGTTCAGAGAATATGTGACTGGATACTAAATAGATATGGTAGGTCTACTCCTGGTGCACATGTGTACAAACACATTAGTAAATAACTGTAGAGGAAGAATAAGATTGACTGAAATCATTTATCTCAGCAGCAGGAACAATTATCTGTGCCAAATGAAGTATCCAAAGGAGATAAAAACCCTTTCCCTTACAATGTGCAGGAGTGGACTAAGTGCTATAAATGTTTTCATAGTCTAGCCATAACCTTGGCCATACAGTCCTGTTGCATTCTCCAAATGGAGATTGTATTTACATCCTTATCCACAATATTACAAATATCTATTTATCTAGAAAGTTTGGTCAAGGTCTGTACTTTTCACAGGTGCATAATTAACTTTCATTTTTAAATGCACATAATTCTGCCACTCTTCAGTTAAGAAAAAAAAATTGCTGATAAAGAATACAAGCTCAGATATGCTTACCAAAAAAAAAAACCCAACCTAATAAACACAGTTTATATCCAAACACCTGTATTATAGGTAAGTACCTAACAGGATTTTACAAATTATTTAACTGAAATGAGAATCAGGAAAGTACCTTAAATAAAAGATTTTGCATTGATCCTAAAAGATTTAGATGCTTTTGTTCCTTGTAACCCACTTAATGCTTGCTAGGAAGTCTGTTTCAAAGCAGCAAATGGAATTCTAGGCTAACGGCCTAATCTCTATCTATTTTTTCCTAACTGTAGTTTGTTATTTTTGAATTATTAACTATGTGATTTATTGAACAATTAAGACATATTTATAGTGGTCTCATTAGGTAAGTTCTCTTCAAAAAATATTTTTTTAGATGGTGAACCATATACATAACCTTATGGATTTTTTTCTACTTGAAGATTAATATGCCATAGCTTATTTTTCAGCTATGGCTTTTGCCAGATTCTTAATTTATCACTGCATTTAGAAACCCTCAGGGAAGTTCCATAACTTTGGGCTACTACTGATTATAATGGCTAATTGCTGAGGGTACACATTATATGTATATATATCTGTGTAAGTTCGAAACCTGAACTCCCAGACATAAGATTAGACTCTGTTTATGGCCAGATGATGGAATGGTATATTTATCCAGACAGGTGCAGGTAGATGTGAGCTTGTGTGAAGAAAGAAAAGAGTTAGAAAGATGCCAAGAGACAGGTGCTAGTCTTTGAGACACAACAGTGTGCCATATGGCTCCCAGACAGGATTTGGCTGGTGCCTTGTCAGATACGAGTGTGGGCAGAAGATCTTCAATCATACTGGAACTCATAGACTTGTCCTTCTTGTATCTGTGATTCTGTTCTTTTTTACCTGACAAGTGCATAACCTATTCTAATTATATCCATGCAAACATTAAACAACTAGTTATGAGAACACGTACTTTTACAGTAATTTCTTTCTAATCCACAAGTCTGTGAAGTTTTTTGCATGAGTCTTGGTAGGGATGCAAACTTCAGTGCTGATATTGATGTAACATCACTGCACGAAGAAGTCACAGCACCTACGTCTAACAAGCTGGCAAAGGGTCAAGGAAGTGAGCAGGAAAGAATACAAAAAGACCCAGTCTACTATCCCGACACTGAGAGTAATAATGACCATTATAACTTTATAAACATTAATATCTTACAATAATTATTAAACATTACGTTTATGTGCTATTTACAAAAAATTCATCCATGTATACCTTTTCTGACTCATTCAATTTTGTGCTGTACAGAATGTATAAGTAGTATTACTTTCATACTTATAATCCATTTGGGAAGTGACTGGGAGGGGATTTTTTTGTTTCATGATGGACCTTTATTCTTGAAGGAAAAAAAAAAGGAAAGATAGTATAGTGGATCACTAAGGACAATTTTCAATTCCTCTCAAAAAGGCACATGTCTTAATACTGTTCTGAAAGTAGCTATGGCTTTTCTTGCTGTAGTGTACTTCCTTTTCAGGTGAGTACAATGGCATCCACTAAATAATCCAGAATTGGGAAGCAGAAGAAAGCACCAAAATGTTATCTCCACAGTGGTCATGGAAGGTACATATTCTCATAGGGCAATAAGTCTCAGAAGAAGATTCATAAATTCCATTCTGAAAACTGGAAAACAGACCAGTGTGGAGGATTCAGTGCAGACTTGGTTGTTGGAGAAGGGTCACAGCTGCACAGACCTGCTCGAGATGGCATAAGGAGGGTAAAGGTTGGTTCAAAGTCAGTGTGCCCTTGGGACCAGCTGCAGGCAGTCCTGTTGTCTTAGAAAGAGGTCTTTCTCATAACAAAATGCAACAGAATGTAAGCAGATGTGTAATAGAATGTAAGCAAGGGCAGGACTGCAATTGATTAGCTGGACCAATGATGAGCTCGGCTTTGCAATATTCAGTGAGCTAATTAACTACTATATTTAAGCTATGCTTGTGTGATTAAAGTTGGAGACAGCCTGACGAACCACTTGGTGTCCGTGTCTTCCTTCTCCGACAAAATGGTGACCCCGACGTGATTCTCGTCAACTCCCAATCCCCCGACGTGAATACTGCGACGCGGCACCACGGTCGAAGAAGTCGAGCTGGGTCCTGTAAGCAGGCAGGACGGCGACTTAATCAAGGCTCGCCCCCAAAGATTACAAGGGTAATTTTGGGCCATACGTGCCACAGAAGCCTGGAAGCTGCAACGGCGCGCGCTGAGGATTACACGATGGATAGGCAAGTGGCATATGATTTATTTGCAAATACTTTAAGAAAATGGGATATTAAGGGGTTAGATCTAAAAAAGGAATTACCGGGGTTCTTGGCTTATGGGTATGCTAAGGGGTGTTTTCAGAACCCGCACGCGGTTCACGAGTTAACTGCATAAAGCAATATCAAGCAAAAGCTGCTCAATTAGAAGATCAAAGGGGATAAGCCGGCAAGTCAGTCTTGGAAAGTGATTATGTACCTACCGCCCCAACTGGACTGTCGGTAACAGCTGAACCCTTTAAAACATCAGGGGCTTGTGAGGCAATTCCTCCACAATCTGCTGTCTAAGAGAGTGATTAAGAATTATGAAGTCTTTAAAACCCCTCCTTTTTGAGCAGCGAAGAAAGAAAACTGATAACAAGCCTTGACAGCACATTTGATTTACCTACTTGGGAAGCTATTGGAGCTCAAATTCTTGACGAACCCTCAGTCTGGGCGAAAGAAAGTAAATCCTTAATAACTCTCTGGAAATCAAGTAAAAGGACTTTAACCAAAATAGAGACAGAACACATAGCTGCTACTTCAGCCTTTGCAGCTTTAGCACCAGTTCTGGATTCTACAGAACCGATTTAAAAAGGGAAAAATCTACTATAAAGAATGTGGTTTTGTTTCTGGGTGCTCTTTCATCTACCCCAGTTACTATGCCAAGTAAGAATGCCATGTTATCAGAGCAAAGTGATAAATCTGTCAGAACTGACCGGGAAGGGGAGCGAGTAGTGCGTGTAAATCTGCCACCATGGCCTGCCCCCCCCCACTACTATACCTTTGGAAGGAAAAATGTGGAAACAAACGTACAACTTTAATATCTGTTTACCTTTAACTTTTACTGAGCCTAAAAACACGCTATGATGCAGTCGAAAATGTTAACCGGCATCCACAACTTCAGCCTGTCCTTGAAAAGCTGGAAAAAGGCAGAGCAGGCGATGGCATGCCCTGCTGGGAAAGGGTTTGCAGAACTGCCCACCCAGCCACCCGAAAATTACTGAGATAAAATCTACCTACGTGAAGAATCACCAACTAAGGCACAGAGCAGTGTTGCCCCCATGGACAAGGAACCTAAGCACAGGGACAAGAATCCTACGGAGATGGACACATCACCCACACCTCCCGACGAACTCACCAATACATCACTGTCTCCTGACGCCCGAGACACTCTGCAGAGACTGCTCGTCACAGCCTGGACACGTAAGATGCCGTCAGAATGGGATAAAGGGTTACATCAGGATATTTGGATTCCTACTCAGTTGCGGAACTTACTGGGGAAAAGTTTACGTGGGACTGAGCGGGTGGTGGAGAGAGTTAATAGTGGGCCGGTGGGAGGTGGACGGAAAAGGGAGACCGTGCGGCAGGTCCTGGTGTTCCGCCAGGTCCTAGTGCTCACCCAGGGCTCGGCCCCGGTGACCGTCGGGGTCGCGCTGTGGTTCACAGCACGGAGAGTAGAAGGGCACTGCGGGCAGCAGCCGACACCACTGACACCGTGCTGCGCAGCCCAGTGCCTTGGCAGAATTGCCATAGAAGTGGGAGAACTCCCCCCCCTCCCCCCCATGTGCACTGGATGTGACAATTTGCGTCTTGCAATGTCGTTTGTTTGGTGACTTGCTTTGCAGCGTTTGTTTGTATGTGCTATGGGTTCAGAGATGCATTTATCCACTGAGAGCAAGGCTGCCTACTTAGCAAAGGGATTTTTGATAGCAATCATTGAAACTGGGCAGCTTACTTTACAAACTTAACCTGGAAAACAGAAGATCCCCGTTTGGGCTGATTACTAACTACTTACTTGGACAAAAATTGCCCAATTGCAACGTTTAATACAGGAGTAACTGACTACAGGGTGTATAAAGCCTTCCGCAACTTTGTGGAACATGCAAAGATTTTCAAGGATTGGGTTTTATTTTCCATTATGCGTTTACACTCCAATGATTAGGAAAAATTTGCTTTTTCAGTCCCTAGTATAAGCAAACGTGTGCTCCCACAAGGCATAAAAAAATCCACCAACTATGTGCCAGGCTTGTGTAGCCTAGACACTTGCTCCAGTATGAAAAATTCATCTTGATCTAATCTTTTATCATTATATGGATGACAATTTGATTACAGAAAAAGCTTGGACATTGAAAGTTTGATTCATGAGTTACCAGTGCAAAGGATTAGAGATTACTGTGTTTTCTGGCAGTGTGAGCTACTACACAAACAGGGGAATCCAGTAAGTGTGCTTTGCTATAGCAGAATTAGACTATCCTGTGAAATCAAACTGGACAACAGCTCAGAATATATGGCACGAACATTGCCTATGTTACAGAGACGCCACATTTGCCTATGGGCAAAGCCATGGTAGAACGTATGAATCAAACTCTCACAAAGCTCTTTACATTTTGAACTGTTTGTGTCTGCCACATTTGGTACCTCCAATGGTGAAATAGCAAAAGACGAGAAAAAAAAAAAAAAAGAAAAAAAAAAAAGACAGAAAAGTCGATGTCAAGTGTTATTAAGAATGAAGTTACAGGTACTAACTTGGCAAGGAGATCTGCCTGTGTCATTACAGATGCGGGAGCCAAGCGGCTAAAGCTGTGGGTTCAGAAGAACTCGAGCTTGCATGAACCAGGACGAGATCCCAGTAACTGAAGTCAAGTGTTCCAAGTGCAACCACAGTGGACTATGAACTTTGCTGCGAGATATTTTGAATGATCTCACAGTCTTTGAAAAATGCATGTATTTGTGCTAAATGAAAATTAGGGAAATTGTGATTTCAGCACAGCCTAAGGTCATAGATTGCGATCAGTACCTGCAGGAAAACATGAGGCTGATGTTATCACACTCCTGATTGGCAAAACAAACAAATGCAACAGCAAAGGTATCAAGGCACTTACAATTGGTTTAATGACTGGGGAATTTCAGGATGGATATTGTGGATGGTCAAATTTGGATTATTGGATTTGGTAATTATGGTACTTGTCTTACATTTACTGTCATGTTCATTGAGCTTTCTGCAAAGGGCCCCTGCAGAGACCTCAAAAAGCAGTTTTTGTAACACAGATACTAAAAGGAAAAAATTGGCAAGTAGGACAGTGGACCTGCCGGCGGCCTGGCTCTCCTCACAGAAGACAATATCCTTGAATTCCCATAAGACAGGAAAATTACTTATGCTGAGAGGTATTCGGTAATGAAATTCTCAAACATAGTGACCTTGAAGACAGAGGTACGCACTGCCTCAACCCAAGGAGGAGTTTGAAGGCATGTGTTGTATGAACCTCTCTGATCATTCACGATCCATACATTCCCAAATTAATGAACTACAAAGGTTAACTAACGACTTACAAGTGGATTCTGGTTTAGGACTTGATGGATGGTTAAGATCACTGGGACTGGGACCCTGGTTGCTATCCATAGTAAAAGCAGCTATTCTGATAGGAGTAATACTACTAACCTTTACCTTACTCTTACCATGTCTCTGTATGTGTCTGCAGAACATGATGCAAAAAATGGTATCGGCAGCTTTCAATCAGACGCTATTAGCCCAAAAAGAAAATGGGAGAAATGTGGAGGATTCAGTGCAGACTTGGTTGTTGGAGAAGGGACACAGCTGCACAGACCTGCTCGAGATGGCATAAGTAGGGTAAAGGCTGGTTCAAAGTCAGTGTGCCCTTGGGACCAGTTGCAGGCAGTCCTGTTGTCTTAGAAAGAGGTCTTTCTCATAACAAAATGCAACAGAATGTAAGCAGATGTGTAATAGAATGTAAGCAAGGGCAGGACTGCAATTGATTAGCTGGACCAATGATGAGCTCGGCTTTGCAATATTCAACGAGCTAATGAACTACTATATTTAAGCTATGCTTGTGTGATTAAAGTTGGAGACAGCCTGACGAACCACTTGGTGTCCGTGTCTTCCTTCTCCGACAGACCAGGACTGATGTGGTAAGTGTACATTATTAAATCCTTAAAGGGAAAAAGAAAAAAAATAAATCGACCAGACAATGAATGAAAATTTTTCAGCAGCAAGAGACAGGACTTGTTATATTTTTGGGCCTGGAACAGGCTGCCCAGGGAGGTGGTTGAGTCACCTTCCCTGGATGTGTTCAAAAAAGGGGTTGATGAGGTACTTAGGGATACGGTTTAGCATAGGACGGGAATGGTTGGACTTGATGATCTTTTGAGGTCTCTTCCAAACTTGTGATTCTGTGATTCTGTGACTTGCATTAAGTAAAATAATTCAAAGTATATTGATTGAAATATCTATCTTTAGCCACAAAAACCTGCAAGTAATATATTAGGTTGCCTTGCTCTTCTAGTCATATAATAGTCTTTATTCTGGGGACAAAAAAATAATGCTTTATCAAAGAATACAATTAAAACCCTCTAACTTTTAAATTAAAACTATAATGTTATGATATCATGTTGAAAAAATTTCTTAAGCAAAGTATGTTAATACATGCAAAATGTACAATATGATGAATGATACGTAATCAATGACTGGTCTAAAAGTAAAATCAAAAGCAGATTAAATTTTGACGAAAGACTTTGTCAGGCACTTGAATCGGACTTCTTAATAGGCAAGTACAATCAATAATAGGTATGAAATCCAATACAAGTTTAATACTCAATTACTCTGTAAGTAGAGGATATGTTATACTTGAAATCTTGGCTATGAAGTTCTGGTCATTTTTTTTTCCTATATGCATGAACATGTGCCCACATAGAGAACAATTCTCCTACTTAAATTAAGTTTTCACTAAAGCTTAATGAAAAAAAATACCCATATATTATATTTTTTCCCCACACAGGAATAAATGAATGACATTAGTCTCCCCTGTAGTTCTGTGTTTTAAAAGCCTAAAGGGTGCTACCAGTAAGTTTATGATAAATGGTCCAGCTTTGTTACTCACTTGCATGGATGTCCCACTCGTTTTCTCACATATACAAGTCAAAATTAAAATAAAGATGTTAACAGAAAAAGAAACTAAGAAGAAAGTTGCAGACCCAGTATCATTCTATTTTAGTAAATGATGATGATGTAACACATTTTTCAAACAGTCAGGAAAAGATACAAATCCTTTATTGTACAGAAAAGGAGACATTTCCCTGAAATAAGTAGTGACTTTATTTAGCTTTGACTGTGCAATTCATAATTGTAAGACTGCACCTGATCATGGTTTTCCCTTTATCAATGCTTATGACAGCTAAATTTGAGCTTTTGGAGCACTTAATAAATGGAACGCTTACATGAACTGATAGGGAACGTTGAATTAAGATTACCCTAGTCACATGAAGCTATTATTCAAATCTAAGAATCCTTATTTTCATTTAAAGACAATTCACTTTTGAAGGAAATCTGACATAGTGATGAATTTGCATCAGTATATGGACATCAATTTATGTTCCGTGACTGCATCACCAATAATCACAAGAAATGCTGCTTGTTTTCATATGTAAAATAATCTTTTTGTTTCTACAGGATTACAAGGTACAAAGTAGATTGAAAAATTACCTTAATTAATGTTAACCAGAGCAGCATAATTAATAAGAAACCACCTATGAGGATGGTTAATCATCTATAATTAACCATCTAAATGAAGGACAGAATTTATGTTACTTTATGTGCCTAGAGTAAGCAGATTTTTGCTGACACCTTGAAGTACTTGTCATGCTTGCAAAAATATGCTAGAGTAACTCCTTGCTGACAGTAAGCTCATCAAACCTTTGTCTTCAAAAGCAGCTGAGATCATCGATTTAGAAGGTAAGGTCAACATTAGGGATAACCTGGAGTAAAGGTCTCTGACAGAACTGACTGTAAAATGATGCTACATCATGTGCTATGAACATCATTTCCACAGTAAGTGTCTGAGCAAGCTAGTGGTTACTTGTAGAGCTGTTGAGTATTTTTCTAACCATTTCAGGCAGTACCCAGCTTGCTGTGACACTATAAATCAGATACGTCTTTGTGTGGCTGTGTTTCAAAGAAAACCTGTTATAAGTGACCTTTATCTGGGTGATGTCAACTTTTCTTTACTAGAAGGATAAATGCCCTCTCCTTCTGGATTTATTTTATCCTCTGTATTCCATTTTATTCAGAATAAAAGTCCCTGTTTGTCCCTTCACTTTCTCAGCCTTGTGAAATGCATGTTCTGTAAACATGTATGGATGAACCTGTTTGAAATTTTCTTTAGGGATGAATGGAAGTGTAGAAGATAAAGTCTTTTAGTTGAAGACATAGTAGGGACTACAGGGAAAAACAACTAGTGCCATTGGTAAGGGTCCAGCATTTCAGAAAAGCAAGGATGTTACGGAATTATTTTATTCCTTTGAACCCCAAGAGATTTAAATCAGCTCCACTGGATTCCCCCTAGAGCAATTTCTGGCTACTTCTCTATCCCTAATCTTCTAAAGTAACAGAAAACTACTTAGCGTTTTCATCAAAGTTTAGTTCTGTAAAGGTCTTTTGAAGCTGTAACTTTCAAAATAAAGGCAAACTCTTAAGTGGGTCTTATAAATTATGCTTGGTGGCATTTCTCAAATAATGCAGATACAAAATGTATCTCAGGTTCTTTTCATTCATTTTAATGAGTGTAATGAAAAGATAATATACACTGAAATGCACTGCTCAATCTGAGCAAGGAGTAGTATAGAATGAAATAGCTACTGTTGCCCCTTAGGACTGCAATACATTAAGCTTTTGTTATCATGATGTGCTTTACTGTTAAGTGTTATGTGCTGCATTTATAATTTAATTCCTAACTGAGCTGATTCAATGACTTTGAATCTTTCAGATTCTTAAGGAAAAGTTTTCTAAAAGAAGGAATAAGAAACAATCAGATGACTCAATTACCTGAAAACAGTTTTATTACAGGATAATAAGTTCTTGAGTGATATAAATCAACATAACATCAAAGTCTATGGAGCGTAGCATTTTATATGAGCAGAGTATTTGGCCCAATACTTGCATGTTAATTCTCTTAAGTGTGTTGCACATGGGAGTTCCAGTTCATAATGAGGGATTCCAGATGCAATGATATCACATGTTATAATGATTTGCTGTTTACTTCTGCTCTTCTCTCTTCACATTGTCTTTGAGTTTCACACGTTTCAGCATGTGAATTTTCTGTGAAATTTCACATTTATTTTGATGTTTTATCACTCTCTTAAATTATAACCCCATGAAAATGGATGGTGATCCTTCTATTCCTCAATGAATCCACTGAAGACCAAAGAAGTCAGAATTATATCTGTTACTTTCTCTCTTGCAGCCCACAGAATGAAGTGTAATCTAGCCAAAATGGGGGTTAACTTGATCATTTGCACATAAACCTCTGTTGTTGTTGCCAATTAATAATAAGAGACAGAGGGTTTCTCTCCCTTATACAGCAGGAGAAAGATACGAACCTCAGAATTATAGTCCAATTACTCTCTTTTGTGAAGACTAAGGTCTATTTCTGGCATGATAACTTAGTTATGAACTAGTTGTCAGGCTGGCTGTTGTAAGACCTCAGATCTTTTAAATATTGTCAGTAGCTCCAGTCATTTCGAGCCACTTGTTTGGACTCAGCTGCTACATTTCACCTTAGAGTGTTATCAGATCTCTGTGCTGCAGCTTGTCTTCTCCTTTGGATGACAGTCAGGTAAAAATATTTGCTAATTTTGCCAGGAAGAACCCATTTTGCAAATATTGAATGAAGTCTTGAAAATTTTTTGTGCCAGGCAATGTAACATACTCTTAAACTGCAATTCTCCAGAGTGAACCAAACAGTTTTTACTGTGCTAGAAATGTGCTGTGTCTCTTTAAGGCAAGCCAAGAGGGAGCTGAGGGGGGAAAAAAGGGCTCTGCGGCAAAATCACAATTGTTGCTTTAATCTCACATTTCATGGAGCTGTCAATAAAGGTTAGTGACATATTTCTACTTTATTTCATGGCATGACCAGTGATGCCATTACATCTCATAGTAACATTTCAAATTAGGATTCTCAAATAAAGCTCTAATCCTTTGAAGCTGACATTTTCCAGATTGCCAGCCAAGCGGATGTTTAGGAGGATGTGTATATAGCTCCTGGGCCACAATTTTTCCCTTTGAACTATGTTTTAAGGCTACTGTTGATTTCAGTAAAAGTTCAATAAACTATATGTCTGTGTTATTGAAAGGTTAATTAAAATGTAGCAAACTGTTCTTATGTGTTCATCATAGCGTGACTGTTTCTGTTCACTTAAGTTATAGAAATGATACATCTGTGTTACCTGATTGTTATTGTTAATACAATGCAATATGTACTTTTGAAAAAGATTAGTTTTCTGCTCTTTTGGGTTGGATTGATCTTCAAATGAAATGAAGTATTTCTATTACTAGAGCTCATAGAATCAAAGAATCATAGAATCGTAGAATGGCATGGGTTGGAAGGGACCCTAAGGATCATAGAGCTCACACCCCCCTGCCACAGGCAGGGCCACCAACCTCCAGCTCACTTTCTGAAGAATCTTAAACTATTCTAACTTCTCAGATTAATAAATACTCTATATGCTTCTGATTTTTTTGTTGATTGCAGTAGTTTTGGATTTTAAAACTTATGTGTTTTATAAGCATATCTATTATAATTCCCTTATTTTTTTTTCACACCATGTAATTAAAGATGTGATCTTGCTAGCAGTTTTCCCATGGATGAGACGGTCACTTACTTCAACAAAGCATGATCAAAAGGTGCAATTATTTGTAAGTGAATGTGACTAACTTTTAAAAGATGTGGTTAAACAAAAATAATTAAATATTTTTAAGAAAGTTGAAGAATCCTGATTTGGCTGCACACTGTGAAGAGCATTGGTAAAAGGAAATGAGTCATGGCTATGAACACGTGATACCATGAAGGACAGTACTATCATACACCTCTAGTGAAGTAAAGCTTGGGGTTTTTTTTTGGGTGCCCGGTCTTTTATGCCCCGATAACCAAATCCGGGAATGATGAGCCACTGAGAAACCAGTCTGTCAACACAATTATCAGCGCCACTGTCTTTTAATCCTCCTCTTCCTCTTGTATAAAAGCTCTGACCAGAAAGCATCACATGCAGTTGCAGACACCAAAAGTACTATGTTGTTACCTGTCTTGAGTTTATCAGCCTTACCATGGCATGGTTTTGTACTGCCTTGATCTAAAACACACACAGGTTAACATTAGATATATGATTTAGATTCTCCCAGGAAAACAACATCAAAGTGGGCATTCATCTGGAGTTTTTTCAGTCATGTCTTAACAGAGAAGAATCCATGTCACAAATGACATGACATTATTAGTCCTGCAATTAAACCAGGATTAATGATTTCACATGCTCTAGAGGATGCATGTCATTAGATATTTTTTTTCTCATTATGTGAATAATCAATAAGTGAAAAAAAGCTGTTAAGAAGGGCAGTGTAGAACCCTGAATTGTCACTTTATCTTTCTCTCCATAGATGGCTCTAAGATCTTCTGTAGGAGACATAATTTACACTGAGCAGGTATAAGAGTTTATTAAAATTTAATTTTGATGTTTTAACCAGGGGGTAAAAATTTTAAGAGAATTTTTTCCTTTATTGAAGGATTAACAAAATCTAACTCAGAAGAATCGGAATTTCTCTGTTGCAGTAAATTCAAAGGAAAATGCAGAAATCATAGGAAATGTGGAAAAGGAACACTACAAACAAACAAACACTGCAATATATGATGAATTTCATCTGGAAATCTCTATACTGTAGGCATTGGTATCCAGTCTCAAAAGCTTTTCATGCAGTGCTTTAGAATAGTGGAAGCAAGGCAAACAATCACCCACAAAAAGCATGTTAAGAGACCACCACCAAGAAGGAAGCTCTCAAGACAGTGAGGCATTGCTAAAATTGAGGATGGGTGGAAGTAGATTCAGCACAACCCTGAAGAGGAGGACGTGTGGGTATTGGTGGACAAGCAACTCCACATGAGCCAGCAATGTGTGCCTGCAGCCCAGAAAGCCAACCACCAAAAGTAGTGTGACCGGAATGTCAAGGAAGGTGATTCTGCACCTCTGCTCTGCACCCCACCCTCAGTGCTGCATCCAGCGCTGTGGTCCCCAGCACAAGAAAGATATGGAGCTGTTGGAGCAAGTATAGAGGAAACAACATATTTGATGAGAGGGCTGGACCACGTCTCCTGCAAAGACAGGCTATAAGAGTTAGGCTTGGTTAGGCTGGAGAAGAGAAGTCTCTGGAGATGCTTTAATGCTGCCTTTTAAAACAGAAAGGATGCTTATAAGAAAGAGAGAGAGGCTTTTTGTCCATGCCTGTAGTGGCAGGGCAAGGGGTCATGATTTTAATCTGAAAGATGGTAGATTTAGATTTGACATAAGGAAGAAGTTTTACATTGAGTATGGCAAAGCACTGGCACAGGCTGCCCAGAGAAGCCGTGGCTGCCCCTGGATCCCTGGCAGAGTTCAAGGCCAGGTTGGATGGGGCTTTGGGCGACCTGGGCTAGTAGAGGGTTTCCCTGCTCATGGCAGGGGAGTGGGACTAGATGGACTTTAACGTCTCTTCCATCCCAAACCAGTCTGAGATTATATAATTGTATCATTGCATGATTCTATGTTTCTTTCTTTGGAATTCAAGTGCTTGCTTCTAGCCTGTAAATGGCACTGATTTTTGTTCAGGATTCGTAACCCAAGACTTTCAGAGCTTTTGAAGGTTTTTCCTTTGTGTGATGAACAGCATTAGCCTCTTGCATTTGAAAGATGTCACTCTTCCCTTTATAGGCATTCTTGAGGTGGAAGAAACTTATACTTAAAAAACTTAGCTGGGTCTGGTGTTTTCCCCTTTCACATCAGTATTAAATCACAAAGCTGCAGGATGTGATTTGTACTTGCTTTTTGTTAGTAAAGTCAAAGCATTCTCTAATACCTTGGTGGAAAATGTTACAATTTCACCTCACCAGAAGGTTTTGAATCAGTTCTTTCAGAATAACTCTACGCATGGAGAGGTGGCAAGTTTTGGTGTCACTCGGAGTATGCACTAAAATAGATATGCTTTAATGAATGAAATAGGGTCTGTGAAAGGGTTGTTTGAAGTTTCTTGTGGGCAGGAAATAACAGATAACAGATTCTTAGAATCATAGAATATCCTGAGTTAGACGGGACCCATAAGGATCATAAAGTCCAATTCCTAGCTCCAAGAATATCAAATATTTGATATTTAGTCAATGATGCTGTTTAAGATGTAGTTGACATGAAATTCTGGTAAATTATATTTATAATCTTTTACTTTAAATTAAATGTGTGGGTTTTTATACATTTCTCATGGTCCTGACTAGAGAGTGCGCAAGTGAATGAAGTCACAGAAATCACAGAATCACAAGGTTGGAAAAGACCTTTAAGATCATCAAGTCCAACCATTCCCATCCTATGCTAAACCATATCCCCAAGTACCTCATCTACCCTTTTTTTAAACACATCCAGGGATGGTGACTCAACCCCCTCCCTGGGCAGCCTGTCCTGGTTTCGGTCAGGATGGAGTTAACTTCTTTTGTAGCAGTGGATGGAATGCTGTGTTTGAGAGTTAAAATAAAAGCAGTGCTGATAACACCCTGATGGTTTTAGTTGAGTCAAGCAGTCAAGGACTTTCTCAGCTCTTCATATTTCTCTATTCATGAGAAGGAAGGGCAAAGCCAGGACAGGTGACCCAAACTGGCCAAAGAGAGTATTCCATGCCAATTACGTCCTGCTCAGTATAAAGGGGGGGCTGATGGGAGGAGGAGTGGGGTGGGGGGTTCTGGGACGCGCAGTTTTTGGGGGAGAGTCGCGTTCCGGGATGGCTCTGGGTGGCACGGCCTGAGCTGTGGGTTCGGTGAGAAACTGCATTGTGTATCAATAGTTTCATATATTTTTGCTCTAAAGTCCTGTTAGCATTGTTATATTTTATCTTTCTGCTATTCTAGTAAACTATCCTTATCCCAACCCACGGGCTTTTGGTTTCTTGGTTTTGGGGTTGTTATTTGCCCCTTCCTTTTCCCTTCCCTTGCCTCCCCCTCCCCCTCCCTTCTCCCCCTGCTCTTTTCCTTTAAAGAGCAGGCAGCTGCGTGAATCTTGGCTCTCAGCCAGGGTAAAACCACGACAGCAGCCTGTTTCAGGCCCTGAGAACTCTTTCAGTGAAAAATATTTTTCTAACATCTAATCTGAATATGCTCTGGTGACACTTCATGCCATTCCCCTTTGTCCTCTCACCTATCACCTGGCTGAAAATACCATCGCCCACCTCTCTACAACCTCCTGTCAGGCAACTGCAAGTCGTACCAGTATTTAACACAAGACCCTTGGAAAATATATTTGAATGTTATTAAATGGGATCAAATATGTTATGATAGGTTGCTGAATGGATAAATGAACCATGGGAATAGGGAATACATAAAGAAAATTTTGCCTTTAGGTATTTAACACAGAATGTACATCATGACAAGAAAATAACATTCCATGACAATGTTACTGAGTAGCTTTACACATTATACAATATACTTATTGGAAAATATCCATTGTTCCTCCTTTTATTCTTGTCTTTTTGCTGTAGTGAACAAATCCGGACCCGACATATATATATATATTGAACTACTTATAACTATTTTTAGAAAACTGTATATAAATAAACTATCCCTTCAGACATCTTGTGATGATTCTAATGAAAAAAGGAGCCTCTAACACCTTCTTTCTTCAAATAACAACTAAACAAATAAATTCACTTCTAGAAGCAAAAATATCATTACATCACTTAAAAACCATGTAAAATAAGAGCATCAATCTGTTTCTTGTGCAGTAGGTGAATGCTGACATATGTGATCACTATGCAGCAGAGGGAAATTTTATGAGAAGTCCTATTTTCCTGTATTTTTTATTTTATTTTTAAATTTAAATCTTGAAATATTAATCTCACTGTAAAACATATTTAGGATAGGAAGAACGCAACCTGTGAAAAAGGGACAAAATTAAATTTTGTTTTAAAACCTCTGTGTGAAATTTCACATAATAAGACAGCAGGGAACAAGTCCTTATTTTAGCTTTGTTGAATGTTTATATCCACAGCTTCAGTGATTTTTTTGTCTTCATTTCTTTGTAATGCACCTTTTAAGAACATATATAACTTTGGGGTACAGGTCTAATGAAATACTGAGATAAGTCTTAATTTCTATTAAGATATCTAGCCAAACGGATTGCTTTTGGGTTTTTTCTTTTTGCTGTTGCTTTTGATCATATTTTGGGGGGTCCTTAATTGTTTTTAAATACTTAAATGTTGAACAACTGTTTTTCTTTTGATCCTCATCAAGTTTTGTAGATGAGAACACATTATCAGCCCAGTGCTGAAGATACATATATTGATCTCACACAAGAGGGTATTTATGTGGAGAGAGAATTCAGGGCTGAATTTAGGGGCTGAAGAGGGGGTTCTGATTGTGATATTTTAAAATTAAATTAGATAAAGACTTGTGGAAAAATGGCAAGGTTAGAAAATAATTTATTAATAGTTTGCCGTAATAAATGGTGATATGCATCATTTCTGTTCAGCAATTGTTACACTTGGTATAGCAAGGGACTGGAAGACAAGATGATGTGGCTTTGTCACCGGATTGTCTGGATGTGCCTAATGGGCAGGTCCATTTGATGAATTGCTGCATGTCATTCCTAGGATGAATGGCATTCATCTGTGTGGGCTTGGAAATTGGAGCAGGCAGTGAAGAGGTCTGAAGGTGATGTTTGGTGTCCCCAGGTCAAAGTTTTTCTTCAGAGTTTGAAGAAAAGTGCCAGAACATGTTAGGAAAATAAGGAAAAATGTACACACCTAGACAGAGTGTTGGTGGTTTAAAAAATAAAGGAAAACAAAGGGAAAAATAACACAGGAAAAAGAAATTAAATGTCAGGGATTTCACTTTAAGTTCTGTCACGTGGCAGGACTTTTTTCCATCATACAGCAGCAGTCCTGACTGACTGAGGAAGTTCCACTCCACTGAAGGCTGGAAGATGTTACATCCATTTACAAGCAGGGTTGGAGGAAGGATCCAGGAAACTATGGGCCTGTCAGTCTGACCTCAGTGCTGGGAAGATCATGGAACATGTCTTCCTGAGTGATATCACACAGCACACACAAGGCAACAGAGTGGTCAGCCCCAGTCAACATGGGTTTATGAAAAGCAGATCCTGCCAAACTGACCTGATCACCTTCTATGACAAGGTAACCCGCTTAGTGGATGAAGGAAAGGCTGTGGATGTAGCATACCTCGACTTCATCAAAGCCTTTGACACTGTTTCTCACAGCATTCTGCTTGAGAAACTGGCTACCACCAGCCTTGACATATACACTCTCTGCTATGTAAAAAACTGTCTGAATGTCCAGGCCTAAAAAGTTGTGGTAAACTGAACTAAATGCAGCTGGAGGCTGGTCACAGGTGATGTTCCCCAAGGTTCAGTCCTGGGTCTAGTCATGTTCAATACCTGTATCAATGATCTGGATGAGGGGATTTTAATGTTCCCTCAGTAAGTCTGCATGTGACACAAAGCTGGGAGGAAGTGTCTGTCTGCCGGTGGATAGGGAGGCTCTTGAGAAGGATCTGGACAGGCTGGATTGATTGGGACATAACAACCCTGTGCAGCGCCACAGGCCTGGAGAAGAATGTCTAGAAAGCTGCCTGGTGGAGAAGGACCTGGGGGTGTTGGATGACTGCAGACTAAATATGCATATTAAGAAGGTGACTAAATATGAGCCAGCAGTGTGCCTGGGTGGCCAGGAAGGCCAACAGCACCTTGGCTTGTATCAGAAACAGCATGGCCAGCAGGTCCAGGGAAGTGATTGTGCCCCTATACTCAGTACCGGTGAGGCCGCACCTCAAGTACTGTCTTCAGTTTGGGACCCCTCACTACAAGAAGGCTATCAAGGCCCTGAAGCATGTCCAGAGAAGGGCAACCAGGCTGGGGAAGGGGCTGGAGGACCAGCTGATGGAACTGGGACTGTTAATACTGGAGGAGGCTGAGGGGAGACCTTATCACCACCTACAACTACCTGAAAGGAGGTTGTAGAGAGATGGGTGTTGGTCTTTTTGTCCAAGCAAGAGGTGATAGGACAAGAGGGAATGGCCTCACATTGCACTAGAATAGGTTCAGATTAGACATTAGGAAAAAATCCTTCACCAAAAGGGTTATTGGGCACTTGAGCAGGCTGCCCAGGGAGGGGGTTGAGTCACTGATCCTGGATGTATTTAAAAGATAGTTAGACAACATACTTAGAAATATGGTTTAGTACAGGTCAAGTATGGTTGGAGTTGATGATCTAAAAGGTCTTTTCCAACGTAGGCATTCTGTGATTCTTTGATTTTGTGACTTTGAGAAACATCTAGGAGTAATTAAAGAGCATGAAATTAATTAAAATGCATGGATTGATGATGTAAAGGACTGCAAAGCCTGCTCTCTGTCCATAGCTGTCTGAGGGCAGTGTGTGCTGTAACACATCTGCAGGTAACAACTGCGGGATCACAGCCAAATGCAAGAAGTGTCATTATTCATTGGAAGCTCAAACTGCTTTCTTCCACATCCCTCATCCTCAATCTTCAACATTGTTTGGTCTGGCTTCAGGATATCAGTAGAGATTCTTGTTGCAAAATACTTTCCTCTCGGTCTTTTTGAGCTGCCTATGCACATTTCTGGCTCCTAGCAGTGTAGATGACTCTAGATGCTTTCCTACAGCAGCATTTCAACTTAATATGTCTTGAAACAGTTCTGGTGGCTTCAGCAGAGTTTTCTAATTAGGTCCAGATCTTTTGAAAATGCATCAATATATTTTAAGACAATGAAGTTGGGAAGTTTTGCTGCCCTTCAAGACTAAAGCAGTTGAAAAACAAATGTGGATCTCAAGAGGAAAAACTACGTATTAGAGTTGGCAATTATATGATCTACTCCTCAGTTCATAACACTATAATGTGTCCAGACTCATGCTTATGGTTTATAGTTTCTCCATTAAATATTTTATATAGACACAAATGTTTGCAACCTTCTGGTTTTTAAATGGCCCTAATTTTCTGTAATTGCTAAGACTTAATGTAAGAAATAAGCAACTTCTGACTTAACCACACTTGAACATTTCATGCTAAAAGTGCAGAGCTTGATCATTCAGTTTGTTAACAAAAAGGCAAGTAAAGGCAAGTTCTGTGCTAAGGTCAGAAATTGCTTGGTTGCTGTGTGTATTATACAAAGAACAACAAAGGTTTTAAAGAAAGTAAACAACATTTCACATGCAGCAATACAAAGTAGTTGCTTTCTTTGTGCTAATAAAGTGTGAGGTGAAAATAAAATGCAAAACAATGGCATTTTTATGTACTTGAGGATTTTTACACCCAGAATATAGTTCAGTAAATGCTATGCAGGGAAAAAAACCCAGAAAATTCTGAGAGTTTTCACTTTTGTGTATATGTAGTAATTGCTTAATAGAAATATGATAGGTCATCTTTTTAAAATGCATTTTTCAAGTACAATTGCAGATGAAATATGATCAATTTTTGTGAAAACTAAGTGGCCTTTAAATTAGAGAATCATATAACTTGAATACATAAGATTTTTGTGTACTAGTAGACATTAGCAAACTGATTGAATACAAGTCTATGAGAGTAAACTCTTCACATATGATATATGAAACTGATTGTAAAATGTGAAGTTTTACAAAACTGTTACACTGTAGTTCTCTCTCAAAAAGATACAGTTGAAATATTGTTCCCCTTGTCTCTGACCAAAAAAAAAAAAAGGAAGTAAAAATAAATTCATGAAACTTCTAAGAAAAGTAAAAACTTTGTAGCAAAGCTAATTTTTTGTGAATTCCTATGTATGTGTTTTCTTGAACTCTGATCCTGTTACCTAGAACTCGGAAATATTACATTTACTGTCATTAATTTTTTTGTTTAGTGTTTCCTTTTGCAGTAAATTTGTCTGTACCATCAAAGAAAAAACCCCATAGTTTTACGTCACCACGTTGTGAATTTTTGGTTTACAAATAATTCCTCTTTCCTGTAGGAAATCTAACTAAAAATACATCAATTAAATGACTAAATCTTTTACAGAAATAATCTATTATGTGATACCACATTATTATATTATTTATAATTAAACCTATTTTTTTTCTTTTCATTTTTAATATGTCAATAATAGTGCACCTCCTGCTCTTTGAAATTAATTGTTTCAGGAAATATACTTAAGGTCAGCTCATACTACTGGATCTTAAACATCAAAGAAATATTGCCTTTTCTCATGTGCTTGGCTAGACAGTGCTAAATATTTTTATCTTTAAGGCTTTTCCAGTTCCTGGTCTTTCCATCTGACACAATCAGCAACTTTATAATGAAATATAAATTATCTTCCATTTGCTTTTCCTTCTGCATTACCCCAACAAGCTTGTTTGTCTTGAAGTGTCTAAACATAGATTCAGAATGAATGTTCCACAACTATGATTTAAGACACATATTTCTGAAATTGCAAGTTCATCTTGTCTAAATGGTATGACCTAGGCCCATGTTCTCATGGTGATCTATTTGATTGACTTGCATGACCATTCAGCAGTGGAGATATTTTCTTCCTTTCTCCTTTGAGAATTCTTCAGGCCAGTGGAATCCAGAGGGTTTTCCACTGGCATAAAGAGTGGAAATTAGAACATTAATTGCATACAGAGATATAATTGAGCCTGTCAATGTGTTCTGCTCCAAGCAATATGGGCAGAAAAAAACACTACAAAACAGAAGTAGTAAAAAAACTGAGAGTTCAGTGAGAGAGAGAGAGAGAATTTGACTAAGGAAAGGTGGTAGAATAAAAGCACACTTATTGGCTTAGTAAAGCAAATGCTGGATAAAGGGGTTTGATGCAGAATATTCTGCAAAAACACAACAGAAATAAAAGGTGTTCAGTGGTGATGATTTTGAGTGAGAAAGTTTGTTTCGAAATGCTTTTCAAATTCTTAATTTCTTTTGCTGCTTGTACATTTGCAGAAACATGGAGAGGGGGAATTTAGAGCTGTTGTATGTAAATTAGACATAGTACAACTATGTTGATTTTCAGACATATCCCGTCACCCAGAAAAATTATAATGAGAGCATTTGATTAAAGAAAATGTGAGGAGCTTTTGCTCATTTAGGATATTGGGATTGTCTGTGGTTGCTAATGAAGTGCAAAGTGAACTTCTAGTAATTATGTAAATAAGAGAACAAGTAAATCTAGAGATATAGCTGGAAATCTATGGAAAAGACAGTCAACTTTGAAACAGTCAGTGGATAGTTTCTGTATTGTGTCTGGCTAAGTTGAAGTTGAATTTTTCCCATAGCAGCCTGCATAGTGCTGTGCTGTGTATGGGTAGCCAGTGAGGTGTGGGTAATATACAGGTGTTTTGTGTCTGCTGAGCAGTGCCAGCACACATCAAGACAGACAGACAAATAGACAGGCAGACAGACACACACACACACACGCACTCTCTCTCTCTCTCTCTTTTTCTCTCTCAACATTCCCCCTCACCATGTGGCTGTAGGTGGGCAAGACTTTGGGAGAGGAGATGGCCAGGACATCTGACCCCAGCTGACCAAGGGGATATTCCATATCGTGTGGTGTCTGCTTAGTAATAAAGACAGAGAAAGGAGGAAGGGGAGCATTCATTATTTATAACACTTGTTTTCTGGAGCAACCATTGCATGTACTGACACCCTGCTTCCTGGGAACTGACCAGATATCACCTATGATGGGAAGTACCCAAGAAAACTTTTCATTTTCCTTTACTTCCGGGCATTGCCTTTGTCTGTGGTTTTGCTTTACTAAACTGCCTTAGTCTTGACCCATGAGTTTTTATTTCAATCTTATTTTCTCCCCCCACTCCTTCCATCCTGCTAAGCAGGTGAGTGATAGAGCAGCTTGGTGGGCACCTGGCACCCAGACAAGTTCAACCCACCATGGTTCCATAAAATACTGGTTTTGTTTTGCCTCATGCTGAGATGTGTCTTGGCTGGATGTTATTTGAAAAATGCCTTGCTGTAGATGACGGTAATCTTACAGGCAAATATGATCATGGATATGTCAGTTGTGCATTGGATCACAAATATAATCTGATATATTCCTCATCGTTAAAGGTGGGGAAAATTAACATCTGATGGCTAGTAGTTAGGAATTTCTCTTAAATGAGAGAGAAGAACTATTGATTTCAGTAAGTCATAGTCTCTACATTTGCTCCAGTAATCTTGATGGAGAATAGCTGAGTTTGCTTGGTAATACATGAGATCTTGCACAAAACAAGAAATAGTTAATTTATCTTTTTCCTGAAACCAGTAGACATATACAAGTAAAAAACCTTAAAAAAAATTTGAAGATTGTCCATATTTTCAGTAACATTATTAGCATGATCCTTCAATGTTTACCACTATTTGCATTTTAATAGATTTCAAATACCTTTCACAAAGAGGAAAGTTCCAAGGGTTTATATTTTAGTCATATACAGCTTAAATAGTAGCATGTAGTGATAGTAACAATCTGCTGAATGAAATATAGGGCTATATTAAATCAACATAAACAAGTACATTTAAAATTAATAGATAAGATTTTTAAAATTTTATTTTAAATCCATAACGATGTTTTTTTATTGCTTTCATATGTAATTTTATACTAACAAAATAAAATGCAAAGAACAAAAGCGTTCAAGTAAATATACTTAGTTTTATTGCAAATTATTGTAGGCAGAGGACAATCAAATAAAATCTGCACTGATTGTATTTTTGTTCCATATTCATTAAACTGTAGCAATAATAGAACTGCTAAAGAGTTTTAGCCTTTTGTTCCAAACCCCTAATTTTTATGTTGACAGACTCGCTGGTATGCTGAAACCTCAGCATTGACCGCTCAAATCACAGGAAATAGTATGGAAATACTTGGTTTGTGTTGCCAATGAAAAAGAAAAAAATAATATTCATGGCAATTTTGAAGTATTCTCTGAAAGTTGTGTGTTGCCTCTTGTTTATAGTGTTTGTTTCTTTGTGACTGTGTATGGAGTGACAAAGATGGCTGGTGGATTAAACTGGTAACCATTGATGGTTCCACTGTCATTGCTTTTGTCTGACCTTGAGAAATTCCTGTTGCAATCTGTATACCTGCAAAACTGAGAGGTTTATGTTACCAACAGTTTTATCTGTATGCTTACTTGTAAAGAGCAATCCAAGCCTTTCAGGGAATATGTTGGTTGAATTCTCCCAGTATTCCTAATCTAAAACATTATAGCGGAATATTAGTATCTGTTTTAATGAAGTTCTGTTACCATAGAATAATTAAGAGAGAAAATGATTATTAGAATTATTTCTCCGAAAGTCTTCTGAAAGGGGTATGAGGGAAGAAGAGTATGAGTTTCATGGCAGTATTTGGACGTAAAGTTTGAAACTTGTCTATCTAGCTCCATATACACTATTGTTTACTACCAACTGCAGTAACTTCAGAGTCATTAATAACAGGTTCATATACTTTCTCATGGTGACTACTTAGACCATATGAAATCTCTATCCTAACTTCAACCAACTGTTAAAGAGGTGAAAAGCTACTAAGAGGCTACAAACTTACATAGAGGTGTGCTGGAAGAAAAGAAAAACATATATAAAATATTTAAAAGATGCTCATGTAAAAATTTAACCTCCTTTCAAATCTTTGTCTGAAAAATAAATGTCTCCTACTGCCCTTACTAACTCTTCACTATCCCTTGGAAAATTCTAGCTGCATACATACATTGGATTTGTCCTTTCAATGTATTTATTGATGACCTGGGTGAGGGAATACAGTGTACAATCTGCAGGTTTGCTAATGACACAAAACTGGGAGTGGTGGCTGACACATCAGAGGGTTGAGCTGCCATCCAGCAAGACTTAGGCTGGAGAGCTGAATGGGCAGAAATTTAATGACATTTAACAAGAGCAAGTGTAGGGTCTGGCATCTAGGGAAGAACAACCCCAGGTACCAGTATAGGTTGGGGACTGGCCTGTTGGAGAGCAGTGTAGGTGAGAGGGACCTGGGGGTCCTGGGGGACAGAAGGATGACCATGAACCAGCAATGTGCCTTCATGGCTAATGATCAATAGTCAATGGCATCCTGGGGTGTTTTAGGAGGGGTGTGGTTAGCAAGTCAAGAGAGGTCCTTCTCCCCCTCTCCTCTGCCCTGGTGAGACTGCACTTGGATTATTGTGTCCACTTCTGGGCCCCTCAGTTCAAGAAGGACATGGAACTCCTGGAAAGAGTCCAGCACAGGGCCACTAAAATGAGGGGGTGGAACACCTTCCTTATGAGGAAAGGCTGAGGGAGCTGGGCCTCTAGCTTGGAGAAGAGGAGACAGTGGGGTGACCTCATTAATGTGCATATATATGTGAAGGGTGAGTGTCAGGAAGATGGAGCCATGCTCTTCTCAGTGATGGCCAGCAACAGGACAGGGAGCAACATATGCAAGCTGGAGCAGAGTAAGTTCCATGTGAATATAAGGAGAAACTTTTCAGTATGAGGGTGACAGAGCACTGGGATAGACTGCCCAGAGAGGTTGTGGAGTTTCCTTCTCTGAAGACATTCAACCCTTGCCTGGATGTGTTCCTGTGTGATTTAGTCTGGGTGATCCTGCTCTGCCAGGGGGGTTGGACTAGATGATCTTTCGAGGTCCCTTCCAACTCCTAACGTTCTGTGATTCTGTGATTCAAGACCCTTTGAAAATGTGATTGCACTTTGTTCTACTTAAAAAATTCATAGTATCACAACATTTATTTAATTTCATTATTTAGCATCCCAGAATCACAGAATCACAAGTTTGGAAAAGACCTTTACAATCATCAAGTCCAACCATTCCTGTCCTATGCTAAACCATACCCCTAAGTACCTGATCTACCTGTCTTTTAAACACATCCAGGGATGGTGACTCCCTGGGTAGCCTGTTCCAGGCCCTGACAACTCTTTCAGTAAAAAAATATTTTTTTCCTAACATCTAATCTGAAACTGCCCTGGTGCATGCAGCTTAGTGCCATTTCCCCTTGTCCTGTCATCTGGATGGCTAGAACCCTGTATCCACACTGGTATAATTCTAAACAAGGACTTGATGTCCAGTTGCAGATATGATGTGTATTTATTTATTAATTTTAATTTGTGCATTTCCATTATGTTCCTAATTTTTTTTCTGTAAATGATTCAGTTCCTAATTACTGTGTGTCTTGGTTTCAGTTGGGATTTTATTTCTGTTAGCTGGCATACTGCTATGTTTTCTATTTAAGGTCTGAATGGTGTTGATGACACAATAATGTTATTGCTAGGCAGTTGTAGTGTCTAACACTAAATCCAGGACATTTCAGCTTCACCCACCATGCCAGGTGCAGAAGCAGCTGGGAGAGCACAGACAGGACAGCTGACCCAGGTTGGCCAAAGGGATATTCCATACCTTATAATGTCATGTTCTGGATAGAAGTGTGGAAGCAAGACAAGGGATTGTTGCTTGGAAGCAGACTGGGAATTGGGATATATCTTTCTGCAGGTGGTGAGCAATTGCATTTATTCATCTCTTGTATTATTGTTTGCTACTATCGTTATTACTAATCTCTTCCTTTGTTTTCTATTAAACTGTCTTTATGTCAACCCATGAGGTTTTTTCCATTTTCCTTCCCACCCGCTTGGGGCCAAGGGTGAGTGAGGAGCTGCATGGTGCTTATTTATTGGCTGGGGTTACACCATGACATAGTACAAACATGCCAGACCACAGAAACAGTGATAAATGGTGTTGATGCCTTAGGGTGATAACTAAGTAAATTATCTGGTAAAGATAAACTGTTCAGTTTCAATTTTTAATACTGTTTTGTAGGATTGGATTGTTGTTCACCACTGAATTGGCTTTGCTTACTTTGTGATTTAATTATTCTTTACAGAGTAATGAAAATTTAGAAATGTATAAGGAAGTCAAATGTAGTTTTACAACTGAAGCTAAGAACCTGATAACTAAAGAGTAATCGAGGGAGCTCTGAGCTACAGAAAGCAGTTTAAAAGCTTTCAGAATGTGCATTCCTTAGAAAAAACATTTTGCCTGAAGGATTCAAGTACTTATTTTAAGATGCACAGCTCCTTAAGACATAAAGATCCTTTTCTTTTAGAAAATGTCTTCTCTATTAGAAGTCAATGTTGTATGTTCAGTGAAGAATGGAAGAAGACATACACAAAATGATCCTTACCATCTAGAGGACTGCTGAAACAGAAGTGCTGTCTTCATGTTAAATAAGAATTTCCAGATCTTTCATATGTGATATTTTAATCCACAGCCTCCAAGTTTACAGAAACATGACCTTTCTCAGAGTTAAAACAGGAAAAAATCTCTGCGTTAATGCACAGATAAGAAGAAAACATTCCCATGGCTAAATTGTTTCTTAAGTTGTTTATCTGCTTATTCCTTTACTAATTTTAAAGATGGTTTTATGATACTGCTGGCATCTTGGGCTTACTTGGTTTCAAGGCAGAATACAGAGGAAGCTTTCAAAGATGCATGAAAATGCGTTTTTTTCACCTGCATGTAGATAATGTCCAGGCACTTGCTTTCCACCTTTTCTGTCCCAGTGGCTGCCTGCATTTGTTCATCCATTTGTATCTTCTTCTGTGTGTCTGAGATGACCTTTCTCTTCCAGCCTGCCAATGATGGCTATCTCTCAATCCTCCTAAAGCCCTACTTTCCTGCAATAAATAAAATATGTTTTACCCTTTAGTTATATATCCTTATCTAAACACCAGGAAATACATACAGTTCCATCATGCACATCTGTAATCTCTTGCCTGACACTGTTATCTTATTAAGTACTGGCATAACTCTTTTGAAATAGAGTAGGCTAGAAATTTTCACATTTCAGTTTAATTTCAGATATTAACTGACAAACTATGAAGCTTGTTCATTGAAAATGGTCAGCTGTTTTATTTTTTCTTTGACAGTTTTGCTTAGAAGTGCTGGCAAATATATTCAGATAGAATAATGTAACAAATAAGTGCAATTCATGTGTATTCACCCTGAAGGATATAGATTTATTTTTGTCTAAATGCCTTGGAACATTCTTATCCAAGATAGTTTAAAAAAATCCAACACATTTCATAATCAAATTTCATATGATGAAATTACAATTTTCCACAGAGAAAGGAAAAGCTATAATTTAAAACATTCATGTGTAAGTTGATCATTTTCATTTTGAACTCACAGTTAAATTGATGTAACTGAATGTTTCAATTTCATTGTAAGTTTTGGAGGATTTCTAATTCTTATTTTTTAATTGTCAAACAATATTTACCCTAAATAATTATTTTATTATTATTTATTACCTTAAATAATTTTTTTATTGGCAAGAAAGCAACAGTTTTTAGTTAACCTTATTTGTTCCTTTATTAAAATAAAACCTATGCCCTGTGAGAAATTTCATTTCATTTCATTTCAGGTAAGGCAAAAAGAAAGCCACTCAGAAAAACAAAACAAAACAAAAAACACTGCTAATTATAGGTTAAATAAATCCTCAATTAATTTTCTATCAAATAAAAATTACAACACTATGAAGGACAAAACCCATTACACAACAGCTGCTTACCTCAAGTAACTCATCTAGGGTACCTCTGGCTTTGCAAGTATCCTGTGCTAAATTGTCTTGGAACTCTTAGACAGCAGCCAAGCCTTGTGAGCAGACAGTTTCAGGATATGCTGTTTCAGGAAAGATGTCAGAAATCCTTTTTTTTTTCCCTCCCCCTGGTTGGATGAATTTTTGTACAGAAAAAAATAAGTGAAATATCAGTGATCCTATCTGTACTCTTATGATTTAAATGTATCTTGTAGAGCAGGCATAACTGTAAGGAAAATTTCACTTTGGTTTATCTTGAGTAAGAAATATGAGTAACAAGTAGAAAAAAAAGTCAGTGAAGCAGATTTTATTTTAAGGACTAGCAAGGTAATTTTTTAAATCTTATTTGTCTATTTTTTACAGTGGAGCTAGGAAAGTTAATGTGCTGCAGGATACCTGGATAGGCTGGAGAAGTGGGCCTAGGTGAACCTCATGAGGTTCAACAAAAGCAATTGCAGAGTCTTGCACCTGGGTCAGGACAATCCCCGTCATCCATACAGGTTAGGAGATGACGTGCTGGAAAGCAGCCCTGAGGAATAGGACTTCAGAGTACTTGTGGATGAGAAATGGGACTTGAGCCACCAATGTGCATCTGCAGCTCAGAAGGCCAACCATGTCCTGGGCCGCATCAAAAGAAGTGCAGCCAGCACATCTAGAGAGGTGATTCAGCCCCTTTACTCTGCTCTGGTGAGATCTCACCTGCAGTGTTGCATCCAGCTTTGGAGCCCTCAACACAAGGCCTGTTTGGAGCACTTACAGGGGAGGACCACAAAAATGATCAAATGACGGAGGCTGCTCTCCTGTGAAGACAAGCTGAGAGAGATGGGCTCCAGGGACACCTTTAAAATAGTGGGATATTCACCAAAGGTAACCAAAGAATCCTTAGTAGAAACAGAAATTCTGGTTTTCATAAATGATGGCTGATCTTTTGTTTTAATAGGAATTTGTAGGTCAAACCACTGCTTTTTACTCATCGTAACTTCCTGAATGTTCTAACTGCACCTCACATACATGTCTGCTCCAGGCCACAGAGTTACTTGGGCTTTCCTCAGGCTTGGCTTACTAAAGGAATTCAGGGATTTAATATCTCATAAAAGTTTGGCAAGTTCAAACAAAATTAATGTTTGGTCACTGCATACCAAACTAGACTGATATGTACCAATAGAAGAGAGACATAAATTATTCTTCTGAAGATAAGAATTTCATGTTCTTTTCTGCTTCAGCAGTACAACAAAAATTTCTAAAACTTTTTAAAAAAGGGAGGGCAGGAGGTACAACATCCATGTAGGAAAAAAACAAGCAAGCAAGGGTCAATGATACAGAATTTAAAAAAAAAAAAAACAAAAAAACAAAACAGAGAGATCACATTGTTTCTGCTGGGTTTCTTGCCAGATTTAATATTCATGTCATAAAATGCTCTTGGGTTTAGTTCAGAAAGCTGACAAGTAGAAGAAAAAAAACCCAACAGACCCAAACCAAAGAAAACTACACAGGCCACCTAAAAAATTGAAAAAATAAATTTCAAAATGCACTACATTGAATTATTATTATTTTGATGTAATTCTTCAACATTCTAAAAATAAATACTGACAATATTCAGAACAATAAAGATAGTACAGAACAACTGACAATACAAAGCAATTATCTGAGATTTGTTATTTAGGAATTTGACCTGTTCTTTTTTATTTTCTTACAGAAACAAAGTTGATCAATTCCTTTTACGATATATATAAAAAAAAAACCTTTAAAAGTTACTACAATAGAAATGATTACAGTATATTATGTATGCTTCAAATAATCTCAGTTCAAATCGAAATGGAAATCATTCTTGATCCTGTTGATCTCTTTTAAATTATGTTTTCATTATATACTTTGGATAGCTGAAATTTATATCAAATTGTATTGTAATATTTGAGTTCTCTGTGTTTGGTCTTTCTCTGTCCTTACCATAGCTTCCATGAATAACTCCTGCATACACGTTTCTCAGGACTCGATCTTGCTTTTCTGATTTCAATACCACTATTCTCTTCCAAAAAGTATCTGAAGTTTCATTGCCATTTCAAGTCTAGAAGAGCTTTTAGCAAAAAATGTCAGATGTCAAATTAGTTTCTTCTACAGAAGGTATAGTCAAATCTGTATTTCTATTTCCATTGCAAAAATAACTTGGGGTTGTGCCTTTTAAAATGATTGATCTGGGCTGTTGCCCAAAATCTATATTTCACTAATTGTTGTCCATAATTTTCTTTTATTTTGCATTGAAATCACCAAGAACTTTTATTGAGGAATAACATGCTTAATATCTAAGTAATTCTGTTATTAGAAAATAATGAGTTCAAATGTGTTATACAATTTTCAGGGGACTTGTGAGACTGTATATTAAAGATTTCAAAGACAATAAATATCACTCAATAAATACTAATATGTCATAAACATGAAACAACAAGAATGATTTGGATTGTAATGGAATGGAGGTACTGTAGTTCCACCTCTTCTCAAAACAGGTCCACTTAGACTAGATTGCTTGGAGTCTCATACTGCTGAGTTTTTAAAATCTTCAAGAATAGAGATTCCAGAGATTCTCTGTATAAAATGTTCCCTCATACTGAACTTTTCCATAGCATTGCATTGACTTTTAATATCTGTTTCTCTGCAAGTGCTACTAGGAAAGGAAATGAGCAACAAGGTAGAAATTGTGTCTGGTTCAGATATGAGGGAGAAGGGCTACAGTTTTCTTATATTTTTATTTTTTTGGACCCCAACACCGAAAGTGATTTAAAAAGTTAAAGTGAGTTGACTTTAAAATGTGTTTTACCTGTGAAGTAATGCAGTTAATTTCCAGAATTGGAAAAGACCGGAGACTGACAGTCTACCACTATCAGAGAACAAGAATTTTGATTGATTTAAAGTTTGTTCATATGAAGTATATTTTTAAATTTGTGTCCCAGTCTGAGTGATCAAGACAGTAATGGACTGTGTCAGAGCTTTTATAAAAATGTACATAAATATATTTCTAAACAAATTTATTTATATAATTTTCACAAATATTAGAAACAGAGTTTAACACAGTGCTGTGTCAAGTGTTTAATCCATGTTATAATTTTATTGCTAGATTCTCCTTATTTTTGCATAAAGTTTTTAATGCTGTCATTAATCACAATTATCTGTTCTTTTAATCAACAATCACAACTAACACAATTTAACTTGCACTATTTTGTGTTTAGGTTAATAAAAATTCTCGGCTTTTAATATAAGAAAAAATCAAACAAAATATTTTTACATCTCATTTTTACACAGAATTATGATCTAATCATATTTTGATGCAGTGGTTTTGAAGAGGACGCCATGGCTACTTTAGCAGAGAGTAATTTGAATTTGCACAATCGATAGGCACAACATGCATTCATTTTAAAGATGAGTCAAAGCAATTCACATTTATATTCATAAAAAACATTTATATTCATAAAAAAGTCCTTTTTCCTGACTTTAAATATATTAATGGAAAACTGTATTATTCAATATTAACAAAATAAGCAGGGCTAGAGGGCAGTTGCAGATTTTTTTGTGATTACAAGTAGTAGAAATAAGTCTGAGAACTACAGATGTGAATAATTACCTTTATGTACTCAACATAAATGAGAGAATCACTTCCTTTTTCTGTGAATATACCAGGTTTTCTTGGTCTCCAGTTGCTTTTTACTGGTTTGTAATGCTCCTAAATGCTGTATTGTAAACATCAGATGGTAGGAACTTCCTTCATAAAGATGGATTTGTTAGTATACTAATACTTTAGAAATAACTGGTGTGAATGTGTTTCTTTTGCTTTTCTAACTGTTTAAAATATAAAGGGCATTAGAATTTAATTTTTATAAGATAGGGGTTTTTTTTATCTTTAAACCTATTTATCAGAAGGTAGGTGTTTAAGAAAAAGTTAATTACATAAAGTGCATTTATATCTCCACTCTGTGTGGAGAATCCCTCTGCTCTTAACCTCATGGTTTCCCTTGTGGTTTTTTTTCAGATATACTGTTTTGACAGGATTGCTTCCTTCTATTCAAGTAGTAGACTGTAAAAGACCTGAAATGGTGTGGACAGAGGATGACTGTGTATTAAATAAAACACTTTAGTATTGTGGGATATAGTTATTAAATCAGAAGTTCATTTAATGGGTAAAAATAATCCCCCTCAGGACGTTTGTTTTACGACTTTGTTGGGTGCTGCTTTACGAAAACTACCCATGGTTAAACTGGAAAATGAGAGGCAATTTGGAGCATCGACAAATGTTACAACGTGGCTGTAAAAAGCAACCACAGAGAGTAACAGGAATAGAAACTGCAGCCAAGTGAGAAAGCTTTGAGACTTAAAAATGGGAAGCTGTGTACAGAAGGTAGAATTAACAGCATTTCTACACATTAAACTGGACAGCCAAAAGGGTTTAGTGGAATGACTAGACTATTTTATTGAAGGAAGATATTTTAAAACTTGTCTTTTGAATGTTATCCTCAAACTATTTTTTTTTGTGTCCAAGTTCGACAGATGCAATAGAAGAGAACTAATAAAAGAAAAAATTTTATGAGACAAAACACAATTTGAACAATTGCTCAAAATGTAAGGGATGGAATACCTAAATCCAGTATGTATCTTCAGAAAGACATCTTATGTTTCACTTTAAATGGTTAAGTAGATATTTGCTTAAAATCAATATTTTCAATTTTATCTCAGTCTGGGTTTGCTCTGCTTTTTTTTCCCCCCTCAGAGCAAGGCAAGAATTAAACCCATTTAAATTTTTTTTAAAGCTATAGACAAATATGAAAACATCAATTTAGAAAAGTGTTGCTTAATTGTTTCTCTCTCTCACATTGCCTCTCTGGGATTTCCAATACAGAACAGAGTCTTTTCATTGCTGAAAATTAATCTGAATTAATTATTTTATTGCCTTATTTATACATTCAGCTCACAGAGAAGAGGATGTATGTCATGCTGTTGGTCACAGAATTTTTTAAACTTAGCTGTATGAAAATTAGAGCTTGTCTGAATACTTTTAATATGATTAGTATGAAGATTTTTATTTAACTTGACAATCATCATGGAAGTTAAAAAGCTATTAAGATCTCACGATTATTAAAAGGGTAACAGACCACATATTGCAATCAGAGGCAATTAGCTTCTGATATCAAGAAAATGATTTTTTACCAAATTGCTTGACTTAATAGCAGTCATTTAAGAAATTTTCCCTCCTGTTATATGATACAGGCAGAGATCATTGTGTTCAGGCTTGATTTAAGCAATTGTTTCCAGTTCCCATACTTATGAATCAGTTTATTAAAGATCAACTGAAAGTATTGGGCTGTCGATTAACAAGCTAATAAAAATGCTGATGACAAAAGCACAAAGGCAAAAGTCAGTGACAGTTTCATCATGAAATTAGAAAGATATTCCTCATATAAACTCTCTACCCCAATGCTACTGATGAGCTGCAGTTGAAGTGCATCTTTTGTCAAAATTCCTGAGACCTGTCTATGTAGGATAGTTAGATGATAGCAGATATTTATTGGTAGAGTCTTGCCATCGAGCCTTAAAACTGTTTAATCCTTTTGTATCTGATTTAGTGCCTGAAAATGGGAGCCATTAAAACCCTTCTGCAGAACATTCTCATCCCAGTAAGATTCTCCTTTGCATTTCTGAACAGTTCGTCAAGTTTATTTTTTTCCTTTGAAAAAACCCCAAAATGTCTTCCTTAGTCAGTGTATGTAAAGCCATTCTTTCTGAATATTTGTTAGGATTATTCTTTCTTACAACTAACTGTAGCAGAAATAGCTTTTCCTGCACAATGGACTTGTGCATCAGCAGAATTTCCAGCTTTTCTATTCCCTTAATTCTCACTGCCACTTTTCTCCCAGTATCTCCATGTCAGATATATTCACTAATGTTAGCTCAGTCTGGAGTGCTGTAGCAATGTGTTTTGGCTGCCTATTGTAGTAGCAATCTTAGCCTGCAAAAAACAACTTTCTGTTTCTTTTCTATCCCTTTTATCTAACAACATCATCTTAACTGATGTTGAAACAACATCCAAATGACACAATTGAATGTTATCAGGTTCTGATTGACTTTAATTTCTTGTGGCTCATTTAATATGAAATCCTTTTACATCTTCAGTGTATTGTAAGCACAGAACATGAGCTTTTCTCTTTTTCATGTTCATAAAGCTAAACTGTTTTAAAACCTCATAAGTATGTGTATACATATTTATGAAATGCTTGTGATTACCCCTTGCTTAGATTATCTTGATTTTTTAATTGGATATTGAGACACTGTACAGATCTATACCAAGTTCTATGGTATTACTGAGGAGTTGGCTAAAAACATTTGATTTATTCATGTGGAAATTTTAGTCTATATAATGACTCTATCACAGAATCACATCTCAGAATCACAGAATGATCTGATTTGGAAGGGAACTTGAAGGCCATCTAATTCCAACTGTCTTGCCATGTACAGGAACACCTTCCACTAGACTAGGTTTCTCAAAGCCCCATCAAAAATTCATGTAGGAAAAGAGAAATTTACTTAATTTACATACTTGAGTTTAACTTAGTATCTTGTCCTGGTTTTGGTCAGGATGGAGTTAACTTCTTTTGTAGCAGTGGATGGAATGCTGTATTTGAGAGTTAAAATGAAAGCAGTGCTGGTAACACCCTGATGTTTTTAGTTGTATCAAGCAGTAAAGGACTTTTCCAGTTCTTCATATTTCTCTATTCAGGAGAAAGGAGGGGCAAAGCCAGGACAGGTGACCCTAACTGGCCAAAGAGAGTATTCCATGCCAATTATGTCCTGCTCAGTTCAACAGGGGGCTGATGGGAGGAGGAGCAGACGCGGTTTTTGGGGGACAGTCGGGTTCCGGGATGGCTCTGGGTGGCACGGCCTGAGCTGTGGGTTCGGTGAGAAACTGCATCCTGTATCAACATTTTCATAGATTTTTTGCTCTAAAGACTTTTGGTTTCTTGGTTTTGGGTCCTTTTCCCTTCCCTTCCCTCACCTCCCCCCACCCCTTCTCCCCCTGCTCTTTTCCTTTAAAGAGCAGGCAGCTGCGTGGATCTCAGCTCTCAGATGGGGTAAAACAACAACATATCTATAGCAAAAAAATCATGCTTTCTTTAACTTTTAGCTGTCAGAACAATTATTCCTATTAACACTGTCTATCCAATATTTTCCTTTTTAAATTATTTTTCCCTTATCTAATTTTTTTCAGTGTGGCAGAAGTTTCCTACCAAATATCTCATTGTTGTGGGTAAAATGATGTCATGTTGTTTTCTTTTACAGTTTAGTAACTCATACATGAGATATTGGGGGTGTGTGTGAATTTAACTTAAGGTTTTTTTACTATTATTTTTAGTTTAAAACAGAGCATTAAAAAAGTATTGTTTCAATTTTTTATCAAATATTTTTGTTCTGTTTTCAAAATGCTCATTTGCAAAGCTCATTTTATTTCCTTGAAGTGACTCTATGTCAAATCCAAATTTCTTTGTGATTATTAAGTTACCAGTTACTGTCTAAATGGTCTTTTGAGTTATACCATATGAATATTTATTCAGATGTTTCTGTTTGCTTTTTGTAATATAAGAGTATTTGCTATCTGGCAAAAAAAGCAATTGGTACTTCACAAGCTAAACTGAATGAGGTCCTTATGATTTATCATGGTAGCTGGAAATGAACGACCCCAAGCCATCAAGTTTCATGGTTCTGAGTTGCTGGTAAAGAACTACTAATGGCTATAAGTAGATGTTCAGCATCTGCAGCAAATGCAGATTGTGAAGGAAAAGCTGTTCAGCTTTAGTTTTAGGATCCAGAAAGGGGTGAAGTTGTCTCTACAATTTTCATCTGTGAATTGAATGCTGTATTTTGGGTTATGGGAAAACATTCTTTAGATTGTCCTTTTTTTTGGAAAGTCAGCAAATAATGTGCTTTTTCAGTTTGTTGCTTTAAAAGGTACAAGTTAATGTTCCAGTAACAATCCCTGTGAGGCTGATACAGTCCATTAAAATTGGGGGCACTTGGTCACTTTGCAGAATTACTTCAGAAGTAAGCTGTAATTTTTGAAGCCTCTCTGAGGAATTAAGTACAAAGTAAGTGTAGGTCTTTTTTAAATGGTCTCAAGTAGTGTGTGACTGAAGGGCAGAAAATGCCATCTTTTTTTTTCTTTTTTTTTACCTGAAAGATACTAGAATTATTGACTTTTCTTAGTGTTTGAGCTGATCAGTTCAAAGTTTAATATGTTTGAAATGTGTTTTCTAAATAAAAGAAGTATCTTCCTTTCCTCTTGTGATTCTCTGCTTGTGATTTTTTGCTCTTTTGTAACTGATCAAGCTGCAGTGGTACAACATGCCACTGATGTTTCAAAGTCTTTAGTACTTTGAACAGGAGCGAAAAGAAATAATAATAATAAAAGATAAATTTATTCACTTATATTAGAATTCCAAGTCCTATTTTAATTTCTTGAACTTCTTATACATGGCTTAAAACATAAAAAAGATTAAAATCATTCACGTTTTCTCCCTATGTTGATGACATGTTGGCCATGAGCCAGCACTGTGGCCTGGTGGCTAAGAGAGCCAACGGGATCCTGGGTTGCATCCGGAGGAGTATAGCCAGCAGGTCAAAGGAGGTGATCCTCCCCCTCTACTCTGCCCTGGTCAGGCCCCACCTGGAGTATTGTGTCCAGTTCTGGGCTCCTTGGTTTAAAAAGGACAGGGATGTCCTGGAGAGAGTCCAAAGAAGGGCCACAAAGATGATTAGGGGCCTGGAACATCTCCCCTATGAGGAAAGGCTGAGTAAGTTGGGACTGTTCAGCCTTGAGAAGAGAAGACTAAGGGGGGACCTAATTAAAGTTTATAATTAACTGAAGCAGGGGATGCAGGGGGAATCAGCCAGCCCCTTTTCAGTGGTCTGTGGAGACAGGACAAGGGGCAATGGCTGCAAGTTGGAGCACAGGAAGTTCCGCACCAACACGCAGAAGAACTTTTTCCCAGTGAGGGTGACAGAGCACTGGCATAGGCTGCCCAGGGAGGTGGTGGAGTCTCCATCTCTGGAGGTATTCAAGACCCGTCTGGACGCCTATCTGAGTGATATGTCCTAGGGAGCTGCTTTGGCAGAGGGGTTAGACACGATGATCTCTGAAGGTCCCTTCCAACCCCTACAATTCCATGATTCTATGATTCTATGGCCAGAAGACAGCTTTATTATTTTGAAGATGGTAACCTAGTTTTTAATACGCTATAATGTCTGTAATAATGTATTTATTTTTTTTCTATAGCATTTATATAGGGTTTTATTGTGATTTCTTTTTCTTCTTTGAGAAAATCTGAGACAGTCAGCATGGCTTCAATAAGTACAAGTCATGACTGAACAACCTAGTGGCTTTCTATAATGGAGCAACTATATCATTGGACAATGGAAAAGCAACGGATTTCTGGACTTCTGTAAGGCCTTTGACATGGTCCCCCATAACCTCCTTCTCTCTAAGTTGAAGAAATATGGATTTGATTGGTGGATAAGTATTTGGCTGGATGGTCACATCCAGAGGGTAGCAATCAATGGCTCGATGTCCAGGTGAAAGATGGTGAAAAGCCATTTTCTTCAAGGGTCCGTACTGGGACTAGTGCTGTTTAAAATCTTCATAAAGTGATATAGACTATGGGAATGAGTGCACCCTCAGCAAGTTTGCTGGCAACACCAAGCTGAGGGGTGCAACTGACTTGCCAGAGAGACAGGATATCATCCAGAGGGACCCAGACAAGCTGGAGAGGTTGGCCTGTGCAAATCTCTCAAGTTTCAATAAGGAAAAGTCCTGCACTTGAGTCAAGACAATCCTTGTTATTAATACGGGCTGAGGGATGATGTGATAGAGAGCAGCTTTTCAGAAAAGGTCTTAGGGTTAATGGACAATAAGCTGAATATGAGCCTACAAAGTGCATTCATAACCCAGAAGACCAATCTCATCCTGGATTGCATCAAAAGTGTGGCCAGAAGATCAAGAGTTTATTTTCTCTCTGTTCTCTGCTCTGGTAAGACCACATCTGGAGTACTGCGTCCAACTCTGGAGTCCTCAGCAAAAGAAGGACATGGTCAACTTGGAGAGGGTCCAGAGAAGGCCGTGAGGATGCTTAGAGAGCTGGAGCACCTCTCCTGCGAAGACAGACTGAGGGAGTTGGGCTTGTTCAGCCTGGAGAAGAGAAGGCTCTGGGGAGGTGTTACAGTGACCTCCCAGTACCTGAGAAGGACATACAGGAAGGCTGGGGTGAGACTGTTTGTAAGGGCATGCAGACGCAAGACGGGTTTTAAACTAGACCAGGGCAGGTTTAGATTGGATATTAGGAAGAAGTTCTTTGCTAGGAGAGACACTGGTACAGGTTGCCCAGAGAGGTGGGGAAGGCCCTGGACTCATTCAAGGTCAGGCCTGAAAAAGCTCTGTGCAACCTGATATAGTTAAAGGTGCCCCTGCTCACTGCAAGGGGGTTGTACTAGATGGCCTTTACAGGTCCCTTACAACCTAGTGCGTTCTATGATTCTATGAAAGTTTAAAAAGATAACCATCTATCATACTACAGTTATTGGAAAAATGAGTGGAACAAACCTAAACCCCTAGGGAACATAAAAATATTGATATAGTCCAAAAGACTATAATATTAAAAAATAATAAAACACACATTATATAAAATATTTTCTGATACTCACAATACATATAATAAACACATCAAACATCTTATGTATTTCTCTTTTATTTCCTGCAGTTATTTATTTAAATACATATATGTGTATCAGACATGCAATTGATAAATAGCTGCAAAGTGCCGGAATAATGGCTGCAGATGAGAAATCAGAAAATCGTGTGTTATTTGGCATCCCAAGCACATCAGGACTGCAATATTCATACATCTTCTTAATTACTTGCCATAATTGGGTACCAGGTTTTATTTTTTTGATGTTGATATTCATCCAATGGGAATATTCAGAAGTCGCAAAATTAATTAAACTTTTAAAAACTGCTTTGAACTACTGGAAATGAATTGTTGAAGACTATATAAAAAAGATTGATGATTGTGTTTGTTTCAAACCTCAGATATTTAAAGAAGCCTGCAGTCCCTTGGAAACTTATTTTCCTCTAAATGTGAGACATACAGCATACCTGGGTGTTCTGTTAGCTTTGGTCAAAATTTTTAGCTACTCTGTGTGTTTCCCAGACTTGATGGTAGCAGTAAATCTGTCCACTGTTATTACTGAACATAATGCAGGATCACTTGTATAACAATATGGTTTCCAAAATGTTTAACCTTTTGATTACAGAAAATCTGAAGATTTTTGTGTTATTTTTCATACATGAGAGAATAGACCGTTGCTGAGACAAGGACAAAAGACATCCTTCTGGGTGAAGTCACCAGGAATAGTGGGGGACTCCCTGAGTTTGTTCTTGGTTGTGAGGCAAAAAAAGGGAAGGACATGCCTAACTACAGACATTAGATCTCGGCCATGTCATACTTACAGCTGATAATGTAGATTTTTTAGAAATAATTTTAGAATGCTATGGGAACCACTTGTTTAAGACTTGATTGAGAAAAACAAAGTGGCAGTGTGCATGGGAAAATGGAATCCAGTTTGAACTACACAAAAAAGAACAATATATTAAAAGGGGCTTTTGAGTGGCAGATTTAAAATGATAATTCATATCTAATAGATACAAGGGAATCATGTTTGCTATTCAAAATTTTGGTAGTGCATACAAAGAAATACCTCCTGCCTGCAAAAGTGCTTGCTAATAGATTCGGCTGAACCAACACAATCTTGTTACCTGACACCTTATAGCAGTCAGAGGGAACGTCTGAGTAGATGTTGAGCTTTATTTAACACATTTACAGGCTTATTGCTTTGCTCCAAAGTTCAAGGCTTAATTCCGTGCAGAGCAGGCAGATGGATTTGCCTGAGGAAGAAGCATATCTCCTTCTTAAATAACACGGAGTTTTTGGCAAACAGGCAAACATCAAAGTATTCCCTGTTTTCAAAAAGTAATGTCTGAAAGTTTATGTGACCTTCTGTGTGTTACTACAGACTTTCGTTTTGGACTGTTTATAAGCTGTAAGTGAAGAAAACTGATAATAACATTTTCTGAATGTAATTGCTTTTTGGAGGATTCTGGTAATTTACTGAGACATGCAAGATAAAGCAAGTACCTGAAGTGTCTGACCAGGGAGCTTGAGGTGCAAAGTCAGCACCCAGAGGATGGTTACTGAGGTGAATCACTCAGGAGTTTTACTTCCTGTCTGAGAGAAAGCTGTAGCTTCTGGTAATCATGAGCTTTTTCAGCACTTTTTGTTGTTGTTGTTGGAGCAAAACAGCACTTCATGACCATTATGTTTGAAGCAGGGGTTACTGGACTTGGATCCAACTGCTAGCCACGTGTTACCTTACTTCCCTTTTCAGTACTGAGAATTTACAACTCTTGCCCTCTGATTCAGAGTCATCTCAGAGAATTTATATCTTTATAATGAAGAAATCCTTATCATGCCCAAAATATACCACTTGATGAAAATAATTCAGGGGGATGGAAAGCCTACCTAGTGTCTGTGTTTCAGGGGATGTATGCCATGGTTGGAATTTCCAAATTTGAATTATGTAAAACTGGAATGTGACTCATTGAAAAAGATACATTTGTTTGTTGATACAACCATCTCAGCTGAGTAAAAATAAAGGAAAATATTCCCTTTATAACTATTACATCTTCAAAAGGTACATATTTTCCTTGGAAAAAATCTAAAATCAGAAGGGTTGATTAATTTTAAAATAATTCATTCAGAATTATTTCTTAGCATGCTTGTAAATGACTACAAGATCAAGTTTTCTTCCTGCACAACTTGACACCCAAGGATCTGAAGTGGCTTACTAGAACATGGAAATCAATTTTCTACTTTCTATGGAAGAATGTTCTCATGATGTCTTTTCTTCTGATTACTTGCTAGATATAAGAAAGGCTTAAGTCCCTGTGATTTCCAGGATGCACTTTAACAGATACTATACTGGTATTCTCCAGTATCCTGAATGTTGATCTTTGTCCACCTGGCTGAACAAAACCCAGAATTAGTATAACAAATTGGAAATAAACAATCCCCTTTTCAGTTCCCTCTCTCATTCCTCTGAAATTCCTCTCATCACAACATTAGACCATATGTTTGAAGAAGTACTGGTATAAACAGAGATTCTTCATATGTAAAATTCTAGATGCTATTTAATATACAATTTTAATCTTTGAAAGTAGCCCCCAGTTTATGGGAAGTCAAAACACTTCCTAAGGAATCAACAGATAAGTTGTAAAAGAGATTGCACCCATGTGACAAGAGTTTGACACTTAACGAACACATCAAGACAATTGACAATAAACATGTCAAAGCAAATTTATGTTTCAAAATTTACTGGAAAATGTATATAAAGAATCCATTAGGGTTTTACAAATTCGGAGGCGTTGAGTAATTTTTCCAAACTTGAAGTGTTAACTTTAATGGTAAAGTGCACTTCCAGATATTTATATGATGGGTGCCTTATTGTAGATGATCATAAATAAGTACAGGATAACAGCAACAGAATCTAGAAAGCTTTCAGTTTTAATTCTAGTTATGATTTTTACTTCATTCTTTACAGGATCTTAGATAATTCTCTTAAAGCAGCTTTGCCACACAGAAAAGAAGACGGTAGCTGCCAATTTATATTTTGGCATGATGACTAAATGATGAAAAGAAAGAAAGAAAAAAGAAAAGTAGCAATGTGTCAGAGATTTAGGATCCAAAGAGTTTAGTGAAAGGCAACAGATTAAAGACCATAAAGGCTAAAGCAAGTAAAAATTTACCCTTTCAGCGACATTTGAAATATTCCTAGCATTAGTCTCCTTGTACTCTCCATGTAGTCTCTTTCCTAGGTTAGGAGAAATGGTTTTGATTTCTTTCCTCCTACCTGTTTTTTCTGTGTTTCAGCTGACATAAAGCCGCAGGCTAGTTGTTTGTTTATTCCCCTTTATTTCACAGACAGGAGTGCTAAAACTATAGTAGGGTACATTGCTGCCTTGCAATCTTACTGCCAATAATGGGAGCCTTACACTCAATTACCACAGTCTTCACAGAAAGTTTAATTAGCCAACATAATGTGAAAAAAAATGTATTTAGTAGCTAGATTGAGTGGAATCATAATATTACACACAGTGAGATATCTCTATTTTGCACTAGAATGAGGTACATCCCAAATCATGAGAGGAGAAAAAATGATGCTTGAAACAACCTTGTGCCAGAAATAAATACTGCATTATTATTTCTGTCATTGGAAATAACTATGATAATGCATTCACTATTGATCTTTCTCAATAGGACTCCAACTCTGACTCCTTGCTCATCTTAAATGGCTCAGTGAGTTGCAAGAGCTGTCAGTGCTTGTCCATTTAGTCTTACAATCTTTTGCATACTCCATTTGCTTAACAGTCCTAGCTGCTTGTGGACTACCATTCACATGGACCAATGGCAAAGCAAACCTGAAAACCAATATTGGCAGAATTTTCTGGTTTATTTGTTTTAAGTATGCACCGGTAAATTTAGATTCCAAGATAGGAACGAATTGTTTTCATGTGAAATGAATTTGGAAAATTAAACAAAAACAGTAGTTATCATTCCTAGGAGTCAAAATAAATAAATAATACGGCATCTTTTTTCCAATCACTTTTAACTTACATTAATATCTTAATTAAAATACTAATTATTTTTATGAAAAATATTAATTAAGATTATTATTTCAATAAGGCTTTTGATACTGTCCCTTAACAGTATTCTTCTGGAAAAAATGTCCAATTGTTGTATGAGCAGGTACACAGTGCACTGGGTGAAGAACTGGATGAAGGGCAGAGCTCAAAGAGTTGTGATGAAAGGGGCTGCATCTGGTTGAGGAGTGGTCCCCATTAGTGTTCCTTAGGGCTCAATCCCAGGGCCAGTTCTGGTCAGTATTTTTATCAGTGACCTAGATGCAAGGGTTGAAAGTACCATTAGCAAGTTTGCTGATGATCCCAAACTGGGAGGTGCTGTTGAATTTCATGAAGGACAAGATGCCTTGCAGACATATCTAAATTGGAATGTTGGACCATGATTAATGAGATGAAATTTACTAAGTCCAAATACCAGTTTCTGCAACTAAGATGAAGTAACACAGAACACAAGAGGGAGAGGAGTGTTTGGAAGGCAGCCCTGAAGAAAGGATTTAGGGGTGCTGGTCAACAGAGGCTCAGTGTGACTCAGCACTGTGCCCTGCTAGCCAAGAGGGCAAACAGCATCCTTGGGGTACATCAAACACAGAGTAACCAGACAGTCAAATGAGGTGATTATCCTGCTGTGTTCAGTCTTGGTGGGGGTCTCACCTTTAGTACTGTGTGCAGTTCTGGGCTCCACAGTTTAAGAAACATATGAAAGTCTTTCAATATGTACAGAGAAGTGCAGCAAAGCTGGTGAAAGGTCTGGAAGGTGTGTCCTATGAGTAGTGTCTAAGGACTTTGGGATTGTCTGGTTTGGAGGAAAGGAAGCTAAGGGGTGAGCTCATGGTGCTCTACATCTTCCTGAGGAAGGAATGTGGAGATGGAGGTGCTGAGCTCTTCTCCCTGGCGTCCAGTGACAGAATGTGTGGCAATGGTTCAAAGTCACATTATGGGATATTCAGACCAGACATTAGGAAATCTTCTTTAATGAGAGGGTGGTCAAAAACAGTCTTTCTGGACAGTGGTTGGTGTCACAGGCCAGTCAGTGTTTAAGAGGCATTTGGATGGTGCCCTTAAAAACATGCTTTAACTAGGTCAGCCCTGAACTAATCAGGTGGTTGCATCATTGTAGGTCTCTTCTAACTGTAATACTCTATTCCTGTTCTCTTATGTTCTGTTCTACTTTATTAAATAGAATTTTTTTATTCATTCTTGTGTAAAAATTTTAAAATAAATAGCTGATTTTTTAAGGAATATATACATGTTGCTAGATTAAATGGTTTCAATTAGTAAAGTAGATGTACAGTAAATTATATTTATAGACTGGCTAAAGCCATGCAAACCTGATGGACTTCCAGCTTCTTGGTTGTTCACATACCAGTTTCTCTGGAAATGTAATAGCTGGATTTAAGAAAAAAACCCACAACCAACCAAAAAACCCCCATCCTAGTACTTTTCACAATGTAGTGGTCTGATTTCTATTTGTTTTCCTCATTCATTTTATAGATAATTCCCAGGTTGTCTTGTCATTCCTAATAGACATATCTTTTAGTGTTGGGAGTTTACATAGTCATTTCCAAACTTGAACTTAGACCTAGTAACCACACAGCCAGTTCTTGCAAACGTGTACTATGTAGAAGCAGATTCAGAGTGGAGAAAAAAAAGTCTGAATATGACCAAACAAAAACTTAAACTTATTTTTACTTTAAAAAGGTCATATAGAGTGAAAATATATGACCTTGTGGATATTTGCTTTAAAAACAGTGTATTTTGAGGGTATGTAAACTGTTTTCACTGAGAGCTGGAGTGATTGAATGATTGACTAAAATTTATTTTATGAGAATGAGACTACATTGCAGTGTTTCACATGCTACAACTACTAATTGGTAGATGAACAAAGAAAATTAACCACAGCTCTCTGACTTCTTTCCTTCAACCAGTTCACAAGCCATCTTGCTACCTCATCCTCCACACCACGTTTCCTCAGTTTAGCCATGAGGATGCTGTGGGAAACAGTATCAAATGCTTACTGAAACCAAGATAAACCACATCCACTGCCCACATCTATTCACCGGGTATGTCTTCACAGAAGGCTATCAGGTTGATAATTAATTAATTAATTTATTTATTGATGTGATTATTAACTTAGTAATATATTTTTGTTATGTCTGAGACGGGTGTATTATGTGGGTAGGCTTCATTTAACTTAACAATAAATGATAAGCATCCACAGCATCACCAAGATTATTAATGTATCTACAAGCTTTAATGTTACTGTTATCAATGTAGTATTTTGGTTTTTACTTTGTTAACTCTCTATAGGAAGCTTTAGAGAGGAAATTTAATGCTATCTCAATCACAATTTTACTTAGAAACAAGATAGATTCAAATTTACAATAGCAGGAGTTCAATTTTCAATTAGTACCTTACACTAATTAGATATGTTACTTAATTTATTTCTGTAGTTGTGTGCTTTCACCTGTGCTGCTCTTTCTTCATTTTTTAACCTTATCTGCAGCACAGCAGAGAAATCATCCCACTTTAAGGCTTCTATTTAACTTTTCATTGTTAGAAGATAGAATGTAAATTAACTGTAACTAATGTCTCTACATTTATATTATGTCAAATTGAAATTCATCGTAAAAAGATAAGAATAAATTTCCTATTCAGAGAAATTTCTTATCAGTTCCTAGCACTTTTTTATGATTAACCAGATCCTGTCTGCTTTTTGAATTTCATTCCTATTTTTAACAACTCTGATATTTATGTACCTAATATGTAAAAGTGACTTTTTGGAGAATTATGTCTTGAGTTATATATAAAGGAAAAAAACACAAATTCCCTAAGCCATCTGAGTGCCTAGGAAGATTTTTAACCACAGAATCATTTCACATAGTTACAGAACTGACATGTATTATTTTTCCTGTAGGATATTAGATCTGAACTGTACTATTTCCTATCATTTATTTAAATATCTGTTTGTTTAATGCTGCTGGTCAGTTACCATCCAAATCTTTCTGGTTATTGAAAATGTAGTGATCTACAGGACCTGGAAACCATTGAAAGGTTAAGTACTAGCCTGATAATATAAATATATATGTATGCAGTATAAACCAGCTTTTTTTGTTCAGTGTTTATTTCTGAAGTACGTCAGTTTTGGTTTATGATTTCTAATGATGGTTACTGCTGTCTGGCATCCATTCCTGTGATCTCCCAGTTATTCCCACCCCTGCTGCTGCCCTAGATCCTTAACTAACTCTTGGCCTTGTCAAATGGCACTTCTCTTGGATTATGATCAGGATCTCATTCTGCTGTCCGTCAGTGTCTCCAGTTATCATGGTTCTTGGCTATGGTGTGTGCCCAGCACATTAACCTCTCCAACTGCATGTGTGCTAACAACTTAGGCTCCTGTCATGGTTCAACCCCAGCCAATAGCCAAGGACCACACAGCTGCTCATTCACTTCCCCCTGCCAACAGTGGGATAGGGGAGAGAATCAGAACAGTGAAAGCAAAGGAACTTGTAGGTTGAGAAAAAGACAGTTTATTAGGTAAAACAAACGCCAAGCAAAGCAAGACAAGGAATTATTTCTCTATTATATTTCTTCAGCCATCACTAGGTCAGCCCCTCTTCATCATGTCTAACTTGGGAAGAAAACATCACTCTGAATCTCCTTCTCTCTTTTCTCCCCAGTATCTTCTATATCCAGCATGATATGATACAGTATGGGATAACCCTTTGGTCAGTTGGGGTCAGCAGTCCTGGCCATATCCCCTCCCAACTTCTTGTGCACCCCCAGTCCCCTTGCTGGTAGGGTGAGGTAAGGAGCAGAAAAGCCCCCGCTGCGTGAGCACACAGGAATGAAAACATCTGTCTGTTACCAGCACTGTTCCCAGGACAAACCCAAACCAGAGCAACATGCCAACTACTATGAAGAAAATTAACTCTATCTCAGCTGAAAACAGGACAACTCCACAACTATGGACCTCAGTGTCAACCGACCCACAGCAACACACTTGCTAAAGGAGCTGGCAGAAGTCATTGCTAGGCCATTCTCTGTCATCTCTGGTAAGTCATGGGAAACAGGAGAGGTGCCTGAGGACTGGGGCAAAGCAAATGTCACTCCAGTCTTCAAAAAGGGCAAGAAGGAGGACCTGGGTAACTACAAACTGGTCGGCCTCACTTCTATCCCTGAAAAGGTGATGAAATGACTTGTCCTTGGTGCAGTCCCTAGGCGTATCAAGGATAAGAGGGTCATTAGAGCTGTCAGCAGAGTTTTACCAAGGGTAAGTTATCTTTAAACAATCTGATAGCCTTCTACGATGGTAGGGCAGTGGATGTGGTTTACTTTGTTTTCAGTAAGCATTTTACCCCATCTACCCCGGCATCTTCACAGCTAAACTGAGGAAGTGTGGTGTGGAGGATCGGGTAGTGAGGTGGATTGTGAACTGGTTGAAAAAAAGAAGTCAAAAAGTTGCTGCCATACAGCAAGACCTGGACAGGCTAGAGATCTGGGTGGAAGAAATTTAATGAAATACAACAAGGACAAGTCTTGCATCTGGGGAAGAACAACACCAGGTACCAGTATAGGTTTGGGACTGGCCTATTGGAGGGCAGCATAAGTGAGAGGGACCAGGGGGTCCTGGGGGACACCGGGATGACCATGAGCCAGCAATGTACCCTCATGGCTAAGAAGGCCAATGGCATCCTGGGGTGTACTAAAAGGGGTGTGGTTAGTAGGTTGAGAGAGGTTCTTCACCCCCTCTACTCTGCTCGGGTGAGGCTTCATCTGGAATATTGTGTCCAGTTCTGGGCCTCTCAGTTCAAGAACACAGAACCCCTTAAAAGAGTCCAGTGCAGGGACACTAAGATGATTAAGCGATCATCTTCCGTATGAGAAAAGGCTGAGGGAGCTGGGCCTCTTTAGCCTGAAGGAGACTGGGGAGTGACCTTATTTATGTGCATATATGTGGGAAGGGTGAGAGTAAGGAGGACGGAGCCAGGCTCTTCTCAGAGATGTCTAATGAGAGGACAAGGGGCAATGGGTGCAAGCTACAGCAGAGGAGGTTTCATAAGGGATTTTTTTTTCTCTGTGAGGATGACAGACCACTGGAACAGACTCTGGAGTCTCCTTCTCTGAAGACATTCAAAACCTGCCTGGATCTGTTCCTGTGTAACTTACTGTGATCCTACTCTAGCAGGGGGGTTGGACGAGATGATCTTTCGAGGTCCCTTCTGACCCCTGGCACTCTGTGATTCTGCAATTGGTGTCTGCACCTTTCAGAGCACTGATACGGGATTTATTTATCAGATTAAGATACATGTGACAATCTGATGCTTAGAGCCATTAGAATTTGGGGCTAAGGACTCAGGGGCTTTTTATCCCCCAAAAGGACTTGGTTTACTGCTTTCAGTAGCATTTGTCAACAAAGGTGGAGTAATGCTGATGTTTTGTCAGCATTTTTAGGTGTTCAAACCTTGAGAAAAAAAAAACCTCACAGAGTAAATCACAAACCTTTCAGTGGTACATTTTACATGTGTGTCTTCATGGTAAATTTTTAAATATAGAAATAGAATTCTTTTTCATTTTGACATCATTGTAGCTATATTGAGAAAGGAATGTCTAATACAAACAGAAATTTAATATAACTTCTTTCTGTGTTTTTTTGCTTTTTTAAAAGGACAGTGCATTAGTATCATTGTGTATAAAAGCTGTGGTGCTTTTATATAAACAGTTTTCATTGTCTTACTACAATGGGGAAGCTTTTTTCTGTACTATACTGATTTAAGCATCGAGGGAATTTCTTTTATACATGAAGTTTTCCAGAAAACCTTATTCATTTAAAAAAAACCCAACCCCCATTTTGCTAATGTAACAAATCTAATTTGAAAACACTGCAATAAATGAATAAATGCTTTTGTCTGATACAATCCTCTCATCAATTAACATTCGAATTGCACCTGTTTGTTATTTATACTATATAAGACTTTTATGTTTAGTTACTATCACACAGTTATCACGTATAGCTATAAACTTAATCCTGTTGATTTCAGTAGAACTGTGGTGGTTTATAAGAGTGATTTATGACTGGAGACTATGTAATTTCTTTTCAAAATCAAGGGTTTTTTTGCAGCAATTTGCCCTAGGAATAACATACTTTTAACCACTTAATTGAAGTCAGTCTTACCTTGTACAGATCTTTCTATGCCAATAGAGGGTGAAAAGGCTGTTGACAAGGACAATGCCTGAATCCCTATGTAGGATAACAATTTGTATACAAATGACATCGTTTTTTGAAGACAGCTAAAGCAGGGTGGAATTAATCCTTACCTTTGGTATGCCCAGTCACTCACCTGTTTCTAAGAAGTTCTTTACAAAGTGTAAACTGACAATGATTTAAAAGAATTTATCTTTAGTATAAATATCAGAAACTATCATATAGGATTTTCACCTATGTTTTGACAATGTATCAATTTACTAAGCTTAAAGCAGTAACTAGCTCTTTTAGATTCTTCATCCTTGTCTGAATAAATAACTTACTGGGTCTCTATTAAAATATCCCAGCTGTTTCACTTTAAATCTGAGCCATCTTCAGGCTGTTTTTTATACTTTTGGTCTAGCTTCTACAAACAGCTCATCAATGCTGAGTATCAGTTTCTAAGAAAGTATGAATAAGAATAGACCAGCAAAGTGTTAGAGAACTGGAGAATTTAGACAATTGTAGAATTTAACTTTTCCAGGGTTTTAGGTGCTTTATATAAGCACAGATTCAAATGACTTTTGAATCCATAGCTCATATCTGACCTAGTAGTATTAATCTCCTTGTATTAATAACTGTCAACACAGTTCTGAAAATTTTTTCTTGAATAAAAGATTTCCTCTACCCACCCCCTCCCTGCCCAAGGGAAAGAGAACGATAAAATAAAAATCCGGTATTCAATATCATAAAATCAGAAATCACCACTCCACATCAGAGCAGAAAAGTTTTGCTTTTATATTGCTATCTGGTAAGGGTTTTCTGCTTTCTGATGTTGGGATGTATGGACCTAGAAAAATTCTTGAAACATTTAAACTATATAAATAATATAGATATTACAATTTCTTCCTCCCTCTCTTCCTCCCTCCCTCCCTCTCTTCTTCCTTCTCTTCCTTCCTTTCTCCCTTTATCTTTCTTCTTTTCTCTTTCTCCCTTTCTTTCCCCCTTCCCTATCCCCTTCCCTTCCCTTCCCTTCCCTTCCTTTCCCTTCCCTTCCCTTCCCATTTGCCCTTTTCATACTTCTAATGAAAACAGATCATGTGGGGTAGCTAACATAACCCCAGTGTAGCCACTTGTCATTATATACCTGCCTCTGCAGAAATTCCCTCCATCAAAGGGTAACTTCTTCCAGCCATCTAGCCAGGCCAGAATACTAATGGAAAGGGTTGAAATTTTTCTCTTTAAATCAATGTTGTGTCATTTGTCAAAGACCTTATGGCAGATTCTAACTCATTTACTACACCAATTTAGGTCACAATGGCACTAAAAATTCAGACTAAACCTGCTGTATATCCTTTATGACATACCTGACACCTGGGAATATGTTTAAAAAAAGAGTGACCAGATATAAAGGAACATGGTTTACTTTTTGACTTTAAGGAAGTGATTGTGCAGAATGTTATGCTTATATGTTAACATGTATTTAGATTTTAATATTAAGTATGTTAATTTTTCATCCAATTATTTAATGACTATTTGCAACATATATTCACAATATTCTAGAAAAGATTGCCAGGACAGACACTGCAAAAAATGGACATAATCTAAATTAATGATTTCTTATTTCAGAAGCAGTGTGTGCTGCATATGCATATAGACAGTCAAGCAGACTTTTACTTGGGACAATATAATATGAGGGGAAAACAATCTCTAATAGAATGTAATAAAAGATTTTTTTTTTTCAAGGACAGGATAGTCCAGTTTTACTCTTGATAACATGGTAGCACCTTTCTCAACTTGCTTGCTGCTGGCAAATCTTAATCCACAAATAAAGAATAAAAGTCCATGTTACTTCTTAAATTCAGTTTAATTATTTGGTTTACCAATCCTTCTAACTTTCCTTTGCTACTTGAAATAAGACATTATTGACATACAAATGTAATTTTACATAGTAAAAGTAGATTTATCAAGCTATAATACAATATCTGAAATGTCACATATTTAACAGCAATTATGCAGGTGTCCTAAAGAAGCTATAAATTAATCTGGTAACTGCTAGCAGTAATATTCGGCTGAATTATACTTTTCTTATACATAAATAACTATTTTATGGCATCACCAAATATATAGAAGATCTGAAAACTACTGAAAATGAGTCAGGTAAAAAAAAATCTATTGAGGAGAAATTTCTCCATTGGGGAGAAAAAAACCCTCACTATTGAAGAAAAAATTGTCTATTTACCTTTCTATCCTTTCAAAAATTCCTTTTAAACATTTTGGATCTTGTCATACCACTTACTGTCTCACAGTGAAATTGATTCTCCACCAAGCCACCAAGTAGAATAAGATAAATAAAAAATGTAATTTCTCTTGCATTAAGTATGGATTAGTCTTACCAATTTAGCACTCTGAAAGCTAATAAAATAATAAACTGCACTCTCTCATATCACCTTACAGTTGGCATAGTGACAAATATCAAAGGAAGACTGGATTTGTGCAAATATTTCAACACAAAGACTTTATTTGTGTTACTGTGCCTTATTTTTCTTCTCTTAATTCTGCAGAGAAGCTGTGGTTATTACCTTGATGCATTTTTATTGATCTGCAGTAGTTTCTTTCCTAGTCAGTTATGAGACATTACCTTTTTTTTCAAGAGGTATTAGTTGAACGTGATTGCTGGATTACTGAAAGTCATTTCAGTTTGTTTGTATCCTCATGGCAAAAGAAGCAGTTTGTTGTTCAGCTCAGTCAAACTCATTTCATGCAGAATATGGTATTTCAATCCATAGAGTTTCCAACTCAAAACCTTAGAGATTTTATTTTTAGTCAATTTGGATTAAACCTGGAACTAGTCTGTATTCATCATCCTTTTAAAAAGACTCTTCTTATTTTTTCCTTTATTTTTAATTAAAAGAAAAAACAGAAAGACATAATTATTTTTTTTTTTAAACAAGCATACTTACTTGATACTACATCAAAATATCTTCTATTTGTTTCAAAGGTAGAAGGCTACTGTGGAGGGTTATTTGATAGATGTTTCAATGAAAGTCTCTGGTATTAAGCAGAAAGTAACAAGACTGCCTCTCTACTATGTTCTGCTACATCATAGAGGAATATAATACCAGTTTTATGTTTTCTGAGCAAAAGTCAAAATGTAAAGAAAAGGCCAGAAGTCTTTAAAGGTTGTTTGTAAGTTTTACTATCAGCACTTGCTTCCCTGTCTACAAGGTTAATATATTTTGGGGATTTTAGTTTTTCTTTCTATTAAAAAAATAAGAATGACCGGCAAGTTGTCAGTTGGTCAGCAAATTAAATACTTCTTTAGTTGGCTAGCATGGTGAGAGGCAGTTATAATACGTTTTTAATTTTTTTTCCTTAAATGTCATGGTTGAGCTTGTAGCTGTCATGTTCCACAAGCAGAATGGATAAATGTGTAAATATCAATGGTTTCCAGTTTGACTTTCAGACTTAAAATTATAAGCTGAACAAACACATTTTCTTCAGGGAAAAGAAAAATGTTGAAAAAATTAGCCTAAGTGATAACATCTTTTCACAATTAAAAAAACCCAAAAAAACCCACAAAACCCCCACAAATCCAAAGCAGTATGATGACAGAATCACAGAATCAGTAGGTTGGAAAAGACCTTTCAAATCATCGACTCCAACCATACCTGTCCTCTACTAAACCATATTCCTGAGCACCTCATCCACCTGTCTTTTAAACACATCAAGTGCTGGTGACACAACCAACCACTTCCCTGCGTAGCCTGTTTCAGTGCCTGATAACCCTCTTGGTGAAGAACTTTTTCCTAATGTTATCTGAACTATCCCTGGTGCAGCTAAAGGCCATTCGTCCTCATCCTATCACCTGTCACTTGGACAAAGAGGCTAACGTCCATCTCTCTACAACCTCCTTTCAGGCAGTTGTAGGTGGTGATAAGGTCTCCCCTCAGTCTCCTCTTCTCAAGGCTAAACACACCCAGTTCCCTCAGCCACTCCTCGGTAAGTTTGCCCTCCAGCCCCTTCCCCAGCCTAGTTGCCCTTCTCTGGACATGCTTCAGGGCCTCAATACCCTTCTTGTAGTGAGGGACCCAAAACTGAACGCAGTACTTGAGGTGCGGCCTCACCGGTACTGAGTACTGGGGCACAATCACTTCCCTAGACCTGCTGGCCATGCTGTTTCTGTTGCAAGCCAAGATGCCATTGGCCTTCTTGGCCACCTGGGCACTCTGCTGGCTCATATTTAGTCTGCTGTCAGCCAACACCCCCAGGCCCTTTTCCTCCAGGCAGCTCTCTTGCCACTCTTACTATCATATTATTAGAGACTATTATTATATATTTTTTCCTAAATTTAAATATCCATTTAACTCCTATTCCTTGTTTTGATACCAAAAATAACTAGCTTTAGCTGTAAGTGAAGTTTATTTTGGAAATAAAGATAAAACATATGAATGTACATTTAACCTTCTAAATCCATTTTCTGCTTAGGTTAAGTAATTCTATTCCGGCCTTTTCATCTAATAAAAACAATAATTGTGAACAATTCTTCATGGCACATTTATCTGGCATTCCCATCACAGAAGCTCAGAATAATCATAACTATCCTCGTGAATTTTTTTTTTAAATGAAGAATGAAGTCATTTTATTTCCTTAAATGTAAATGTGAAGGATATTTGTACAAAATTTAAAAAAAAAAAAAAAGAAAAAAGAATATGTGATACGCTTTGGTTCCACTTCTTTTCCAAGTACTCAGAAGTAGAAAGAAAAAAAAGTAATGGTTTTCACAGATTATCTTGTTTGCTTGTCCATTTTACCAACCAAAAAGTAAATACAAAATAAAAAAGTATTACGGTGGGTATTTATGAACCTCACTCATCTTTTTCAAAGTGTAATCTAAAGTAAAAATAATAAATAAATAGAAGTCTTATTTTACATGCAATATTTCAAACAAAAATAAAGCTGAGATACTGCTTTGCAGGGGTTTTTTTGTTACTTTGTTTTCAATTTTGGTTAAATCATATTAAAAAAAAAAGACTCTAAGGAAAAATTCCTTTGAAGTGTCCAGTTGACTGAATAAGTACTTTAACTACAAATCATAAATTGTATACATTATCAACTTCCAGTGATTTGCAATACTAATTCCCCAGATGTTCTCTCTCTCACTTATTCTGTCATTTAGTCTATCATTTAAAAAAAAAAAAAAAAAAGAATAAAGGATTTTTGTCTGTATTTGCAAATTTTCTTCATTAATTTCTGTTACGAATTAATCTCAAACCTGTTTTACCAGAAAAAAAAAAGGCTTAGATGAATGCAAGATTAAGTGTATGCAAATGTTTTATGCTACCAAGAACTGGCATGAAAGAAGTAGTACATGAAATGTTTCCAATTAAAGCTTTGCTTTCCTACATCATAGTGAAAATAATCCCTTTGTCTTTGAAACATACCTTTCATTATGTGTTTATAAAATAATGTTATCATTTACTGCTATTGCAGAACATTTACTTTGAAAGCCGGTTACACTACAGAAATAGGTATCCAGAGAAGACTGAGGAAGGGGAGAAAAAATTCAATTCACATCTTTTTCTGGTATTAGTGTGCTCAGTGAGTTAATGGAAAAGCTTATACTAATGGTACACTATAAATTAGTACATCTGCAATAAAAGAACTGATTTTCCATTTTAATCTCTTGGGAGCTGTTCTGTAAATGTATTTCTATCTTAGGTACTAGTAAGTTCAATGAGATACGCTATAGGACTCATGCTCCAGCAAACTGATGAAAGATGTTAAATGCAAGAACAGCATTAAAGTTATATCTGGTGGCAGTATAAATGAAAGCCCCTCAGTATTCCCTTGCAACCTGCTCCAGAGTTTGTAACTCAACTGTGAAATGGGCACAGGATTAAAGAAACTACTAAACAAGTACGTAGAAAAAAAATATATATATAAATTTTCTTCAGTTCATTGGAAGACTTTGACTTTTAGGCTTGTCAGGAAACTTGAGTGATCTGTTTTGATTCTGGAAGAGAAGTTGATCAGACATGTGTGCAGGAAATACGTGATGTTCAGTCCTCAGATTACCTACTTCTTGGCAAATCCTGAGTTCATATCTTTTTATATGTGTACTTAAACATATGCACACATGCAAAAATATTTTCAATATACATTTTCCGTGATCTCAGTCAGAGCTACAGTTAGTATAAACTGCCCAATTTTCACCAGAGAAAACAGAGATCTGAAGCAATTTATACTGTTGCAATTCTTGCTGAGTGAATAAAATTTACTGCCTTTTGAAGTCTTGATAATTATTTACAGTGATATCCATGCATTAATGTTTTGAGAGAATGAATATGTGACTGCCAATAAGTTGAGGCCTGATTTTCTTCATATTCTCTAGTGAATCGGACAGGAATTCAGCTGATGTCAATAGCATTTCACATTTGTTTCTAAATCACTTATATTAAGAGAAAGCTTTTTATGTAACTTATTACGAAGACCTTTATTGCCATCCATTCTTCTTCTGTGGCTGTGGAAAGAAACTCAGTCTATACAAATTTCAACCCAGCAAGACTCACTCATGAACCCTTATTTTGTGACAGTGGAAAAAACCAAAAAAACAAAACCAAACAAACAAAAAACCCAACCAAAAAACTCCAAAACAACACAACACCAACAACAAAATGAATGTCCATACAAGGAGCGTTCAGGTGAATCAAGCTGATGAAAATTGTTCTCATTCCCAGACCAGGCAAGAACATAGAAAACATGCACTTTCCAGGACAGAACATATTTTGACTATGTCACAAGAATGAATATTAGTTATTAGACTAGTGTCTGCTGGAAATAGCTTTTCCTGTCCACATTTTGAATATACTGATAAATATTTAATAACTTGTGGATAGAGGACCATACCATTGTGGTGTTGAGCATAATTCTTGATGCAGTGAACCTTACTTGTACTAGGGATGGTTTGATATACAAAGTTAATTTATATTTACAATGCATCATAACTGTCAGTACAATGTCCCTCGGGTTCTGTACCATATCCTTTAGATTCAATATAATCATTATATTAAAATTCTATAACTAATTATTGAAAATTTTTGCTTCCAAGTGAAATTTTACTTGCTTCAGTATCTTAAGGTATTAGATCTGGTAAAAAAAATATTTAGCTGATCTCAGATTTTATGTACTTTTGCAGATATGCATCCCTACTTATTTTTCTTGATATATAATTTTATATATAGATCCAATAGTTCTGAAAGAGAACATTGAACAACTGTTGGATTCTGCTTGCTTTTTCCTAGATGATTAATTATATTTCAAAGTTTATCATAAATAGGATTATAGACTGCTAAAAAGAAATTAACTAATTCTGGGTTGGGGTTTTCTTGTTGTTGTTGTTTGATTTTTATTTGTTTGGTTGTTTTTTTTCCAAAAGGTATAATCTCAAAGCTCTGAAAACTAAAATCAGTTGATGCAAATTTATTCAGATTTTCATTTTTACATATTACATATATAATTGTTTCATTGAATTTTGAAATACCTGACATTTTTACATATACAATTGCATTCTTTGAAGAAGATAGGTGTGTCCTTAGAAATGGAATCATAGAATAAGGCAAGCTGAGGGGACAAAACTTAATCATTATATAGGTAGTATTTTCCTCCAAGGTCTACTAGAACTGTTTTCAGAAGCAATGTGAACAGTTACAGGTCAGTAACAATACCATTTCAAGTATACTCATTACTGCTAACACAATGTTGTTCTGGTGAGAAATAAAGCCCCACATATTTTCTTCTAGAAGTCGGAGTGGAAATGGCAAGTAATAATGGCATGCATAAAACTGCAAAGGCAAGAACCACAAAGACCATTCCAGAATTTCAACAATAGCAGAGAAAGCTCAAAAAAAACCCCCCAAAACAACCACCCAAAAAACCCAACCATGAAAACAAAATAGTGTTTTTGAAATATCCTATAGCATCAGCTTTCACTATATTGTCTTAAAAGAGGGCATTGTTCTTTTCTAAGCTCAATGATGAAAGAAATATTTTGCACCAGGAAATATTGTTCTTAAAAAATAAATAAACTACTAAAGGACGTGATGTGATCTGAAAGCAATCATCTGTGAAATTTGTCTATGATTTACCTCTCTTGGAAGCTGTGAGCTCAGGCCAGAGTAGTCCTCCAAATACAGCCCAAGACAGGTGAGCGAAGGGCTTAAGAAACCCTAAGCCTGTGGTTGTCTGGGGACTGTGCAGAAAGGAGGAACATTTGCTTGCAACAAGTAGCAGAGACAAGAGGCAAGCTCTTGGGTAATGGAAAAGAGACTTGACTGGATACCTGTGGGAATGGATAAAAAGAGGGAACAATAATGAATTGTTCACTTTCTAACCTGGAAAACCCTTTGAGAGCTGATGAACTAAACAGCAAGGCAGTAGGACAGAGAGAAAGACAAAGTCCACCTTGGAAGGATACCTTTGCATTAATCAGACTTCTCTTCAAACAGATTATGTACTTTGTCTCAGTACACTTGCTCTGCATTGTTCCTATTCTTTTCTGGCTTTATTACCATGCATCTAAAATCTTTTGCTTGTGGAAACCAAGACCCTTACATACTCACTTTAAGGAAATGATGGGGGGGACTTTAAACTCAAGGTTCTTGGCCTGTGTAGGATGCCTGCACAGGGATGTCTTGTTTTGTAGGGGAACAAAATTCAGGTCATATTAGTCACTATTAGTCACTATCAGAGCTTCACAGAATCAGACCCAATCTCATTACACAAAAAGGAGGTAATGAATCAGTACAACAGGCACACAGTTCAGATGCTCTGATGGGTAACATCACCACCACAACATGAGGCCTATGTTTTATAAATAACAACTTGAACTACAGAATTGTTTATCAAATCATTGAAAAAAACCCCACCATTTTGCATTTCAAGCCACTGAACATTTCCAAGTGTTGAACCACTCATTTGCAGATAATTAGACAAGATAATTACATGGAATTTATAGAATAAAGTCAAAGTCTACCTTTACGCGTAATTTTCCTTATGCATATAAGCTTCAACAAAGGTCCACCATCACCACAAAATAAACTTCATGCTTACTTGCAGCCACATTGTCTTATACTGAATTCTTTCTGATTATATGTATACTCCTGTGAGTATTTCTTATATTATTTTCTAGAAATTAAGAATTATCCTGACTGTTCTGAACAAAAGGAGATAACTGGTTTTGTAGAAGTGGAAGAGAAAGTTTTCTTAAAACCAGCAGTAAAAATGACTATATATTGTCAATGTTATTGTGCCTTAAAGCCAAAATGACACCTAAGTTGTAAACCAGTCTTAGATGACCCATTCACTTTAAGGTTTCATCTTTACTCAGTGTGTAAACTTACATTTTTCAAGTGTTGCTAAATGAATCTCTGGGAAACCTACAGCAATTTCTTTTCAGATATGCAGTCACTTTATCAGGGTCCTGTAGCTGTTCAGGAGTGAAACTCCAAACCATCGGGCGTGAGAAAGTGCCTAGGTACTTGCCCTTACTCTGCCACATGCCCTGCCACTCCTGACTATCCGGCCTCGGAGAAAGCTCGTGAGTGGTATTCATAAACCTGTGCTTAATATATAACGAAAACTGAACCATCTGCACCAAACCTACCAACAGCAAAATGCTAGTTTGAATATCCCAGGGATATTGAAGATTTTCATAAACTGTTACCAGAGCTGTTGTATTTAGCCCAAAGGGAAAGAAAGCAGTGTAGGTATTTCTTTCTGTACCCCCACCATACCGACTGCCGTTATTAACCCCTCCCTGTCCTAGACAGGGCAGCAAAATCTCATACAAGTACCTGCACAAGCTCATGGTCATTGATACTATTGTATCATAGACTGATATCATAAAATGCACTAAAATGAAGTACAGGAACAAAAACAGGAGCCGCAGCCCCAGGATGGTAAAAAATCCTGCCAGGACTGCATGAAGCATACAGTGTTTTTGCTGCTACAGCTGTGACCACAGCCTTGTGAATAAATACCACAGCATCGCGACCAGAGACCGCTTAAACAGCAGTGCTTATCACAACTTTGTCTTAATTACAATTGGGTCAGGGTCATATCTACCGTTATCCCAACCTTTTCGGGCCCCACGTTGGGCGCCAAAAAAGATTGTCGTGGTTTAGCCCGGCTGAGAGCCGAGATCCATGCAGCTGCCTGCTCCTTAAAGGAAAAGAGGAGGGGGAGAAGGGGGAGGGGGCAGGGAGGTGAGGCAAGGGAAAGGAAAAAGAAAGAGGCAAATAACAACCCCAAAACCGAGAAACCAAAAGCCCGTGGGTTGGGATAAGGATAGATTACTAAAATAGCAGAAAGATAAAATATAACAATGCTTTAGAGCAAAAAATCTATGAAACTATTGATACACAATGCAGTTTCTCACCGAACCCACAACTCAGGCCGTGCCACCCAGAGCCGTCCCAGAACCCAAACGTTTCCAAAAGCCACGCGTCCTGGAGCTGCCCTGCTCCTCCTCCCATCAGCCCCCCGTTATACTGAGCAGGATGTAATTGGCATGGAATACTCTCTTTGGCCAGTTTTGGCCACCTATCCTGGCTTCGCCCCTCCTTTCTCATGAATAGAGACATATGAAGAACTGAGAAATCCTTGACTGTCTGACAGCAACTAAAAACATTAGGGTGTTATCAGCACTACTCCCATTTTAACTCTCAAACACAACATTCCATCCACTGCTACAAAAGAAGTTAACTCCATCCTGACTGAAACGAGGACAGTGGCTCAACTATGTTCTGTTCAACTAATATGGGGGGAATTCATGGATCTTAAAATCGGAACTATAAAGCTTTTTAAAACTAAGTAATCTGCAGGTAGCCAGGTTCTCACCACTTTTCATTTTAAATGGAAAAGGCATTTCATCAGCCCTGCAGTTATGAGTGTTCTGTTTTTGCTTGATGGTTAGTGCGTGGTGTTTCATTCTGATGAACACTGAGCATATGCAGACTACATGTGCTATCTGGGTATCACCTCGTTTGTACACGCATTTCTCCCTGAAATTCCACAAGGCACTATATTGAATAAACAAACTGACTTTTTTGTTTTTTTAAAACAGATACTGACTGTTGTAGAATTATTTTTAATACTTTTTCTCAAATTTCTGTGGCAAGATCAACAGTTTTATTAATTTAATCTAAATAAATTTACTTGCTTATTGCTATAGTATCTGATCTGTCTTATTTCATTTTCTATTTGAGCAGCAACATTCCAAAAATTTCCCTAATCGGACCAGAAGTAAAAGAAAAAAATCAAAAGCTAGTATACTATTTACCTCTCCCTTCTGTTTCTGATGTTACCGTTTTCATACTTTTATCCCCTATGTCGCCTTTCAAAAGTGTGAATTTTCCCCCATGTTTAACGAATCAAGCTGAAAATTTGAATAGCTATCACTAATTCATATATGATGTATGTGACCTGAAAAGTATGAACACAGTTAGTTACTAGACTACCAAAATTGACCTTCACTTGCGAATATCTGACCTTTCAAAAGTAATTTTTCAGAATGCATTTTTAGTCACCTGCAGAGATGGTGGTTATATCTGATTTAAATAAGGAGAAAGGATATTCATAAGGTTATATTTCTTCAAAATTATAGAGAAGTTAGACTATTGGAACTGATAATCTCTTTTTACAGTTTGGCAAGGAGAATGTTATAGAAATACAATGAAATAGGAGAAAAGAATATTTATAGACTTAAATGATTTTCAACAGTCTGAATACAATTTGGATTATATAAGTGTTCAGACTTATTCTTAAATATGAACAGAAATTAGATGCATAAGATTCAATTTTTGATGGAAATGCAATGTCTCTTTGAACTTGGATATTTCCAAATTTGTACAGTTCTGTTCATATATTTGTTTGCTAATATAAATTAAATATCTATGCACATATAGGCTCCAAAAAAGGTTCAGTGACAGCAATCATTAAATGTGATAAATAAACTGAAGGAAACATCTAGAAAGAATAATAAGAACTTACATCCAGAGTGGTAAGCCCAGGTGGTGACATAAAAAATTTTGTTTTCCTTACTTGGGATATTTTGGGACAATGGAAGTACTTATGTTCCTTTAGGACTGCTTGTTATTTTCAACTGAACATGCACCATGCTTTCATCCGTAGCATGTAAATATGTGTGGTTATGCTGGTGCTAATGAAAACTACAAGTGTAAAATAATAGTATTTCACGACGGCAAAAAGAAAAAGGGGTTTTGGAAGGAGAGTAAGTGCTCTCTGAAGTTCTAAAAGACCTTTTCAAGCTGTCAGATATCTAGGCAATAAGTGACTGTTAATGATCGACCACAATAACCCTGCTCAGTTAGTTACAGTCTTTCTGATTTTCATTGCTTCTGTAGAAGAACTAATGAAAGTTTTGTATAGATACAAATATGCCTGTCATAAAAATTAAAGGGGGAAAAAAGGGGAGACAAAATGGGTGTGGAGAAGGTGTGAAAAGACCTTCAAGTCAGTTTTCAGAGTTAAAAATTGCAATTCTGACAACAGTGATTTTTAAATTTTGAGTAAAACTGAGATTTTCTACATTTCATTGAAAGTGAGTAAAAAACTCTTCTGTCTCCCATAATGTTTAAAGTGAGCTTTAAAAGAAAATGTTTATTTTAAATAGATTACACATTGAACATCCCTAAGATGTTGGCAAAGTGCCATTAATAAAACTCTGGGGGGAAAAAAAAGAAAAAAAACTAGAAACAGGCTGTAGACAGAAATTTGGTTGGTAGAACATGATTTAAAAGGATTCCGTGTCTTCTGTTCTGAAAATTTACTGTAAAATACTAAGACATCAATTAGTAGGTATCTATGCACATAAAGTAGCATTTATTCATACTTGTAAGAGTAAATAGTTGTACTTTCCCCCTTTAAGTTCTCACCTCTCATCAGCTGCTTACTACTACATAACTGATAAGATCTATTATGGCAGAACCAAGAGGAGATGGGAAAATCACCAGCACTATGATGTAGCTCAGTAGTAAAATTTCTAACTACTCTAGGAGTCTAGTACCAAAAGAAATCTTTCTTTTCATGGAAGTAACTGAAACGAGTATTATAAAAATAGCTGATGACTGAAATAAATAAGGTAAGAGGAGCTATTCAGAAAAGTATTTAGTCCACTTTATTTTTTGTCACTAGGTAGTCAAAGAACCAGAAGTGCATATTTCCATTTTAATTTTGTTGGGTTTTTTGGCGTGGAAATGGTCTACTGTTTTCAAATAGATAATCTAGAGTTTTTGTTATGGACCACAAATATTTTATTGGTATGGCTCTTCATAACAGGATGTTATCTTTTGAGCAAATCATCACTCAAAATTATATTTAAGACTTCATCAGGCACATAAACCTTGCATCAACCATGGAAAAAAATATGCAGTCCTGTAAAAGTTCAGAGATTAATCAGATTGATTCAAGAAAGGAGAAAAATAAAGTTTTGGAGAGTTTAATTATTCCATGACCCTTCCTTAAATTAGATTACTCTGTATAATTTCAGCTAGATATAGTCTAGATAAAATTAATTTGGACAGTTTCAAAAATCCTTTGTAAACCCCCTAATAAAATATTAGTTATATTATTAACTTTGATAAAAGAACTAATACATGAGCAAAAAATAGTAAACACAAATGAGATATGACAAATGCTGTATTTTCCACTTGCAGACAGATTTCTATACAGGCCTTATTTTGCCTTTTGTCAATGTCAGAAAGTGTTGGAGAAGGTGAATTTTTATTCATATTCATATCAATATCGATATTGATATCCACTTATTCACAAGGAGAGTACTGACAATATTCCTTGCTGCTTAATGGCTTTATTTAATGGCTTAAATATCCTTAAGCATATGAAAAACTCATTACATTATTATCTCTTTTTTATCTAAAGTCAACTATTTTTTTTCTTCTATTAAAACTCCTTTTTTTTTGAACCCTTAGTTTAAACTGTCCTTGTGGCAATTTCTGAATGACTCATACCCTTCTTGATGAGGTGCCCGGTACTGAAATCAGTATTTGGCAATGTCTAGTACAGTATCAATTACCTTCATCACAGGGCTGCTTCCTTCCCACTTTTCTTCTTCCTTTCCTTCTTACAAGCATCATGGATTCAACAGGTTTCGACCTGAGAAATTTCCTGGATACAACCTGCTTCAGTTGCATATAGAAAATATTTATTCTACAAGTGCAGGCTTTTCTTTCTGACTGTGTTTAATTTACCAAATCTCTGTTCTACAGAAATCATTACGGAGGGAAAAAAAGATTGCACTTACATTGACCAGCTTGTATATACATCAGTATGCATTGAGGTCCTTCTCCTTTCTTAATCAAGATCAGGAGTTTTCTGGTATATGTTATAACACCATGCAGGTGCTATCCAACCCATGCATCTTTCCTTTCCATGGGAAAAGGACAGAGGTATATAGTTTAGTGCTAATGCAAAGTTAAGACGGTTCTAGAGCCAAGACCACACAAATGTTTCCGGATGCCTTGGTTTGTTTGGTTATTTTAGGAAGAAAGAACGGCTTATCTTTTAACAAACCATAGGAGAAAAGTAAATGGCTTCAAGTTGTATCAGGTGAAGCTTAGATTTGATATTATGAAAAATTTTGTCACCAAAAGGGTTATCAATTATTGACACACTTTGCTCAGGGAAGTGGTTGAGTCACTATCCCTGGAGGTATTTACAAGATGCATAGATTGCTGGTCCAGGGACAAGTTATTGTTCCACACTATCTTACACTGTTCTAGTGCAGCCACACCTTGAGCAGTTTTGGATGCCACAATATATGAGGGACACAAAACTATTGGAGATGTTCAGAGGAGTGTGCTCTTGCAGCTTGCAAGGCCAATGGTATCTTGGGCTCCATCAGAAGAGGGGTGGCCAGCAGGGACAGGGAGGTGATTGTTCCTCTCTACTCTGCCCTCGTGAGGCCCCATCTGGAGTACTGTGTCCAGATCTGGGGCCTCCAATACAAGAAGGATGGGGAACTGTTGGAGAGGGTTCAGAGGAGGGCCACAAGGATAATTAGAGGGTTGGAGCACCTGCCCTACAAAGAGAGGCTGAGGGAACTGGGCTTGTTCAGCCTGGAGAAGAGAAGGCTGCGGGGGGACCTCATTGCAGCTTTCCAGTACCTGAAGGGAGCTTATAAGCAGGAGGGGATTCGACTTTTTAAAAGAGCAGATAATGGCAGGACAAGGGGGAATGGACTAAAGCTAAAGGAGGGAAGGTTTAGATTAGATATTAGGGGGAAGTTTTTACAAAAAGAGTGGTGAGGTGCTGGAGCAGGCTGCCCAGAGAGGTAGTGGATTCCCCGTCCCTGGAGGTGTTCAAGGTCAGATTGGATGGGGCCCTGGGCAGCCTTGTGTAGATCCAGGCCTGGAGGTTGGTGGGGTTGGGGGGGGTTGGAGCTCTATGATCCTTGGGGTCCCTTCCAACTCAGACCATTCTATGATTCTATGATTCTATGAGTGCAACAAGGATGCTGAAGGGTCTGGAGGTGAGACTTATGAGGAGAGGCTGAAGTCTCTGGGTTTGTTCAGCCCAGGGAAAAGGAGGCTGAAGGGAGACCTCATGGTGGACTGTGGCTTCCTGAGGAGAGGGAGAGAAGGGGCAGGTGCCGATTTCCTTTATTTGGTGACCAGTGACAGAACCCGAGGGAATGGTATGAAGCTGCGACAGGGGAGGTTTAGGTTGGATATTAGGAAGAGGTTCTTTCCCGAGAGTGTGGTCAGGGTCTGGAACAGGCTCCCTAAGCAAGTCATCACAGCACCAAACTTGCTCAGGAAGCATCTGGACGAGTGACAATCCCACGCTCTGAGTTGTCTGGCCCTGTGTGGAGTCAAGAGTTTGACTCAATGACCCTTACAGGTCCCTTCCAGATCACGAGATTCTATGATTCTGATTCTATGATCCTATGTGGTGTTTAGGGACATGGTGCAGTGGTGAACTTGGCAGTGCTGGGTTAATGGGTGGAATTAGTGATCTTAAAAGTCTTTTCTGGTATAAATGATTCTATGATTACCTCTAACTCTGTGGTCTCAGAGGCCTCATGCTTTGTATATCAACTCTTCCACTTCTGCAACAATGGAGGAGAGGAAAGAGTATTTATTTTTGCCTCCAGGTTGTGTTTTGAGAGATGTTGCACTAGGAAAACTAACATAGTCTTCACTAATTTTCTATAAAATGTTTGCAGAAATTCATCATCCACAAATGACAGATGGTATACATGCATACTAGAATCTAGCATTTGATTTTTCTGGGGTTGAGGGGATGAGAGAAGGAGGAGAGGTGGGAGAGAAAATGCACACATTATCTATAATAACAATAGGAAGGGATGCATACAAGTGGGCTGAAATTTTTCTCTCTACTGTTACAAAGGAGGCCTGAGTTAGAGGCATTGTGTCCATTACTGACAGATCGTGTGGGAGTTCTGAGTGCTGACATCCACGACTCAGTTCAGCTGCTCACTGGGAAAAATGTGTTGCAGCCACAGGGGTGCCAAAGCTTTCCTTGTTGGCTCAGCAACACGCACTGTCATCCTCCCACTCAAATGCAGATACTTGCCTCCTGCACAAATCAAACAAATCTGCAATCCATCAAACATTTATATTACAGCTACACATTTTAATCTTGAAGAACAACTTTATGCTCTCTGTACTAGCCTCCTAAATAAATACATGTCGTGAAGGTAGACACATATAGAGACTGGAGTGTTTACTCATCCATTTCAGTTACCCACATCTCTCTTTGGGAGATTTGATTTACCCACCAATGGATTGGTGTATTTGATTTATCCACCAATAAATCAAATGAGCAGATTAGACAAATCACATTTGCTAGTAACAGGTCCTGTACCAAACATCTTAATCCCATTTCATGCTTCTTATAGAGAGCTATTAATTTTCGCCTTATGCTTGTTAGTTTTTGGGTGTGCCATACACACATTAATAAAATATTTATTGAAGCTAAGTAGTCATTTTCTTAAAAATGGACATAAAAATACAGACACTGAAGCCAGCATTTTAATCTGCAGACTCATGTTAACTCTGAGGAAGAATGGTAAACAATGTTAATATTTTATTTATGTTCAAAAATAGTTATCATACAGAGGAAAAATTTGAAGCTGTGTGCTAGAAAAAAGGCTATAGTTTCACAAAGGAAGTATTTTTTGAGCTGCAGGGCTCAGAATGACCAGGAATTTAATGACCTTTGTTGAAGCACAGATTGAGGAATTTATTTTCTGGAGTCTATATCACATGATCAAAGGAAAATTGCCTCTTGTCTAATATAATGTCCCCAAAGGTAGATGCAACAGGACCTAACAGCAGTCACTGAAAATATACTAGAAGCAATCCAATGTTCCCTTTCTTTTCTTTTACAAATACACTTGAAGTAGAGCAGAGTTTCTAGGTCCAAATATTGGCATAGGTTACAGCTGCTTTTTGACTTTGCTTTACGTCTGAAAAAAAGAAAGTTTGCCCACTATTTTTCCTTTCTGTCCATACCTTGCAATGCAATAAATAACATAAAAATACTAAGAATAAAAATACTAGAAATACCAAAATTTGGGAGGAACAAAGATGACTCAATAAGTATTATATTTTAATACTACTTAATGAGAAGTTTGAATTGGAGCTGATATTTTTTAATGAAATATTTTAAGTGACTGTGATGCAGGGGATCTGTGCTTCTCTCTAGAATTCTCAATATAAACATCCCTACCTTTGCTCAAATCAAAACAGATCTGGGGGTAAGGGATGGGGGTGGGAGGGGAAGGTGGTAGTGGGTGGCATGTTACTTTTAAATATGACCCTTAACGGTGTATGCCTCACATAAAATTTCCCTCATTCAAACGTTATGAAATCAGACTATGAAAAACATTCATCAGCCTTGGAACTTCCTGGGATTTGCAATAAAAAGCAGTATGAAAAAGCTGGAGTTCATGATAACCTGATTTACCAGACTTGCATGTTATGATGTATCTCTTCACTGAAGTTTGTTAGTACTGAAGGAAGGCAGCCTAAGAAAATAACCTTAGATATTGTCCTGTTTTTTAGTTTTTTCCCCAGCTATTTGTTATTTTCCTAAGGATGGGCTGAAGGGTTAACATACCCTTGTCTGATCCAGAAAACCATTTTATTATGTCAGACTGCTGCTTCTGGAATGGAAGCATTTGAGTATAAAATCATAGAATCAGATAATCACCTTGGATTGGAAGAGACCCTTAAGATCGAGTCCAACCACAGCCTAAGACTGCCTAGTCGACCTCTAGATCACATCCTTGAGAACTTAATCTACACACCTTTTAAATACCTCTAGGGATGGGGATTATATCACCTCCCTGGGCAGCCTATTCCAACGCCTGACAATCCTTTCAGTACAGAAATTCCTCCTGATATCTAACCTAAATCTTCCCTGATGTAATTTTAAGCCATTTCCTCTTATCCTATCACTTGTCACCTTAGAGAAGAGACCAAGCGTGACATCTCTACAACCACCTTCCAGGTAGTTTTAGAGGGTGATAAGGTCTCCCCTCAGCCTCCTTTTCTCAAGCCTAAAAAGCCCCAGCTCCCTCAGCTCTTCCTCATAGGACTTGTGCTCCAGACTCTTCACCAGCTTTGTCGCCCTCCTCTGGACACACTCCAGCATCTCAACATCCTTCAAGTATTGAGGAACCCAAAACTGAACACGGTACTCAAGGTGCGGCCTCACCAGAACTGGGTATAACAGAACTATCATTTCTCTACTCCTGCTGATTACACTATTCCTGATACAGGCCAGGATGCAATGTACCTCCATCCCATATTATAAACTATGCTTAGGTTCAGCCCTGCCAAAAGAAAAGGCATGGGGTAGTCAGTGTGACAACTATGTGATTGTTTATGATTGTGCCTGGGAGAAGGTATAATATCCTATAATAGAGGTGGGATGCAAACCAGCCTACTCTGTAACAGAGGCAGGATGGAAGGGATGAAAAGTATGTTTTAGATTATTGGGGAGCTCAGATAAAGAGGAGCAAATCAGAAAGAAATGTTGAGTATGCAAAGAATCTCCTTGATGACCTCAAGACACAACACGCAGTGTTTTTATTATTGTGTATCATCAATTGCTACTATAGTTATGCAATAAGGGATTAAACCAGCTTTGGGAGTCCAACAATATTTAAAAAATATTCTGGTATAGCAATATTATTTTTAAAAAAGAGGAATTACGCTGCCTGAATTCATAGCTGTCCAGCTTGGCTCTTCTTCCTGAACCTTCTAGAAACGAACATTCTTTCTGCTAAAACAAACACCTAAAACTCATTTTAAAAATACAGATACTACATCTGGAGAGGGTAGAAGATGAATAGAACATTTTCATGAAGCAGCTGTGAAAATCAGACATAAAATCAAAACTACTGGTGTAGGAAATTAAAGTAAATTAAAAATACACATGTAGCAGATCTTAGTTTCTTTTCAAGTTGTAATGACTATAAAAATGCTAATTTTATTCCTATTTTCTTTCTTAACCAGCATGTTTTCTTTAAATTTCAGTTATATCTACTAGTCTGTTTTTTATGAAGTTTACATCTGAAATGATTTTTCAAAGCCCCTAACCAGAAAATAGTGCTATTGCATAGTTGTAGGTTCCTCACACAATTTACCATGCAGGATTCAAGCCAAACACTACAGAGTTTTGCAATTAGATTTTTTTTATTTATTTAACAGTCTAATAACTTAAAATTAATTTAAACAATTTCATTCAAACAGGGGAAAAAAGCTCTGTTGGGCTAAAAACTATCATGGAAAATGTCAGTGTGAAAGTCGTAAAAGTAATTGAACCAAAACTGCTAAGAGTATTGAAAATCGATCTGTTTGAGTGTGCAAATGCTATAGTCAAACAATCAATTTTTATTTACTTTTGGAATGTACTGAAAATACTACAATATGGTAATTAAACAGAAGGGAATTTTTTCTTTCAAAATGTTGCTAAAATACAACATAAAATTAATCCCAATAAAGGAATTTATTAACCATTTTATAGACTAGTTTTCATTTCATAGCAATGATCTTGTGTATCTTGATCTTTTTCAGAAGCGCCTTTTAATTTCATGAGTACATTAACCTACAAAACACTGGCTCAGTACCACTTTCATCATTGTATTATTACCAAAAAAATTAATCTAAAACAGATGTGACAATGGCCCTTGGCATTTAAAATTAGACATGTATGAAATTGCATTCCCAGCCCATAAGGCAACTGAAATGGGTTACCAGTTTACCACACAGTATTCCTCTTTGAAATTCAAAAAAGTGTAAAGAATTTTCTTTCTGTGATTATTTGTGTCTTTCAAGTTTTCCAAGTCCTTTGATAATTCTACATCTTGAAAACAATCATAGAATCATAGAATGGTTTGGGTCAGAAAGGACCTCAAGTACCACCTAGTTCCTACTCCAAAGCCATGGGCAAGGATACCCTCACTAGACTAGGTTGCCTAAAGCCCCACCCAACCTGGCCTTAAACAGCTCCAGGGATGGGGCTTCCACAGCCTCTCTGGACAACCTCTTCCAGTGCCTCATCATCCTCATAGTAACGAATTTCTTCCCATCATCTAACCTAACCCTGCCCTCTTTCAGCTTGAAGCCGTTGCCCCTTGTCCTGTCACTACATTCCCTGGTGAGCAGTCCCTCTCCCACTTTCCTGTAGGACTCCTTTAAGTATTCTTAGGCTTGGTCAGTGCTTGGTCTGGTCTTATTCTACATATTCATCAGTGATCTGGATGAGGGGACAGGATATATCCTCAGGACATTTGCTGATGATACCAAACTGGGAGAAGTGGCCAACAGGCCAGAAGGCTGTGTTGCTATCCAGTGAGGCCTGAAAAGACTGGAGAATTGGGAGGAGAGGAACCAAATGAAATTCCATAACTGCTGTGTCCTGCCTCTAGATATAAAACAACCACCTGCACAAGTACAGGTTAAGGGCTGACCTGCTGGAAGCAGCACTGCAAAGAAGGATGCAGAAGTCCTCATAAAAAAACAGCCTTCCATGACAAACAGTGTGCCCTTGTGGCCAAGAGGGCCAGTTGTACTTCGGGTGAATTAAGAAAAGCGTGGTCAAGGGAACTTGCCCTCTGCCCTGATGAGGCCATATCTGGAGTACTGTGTCCAGTTCTGGGTTTCCCAGCTCAAGAGAGACAGGAAACTACTGGAAAGAGTCCAGAGGGAGGCCACAAAGATGATGGAGCTACAAAGACTGGAGCATCTTTCATATGAGGAAAGGCTGGGAGAGCTGGGGCTGTCTGGCCTGGAGAAGACTGATCTCATCAACACTTATAAATATCTAAATGTCTAAACAGTGGATAGGGGTGGGTCCAAACTCTTCTCAATGGTGCCCAGTGACAGGACATGGGGAAATGGGCACAAACTGGAACACAGGAAGGTCCATCTTAACGTGAGGAAAAATGTCTTTACTGTGACATTAGCAGAACACTGGGACAAGCTTGCCAGAGAGGTTATGAATTATCCTTCTCTGGAGATATACAAGATTTACCTAGACGTGATCCTGTTCTAGCAGGACGTTTGACTAAACAATCTTTAGAGCTCCCTTCCATGCCCAACCATTCTTTGAATCTGTGAATTGTGTTTAAAGGAAATATTTGATTTTGGAAAGAGCACTGTAAACAAGCAAAGCCTACGGCAATCCATGATGGCTTAAATTAATTTTATCTTTCCCATTCCTGTACTTACAACTATTTCTTCTTATATTATGTATTAAATTATTTCAGCTTGTGCTACATACTCCAAAGACCAAGGAAAGATACAACTACCCAAGATGTGGACAGCAGGAGACAGAAGAAATGAAATAAAATGAGAGAAATGAGATATAAGAACATGAGACAGCTCGGTTCTGCCTGTCCATGATAATCCAATACCCTTTGATTCTCTTTTAACTTCTATTGTTACCTTCTTCCAAAACTTCCAGTCTAAGAGAGTTGTGTTCCACTCATATAAAAAGGTTGCACCTGCTGACTTCTTTTCCTTTCTTCTGTCAGTTGTACTAGATTTGACTTCCTAATTCTGTATCCTTTCCTCCATTGTCTGTCACATGGTTTGCAAGTATCTTTTCCTTCTTATCTCCTATGGGTGGAATACATTTCTAGTGCTGGTCTATCGAGCTGCTACTCTCTTCCTCTGAAATACATCTTTGATAAATTAACAACTTGTGCAAATAACTAGTTGTCTTTGCTTTAGATTAATAATTTTGGACAGCAATATTAGGTTTCTATCTGAAACTAACTTCTGCAACATCCAAAAATTTTGATACCTACAATTAACTTAAAAGTCACATACAGAATTGCCACAATATTTATAATAATTTTATCCAGCATCCGGTTTAGAGATTGATCTAAGAGGCATGAAAGTTTTTTCCCTGACATGTTAAACACTTTTCTGTCAACACAGTAGCTCACTTGCATCAGGGTATTACACATACAGCTTGTGTGGATATTGTCCTTTTGCAAAAGAATTGTGTGGAAGCTTCACAGAATCACAGAATCATAGGGGTTGGAAGGGACCTTGAGAGATCATCAGATCCAACCCCCCTGCCAAAGCAGCTCCCCAGCTCATATTGCACAGATAGGCATCCAGATGGGTCTTGAATATCTCCAGTGAAGGAGACTCCACCACCTCCCTGGGCATCCTGTCCCAGGGCTCTGTCACCCTCATTGTGAAAAAGTTCTTCCCCATGTTGGTGCAGAACTTCCTGTGCTCCAACTTGCAGCCACTACCCCTTGTCCTGTCCCCACAGACCACTGAAACGGGGCTGGACATTTCCCCCTGCATCCCATGCTTAAGATATTTATAAATATTAATAAGATCTCCCCTTAGTCTTCTTTTCTCCAGGCTGAACATTCCCAGCTCAGTCACCCTTTCCTCACAGGGGAGATGCTCCAGGCCCTTAATCATCTTCGTAGCCTCCTCTGGACTCTCTCCAGGACATCCTTGCCTATTTTATATCAGGGAGCCCAGAACTGGACACAATACTCCAGGTGGGGCCTGACCAGGGCAGAGTAGAGGGGGAGGATCACCTCCTTTGACCTGCTGGCCACACTCCTCTTGATGCACCACAGGATCCCACTGGCCCTCGTAGCCACCAGGGCACACTGCTGGCTCATGGCCAACCTGTCATCTACCAGGACCCCCAGGTCCTTCTCCGCAGAGATCCTCTCCAGCAGGTCATCCCCCAGCCTGTACTGATACAAGCAGTATTGCATGGGATACAGCCGTAGAGAAAATAGCATCCAAGCAAGATGGCTGATATGGAAGGATCACCTCCTCCAAGCTCAAAGGCACATGCTGAAAAGTAGGAATTCATGAAAAGGCATCAGGAGGCTTGCACATGTGAGCAAGGAGCTCCAAGCTGAACAGAGACACAATAAGGGAGGGTGACACATGAGGAATACAGAGATACTGTGTGATCTTGCAGGGATGTGGTGAGGAATTCCAAGGCTGACCTGGGTTTGAATGTGAAAAGCCACAGGTACATAGAAAAGGAAGACTAGAGAAACTGAGCATCCACTGCTGTATGCAGCAATGGCTCTAGTGACACAGAACATGAAAAAGGATGAGTCTTTCCTAGCCAGATAGGCTTTTAGGAATCCTAACCCTAGATATCAGTCTGGAGCACCCTTGATGGAAGATTCTGGTTAGAGAATACTTAAGCAAGTTGTACATCCAAAAGTCCCTGGGACCTCACAGGTTACACCCATCATTGCTGAGGGAGCTGCTGATGTCATTTTAAGGACAATGTCAATTACCTTTGAATGGTCACAGAGACTAGGAGAAGTTCCTGAAAACTCAAAAAGGGAAAATGCACTTCTACCTTCAAGAACAGCAAGAATAAAAACATGTGGCACCAGAAGATGGTTCTCAGTGACACAAAATCCAATTGGAGCTGTCTCTGGCTGCATATCCTAAAGCTCAATACTTGGTCCAATCCTATTCAAAACCTTCATTAACAATCTGGGTGATAAGACAGGGTTTGTCAATGTCATAAATCCGGAAGGAGAACACAGACACCTTATGTGTGTACTGCCATTAAGAGGGATCTAGATGGGGTCAGGAAAAGAGTTGAAAGAAACCTCATGAAGTTCAACAAGAGGAATTGCAAAGCCCTGTCCCTGGGGAGGATCAGTATATGGTGGGATAGATGATCTGGAAATCAGTTTTACAGAAAAGGTCCTTGGGGTCCTAGTGGATACCAAGTTGACTACAAGTCTGAACTAGCGGGAGGCAATTCTTCCCCTCTACTTAGTGCTAGTAAGACACATCTGTGGTCTTGTGACTAGTTCTGGATATGGGCATATTAGAGAGAGTCCAACACAGGCAAATGAAAATTATGAAGGGACTGGAATTTCCGTCCTACAAGGAGATGTTGAGAGAGAATGGTCTTTTAGCCTGGAGATCTATCAGGGGTATCTTATCTATGTGTATAAATACCTGTTTGGCAGTATGCAGAATGGTCCTTCTCTCTTCCTGGCCTTTGCATCCTCAGTGCATGTTGCTCTTTGACTTAATGGCAGTGGTCCCAGCAAACATCACTGCTTAACATGAGCTGTGTATGAAGCCAAAACCTGGTCATAAATTGAATGAGTACACTGATGGAAGAGATGGGGGAGCCAGACCCTTCCTAACAATGCCCACTATCAGGGTAAGATGTTGTAGAAACAAATTAAGAAATTAAATTCCACATGAATACAAAACAACTTTTTTTATCCTAGGGGTAGTCAAACACCAGGGCCAGCTACTCAGAGAGTTTGTGGAGTCTTCATCCTTGCAGATATTCATAAGCAATCTAGATGCTGCTATATGCAATCTGTTGTAGTTCACCCTGCTTGAGCAGGGCCAGTGGATTAGACAGTCTCACAAGGTCCTCTCTAAGCTGAAAAGTGCTGCAGTTCTGTGGTTCTGTGAACTAGAGGAAAACGCTTGATGTGAGACAGGGAATGAAGCCCACATGGTAAAGAGGATTTCAGACAGCGCTTTTCTGTGCTAGCTTTTCAATACTTTACATGTGTTCAGAGAGCCATCTGTCATGAATGTTTAGACACAAATATTCTCACGCTTTATTGTACTGAGCTTTTGAGCCTCTAAATCAGCAGTGTAGGTCCATGCCCACAGGAAGAATTTGCCAGCCCTTTCCATCCATTGTACTTCTTCAAGATTGCTGTCGCACTTTTCCACAAGTTTGGCAAAAGGGAATGTTGGACCAGCTACTTAGTTTAAACTGCCACAACTTCTTCCCACCTTATTTTATATCTAACTTTAACACCTTACCACTCAGCAGCTAAGACATGAGTATATGCTACTGCCTGCCAGCTTTCCTGCAGCAGTAGTAAAATGTGAGACAGAAGAAAGAAACCTGCTTTGAAATTGCTAAAGCAAGTTTCTCCAGGCTTTGGCTCTTGGTGCTGTGCTTCTGAGCACTGCAACACTAAGAGATAGAGTTTCTTCTATCTTTCTCTCTTCTTATACTTTCAATTAATTTGATGGAGTTTCACACTTGCTGATTCTGTTCAGAGTTAATTTTATTTTTAGTGTTATGTATTGCTTTTTTCCACAATCAGATGGTGTTTCCTTTAAATAAGCAGGTTGCGCAGGCTTAGTGTTTTGTATCCTCACAACATCAACATCTATTAATCCATATGATAATTTGTTAAAATAATAGTCTGATAATATCACCTTTTCCACATTACAAGCAACTCAGCTCAGCATAGTAAACTACCCTGTTATTCCATAACCATTTTAAAATTAATGATTTTACAGTCTCTGTCAGGGTAATGGATTAATTTTGTGCAATTTTCAGTACCCATCATGGTATTTGTCAGAGGAATGAAAAGGTAACTAGAACAAAAATAGATTACACACACACATACAAAAAAGTAATAACCCATCCTTATGACAAAAACTAACAGATATGGGGAAGACTAATCATTATCTCATGCCAATTGTAAAATAGTTCTCAGAACAGACAATAGTGCAACATCAATCCATTTGTATGACAAACACAACAAAACATTTAAAACCCTTTTGATGATTAAACTTAACCTTTGTCAGAATAAAAAGAATAAGAAACAAGGTATTATTCCTTGCATAAGCATATTAATAAATCAGTCTAAAACAGAAAAAGTTGCATGTGTATGCATTTGCACTGTGGAAAAAAGGGCAAACACACAATGTCTCTCTCAGAGTTAACAAGTTTGAATTTTTAATTTTTTTTTCCTTTCTCCTTCAAAATGTGAGTTTGTTTTTCCTGAAGGAGCATTCAGTATGTAAATGAGTGTGCTATGTAAATGAATGTATGCTGTAATGATATATAAAGCAGGCTCTGAAAACAAAACCAATCCATTGCCACTTCAAGGTTTTAATTTTTCCTCATCAAGTGTGAACTTGATACTGGAGAATTCTGAACTTATTTTAGAATGAAACTTAAAGTTACTGTCTCCTTTCCATTTCTCCAGGACCACTTTTCAGCTAAGTAATAGCCAAACTCTTCAAAGCAGCCAGCAGTACAGATGCCCATAGCATCTGGACTGCAGAAACTTGTTGGAATACATTACGGCTTCTTCCAGTTCTCACACCCAGGTTTTCATTCTCAAGTTTATTTTTGGAGGAGAGGAGAAAAAGTGAGAAAGTAGAACTGGGATGCATCCCAGACATGATCGAGATCTGGGAAAACAGTATAAATGTAGTCTATTTCTCCTTCAAAAGAAAGTGGAATGAAAGAATTAAACACTAAATTCCTTTAGGCTATGTTGACCAAAAAAAGTTTGATTCAAAATAAATTAAGCCATCTGGATAACACATATTCTGTAGGTAATGATAATAAGATAAATATATAATGAGAAATAAAAAAAAAAAATAACCTGATATTTTTGTTTTAGAGGACACCCTTTCTGCATGTGTCAATAAAGACATTTTTTTCTCTTTTCAAACTATGTTCTCAGGTTCTTATAGTTAGGGTGTATTCCCTTAAACAGATGGAAATTAATTCAAGGATTTCACAGGAATTCGGCAATCAAAACGGTCTTTCATTCAGAAATGGTTGGACTCTGAGAACTCACACAAGGAATATTCTCCTTCTCTCAGGTTTTGAAACTTTAGTTGCAACAGAATTTAACTTGTCACTTACAAACTCCCTCCTTTTTTAAGAGATCTGTGAAAGCTGGCTAAAAAGTAGAAGGAATAGAATAGAATAGAATAGAATAGAATAGAATAGAATAGAATAGAATAGAATAGAATAGAATAGAATAGAATAGAATAGAATAGAATAGAATAGAATAGAATAGAATCAGAATAATCTCTGTTTTAAGGAACCTACAACAATCTTCTAGTTCAGCTGCTTGAATAGTTTTGTAGAATAGTGTGCATCTCATCCAGAAGAACATGCACAAATTAAATAAGATCGAAAATGACTACTTTAGGTGTCATAGAATCATAGTCATAGAATGTGTAAAGTTGGAAAGGACCTTTAGAGGTCATCAAGTTCTTTAACAAACTTGCTTGTCCTTTTAATCACACATTTTCTCTTAGCCTTCTAAAGAACCTTTCTGTTCCTTACGGTTTTGAGATCATTTCCTGTGACACAGAACCTTAACATTTGGTTCATACTCTGTATTTATTGACAACAGACAAGTTACAAGTCATTATTATCTAACTGTGCTTCTCATACGAGACCATAGCTAATTCTGGCACCCAATACATAGTGATATATGATGACAATATTTTGATGTCAACAAAGAATGAAATTGAAGCAACTTTTGAGAAATGAAGATCATTCCAGAAAAAGGAGAAAAAACAGTAAGGAATTTTAGAGCTTTTTTTGTGGGTTTTGGGTGGGGTTTTTTTGGTTTGTGGGTTGGGTTTTTTTGGATGGTTGGTTGGGGTTTTTTACAGGTTTTTCTTTTATTTTTTTAATGTCAGCTGTACATCTTTGATTAAGTTTCATATTTATACTCCCCTTAGGCCTACATAATGTCATTTACAGAAATCTTAAACGTTATATTTCCGTAAATCCCTTTGATTTAGATTTAGCTACTTTTGGTCCATAGGGAAAAAGGAAGGGCAAAGCAAAAAGCCACTGTCAGTACATGTGAAGCCAAATAGGATTTGAGTTTCTAAAACCATTTTTTTTTTCATTGTGATTTTATCTGTGAAGAGAGCTCCTTACCAACCATCACTCTGATTCCAAAATATTTATGCAGCTTCAACATTTCCTTTGTATAGGGTGTAAAAAGGTCATGGAAAACCCTTCGTGAACATTTTCAACAGTGATACATCAGAAATAGATTTTGTATCCCTTTACAATAAGTATTGAAAACATGTGCATCACCAAATGTCCATTTTTCAGGTACAGAGACAGCTTCCATAGACTATGTTGGAGCTTATATGCATTTTTTCTATGTAGCTAGAAATAATTGACTAGCCTTCTGATCTCTTTTCCCATGTTCTGCAGAGTCTAATGAGGTAGATAATGAAACTTTCCAGCCACCTAAATAGTCTCTATAGCTTTCCTTTTCCTCAAGTGATAAGAAAAATTATTTCTGTACCAGCAGCTCCATGATTTTTACGGTGTCTGATTGACATCTCTGCATGCTATCAGTAAAAAGGATTACAATGCATACATCCTTTTCCTCAAAGCAGTAGAAAAAGCTACTCAGACACCCAGCTTCTCTTGAGCAGCAGTACAACATTATTCCTTGAACACCTAACTGCCAGATGATAGACCTTAGGCAAGAAATATTCATAGTCGTTTGACAGGTAGAGATTCAGATGAGGTTCCACTTCATTGAAGGTCTTGTCCTAAGGATCTGTTTAAGTCTGAATCAATTTGCCTGACTGCATTTATAATGTTATCAAAGTAACTAGACACTCCATTGTTTGACTGTCTTGATCCACAAAGTTGGATGATTCCAACAGTTCCCAGCATGTTCAACCATCTTAGGAGGTAATCTTTGTCAGAAATTTTTTGTTAAGTTTGTTTTAAATAATAAACAAAAGAGGGGACAAACAAAAACATGAAAACATGCATACTCCTCTGTAAACCAGGAATAAGGAAGCAAACTCACCATCTAAATTCTGCTTTGGAGAAAGAGAATAAACCAATCTCCCTTTGACTTAGGAAAGGCTCTTACGAGACTTTTGATTTTGTTGAACTGCCTCAACTAAATTACTTGTCTATTACTCTTTAATTCAGCTCAGACTCCTTAAATTTGTTCTTTAGCTCAGGACTCATGTTCTCAGGACTTCTTGTGGCTTTATAATAGAGCCACAAAACCCAGGTTTGTGGGTTTCCATAGTTCTTAGAAGACCTGCCCTATTTGTAATAAGACACAAAGTACATTTGTTCTCTTTGGGCAGATGGTGCAAACATTAGCATTTAATTTTTAAAAACAATCCCCAGAAATTATGTACCCATGAAAAATATGCCAAGGAAAATTCAATGTTGTAAAGAACAGGGAGTTCTCTTCATCCAGCTTCTGATTGTAGCAATTCTTAATAGGAAAATATCCAATGGGTTAAGATAGCCAAGAGCATGAAGCCTACTTTAATCTATACCAATTGCCAATAGCTCAGAGCTTACTGGGCTATAGGGAACTACAGAGGCACATTTTTATTTGTCTGCCCTTCTACAGAGAAATAAATGATTTTTAATTTACTTCTTCCGTTAACTAGTTGATTTTCTAATTAATTTGGCCATACCAACATTCCAGTGCCCAGCAAAAATTATTTGAATTGGCAGAGTTATACAAAAGCTGTGCTTGCAGTACTTGTGTAGCTCTGATTCAAATTCCTTCCATTAGCTACCCAATTAAGCAGAAGGAAGTTTAAATTACCAGCCTCCAAGTTTATTTATTTATTTTTACAGGAGACTAGTAGTTAACCATGTTTAAAGTTGAATGAATAGTAAGAGAATATATACCAGATCAAGCCATGAAAGAGATGGGGAAAATCAGAAATAATTAAAGGAAATGAGAAGGAAAGAAAACACATTACCACTGGAAAAGAATTTCTTTCTTAATTATGGTCTAATTCAGTGAGTTATTAGACTTCTATTTAAAAAGAAACATCTGATAATTAAGTAGCTATTAAAACAAATTGCTCATTAGTTTGTGAAACACAGACAACCCTTTTAGCGAAAGGCTACTTCCAAGTTATATAGCTTTAAATAGATATCTCTTTTTCCAGTAGCCCAACTCAATGGAGCCAGCTACACAAATAAAATGTTTCATGTGAATAAGAACAGCAACTAGAGCTTGCTCTGAAGAAGATAATTGATGTAAGCAGCTTAGGGATACTCTTAGGAAGCAGTCTCTCTGTTATCTTAAGAAAAGCATTGACTGCATAGTCACAGAGAGAGAAATCCTTTCTTAAATTGTAACATTTGTAGGTGCTTTGTGTTTTGTTTTTTTTAAATAAAGTTCTCACTACATATACAGTGATTTAAAACTTTAATTCTATTGGTCTGAATCAAACAATACAATTCCTTTTCAAGTTGGATAAACTGTTAATGGTCACAACTGAGAAGCATATCCACTTGTAGTAAGATTTTTAAAAAAATTTGAATCAATACAATTTTAAATCAAAACAAAAGAAAACAGACCAAAATATTAACAGACCAAAAGACAATAAGTCTTTTTTCTAGCACCCCATGGAATTTGTTTTGTTTGGAGCATTTTTGGTAAGTAAGCAGATGATTTTAATACCTAAAGATATCTCAGAAATCTTGATTGTCTCAGCCCTATGTAACTGATTAAGTTCATAAGTAAAAAAATTAAAAGCAATTTTGATATGAGGACTGTTCTGACAGAATATCACTCAGGCTGTTGAATGATGAGTCCATTTTAAAAATCATACTACTTGAACAGAGTTCTTATTTATATAGAAAGTAATGTGACTCTAAGGTTGTAACTGTATTGTTCACATAGGCTCAGAGAGAGGACATGTTGTGGAATTGAAATATTTACAAAGACAAAAGAGTAACTTAGCAAATGAAAATAGTTGCTTTTTCATTTTGAATGTTTTGAGTTTGGTTTTCACAGAATTCACAGACTGGTACATGGGTTTGTTCTTCCCTAGATGCCAGACCCTACGCTTGCCCTTGTTAAATCTCATTAAACGTCTCCCCATCCAGCTCTCCAGCCTGTCTGAGTCTTGCTGAATGGCAGCACAGCCCTCTGGGGTGTCAGCCACTGCTTCCAGTTTTGTGTCGTCAGCAAACCTGATGCCTGTACACTCTATTCCCTCATCCAGGTCATGAATGAATATATTGATTAGTACAGGTCCCAGTACTGACCCCTGAGGAACTCCACTAGATACACGTCTCCAGCCAGACTCTGTCCCATTGATCAAAATTTGCTGGCTTCTTCCCTTCAACCAGCTCTTAATCCACCTCACTACTTAATTTCCTGACCATGCTTCCCCAAGTTTAGCCACAAGGATCCTGTGGGAGACAGTGTCAAATGTTTTACTGAGATCAAGGTCGAACACAACTACTGCCCTAACATCATCCATCCACCTGGTTATATCCTCATAAAAGTCTATTATAGTAGTCAAACATGACTTCCCCTTGCTAAAACAGTGTTGATTGCTCCTTACAACCCCCTTATCCTTGATGTGCCTCGAGACAGCACCAAGGATAAGTCTTTCCATCACCTTTCCAGGGATGGAAGTGAGGATGACCAGTCTGTAGTTACCTGGGCCCTCCTTCTTGCCCTTTTAGGAGACTGGAGTAACATTTGCTTACCTCCAGTCCTCAGGCACCTCTCCCATTTCCCAGGATTTAGCAAAGATGATGGATAGTGGCTTTTGATTTGCTTCGTGTTTTTTTCTGAAACTTTATATTGAAGATGTGCTTTTAAGATGATCATAAGTTTTTATTTTTACTTCAGAGGTTGAATGAGATATTGGATATGTTAATTTAAACCCCACCTTCTAAGCACCAATTCTGCCAGAACGGCCTTTATAATTGTAAACTGTGTGCAAATTAAACGTTAAGATACTTCTTAATTTTAATATATTTTTGTCAAATGAGCTACTTTTTCCTTGAATTATTTTGAACACCACCCAGTATTTACCCACAGTATTTTATACTTATAAAATGCATATTGCTACCCCTTCTAAAAGTTAAAAAATACTTCTGTTATTAAAAAAAAAATCCAAACAACCTTCTCTTTATGACAGGAAATTTTCTGTTTAGTAAAAAATTTTACTTTAAGGGGAAAAGCTAAAGAAAAATATAGGAATATCTGGATTTTCAGATTTACTTGAATATATGTAGATGTAAAAAACTCACCTGCATAAATGTATAATAATTTATCAGTCCATATTTATATTGTTATCCCCCACAACAGCCACAGTGTCTGTCAGAATCTTAGAATAACTTTCAAAAATATTAACGATATAGTCTTGATTAGAATTTTCATTGTAGGAAACATCTGTAAGCCTGATGCCACTGAGAGATTCCTATATGAATAGCACTATTTACAATATAGGAAGTTTTTCTTCAAATCAATCTACTAATGCTGTTCATCTATTTTAAAAAGGAAAACTTAATAATTAAAATAAGGGATATATACAATTCTATGATTCTATGATTCTATATAAACTTCATAGAATGGCTTTATATTAATCAACACACAGCACTGTCTTAAAAATATTCAAATTGCCTAAAGCAAACTGCAGGGATTCAAGGAGTTGAAAATAATTTTATAATTAAAATGATCAATTCTTTTTGAGTAAATTCACCATTTAAAAAGCCTTCTTATTTTACACTCCCACTCATATAAACACACACAGGTTCTGCAAGACAGTAAAACTGCTGTGGCCTAAAATTTTGAAGTGGACCTTTCTTTTTTTTTAATTTCTCAAAAGGACCTGGTTTCAAGAAAACTTTTACCTCTCCAAATTTGTTTGGTTTTGGTTTGGTTTTTTTTTTACATATATTGGTACTAATATTGCACTCAGATTTTAACACTAGCTTGGCATGTATTAGTGAATATCTCTAAAGACATGAAATTTACCAAGAACTTGAAACATTAAGGCCCAAATGTTTCTCTCCATACTGTAAAATCTCTTCCAAACATGACAATAGAAAGATATTCTCAACATACAGAGCTTGTATAGGGAATACTAGATAACAGTTGATCATGACTACCAGAATTAAATAAATTATGTTTTAAAATTAATATTATTATCTTGCTTTCATACAGAAATCTCAACCAAAAACTAGCCATTGACTCATTTTGGTATTTTTTTTTTGCTTTGCTAGAGGCAATATGTTGTGGTTTTGCCCCAGGCGAGAGCCAAGCACCAGGCAGCCGCAGTTCTTTAAAAGAGAGGACACAATATATGACACCCACACAGCTGCCTGTTTCATTCCAGGCTGACAAGAGTGTATCAGATAGAAAATATTTTACTGTGATGTGCAAGTTCTGTAATTCATTGGCTTCACAATTTGACCTTGAAGAAAAGTTTCAAGGATTACTCTGCCTATGAGACTATAGTGATCTTTTCTCAATCTGGACTAAAGTTAGTGATGGTTGCTTCCCACTATTTCCTTTCTTTCATGTGTGTGCATGGACTTAAGTGACACAGTCTAACAATAAATATGTTTTTCCTGTAAGTATACTTTAAATCTAAAAAAAATAAAATAAAAAAAGAGAGAAAAGAGAAAAAAAAATAATAGAGCAATTCCAACTGAGAATATGATTTTTAATACAACCCTTACTTCCCCCTCCACCTTTGCCCAAAAGAAACATCAGTTGCAGTGCAATGTATTTTATGGAGTGTACCAGTTCCTGGTATTGTATGTCAAGTAACAGAAGTATCAGCAGTGCATAATTAACAGCACCTTGTTAAGTGTTCTCCTTGGAGGCTTTGCACCTGATAGGAGATATACTTCAATTAATTCAGTAGAGAATTAACCAGAAGTTTATTAACATATAATTATTAATAAATAAATTCATGTTTTCACTAAGGTATTTTTGGGCAGAGGTGAAGTATTTTAGTATCCTCCTTTCGTCTCAGATGTTTTGGGGAAGGGAAGACATAAAACACTGGACATATCTATCAAGTTTCTAATTTACTGCTTTAACTACAGGAAGGAATGGATCTCTTAGATGAAATATCATTTTCTAACAGGCCTTTGTTTTTAAGTTTAACTAATGTATATGAGGAGGGCCATGAATAAGAAGTCATGGTCTCTGGAGAGTCTTAGCTGCTACATATGTGCAGAATCCAGGGAATCTGTCAGGATTACAAGGTTTAATAATAAAACAGTGTAGACTAGAGAGGACCCCTGAGGGTGTGTTATAAAAAAAACCCAAGCTCACTTCAGATGTCTATGAGCCCAGTCTGGCCAAGAAATTTGAAGCCCAATCCATGACAGAGATTCTACTACCTCTCTGGAACCAGTTCCAGTATTTAACCATCCTACCTGTGAAACTGCTTTTCCTTAATATGTAGATCCAGTGGAAATCTCACTCCCTGCAACATGTGTGTCTCTTGTCTTTCTCTGTGCTGCTCTGAGTCATACTTGTCTTCTGTGTTGTGCTCTTCCTTCTTTTTGGCGATTCACCTTTTCTTCTTGAGGCTAAACAAATTGAGCCCACACAGCCTTTCCTCAATGCAAACATTCCCTGTTTTAGTGTCCTTCCATAATGATTTCCAACTCCTTCAAACCTTTATGGTTTCAAAACAAAGTTAACACAGCAGGGCAAAGATTGTGAGTCTTCCTCATCACTAACTACTGAGGAAACAGCTGATCTGCTAAACACAAATAGTTTATTGTTTGTGTGAGTGATGGAAAGTCTGTACCAATACTTTTCCATTCTACATAAATACGATTATCTGAAGTAGAATACCATTTCATATTCCCTCTCTGATACACTGCTAGCAACATAGGGAAGGTTACCTCAAACATAATGTAATTTTTAATATGTTACATCAAAACTGATTTTCACTAAGTGCCTTACTTGTCTGTGTGAGAATGGGCATCAGGTTGCTCTCTATCATCTGAACAGGGAAAAGTTGACTACTTTTGTATGTGCCATGCTTCGGTCCAGGGGCAGCTGCATAGCAGAGACAAATAAGCCATTCCAGACACTTACCAGAGTAATCTGTGGTTTGCCTGGATCTAATAAATGATTATAATCCACCACTAGAAGTAGAAAAACATATTTTACTCTTAGCCTAAGCCAAACTGATGAACTAAGAATAAAAATATTATCTAAGAGTAAAAGCAAAATATTTAAATATCAAAATAAGTGCTTTTACTTGGGATCCTGTTGTCTATTAAAAACATAAAGAAGCTCAGCTTCCAATCTTCTCTTGCCTTGAAAAATTGATTGCTTTCCTGTATTGTCTGCAGTGTTGTTTAGATTGCATTTACCTCACATTATCTGAAGCCAAACATGCATATGCATGATCTGCAATGACAAGTTAGGGGTGAAAGTTTACCCAAGTGTTTTTCAGGACTTCTGGTTGTTCTGCTCTTTTCACAACTTCTGCAGTCCTGACAATGAATTAAGTTCTCAAACTTTTGTGCTGAATCAGAACATAAATCTGAATGTTTTCCCTTTCCTTTTATGAGGTTTTACGGCCAGAAATGATGTTGTGAAGAATTTATGAACGTGAAATCTTCACTAACTACAGGGTTATTGCCTTTTCTGGAGGAATAAATCCAAGCTTCCTTAAAGTATAGGTATAAAGTTCTTTTCACTTTTCAGGATTCAGCACTGACAGGCAGTGTCCCAGGGTCTTTATAACTGCTGGATGTTTTCAGGGTTGTAAAAGATGAAAGTGGACCCTAGGAAAAAGATTAACACATCTCCTCAAGTATTCAGGCAGAATATATATACATGAAAAGAAGCAAACCTGCAAGTAATACTTTTCTTAAAGCAATATAAGGCAAAGATGCATTACAATATTCATCTTTTTATCTGGAATTTGTCACTATATTTGCAAATAAACCAAGTTATACACACACACACACACACACACACACAATTGTCAGTATTATATATCAAAAAAATACAATGGAAAGTACCAAAGTAATGCCTTTTTTACCTTTGAAAAAGTGCTAAATAATGATAATTAAAAAAAAGGTAAAGACATACCTAATAAAACCATAGGGGAATTGCTGCTGTTGAGTATGTCTCTAAATTATTTTGAAGTGTGCATTAATGAAACTGCAAACTGAATTAAGTACCTTCATCTGCTTCTGGAAGCTGCTCTGTCTGATCCCTTAAAGAATACACATTTTCACTGCAGTAATCAGAGGTTTAAATGGGCTTAATGTAATTAGAAAAATCCTTGGAGATATAAATTATCTCTTATGAAAATGGATATGCTTTGTAGATTAGAACACATTGTTTCAGCATCAGTGTAGGACTATAGAATTACAGCTTTAAGTACTAACTTTTCTCAGCTATGGGATCAAGGTTCCTGCTGAGTGTAAAAGGAAACAAATACACTGGGCACATAAACATACAAAAGTCACACTGAATATCCCTACCAATATTCTGAAGCTTGAAACATGATTCACAACTGTTATAATTCTTTTAATCAATTCTGAAAATGTGAGTGTGAATGTTGTGCCCCAAGTTATGATGCTAAAGCAAGACATTCAAACTTTCCACAGCAAAACCAGTACATTAGTCTCTACTTCTTTGTATGAATCTGAGCTCCTTAAGCAGAATCCAAAACAGAATATACCTGCATGTAAATCAAAATTAGAGGAGCCTATGTTCCTAACATGCATGCATGTTTGTTAAATACATTTAAATGTGCATACAACTCCCCATTTTATCTGTGCAAATGCTTCTAGAATTGGATTTCTTATCTGCTAAATAAGAAATTTCTGCAAAGAAAGTATAAAGTTATTAAGTGTTTTCTGACTTCATCTGGTACATCAAGTTCTCATGGTATTCCTTATTTAACGTTCCATCCTTGGTAATTTGTTTCTTTTAGACTAATATGATGTATTTTTTTTTCTTTTCTTTGAGATCCAACTGACTGAATCTCTTAAGCATATGTTAAATTTCAAGTGCAAGTTATTCTGAGATTTTAATGTAAATATTCCTGTGATTGAAGTTAAGCAGAAGCTTATGAGCTTTGCTGGAACTAGGGTCTTATTGAACTAAGCTCTTCTCACCCATGAAATGGTCCCCAAGACAGTAAAAACATGATTATTAGTACTGTTTGAGACATCCTTTCTCCCTAAGGAGATATTTTCTGGCTCAAAAAAGGACTCAGGGTGCAGCCAAGATGCTTTTCTAATGTGGAGGATCAGCGAGGAAATTGCATTTTGGCTTTAAAGCTGCTTGATCATCCCACTCAACATGGTTTTGTCAGGAGCTCCTGCCAACTATGTTATCCTTTTCTCCTGAGAGGCTTAGAAGGTGTGCAGTGAAACCCTGCCAGCTGTCTTCAATGTCAGGTGCAGATTTACCAGGAGATCTAAAAAGGCTTGAACCTCCTCCCTAGTGTAGTCATTTGTTTGAAGTAATTTGCTCCTATTCCATAAATGATTTGACATAGTAATGGCCAAATGACTGCTCGTTTCCTGCTGGATGTCATCTCAATAATTTTATAAGGAAACACTTCACAGACACTGTGTTATTTCATATTCTATGAAATAGAATATGTCCTGACTGGCCTCTCAGTAAAGAATGGAGTGTACTAATTGCTGTGGAGAAGGACAGATTGCCATGGATCTGTTAATTCTTTCTCTCAAGAACACTGTAAGTCATCGCTCTGTAGTGGTGATTAACATCTAGTTAATTGGCTGAATTAGCTGAAGCTAACAAGATGGGCCACGGGTTAAATCACAGAAGGGTCTGATGCTGGCTTTACCAAAACTTCTCTCTCACATTTTAGAAAACTTCATGCTTCGCTTATATTTCCTTATTTATAAACTGGGTGATATATATATGCTTAGGATACCTTAATATATTTAGGCTAAATTGACTTAGTAATGTATTTATAAATACCTGAATAAATCCAAAGTTGTAATTCTAGGTGTTAATACTATATTTTATTATTGAGTTTTAAACATTTATGCAAGTAACTAAAAAAGAGGTAGTAATACTCATAGCTATGGTAGATGAGTCACAGTTTGTGTCTTTGCTTTAACAACTATCCTCTTTAAATTGGGCTGTTTAGCAGCCAAACTGGTAATCCTTAATAGAGACTGTCATGTTTTCATGACAAACCTAGATATTTTTCCCCTGTTTTTATTTTTAGACTAATAAATTACCATCAAGATTGATGGGTTGCAGTGTAAGAATCTCTGCTGCTTTCATCCAGGGACAGTAAGTGTCTCTGAAGCCTGAACCCATGGCAAAGGTTCCGAAAAACAGTGACTCAGAAAGCATATGCCAATATTTGGCTGTAACATTGACCTTTCCCTGCTTAACCTTAGAACTTTTCCCTTCCTGGAGGTGTGCTTGAATTTGTCCACGCACTGTGAGTGCTGACCAGAAAAAGCACTTTATTCCATTTCTGAGTTTGTTCTTCATTATGTAACCCCTTTCTCCTGATGTGTCTTTTTTACCTTGTTGTTGTTTTGGTTTGTTTTGGTGGTTTTTTGTTTGTTTGTTTGTTTTTATCATCAGCAAGGAGAAGTTAATAGCTTGAAAAGTAACTCTAGGAGGATCCTGGACTTACGGTACTAGAAAAATTTAAAGGAAGATATATAAAACTCCTTGTGTGCCCTGCAGCTTCCATGGAAGGAAGAGAATGTGGTGTCATGTTCCTTTTTAAATATCAATGAAGATTTATTAGAGAACATATAAACAGGAGGGATATCAACTTTTTAAAAGGGTAGAAAATGGCAGGACGAGCATTAAAGCTGAAGGAAGGACGATTAAAATCAGATATGAGGGAGAAGTTCTTTGCAGTGAGAGTGGTGAGGTGCTGGAACAATCTGACCAGAGAGATACTGGATGTCCCATCCCAGGGGGTGTTCAAGGCCAAATTGGATGGGGCCCTGGGCAATATTTTCTAGATCATGCCTGGAGGTTGGTGGCCCTGCCTGGGGCAGGGGAGGGGTTGTAACTCTATGATCTTTGGGATCCCTTCCAACCCAAACCATTCTATGGTTCTAAGATGAATATAAGAGCAATTAATTTAGTTTTAGTGGGAATTACATGTTTAGAAAGTGTGAGTCCTTTAATATGTCATGAGCATAGCGATTTGGTATAATTACAATGTATAATCTTTAATTATCTCTTTAATTTTATAGATGTCAGCATCAGAGATCCTCAGAATTTGACCAAAATATGTAACTGTATGATATTTGATATCATACTTCATTAGTGATTGCAATAGACTGTCTGGTAAAAATCCCAGTACGCTTAAGAGTATTTTTGGCAGGCGGCATAAAAATGTTTTCAGTTCTTGTTATCTTTGTTTACTTAAAAACACAACTGTTCTTTCTAGTTAGGAGCTGAGTAGTCTCCAGTCTGCTATTTGAAAGTAAAATGACAACTTATATGGAGATAATTATATGAGAATGGGAACACTGCTTAATTGAAACAATCAATTCAAGGCAAAAATACACAGCTTGGAATTTGGAAGTGACAAGATGCTGTGGTACCCACTGTATACTGATATTTCTTTTTAATTTATGTTAAATTCTTAAAGAGAAAGTTTATTTCTCTACTAAAAAGAACTATGCTCCATAAGTTTATTCTTTAAAATTTCTTCACTTGCTGTTACCTCAAGGGAAATAAATGATATTTCTTTGATGCCACATGCTGTTTAATTGCACAGCATACAAAGGTCTTCTGTTTCTAAAGCAGGACTCAAAGCTATCAGAGAAAAATTGTACAACACACAAACAGAAGTGCAGGATTCCATGTTGAGATAATTACACTAGTTCACCTCAGAGATTTTAAACAGTTCAGAGAAAGAGTAATTTATTTAAGGTTTGCTAATGAATGGAGGGTTGACCTCAGCATTGCAAAGGCAGTCTGAGAGCTAGTTCAGAGAGTATTCCATGCCTGAATTAAAAAAAAAAAAAAAAAAAAAATTAATAGTTTAGTTCAAAAACTATTTTATGATTTAACTTGGACAGAGATAATATGCTTGTATTGTAAAATCTCTTGCTCTTTCTAGATTACGCAGAATTTCTAAGAGTTATGTTTCTAAGAAAACAGAATTTTGGGACCCTAGAGAATGGTTCTTGTATCTTATTTTTAATCCAATACAAAATAAAAATTAAAAATAAAATCATAATTGGAGTTTACTCTCCAACTAACCTAAAGCCCATTCTCAATCTCATGAATTCATCTAAAAAGAGAAACTTTACAGGTACAGGGTTTGCAAGACTAATTGGTAGGGATATAAATTTAATTCTTCCCACTTAAGCTATTTTTATGCTAGCCAGTTAGAAACAACAGATTTTGGGGTTTGTTTTCTTGATATTTCTGTAAAGCTATTCTAATCCTTAAATTCTTAATGGACAAGGGGAAGGCTGTGGATGTGGTCTACCTGGACTTCAGGAAAGCCTTTGACACAGTTTCTCACAGCATTCTGACTGAGAAACTGGCTGCCACTGGCTCCAGTTCAAAGCAGTCTCTCCTCACAAGGCAAGTGCTCCACTCCCCAAACATCTTGGTGGCCCATTGTTGAATGTATGACTGTGAATCCATATCTTCTTTACACTGGGGACCCAAACCATTTTGCAATGAAGTTTGAAGAGTTCAAATACAACAAAAGTGCTCCCGAAGCATGGCTTTTACAGCACACGTTTGGTGGTTTTGCACCACAGTATCACACTGCTGTTTTTCCCAGTTCTTTATTTTATAGCATGCATACTGTTAAGCAGCTGTGCCAAGCTTAATTACATTGAATCTAATAGCAATAGATTGTTCTTGGTCTTATGACTGTGCACTTGCTGCTGTTTCTGAGAACACTTATCTGGAAGTTATACTCTGGTGTTATGTTATTTGGAATATATAATTTACAGAGATGAATTATACAGTTTAACTGAAATTTAAATTATATATAAACAAATGTATATTTTATGGCTGTGAGTTGATCTATTGCATGCACAGGACAATTTGTGCATTTCACTTTTTTTGTAGCAGTCATATTTCATTAACAACATTCCTTCCAAAATACAGAATTTTGGTTTTGGTTTTTATTTGCCAATGTTACATATTGCATTTATTTACCTTCTGCAATGTTGAGGACAGTGCATTTTTCTAATTATTTATCTACTTATACATATATGGCTAAATAATTTCAGTAAAATATTTGATGGTTCTTAGTAAATGCAGACATTTTAGGTATATTCATTCCCATAGGATTCTGGGGGAATGAGATCCTTCTGATTATACAAAAAGTACTCAGATTGGGAGCTCTAGTAAATTAGGATAGTCACTGAGATTCTCCATGCATTAAAAATGTTTAATTTTGCACCTACCATAACATTTCTTTTACAGTGAAAATAATGCAATGTCTTTGTGAAGAACTGTTATGCTTCAATATATTTGAATATATATGTGAGAGTGATCATCAATGGCTCAATGTCCAGATGGAGATTTGTGACAACTGGTGTCCCTCAGGGGTTCTGTACTGGGACTGGTGTTATTTAAAATCTTCATTAATTACATTGATGATGAGATTGAGCACACCCTCAGTAAGTCTGTAGATTACACCAAGCTGAGTGGTGCAGTTGACATACCAGAAGGACAAGATGTCATCCAGAGGGATGTGGGAATGCTGTAGAAGTGAGTCCATGTGAGGGGCAATCCTCATCCTCAATGCAGGAGGGACATGATGTGCTAGAGAGCAGCCTGCAGAGAAGGACTTGGATGTGCTGTATATGAGCCAACAATGAGTGCTTGCAGCCCAGAAGACCAACCATATCCTGGGCTGCATCAAAAGGAGCATGGCCAGCAGGTCAAGGCAGGTGATTCTGCCCCTCTACTCTGCCCTTTTCAGACCCCAGCTGGAGTGCTGTGTCCAGCTCTGGAGTCCCCAACATGAGAAAGACATGGAACTGTGGAATGGGTCCAGAGGAGGGCTACAAAGATGAAGATTAGAAGGCTGGAGCACCCCTCCTATGAAGACAGTCAGAAAGAGTTGGGACTGTTCAGCCTGGAGAAGAGAAGGCTCCAGGGAGGTCTTATAGCGGCCTTCCAGTAGCTGAGGGGACCTACAAAGAAGGTGGGAGGGACTTTTTAGAAGGGTGTAGAGTGATGGCATGAGGTTGAATGTATTTAAAATGGAAGGAGGTAGACTTAGGTTGAATATCAGGAATAAATTCTTTACCACAAGGGCAGTGAGGTGCTGGAACAGTTTGCCCAGGGAAGTGTTCGATGCCCCATGCTGGATGTGTTAACAGGTTGGATGGGGCCTTGAGCAGCCTGGTCTAGTGAGAGGTTTCCCTGCCCATGGTAGGGGGGGGTGGGACTCGATGATCTTTAAGCTCCATTCCAGCCCTAACCATTCTATGATTCTATCTTTACTCATAAGTAGACAAGATGACCAACATCTGAAGCGGTTTAAAGTTTTCTGAAACAAGACCCTTAAAATTTACAGACTAACTGAAATATATTAACTTTGTTTTATGTACTACAAATTGGAGAACAATAAACTGCAGGCATGTTGTAGACATGCTGGAAATCTGGACAACCCAGATTTAAGAAAAATCTTTTCATTAGAAAATCGTGCTAAGTATTTAGATTAGTAAATACTTAGATATGTAAACTTAAATCAGCCATGCAAGAATCACGCAGTTATGATTAATGCAGAGAATTAATTAGGATTCTGGATTGCTTTTCTAAAATACTTTTGCTCATGATATCAGAAATTGAAAATTTGGTACAATCTACTTTCTTTTTCTTTGTTTATATTTTATTTTGTAATAGTCCCATCGGATTCTTGGTCACGGTTAACAAAAATGATCCTGTTTATTTTGAACTGTTAGTGAAACAGAAATTCAAGATGCTGGTATATTCTTCAAATGCTTAACAATTCACTTATGGAGGAGGAGAAGGGCTACTTAATTTTTTGGTAAACAAATAATAATGACATTCCTTGAAGTTGTCAGCTTTGTGTAGTCTTTAGCATGTGTATGTATGTACTTCTCTTATCTGTGTTTTGGTTTCAAATGCATGGCTTATGTTAAATTCTCAAAGATCTGTGTTCCACAGTATACGTGAGGTGGGATTTATTTGGTTTTATGAATCAAAGCTAAGGTGAAATTTGTCATGTATCCACCATTGCTTCTGGTAGATGAGAAACCTAACTCACAATGGTTAATTTTGCATGTGTAGTGAAATGGGTGTTTTTCAGAATTTTAAGTGTTTATGTAAAGGTATAGATGTTATTGTGTGAAAATTTTTCTGAGTTTATCAGTATTAGCCTTTAATTATGAGAGATGGAGGATAAGCATGACCTCAAGAGGCTAAGCTCCAGGGAGTCATTATTTTTTCTGAGTCAACTTATAATTGACACTAGTTAACATGGAATATAGGTAAGTGAAAAGAAACTAGTAAATAATTGGAAAAAAAAAATATTAGAGCCAATGACTGGAGGAGCAAAGTTGATGGAGATCAGTTCTGGTAATTTATTGAGAGTAGAGAATCACTAGAAATGAGCCCAAGAAATTTTAGCTAAAGATCCTCCATCCCTCTTACTCTCTCTTCTTATTTTCTGTTTTCTTTACCTTTGCAACATGTGTGTGAATTCCAATGGATCAGAGGTTAAGGGAAATGTCTTTTTATCCTTATTGAAAATCGTGGCAGCCTTTTCAATAAGACATGTATTGTACCTGGAAGTTTAATTGCATTTGTCATGGCTCTGCCTAATCTTTCTCTCTGCCTTCAGACATGTCTGAAATAATTTGTGCTAGTGCTAATTTCTGCTGTCTCCATTAACATAACCCTGTCTTCTTTGAGCTTAGAACAAACTTAAGAAAAATCTTTCTGCAGTATACCAAGGAGGAATACTAGTGTGGATCCCATGTGGAGACACATGAAGGAGACTTTGAACAGGTGGGAAACCCATGCTGGAGCAGGCTCCTGACAGGACCTATGGAAAAAAGAGCCAACACCGGAACAGGTTTACTGGGGGGACTTGTGACCCCATAGAGCAGTCTGGTCCTGAAGGTCTGCAACCTGGGAAAGGGACTCACACTGGGGCACTTGGTGAAGAACTGCAGCCCACAGGAAGGACTCGTATTGAAGAAGTTCTGCTGTGGAGGGACCCCACGCTGGAGGAGGGGTAGAGTGTGAGGAGGAATGAGCAGCAGAGGCGACATGTGATGGACTGACCCCAACCCCCATTTCCCATCCCATTGTGCTGCTGGGGAAGAGTGAGAGAAATGGGGAGTGGAGTTGAGCCTGGGAAGAAGGGAGCGGCGTGATAGGGGTTTTGAGATTTGGTTTTATTTCTTATTACCCCACTCTGTAATACATTAGGTTAATTTTATTCCTAGTTGAGTCTGTTTTGTCCGTGTTGGTAATTGGTGAGTGACCTCTCCCTATCCTTATCCCATGAACCTTTTATGATATATTCTCTCCCTTGCCCAGCTGAGGAGGGCAGGGATACAGCAGCCGGTGCGGAGGCACCTGGCCCCAGTCAGGGTCAACCCACCACAGTCATCTAAGGCCTATTTAAAAGTATCAAAAGTATAGAAATCCAAATATAAAAAGGCATTTTATTGTGTCAGAACATTGTTACAGGTAATTATATAACCACTTTGTAAGACCCAAGAAATTTTGAATGTGCTACTCTATTCATTAAGGTTTGGTTAGTTTGTTTGGTCTTTTTTTTCTTGTTATTAATTGTAAGGTTGACAGAATTCTTCTAAAAGATGTTTCCTTTCAACTGTGTGATTTTAAGTTCAAAAATAAAAATGATAATGCACACCTCAAAGTTAGTCACTTTTAAAAAAGCCATCCTTAAGACATCTCATGTGTGATGATTCAAGTGCAGTTAATAACTCAGTTAATGTTCATAGGTATGGAAAAAGATGTGTACCAAAAACCTCATCTTAAGAGTCAGTGTATAACAAAACTGAATGATTTTATAGTCCTCTACTGTGTAGTAAAATTAGTAGATACGTACCAGGCACCAAAAACTAGTCTTCTGAAATTCAATCCATTTACTTTTTTCCAAAATACATACTTAACATACTTTATAAACGTTCTATAAATTTTGGTGCTACTAATTCTACTGGTAATTCATTCTTAGCTTTTGCATAAAAATAATCAAAATTAATTTCTTCTGTGATTAATTTCTTTCATCTTCATTCTCACACAGTTGAAGCAGTCTTGAAAATTTTATGTCTCTCTGCCTTTCTCCTTCTATACTGTACCAGATTTCTACTTTCCCATCTTTCAGCACTAAATTAGCTAGAAATAGAACACAACCAAGAATATCTTTTTACTCAGTGCAGGGTTGCCTTAGGATGTTAGGTTAAATTGTAACTCAGTGGGGAATCAGCTAAATGTGACATGCCTGGCAAATCAGGGGGAAGCAGAGAGTATCACAACTGAGCATCCTATACTGCTCCTAGACTGGGAATAACTCTTATAGTTACATGTTGTTACAGGGAGAAACAAATCTGTGGGGATATGTTGGTTGTTTGAATTACTCAGAGTTACCTTTCATGCTCTTTCTCATCTTCCTCACTTTTCAGGTATTTCAGATTATCTTGAATAGCAGGAAATCACCTTTTATTTCTGGGTCTGTAATAAATTCAGTGCATGTTTCCAACATGCTCTTTTGTCTTTCTTTTTTTTTCTCTTCTTCTCTTTTTTGATAACACCCCCCCAACTCTTTCCTCTCTCTCACCTCTTATTTCCCCCCTTTTCTTTTTCCCTCTTTTCTCCAATTATTTTCTCCCCTTCCCCCCTCTTCCTTTTCTCTTCCTTTTTCACCTCCTTCTCCCCCATTTTCTCCCCCTTTCTTCCCTCTCTTTTTCCTCCTTTCCCCCTCTTTTTCCTGCTCCCCCCTTTACCCCTCCCCTTTTTTCCTCATTTCCCCTTTTTTGTTGCTCTTTTTATTTCTTCTCCTTTCCCCTTTTCCCCTCCTTTCCACCTTTTTCTACCCTTATTTTTCTCTCCTTCTTCCCCTCTTTTCCCCCTTCTCCCACATTATTCCTCCCCCATCTCCTCACTTGCCCTATCTTCCCTCTCCCTTCTTCCCCACCTTCCTACTTCCCCCACCTTTCTTTTCCCTGCTTTGTCTGGAACAACCATCTCACGACACTGATTTGGATAAAAGAGTAGTGAACGGGGATGTCTTTTGAGGTAAGACTAAGATCAAATATCCAATGCAGATATAAAACTACATAGTATGAATTAGTATTCATTCGCTGCAGACAATTATGCTTTCAGCATCTGTTTTACTAATGGTTTTCTCTTTTAAAAGCAATATTCTTGGTAATCTTGAGATCTAGCCTCTTCAACCTTCTCCTGTTCTTCTACTCATTTATGAACGTTTCATCACCTGAGAAGCCAACAAAAGTATTCTTCACATCTTTGCTGTCTGTACTTGTAAGGTAAATAGGCAGGAGGGGAAGAAAATTACAGTAAGGTCCAAAGGCTTCATCTGACAAATATTGTTCCTTTTCTGCTTCATTTCTTTATTTTTTTCTTTCTTACAGAAGTAACTTACTACCTATGTCTTTGACTAGTATTAAGTTATTTTTACTTTTGCACAGAAACAGGACTGGTTTGGTTGGTGGTTTTTCTTTGGGTTTTTTCTTGGTTTGTGGGTTTTTTCTTTCCTCATAATTCTTTTTTCTGTTTTTTTCTCATTTTTTCCCCTGTTGGGGTTTTTTTCCCCTCTTCACAATGCTGATATCAGCTGCACAAAGGTAGAGAAGACATATGTTCCTTGTGAGTTGTTGCTTTTTCCCTGGCTGTCTATTCTTCCTAGAAATAAAGTTAACAGTTTTCATAGGTAAGACGTACCATTTTACATCACAAAAATCTTCACCATCTTGTTCCTTTCAGAACAGACATTTAGCATATTATGTTATGATATTTGGAGCACACCGTGGCTTAAGAAAGTTTTGTTTATTTAAATGGGACTTCTTATTTGACATCTAATTATGACTGTTTAGCTGCCAAGATTATTATAACACTTGCAGTATTCACAGTGCCAGGAAGACATCTGCTAAAAATTTCTATTTAATGTTTAGTGTGAACAAGGTGTATCTGCCATAACCACTCTCCATTTGAGAAGACTCCAAGAGCAGAACTTGAACTTATTATAGTACTGACTTCTCTATTACATAAGCACAATGCAGGTAGAAAATTAATCTACAGATGCATTAAACTGTGTAGCTGTGCTCCCTCCCAGTTCTCCTGCTCAGATTGGATCTCACCATTCCTGCCTCAGAAAGCATGTATTTGCTCTTCAGTAGTTTTAACTTGCATGTATAATTACTGTTCTAGTTGTGAACCGTGGTTAGGATTCTATGTGTCTCCATGTTACATCATGTAGTGTATTTGGCTGAAGACTGCTACTGTGATGGTGCAGTGCACAGAATACCTGTTTCTTTCCAATGAGCCTTTGATTAAGCTCAGGAGTGACAAATTGATATTTCGTTAATTTCAGAATCATGGAATCACTAGGTTTGAAAAGATCTTTGAGATCAGTGAGTACAACCATACCTGTCCTCTACTAAACCATATTGCTGAGCACTTTGTCTACCCATCTTTTAAATACATCTTTTAAATACACCTCTGACTCAGCCACCTCCCTGGGCAGCCTGTTCCAATGTTCAGTAACACTTTCAGTGAAGAATTTTTTTCTAATGTTTAATCTAAACCTGCCCTGGTGCAGCTTGAGTCCATTGTCCCTTGTCCTGTTACCTGTCACTTGGGTGAAGAGACCATCACCCACCTCTCTACAACGTCCTTTCAGTTAGGTGTAGGCGGTGATAAAGTCTCCCCTCAGCTTCCTCTTCTCCAGTCTAAACAACCACAGTTGCTTCAGCTGCTGCTCATAAGATTTGCATGCTTCTTCTAATAGCATGCTTTTACTGTTTCACAGCACTTACCATGATAAAGTCATCACCCCATTTATTCATCTTCAATAATGTATCACAGAATCACAAGGTTGGAAGAGTCCTTTGAAGATCATCGAGTACAACCATTCCCATCCTAAGCTAAACCATATCCCTCAGTACCTCATCAACGCTTTTTTTGAACGCATCCTGCGATGTTGACTCAACCACCTCCCTGGGCAGCCTGTTCCAGGCCCTGACAACTCTTTCAGGAAAAATTTTTTTTCTAATGTCCAATCTAAACCTGCCCTGGCACAGCTTTGTGCCATTGCCCCTTTGTCCTATCTCCTGTCACCTGGCTGAAGAGACTATCACCCACCTCTCTATAACCTCCCTTCAGGTAGTGATAAGGTCTCCCCTCAGTCTCCTCTTCTCCAAGCTAAACAGCCCCATCTCCCTCAGCCGTTCCTCATATGATTTGCCCTCCAGCCCCTTCCCCAGCCTGGCTGCCCTTCTCTGCACTTGCTCAAGGACCTCAATGTCCTTCTTATGGTGGGGAGCCCAGAACTGCACACAGTATTCAAGGTGTGGCCTCAACAATGCCGAGTACAGGGGCACAATTACCTCCCCAGATCTACTGGCCACACCGGTTTTGATACAAGCCAAGATGCCATTGGCCTTCTTGGCCGCCTGGGCACACTGCTGGCTCATATTCAGCCTGCGGTCAACCAACACCCCCAGGTCCTTCTCTGCCTGACAGCTCTCCAGCCAGTCCCCCTCAAGCCTGTAGCGCTGCCTGGGGTTGTTATGTCCCCTGTGCAGCACTCTACACTTGGCTGTGTTAAACTTCATCCCATTGGTCTCAGCCCATTGGTTCAGATGTTCAGATCCCTCTGAAGAGCCTCCCTATCCTCAGGCAGCCCAACGCTTCCTCCCAGCTTAGTGTCATCTGCAAACTTACTGAGGGAGCACTCAATCCCTTCGTCCAGCTCATTGATAAAGATGATGAACAGATCTGGAGCCAGGACTGAGCCCTGGGGGACGCCACTCGTGACCGGGCTCCAGCTGGATTTGGTTCCAGTCACCACCACCCTTTGGGCCCGGCCATCCAGCCAGTTTTTAACCCAGCTGAGGGTCCACCTGTCAAGGTCAGTGGCAGCCAGTGTCTCAGTCAGAATAGGAAACAACAGATTTTTTTTCAGTTACATCAAAAACTTCTGACACACGTGGTTCTCTTTCGGTGACGGCTCACGTGTGTAATGATAATGTTAGGATCATAGTGATTACTGTAACTGACAGAGAGCTCTAGATCTGTGGGAAATTTCCATGGATAAATGCTACAAATCTCAGTTGTTTCCCTCAGTACCTCTGAGTGCAGAGATAGAGATCAGTGCCAATATTTTGATTGCCACTACAACTGGAGAATAAAAATGGCTGCACTGGTCCCTTCAAAGCATTTTTAGTACTGAGGGGTTTAATTAGAAAACAAACATTTTCCTCAAAGCAGGAGCTGGCATCAGAGATCACACGTAACTTTCAAGCCCACTAGTATTAATCTTCTTTACAAATCTTTAAGTCTAAACCCCTTTCTAATTAAACTCTTAAAGCCTCTTATCTCTGAGTTCTGGCTGACGCTGTAGTAGAATATATCATTCCAACTAACAATGATTAAGATTGTAATTCCCTACGCAATACAAATCAATTGATTGTAGAACGTAATGTTCATTAGAAAGTAATAGATTTTTTTTACATATTTGGTCAAAGCAGCTGGTATTTAAAACAAGCTGAGAAGCAGAATACTATTTCATACAATTTATTGGTTAATTTATGGCAAGGTCTGCAATTCACTGAAAAAAACCCAGAGCAACTTTATGCGGTGTGTGTTACCTAGATAATGTGCGATAAATACTGGGCAGCACACAAAATTAGCACAGACAATTCAATGGGAGGAAAAATATCTTTCAGGACATAATAATGTACTTTCACGATTTAAAAATGCAGATGAGAAGTGGGTGTGAATTGGGAGATAATAAAAATACTATTATGGTATGTTTTTCAGGTTCTAAAAATGGTGCTTCATCTGGGACTGGGAAAATCCACAGGCTCATTGGTACTCAAACCAATGAATCTGGGAGATCTTTCAACATGTAGGGCTCTGTTTCCACCCTGTATCACAGAAAGATAGTAAGCACATTTCTGTCTCTTATCACTATTATCCACACAGCTCTTTGGTTTATACAGAATAAAACTTTACATTCAGATTTTGAAGGGTTTTCAGCTTTTCAGCCAGAGCTGAGAATGTGGAAGCTTACTTCAGTAAGTAAGTACTTAAGTTACTGAAGGAAGATTGCTGAAGCAATAAATTCCTTCTTTGCTTAGAGAAAAAATATGGTTAATATTTTTTTTTCCCTCTGCATTGCTGTACTAGATTAACAGGGAGGAAGGTGCAGCAGGAAGCAGCCAGCTAATAGGTAAGAAGAAGATATATGAAGTTCTCATTGCCTACAAACTGCGCATGAAAGGATCAAAATAGAGCTTTTTGTCTAACAGAAGATGGCTGCCTTCCCATTTCTTTTCCCTGACATTCCTCCCATGGTAACACTTAACGGAGTTTAACATTGTTTTTCTGTTTGTTGTTCACTTCAGTGATACACCAGGACATGTGACCAAACCTGCATAAGGCACAGTATTGCCTATGAAGACACAGAGAGGCCGGCCAGCAACGTTGGGTGTTTCTTTAGTGACCAAGGTAACTCATTCCAAATGAAACTTCATAAATCCCACTAAAATCTTGATGCCTTAATAAGGTCATGCAGTAGCACCACAGCACAGCAAAGGTTTTTCTGCCTTGTACTAGCTTCTTCCAATTTGTAATAAAAAGAGCAGCTTAAGGGAAAGTTAAAACTTAATTAATAATATTATAACCATGTATTTCTGTTTTCCATCACCGAATAAGTAAATGTTTTGTTTTATCTTACAATTTTGTGAGCATTTTCTTGATAATGGGTAATGTAGACTTTTCTTGGTTTGCACAGTACTCCTGTGTACTCCAGACATTCCTAACTGTTGTCTGCATTGTTCTCTTCAACCTCTGCACATGCACTCAGGCACATTTCTAATCAGAATTTTCACACTCTAAAATGTGAGTTTCCATTGCATCCCATCCTTTCCTAGGAAAGTGTACAATTTTATAGGGAGATGGAGAGTATGAAAGAACCATTTTCCATCTCAGTTATCAGGCTTGAATTGCCTTTATTATCCATCAAAGAATTGCTAGACAAAAATAGATCAAAATATATTGTTATATCTATTGATTTATTAGATCAGTGCAAACAATAGGAATGTGGTTTTTTTTCCTGTATAGTTTCTAGATCCTGTCTCTTTATGACCCTTTCTAGTACTTGTTGTCTTTGTTTGGATCTTTGTTTCCAGAAATAGGAATTAAAAAAATCACAGGTAGCTGGCTACTGAACTTCTTGAGTAACATTGCATATCAATATTATTTGGTACCTCTCTGGTGTTTCATTTAACTCTTCATTTCACAACTCCCCTGAAAGGTTTATTAATCCAAGAAAGCATGAGATAAACTATAGAACTGTGCTAAAAAATGCAACCATAGGAGTAAAAGTGTCAGTTGAGACAGTCGCAAATTATCCCAAGCTCTTAGAAATCACAGAGATCCAGACTGTTCTCTATGAAATTGGTGAACTGATATCAAGAAAAAAAAATATCCTAGTGAACCTTTGATCCAAAATTAATTAATTCATATATTTTCTATAGGAATCCAGTGTTTATTTTATATGAGAAAAAGGTCCATGCAGTCCAAGGCAGGGGAAGTTCAACAAAAGGATATCTGTTCAGTCTTCAGTGTTAATTTTTAAACACTGCTGGAACAAATGTGAGGTAAAATTTGCCTGATCAGTGTTGTAGTAACATCCACATGTTTTTCTTGCAACAAATGTAGTGGAATAGATTGCCTAATGTAGTAAAACCAACCATAACTAATTTGTGGTGTAGGTGTTTTCTATATGAATTGTAAATAAAGGGAGTGCCATAGCAAACAACATTTAAATTCCTTTAAATGTTAAAATACATTTTATTTCTCGTTTCTCCATTATTTTCCTAATCAGCTTTTGTCTATTAGGTTTTTTCTTTTTTGGTTTTTTTTTTCTTTTTTTCCTCAAGCTGTATTCAATACTTCCAATTATTTTTTGTTTCCCCTGTGTTTTCATTTCCTGTATTGCTTTCTGATTAATTCTGGTTTTATTTGAACTAATAAACATGGATTGCCTGTCTAAATCTGATGTAAATTATCCACCAAGAAGTTAAGTTGTACAGCTGTAGGCAGACCTGCATGCTAATTTGTCTTGCTGTTTAGTTCCTGCTTTAATAATAGTGCTGTAGATTTTTCAGATAGATTTCATGTGAAATTGAAACTGCATCTTTCTTTCTCAGATCTTCCTAATCTGCTATTTTTGATAGAAAGAATTCAACTGGATAAGATACTATAGAATTCTTCTGTAATTAGGAAAAATATTTCAATGGGAGGGTTTTGGGGGGGTGGGGTGGTGGGTTTTTTAATTAATTTCATTTAGTGGATAGAACTTGTTCATTTGTTTGGTTTTTGCTTCTTTGCTGATCTTTGCCATCTTGATGCTGTTAGAACTTTTCTTTCCCTTTTATTATTATTTCTGAGAATTTTTAAAAAAGCAAAAGTAATGCATGACCTATTCAAACTAAATTTTTGAAATGGAAAATAAAAACAATTAAAATAGTCTGAATAACAGATAAGAAATTCTGTACACCTTCCTGAACCAAGACTACCTGTGTATTAAAACTATTCAGTAAAGTTAAAATTATTCAGTATGATGGGGATGAGGTGGGTGGTGGAGGGGAAGGAAGTTAAAAAGGAAGAGAATAGTAAGAGATACTAATTAAAACAATATTAAATATTATTACTTTTAAGAGTGAGTTTTCTCTGTTGCTTTTTTAGGTTCCAGGCTGCTGAAAATTCTGACCTTTTCCTTTGTAAGATTTATCAGAAAATAAAGTCTATAAATCTTTCTGGCTCCTCTGCCACTCCAATACACAAACACAGAGAGACACATATGAAAGCAAAAAAATTCAATAAAGTAAGTTTAACACATATCTCTCATGTCTGTGTGTATTAAATTACGGCTTACACCAGGTACTAAAAAATGAAATAAAAAACCTGAAGTAATTGAAATCAGGTTGTGCATGATCTGTTATGACACATTTTCATCTGAGATGTAAAAAGTTGTTCGGAATTCTGTCAGAATCAGTCAGCTGGAGCAGTGTGGTGAATCAGCAGATGCAGCCAGTCAGATGCGAACAAATTCCCGTCTCCGCCAGTGTGCCAACCTATTGCTCAGCGCTGATGACTTTCATCTGCCATTGGGTCTACAGATGCAAGTTAGCTAAAGTTGGAAGTCACTGATGACTTTTATTTGAAATAAGATGGTTAGTCTTAGCTGTACTTGGGGCTACACCAAGTAAACAAAGTAAAAGAGAAAGAACATAACAGCCCATTGAATCAGAAAACAGGTAACAGCTCTTTAGGCTGAACAACTAGACTCTCCAGCAGGCTAGAACATCTCTTACCCAACAGCATACATGGTAATTATCTCTCTCTTAAAATAATTTACCATGATTAAGGGTGTGGAACATCTTTCTCATGAGGAAAGGCTGAGCGAGCTGGGTCTCTTTAGCCTGGAGGAGGCTGAGGGGTGACCCCATTAATGGCTATAAATATGTGAAGGGTGAGTGCCAGGAGGATGGAGCTGGGCTTTTCTCAGCAATGTCCAGTGGTAGGACAAAAGGCAATGGGTGCAAGCTGGGGCACAGGAGGTTTGATGTGAAGATTAGGAGAAACTTTTTCACTGTGTGAGTGACAGAGCCCTGGGACAGGGTGCCCAGAGAGGTTGTGGAGTCTCCATCTCTGGAGACATTCAAAACCTGCCTGGATGCATTCCTGTGTGATTTAATCTGGGTGATCCTGCTTTGGCAGGGGGGTTGGACTAGATGATTTTTTGAGGTCCCTTCCAACCCTTAACATTCAGTGAGTCTGTGATTATGTTAGCTGGTTCTTAAATTAAACTAGAGAGGATAAAACCTTTTTTTTTTTTTTTTTTTTTTATAGAAACTTATGTAAGTTTTATTCTGAGATGTGCACTAGGTAATTCTCACAAGCAAAAAGCCAGTGATGGTTATCATTGCTTCTGCATTCTAGTATCCTGTATACTGGGCAATCACGAAGTTCAGTGTTTTTGTGAAGCAAATGATCTTTTTTATCAAACTGTCAAGTTACAGTGAAGGTCTGCTAGAAAGTGAGTGTTGCTGAATGCTGAACCCCATCATTTGAGTATAGCACCGTCAGCTAACCTTCACTACCCCTGTTAGTATATAAAAGAAATCCAAATTTAATGAAAAACCTTGCTGCTTCTGAAGACAAAGGGTAATACAGAGCTGGAGATAACATCAGAGCCCACAGAGGGTCAAGCACTTAAGTAACTTTACTTTTAAATTAATTTTTAAGGTGCAGAATGGTATTTTAGAAAAAGGACTACTGAAGTGACAAAGTAACTTGCACTTGCTGTCAAACAAGTTATCAAGATGCTTTATAAAGCAACCACACGTAATGGCAATGTAGCTGTGAGCGATATTGTTCTGTGAGTGATGCTGGCTGCTTTACATGCAGATTCTTGACAACTGTTGTCGTTTCTCCTACACAGGATTTTTAAGCAAACTGACTGTATTTGTCTTAATAGGCTAACTGACTGTATTTGTTTTAATATGATGTGCTTAATCAATTTTAGTGAAAAGAAATACTACCATAGTGGTATAATTCTTAATGCAAATGTGAGAGACCAGGCTCAACTAGAAGAAACTGCAACATAACAATGCTGGGCGGTACTGAGGAAATAATAGTTTCCACCTTCCTCATCACCTTTATTTCTGTTCTACAGATTGACTGGCCATCTACAGTTCCTACCATTACTACAGGTGGGTTCCCTTAAACCTTGTTTTGAGTGTAAACAACCTTGGATATAAAGTTCTGGCTGTGCTAGTACTAAATAAATAAACCCTCTTCTTAAGCCCTTTATTCAGCCTTCTCACATTCAAAAAATCTTGATTTTACAGTTTGCAGAATTAGACAAGCAATTGTTAAATTGTTCTGGCCTAGAAAACAATGAATGATGTTCAGCTGTCCTGGAAAACCTGATGCTAAGAAACACTGCTTCTTTTTTTTTCTTCCTTCCATTTAACAAGAAATTGACAGTTATTTTATTCCTGTGCTATGTTGTTGGGTTTTTGTTAGGTTTGGTGGGGGTTTCTTTAGGGGGTGTGTTTATTTTTACCCCCTTCTAGTTGCTGAAGGTTGTTTCTCTTAGTGGATTTGGGCAGATATTCACTGTCTAAGAATGTGATGTTAATTCAAAGTAATTTTGGTTGTGTGACTGCAGATATCAGAAGTTTCTATCTGGTTCTGCCTGGAGGTACATCTCCAAGGCTCTTTAACAACAAGACAAACAAACACAACTGTTTGGTTTTGCAGTTCAGCACTCATTTTGTGTTTGACCCTGTGTCATTCCATTTTCTTTCCAGTGTTAAATAAGCCTTTGTCAAAGATGAAAAAAACCAAAACAAAACAAAACAAAAAAAAACCAAAAAAAGCTTTACTTTTTAGGTGCAGGGGAAAATTATTAAGAATGACAGAAAGGTAAATCTTTATACCTCCCCTTAATTACACATCATGTCAATGAATAACACTCACATCCCCAAGGGAACATGGACTGAATTGAATAAGGCGTCTTAAGCTTGACTACTGCTGGATTTCAGAATTATCCCATTGCTGCATCTGTTCAGCAGATGTAGCATAGTTCATCCATATGCCCACACTGTTACACATTACAGACCTCCCTCCCTTCACAAGGTATACTGATTGTTTTGGCGAAAAAGCTGTTTAAATTAAAGCAACATCTGTTTTGTTCTCAAATTCAGATTTGTTTGTTTGGTGTTTTGAGGGGTTTTTTTGTTTGTTTGTTTGTTTGGTCTTTTTATTCAGTCTTATGGAAATCATTAAAAATTGTTAAGGTGATGAATATAGTAGTTTTGAAAACTGAACTGTTTCACTTTAAGAGTAAAGCAGCTTAAATGCAAAACTTTCCCCAAAATGAACTATTAAACAGCTATTAAAGTATTTTTCCTACATGTGCATAATGAAAATCAGAAACTCTTTGTTCTCCTCATCCATTACTGTGACTCTTTTAAGTTCCATCTGTGTTTTTCGTGGCTGAACAATGATGACCAGTTTCAAAACAATATCTGCTTTTACTGCCTGAAATTTCCCCATGATAAATAATATGTATTATTTGTAACACAGCCATTGTTTAGGAGACTGCACAGCCCATTTACAACAATAAAACTAAAATGGCATTTTACAATTGAAACAACTTGTAGAATGTACAGCAAAATAAAATGGTTTGTTCTTCATAGAAAATTAGTAAAAAGGGTCTTTTGTGTGTGGTACCTGCTTGAGAATATGTTGTAGATTCTTTGTTTCTGACTGTTTCTCTGATTGCTCTTTTTCTTCCCCTCCACCTCCAAAATGATTACTTACTTTGATTTTTAAAGCGGCACACTGAATAATAGATTTCACAACCCAAGAAAATTAAAATAAAGAAGATCTGGATGGATGCGTGTAACTTCCTTAAATATCCTTTGAAATTTCATTTTAGGTTGACTTTGAAGCTAGAATTTAGTTTTACTGAAAGACAAAATTTTCTATGGCAAGATGCTGATTTGGTGGAATTAAATTTTTACTGAAGCTTCAGTGGAAAAACTCAGACTTTTGAAAAAGCCAAACAACCCGAGACCCAGTCGGTTTTGTTAATCTGTTATTTTCAGATTAATTATACGAAAATTTAATTTCATTTAAAATTTATACTATATGTGTTTTTACTATTAATATGTTTAGCTTTTTCCATTTTTGCCTTGAACAAATTTTGAAATATTCAAGATGAGTGGAAACTAAATTATATGACAAGAGTTAGGGGTTTTTTTTATATTGGGATAGGATATAATATAGACTCAGTGGATGAGGGAAAGGTTGTAAATGTTGTCTACATGGACTTCAGTAAATCCTTTGATGCTGTTTCCCACAACATCGTCTTAGAGAAACTAGCTGCTGATGGAATAGATAAGTATACTCTTCACTGGATTAACTGTCTGGACAGCCAGGCCCAGTGTTTTGGTGAATGTGGTAAGTCTGGCTGGCAGCAGGTCACAAGTGGTGTTCCCCAGGGCTCAGTGCTGGGGCCAGTCCTGTTTAATATCTTCATTAATGATGTCAATGAGGGGATCAAATGCACCCTCAGTAATTTTGCAAATTGTGTAGGAGCGTCGATCTGCTGGAAGGTAAGATGAACCTACAGACGGACCTGGACAGGCTGGATTGATAGGCAGAAGCCAAATTTATGGCTCAACAAGACTGAGTGCCAGGTCCTACACTTTGGTGACAATAACCCTAGGCAATGCTACAGGTGTGGGGCAGAGAGGCTGGAGAGTTCCCTGCAAGAAAAGAACCTGGGGTGTTAGTTGGTAGACAGCTGAAATTGAACTGGCAGTGTGCCCAAGTGGCCAAGAAGGCCAATGATACCCTGGTCTGTACCAGGAATAGTGTAACCAGTAGGAGTAGGGAAGTGATAATTCCATTGTACTCTGTTCTTGTGAGGCTGCATCTTGAGTACTGTGTTCAGTTTTGGGTCCCTCAATACAGGAAGGATGTTGAGATGCTAGTGTGTGTCCAGAGGAGGGCGACAAAGCTGGTGAAGAGTCTGGAGCACAAGTCCTACGAGGAAGAGCTGAGGGAGCTGGGGCTTTTTGGGCTTGAGAAAAGGAGGCTGAGGGGAGACCTTATCATCCTCTAAAACTACCTTCAAGGTGGTTGCAGAGATGTCAAGCTTGGTCTCTTCTCTAAGGTGACAAGTGATAGGATAGGAGGAAATGTCTTAAAATCACATCAGGGGAGATTTAGGTTAGATATCAGGAAGAATTTCTGTACTGAAAGGATTGTCAGAAATTGGAATAGGCTGCCCAGGGAGGTAGTGGAGTCATCATCCCTGGAGGTATTTAAAAGGTGTGTAGATTAGTGCTTAAGGACATGATCTAGAGGTCGACTAGTCAGGGTTACATTATGGTTGGACTCGGTGATCTTAAGGTGATTCTATGATTCTATGAATTTTATTTCATTGCTTATATATTTGATCATACAGATCCTGTTATAATCCAACTTCCCTAAAAAACACCTGCAATATTTTAAATAAATGCCCTAGAAAATAACCCAGTGTTTTTATGTGGACTGAAATATTAACAAGGTAAATTATGCACGTACAGAAAAAAGAGGTAATTTTCCTAGGTTCCTGTTTGTGTTCTGTGGATAATGTTTCATCCTCCATTCAAAAAAACTGAAAAGGAATTTCAGATTGAAACCTGTGTTTGTAATGATAGGTAGCAAAATCTTTAAGTTTCTTAAGATGCATTTATTTATTTGTCAAAGACAATGCTGATGGAAAAAAAAAATCAAAATGGCATTTATCAAAAGGCTTTCATAGTCTCATTTGTCAATTAAACATTAAGATGTGATTTAAATAATTTCCCTTCTAAAAAACCTTCAAAATCCACTTAATCTTTAGCTAGTTCTGCTGAAAGGCAGTCATGATCAAGCTGTACTGTCAATGTGCAGCTGCTGAAGTGTTGTAGCTCTCATTGTTGATCTTTAGTTTCCCTTGTAACTTTTTTATTGAGGGGTTGGAACCTATATTCACATATGTTCTAGTAATTTTATATAATTACTGCCTGTAAAAGAAAAATTGCAAAAAAGACCACCAAAGAGCCTTCATCCATGTTTCCTTACATTTGCTCAGCACTTTGCACTTTTAGAATCTTAAAATTGTTTGGAATAAATGTAATCATGACTTTTAAGAAACCTGTTATCATCTTTTAAATGCATTGTGAACAATGATAATACACACTTTGCAGTTTCATGTATAATTTATGCTTCTGTGTTCCCTGGACCACATTCTACATCCAAAATTCAGCTGTTTTTACACATCAGCATCTATCTTGTTCTCATAATTAAATATCCACATTTTTCTCCAAAATTTGAATGAATAGCATATTAAGTCATAGAAGAGTCACTTCTTCCCCTGTCCTGTGTATTTCAGATCAACCAGAGTCTTGCTGTTGAAGATAACTCCACTTTTTAGTTTAAAACGCATTCCACACAGTTTATATTCTCCGAATCTGGGAGTATATTATAGGAACAATTTGAATGTATGAAATAGTTTATACCTGGCAGTTTTAGTTTTCTGCTTCTATCAGACTTCAAACTGCTTTCTTTAAGTGTTACAGATAGCTACTACAGCAGCTAGAACAAACTGAAACTGGGATTTCAATGTTTTGTTGAACATTTTAGTGACTTTTTTAATAAGGGAAGTATGTAATTTGCTTTTGTTGGGTTTATATGTGACAATTCAGTGCTTTGCAGAGACTAAGGCCTATTTTTCTGTTATCATTTAACACATCTTAACAAAATCCCGTAAGTGGTTAGAATTCTTCTTCCAGAAGGATCAGACAAATCATCTCTCCCTGGTCTGACCCCCTTCATTGATCTACCATAGTTAATAAAAGAAATTCTCATCCTCTGCAGAATTCAGTAGAACTGGATCATGAGCTAATCTGTGTGTAAATGTACTAGAACTAGTTTTGGTCACAGATGTTTGATGCCCCTTAGTAACATTCCACATTCACCAATGAAACAGTTCTTAAACCATTTAATGAACTCCTCCTTTGCTGGTGTTGTACTTCAATTTGAATAAAAACTTAGACAAATATATCATGAGGACCTAAAATAACTGCATTGGGAATATGAAGATATGCTTTCTCAACACTCATCTCTATCAATTGCTGTAATTCTTTCAAAAAGAAAACAAAACTAAAACTTGTGGGGCAAATAACCAGATTGATTTACATTTCTTGTACTTTTGGCCTTTTCATGTCTTTGAGGTCATAGGAATTTATTAAATAAGGGTTATTTTTTAGCTTGGGAGGCTAACTAGGGTCTAGTTTTCTGGAATATTTTAATCATGAAGTATCCTACTTTTTCAGTATGTTGTAGCAGTTTACTTTCCAAAGTCAGATAAATAAAATTCATATAGTCCTCTTTTTCATTTCATAAACAAATGGAAATATTAGATATTACAGACTATTTATTTTTATTTTTAATATTCTTATTTTAATATTCTTCTTTCCTATTAAAAAACTTCAATGATGTTTGCCCATATTTGCTGTTATTTTTGAACTTTTAAACTTCAGAGTTGCTGAAATATGTTGTCACCTAGATGAGTAGTTAATAAATGGGTATTTCTTTCTCATCTTACATGTAATTCATTTATTGTGCTTTCACATGCCATTTTCCAACCCAAATGGCTTTGAATTTAAATCTGCAAATGTCTTTTTGAGGCAAGCACTATGATGTCTCTGAAATTCTCCCAGCTGCTATTAGCATCTTTCTCCTACCCTGCTCTTTTCTCCTGCTCTTAAAAGTCTGGTCCCAAGAAGCTAGGGGAGATTTGTTTTATTTTTTTTTTTCAGATACATTTATTAATATCTGCTTTTGTATTATGTCTGTAGAAAGTAAAGGGCCAACAAGAAAGTTGGAGAAGGACTGTTTACAAGGGCATGTAGTGACAGGCCAAGGGGGAATGCGCTTCAACTAAAAAAGAGTAGATACTGATTAGACATTAGGAAGAAATCCTTCCCCATGAGGGTGGTGAGGTCCTAGCACACGTTGCCCAGAGAAGCTGTGGCTGCCCCTGGATCCCTGGCAGGGTTGAAGGCCAGGTTGGATGGGGCTTTGGGCACCCTGGGCTGGTGGAGGGTGTCCCTGCCCATGGCAGGGGGATTGGAGTAAAAGGATCTTTAATATCCTGATGCCTCAAACCATTCCAGCACTCTGTGATGACTCCTCTCTGTATGCATGAACACTTACAGTCTTAGGGAGAGCTGAATCTTAAGTTTAAATGTTTGTGTTGTACTATCCTATCATTTTTAATGATTACCTTTTATGCATCTCAGTGAAAGTGAGGATGACAGTCATTTCAAGGCCAGGGTGAATGGAGCTTTGGGCAACCCGCGCTAGTCAGGGGTGTCCCTGCCCATGACAGGGAGTTGGAACTGGATGGGCTTTGAGGTCCCCTCCAACCCAAAACATTCTGTGATTGCATTAAATATTTCCTCACCAGTCCTCAAACAATAGCTAATTTTAAGTGAACATTTACTGTTTATTTTTCAGGAGTTACTATAGCTTATAATTCAGTGTGAAATATTATACTCACTGAATAATTACCCAAAATAAACTAGTGTCATTCTAAGAAGGACCTATGATTCAGATTTCACTTCTTTTGTGACTATCTAATCATAAATTTTGATATATGAAGCTTTGGTTTGGGTGTGTTTTGTAGTCTTGATGGCATCTTACTTCACTGGCCTATTTCAAGAGAAGCACAAAAAAAAAAAGAGATTTTTTTTTTCCACTCCTTACTCAGAGAGTTGTAAAAAGTAGCAAATTCTAGTATCAGTGTATGTCTGAAGTCTATTTATCTAAGGTTTATTATTTGGAGAGGATACAGGAAGCAGGTGTAGAGCATCTGAAGTGTGTTTTTATAATTGTAACACATCCTACAGCTTCCTATGATGGAAATGCTGAAGCACATCACACTCGTTACATATCTTGCTTTGTGTTTTGTAGCATGTCAGTGCCCAGACTCTTGTTTCACTCTTTCTGAATGTTTATTTCCCTTCTTGGCATCTGTAGAGGTTGCTTAGAGGACACAACTGCCAATAGGGGAGACTGATGGAAAGTATTCCAAAGAATATTAAATAATGGACACATAATATTTGAGAAGAACACGTCTGTCTTATGTTAAAAGGTGTCCTGGTCTCAGCTAGGACAGAGTTAATTTCTTGTACAGCAGCGGAAGGGAGGCCGTGGTTGGGAGTTGGGGGGGGAGCTGTGCTGATCACACAGGGATGTGTCCGGTTGCTGCCAAGCAGTCAGGGACTTTTCAGTTGTTCCTATTGCCCCGCTAATGAGAAGGGAGGGGACAGACACAGCCAGGACAGGTGACGGGGGTATTCCATTCCATCTACCTCATGCTCAGCATAAAAGCGGGGCTGGGGGAGGTGGGGGTGTGGGCAGAAGCAGGCGGCTCTAGGACGTGCGGGTTTGGGAACGGACCGGTTCCTGGACATACAGCCTGAGCTCTGCTGCTCGGTGAGGCACTGCAGTGTGTGTCACCAGTTTCGCGTATTTTGCTCTAAAGTCCTGTTATTATTGTTATAGCTCTCTTTCTGCTAGCCCAGCAAACTTTCCTTACCCCAACCCGCGAGTTTTTTAATCCTTCTTCCTTCTCCCCATCCCTCAACTTCCGCCTTCCTCCCCCCCTCTCCCCCCCCCCCCCTCCCCCCGCCCCGGTCTTCCCGCCTTTTAAAGAACAAGTGGCTGCCTGGTGCCCAGCTCTCGGTTGGGGCAAAACCAAGGCAAGAGGTTTACCTCACAGACCTCTTGAAATTCTTAAAATGAGTCGGTATACATGGGAGAACCCACTGACATAGGCACATATAAAACAACTGGTTCAAAGACAGGAAACAAGACCAGTTTTCATACTGTGTAAACACAGAGATCTACAGAAGAATGTGAGGTGGGAAAAGCAACCTTAATCTTTTGGATAAAATTACACATATAAGCTAAATATTGTTATTCAAGGATGAGATCTTTGGTTTGTAATAGGCAAATCTATGACAGTATCAGGTCAGGAGCTTTTAAGAAAATAAATAATACATTGAAGAACTGCTGCAGAAATAGAGACCAATCAGGATGCCCCTTGCTAGAGCTCCAGCAAACTCATTGGCTAAGCCAAGCAACGCCATATCCAGCTCCAGGTTTGCAAAAAGAAGATAACAGGATTGAAACAGGTTCCAAACCAGCAAGAATATATGGCTTGGATATGATAAACTATTAAATGATCTAAACACTTCAGTGTGGAGCTAAACACTGTTAAAATTCTATAAAGCTTGAAGTGGTGTGGGAGAGGGTCAGTAAGGATCAGGAGATAGCAACTGCCAGATTCAAAACAGCAAAAAGTAATGCTACTTCAGGCACTGGAGGCTGGGGTACTACTTCATGAGACACACTGTGCAGTAAATTTATATGAGCTCAAACCCATTTATAATTAATGGAAAAATATCCAGCCAATACAGTACAGGAGGCTGATACCACCTCTGACTCAAAAGCCCGTGATCTGGAAACCACTACTGTGCAAAGTATCACCATAAAGTATTACTCTACATGCACTGTTATATGTTTCTGCAAGCATCTGTTACTGGAAATGCTACATCCAAAGTACAGTACAGGTCTGTCCTGGTTTTGGTCGGGATGGAGTTAACTTCATTTGCAGCAGAGGATGGAATGCTGTGTTTGGGAGTTAAAATCGGAGTAGTGCTGATAACACCCTGATGTTGTTAATTGCTGTCAGACAGCCAAGGACTTTCTGAGCTCTTCATGAGAAAGGAGGGGCGAAGCCAGGACAGGTGCCCAAACTGACCAAAGAGAGTATTCCACGCCAGTTACGTCCTGCCCAGGATATCGGGGGGCTGACGGGAGGAAGGCCAAGGGCAGCTCCGGGATGCGCAGTTCTTGGGGGGACGATCGGGTTCTGGGACGGCTCTGGGTGAGTTGTGTGGTTCGGTGAGAAACTGCGTTGTGTATCAACAGCTTCATGTATTTTTGCTCTGAAGTCCTGTTAGTATTGTTATATTGTATCTTTCTGTTATCTTAGTAAACTTTCCTTATCCCAACCCACGGGCCTTTTAGTTTCTTGGTTTTGGGGTTATTTGCCCCTTCCTCTTCCCTCCTCTTACTTCTCACCCTACCCCACTCCCCCCCACCCCCCTTCCCTTTTCCCTGATCTTTTCCTTTAAGGAGCAGGCAGCTGCATGGATCTTGGCTCTCAGCCGGGGTGAAACCACGAGAGGGTCTATGTACTATCTTATTCTGTTTTAATCCAGTATTTTGTTCTTATTTTATTTTGGTTTTCTTTTTTCTAAAATTTCAATTTGTAGCTCTTCATATTTTATGGCAGGGGTTCCTCTTTTTTTTTAATTTTCAATAATTGTAGAGTATAAATTTGACTAACTAGACGTGTCTCTGATCCAAAGACAGACCAAATTAGGCATTCTAGAAATTATTATTCCTTGCCTGTTAACAAACGTAACTAAATCTACAAGCTAAATCTAAAACTTTTTCCAAAAGCCATAAGGTTTTGCTCTAAGGACTGAAATGAAGGTGATTTAAGGAGAAGTATTTCAGCTTCTTTGTCTCCTCATTTACTTTAAGACATGCTTGGCTGATCCATGCAGAAATCTGTATTAAGCAATGGAGGTAGGGACAGAGAGGTTAGAAAATTAGCCTTTTTCCTTTCAGGGATTCATTTTTTCAGTTCTCACTGAACATGAATGTCTACTGGTGTATATACAGAACTAAATGTGTCAATATTACTGTAAGTATACAATAGGTGGAAGATAAACCAACACTTTCTAAATTATACATTTTTTGAAAGAAATTTCTATGGTTTTCACCTGTCTAAAAAGATAGATTAAGCATTTATTAATTCTCAAATTCGCTTCTGTATGGCTCCTGAGTTGGATAGAATTCAGCTACTAAATATTTTCAGAGTTGAAAATGCGTTCATGAATAACATTAGATATATAAATATACTTTATATATTCCTAGTGTAAGTATTCTATTGCATTTATGCTGTAAATTTAAATAATTTATAAATATGTGTGCATACAAAAGTCACTGGAGGATAATTAGAGCTGGAGGAGACCAAAAAGAGATGTACAAGAAAGCTTGTCCAACTTTACAAAACAAAGACTGAGTAAAACCCAAGCTTACTTTCCATTTCAAATTAAGAAATATTTTTAACATTGCTGGAATTCTTTCGAAAGAGTCTTTGGCTTTGTTTTGAAATGTTCTTTTCTGCAGTAAGCTTCAAAACACTTTGCATTGCAGACTGAAACACCTTGAAAGATTTGGTAAAGAAGTCATAGCAGTGAAAGCAACCTTCCACAGTACTGTTATGTGTAGAACTTTTGCAATGTTTTTAGCTACTGGCTCGTTGCAAGTTTGAGCCAGTAAAGACTGGCAACTATGCTTAGTAGCAAGAGCTCAGAAATTATATTGATGTGTGGCTGGAAATGGGAGATAAAAAGACAGACAGTTGACTGAGCTTGATGTGCCCTCCGTTGAAGCTTATATGTGTAGTTTTATAATGGGTTTTTTCAGTGTTCCTCCAAAATAAGAGCTGAAAGATTTTTTAAAAGCACCCTTCCTCAGTGAGCTGTCTGGACTTTTGTGCTTTTGTGTAAGTTTTGTGGGTTGATTTTGTTGGGGGCTGTTTCAACGGATGTAGTTGTGCTGTTTGTGCTTCAGGAAATAACAATTTTGCATCGGGACCACTTCATGAAGCATTTGAAGTCCTTTTGAGGTACACGAGTATCTACGTATTGCAGAACAGGCAAATCAAATGGTTGAACAAAAAGTGTGTTTGTAAGTCTCTGTGATACCACAGAACAGATGTTTTTACACTACTTACTAGTATCACCTCTGACAATGTATTTACTTCAGTTTTTCAAAGGGTTCTTTTGTCATAAATTAATTTTGAAGCCCACTGATGAGCATTTTGATTGCTTATTTGTTGTAAGAGTATCTCTAACGTACAGCCTTGACGTTTTTTGACCTTGACAGGCTGTGAGAGGCTATAGGAAGAGAGCACAAATTCTTCACTTGTATAAGCTGATTACTATTAGTAAAGTCAGCATTGAAGGATAATTTATAATCACATTTGGAGGTGATTCTCATATAGCTATTGGCAGAATCTGCTTTTAATTCAGTACTGATGTGCTTCAGATGAGGATGTTGTCACACTCAAAGGAAAAAAACTTCACGTCAGCTGAGCAGATATTGGTAATTCATGATGAAGCTAGAATTTTGAAGTGCAGGCAAGACATAACGCTTCACAGGAGCAATTCTTCAGGGGAGTTCAGATGTTGTGAACTCTGGATAAATAAATTAGAAAAAGGCTCAGAGTAAGCTCTGCTCATCTTTAAAAAATAATTCATGCTTTGTATGAAATTCTATTTCCACTCAAAATCAGGATAGTGTTTACTCTTCTGGAGATTTTGTTTATTTGAGTTGGTTCCAGGGTGACACTATAGAATGAGAAATTTAGAACTTTACGGATGTTCATCTTTGTTTAAAGAAAAAATTAAAACCAGAAAAATAGCGACATGCTGGCATCCCTTACAGGTTATGTATTGTTTCATTCCAGAAAGCAGTAGTAACACAAAATTAGGGGCAATTATGTCTTTTATCTTATTAAGTCTTTTTAAGGTAATTATGCATTTAAGTTTGGGTTTTCAACTACTTCATTGTATTAGCGCAAATAATACAAACAGTAAAGCAGCTTTAGCTTTTGTATCCTAAAATACATCTTAGATACTCACAAGTCACATTATTTTCTGCTCTATAAGCATACCTGACATAAAATACAATTTTTTCTTGATACTTTTCAGGTCTCAGGAAAGATGGTTTGGTTTCAAAGCCTAGTGCAAGTTTGCTGTATCACTCCTTAGTTTTATGAATTAGTTTTAACTTTAGTCAATTTAAGCATCATCCCAGAAAGACATACTGAATTGAGAGTTACTTAACCTCTTCTATTGTGATGGATGTATTCCCTTGAGATGGAAGACAATTTCTTAGATGTAAAGTCAAACAATTTTATTTATAAACTATGAATTGACTATTTTAACTTCTAGTAATAGGCATATATGTGAATGAGAGTCAAGCTGACAGGCAAATCTACTGTCTAATCAAATGTCTGAGATTTATTTAAGTTAAATTTGGTAAATTAAAATAAATTTCTTGCCTTACTGTGAGTTATATGCAGCTATTGGTTTAGGTTAAATATTATTTTGACATTCATCTCCATAGTTTTGTTTGGGAAATCATATTATGAATCCCAAGAAATGTTTTTACCAGTTTATCCCCTGGTTGTAATTCCTGAAATAGTTTAGCATCGTCATTTTGTGATGTCTTGCTCCGTTGTTACATGCAAGTGAAATCAGCATAAATTAATAAATCTTTCTAATAAATTTTCCTATTATTAAAATAAGCATTTCTTCTTCTGTATTTTATGATATTTAATTGTCTTAGTTATTTGATAGCATATTTTTCTATTTTTTTTTTCTCCCTCCACTTCCTTTATCATAGATAACTTTTGCTTCTTTGTTTTCATTGGTTGGTTTGTTTGTTTTTTCTTTTTTTTAGGAATGTAATTCTGTGTTATAACTGATCAAAATTAACAGGTTTTGGTTTTTTTTTTAATTCCTCCCTTTTCTTTTAAGAATGTTTTTACCTACTAGATAATCTCCATTGTACTCTCTTGAGATATTTTTTATTTTAGGACCTAGAAAATTTTTCTACTTCATTTTGGAGATTTTTTTGGTGCAGTAGATCTTGTAAGGGCATAAGAACTTAAGAAAAAAAAAGTACAATATTTTGAAGAATTTGGTTTGAATGTTACTCTTAAATGGGTTTTGTTACTACTTGGGTAGGCTTTAAAAATCTGATAAAAAAAGGAAAATCCTTCAAAAGATAATTAATGATGATGTTTCTGAATGAATATGTATAATCTGTTACATAAAATCTGGCAGATATTTGTGTTAATAAGAGCAAAGCTTCCATATTCTTTAAAAATTCCTAGCAAAATCATAACTTTGGGAACTTTGCTGTAGGCTTCATGCTATGTGGGGTTTTGACACTAGAAATGCATTACTGAATTTCCTTCAGCTAATTTTATTTTATTTTTTATATTCTCTATTGATGGATTAATTAATGGGTGAAATAGGTGTCCAAATTAATATTTTCTCAAGATGGCAAGTTTCTATTGTCTGTGCTTGTTCAGTTAGAGGTTTGTTTCCTCATTAGGCTGGAATTTCATAGAATTTAGGAAAAGGAAATTTCAGGAAGGACTGGAAGAGTAATCATAAAGAATTTATTGTTTAGTATGGTAAAAAGTTTTTCCCTCTTTTTTGACTCATTTGTCACATTATGAGGGGGAAGGCTGTGGTGTTCAAAAACTGCTCACATTAACAGATTGGAGGTGGGAGAGGGGATGGGGCGATGCTAACTGAGAACAGGTCTTTACCATATGTTAATGGTTATAAAATAAATTATGATCTAAACTGGATGCGCTATTACTGGATAATTCCCTGATATAATTTAATAAATCTGTAGTCTAGTCATCTGATATTTCTGGCATGTTCTGCTTCTTCTCCCAGTGCCCAGAACAAGATGTCCAGTACTTAATACCAAAAAGAAGACATAAATTGAACTCAAGAGATTTCAAAAAAGTTGATGTCAGTGTATTCATTGAGCTTTGAAGGAGAGCTGGAAATAATGTCAAGTGATCTGCATATAAAAAGGATGTGAGAAAAGCAAGAATGTGATTCAAAGAAACATCTTTCAGTATGCTTTTCAAACTTTATTTGCCTTTGTAATGAATTTTTATTTCTGCTTCAGCATTTATAAGGACAGGGAGTTACTGTGCTCAACAGAAATTGCTAGCCCTCTGTATCTAAATGGTGATTTTTGTGAGAACCGGGAACATTTAGGTACTTAAATAAGTATGTAATCTCATACTGCTTTATAAACCTGTAGGTTTAGGGTTTACTAGTCATGCCCTCTGATACTTAGGAGAGAATATGTAAATTTTGCTCCATCAAATCTACAACCCCTTGTTTTGTTAGGTATTTATGTCTTGGGAATCACCTTTGGTTTGCCCCCCTAGTGAAAAACATAGCTACATGTCAAACATGCATGACTATCTTACTTTACAGAATGGTTATAAAATTCTTAATTTTTAAAGCCTTAAAACAAAGGAATGCATCTGAATTTGAATACAAAGCACAACAGAGTGATAAAATGTCCCCTGGCACAATCACCTACACACTTAGTGATTCCAATTAATCTGCTTTAACACACATGGGTAAGAAAATGCATTTGGAACAGTGTAGAAAGTAGACAAAAACAATGTTGTCATGTGCTTCTCTCTGCTTGAGGCTCTTGGACCTAAATGCTTAGCAGTATGGAGTCATGAGAAGAAAACCAAGGCAAAATACCCTGAAGGAGAAAATAATTTCATAAACTTTTCCATTTATTACATGTAGCTCTGGAAATAAGTATTATGGGAATGCTAGCTTCCAGTTTATGTATTTTATCAGTTTGATAGCTGCATTCTTGAATCTAGAGTTTGAAAAGGGTATGACCCAAGCAACTTGTTCTCATGCTTCAGAAGAAAGACAGTAATGATACTCTATATCTAGATCTTTCATTAGCAGATTCCTAAAGCGTCTCATTTCAGAAGTTTCATTCTAAAGAAATTAAAGTTATCTGTTCTGACATCATCTGATATTAAATAAACCATAGGAAAAAGATATAATAAAAATCTTGCCCCTGCTCCAGCCTAAAATGTTAATGGCTACAAAATCATTAGCTGACATCATCAAAGTCAGAAAGTTTATCTTTCTTTCTGAAAAAGTTACAGGATGTTATATTGAGATAGCTTACTTATATACGACTGTGCAATTGCTGTAGAAGGAAGCAAGCAGGAAAAGAGCTCCTTCTAAATTATTTTTTTTTAATATTTTTTCCCTCTTCATCTGAGGTATTCCTGGGGTTCTTTTTTGGTTTTGACTGTCTTCCTATATTCATTCACTGAACCCCACAAAATAGCATTGAAAGATTTTGGTTTAGACTTGAAACTTTTTAGTATTACAGATATATTTTTAAAAGTCACGTAGAATATTATTTTACAATACAACAACTATGTTATTACTCCATTACAATGAACTAACTGAGACAGAAGATTGAGAAGAAATTAAAAATCCCATAGCAGTCACTTTGAGAAGCAATCATGTCAGGCCTTTTCAAAATACACCTGAATAGCAAACACAGAGTCTAAATAATAGGTGATTTCTGTTTGTAAAGTTTTTACATTTCTCTGTGATGTACATCAGTATTTGAGTATAAGAAACACGTTAAGTTGAGAGAGTTTTGAGAATCTCTTCCTGAATAATGTATAAGTAGAGTGAGAGAGTCAAGATGTTAGAACCCTGACCTGAACAGAAATAAGAAATATGAGAACAGCAGCAGTTCTGTGAAACCTTTGCAACCAAGAAATTTTTATATCTTACAGAATTGAGTCTTGTGGGAGAGTTACAGTACATCTGAGCTTATATGCTTAAATAAAATACTAATACAAGGTTAAATTCATGGTGCAGTTATTCACTCAGTGGAACCAAATTTTCTATTATAAAACCCCCAAAACCAACAAAAAAAAAAAAAAAAAGAAAAAAGGAAAAAAGCAAAACCAACACAGCATTTGTCAAATCATCAACTACCCATCTGACACTTGTAAGTTAAATTTGACTACACAACAGCTACCTGGAAAACCTTGACAAGCAAGCTCTGAAGTCCCTGTTTTACTTCCACCATCTGAACTCAACTTAAGAATCCTGGAAGTTGTGTGATTTCCGGGTCTGTGGGAACATGAATTTTAAGATTTCCCCATTAAAAAAGAGTAAGTTCTGTGGAGGTCTGCCTCATGTAATTCTTAGATCACAAAATGGTTTCGTTTTAATGATCATCTTTCAAGGACAAGTTCTGTCCTCTTCTGTGACAGGCAGGTTATTTACTTGTTCTCCTCAGTGGTCATTAATTTATAGAAAAAAATGGAGATTAAACTTGACAAATACCAATTTTGTCAATACAGAAGTTGTTCATTCACCTCTTTTATTCTTTCAGTTAAGCATATATTGGGAGTACTGTGTCACATCCCACCAGGCAGGCAAACCAGAAAGATTCAGACCTTTATGTCCTGTCCAAGCAGATGGGTACATGCTGAGTTAACCTTTGCAGCGTGCCCCAAGGGCCAGGTTAACCCTCTCTTAGCCAGTCTCTTTTAACAACCACCCACGAGATTACCTCCTGTAATCCTCTGCACCGTATTCTGGAGTAATGACAATTACACAGGAGGTTCAAGCAAAGCACAAATTAAAAGCCAGTACAACTATAAAGCTTGAAGACAAAACCTCACTGCACAATATATTTGGACTACAATGGAGTACAATTAGCATACCTTATAAAAACTGTAAATGCTGTTACAATTGTGTGCGAAGAATAAGGTTAGAAGTTGAGAGAGAGATCGAGAAAGAGTAAAAGAGAAAAAATGATATATCACCACCCAGGGATCCAGTGTAGATGGTCATGAAGTTGTAGTCCTTGCAAGGTGGGCACACACCAGATATCCCAAATCTACATCTCTGGTGCTTCCCTGACTTCTGGGAAACTAAGCGTATCTTGTGCAGGCTCAGTGTTGAGTTGCAGAGTTCTCTCAAAATGAGTCGGTGGGAAATAGGGGTGCCAAGGGGTCATTTGACCCCCCCAGCTCGGCTGATGGGCCCATGACCCTGTTCAGTGACCTCACACAGGTCTTTAGCGAGAAGGTGCTCTGACTCCGCAGGGCCCCACTTGCCTGTCACTGTTCCGCATTGGATAAGGACAGGATCCTGTTTATCAAGGTAGCTGATGAATGAGGGGCTGCCCTTGCAGGGATAGTGTCCAGAGCGTTTATCGAATGAGGATGCATGATGTCCAGTTTGTCAGAGCGGCTGCTTTGAGATCAAGGGTCTACAGGCCCTTCCAGCCATGGGAGGATGGAGTTCCTTGTCCAAGGCCCCACAGATCCTTGCAGGATCAAGCCCCGTGTGAGGTGAGAGCCAGTCCACCAAACAATATCCTGCCTCTGCAGGTTAGGTTATCTTGCAAGACAAACTACTGATTCCAGTTCTGGTGAAACGGTATTTGGAACAATACATACCCCAACATCAACACAGCTCATAATCTCAACCAAAAGTTTTGTCTTAATTGACTGTTAACGGGATGTTTCTTAGTCTCGCGCAGACAATAGATTTTCTTCAAGTTACAACCTTTTCTAAATTCGTGTCACAAAATCACAGAATCACAAGGTTGGAAAAGACCTTTGAAGATAGATCATCAAGTCCAACCAATCCCATCCTAAGTGAAACTATATCCCTCAGTACCTCACCTACCCTTTTTTAAACACATCCAGGGAAGGTAACTCAACCACATCCCTAGGCAGCCTGTTTCAGGCCCTAATAACTCTTTCAGTATTTTTTTTTTTTCTAATGTCCAATCTAAACCTGCCCTGGCACAGCTTCATGCCATTTCCCCTTGTCCTATCTCCTGTCACCTGGCTAAAGAGACCATTGCCCACCTCTCTACAACCTCCCTTCATGTAGTTGTAGGTGGTGATAAGGTCTCCCCTCAGCCTCCTCTTCTCCAGGCTAAACAACCCCAGTTCCCTCAGCCGCTCCTCATATGATTTGCCCTCCAGCCCCTTCACCAGCCTGGTTGCCCTTCTCTGCACTCGCTCTAGGACCTGAATGTCCTTCTTATGGTGAGGAGTCCAGAACTGGACGCAGTACTCAAGGTGTGGCCTCACCAATGCCGAGTACAGGGGCACAATCCCCTCCCCAGACCTACTGGCTACACTGGTTTTGATACAAGCCAAGATGTCACTGTCTTTGAGTTCTTAACTGTCCAACTTCTGTGGTAGCAGATATACTTGCCAAAGGAAAGATAGAGATATTTTCTTTTCTTCAGAGTTTAATTTTTCTATATGCTGTAGAAGGCAATTTTAAATCTTATTAATATGTGTTGCATAAGAGAAATTCTTGGCTTCATATTATGTCAGTATTTTATCATTTTGTATATAATATGAAACAGGAAAAAAATCTTTAGTTTCAAGCACAAGACTCAATATGTAAAGGTAATAATTTACAAAAGCTTTAGTTTTCACTGTGATTGAAGGAGGTACCAATAGATTAATGACAGAAGAGTTTGCTCTGAAGAGAGCAATATTATGCCAAGGTTTCTAACCTCTTTTTCTCCACTGGGCAAAAGGAGCAGTTTAACCTTAATTCCTGAGTTTTATTCCAATAGACAAAAAAATTTTTTTACCAGTGTAAGTAATTATTACTGTACTGTCAGTTGCAGATACAGACGGCCAACTGAATGCACAGATGATGCCACTATAAAATACTGTTAAGCATATGAAACAAACATTTTATATGTAGGTACACATGTACAGTTTAGGATATAGGAAAATAAATGTCTCAAACTTTTGTCAACAATTTAGACTGTTATTGGTTAGTACTTGTAAGAGAGTGCAATGGTATGCATATCTTTCTTTACCTTTAACATTTCGTCATTTTCAGTTCAGATGAATCACTTGAAGGGCAATACCTGATAAATTGAAAGTGTCAGAGGATGTATAAAATTCATAAAGCAGGAAAATAATCAGATGTTGCATGGCATGGTGATGGTTACAGAAGATATTTGTTCTCAGCTTCATCAATCTCATATAATGATCTTCTTTTAAAGGTCAGAAATAGACTGAGGCCTGCATTGAAAATGTATTATTCCGTGGTCAATCTGGATACTTGCCAACCAAGGATCTGTACTCAAGCTGTATATGATCCATGAGCTTTGGGGTTTAAATAGTTGGACACCATAAAAACATTAAGCAAATTAATGTTAACTGACTTTTCTGTGAGCTCATTTTACATCTACTGGCTTAATCTAGTTTTTTTTTAGAGAAAAAATATGTTAAGACTTTCAAATACTATTTAGTTTGAAAGAGTTTTATATACTTTTCCTTCTGTCTGGGAAGACAAATACTGGAGTTCGCGTGAGAAAGATTTGCTGTGGCTTTTTAAGCTCTTATTCTAGACTTAATTGTGTTGGACTTCTTAAATTTATTTGGTTTGGGTTGGGTTTTTTTTTTTGGTAAACTCAAATATCTTAATAAATTTCACTTTTTAAACCTTCACTTTTAAATGGAAAAAAATGAGATTTACCAGTACCCCCTTTAGATCAATGTAAGCCATTCATTTACATAGAATTTCACACTTTTCTTTAGCATTGTCACTGTAGACAGATTTGTGGATCTAGAGGCATTGTTGGTTTTTTTTTTTTTATTCTCCAAACACAATTTTCTTGGAAATACTGCTTTTGTAATAATCTCCAAACTTAATTGTATCAATAGATTTTTCTACATTTTTTTAAAAGGATTTGTTTTAATTTACATTTTACGGGTTTCTTTTGTGTATGCTACTGTTAACAGCAGTTTGACAACAGCAAGTACAATTTCTTTTTTATCAAAGACCACCATTACTTTCGTCTTGCAAATAAAATAATGGCTCTCCATTAAAGTTTTTTCCATGCCAACAGAAAGAAGCAATCAGCAGAACGTCTGCATTTTCTCCATGAAAAAATAATTTTTTGTCATCTTTTTCCTTAATCTGAATTAAAGAGTATTGCTACAAAAAGTCTTTGTTTAAACCTAACGTGGAACTTTCCATTCTGGAGGGAGAGTAATACAAATTACTATTTGAATTGCATAAAAAGAGACTTATTTGGAATGGATTTATAAACCTTAAACTGACCTGAATTATTTCACTGTCTAAATTGACAGCATGAATTCAGGCAGTAAATCTCAATTAGAACCACTGATACTGGATGATTTAACTGAGATTAACACTCATTACATGTAAATCTATTCTACATCTACTTTATTGTTCTAGTGCAAACTTTTGTCAACACATAAAATCCTATAAGAGCAGAAAAACAAGATGGTTGATCTTTTTCATGTAATGTTTTCAATGACAAACACCTTTCTAGAGATGAGAGTTTCTATCAGAAAAAAAAAAAACAACAAACCAACAAACAAACCTCACAACAAAACCAAACACAAAACCAGTAAAAACTCAACAAAAAACAACAAACCCCAATACTTAATGAACATGGTGCATTTGCTTTGAGATTCTGGACAGTCTTGGAATCTATCCCATAATTAAATTTTCCCTCACAGGATAGTGGACTGTCTCAAATGAGTGAATCAGAGAATCACAGAATCTCCTGAGTTGGAAGGGACCCATAAGGACCATTGAGTCCAACTGCTGGTTCTACACAGGGACAGCCAAGTCAGAACATGGGACTGAGCACATCGTCCAGATCCTTCTTGAACTCAGTCCAGCTTGGTGCTGTGACCCTGTAGAACCTGTTCCAGTGCCACCCTCTCAATACAGAACCTCTTGCTAACATCCAACCTAAACGTCCCCTGTCGCAGCTTCATGCTTTTCCTTTGTGTTCTGTCACTGGTCACCAGGGGAGATTGGTAACTGCCCCCGCGCTCCCCTTCATCAGGAGACCACAGTCTGCGATGAGGTCTCCTCACACCCTCCTCTTCTCCAGGCTGAACAAGCCAAGGGACTTCAGTCTCTCATCATAACACTTCCCCTCCAGACCCTTCACCATCCTCATTGCCCTATTCTAGACACTCTCCAATAGTTTTGTGTCACTCGTGTACTGTGGTGCCCAAAACTGCACACAGGCCTCAAAATACAAGCATGTTTGCCACGAGATTCTGAAGTGTCAGAGTAAGATACATAAAGTATAAACAAAATTATATATAATATAAATAAACAACTTCTTAGCACCACATCCTATTAATCTAGGTTTTCTAAAAGAAAAAGGATAAAATTGTTGAACTACAGACTACAGTGTGCAACCTTTTGTTTAACTAACAATTACAGGTGTCTTGGGAGGACTACAGGAATGAAGTGTGAAGAACTTCCCGCTAATATCTAATCTAAACTTTCCTGCCTTTAGCTTTAATCCATTCCCCCTTGTCCTGCTATTGTCTGTCCTTTCAAAAAGTTGATTCCCCTCCTGTTCGTATTCCAGGTACTGAAAGGCTGCAATGAGGTCCCCCCTTCTCTAGGCTGAAGAAGCCCAGCTTCCTCAGCCTCTCTTCGTAGGGGAGATGCTCCAGCCCTCTAATCATCTTTGTGGCCCTCCTCTGAACCCTCTCCAACAGTTCTACATCTTTCTTGTACTGGGGCCCCAGATCTGGACACGAGGGCAGAGCAGAGAGGGACAATCCCCTCCCTGTCCCTGCTGGCCACCCTTCTTCTGATGGAGCCCTGGATAACATTGGCCATCTTCAGCCATCATTTACCCTCCCCTAGTAGCACTATATTTCACAGGTCATAGCATGCCCAGGTGAAATCCACCTCAGCCTAGGAATCTGAACATATTTAGCTTCTGTTCATAGTTTCTTATCTAGTCAATGAGCCAAGTCAATGCTTATATGGTTGTTCCTTACCTTAGTCGTCTGACCTTCTCGCATTTTATAACTTTTTAATACATACCTTTATATATAAAAATATATATATGTACATATGTAGGCTGACTTTATAAAGCCATCTCACTTTTGGTTAAAACACTCTTTTTTCTTCTTTTTCCCCTCCCCCCCCCCAAGCATTCTCCCATTTAACAGGAAATATCCAATAGCTGCTGAATGATTATAAGCCTTAAAAATAAGCCTTCAGCAAAATCTGTCATTTGTGTCAAACATACATTTTGTTAACATTGCTGTTATCAGGCCAGAAGAGCACTTCACAATTGCAGCAGAGACTGTGAAGCTTTCAGAGCTTTCATTCAGTTAATAGAAGCCAAAAGTTTACAGCGAAGAAAATACTGAGCAGGCAACTATCTTTGAAAGTATAACTGCTTGGCACACAGAAGAAAGCACTATTTAAATAAGATTTTTTAGCCATGAACACACACAAAAGAAAATGTATTACTGTTCTCTCACAATGGAAATTCTGTTCCTAGTAGTCACGTTTGTATTAACTGAGGTTTGTGTGAAATTGCTAAATCTATTGTTACAGTTTGGATGAACAGCCACTCTCACAAATATCACAAGAAGACTATGTAAGAGATTCTGACAATTCTTTGATGGATTGGGATAATAACAAGATATAAAGGCCATGCCTGGCTGAACCAAGTACCTCCATGTCATGTTTTTTTCTCCATAATGTTTAGGAGACTGTATTTCTGAGAGTAACTGAGAGAGAAGTCAGATAACACATATCCTGTAATACAGGAGATGTCTTTGCTCAGATGTGAGATACAGACATTATGGAAAGTGCTCCAAGGATGCAATAAATATGACATTCTTCAGTTTAAATTAGACCATTTCTTTGTAATTTAAGTCACTGATGTCATTCTGGGGCAGGTAGAAGAGAAGAGGCAGGGGCAGAGAGAGAGAGAGAAAATTTATTGTTCCCCTCTTACTGCTCTTTTCACTGATGTGACATTTTCAGAAAATCAGGATGTGCTGTGTAGACAAAAATCTGGGATTAATCATATATGAGCCCAAATCCCCAAGTCTAAACACAGAAATGGCTTTAACTTGTTACTGCTTTAATTCTACTATAGAAATCAAGCTTCCTTTCTGGAGGCCAAAAGACTTATCCACACTGACAGTTTGTTAGGATGTCTCCTCCTCACTCAATCACATCTTTTTCCTCTATTCGTAAAAAACACCCAAACAATAACTCTTTAATCCATGGAATTCAGCTGGGGTCCCGGAGCCCCAAGGGTCAGCTCCATGTTCCTGAATCACAGTTTGATGTAGGGCATTCAGAGTCCATCATGTTTGTGTAGCTTCTTCCTCTGTTTATGGTTTCAACACAGCAGATCAAGGTTGGTTTTTGGGTTTTTTTTTTCTTTCTAGAGGGTCACTGTCCTCCTAACTATTGAGGTTTTGGGGCATATTGAAGCTGCATTTCCTGAACTTCTACACAGTTCCATTTAAATTCAGGGCTTAAACTTTCCTGGAAGTTTAATGACATCTTTCATTAGTCCTTTATTTTTGCTTCATCTCTCACTTGGTAATAAATGGCATAAATGTCAGTTCCATAGTAAAATGTAGAAATGTGATGTCAGCACATATTTCTTATAAGTCTCACTGCTTGAAAATTGTGGTCACAATTTATGCCACTGAGAGCATCCATCTTTCAAGTGAAGCTTTGCAAATGGCAAACCTGTGTTATATATGATCTTCAACAGCTAGCTGATCATGAGGACGGTGAGGGATGTGAAACTTAGTTGACAGTAACACCTGAGTAACTTTGCAGGGACATCATTTATTAAAGATGTAGTTCAGCAGCTCCTTGATTCTTCTCCTGTTTGATGGAACATTTACAAGACCATCATGAAGATCATTAGGAACAGATAATTGTTTGGGATGGAACTGAACTAATTCAGAGATTTTAAAAAATAATAAAAAAAAAATCCTGTTTCTACTATACATTGGAACAGTTGTTCATTTTTTCAGTACACAAAATGAATGGGAACCCTCAGATTAAACCATATATTTTAAGAATCCGAGCAGAAAACATGGTTCAGCATTCCATCATCCTTTGGATTTTATGGGTAGTGTAAAAAAATACAATTTTGAATTTAGGACAAAAAATATTTTTACCTTTAAAGGTTTAGGGCATTTTGATGGTCACAGAATGCCAGCGATTCCAGGTACATAACCAGAGGGTTTCTAGATATATTAGATAATCTAGATGTGGACTGGAGAAAAAAAGAAAAAAAAAGTAGTAAAAAGTCTTTTTTTTTAAACTGTGATTTTTGGCTGAGCATGATTTCTCAGTATTATGAGTCAGAGAGAGTATAAACAAAAAGACACAGTATTATGAAAACCAAGCCACGGCTGAAAAATTTTTGCTACTCACATAGACACATTTGCAGTAGTGGGCTTTTAAAGATGTGCAATGATATCTGGGTGGCATTTTAGGTTACGATCTCTCCCTTTATGCTGAAAAAGTACTGCTAAATAAACATTTCTTTCTAGAACATGATGGCAGCCACAGCACAACAGGTGACAAGATGAATGAAACGTCCCAAGAGAGTGCATTTTGGTGTCAGGGCAAGGGAATGAAAGAAACTTTCTTCCTTTCATTTTGCGTGAGTGGCATAGAAAGTTAGCAGAGTGTCATCATACAGCCAAAGCACATGTGCAAATAGCTCCTGCAAGCTCACAGCTATGTGACTTTGTCACATTACTGTCTCAAACCTCTCCTGCTACTTTTGTTTTAATAAAATTCTGAAACATTAATTTTATCACCTTCACCTGCATCTCTAGGCTACAATATGTTTTAAATGAGCCCCTGAAAATGTTATGTGCAAAATAATACACCACTCCTCTGAAGTTTGGGCGTGTAACTTCAGAGACTTACTGATAATCCTAGCATTAAAGTCAAAAAAGCCCCAAAAATCTGACTTCATCAAGCTCAAAACAGTGGCTAAAATCCTTAGTCACATTGTCCTAATGATTGTTCCAGGTTGGAGTCCCTTGTATAAAAATGATTCTTCTATTCATTGTAAGAAAATTAGTCCCTTGTCCTTTTGCCCTTTCAAGAGTTCATAAATAGGAAACTATCCTTATCCCAACCCAGGGGTTTTTTGGTTTCTTGGTTTTGGGTTCTTATTTGCCCCTTCCTTTTCCCTTCCCTTCTCCCCCACCCCCACCCCCCCCCCCCACACACACACACACTTCTCCCCCTCCTCTTTTCCTTTAAAGAGCAGGCAGCTGCATGGATCTCGGCTCTCAGCCGGGGTAAAACCATGACAGCATCAAACTGTGGAGTAAGATGATCGGCTCATAGATGTATTTATGTACCCAGTGGGCACTGACCAGCACTCTAGCATAGTGTGCCCACCTGGCTATTGTGTTGTTATCTGTCTTCCTGAAATCACCATGAGGTGGATGCAGACATCACAACCACCACCAATGGTTATCGATTAAGGCAGATTTATGGGAAAAGTCATGCAAAGTTGGGTGCAGCAGGGGAAGCATACTGTCACACCCCTCTCCCCACTAAGTTGAAAAAATACATTCTGTTAGAGGTGAGAGCCCTGAAATTCTAATCTAAGAAAGAAGATGTCTTATTCCCATAGTATGAAACCTGTCCGTCCCCCCCACCAAATTTCAAACAATAGGTAAACGTTAAAGAACACTGCATCAAGGAGTGTGGTCTCACAGTTTTGTACTGCTCAGGGAACTTCACTGAAGGCAGTATTTTTTATAATAATTGCTCTTAGATAATTAAAAAAACCCTTTATATTACCTTATGGCAAACTTTAAGTTGTTCATCTGGGAAAAAGAGTTAAATTTAATTAAGAATACTTTTTCACCATAACCTTTTCTTTCAGAAATTAATCATTTTTCTTAAAACTCTTGATAGAAGAAGCATTATTGTTGTGATTGTTTTAGGATTTTAGTGTTTGACAGTTACCTAGGGTAGGATGGAGAGTCCATGGAAGAGATAGAAAATGGAGACTACTCACTTTAAATTATGAAGTCATATGCAGCATAATGCTCTCCTCTGCAGTGGGAAGTCTAACAGATTGGTTGATTTGGACCAAACCAAACATCAAAACTTGGATATAATTGTAATGGTTTGTGGATTTATGTGGTAGCCTATTTTATTGGTCTTGGTTTTGTTTGAATTATAGAACTAACACATTCCTGCACTTTTTTAACATGATGAACTGAAAGTGGAACTGAAGTCTTGGTCACTAGACTCAAGAATGCTGCTATGAATATGATTAATCCAGTGAATCCATTACTGTTTATGTGTATAGGTATTTGTGTACAGCACACATTGGTATATGCACATTCATCAGTTTTGTAACTCTAAAACTAGAACAATCTGGATTTTCTTACAAATGGCTTACATATGAATCCCAGCAGAAAAGCTTGACAGATTTCTTCGCTATATTAAACAACTGGGTATGTAATAATTGACTTAATGTGGAAAAAAAAATTAAATTGCATTTTAGAGTTCAAGCTTCCTCTTTTACAGCATATTAAAGTGATCAGGCTGAGGATGACAAATAGTCAGGTAAAATGAGTCAAACTCATCCACAGAAAGTAAAATTACATATTCGTCCAAGCTGGCAAGCCTGAGTTTGTCAAGCAGCAATTGTTCTACAAGAATCATATGAAAAACATAGTTAATACACTCAAAAAATTATGAATTACATCAACAACAAAATTAAAGCTACTGAGAGAAAGTGACTGTAACTTACATCTTCACTAAATGTAAAATGTGTTTATGCTGTTACATTTCAACAAACTATATAAACTCTCACTTTAAAGAAAGAAGATATTACATACAGCTTATGGCAATAGTTCTAGGCCTGTTTTAAAAAGATGCTACTAAAATCATTCTAATCTTTCATTTATTCAAATGTCTAATTTATTTTTTCATTATTTTTGTATCATAGCTTTATAATGAAACTGTCACAGTGTTTGTGAAATTTACTATCAAATATTTGCAAGTAAGAACAAACACTGCAAACTGACTTAGAAAATTTTAAGGTTTACATTCACGAGGAAATTAATTCAGTGCATCCAGCACAGATTTTTTTTTATTCTGCATAATTTTTTTTTCTGTGCAGGGAGGAAGCCTGTAATCTTTCTCAATTTAATTAACAGGCCACAGAAGGGTTTTTGATGGAGAGGTGTATGTTACATGTACATGCAAACTATGCGTCTCTATATGCATTTACAGCACTGTGTCTCCGCCTCTGTAATCATTCAATTTTGTTGCTGTGTTTCCGTAGTCACAATATCATATGCATATCAATTATTTACAAATTATATAAAACATCATCTGTGTTTGTGCACTGGCAACGAATGCCATTATAAACAAAAGAACAGTTAAAAGGATTGGGTTTTTGCTTAGAGAGAAGGCAATGCTGAGTGCTTTGCAAGAAGCAATTACCAGGAAGCCCCAAGGCGCCTCCTCACTTTTCTCCTCTACTTCCATACACTCAGGGACAGCAGGTGGTAGATTTTATTTTCCAGACTTTCCCCAGCTTCAGTGGTTCCTTTATCAGGCCCCAAACACCCAGGCACACCCAGGAGCTCAAACAGAAAGTCAAAGCGAGCCTCTTCATCACATCGTGAAGCTCTTACAAGTCCCAGCTACCAGACTGATGTCTCCCTCTTTGCCTCACTCACGATCAACTGAGAGCTTAACTGTGAACTTTTAATTACTCTGTAGCTCAGGTTCAAGCAGTGATGAGCTGTTATTTAATCTGTTGTCAGCTTTAACTAATTGCAGATGTGAAAAAGGAAAAGAGTGCTCTGCTGTTTGTACCAGGGTCATCAGCTCATGGTGGCAGCTGCTGACTTGCTGACAGGGTTTTGGCAAAGGCATGAATGACGTGATCTCTACCTGATGACACTTCAATACAACCCTGACACCTGCATGCCCGGGCACACAGGCTAGAGCACAGAAGTCATTAATAGACTGATACAACATCTCAGTCTGTCACCCTTCTGTGACATCACCTTGGTTTTCTTTCTAGGGTTTTTTTGTTTCTTTGTTTTGTTGTTGTTGTTTTCCCTGTTGACGTGCTGTAAGAAAAAAATACTTGAAATACAATTTCTCTTTTCTAATCATTCTGTCACATGGGGAAGTGGTGGAGTCTCCATCCCTGGAGGTATTTAAAAGATGGTTAGATGTAATGCTGAGGGACACGTTTTAGTGGTGGTTGGCAGGTTTGGGTGGTGGTTGGACTTGATGGTCTAAAGGATCGTCTCCAACCAAGGCAATTCTATGATTGATATATAATATTAATATAAAATATTAGGCATAAGGGAATAAAAATTTGTTGTAACCAGAGATAATACAAAATTCTTGGTGTCTTGATGGAAAGAAATTTTTTCTTTACACTAAAACATTCCGTAGCTTTGGACCAGAGGGATATTCTGTACCATATGGCCTCATGCTCAGGGAATAGTGGTGGGAGCTGGCTGGAGAGTAGGGAGCAGGCTGGGGCTCAGGTTGGTAGTGAGTAATATGCATTGTGTATTACCTGCTTTGTATATTCTAAGTACTGTTATTCTCCTCCTCTTTTGCCGTCACAATAAACTGTCCTTATACCAACCTACCAGTTCCACCTTTTTCTCTAATTCTCCTCCCCATACCACCAAGGGTGAGGACTAAACGAGTGGCATGTGATGCTCAGCTGCTGGCTGGGCTGAACAACCAGAGTCCTTCCTGTAGGAAGAGGTGGAACCAGAGGTAATTGATGCCTGTCCTTGAATTAGAGGTGAGATTTGAGAAAAGATTCTAGTCATTGACTACGTGACCAACTTGTCATTTGGCTGCTCTGATGCTGGGATAACAAGGCTAGTGGCTTGGAATTAGAGGGTAGGGAGGCCAAATAGCTGGGTTGCCTGTCCATGGAAGGAAGCATTGAGTTATTGGGGAAAAGTCCTCAGCCTCTGTAGGCAACTTCTTTCAGGCATGAGGGAAATGTGAAGATGTTGTATGTCATCCAGACAAGAGGACTGCTGGAGAGAGGCATTCACCTGAAGCAATTAGCTTTGCAGGTGATAGTTTATTATAACCTTGACCATGTGCTGTTACCCACAAATCCTGATGAAGTCCATTGTATCTAACCTATGTGGCAGAAGTTTGTAAGAAATGAACCATTATTGTACAGCAAGTCATCATTGACAGGAATGGACTGGAATGGTGTTTCCAGAGGCAACAATGGCGAACGAAATGGCTGGTCATCCCTGGTGAGTCAAAGAAAGTTTATCTTCCTCCCTCATCTCAGATGTGGAGAAACTGTCCTGGAAGGTTCAGAAAATCAGAGAGAATGTGTCCTTTTTGCCACTTGTAAGAGCCAGTGCCTTATCCGTTAGGAGTAAGCGTTCCTTTGCTTGAGAGAGGATGTACAGAGTACACAGCATGAGGCACCTTGTGATTTTACTTGCATGACCACAGAGAGTGCATGAGGAAGGGGGATGGAAAATCTACCTCAACATAAAAGCCTAGATGCACAGTACATGAATTTAAAGGAAAAACAATCAAGCCAGCAGATTATTCCAGGAAAAATCCTGCTCCAGTTTCCAGTTGGCAATTCCCCAGACTGCGTGGAAGGCCTAGTCTTTCCTATGATCCTCTTGAAGGGATTTCTAAGTCATTTTTACAAAAAGTGAGTAACAAAATATGATGGCCAGCATTAGAGAGTCCCTGCCTCCTGCCAGGTGGAAGAAAGACACAAACAGGTTTATTGGACTGGTTGCCTGGCATGTCAGATCTACAAGACCACAAGGCTCTCGCGGATACTGATATACAGTGTATCCTAATGCTATAGAACCATGAAGTGGAAGAACTCATCTGTGTTTCCAGAGTGACAGGGGGATCTCAACAATTGACTCTGCTGGAGGCTGAAGGGAGTGTAACTGAGAACGACCTGGAAAAGCACCCCATTGTGGTTGGTCCAGAGGCTCTGTGCATCCTGAGGATAGACTACCTCAGGTATTTCAAGGACCCAGAAGGATGCCAGTGGGCTTTTGGTATCGCTGCCGTGGATACCGAGGAAACTGAATAGTTGTCTACTTTGCCTGGTGCCTTCAGTTGTGGGGTTGTTGAGGGACAAAGAACAGGTGCCAGTTGCTACAACAACAGCTCACTGGCCAGCAATGCCACACCAACCATGACTCCCTGATTCCCATCCAGAAGCTGATTTGTCTACTGGAGAGTCAGGGAATGATCAACAGAATCCACTTTGCCTTCAGCCATACTCCAGGGCCACTGCAGAGGTCAAATGGAGAGTGGACCCTGACAGTAGACTATTGTGGCCTGAGTGAAGCTATGCTACTGATAAGGGCTGCTCTGCCAGACGTTGTGAATATTCAATATGAACTGGAGTAAAAGGCAGCCGAGTGGTATGCCATAACTGATGTAGCTAGTGCATTCTTTTTGATCCCTCTGGTGGCAGAGTCCAGGCCGCAGTTTGCTTTCACTTGGAAGGACATCCAATACACCTGGAATTGACTGCCTCAGGGGTGGACTTTCATTAGTTTAGTATTCATACTTTAGCATTCATACTTTTAACCATAGCTTACATTTCAAGGCTTTCCTTGATTTCTTGTACACTTCTTTCTTTCCCTTTCAGCAGTGATTTTGGCAAGTTAGTATGTAGTGACACTTGTGGTGTTAGCATAGGGTGACCCATTATTTTATTTCTTGGAACTGGAAATATCCTGAGTAATTCACTGTTTCAAAAACATTTTAAAACTTGTAACCACCTTCTCCACAGGTCTGACTGCTGTCATCACACCCATACTTTTACTGTATTTGGATTACTGGTACACCGGTTTGAGCTCTTATTTTCAGTACCTAGCTATGTAGGACTTGGTTTTTTTCTTGAAGAGTAAATATTGGCAGTTTAATAGCGGAAAAAATCAAGATAAAGCATATAAAATATAAGTGGAAACAAGCATATAAATGTGAAGTCTCAAATGATAAAATAATTTTAGAGTTTTAAAATTATTTTTAACTGGGCTTGAACAGAACATAAGTAGCCCAGAAATGGAGGCAGAAAATCAGACCAGGCTTGCAGAAGACAGAGTCATATTGGTAATGCTGAATTTTATGAGAAATTCCTGCCAAGGATTGTCATAAATTTTACTGAGATGCACTTTTCAAAGTCAAGACTCAATATTACCATAAGATGTGCTGTAGTTTAAACCAAATATTTCAGATGTCTATGATTTTGTTTAAGTAACAGATTAGACAAGACCACAGAATCATAGAATCTGAATTGGAAGGGACCCATAGGGATCACCGAGTCCAAATCCTCCATCCAAGGATATCCAGTCCTTGGTATCTTTCTGCAATTACAGAATGTGGGGGCAGAAGGGATGATGATACCAGTGTGATAACAAGAGCCACTGATGGATTTACAGCTGATACAGGTGGTCTCTGCAGTATTCCTAATGCTCTCTCCTGGCTCTGAAAGTTGTAAGGCCTAAACAGTGTTATGGTCTCAGATAAGAACAACTCAGTGTGCTTCTGGGATGCAATAGTTGGATAGAGACACAGAGGAAAAAAAGTATTGAGGACTTTGCTCCTTTCAGATTTTCAATATAATGCTGTTTGAGGCATTTTTGGTAGTTAAATAGGCTTTGTTTATTATCCTAGTGCTAAGTCTTTTTTGTTTGTTTGCTTCACTGAAATTTCTCCTGAAGAAGTATACTAGAAAACTGGAGGTTGCATAGCTAGTTGGATCTTGAGTGTGTTTCCAAAAAGATTAGAAATTGAGATGAGTTAAAATGTATAGTCGCATTAGACTTAATGCTCCCCATTTACAGCATAAATTAGAGAACCTTTATAATGGTAATTCTACAGACACAGTGATCCAGCTTGATCACTTTTCATATGTGTTCCAAACTTTTAAAGCTGCTGGTCAGAAAAAAAGCCCAAACACATGATGGTAGGAATTTTAAAGCATGAGCTGCATGTGTTTGGGCCAAAGGAAGTACAGTTTTCCCACTCTACCTAACTTATGTTTGTTGCCTCTGTCTGGAAATCTCATTATTTAGTTTGGAACTTATCACACCGTCATAAATGTTTTAAGTTAAAACCAGAAAAAAAAAAAAAAAAAAGCCCTTTAATTGGAAGGGGTTTATCAGATTAGAACTTAGATTCTTAAACATTTCCAAAGCATCTGGTGATGCACACAGTCCCATGATCTGACTTGCCTGGCCCTGTGTGAAGCAAAAAGTTGGACTCAGTGGTCCTTAAGGGTCCCTTACAACTCAGAATATTCTATGATTCTATGATACGGAATTGGTTTCTGGTTTTGTATTTCATTAGAAACTTTATAATCATAGGTACACATTACAGTTAAAAAAAATTGAATTTAAGAGCAGAAGTCATTTCTAGGAGAACAGCAAAAATTTCTGTGCTGCTGACTCAAGTAACACACCTAAGTGCACAAACATATGTAATGGCAATTATAGAGGAAAATAATATATTATTTAAGCTAAAGTGTTAACACACTGTAAGAATTTATTCTAAAATTACAAATATTCTGTATATTCCTCATTACTTCTGCACAAAAGTTCTATGTGTAGAGAATTTAAAGATACCATTTGATGATTTAGTTTATTTATATTTTACATAAAGGAAATGTGCCAGTTCATTTTATAATCTTACCTCTTACCACATGGTTTTAGTGGTGCTTCATAGTACTCTATAAAGCAATGCAGTCATTTCACTGTGGTTCACTGGATCAACCTATAAATATTACAGTAGCTGCAAAAAAATAGAATGATTATAGAGACCAATTTACACAAAACACATTCTAAGTAGTTCTGTGCTGCCACTATGTGAACTATGCAGCAGCCAATCTTTTTGATATGCACTGCTGGCAGTTCAAAAAGAGATGAAAATGAATGAATTGGGTCAACAGCAGCAGGGCTTGCTGTGGAGGAGGGGACGAGAGAATCCTCTAGGTACATACATATTTCCACTTATGTCAAGAATCAAAGTTTGGTTTGGTATGGGGGGGGGGTTGTTGTTGTTTTTTGGTTGGTGTGTTTTGGGTTTTTTTTCCCATTTTTTTCTGATGTTTTCCAACATTGCTTTTCTTCCTTATTTTAATTTAAATTCATGTTTCAGGTTATTGAAATATAAGTGTCTGAAATTTGCTGTAAGTTTACATTCATGTAAAACTAATCTTTATAAAATCATATATAAGATACCAATATTACACCATAGGTATGAATGACATCTATGATATTAAAATAAATTTGTGTGTGAGAGCCACTTAGATTTATCTATGTTTAGCATTTATCTCAGCTTAGCATTTTCTCAGAACAAGAAAATAAAGTGAATCTCAGTGTACTTGAGTGAAGCCTGAAACAGCTTTATTCTATAAGGTACTTTCAGTTTTTAGGAAAATATTAAGAGAAGTGCATTAATACTAATATGATTATGTTAATTTCTCTAGGGTTGAATGAAGGATTATGCTTTACCTTACAACAAAAGCATTAATTTATAATTCAGATTAAAACTAATTTCATAGCTATTTACAGAGCCAAATTCTCACAGCAAACATTATTTTATTACAAAACCAGCTTTGCTGACCTGGGATGACCAAAGACTGATGTATTATTCAGCATGTTTGAGTGGTATAGGTCTTAGCCCTTAGTTGCAGGGTAACATGGAAAAAATACAATAAAATTCCTGATGTGACATATGTAACAGTGGGGCAAGAAAGTCAACGTCGAGAAGAGAAAATTTACTTGTAGATTTTCCATTTTTTCTTGTAGTGCGTAACTCGTTCCTCATTTACCTTTCAGTAGCAACAATTCTTCTAACCTCAGTTATATTCCACTTCAGTCATTTATTGCATAAGTGTCGCAGTTTTGTGCCAGCCAAGAGCTGGGCACCAGGCAGCTGTTTGTTCTTTAAAGTGTGGGGGGGAGGAGTGTAATTGCGGTGAGAGGGGAGAGGGAAGGAGAAGGGGAAAAAAAACCCCAAGGAACCAAAACCTCACAGGTTGGGATAGGGAGAGTTTACTGAGATAGCAGAGAGATAGATATAACAATAATAAGACTTTAGAGCAAAATATATGAAACTGGTGACACACGATCCAGTGTCTCACCAAACCGCACAGCTCAGGCCGGACAGCTCAGAGCCATCCCAAAACTGCACTGTCCCCAAACCTGCGCATCCTGGAGCCACCTGCTCCTCCCCCTAAGCCCCACTTTTATGCTGAGTATGAGGTAATTGGCATGGAATACCCCCTTTGGCCAGTTCAGGTCACCTGTCCTGGCTGTGTCCTCTCCCTTCTTGTTAGTGGGGAAATATGAACTGAAAAGTCCCTGACTGCTTGGCATCAACTAGCAACATCCCTGTGTGATCAGCACAGCTCCCACCCCAACTCCCAAACACAGCCTTCCTTCCACTGCTGGAAAAGAAATGAACTCTGTCCTAGCTGAGACCAGGACAATAAGCTAAATTATCTTACAATGCTGCTGGTACTGCAGGAGTGCTCAAAATGATCTATACTGCTGTTTCTAAAGAGATTAGGACCTTAATTTCTGATTTCAAAACTCATCATCTGTAATCACAATTCTTGCTCTTCCCTAGATTTTTCCCTTCCTCTTCCTTTTCCCCTTCCCCTTCCCTTTCCCCTTCCCCTTTCTTTTCCCCTTTCCTTTCCCCTTTTCTTCTTTTCTTTTCCCCTTTTCTTTCTTTTTTTAGATGAAATGTTAGATGGTTTTATTTCCCATTATTTTCTTACATCTGTTCCCTGCCTTGTCATTCATCCTGCATAAATCCAGAATTAATTTATTCTTTCCAGTCACTGTAGACAGTTGATTCTCATTTTCTCACTTCTTTTATTTGCTGTACTTTGCAGATCTTCTGAAATATACATAAGATTAGTTTAACACTAGATTAAGCTCAGAACAAGCAATATCGTCTTTGTTCCCAGGACAGCTTTTCATCCATTCCTTGCTCACCAAGTTTTTGTCTAAGTGGTCACTGTTCATGTGCCTTCAGACACTATGTAAGTAGAAATGTCCCTCACTGATTCTGTAAAGTGTGTTTCTAAACAATGAGATGCAAAATGTCTAGTAACCTCCACCTACATGGTTATGTCTAGAAGAGGCAAAGACAGCACAAAGATTTCAGATGCAGAAAAATGTCAGTTGTAAACAGTGACAAAAAAGAAATAGTAAGACATCCTATTAATATAGTTTTGGAAATAATCAGTTTAAGATTTCTCTAGAGGAGACATTCTAACATTGTGCAGAAAAGAATGAAATCTCTCAATACTTACTACTTTTTTAAGTATAACATTTCAGACCAGAAAAACTCATCATTCTACAACCCTTAGACACTTCCCTAGCATGTGTGCATAAACTAGCTGAAATTTATACTTTCTCTTTGAAATCAGCTACTTATTGCAGCAATTGTGTTTATAAAATGAAGTAGTTCATTGCACTCAAATGCTTTTCACATTTAATTCAATTTAGGCCTTTAGGTATATGCAGTTTACTGATGATTTCACTGGAAACTGAGTATATTTACAAAGCCAAACTGAAAAGCAGCAAAGATTATATAAATGTTAGTAAGTTTGTATACCTATTTGTGCTTAAACTCCTAGTTCTTTTTTTCAGGCAAACTTTTTCTAAACTGTTCAGAAAAGGATTATAGGAACATCAAGGAAAAGAGTATAAAATGTGTTGAAAACCAAAATCACCTTTGGCTACTCAAACTCATTATGTTGAAGATATACTAAGTAGTATCAAAAATCCCCACAAACAAAACTGCCCTTGAATGAATAAATAAACACATGGGGGAAGGGGATGGGCAGGGGTGGGAGGCGGGGAGTGCAGTGGACACAAAACCAAAAGCTACAAAAAACCCAGGAAATCTAGTTGCACCTGGAATTTCTTTCATCTTATTCAGATGCCAGTTCCAGGGACAGCTGGTGGATATGAGATTGAGGAGACGAGGCATAGTACATTTCTATTAATTCAGTTACTGAGGTATGTTCTAGATCAGCACCTGCAGACTATGAAAGAGATAAAGCCCTGATGAAAATGACAAAGTTACACCATGTTGATAATATCTGGTTGTTGGGTTCTATTAAATTCTGGTCCTTATGACTATTGTTTTACGTAATTTAAAAGCATGCAAGTGAATTGGAATGAGTTTTAAGATGATAAAGACAACAGATGTGCTTGGAAAACCAAAGGGCTCATTTACAGTCTGTCAGGTTCTCGGACTGCTGGCAAAGAGCAAGGATTTTAGGTTTGGGGTTTGTTTGTTTGTTTGTTTGTTTTTGTTTTAATTATGGGAAATGGCAGCTCAGCTGAGCAAGATGACAGTGAACTTGTTGTTATCAAGTGGATTTGTAGCACAGTAAGGGAAATTGATACAAACACCATCACAATCTGAAAATATTTCTCACAGTTAGAAATGCTGAGGTCATTTGGGCATCCCAACTAAGCCATGTCCTTAGAGACATCATAAACCAGCCATGGAAATTGTAATGTGAAAAACATCAATGTTTTTTGAAACTAGTGTACAGGGGGAAAATAAGGAAAGGACACATGCGGAACAGAGCTGTAAATCAAGTGCTCTGACAAGCTGGTAGGCAGCTGAATGTCTGCATGCAGTTGTAAAAGTGTGTGAGGAGTTTATTGTGTGCACAGAAGATTACTGCTTCCCCTACCTCCTCCCTCCACCCCTTACTAACATTATCTCTTCCATTTCATGGGGCCTTTTATTTAAATTGATTCATAATTTCTCTTTTTTTTTGTTTTATTTGGGTTTTTTTTCTGTTTCTAACAGTAGTTTTCATGTATCAAGATCTCTTCTACATCTTCATGACAGTTATAACAAACAGGTCTCTAACAAATCCCTGCAAAATTCTTTCTATGTTCTTCTGCTTATTAACTCACCAATTTGTTTCATGTGTGTGGTAGGTTGACCTGGCTGATCACCAGGTGCCCACCAACGCTGCTGCATCACTGCCCTCCTCAGCAGAACAGGGGAGAGAAGATAAAATTAAAAGCTCCTGGGTCAAGATAAGGGTAGGGAAAGATCACTGACCAATTACAATCACAGGCAAAACAGATGCAACTTGGAAAAAAAAAAATAATCTAATTTATTACCAAGCAAAACAGAGTGAGGTAATGAGAAATAAAAGCAAATCTTAAACTCCAACACCATCTCTCCCTTCTTCCCAGGCTCAACTCCACCCTCCATTTCTGTCCTTACTCCCCCAGCAGCACAGGGTGACAGGGATGGGCTTTAGGGTCAGTCCATTACACGTCATCTCTGCTGCTTCTTCTTCCCCAGTGGAGGATTCCTCACAAGCTGCCCCTGCTCCAGCCTGGAGTCCATCCCATGGCAGACAACCCTCCACTAATTTCTTCAATGTCAGACCTTCCTATAGGCTGCAGCTCTTCACCGTCTGCCCCAGCATTGGTCCCTTCCATGGGGTGCAGAACTTCTGGTCCAGACTGCTCCAGCCTGGTCTTCCACAGAGTCACAAGTTCCCCCCAGCAAACCTGCTTCAGCATGAGCTCCTCTCTCCATGGGCTGCAGACCCTTCCAGCAGCTTGCTCAAACATGAGCTTCTCACAGGGTTGAAGCCTTCTTTGAGTGCCTCTACCTGCTCTGGCATGGGGTCCTCCTAAGGCTGCAGGTGGGCATCTGCTCCACCATGGACTTTCATGCGCTGTGGGGTGGCAACCTGTTTCACCATGGTCTTCTCCAGGGGCTGCAGGGGAATCTCTGCTCTGGCACTTCCATCTCCTTCTGCACTGGCTTTGATGGCTGCAGTTTCATATGTCTTCTCACTCCCTTCTCTGGCAGAAAAAAAATGGTGCCACTAGTTATTCTTCCCCTGTTTCTTAACTCTGTTTACTTCAGATGCTCTACCACCGTGGCTGATGGGCTTGGCCTTGCCCAACAGCTTTTCCATCTTGGACCTGGCTGGTATTGCCTCTGTCAGACATGGGGGATACTTCTAGCAGCTTCTTGCAGAAGTCAGCCTTGCAGCCCCCTGCAATGCCAAAACTTTGCTGTATTACCCAAAATAGTATGACACTAAAAAACTTTAGTTTTGAACACTTTAGAAGAAAAAAGTCTCACATGAGTTGCATTAGAAATCATTTGTAATTAGTATTAGATTAGATATGTTCAAATGTTTTTCTCAGTCGAGACATAAAGGGACTTTGCTAATAAAAGCATGTACCAGCCAGTTGCAAAAAAGAATACCACACAGGGAGAAATCCTTTACTTTTATATATGGTTTACTGTGTTTTCAAATACGACAAAGCAATTCAATAATTACAGGTCCTACTAAGTAATGATAATTACTCTGTAGGGAAAGCAAAGCTGCACCAGGGCAGGTTCAGATTAGATGTTAGAAAAACATTTTTTACTGAAAGAGCTGGTGGGGTCTGGAACAATCTGCCCAGAGAGGTGGTTGGGTCACCAACCCTGGATGTGTTTAAAAAAAGGGTAGATGAGGTACTTAGGGATATGGTTTAGCATAGGAAGGGAACGGTTGGAGTTGATGATCTTAAAGGTCTTTTCCAACCTTGTGATTCTGTGATTCTGTGTAAAGGATATTGATTGTGTTAATAGCTGAAAATTTGGAACAAGTGACTTCCGTTCTCTCCTTGGACATAGGTTTCCCATACATCTTTAGCCAAGTCACCCATGACAGCCTTTTGTAAGCATGTGGGCAAACTAGACCTCTCGATCTGTTTTCAGAAGTCATGCAGATAATCAAACTCAACTTTCAGAGGGGAATAAGCTATTTTTTGGAATGGTTCTCTGTGGACTGTGGAGGAGCCGTAGCCGAAATTCACATTACTACCTGACAGAAAAAAAACCACCAACCAAATGACAAAACCCTAGGAACTTAGAAATCCATTTGAAAATGGACTTTGGAATTCTTTATCACATAACTCTGCCTGTTTTGTTTGTTTTCACAGAATCGTAGGGGTTGGAAGGGACCTCCAGAGATCATCGGGTCCAACCCCTCTGCCAAAGCAGGGTTCCTAGGACAGGTCACACAGGTCGGCATCCAGGCAGGTCTTGAATATCTCCAGATAAGGAGACTCCACACCCCCTTGGGCAGCCTGTCCCAGGCCTCTGTCACCCTCACTGTGAATAAGTTCTTCCACATATTGGTGCGGAACTTCCTGTGCTCCAACTTGAAGCCATTGCCCCTTGTCCTGTCCACATGGACAATAGAAAAGAGGCTGGCCATTTCCTCTTGTGTCTCACACTTGAGATATTTATAAACCCCTCTCAGTCTTCTATTCTCAAGGCTTAACAGCCCCAGTTCACTAAGCCTGTCCTCATAGGGGAGATGTTCCAGGCCTTTAATCATCTTTGTATCCCTCCTCTGGACTCTTCCCAGGAGATCCCTGTCTTTTTTATACTGGGGAGCCCAGAACTGGACACAATACTCCAGGTGGGGCCTGACCAGGGCAGAGTAGAGGGGGAGGATCACCTCGTGTGACCTGCTGGCCACACTCCTCCGGATGCACCCCAGGATCCCATTGGCTCTCTCAGCCACCAGGACACACTGCTGGCTCATAGCCAACCTGTCATCTACCAGGACCCCCAGGTCCTTCTCCACTGAGCTCTTCTCCAGCAGGTCATCCCCCAGCCTGGACTGATACAAATGGTTGCTCCTTCCCAGGTGCAAGACTTTACACTTGCTTTTGTTGAACTTCATCTGGTTTCTAACTGCCCAGCTCTCCAGCCTGTCCAGGTCTCCCTGGATGGCAGCGCAGTGTTCCTGCGTGTCAGCCACTCCTCCCAGCTTTGTATCATCGGCATACTTGCTGAGGGTGGATGCTATTCCCTCATCAAGGTTGTCGATGGAGATGTTAAACAAGACCAGACCTGACACCGATTCCTGGGGAACACCACTAGTCACAGGTCTCCAGATGGCTCTGCTCCACTCAACCCACCTCACTGTCCTCTCATCTATCCTATACTTTCTCAGCTTTTCTATCATGATGTCATGGGAAACAGTATCAAAAACCTTGCTGAAGTCAAGGTAGATGATATCCACTGCTCTCCCTCCATCTACCTCCATCTTATTTACAGAGAGAGAACAATACTCCTGAAATCTGTAGGTTAGAATGTACTCATTAGTGGCTTTGCAAATTTTGATGAGGAAGATTTCAAATGGATAAATATTCAATGAATATTTATGAGTCTTTCAGCTCTGGCCCAAAGATATTCTTCATCTGTCTTTAAGAGAAAATGTCACCTGTTAGACCTGGAAACATATAGTCCTATAATGATGCCACCTCTTGAAAGCACAAGTAGTTATGCCTCAGCAAGCAATGTCTCCTAAGAGACATTAAGAGGATTTTATTAATTTGTTTTATGTATAAAAAAATGTAAATTCAAGCCAAAATCAATTAACTAAATAGTGAGTGTTATTCCTTTATTCTTGTATAATGTTACAGAAGTGGAATTCATACTCAGATCTAAAGCACTTGAGCTTTCTCATGCTGAAGCTGTGCTCCAGCAACTGCTCCTTAATCACCCCTTTGCAGTGCTCCTCTCTACAGCATGATGTCCAAAAGTGTGGTATTTAGGAGGGACTCCGTTCAGTGTCACACCTGTATTGCATCCTCTCCCAAGTTTCATAAACGTGTTGCAATTCAAATAATCTAAGCAAAGAATAGCTCTTAGTATGATTTACATATTTTTTGATAAGAACAGTGCTTTTACTTTAATATATTGTTTCCACTGAATATCACATTTTTCTCTAAAATGTAGAGAAATGTTCCTCCACAGATCATTTACACAATTTTTTTCTATGTTTCAATATCAAGTTATATTCCTGAAATTACTGTCTTCAAATATATTTCCAGTGCTAGGTAATAGGATATTACTGAGACAAAGCTTTTATTTTCATTAATAAGTTATTGTGCATGACATCTAGCAAAAGGTAGATATCACACCTCTAGCTAGATATCACATCTCAGCTCAGGTCTGATCTCTTTTATACTCTTTAACATAAAGACATATATATATATTGAAGAGTGTACTAACATTCTGCAGAGTGTTAAAGTCAGTGTTACAGAAGGGAGAGAGAAGGCATATCTAAATTCACTTACAAATTTTATTGAATGGGAGTGGGTAAATATAGACAGTACATGTAACATGAGAAGTAGCGTGTAGGTCTAAGGAGGAGTTTTCTACAGCAACCACATGTTTGCTTCTCTTTAATTACTGTGTGTTTTCATACCTCAAAGAAAAGAAAAAAAAATCACAACTCCTTCTTATGGTAGTGTGCAACATAATGAAAATGTTCTTTATCTTCATGGTGGAGGAATGTAACTAATGTGTTGTGCTTTTCTGGGCTTAGTTATCACTGTCTTGGTGTGTCTGTCTTATGGTTTAACCACAGCCAGTAGATCAGCTTCATGCACTCCCCATGCTGCAGTGGGATGGGGGAGAGAATAGGAAGAATGAAAGTAAGGGAACTTGTGCTTTGAGACAAAGACAGTTTAATAGCTAAATAAAAGCTGCACAAAACAGACCACAGAATCCAATCACCACTTCCCATGTTAGGGTGTTCAGCCATCCCCAGGACAGCAATACAACAGCGATCTGGGAAGGCAAATGATATCACTCCCATTGCCCCCCCTTCTTTCTTCTTCCTCCATCTTCCTATGCTGAGCATGACATGATAGAGTATGGGATCTGCCTTTGGCCAGCTGGGGTCATCTCTCCTGGATGTGTCCCCTCACAACTCGTTGTGCATCCTCAGCCCAGTTGCTGGTGGTGTGGGGTGAGGAGCACCAAAACTCTTTGCTCTGTTTGAGCACTGCTTGGCAGGAATAAAAACATTTATCTGTAACAAAAACATCCCTGTGCTATCAACACCTTTCTTAGCACAAATAAAAAACACAACTCCATACTAGCTACTCAAGAAAATTAACTCCATCCCAGCCAAAAGTCTGTTATGATGAATACTATGAAGATTTTAATTCATGGCCTTGGCATTTGTCCTTATTTACTTCATAGAATCATAGAATCACAGAATCCCCTGTGTTGGAAGGGACCCATAAAGATCATCAAATCCAACTCCTAGCTCCACACAGGAACAATCAAGACAGAGCATGGGACTGAGCCCATTGTCCAGATGCTTCTTGAACTAAGTCAAGTTCGATGTTGTGACCCCTTCCCTGGAGAGCCTGTTCCAGTGCCTGACGACCCTCTCAGTAAAGAACCCCTTCCTAATATCCAACTTAAACCTCCCCTGTCACAGTTTCATGCTGTTCATACTTTGTTACTTAAAGGTTCTCCATGTGTCTGTGCAGGAGCTGTAGTTTAATGACAAGGGCACAGCATATATGTCATATATCTGGACTCCTTAAAGGTCTTTGACATGGTACCCTCACAACATCCTTCTCTCTAAGTTTAAGAAATCCAGTTTTGATGGGTGGACTGTCCAGTGAATAAGAAATGGGCAGGATGGCTGCATCAACAAGGTAGTGGTCAACAGCTCAAAGTCCAAATGGAGAGGAGTGACAAGTAGTGTCCCTCAGGGACCTGTACTGAGACCAGTGTTGTTTAATATCTTCATCAGTGGCATAAACTGCAAGATTGAGAACACCTTCAGCAAGTTTGCAGATGAAACCAAGTTGATTAGCATGGCTGACCTGCCAGAGGGACAGGTTGTCATCTAGAGCAAACTGGAAAAAGGGGTGCGCCTGTGCAAATGAAGCCTCATGAAGTTCATTAAGGACAAGTGCAAACTCCTGCACTTAGATTGGCAAAATCCTTGTTAGCAATGATAACCAAGGGTGATTAGATAGATAGCCTTCTCAATGATAACAAGGGGTGATTAGGTAGATAGCCCGGTGGAAAAAGACTTGTGGGTACTGATGGACAGCCAACAATGTGCACTTACAGCCCAGAAGGCAAATCACATCCTGGGCAGCATCACAAAAAGTCTGGCCAGCAGATCAAGAGAGGGGATTCTCCCCTCTACTCTGCTTTGGTGAGACCCCACTTAGAGCATTGTGTTCAGCTCAGGAGCCCTCAGCACAAGAAGGACATGGATGTCTTGGAACAGGTCTGGAGGAGAACCATAAAGATGATCAGGAGGCTGGAGAACCTCTTTTGTGAAGACAGGCTGAGAGGGTTGGGCTTGTTCAGCTGGGAGAAGAGTAGGTTCAGGGGAGACATAATTGCCATCCAGTACCTGAAAGCGACCTACAGGAAAGCAGGGGAAGGACAGTTTGTAAGGGCATGTAGTGACAGGACGAGGGTTAATAAACTAGAGCAGGGTAGATTTAGATCAGACAACAGGAAGAAGATTTTTACTATGAGGGTGGTGGAACATGTTGCCCAGAGAGGCCGTGGAGGCCCCATCCCTGGAGACACTTGAGACCAGGTTTGATGGGGCTCTAAGCAATCTGATCTAGTTAAAGGACATTGGACTAGATGACATTTAAAGGTCCCTTCCAACCTAACACATTCTATGATTCTGTGATTTTTTCCCCCCTCTTTTGTCCATTGAACCCTTTCATTGTTTTTCCATTTTTCCACATATATGCAGTGGCACCAAGATAATAAGAAGCTTTTCCTTTCTTTCTGTAATTACTATCAGGAATTTCCAATAAACATGGATTATAAGGTACTGCTTTCTTAACATTTTATTTTCTAATTTTCTCAAGTTTTTGCCTCTTTATATAACCCTTTTCTTGCTCTAGGCTGCTGCTAAATATTGGTAATGAAATTCTGTTTCTTGTGTTCATTAACAGGTTTCATGATTCTAGGCATTTCAGAATTCTGGATTTGCTCTTGTTTTTGTCCTTCTGCCAAGCATCTTCACCCCCTCCCCAGCACCCAGCAAAACCATCTCTGCAATTCAGAGAGAAAGATGTTGTGAAGGACTTACAGATATCCAGACAGATGACATCCGTAGCTCTTCCCTTGTCCACTGATGTAGTCACTCCATCATAGAAGGGCACTAGCTGGGGAAAGAACGGAGCTTAGTGAAGCCTTGTTGTCTATCTTCAATCAACCCACTGTCATTCATGTGCCCTAACAGAGTTTCTAGGAGGATATGTTCCATGATCTTCCCAAGCACAGAAGTGGACAGATTTGCAGTTCCCACGTCCTCCTTTCTATCTGTTTTTTTTTAAAAAAGGTGCAATGTTTCTCCAGTCACCATGGACTTTACCTGACTGCCATGAAATTTCAAATATCATGGAGAGCGGCTTTGCAACTACATCAGCCAATTCCCTCAGGACTCTGGGATACATCTTGTCGGGTTCCATGACCTTGTTCAGGTTCCGCTGGTGGTCGCCAACTTGATCTTCTCTTATAGTGGGACTTTGCAGCCCTATCCCCTGCCTTGAAGTCCATCCAACCAAGCAGTGTGGTCAGAAAAAAAGTTTTCCAAATATGATCAAGAAAATATCTGTGGAGAACCTCAACCCATTGAGGAGGTTGTCTGAGACCTGCTCTATACCAGAATGTATGCAGTTCGGTGCCCCCAGGAAAACAAGATTTAAAGGTTTAAATTATTTCTTCAGTGCAAGTGCCTACACTGTGATTTAAATACTTTTTCTGAGACCACTGGCCAGTAAACAGATTGTGTTAGTGCTCACTTTCTGCAAGGAGGGTTAGAGCACTTCTCCAGTACCTTCCTCTGGAAACCTGTGTGTGACTGTATTAATCCCAAAGTGGTTTAAACTCAGCACTGAGCTCCTATACAACCCTTAATACAAGAGTCCTAGGATGTGAGGATATCTGTATAAGTATGGTGTAGCTTTGTATTTCAGATATTTATAAGGAAGTGGAGTAAAGACAGGTGGTCCACAGAAAAAAAGAAAAAGTCTATTTTTTTCTTTTTATTAAAAAAAAATACTGAAAGAAAAGTAGTAATCAGGTACTTTCTTTCAAACATATGGAAGAATAGCACACACAAAATGCTGTAATTATCTTGATCACAGTTCATTTTAGCCTGAGACTACCAAGAGTGTTACTTCCAACTTCATTCTGGCAAGAAACCAGCATGCTTGCACACTGGCAAGGGGGACAGATGTATTGGATATAGAGAACTATATAGAATTGCTGCCAAGGAAATTCCAATAACAAAGAACTATCCAGGTGACTAAGAATATCAGCCAGATGAAGATGGTGACAGAGATTAGGCAGTTATCCCAGAGAAACCGTAGCAAATGATATTACTTATATGCTAGTGATATTGAGGTAGGAAGATGAAATAATTCAAGTAATTTAAAGAAAAAAAATTCAGGAAAGATGCCAGGATGATGACTTGTTCAGTCCAACTCTCAGACAATTTCTTTATGAATGGTTTTATATTAGGAGTTTGTTTATTTTTTTTAATTTTTAATTTAATTAGAACAAAAGGAGTTAAACAAGAAAATCACATTGTCTCCAATAAAGAACGTTTACTTTACAGTCAAGGCTGGGTTGGATGGGGTTTTGGGCACCCTGGGCTGGTATAGAGGGTTCCTTCCCGGGGCAGGAGGTGGAACTAGATGGGCTTTGAGGGCTTTTCCAACCAAAACGATTCTGGAATTCTGAGATTCTATGATTCTACGACTTGTGCCTTTCTCTATGTTTCATAAGCACCTGAATACTTTGGACAGAAAGAACTTTCAAAAATTGTTAAAAATTAGCAAAGAATTGAGTGGAAAGAGAAAACATAATCTAATTCATAATGTGATTTGTGAGTTACCAAGATTTAGGATATATTGTTCCAGATGCAGCATCTAATACTGAATGATGACAATATACTTTTGGTTTTGACTTTCATTTGTGTAACACAGTATAGGAAGGACACTGAGGTGCTGGTGAGGGTGCAGAGAAGCGCAACTAGGCTGATGAGAGGTCTGGAGAACAGGTCTTATGAGGAGAGGCTGGGGGATCTGGGGCTGTTCAGCCTGGAGAAGAGAGGGCCGGGGGGGATCTCATGGCTCTCTACAGCTACCTGAAAGGAGGTTGTGGTGAGGCAGGTGTTGACCTTTTCTGCCTAATAACTAGTGACAGGACAAGAGGGAACAGGCTCAAATTGCACCAGGGGAGGTTCAGATTGGATATTGGGAAAAAATTAATTACTGAAAGAGTGGTGAAGCAATGGAACAGGGAGGTGGTGTAATCACTGTTCCTGGAGCTGTTAAAAAATGGGCATATGTGGGAGGTTGGTTTAGAGGTTACAGTGGCACAGTGCTGACAGCTTGACTTGTTGATCTTCAGGGTCTTTTCCAACCACCATGATTCCATGATTCTGACTTAAGAGTCATTGCACGAAAGAGACAAAAAGGATGCTTTATCTGCTGTACTTTGGACTTTGTACTACAGCGGTAATGCCACAAGAAGAAATGGATGTCTGACTACCACATAAACATTAACAGTATGTTTTCTCTTCATAATACTCAGAAAGAACTGCTGGGACCCTTCCCAAATAAACAGTCTCTTCTACAGAAAGTGCAGTATTTTTTGACACAGCGGTTTGAACAAATTCTTCTCCTTGTGACAATCCATATTTTTATAGACATAATGAATAAATCATTTAACATCAAGCTTTTCAACAGTTAGAGCTTTTTCACTCTTTTAACTAAAGGAGAATGAGAAGCAAGCCAGGATGCTTTGTGTAAAGTAGCCTAAAAGTACATCAAATTTCATGGATCTTATAAACAAGGGAAAGGCAGAAGAAATAAAGATAAACCAGAAGTAGCAGCGACTGGTTCACAAACCCTCACTGTCACCTGTTCAACAACAAATCATGGTGTAATGACATCCTAACTGCCCCGCCCCAGGAGACTTCCTTCTCAATAAAATCGTGACAGCATTAATTTCTCAGTCTGCAAGTTGAGATCTTTACAATTTTATTAAGTAAAAAATGTTAAATATATACATAGTTCAAATATGTGGTTTTGATTATCTGAGCTATCATATCATCCTGTCTTTGCTAATGAGAAGGGATAATGGTTGCTGGTGGAAAGACTGACTTTTCCACACAATAACACCATTTACCTACATTTCCCCAGATCCACCATGAGATAGTTGAAGATTCACAGATTTTAAAGGCAGGCCCTATGCACAAATGACATTACACTGTTATCACAACCAGTATTTCAGAATCTGTGCAATTTACGTCAGTGTCTTGTTGCTGAAGATAAAAGTATATGCTGGTATCTATACTATTGTACTATTGTGGCAGTAATTTAAACTGAAATTTACAAATAGGAGTGAAGAGTAGAGAGGCAGTAGTAGATAGGTAGACAAAAAAAATACAGGAGCTTTGTATTTTTTAGGAAAAGCTTATGTAGTCTAGCGTTAAGGCATCAGCTTTTATATTTTGATTGATGTGCTAATTGTATCCTGAATAGTCTTTCACCATCTACACGAAGACCTGCATAGATACAATTATTCATATTTTTAAAAATACTTAACCTTTATATCTGTGTGGTTGTAGTCTCAGCACCCAGCTGAGTTTTGCTTTTATCATACACAGCTTCATATAAAGAATTCCAGGTTCCTTGACTGCTTCTTCCACCCCCCATCTCAAGAACTCAAGAGAGAGCAGTAGAGATCACTCTTTCCCTAAGGAGCATAGTCTATTGTTTCTACTTCATTTGATATCACAGACATGTATCTCTACAGAAGATACAGTAAGTAATAAGAATTTATTTCCGAGACCTTATAAATCTTAACAAGATTTGCAACAGCTACTGTCCTCTTCAGCCTTTCTTTTGTCCATGTATTGTTATTCCTATATTTTCTGCATTCCAGAACAATTCGAGTCCTGAAGCGGTCGTTTTGTAACAACCTTCACTGACATGTAAAACAAGCGATTCACTACATGGAGTTTAAACTAAGTCACTGTGGAGTTTCCCTAAACCTTGCATGCAAGCTAAAAACCTATATTCTGAGAACTGGAAATTCACTTTTGCATCCATCTCTTTGAAGATGCAAGCTTGACAGTAAGCTTTTTCTTCCCCCTCCCCCCCCCCCCCCCCCCCCCTTCTTTCAGCTATGAGATTTCTCCCTTTTAAGCTGGCTGGTCAGATCTAGATTTGGCAGGGAAAAAAAGCATGACATGTATCATAAGCTTCAACTCAGTTCCAAAGGTTTATGCCAGAGGCAAAGCTGCAGGCACAAATAAATAAATAAATTTAAGAGCCCTGAAATTATATTGGTATGTAATGTCATAGTTGCTGTGGAAACCATCTTACAACTTTTTTAATGCCCCAAAGACATTCTTACTACTTTCTCTACAGCACAAGATTTTAGTTGATTGTAAACTAGTAATGAACTACTTGAAAGGCGGAGAGAGTTGGAGTTGTTTAGCCTGGAGAAGAGAAGGCTCTAGGGAGACCTCATTGTGGCCTTTCAGTACTTAAAGGGGCTTATTAGGAAGATGGGCACAGACATTTTAATAGGACCTGTAGCAATAGGAAAAGGGGTGATGATTTTTAACTAAAAGACCATAGATTCACACAAGATCTAAGGAATCTTAGGTTGTGGGATTTTGCTGGTGGTGGCGATGGTGGTTTTTTTGGGGTTTTTTTCATGGTAAGCGTGATGAAACACTGGCACAGGCTGCCCAGAGAGGTTGTAGATGCCCCATCCCTGGAGACATTCAAGGTCAGCCTGAATGGGGATCTGAGCAACCTGATCTAGTTGATACTTACCCCTGCTCAATGTAATGGGATTGGACAAGATGGCCTTTAAAGTCCCTTCCAACCCCAAATGTTCTATAGTTCTATGATTCTGTGTTGTGATTTTGCCCCAGCAAAGAGCCAAGCTTGTTCTTTAAAAGGGAGTGGGGAAGGGGAGAGGCAGAGTGGAATTAAGGATGGGGAGAGGGAAGAAGGGAAAAAAACCTCGCAGGCTGGGATAAGGAGAGTTTAGTGGCCTAGCAGAAAGATAGATATAACAATAATAACAGGACTTTATAGCAAAATACATGAAACTGGTGACACATAATGCAGTGCCTCACCGAGCAGCACAGCCCAGGCTGTACATCCAGAAACCAGACCGTCAATAAAACCCACACATCCAGGAGCTGCCTCCTTACCTCCCCATCATCCCCACTTTATGCTGAGCATGAGGTAATTGGCATAGCATACCCCCTTTGGCCAGTTCAGGTCACCTGTCCTGGCTGTGTCCCCTCCCTTCTCATTAGCAGGGCAATAGGAACAACTGAACAGTCCCTGACTGCTTGGCAGCAACCGGACACATCCCTGTGTGATCAGCACAGCTCCCACCCCAACTCCCAACCACGGCCTCCCTTCCGCTGCTGTACAAGAAATTAACTCTGTCCTAGCTAAAGCCAGGACATTCTACTTAGAGGATATAAATATGCTGAAACATAACAAAATGTTCCTACATATTTTTCTAGGAATTAGATCAATTTAGTTCTCAATTAATGTTTGGGGTTTTTTAGAAATTAACATATTTTACTGTCATGGTCCATCCACTTTCAACCTTCTTGATAAAGGGGCTTTGTCAATAGGTGCCAGTCTAGTTTTATAGCAATTGTGTAGGTTTAGTTTTATAACATTTGTTCAGGTTCCTGATCCTTACTAACATTAAAAGTGGTGCAATTAATTCAAATTGCACTGTTCATGCAAGATAGTTTTCCTTAAATGAGTAAATTATCAGAATCATGCCTCATTGCTCAGCTGTGGACTGCTCTTCTACCATTCTGCTTTGAAGCAGATAACTTTTGCATAGTTTTAAGTAGACAGAAAATCTGCTTACACATAAAACATGACAAATGAGTTATACAGCCACAGATAGATCTCTATAATGCAGCATAAAGTGAGCAAGCTAGTATTCTAACATAACGTGGTAAATTAATAGAATTGTATATCATAGTTTGCACAGAAGGGCATGCAGGAAGCTCTTCCTGTTCAACCAGGGAGCAGTTGTATCCACCCAACACAAAACCATGGACTCTCTAAGCTCTGCACCCACCACACCTGACACAGCTTGCCAGACTGAGCTTCGGTGGGAACATGCAGCCATCCAGGTGTCAGACTGCAGGATGTGCCCTGCTCTTATGCCAGTACCAGACGACAGCAGTGAGTACACTCATGGGAAGTGTGCCCAGGTGGAGGAACTCCTCCACTTAGTGACAGCTCTGGGAGGAGGTAAGTGGGTTGAGGGGTATCAGGGAGCGCAAGAGAGAGACAGACTACTGTAATCACATCCTACCTTCTCTGGGACAGGGCCAACAAGCAGGTAGGACATAAGATGTAGAGGATTCTCTATCCTCTCTCCAACTATGACTTAAGGGGTAGGCAATAATGGTGATACGTTCCTGCCCAGTGCAGCAGGTGCATCTCCTGTGTGGCTACTACACCTTCTTAGATGCCCTTGCATAGTAGTGCTCCACAGGTGAAAATAAACATTAGCAAGTAGAGGGGTTCACCTTGTTTGGAGTTGACTTCAAAGTCAAGTTTGCCTTTGCCATATGTCAAAGCCACTTCCATAAATGAAAACAGGCAGATCATTGTCATAGAAGACTCTCTTCTAAAGGGAACAGAAGGCACAATATGCAGACCAGACTCTCTGCTTAACCAAGTCTGCTGCCTCCCTTGGTCCAGGTTAAAGATATGTAGAGGAAGCTTCCTACCCTGGTGCCACCTTCAGATTAGTATGCATTGCCTACTTTTTGGGTAGGCAGCAACAAAATTGCAACAGGAAGTCAGAAGGAAATCAAGAGAAACTGAAGGGCCTTGGGACAACTGGTCAAGGGATCAGGCGCACAAGTAGTGTTATTCTCCGTCCCTCGGGATCTGGAAAATGATGGGAGAAGAAACAGGAAGACTCAGCAGATCAATACCTGGCTTCTCTCATTATGGGCCTGTCTAGATGACAGCAGGCATGGTGCCAACAGATGCAGTACACCTGTCTCAAAAACGGGAAAGGAAGGATTTTTGCCATGACTTAGCAGGGCTCATTAAAAGAGCCTTGACAAGTTTTGAGGGGAGAAAAGGATAAAACTAGGGTCATTAAAGATAAACCTTGGGGTAACACAACAATATTTGAGGGACTCTGTCCTAGAGAGGTTATCTGATCTGATGTATCAGTGTCTATGTGGCAGCATAGATGTTACTGATGTGTTAAAGGCCACAGAAGTACTGAGAATGGTCTTGTAGGAATTAGGGCTCACACCCAAAACAAGGCAGCAGGATCAACAGTCCAACTGAAGTGCATCAATCACCAATGCACACACAGCATGGGCAACAAATAGGAGGAGATGGAAGACATGGCACACTGGAAAAAAAACATAATATAGTTGCTGTAATGGACACACGGTGAGATGATTCACACAACTGGAGTGCTGTAATGATGGCTATATAAAGAGATAGGCAAGAAAGGAGAGATAGTGGAGTAGCTCTGTGTGTTAGGAAACGTTTTGGTTGTCTAGAGCTTAGTAAAGGTGATGTATGTTTAGGGGTAAGAATCAGGGTGAAGGCACACAAGACATGGTTGAATGCTGTTGAAAAGCACCCAATCAGGATGATAAGCAACTGGGAGAAGTCTCACAGTCATTAGCTCTTGTTCTCCTTGGGGATTTCAACTGCTGGAAATACAATACAGCAGCGATGAAATGGTCTAGAAGGTTGCTGGTGTGTGTGGAAGACAATTTCCTGACACAGCTGGTGGGTGAACAAATAAGGGAAGGCATCCTGCTAAATCTGTTGTTTGCAAACAGTGAAGGATTTGTGGGTGATATAGCAGTTGGATGGACATCTTGGCCATAACAGTCATGAAACCATAGTTTTCAATTCTTGGAGGAGGATCAGCAGAACCTTGATCTTTTCAATTCTTGGAGGAGGATCAGCAGAACATTGGACTTCCAGAGGGCTAACTTTGGTGTAGAGTCCCTTGAGAGGCAGTCCAGAAGAGCAGATGAGTCCAGGAAGGCTGGATGTTCTTCCGAAAGGAAATCTTTAATAACAGGAGCAGACCATTCCCATGTGCTGACAGATGAAGTGGTTGGAAAGAAGACCACAGAACAGAGAGCTTTGTCCAGAACTCAGGAAAAATCTGACAGTTACGAACTTTGAAACAAGAGGCAAGCAGCTCAGGAGGACTATGAGGATGTTGTCAGAATATGCAGGGAGAAAATCAGAAAGCAATAGGATGAGAGGCAACAGTCTCAAGTTGTGCAGAGAAGGATGTTGGATATTTAGAAAATATTAGGAACATTTCTTCTCCAGAAGGGTTGTCAATCATTGGAGCAAGCTGCCCACTTCCAACCTAAACAATTCTATGATTCTGTGATTCTGTATATTCTCATAATTACATCAACATTACAATATAGTATATTGCATATTATTTACTTTAAATACTTAAAGCCAAAAATAACAATGTGAGTAGTAGTTTTAGAATGAGTCCCTGAACTACGATGTGAATACCCAAAACAATTTTAGATTTTCAGAAAGAATAAACCCAGAATTATTCACCAAAATCTGAGAGCCATATGGGAGTGTTTTTCATTGGGTTATATACTGTGGGACTGTTAGATTTACCTGTCAGTAAAATGTGGCACTTTAATGTGGTATGTGTGTTCTCTGCTCTTGCATTTAAGCAATAAAGCTGTGCCTGATGCTGTCATGTGCAAGAACAGAGACGAGACAGCATTAAATCTGAATCTTTCCTCCTTCAATCAGAATAAGCACTCATCTTGGTGACTTCTTAAATGTCATCACACAGACCCTGTGCTTTCTGGAGGGTGGGATAACACTAAATTTTCAGTTAATTCTGAAGTTTCACTGTGTTGTCCTAAAACCAAATTTCTAAGACCAACAACTTGAAAGGCAGTTTACTATTGCAATGGGCATGATCACAAATGCAGTGTTTTTAGTGAAGTCTTGCAATACCAAAATAATTGCACTGAAACAAAATGATGGTGATAACAAAAGGAATACAGCCACCAAAACAACTCTTTTGGTTATCTTGAAGCAACTGAAAAATATCAGCACTGATTTATTTCTTTTTCTAATAGACATAACTATAAAGAAACTAGGAAGTTAATCTAAATACTCACTGCAGTGAGTCAGGATGTTATTCTTTCCCATTTTGAGCTATGAGGACTACTTACAGTAGGGGTGACCTACTTTTTAACAACTTCAGTCTGAGATTAATATATCATCTTACAACTGCTATGTTATGTTAAAACATTGAAAATAGTGCTTAAAGTGATTTTTTGAAGTAAATTTTAGTATAGTTTTCTGTGGCCTTTCACTGAAGTCTGAATTTATGCATGCAATTGCAATAATGGAATATAATATAAAAAGGATTTCAGAAAATCAATTGAGTTCTCTTCAGAATTTACAATGCAAGTATGCAAAAGGTAAAATATTATCAAAATTTGCAAGATCAGAAGAAAACAACTAAAAAACATACTTGGTTTGCTTTGTTCTGATTACTTTTTCTAAAGTAAGGTTTCCTGTATGTTTATCAAATATACAAAATATTATCATACTACACCACTGATTTAAGGAATATAAATATCTGCTGAAGGACCATTCTAATATCCTAAGTCTGTCATATCATAGTGCAAGTTTTAGAATAGTCTCACAGAATTTAACCTATGAGCAGGGTAGTACAGCAACAACTGGAGTTTTAAATAAGATCACATAATTGGAAACTTGTTGTTTCTTGTGGAAAGGTATTTTTCATGGTTAAATATAAGATGATGTAGTTTTGTGAAAAAAATCATTTTCACCCATTTTAGGAGGACTAGATTAGCTCTGCAATTTTATGCACCTTTTTTTCATGTGAGCCATAAATAGCATACAGGTTTTAAAGGTTTACCTCTGAGACTAAACATATAAATAATATTTGTTAAATGTTCTTTTGAGAAGTGAAACAAATTATATTCATTTAAAAAGTGTAATTGTCGTTCTATAACAACTATCTATTAACATCACCTTACTGTCACTGAGATCTTCCTGAGCTGATCACTGGCAGGCTGGACCACCAAACAAGTTATATGAGATGTGGCCGCCATCCACAACATTGATATTTGTTCCTGAGGTCCCTAAGCTTTTTGCTTAGTTATGTTGGTCTCTTGAAAGCTTTTGCTCACCAGTTATGACAAGAAAGCCCTTCTTACCCCTCTTCATTGCTGTAAAATTGTCCTTTGTCTATAAGACACAGGAACATCTGGAGCAGTTGTTAATGACAGACTAGCTCCAAATTTTTCAGCTAACACCACAGTGTGTCTTACTGAAAGGTATATTTTATCCTCTAGACCTTTGAAGCTGAACATTTGAAAAATATTTCCCCAGTATTAAATACGCACTAGGGATTTTTTTTTTCTTTTTAACACCAAAATCTGTTTAGTCCAGCCAGAGTTACTGTGCTCATTGTTTCATTTTTGCACAGCCTATTTTCTCCCAGCCTTTGCTATTTTTCTTTCATTTCTGCCATGAAAGCTTAATATTTTTCAAGGAATAAGAAAATACCAGACAAAACCTTAGGGAAACCCTTCAAAGTGGTATGTGGAGACTGAGACAAGGGAATGCCGTGTGCTAATAAACTTTCATACTCTTTTAAAAGTGTCCTTCCACATTTCCTCTGTTATGGTTTGGCAGAGGGCATTCGACTTAACTTTTTACTCCTTTATATCTTTTGTTTTAGGATGAATGAATGAATTTGCTCATATTGAGCAAGCCAGAGGAAAGAGTCTAGTCTCCAGAAGCCCATGACTGTCTGTATTTCCCTTGGTAATTAAAAGCCCATTGGAAATCCATGGTCTTCAAGTCATCTATCTTTGGATACTGCAGCTTGAACATGTAAGGGACTACAAGTATGTACTTTTCAGTACAGAATGTAAAGGTGGTCACACATAGGTCTGACAATATTTGGACAAAGCAACATGTTAACCTCAGGTCTTCCTACTGCTTCAAATAAAACTGTGATGGTTTGTGTTTGTGTGTGTGTTCAAGCCTATATCCATATGTATGAGTTGAAATTTATTTCAAATGAAGTATTTTCGAATAGATTATATTTGGAAACCTATTTGTAGATATATGCACTATATATATTTTATCTATAAAATATTTTGATACAATATATATAAATATATACATATTTTTGATGCATCTAAGGGTAACAAAAGCAAGCATTCAGAATAACTCCATATTTAAGAACATAAATCTCACAAATTTCCTTATTCATATGTGTATTTTCATTCTCAGTGAAAGGGGAAAAACATTCATTTGCCAGAAGTGCTTAGGCTTGTTGCATGGAGTGACTTGGCTGGTAAACTGAGGCACTCCTCTCAAACAAGTGGTAACTGGCAGAGGATGCATGAGCTGAATGGGGAGGAAGTCTGATGTTACTGAAACATCACTAAAGGTGAAATATGGGAAAAAAAATAGCTACACAGCTCAGGATACTTCAGTGAAAGTAACACTGCAGAGGCAGCTTCTTTTGAATGTTTTGGTTAATGTTGGTGTGAGTTATGCAGAGAATAAGAAAACATGAGGAACTCACTGTGGCAAATTGCTGTCTTTGGAGGCAGCAGTGGTGTATCTGCAACAATGATGAAAAGATTAAATGAGTAAGAGATTGAGTAACTGACTTATGTTGTCTGTTTATAATTTCTGCAATTTTTTGTCATGGAATAAAACTCATATTTTCATACACTATTTACATAAAAATAATTGCTAGCAGTACAAAGTAATGTTGGTCTGTGAGTCTTTAAATATTTCAGAATGACAACTGAGGGACCCATGTCACAGCAAATGCAAATCACTGCTTTCTTAACTAATGCTCGTATCAGATTTACATGAATGCATAAACTGACAGTTTGCATAATATAATTTAGACTTTAAATGGCTACATAGTGTTTATCTTCTTAGAAGAAGAGAATGTACATCATTAGTTGCATAGAATTACCAAATGTTAGTAGAATAACTGTTTTGCAGTTCATTATATTAAGTGTTTAGTGGTGTTTCCTGAGCTATCTCAGGTAAATTTCTAACAATGACTTAGATGGAATAGCTTGCCAGACCATTAGGAAAACTCTATTGTGAATAACTACATGTAAAGTGCAGCCTTGTAGCACACACGCATATTAAGATTTATGTGATATGGATACAGAACATCTATTTCATCAGGGCTGATGTTAGTAAACTTAATCTACCATCGGTTTGTTTGCTGGCTCAAGAGGAAGAGGTAGAGACTGATCTAGCCCCAGCATTAGCAATGCCTGTAGTGCATTTGTAACTCACCTTGGGTGTGTAGCTTTTCCTGTCTCCATTTACCCAGGCAGTATGTAGCAGAAAACTTTTGATTTTTGATAGGTTGATGTAGCAATCTAAAATGTTTATTCAAAATTTAATTTAAAATGTCCAAAAATCTAAGTGCCTTGATTGCATTTAATTTTTAATGAAATATTAATGAACGGAGTGCAATTTCTGACTGCACTAAACTTAATATAAAATTTGAAACAAGTCTGTAAATTAACAAAACTCTTTATCATTCATCACAAGTCCGATGGATCAAGAATCTTATTTTAACAATATTAATTGCTTTAATCCATTTTGTTTGTCACATTTTATTTAAAAGTTCTTGCCAAATATTTCTTCCCAGAAACTTAACTAGCATTCAGGAATTTATAATTAAGAAAGTGAGAAAGACGTGAATTCTCCCGTAAAGTATTAAAAAAATTTGCAATTGGAACAATGCTGTCGTATAATTTACAATCAACTAAAAGCAACTATAGTAACTACAACTTGCCATTACTGTAACTACGGTGCTACTACAACGCTATGGTAACTACAACACACTATTGCTAATGAAGGGCTAGATGAATAGTGAGCGTGGCATCGTGAGAACACGATTCTGCAGCAAACGTTGAGACCTCACCACTCCTCATTGTAACACCTCCACCTGAGTGCAGCCCAGTTTTCTTCTCTCTGAGGGTTAAAAGTTGTGTGCTTCCAGAATAGAAGAAAACAGGTATGGTCAAGTTGATGTATCACTGGAGATAGTTTATTTTCACCAGGAAACGCTCATCACTTCATCTTTTTTTTGGGTTCTTTATTATGAAAGGAATTAAAAGTAACTTTTATATGGACACTTTCATAGAAAGAAACCTGACTAATATTTGATTTTATTAATGCAAAAGTGTAAAAATTTAAACCCAGCTGAAGCTGCATGTTTCTCCACGTTTGCACATGCATATCACAACACAAGGAAAAATGGCAGTCTGCCATATGAGTCTGGAGATGGACCATAGAAAATCACAGGAGAATTCCCAAAGTAGAGTCTCAAATGCCAATGGGAGTTTCAAACCCAACAGTAGATGGATTTGGAGTCTGTCAGATGTAGTTCTCACAAATGACATCAGCACAGTTAAATTTGAATGAACTTTTGAGTGAACAGAGACTTGAGAGTCCAGTTGGGTGTAGGAACTTGCCCCACCATTGCATGCTTTTCTTGGGCTGGCACAGAGGAGATGCTAAGGAGTTGGAGCAATATGACTTAATAATTTGTTACTTCTATTTCAAACCTGCCATTGGAAAGTGAATACACAGTTTTTCAGTAATTTTCTGGCAGTTAATAATACAGTACTTTTCAGCAATAATCTAATAACTTAAAAGATAATATAAACAGTAACTGTCTGCAAGGTTTCAAAAGAATTTTCCTTTATTATATTTTTGTCAAGCCTTTTTTCTTTTCTCTTGCACACAGTGTAAATATTGAAAACAGTACCTTGTTTTCAACCCAGTAAAATGAACTAATTTTTTTAATCTAATGTTACTTACAAAGCAAATGGTTTAATATGACAGATTCCTGACCTCAAAATACATTCTGAGAAAAAAAAAATAAATTACTTCTGCTAGCTATATTTCTTGGCTTCACATAAACCCAAATAACTTTCTTTTAAATTTTTAATCTTTCATCTTTTAGTTTCTGTATCTCCATACTCATATCATCAGCTTAATACACATTTTACTTATTTTGATGTTTCCTGTTTTCTGATAAGTGTTTTACTTGTTCTGGATTCTTGCATTTTTTCTGTTCAGTGGCAGGTGAATTATGTGAATATAATCAGCTATTGATAGTCAATAATTAGAATAATCGAAATGTCATGAGATTTCTCAATTATATAATATATAAACCGATTAGATATCATGTTACAAAATCAAGGCTGAATGTCTCCTTTGCACATAATATTCATGTACCTCAAAATCCCATAGAATTTCAGAAATAGATATTTCAATTTATAATCTGTTATTAGTGTAGACTCAGTGATGCTAAGATAAACATGTTCACAAAGTCAATATAAATAAGTTTCAAATTTGTTTTATGAGAATAGACATCCTTTTGTAGTAAGAGTATAAAGTAAATAGCAAAAAAGTAAAATTTCCTACACAAAATTAAGATGGATGCAGTAAAGAGAAGTTTATTTTTGTCTTTGAAAATGAGATACCAGTCAAGATAATAGGAGAGTACAATTCCTTCAAGACAAGGATGTGTGTGTATGGTGCTTCAGCATCTCAGTTTAAAAAATATTTCACAATGATACCAAAATCTTTAATATTTACACCAAGTTTTATTGTCATTGGCGTATCTGATCATATTTTGGTATTAGCCCTTCTACTATAAGACTGAGTTTTAAGCATTTTGAACTTATTAATTAATTATTTTTAATTGGAAATTAAAATATTTTATTTCTTTTGGAATAATTAATATTTTTTCATGTACCAACCCTTCTAATAATCTGGGAAGTATGGTCTCAAAAGTGAATGAATGATGATTACACATTTCATTCTGGTGATGATAAATACAAATTTGCATGCATTTAAAACCTCTGAAATCATGTTACCTTATCAACCTATAGCCACATGATCAAAAAGTGAATACATACTGCAAAAACATATATAACATAACATTCATGTCAAATTAAAACAGACTTTCATTTGTATAAATATATAAGGGGACTGAAGATAAAGGTCATGGCCATACAGTTCAATATCCACTGACAATTTAACTAATCTAATTCACTCCTTGTACAGATTTGGTCTGTTGTGTCCAAATTTCCCCGGCATTGGGAAACATAGATCACATGTATACTCTGCATACGTGCATTTATACATAGTGGGCCACACAGAATACAGGCAGACACTCACAGTGATGGGTTTCAGAACTGGACAGTGGGGCTGATGGTTCTGCTGGGACAGCCTTGGCAAGGGTCTGGACAAGATGAGCAGTTCTCAGGGATCCTTAATTGAGTTTCTCTTTCTCCCTCATTGTGCTCATTCTGCAGATGGACCATTTATGGGCTTTGTCACATAACAAAAATCTTGGAAGTAAATATACAAAATCTATCAAGACATTCAAGATATATAGACAAATTCTTCTGTAGTCAGTGTTGGCTCTGGAGAGTGAATGTATTCTGCCTGCAGGAATAAGTGTTAAAGAAAATATCATACTGGACACTTTTTTGAGTGTCTACAAACTGAAACAACAATCAGAATCTACTGATGTAACGTAATCTAATAAATACCATCATTTGAAAATTCTATAACAAAATACAAAACAGGCATGCCCACACCTCTGCCAGCACACAGGGCAATCATCTGACCCTCCCATCAGATGGCAGGAATACTGCAAGGGTGACTGGAACCAGGGCAAAAAGTTTGTCCTCTCACTGGCCATTTTAGGCATCATATGTTGCTCCAGAACTGCTTTTCCTTCCTCACCATTATGATCATACTGCAGCCTCAAATGAGCAGTATCTGACTGAATTGTGCGATCTTCCAATGCTCATGCAAATCCCCATAAAATGAGTCAGAGTCTGCAGGAAGAAGAAAATAAAAAAAAAAAAAAGAAAAAAAGCCCTGAAATTCAGTTTAATCTGTTTTGTCAGCCTCCCCATCTCACATAGCACTTGTGTGATTTGCAAAATTACTGACACGCTTTGAATGTGGAAAGAGCTGCATAGTAGGAGACAGAGGGAGGAGATGTCACAACAACCACATCTTTTCTGGGCCTCTTAATAGCTGTGCAAAAATAATTCAGAGCATGAATGATTTACAGTTTAATTAATTATTTACAGATGTTTTCAATGCAAGAGTGAGAAAATTAGAGAGGATCGAATTCTGTAGAAAGAAAAGGAAGAAAAAGGAGCTGTTGAATACAGCTCGGAGCATGGGCTGCACATGGGCCAAGCAGAAGAGAGGGCTGCCATCAGAAACTTCAAGATTCAAAGCAGGTGAAAGAAAATGAGATAAATGAAGACAAATGTTTGGGAGGGAAATACAGAAAGGGATTCCCTTTCTCCCTCCCTCCCTCTCATCCTTCCATCCTCTGCCTTATAATTCTGGCAGGAAAATTAACAACCACCACCACCCTCACAGAAGTTCAAGAAATCTGGGAAGAATTGCCATGAAATGAGGATAAATCTGGCCCAGATCTGTAGTCAACAATTAAAGCAAGTTGGTCCATGGAAATTGATATTAAAAAAACCAAAAACATAGGAATTATTAAAAAATTTCTAGTTACACATAGTGTCTCACTGTGATGGTGGAGCCACAGCTTTTCTAGCCACCACAAAGTGGACTCCACAGTCCACAGATAACTTATGGCTAAACGACGTAACTCTCACCTCATGCAGACAGCTCAGCAGAATGCAACTGAGGAGAACTGCCGGCAGCTAAAATCAATTCTATGATGAACTGACAGTCAGGGAAGAGATATTATAGTAGTTTGGGGGCTATTTAGTTTAGATTTTGTCAATAGCTGAGCAGCCTTACATTGAATGAACCAGAAGGATGTCTCACATCTCTGCAACAAGCAGTACTGTAGCCAGTAGCCTGTCAGGAAAGAGACACATATCAAATGCATTTGCATCCTAAGAAATTAGATACCCTCTTAGCAATGTTTTATGTAAGTATAGAAAAAATTTTAATGACATTGTCTCCTGAATGCATGCTGACATTTAGATTCCCCGTACATAGCCAGAGCATTAATTGTTAATTCTGTAGTCAGTAAGGCATAGTTTGATAGGGAAACAAGAACTTAGAGACACTCTGATTTCCAGTGTCTTCTCTGGTATTTAATGCATTTAGTTTGAGTAATTGTTTTTGTATATCTGTGTGCTATTGCACATTTGACCAGATCCCAGATGAATCAATATTAAGCTCTAATGACTGAGAAGAGCTTCAGCAACCTGTCAATGAAAGCTCGTCAAAAGTATGTGAATGTCTTGCCCAGTGACAACATGCAAATTTGAACGAGTAAATAGGCCAGAGGATGTGGGAAAGTCTCCTGCTGACATAAAATGACATCTGTTAGCTAGGTAAGAGCAGCAGCAATGCAATCAGAGCGCTGCCAGCATGACACTTGCATTCAGCTCAATCTAGCATGATATGATGATCAGTTATATTGCTCAGAGGAGGTTCTTAAAGCTTTGTTCTACCCTAAAGATGTAGCTCCATAAAAACGTCACAGTAGGGGTTCCCATTTGTTGTCTCTAAATGACTGCAGGTCAAAATTGCACATTTTACAGGTTTTCTCCTCCCTTGTGCCCATAGCTATCCTTTTTATATATCATATCTTAGGATCTGAAAGTCAAGCTGAGATTTTTTTTTTCCCTTTAGGTTTTTTTTTTTTGCTGTGGGTTTTTTTTTGTGTGTGTGTGTGGTTGGTTTTTTTGTTTTGTTTTGGGGTTTTGGTTTATTTTTTTTCCCATACTAATGACTACTACTTTGCAGTGAAAGAGCTGTAGAACTAGTTATCTAGAAGCCTTCAATTTTGGTTAATGCTTTTAAGATATGGATGTTTGCCACAGCTATATAATTGCTGGACAACAAGCGAGAGAGTACAAATGGCTTAAGAAATAGCATAACATGTGATTTGAAACCAGAAAAAAAACCCAAACAAATACCTTCCTCCGCAAAGACCTTAGTACTGCTATGGCCATATCTCTAAAAGAAACTGATTTCAAGTTTACATACCTCCTACTAAAACAAAGAACAAAAATCCCCACAAACCCAAAAGACACAGTGGTCTGGTCTGAAATGAACATGTTGAATACTTGGTGTGTTTTGTGGCATCATCCTCTTTTGGCTGAAATGAAAATTGTTCTGGACACACCACGTGTAACTTGTCACTTCTTGTGTTCTGTACCTTGCTGTCTTTCTCATGCTCAGACCAGGCATTTGGATTGCAGAGCTATTGCACAAGCAGCTGAAAGTACACAAATAGAGAAAACGGTTACTTTTGGAAGACGACCATGATGAAGACAAGTTAAGATGCACAAATGCACACAGAGGAGGATGTGTGAACATACTCCTGTACATCTGCTGCTGTCTTTCACTTACTCCTTCCTGAGGGCTGCGGTGATCACGTAAGTGATATTTATTAAAACTCCTTGCACCAAGCAGGGCAGAACTGCTTGGCATATCACACCACAGCTTTTCTAAGAATAGGGATTCTGAGATGTTTTGTGGGCAACAGCTCCTGCTGTGTGCTGTCAGGACCGCAGTGGGGCTGCAAAATCGCCAAACACTTGATCGTGGCACCTGCTAGAAGCTCCAATGTCTTTACAACACCAACTGAGCCCTCCTCAGGTGTGAGTGGAAATGCAGTAGAAGCTGGGAATTATTTCCCATAGAAGCAAAGCTAGCTGCTCCTTTCCCCCCGTGCATCTCAGCCCAGCAGAAGCCTGGCTCCACAGAAATTCAGAACTGTGGTCCTGTACTTCCCTCTCTGCTTCCAGCCTTACTAAAAATGCTTCAAACCAGAATATTCACAAAACCCTTCAGCAGCATCTGAAATCCTAAGCAGTTGCCTAGTAAAGAGCTTTTAAGCACATTATCAGCTTTACAGAAACTTCAGGGTCAGAAGCTGAGATTTTTTCATTAGGCAATTGATAACATTTTTATCTGCCTTCTTTTTACATGTTGGAGGCAGCATATAGGTCTGGCCTAAGAGTCGATGTCAAGACCTTCCTCCCAAATATCATTTCACACATATGTGGTAACATTTGCTTTGCTTTAAGGAAATTTTAAATTCTTCTCTGTTTCAATTCTTCTCTTTTTCTATGTATTTCCTGACAGAATACTTTTTGAAGTCCAAATCTTTTAGTCTAGCCAATCAAATCTTTTTTTTCTAATCCCATTAGAATATTTGTAAAATTGTTTATAAGGCTGAGTTCTACCAAAGGTACATCAAAGTATAACTTTCCTTCTACATCTTCAAGTCACAAATAACTCACTGGTTTAAATCTATCTGCAGAATCTATGCCTGGTTGTTAGGAATCAGCACTGTTCTTGTATCAAAAGTCAAAAACAAGCTCTTGAGCATAACAAATATAAAAATGCGAGTCTGGGACTAAGACCCTGTACTATGTTTATTAATAGATAAAAATTGTTTTTAAGTCTAAGTCAATTCAGGAATGCAATGGAATAATCACTAGTAAATATGCCATACCTTTGCAGGGACCAAATTTAACTTTTGAAGAACACTTGAACAAAAATATGAAGTGTATTAAGTAGTTTTATGTGAGCAAAACCTACAGAAATACTGCAACTTATTGTGCAAAGGAGGATGGGTGGCTGCCTACATACTGGGGGGATGATGGAAATTGTGTATTTAGAGGAAATAAATAGCTTTGTGAGAGGTTTTTATTTTGGTCTGAGTCTTCTGGTTTTGATCTGCCTAGAGATTTAAAAGTTGGATTTCATGTTATTTACTTTGGATTCATCTTACAATGCTTGTTCTTGATCAGTGTTGCTGCTCTATGTTTCATATTATGAAAGGTTAATTTTATTATTGCTATGTCTGTTTATTGATTAATTTTTCTAAAAGAATATCTGTGCAGGAGACTTAAAAGCAAACCAGTGTTTCACCATATTTTACTGTTTTAGTGGATGTAAAGCAGGTTGTTATAACTACTGAGAGGAAATAGTGTTTAACTATTAGATACCAGGATCTAAGATATGTGAGCAGATTTCATGATATAAGGCTCAAATGAAAACACGGCATTAGAAATTCTCATTACTATAATTATCTCCTTTTGATATATGAAATTAATAGCAAATTAAAATTAATCAAAATATTTAAGCTGTTACAGGAATTGTTATGATGTGTCCACAACACCCCTTTTAAAAATGAAATTTTACTATTAGAAGTAGAAATATTCTACTTTATTATGTAACAATATGTTTGTTTCATATTTTTCTTTTCTCCAGAAGAACTCAGTACAAGTAATTCTGTGTGAAATCAAAGCTTTCTGTATAAGGATTCCTTTTTTTGAGTAACTCAAAACCAGATTCTAGTGGTTCAAACAGTGGGTGCATATGATTATCTGTGTCTGATATTACTTAAGGATTTCACCCAACAGCTAATCACAAGAAGTCTTTTTCCTTAAGCCTGCTACAACAAAGCCTACTAAAATTTTCAGCAGAATGTAGGAAAACTAGAAAAATAAAAACCTCTGGATGTTTTCTTTGACAAGTTTTTAAGAAATGCAGTATATTTGTACTTGCAGCACAGTTCCTATTTCCTATCCATTTTTTACCATAATGCAAAACGGCGATTGATCATTATCCCCATGTTATCAAAACTGAAGTGTAATAAAGAATTTTCTTCTTACTGTGATTTCTTAATAATCATGTTTAATGAATGAAGAGTTCATTGGAAACATCTATCCCATATATCCTTTACTATTTAAACCAACTTTGTTAAAGAAAACTGTGCATCTTCTTCAGTGCTAGAGAAAACAACACCTATTGAAAGGATTGCCAGCTTTTCAGGGTAAGTAAAGTACGTGTGATCTAGTTTTAATTAGTGCTGAGCACCTTTGGTCCCCTCTGAATACATGGGGAGCAACCCATTCCCATCATCAGTAAATATCTGTCGTGCAGGTTATTGGTTTGGCGATAGTTATGTAGTGTGGCATTCTTACTCCTCTGTATTGGGTCTGGCTGAGTTTCCCCATCGCAGTGCTCTGCTGTGTATGGGTAGCCAGTGAGGTGTGGATAACACACAGGTGTATTGGCAACTGCCAAGCAGTGCCTGCACACACCAGGACTCTCTCTCCAACATTCCCTCTTACCGGGAGGCTGGGGTTGCACAGGAACTTGGGAGGGGACGTGGCCAGGACAGCTGACCCCAGCTGACCAAGGGGATATTCCATACTATGCAGTGTCTGCCCACCAATATAAGGCTGAGAGAAAGGAGGAAAAAGAGAGCCGTTTGTCATTTACAAACTTGGTCTTCCGCAGCATCCACTACAATTACTGAAGCCCTGTTTCCCAGGAAGTGGCACCGCCTGCTGATGGCAAGTACAAAATAAATCTTTTGGTTTTCCTTTGCTTCTGCCCACTGCCTTTGTTTTTCCTTTATTAAACTGCCTTTATCTTCAGATGGATTTTTTTTTTTTCCCATTTATTTTCTCTCCTGTCTAGGAGAGAAGGGCAGTGATAGAGCAGCTTGGTGGGCATCTGGCATCCAGCCAGGGCCAACCCACCACATCCAAGTTTCACCATATTCTGCATCTTCTAATGACTTTTTCATGAACTGCACAACTGCAATTTTTTTTTCCAATTCAGAGACCATCTTCTGATAAGAAAATGATTTACAAGACTGTAAAAGGGATAATATTTTAAACTGCTATAATAAATAGTCTCGGGAGTGCTGGTGAGTCAGAGCCACGGTATCCATTGAACTAAACATAACCATTTATCTTAGCTGGATTACATGTGTACCTCTCAGTTTAAAAAAGAAACCTTTTGCATTGTTTGGTTTGTTGCGAATAGCCTGATATAATTTGCCGTTCTGTATATTCTGACAATTTAAAGCAAAATCAACTTCAGGTAAATTTTGATTGCTGGTAGAGTAAATCTGGTTTACTGAGCCTGGTTTTCTTGCAGGGAAAAGATTTTTGAATTGATTCAGAATCAGAGTCTACCTTTGCCCCTGGATATTGCTAACAGCATAATGACCTCAGTCGGCGTGCTGAATGGGTATAAAACCTCAGATGGTCTTTGAAATATCCTAATTTATCCAACATCCAATTGGATGTTATGAACAGGACAGAAGCCATTTGAAAAGAGATGTGTTTTCAGGGATAGCGGACCAGCAGCCTCGGGAGAAATTCAGTTAAACATCTAGTCGCTTGTATATGTGGTCAATCGTTTTGCATGAGAATATCATTATTATGTTAAAATTGAGAACTTCTGTTGCAGGTAGTTCTTGCTCTTTTCACTTCTTAACCTCACTAGACATTCCTGTTAACAGGCTTGTGTTCTTTATGAAATACCGAAACTGAAATAGTTGAAATGACTAGTCTAGACAGGGATGTTCATGTCTGTGCTCCATGAGTGTAGAATTTGGCCTTTATCCATCTTTGAAATAGGAGCAGATATGTAATGATAGTAAAACATAGTGCCTTTTAGGACTGCTACTTCAAAGTTTAAGTAAGATAATGTTGCTGGAAAAATAATATTTTTGCAGATACAATAGGAGTGGCCCTTTATAAGGAATAGAAAAACACATTCCCTGTCTCTCAATAAAGACAATTTATTATAAAATATGAATAAGTAAAAATAAAAAGTAACCCTAACAAATTTTTAAACAATACCTGCTTTCTAAACAAGTAATTTTATCTTTTGTCAGCTTCTGAAAGAATTAAATGAATATGATGGAATAAGTTGCGTAAAGGATGATAATAATATTTCTGCATGATGAACTGTCCATTTAAAACTAATATATTGGTAAAAAATAATTTCTGTTTTTAGTATTTTTTATATCAATATAAGGTTGACTGAGAAAAAGTGAAATTATACCATCAACCATGATTAACACAAAACCATTTATCTACAGAATTATTTTTACAGATGCAACTGCTTTTACATGCAAAATCTGATATAAAATAGGGATTTATGTACAAAATATGAGAATATTTTCACACTTAAAATATAAACATAGTCTTTAATAGCTTATATGTTATAATGCAAATATTTATATTTTTAATTGCCAGTATTATAATGCACTAGAATATTTTATTCAATTTGTTATGATCCTTTCTAATCATGCGGTTCAAATCATTTAATATCTTTGTTGATCTAAAAGATCTCTTAAAAACACAAAAGGAACTGTTTACCATTTAATAGAGCATAAAGATTTAATCGTACTCCAGTTAACTGCAGAAAAGTACTTACAGGTTCAGCAACCTCCTGGATTTGGTACTGAGGAAATTAGTTTTCAACTTCACCTATTGTTGAGATAACAATCAGGGACACAGCCTCACAGAGAATGAAGTATTCAAATAATTTGTAGAATTCAAAGATTAAGTTCATGATATGACAGTCCAATTTCCTGTTCTTTGCTAAGGTTATATTGTGTAGTATTACTCATATATGTTACAGAGTGAACCTAACTTTCAATTGGTCATGTGCTGTACTAGGGAAGACGAGGAGAACGTGAATTTTTGTCCCTTTATCTATTCTCTTCTTACAGATTTCCCTTCTTTTATTTTTCATGAGACCCAGGAGGCTGGAGGTGAGTGTTCTCAGGCTGGAAACGTGGTGTGCTTTGTCTGTCTTCATACAGCAAAATGATAGCAATGTGCTAATGCAGTAGGTGAGCATTGTATTCCCAGTGCACTGTCAGTCCAAGCTGTGACCTGTAAAGAGCTGGTTAACTCCTCATTTCTTCAAGATCAGCTGTGTGGAAAGGCAGGTTCTCTTTCAAAATTTATTTTGAGTTCTGTGCAGATTATTTTGACTTTCAAAAGGAAGAGGTTCTGCAACCTTTGTGAATAAACCTGTTAAGCTTATTTGATTAGTTTTTTTGTTGCTAGTTTTAAATTTCTTGTGAGTCAGTTATCCAGAAATGTAGATCTAAAAAGCTTTCTTTTCTGTCAACAGTTGTTGAATGTATTGATATTCTTTCAAGAAATCAAATAATTTGGTTCCGCAGAAGTGAAAATTAAGACAAGTAAGAGCTTCTCAGGAACACACAGCCATGATTTGGAATGATGCTGTTGGAGAAGACTACAGAAGAATATGCTTCCATTTTCTGAGTGTTCACTGTTGTTTTAATACACTGTTGAAGCAGAGTAGATGTTCATCTTTGAAAGTTCACCCAGATGCACTGAGAAAGCTAATCAGACTCCATTTTCATAGTAACAATGGAAACACACTGAAAATGCTACATCTGATGACAACCCTACTTGTAAGTATTTTTTTTTTTTCTCTCTCTCTCTCTCTCACACACACACAAGTATGTGCTGTTTCCTGGAAAGACTGACATTTGACTGCTTCAAATATTACGATTAGCACAATTCTGGCCATCGAATAAAGTCAGGATTTTTTTCTTCTCTCCTTTTTTTATCATAGTGCAGTGCTTTTTTGAGAGAAAGAAATTCATGCTAAAAAGTTCAATGACACATGGACAAGCTCCTACCACATGGGCACAATGCAGTCCCTTGGATTAGAAATATCTTTGCCACAGTTAAATTGTTTTCACAGTGGATAGTGGGTTAATTTAATTTAATATAATAATAACAACAACGATAATAATAACAATAGTAATAATAATAACAATACCAGTAACAGTAACAATAATAATAAAGAAAAATGGGGGGGGAGGGTTTAAACAGACTTTCTTTTAATGGAGTATGGTCATGCTCATCAGAGATAAATCTCTGAATAAGACTCTGAACTGTGCTACTAAATGATGTTATCTGAGAACAGTGGTCCAATTATGGAGATAATTTAAGATCTTGTGTTTAAGGTGCTAATATTCAACACAGTGACAACAATTCAAAGCTGTCTTCACACTGACAGCATCTGAATACCTAACTACATATTTGAGAAAAATGTGCAGATATTTCTCAACTATTGTGCTCAGAGGGCCTATAATTGACTTTTTTTCATCTCTCATTTTTTACATCAACATGTGCTAAAAAATTAAAAGCAAACATTTGCTTTCCAAATGGTACATTATTTAGTTGAATGCATTTCGAAGTTCCTCTTTTCTAGCGTTAACAGAATAAGTATGGGTGAAGAAACGAATTATTTCAGGAAGGGGTATCTAATGTCTTTGAACTCAGTGAGACAGTAGCTCTGAATTAGTTTAGATAAGAGATTTAAGGAAAGTGCTTGGGTCTCTACACTGCATCAATGCAACTTTAGAGTTGAGGATAATGTAATATAAAAGTTCAATAATAAAATTGTAATAAAAAACTTCAAATTTTCTTGTACTCTACCAGATAACTAGGAAGCTTGTTTGAAAGAAGTAAAAATAAAAATAAAATTTAAAAAATCACATCATAATATTTCTATGAACCATATCTAAATCAAAGTTATGTATTATTTCATCTATTGAAAAATACATAAATTAAATTATAGAGAATCAAAACAATGGTATATTAGCAGTTCCATGTTTTCTTTGTATTGTTAAACTACTTTATTTATAAAGATTAAAATTATTCCTCCTCATGTTTTCTTGTCCCCAGCCATCTATGTAAGTCTTGTTTTCTTTAACATAAAATACTTAATTATCTGCTATTACATGTCCACAAGACCACTTTCCCTTTTGGGATGGTTTAATTACATATCTTTATTATTATGTTAAAATGATAATTTCTAAAGTGTTTATTTCTCTGTAATTATTAACATTTCTAGACAATAAAGAAAATTATTTAAAAATTCATGTTCAAACAAAATGCCACATTCCTCACTTTAAATACAAGTGGTCATTATTCCTAATTGACTTGAGAGAAAATCCCATGCAAAATAAAGGTCAACCTCCTAGCAATCAGGTTTGAAAATATTTTAGAGGAAAGTGATATATTTTTGTGTTAATTAAGTTCTTTTAAAAATGATTGCTCCTGAAAGACTACCCTTTAACTTTTTAATTGCAATTAAAGCAATTTAGAGATCAGCTTAAAATATTGTGAGGGAAGATAACATTTATTTTACATAGTTTAATATCCAAATTTACAAAAGTAGCTAACTGCGCTTCTTAAGTTGTTAACATTTTGAGGCACATTTAGCAAAGAATACCTCTTGTAAACTTGGGATTTATGCAATGTTACTTAGTGTTTTTTCAATCACAGGGCAGGTTTAAACCATGGCTCTGATGTCAGCTTTTACTTCTACTTTAGGAAGGCACTACATGCTTCCAGTGTGGGAGGTTCTCCATGGTAAAACAAATTAATAAATAATAAATGTATTGGTCAAGATGCAGTCTGTATATCACTACAACAGATTTAGAAGTAACATCTATTACATTAATGGTTTACCTTCACACTATCTTCTACTGAGGTGCAAAACCACTAGACAATATACTATTTTTCCTTCATACAATGCAGAAGCTGAGAGGTAGACTTGAAGAATTGGAAATGATCACCATTAAGGCAGATAGAGTTCAACCTGACAGTGAACGTTATGCTTGGGGAGGTGTATAACTATCTCAGTGGCCCATGTGAATGCAAAACTGGGGCAGCACTGGGCTTACTTTGTTATCTGCAGATAGTGCTCCAATCTGCAATACTGAATTTTATGCTGTGAAGATTTTCTCAAGGAGATTTTTTGAGGCACCTTTTTGATGAAATATTTGGTGTTGTAGTCTTGACAACGTGTCCTCGACAGTAACACTGTGTTCTGATGATAATTGTATGATCATATTGTATATATATGTCTTCAGAAATCAGATTTTAGTAGTATTGGGGTTGTGAAGACCTTAAGACTTAAAGTATTTCTAAAACAATCTGATTTAACTGTGCAGATTTTGAAAATTATTTAACTAAACAAATCTCACCTATGTGAATTACTAAGGGAAAGGGCTTCTAGTAACTAATAAATAAACCCAAACCACTCTGAACTGCAGAAAAATTACATATTAGTCCCAATAGACTTTAAGTAACAGAATCATAGAACAGATGGCAACTGAAGGGCTCTCTGGAGGCCACTTTGTCCAACCATTTTTCTTGGGCAGCATGAACTGGAGCAGGCCAGGTCCTGTCGAGGACCATGTCCCAACTGCTTTTAACAACTCCAAGGAGTTATTCCACAACTTCTCTAGGCAATCAGTGCTCAGTACGTTAATGGTCTTTGTCACCAGACCTCTCACCTCAGTGATGTAAAACATACTTCTGTTCTTGGAGGAAAACTGTGTTACTGGAAAAGTAATTTGACAAATAAACTAATCTAAACAGAATATGTCTGCCCTGTGTTTTCTTATTCCTATAGATATTATTCTACCTCTACTGGGTCAATGAGAGTTTTCCTGCTTAACATTAACTTCAGGAAAGATCAAGTTATCTCGCATTTTCACTCTCAAAAATACACCTGTAATCTAGACATCAGTATATGATCTTTCAATATAGTACATTCAATTTTTCAATATTTTGATTGACTGTAAGAAAAGTAATAACAGAATGAAAATGGAAACAGATCCTAAAAAAATATTTTTATCCTAGTAAGTATCAAAAAACCTTGCTGAGAAACAAGTGAAGTTTTAAGGATTTCTTGTTTCTTTGGGTTTTGACACTTCCATTCTTTTCACTTTTTTTCTACATGTCTCTGTGGGTATCAGCCTGTATCATGGAACTAAAACGAACAAGTCCAAAGGGATATTGTGGGTCAAAAATTCCATATTTCAATCATTTAAAATAATGAAAAGGATTTCTGTAATTTCGTGTCAGAATCCCCTCCAGTCCCAGGCAGGACATTGTAGACAGTTAAAATTGAACTGGAGGGGAAAATTGTGTCCAGTGGGCCTGAGATCCACCTCCCCAACCAAAGATGAAGTAACCAAAGCCTACAGGTTTTAGTATGTCAGGGACAGTTCTCACTGAAAGAAAGACTTAATTTCAAAGTCTTCTTCACAAACATGAAAAGAGTGACACTAATTACCCCTTTTAACAGTCTTCCCTTTTGTTTTTTTTTAATATACTGTGAGACTAAGTGCTTTTTCCTAGATTTCTACCACATTGTATGAGTCAATCCAATAAAATCCAGTATTAGAGTTGCGCATCATTTATATAGTGATTATAATTCAATGCATCCTTTTGAAGAGGAGAAGGTGATAGAGATATGTCAGCCTCATACTAAACCAAATTAATTAACATTTATACAAGATATTCTAAGGGATTCTTTTTGTGTTGTGAATTTTTAGGATCACCAATTAAAGCTACATTATAAGGCCTTAATATTCTGAAATGGAAGCTGACATCATGACATTCATCAACCAGTAATCTCACTGCACACAACATAAAAGAGATAAATTTTATAACCATAATCAGCAAAAGGGTATGGTTCGTTAATGTGTACATGTGTCCATCTGGCTGGAAAATAAATAAGGCAGAATTTGTCCCATTGCATTGAAATAACTGCTGAACAAGGTAGTAATTAAAAAATGTATGACCAAAGATGTGTAATAAAAGAGATGGGGTAATATTCTTAGCAAAGAATTTTCCTCAGAAAAATAGATCAGTTAATATGATGTTGGTTTGAAACATTATAACACTACTGATTCTAACTCCAGTCCCAAGCTATTTACACTCCTTTCTTGCACACTTTTTTGGAAAACTCTACTATATGCTTTTGATTTTCACCTCTGATTTATTTATGCATAACTTTACCTAGGCTCATATGGCAACATCTTGTTGCTTTCACCTCCCCTATGCTATGTGATCCATAAATACAAGATGTACAGTGTGAAACAAGTTTCCTAATATAAGAAAAAAAGCATTACATTTCTAGCATCATAAAAAAAAGAAAAGAAAACTTAAGCACCTTAAAGTCAGTGGAAACTTGCTCATTATTTTACAAAATAAATTTTTCAATATATAAAATACAATATTTACTTTTTAATCATACAATTTTTTTCAAATATATTTTTTTCTAAGTTAAGAAGGAAACAAAATCCTACAAAAATCTCTGAAAATAAATTAATTATATCTCACCCATTTAAAATTATATCAGCTCACATTATTTATTATCTTTTGTGTGGATCACTTTCCAAGAGACTTCATCTCTCCCTGAAATTAATAATCTGAAACTGTTGCATCAATCTTTCTGGAAATGTGAATTTTGCAGTGTATATTTTTGGGTATTAAGTCCTAATCACTTAAAATATTACCAGCATGAAATAAAATTCACATAAAATTTGACAGGATCTGGTTTTCTTAAGTTTTGGTCTATTACCTTTAGAACTTTTTTGATTTTGTAGTTTAAATATGCAAGAAATCTCTATCCATTTTGCTTGCTTAAAAAAAAAAAAAAACACACAGAAGAAAAAACAAACCCAAAACCAACATCCTTGATGCTTCAGCTTTGATATAGAAGAATTATAGCTCTAATTCTCTCTTTTAATTGGGATTAAACTCTAATTCAATTTATTTGGTGTATCATTACTATCAAGATACCACAAAGGTGCAATACATTTTTAAGTGAAGCTTACTTTAGCTGTAAGATACAGTCGCTCCTGAAATTCTTTTTACAACAATAAATAACTTTAGCTGTGGATGGTAATTCTGGTTTTGATAGAAACAAGTGAGAAGTATCAGCATTTTTGTGAGTTTTACTCCCATAACACATTTTCAGTCAGAATTAATCTTTTATTTTAAGCTCAGATCTTGATGCCTGTATTACCTTGAACAAAGAAAATCAGTGCCCATATTTTTAAACTTTTATGTGCAGTTTGGCATACCTATTAACTATTCTGTTCCTGGAGAACATCAGGAACTCTCTGTCCATACCATTTCAGATAATACCATACTAACCCTTAAATTGCAACCATCTTTACTAGTCCAAATGTCTTATATTTAGTTAAGGGTGTTAATTATAATAGTAGTAGCAACAGTAGTAGTAGTAGTAGTAGTAGTAGTAATACTACTACTACTAATAATAATACCAACAAAATAATAATTATATTAATAATAACAATAATAAAAGCTATTACTATCACTGTTGTTATTATTATTTTTTCCAAACAATTCAAGTTGAAATCTCACAAAGTATTAAAACAAAATATGTATTTTATAATTCATTTAATTAATAGTGGCAATCTGTGAAGACAGACTATTCCTTCTGATGCTATTCTCATTAACATTTCTTTTCAATGGAACCTGAAATATGCCCAGAAGCCAACAGATAGGGGACCATTTTGAAAAGCGGCATATGTTGGTTTACTATGGAGAGGAGGATACTGAGAAATTAAAAGAAATCTTCTGTAGAAGTTTCTACTATCTCTCTAGCTTAAGGGAACACTTATTTTAGAAAAAATAAAAAGGTTAATCACACACTCAGCTAATCTCTATGCTATTCTCCTTCCACACAACTGTGAGCAGAAGTATCTACATGATCTTTCTTGTCTCACACAAAAGAAAGAATTGTAGATATGAGATTCTCATCCTTTAATATGCTCCAAATCTCTAAACTCCTTTTGTACAATTTTTTTTTCCTACACATTTGACTTCCTTTCAATGGAACTGTTAACAAAAATAATTTCAGATAAGGATATTTATTCATACTATATAATGAAAATATGAAATTATGGGGGACTACAAGAAATTCCCTTCTAAAATTAAGAAAAGCTAAATTAATATTTTTCTCCTTTATTAATAATTAAACTAATTATAAACTGTTTTATAAAATAAAACGTTTGTGAGTGTATTTTATTTCATAATTTCAGTTTTTCTGAGTAAACCAAAACATATAATTGCATAGGTCTAGAGTGTATTCTTTTTGTTTGGGTAGTAAGCTGAAAACCAACTTATTTCCATAGCTCTGGCTGAATGGTCTATGTTTATTTTCTTTCAATATAATGTTTATTGTTCAAGGTACAGTATTTCCCATGCCTAATGGAATGATTTAAACCACCCTGATCCTCATTCAGTCACCACTTCTACAAGATTCAAGCTCTTTCAATGAAACTTTGGGGGAAAAATATAGATTTCCTTGTTTTACAGATAATTTACACTGTAGTGGTTTCATTTAGCTGGAACTCCCTTTAAAGCTCTACATATCTCTCCTAATAAAGGAAATGATCCAAGAATGCTGTGGAAGTACAAGAGCAGGTCTAGTGGAAATATTTTTTTTCAGCTGCTTCAGTATTTACCCTCCAGTATTTCAGTTTGAGAGCAATGTAAAGATAGCTTTATACATATATGGCATAAAAGCAGTTCTACACAATAGGGCAAAAACTTATTCAAATGTACTGCAGAATAATTATGACTTTACCAGACTAAAACTGGGTTTTGCATCAGCATGCGACTGTCATTAGACATTTCCATGTATATTCAACATACTTTTTTTTTCTTCAGTTCAGTTACCATACTGAAAAAATAAAAACACAAGGAAAAGCTATACCCAGCCTGTCATTGATGCCAAGAGGAGAAATAATTGGGGGCCAAAAAAAATCATTAAAGACATAGACTACTTTGAGACATTTTGGAGCACACAAAAAGACAGAATAGTCAGTATTTAATCCACGAAACAGTGCAACACAAGGGTTTGAAGCTATTGTTTATTGTATAGACAATAGAACGTGGAGACGATATTATCAAGAATTGCTCCTTTCTGTGAGCTTCAAATGAGAACCTTCTCTGTCTCAAACCTTGCCCCTGGACTCTTTCTGCCTGAGGGCAAGGACCTACTGCATTTTTGTGTCTTAAAATATAACAATGAGCAATGGTAAGAAAAGCTAAACAACCTAAGATCACAATTAGACATATATTGTCTAATTGAATAATTAGACATGTATTGTGGCATAAGGCTATGGAGTGTATCGGTTCTTTTAACATATTCTTTAATTATCTACTATAGAAGCAGAAACTGTCACCTCATGAAGTAAAAGACAGGATAGGATCTTGAACAAAGGAATTGTTGCCTTTCTGCCCGTACTCAATACTGCAACACAATGTTTTGTAGTAAAGGTGTTCCACACTGTTTCACTTAGCCCTCTGCAGAAGAATTTACAGCCTTATATGTAAAATACAATACCAGACTTAATTAGTTCACATGTGATACAGCCATCTGGGAAACACAAAGGTTACTTCCAATAACAAAAAACCCAGCAAAAATATTGAATATTCAATAAATTTGATGCTATTTCATTGATCTCTGAATCTATAATCCAGGGCCCATTAAAGAAATAAAAATGTTCTCAATCATTAAATTATGCCATAGAAAAGAAAAAAAACTTAACCTTAGCCACTTTCCTATTTAGATATATATATTTGAAATATTTCTGCAAGAATCATCCTTTTAAACATCACCCTTTTCCTAGTTCACACTATATATTTATATATAAAATAAGAAAAAAAAAAACAACCCAAAGGAATGCACAGGGTCTTGCAAATGTAATAAATAAGAGAAAAATCCCAAAACCAAACCAAACCAACCACACTTTGGAAATGTACTTGAATACCCATATGAGGGTCCCATACTGGGACTACATAAAATATCCCTGGGAAGGTAATGGACAAATATGGACCATCCTCAGCTCTTATGCTTCTGTGAATGTACACTGGCTGAGAATATTTAAAAATCTTTATAGGAAACCCTTGAATCTCAGGTAAATTTTGTAATGATTACTATCACCATCTTTCAGGATATGGAATTAAGCTCAAAATGAAGATGGTATCATAGTTGCACAGGTATGATAATGATAAATTATCTATATTACCTTTGAATCCTTTAATGACTTTGCACCTTAAGCTGAAAGCTTTTTAGACTTTATTGCTGCTTGAAGATCCTCCATTCTGGGGAGTAAAAATCAATACCCATGAAAGCATGACAGTAATTCATATTGCCTCTAAGTATAATATTCTAAACACGTTAAAAACCTTCAATTTTTGTCTTTCAGAAACTGCTGATCTTATTATTACAGATTATTTTGGGGCCACACTTTATGTAATTCCTTTACCAGGTCCATGAAGAAAAGTTTCTTCTAAGAGATGGCAATTTACTTCCCGGATATATATTTTACAGCAATTTAAATCTATATATATAAACCAACATTTTAAATCTAAATTCTTAATCTACATTTTCCTACATTACTTTTCACAGACCATATTTGAAATGTGTTGTTTCTCATACTGCTGTTTTACTCAACATTGATAACTCACAGGTAGGTGGAAGTAATTTATGGTAAGACTTTATTCAGAAATCATTATAAGGCACAAGAAATACTTATGCTACTCTTTAATTTTCATGGTTTAACTCTGGTAAGTATCTAAACACCACACAGCTTCTCCCTTACTCTCCCGCAATGGGATGGGGAGAAAATCAGAAGGGCACATGTGCAAAATATTATGGGTTGTGTAAAGGCAGTTGAACAGGTAAAGCAAAAGCTATGCAAAGCAAGGAATTCATTGTCCACTTCCCATGAACAGGAGTTCATCCATCTCCAGGACAGCAGATCTCCATCACGCCTAACAGGACTTGGGAAAGAAAATCGCATTCATTCCTGATGTCCCCCCTTCTTTCTCTTCCCCCAGATTTATATACTGAGCGTGACATCATATGGCATGGGATATCCCTTTGGTCAGCTGTCCTGTCTTTGTCCCCTCCTAACCCCTTGTTCACTCCCCAGCCTAGTTGCTGGTGGAGTGAGGTGAGGAACAGCATAGCCCTTGTATCTCTGTGAGCACTGCTCAGCAGGAACAGAACCATCCCTGTGTTACCAGCACTGCTTCCAGCACAAACCCAAACCAGAGCCACACACCAGCTACAATGAAAAAAATTAACTCCATCTCAAAACCAGAACATGGGTACAGTACACACAGTGGGGCAAGGGATATGTCTGGGACATATCAAGATTACAAAACCATTACAAAGAACTACTTTTAAAAGTTGTTCTGAAATGTAAAATATTAAGAACAGTCTATAGATATAGAATTCGTCCACACAAGTGACTAATTAAAGACTAAACTTGCCATAATATTCATACTAATGGAAGCTAGCAATGCTTTGCTGGAATGGCTTTAGAGCACTCAGTGACAGATAAATCCCTAACTGAGTAATAAATTTTGAATGAATGAAAAGCCTCTGGTATCTGCATATCCTTTGAATGCAGGACTCCTGTGTCTTGATTAGCTCTGTTAGAGTGTCCTCAGTGTGGGAATTTATTTCTGAATCCTAGAAGAGCATTAAACAAGTGTGATTGACTGCACTGTACCAGAAGCATGAAGTTTCTCCTGGAGCTAAGGCTACATACTGCGGTTTTCAGTGTTCACTGACTTAACAACTACATGAGAGAAAAAAAGTTCCGTAGTATCTGAAGATTTCTCATCTAACATAGTGATGTGGTGCTAGTTAGTGGTTCACAGGATCAGTAGACTCAGCAAGGGGTCTTCACTTAATGTGTAACATTGTCTAATGATCTTCCATCATGGCAAAGAGATGCTCAGTGCTTTGTGAATAAAAATAGTGTATGCTGCTTCCTAGGAAAAAACCCAAACCAAACCAAAACTTTAAAAATTATTGACTAAAATACTGTCTGATGGTCTCTAAGCCATGCTGTCCTCAGATATTTATAATTTGTTTGATTTAATAATTGATCTTTTTATTCATTCATTCATATGTCTTTTCCAAGAGAGCTGAGGGAAAACTAAGGTTGTCTATTAATATGAAGTGATGAACAAGATGATCTCTTTGATTCTGTGATCTCTGAGGTCCCTTCAAACCCAAACCATTATATGATTCTTTGATTCTATATTGATTAACTTGAGAAACATTAGTAAAACCACAGCAAGCACTGTATCTTCCCCATGTGCTTAGATTGTGTGCCAGTTACCTGTTTCTTTAATTCACTATCTAGACTCAAGATATGAAACATGGCAGCCATGTCCATGAAATATTTTTCCCTTTTTTTTTTGGTTTATAGCTTTAAATTTTTTTCTTAAGATAATGAAGACATAACTCTTGTCTTTACCACAAAATTGCATATGGAGCCTTCTATTTTATTTGTTGTTGTGGATTAAATACACACAGCAATTAAAACTGCATAAAATACAGAAGCCTACTTTTTCCCCTTGGTCAGAATATACACACTCTCTGTTTCCTAGACTACATGCTTTCTGGGCTGCTTATAGACTTAGAGATGATACTTCATTTCTAGGTTTCTCTAGATGGATTAAAACCCAACAGCTTTAGAAGTATAAACAAGACATTTAGCTTGTGAGGCTTTAAATACTTAAGCTAACTTTAGCAATGGTAATAAAGCTAGATACTCCTTGTTTTAGAAAGGAGAGGCTGGGGCACCTTCTTCACCCTGTAATTATTTCAAAGTACTCAGAATCTGTTAATAATCAATGCTTATTACAATTTATAAAGATTATTTTTGTTAGAAAAAATGTAGTCAGCTTCAATATTTGTGGCCAAAACTATTTTTTTCCTAGGTTGGATTTTATGTTTATACCTACATAGTGATTGCTGGTGCAGAGGGGCTTGTGGTTTCATCTTGCATGATTGTATTCCCAATTAATATTGATCAGAATCTGGAATAAACCTTATTTTTATATTTCAGAAGTAAATGATCAACAGCTGCTGACACATGCACTTTTAGATAGTTTTAATAGCAGAAACTGTTTATTAGTAAAATATTCCTCTGTATGTTTTTGCCTCAGTCTTCACCAGAAAGTGCTCCAGTTACACTTCCCAGGACACAGAGGTAAAGGCAGGGACTGGGAGAATGAAGAATGGTTCACTGTAGAAGATAGAACGTCTAATGAACCTGATGGTGCACAGGTCCATGTGACTTATGAGACATTATGACACATTTAAGATTTCCCCCAAACATGTATCTTTTCAGAGTAAGAAATAACAAATTCATGTAGGGGGGGGTTTTGGCATTTAGTCTTAAATTATTGTAAGAAAAAAAAAATTGATCTGCAGAAATTTCAGCAAAAATGGATCAACTAGTTGCAAACTCCTCACCTAACCTGCTACCAGTCCAAACTTCTCCCTTCCCTTTTGTTACATCTTGCCCTAAACCTCTTCTACTCACAAATTCATGTTCACAATTGTCCTAATCCAAGCTATGCTGCTCAGTAAATCCTACTTTTTCCCCTTTTCCCACCAGAACACTATTTTTTATTGAGTCCAAATCCTTGCACTCAACCGATCAGTTTCACTTTCTTCTATCCCACTGGACTCCTGCTGCATTATCAATGAAAACATTTGTTTTAGTTAAACTTAGATAATTATCATAATGAATTGTGAAGATAGTATAACCATCTCTAAAATATTAATCTACTTTCAATTACTGCTCTTTTTTTAATTTGTTTTATTTTGTTCACAGCCTTTGTGAGGGTTTTCTTTCTCTTTTTGATTTTCTTTGTCATTACCTCACAGATAGCCTCATATTTAGTTTAACAGAATTGAGCTATTTTCACTGATACCATCACATACTGAAATTATCATTTCTTCAGAAAGATGATCTGTAAAATAAATAACTTCCATTGACTATGGTGTTACTTGCAACATTGTTTTCAGGCTGGCTTTGTAACTTTTGTTCTCAACTTGTCAAGAAAATTAATATAACTTTCTGTTTTTCAAAGAATTTGCAAGGAAGCTATAGAGATGACATTGTGAAAAAAAGCACTGTTTTGTTTTCCATGGTCTGAAAGACCTGCACTTTATCTTCAGACTACTGTAATTTTCTATTGAGTTTGAAGTTTTAAAATAGATTGGAATTGTGAGAACTTAGAAAATAAACTTTTCACAGATTTCTCAATACTTAAATGAAATAAAGACTTTAAACACTGCAGAAAGAGTCTTTCATCTAATGCAAATGGACGCCAAGTTGCTTTGAAAGCCATTATTATCACTGACTTAAAACTATGATGTGACATAATTGTTTTTATGCTCTTCTATGTCAAATACTTATATATATATATATATATATATATATAAACCAAATAAGAGGATATAGTGTTCTATTAAATATATATCTCTCTGCCCTGGTTCCAGCCAGGCCATACTTAACCTCCCTAAGCAGTCAGCACAGTTTAGCTGAGTTAGCCTGTGAGAGATAGTTGAGGATGTATAGCCTGGAGAAGAGAAGGCTCTGGAGAGATCTTATAGTGGCATTTCAGTACCTGAGGGGGCTGATAAGGAATGTGGTAAGGGACTTTTTACAAGAGCAGGTAGTGATAGTGATAGGACAAGAGGGGAATGGTTTTGAATTGGAAGGGGTAGATTTAGATTGGATATTAGGAAGAAATTTTCACTACGAAGGTGGTGAGACACTGGAACAGGTTGCCTAGAGAGGTGGTGGATGCCCCCTGGAAGTGTTCAAGGTCAGCTTGGATGGGGCCTTGAGCAGCCTTGTCTAGGGAGAAGTCTCTCTGCCCATTGCAGGGGGATTGGGACCTGGTGTTTAAGGTCCCTTCCAACCCTAAATATTCTATGATTCTGTGATTCTTTTTCACTCTCTCCTTCTCTCCCAGGATTAAGACTTCTGATTTATGGTCATCTTTATCTATATCATTCCTTCAAAAATAGCTAATATCTCCCTCAATACGTATATAACAATCCTTCAAAAGGCTTAGCACACTAAATTATTTTTTCTCAGATTTAAGTGGTTTCAGATACTTATGCCCAAACTGATCTAGGTTACATCCCAATCATGGTTTTCAAGAAACCTGTCTAAAATAGCTTTTTTTACACATCAGGATACTCACAACAGAGCTGTCAAATTACAGAAAAATATACCATTTTCTGATGTTCTCTTTGTTCTCAGGAAAAGTCATCCTGTGAGGTATTTGCATTTTCTGTCACAGCTGTTGGGTAACACTGCATGAAAACAGCAGTTACAGATCAAATTTCACTCACTCACAGTGAATTTCTAACACTTGCACTGGGATAGAAAAAGGCTGGGAAAATACAGTGATATCACCTGAAATAAAACTCAGTGATTCAAGTTGTAATAGAAGGAAAGTGCCTGATCTTGATTTTATTCTAAGCACTAGCATACAGGATGCTAACACAATACTTGATTTTTTTTCCTCATCTGCATTTCAATACACTGCTCTCTCTTTGTTAGATGAATCAACTAGACTCTGTAAAGAACAAAAAAGTCTTTCTCATCAGATTCAAGTTTTATGTCCCCACAGACCTCCATAGGTCATAGGGTTTTATGTTCTGCCTCCAAAGATGGTCAGGATGGGCAGAAGACCTGAACCTGCCTAGATCTGGCTTCCTCTGGGTGTGCCGTCTGAAAACATCGCATTGATTATCAACACATTCACTCCCTGCTGCTAAACTTCTGCTTCTGTTGCCTCAAACGCTGCTGAACAAGATCACCCTGCTAGTGGCACTACATTGATGCTCTTCTTATGCCTTCATTATCAAAAGCAACATGTAAAGGATGGACTTTTCTCCACAAGAACGGCCTGATGCTCCCTCCATCAAGAACACATCCAGATATCTGATCTCAGTCTAGAGAAGGAGTCTTTCCATATGTGGTGTGAAACTCATGCAGATGCACCACCATGGTTGCTTAGGTTGCACAACGTGGCCTACCCATGAAAGGGAAAGCACTTCTACAGCTCCTAACGGTGGGAGAAACACCGTGATGAAAACATGTGCACAGTGATCCAAGCTGCAAAAATTAATTAGAATAGAATAGAATATTTTCAATTGGAAGAGACCTCCAGGAATCATCTAGTCCAACTTCCAGAACTTCTCATTGAGGTTCTAGCTACTTCTCTTTCACCTCTCTCTTTTTTATTTTTCATGTCCCCAGACAAGTCCTCAGAATCAGGATCTTTGCATCAGTCTGCTCCTAGTTCTTGCCAGGCATCAGTCTGTCTCATCCATGGCAGGAAGCTTGACTGGAGACCTCAGTTATTTGGAGCCATTTCTTTCGCACCTCTTGCCTGCTCTAAGATATTGGTGTAAGTCAAACTAAAACTTTAGATTGCATGTTAAATGTAATGTCATGATTTCACATTTGAGTATTTTTTCTGCGTGACTGGGAAATATGGCCATCTCCCAAAATGTGTCAGATAGATCTCTGTTTCTACTGTCAATTTACTAAGGCAATTAAAAATGTTAAGGCAACAACTGAAATACCTCTATTTATCATTTTAATTATAAACTGGTGGATATACACCTGAAAAAACATCACTGTGGTGTATGTTGCTGGCATATGTGAACATCTCCAAGGAAGAAATCAGCTACAGAGGGAAGATGCAAAGCATCAGATTAGCATTTTTATATATTTAAAAGAAATTTGTATCTGATTTACCTGATCGCAATGTGCTGACATAGTGCTCTTTAAGGGAAACTGAACTTGTGCTGGTCTTTTCAGTCTCTTGAAAATCAAATTCTAACAGATTGAGTGTATTCTTCAATATGAAAAACTACATTGCTGAAAATTTAATATTGATCTTTTTAGCTTTTACATTTTTGAGGCCAGAGGGAAGTGAACCTGGGAATAGAGGTAGATTTATTTTAGAGCTCAGGTGGCATTCATTTTATTCTGGCATATCAACAAACATTTTCAGTCTGCCCAGCTGCTTCTTTAATCCACTGGATGCTTAAATCAGGAAACATGTTAAGAATGACCTTTTCTGCTTAGATTTATAGTCAATTTTGGTTGCTTCTCAGTAATGAAAAATGTTGAGCTGATTTTTAGATCAGATGAAACCAGATCAGATAGTTCAAAATCTGCATAGTTGCAACAACACAACAGGAAAAAAAAAAAGAAAAAAAAATTCAATGGGTCTAGGCTCAAGTAAATTGGATTAGAATCCAACATGCCCTTGTGTAAGTGTTGCACACTATACAGGAAAAGCAGTGGAATAATTTATTTTCTAATTGAATTAGAATTCTGATGTAATAACTGTAATGATTATGTGGGTCAAACTGACATCTCAAAAATTTTCAGTTTGGGGGGGGTGGTTGTGTTTGTTTAACAGTCTGTTTCCTGGAGTACTGAGGCAAGAATGCCAAAAATGTTCTCTTTCTTTTCAGGGTTGCTTTAATTTTTAAATTGCAGAGAAGACATTTATTTTGTGGAAAAAAACATTCATGATGCTGAGAAGGGAGAAGACAGGTTACAAGAAGGTGCAATGAAAGAAAGAAAACAGAAAATCCATAGAGTGTGGAAAGTGACAAACCACTCTGTGAAATGCACTTTAATGCCTTGGTTCTTTACCCACTAAATTCAAAGAAATTTCACAGCTCTCCACAGTTTAGAAGGCTTTTACACTGCTGGCTTAGGGAATAGTTGGAGTTATGGCTTGTAAAGGTGCTGGGCTCTGGGAATTCTTTACTATCATACACTACTTCTTTGGTACTAATAGACAGAGGCACATTGTAATTGCCCAAAGGCATGTCATTTTTCACTTGTTTCTTGATTTAAACACTCAGTAGATTATAATAGTAGCTGGGCATATGATGGAACAGTATAAAATTTGGCAGAAATCATAGCAATTGCTGTGCAGATGGACAGCTATACAGTATAAGAAGCACAGAGTATCAAAACTCTCAGTTCTCTCTGCTGTCTGCAGCCTAAAGAATCTCAGGAATTGGTGCAATGTTTCTGTGATCCTGAAGAAATCTAGTACAAGGATAACCTCCCACTTTTGACCTCAGTTGATCACACCATGCCACTTGTCAAGCTCTGCATGTCTGATAATAGAAAGAATCTACAGTCAAAACTGGACCTACAGTGGTGGTTATGCGGTTATGATGGGAACACTGCTTAGATTTCATGTTCTTTATTGAGACAACAATCCTAGAGAAAAAACAGTAAACACTTTATCTAAAAAAAAAAAAAAAGAAAGTCGCTATGGTGTTTGGACAGGATTTCTAATAAGAAAATTTATCTTTGGTGAATTTCACTGATGGTTTGAAGGTTACCTGTTCCAGAAAAAGCTGTCATAATATATTAGATTTTTTTTTTCTGACAATCATTGCATTCTTAGAGGATCTCATCTCTCTAAAATACATTTCCTAGTAGACAATCTTTACACTTCTGTGAGCTGACTAATCCCAGTTGATGGATTGACAGGAAATTGTAAGTCAGAGTGTAGTCAGCTCTGTTCTCATTCCAGGCAAGTCACAGTGCCTGTACGATTAAAGTGCGATCTTGGATGCTCCTTTGAATTTCAGGCATCATATGTTTTTATACTGAGATGATAATTTGTCATCTGGGAAGGAAGGCTTTTATATATCCTTATATAGTTAGATTTAAGGAATCAAACATAGTATGAACTAAATTATTCATAGTAGAGTGTGCTAACTCATTGGTGATTCAGATGTTATTCCTTGATACAAAATCTCAAAGGCATGGGCCTGTAAAGAAGTGCACATACAGAAACAAATATAAAATAAAACTCAAATAGGACCCCTAAGGAGTACATATAGGTCCTGCCTGGCATGCATATGACTAAATTAGATACAGAAACAGATATCCTCACTGAGAGAAGGATGTTGATCAGAAAAAACAAACCAACCAACCCCACAGCAGTAAATAACATCAATATATCAGTTACAAGGTTTAGTTTCATACTCTATCAGTGCCCCAATATGCATCCTTTCAGTCCCTGGTATTGGTATTCCAAGTTTGATAAAGTATCTTCTCCCTTAATCATGAGTAAACTTAAAAAATCTCAGGGGCATACTGCCAGAAGAGTCATAGAGCTCAGCAAAGAGGACTGAAATCTTGCATGTGGGTTGCAATATTCCCTCACAGGCTGGTCACCAGCTGGCTAGAAAAGAGCTTTGCAGTGCAGGACAAAGGGTCCTTCTGGACAGAAAGCCGAACCTGAATAAATAGTGCAGCTCTGCAGCAGTGGGGACTAGCTGTATGCTGTGCTATACAAAGATCAGTAGACCAAGGGAAATCATTATTCCCGTCTATGCTACGTTTGTGAAGTCAAATGAGATCGTACTGTAGATGTTAAGGAATTGCACCTAAAGGGAGTGAACAAAATCCTGTGCATCAGTAAAACAAAGCATGCACAGTCCTAGGGCATTACAAGTGATAAATATCTGTTTAACTCACAGGCAATACAGGTAACCACTTCCCCCCTTCTTCCCCCCACCCCCCAAGTGTTACTCTTAAGAAAAATTAATTTGCATACTCACAGTGGAATACTTAACCTCATATATCATTTCATACATTTCATTTCATGTTAAAGACCAACAGAACCTTTCCATCAAAATTTAGGTGCACATAAAGGTTTCTGAAACTTCCATTAAGTATACTTCTTTTCCCCATTTTAGCTCAGTTTTATGGCCTCATGTCTTAATTTCAGATTATTTGTTAACTGTAGAAATGTAAACTAATTAGGTAAAATTATGCTGAAATATTCTATTTTAAATGTAATAAATAGAGTAACACTGAATTTTTGGAACTAAGTTCCAAATATTTCAGATGTTTTCAGAAAATATGTCTAACTAATTTTTTAGGTCTTTGTTAAAAAAAAAAAAAAAAAAAAAAAAGTAATTTTTACCCTTTTCTAATGATAACTAGCAGCTACTGAAAAGCCTGAAATATTTCTTACCCACCTCACACTTTTCTCTTTAAAGATCAAACAAGGCCAGGACCTTCAGCTTCCCCCCATGCACTAGACAGTAAAATATTTTAGTATCGCTATTGCTGGTTCATGGATTCCCTTCAATTTGCATGCATCTTTCTTCTATCAGAGTTTACAAAAGTAAAACCTCCATCACACATTTGTGCAGAACTGGGCAGAGAGGAATAACCCCATGTTCCAGAAACAACATTATCTTTATACGTACCAGCATATCATTTGCTTTTTATGTAAAAATTTGGCACTGCTGACTTTTAAAATGTGATTTGATATCTGGTTTAGACTTCAGAACATTCTCTGCAGAACTGCTGTCTTCTCTGTTAGTTCCTATCTATGTTTTTGATTTCTCCTTCGTAGATGTAGGACTTAGCATGTGGCTGTATGTAAGTGACTTGTTGACAATAAAAAAGATACTTAAGAATATGAACTATAAGAAAACCTCTTTTTATCCAGAAATCTTAAGCAAATTTCTAGATCAAAAAAAAGAGACCAACGATGATTTTCCACAAGGCCTCCATAAATGCTCACTCTTTTTCCTCTCATAACTCTGAAAAACAAATTGCAAAGAATATACTCTTGCTAATTTTCTAGTATTCAAAGTAGCCTAGAAAGTTCATAGTTACTTTCTCAACCTCTACTTATTAAAATTTCCTGTATTGCAATTAAAATATGAGGTCTCAGATGATGACAACAGAAGATGATCACAACAGAGAGCAAAACGAGGCCAATTTGAAGTAATTTTATTGTCCTTAACAGAATTACATCAAAGCTGAACCTAAACTGGTTTCTAATAAACTAGCGACGTTACTGAAAGGTTTTGATTTTAAAGAATGATCTCTTGTCCTAACTTTGCAGGAGAACTCTTCACCATTTTTTTAATGTTATGCATTTCTTTTAGATCGTTGGATTTCCTTTGCAGTTAAAATTTTTACGTGGAAGCTGCTGAGTTTTGCACACAGGTTATGTCCCATTTACTTGCAGTATGCTTTTATTGTTTAACAAACACAACAATTTATTCATGATAATGCATGTTAATAAATTTGATGAACGAGAAACTTCACAGAATGAGAACAACCTGTGATACAATAAGAGAAAATTGTAAATGTGACATCTATACAACTTTAACAACTCAAAGACAGGATAATAATTACCTTCCTGTAAGTGTCATCAAGATGTTCATGATTCTTCCTATTGAAGAACTGTTGACAAAATAATGTGAATTGTGCGGTAGTAATGCTAAGTGGTGTCTTTGTCAGGAGTTGTGAATAAATATCCTAAGAACATTTGTTCTGTGTTTTGGTCTTGTCTCTTAATGTGGCCTTTGGAGAGGCTCTCTCAATGGGACCGCTCAGCATTTCTAGGCACCAGTGTCCCACACCATTTCTTTATATGGATAAGCCGGGCTAAGTTACGAGTTAGTGTCTTTTCAGTGATAAGCAGCTTTGATCTTTGTTTTCTAGCTGCAAACTAATTCTTGAACATTGTGCAAAGCTACTTTATGCCATGATTTTCTTCTGTTTTACATGCTGTGCAGAGACATACCATAGCAAGTATATAATACTTCTATGCTTAAAAATGACCACAGCAGTCACAAAACACTTGAAAGTCAAGCCTCATTACCTATTTCCAGAGCTAGATAAGTCCACAGTTGATCATGATTTCTTTTCCTGTGCTTACGGAATAGAAGAATCAATACTCTAGAATAATGTATATGCAATTAGCAGGCCTCTGGAACAAAACTGGCATACTTGATAAAGATAGGGTTTCCATAGCTAGGAAGAAACCTCAGTCACTCTAGTAGTTCATGATGGAATTCTTGGTAGTGACTTTTTAAACGTAGCATTGGACCTGAATGTATTTCACTCACATGCTGTTCTTTGTCTCCTCTTCATTATTTTGTGTTTCTTCATATAATCTTTTACAGCAGGTCCTCCACTGTAAACTCCATATCTAATATACTACAGTATGTACCCATGTTTCATTTCTTCTTTGCTTCTCTAGTCCTAGGACAAGGGGTAGATCATTCTTTTATGGTCATAAAGTTCACGTCTTTTGGTTAATTTATCTCTCTCAGGGAACTTTGTTTAATTCCTAAAAACAATAGTAGACAGAATTCCATGGTCTCAATGTTTCCTGGATAGAGCAAGAATTGTTTCTTTCACCTTTTATAATTTCCTTTTTTTTCTTCTTTCCTATCTTCTCCATGAAATTGCCTGTGTTTTTCTAATTTGGCATACAGTGTTTTCATCTTTTCTACCAAAGCCAACATCTTTGTATTTTAATTAATAGTTATTATTTCAAATAACATTCTCTATGACATTACTATTTAAAAAAAAATCTTGCAAAACTCTTATTCAGTGTAATTTAATTATATTTCTCAGTTTATGTTACTCCTTTGACACCAGAAGTCACTGCTATATTTTTTATATTAAGTTATTAAAATGTTTAGTAAGAAGTCTTTAAGTCCAAGAAATGATATTTTAATAAGCTAAGTCAGCTAAATAAAGTCTCTTACTTCTCATTATAATGTTCAACATTTATGAAATTTAAAATCATTAGATTTTCAATATACTTAGATTCCCAGAGCCTTTTGGAATATACTCTGACACATTCTTTTGAGGCTTTACATAACCAGTAATGTTATTAAGAAATCAGAATAACTGCACTCAGTACATTTGATTGCCAATTTACCAACTCAAAGAGAAAAATAACAGTTTAAATGGGTATCTTTCTTTTTCTTTTTCATGAAAACTTTATTCCTCTACTCCCATAATTCAGGAAATGAAAAACAGAATATTAAACTCAAGTAATGCATAAAATGAGGAACTGTGTGTGAGGGAAGCTGATGTGATTTACATGTTGTGTAACTAGATGCAAGATCAAGTTATAGAAGGGGGTACCTTGGTTTGAGATACATTTTCACGTTCTCTTGTCAAGTGACTTTCTGTGTCTTTTCTAAGTATTCTTCATCTGAGAACTGCATCTTACGCTTTCTTATTTTCAAACTGTGTGCATCAAAAGCCACGAACTAGAAGTAAAAAGTATGTGTGGGTGAAAATGACATCTTGCTAAGTAGATGTGACAGTAAGTTTATTGTAAGGGAGTATAGGCAGTTGCTTCAATTCAATTGCTAATTATTTAACTTTATTAACTTCATGACATTATTTATTTCCCAGCAATTACTTTTTTAACTTCAAACTAGATTAAAAAATCCCAGCTCATCTCAAAAGTATCACTTTGGAGCTTCATGATCTGATCTGCACCCCTGCAGAATTCATTTCTCTTGTACAGATTATGCCCTTGATAAACGTAAACAAGTAAAATTGATGCAATTTGAACAAAATATAGCTATATCTCAACAGGCCATTACAAAGCTGAAAAGATGATTGCAGGTTCTGGTGCCTTTCTGTTTTTCAACTAATACATAACACAGCAGCAGGACCCAGAGGATACAGAAATGTTATTTCATTACTGTCCCAGAAAACTGCTGTAACTATGACTGTAGACATCAAGGTTTTCTATTGATACCTCTCCTACAGCAGATTCTCATGACTTCTTACACAGTGCTCCATACTACACGGAAAGGAATTCCTCCTTTTTTTTTTCTTTCCCCTCTTTTTATTTTTTTTCCTCTCCTGTGGTTCTGCTGGGACTTGAAAGATTTGGGTTCATAGGTCAATAGGCCAAGTAAAATCTGTAAGCAGGATTCACTTCTTTCTAATCAATAAATTGGTTTAGGTTTTCCACGAGTTTTTAGCTTAAGACCTATTCAAAGATTCAGGTTCAGACTTCTTTGGATCCTATTCGGACCTGTACTCGACAATCCTCATGGGTCCCTTCCAACACAGTATATTCTATGATTCAGTATATTCTATGATTATTTGAGCAAGTACAAGTGTGTGCAGAATGTACATTCAGATTGAAGACTACACGATGCCTTTAATGACAAGGCTACAGGTTATTTGTGTTACAAGTGTTAGCAGCTGTCATTATTAGCAGCCTTTTCTAAGTTTTCAAAGTACTTTTATTTCTTACTCTTCCAATCGTTAAGATTTGCTGTCTGTGTTCAGCAGATTTAACTTTCAAGTCAGCTGTCAGATGTACCTGTGTTGTCGCTGGAATGAAATAGGTATTTCTAGAGCATTGATCATCTCTTGCTACATTAGACAAATGAAATAGATCATAAAATTTATATCCTAAAAAGTCTATTTCTTTTCATTGATTAAAAAGTATCATATAGGGATAGTTTATCTGGAGTGTCAAATATTGGACGAAATAAATTTTAACCTCAGCTTCCAGATTTCAAGTAGCCTTACAAGGGCACTTATAAAGTGAACTGCTCATGGACTCAGCTATATTAGAATTCAGGTGTACAAGAAAGTTTGTTCCAACAGAATCATGTCATTAGGGTGCTTTGGGTTTCTATATACACTATGTAGGATTTTTCGTCTTCATCATCTGGATGATGGGGCAGAGACCCCCCCTTCAAAAGACCACTGGTGACACAAAACATGCAGGAGTGGATGGTACGCTAGAGGGTTACAATGCCACCCAAAGGGATGTCACTGGGCTGAAGTAATGGGAGGATCATTGTGAAGGTCAGAAAGGGGGAGTGCAAAGTCCTGCACCTGGGGAGGAACAATCTAAGGTAACGCTGGATGCTGGGCATCAAAAGGCTGGAAAGCAGCTTTGCTAGTGGTCCTGGTGGATAACACGTTGGACATGAGCCAGCAGTATGCCCTTAGAGGAAAGACCCACAGCATCCTGAGCTGCATTATGAGGACTGCTGTCAGCAGGTCATGGAATGTGATCCTTCCTCTCTACTCACAATTCGTGAAGCCACACCAGGAGTATAGTGGCCAGCTCCCGGATCTACAGTGTTACAGCATTGCACCCACTGGATACAGTCCAAAGATGCAACTGGGCTGCATCAAAAGAAGTGTGGACAGCAGATAGAGAGAGGCAATTCTGCCCTTCTACTCTGCTCTGGTGAGACCTCACCTGGAATACTATGTCCAACATTGGAGCCCTTAACACAAGAAGGACATGGACCTTTTGGAGCATGTCTAGAGGAGGGCCACAAAAATCATCAAAGGGCTGAAGCACCTCAAGACAGGCTGAGAGAGTCAGGCTTGTTCAGCCTGGGGAAGAGAAGGCTCCAGGGGGACCTTATAGCTGCCTTCCAGTCTCTGGATGGTTCCTGTAAGAAAGCTGGGGAAGAACTGTTGCCAAGGGCACATGGCACTAGGATGAGGAGTAATGTTTTTAAACAAAAAAAGGGGAGATTTATGTTGGATGTTAGGAAAAAATTTCTTCAATATGAGGGTGGTAGATCACTGGAACAGGTTGCCCAGAGAGGTAGTGAAGGCCCCATCCCTGGAGATATTCAAGATCAGGCTTGATGGGGCTCTGAGCGACTTGATCTAGTGGAGATGTCCAGGCTTACTAGAGAGGGGTTGGACTAGATGGGCTTTAAAGATTCATTCCAATCATATGCATTCTATGATTCTATGAATGGTCATTGAGACAAGTAAGGGACAGGAACACCTCTCCTACAAGAAAATACAGATTGCCGGGGGATTGTTCAACCTGGAGAAGAGAAGGCTCATGCGGAATGTCATTAATGAGTACAAATATCTGAAGGGAGGGTATAAGGAGGACAGAGAGAGTTCTTTCAAGTGGTGCCCAGGAAATTGGCATAAACCAATAGACAGAAGGTTTTGTCTGAGCATCAAGAAAAACTTTTTGACTGTGGGGGTCACCAAGCACTGGGAAGATGGCCAGAGAGGTTGCATTCTTCCTCCCTGGAGATACTCAAAAACTATCCGGACACAATCTGGGCAAACAGCTCCTGGTAACCCTGCCTGAGCAGGGACTTGAACAAGATGTTCTCCAGAGGACCCTTGCAGCCTTAACCATTCCATAAGTCAGTTATTCAGATGATTCCCTGATATCTCAAAAAAGTATTTCAATTCTGTAATATTACGACTGATGTGGACAATGTTAATAATTTAATTATAAATGTATGTAAGTATGATCAAATGGTTTTGGAATGTGATAGTCCAATTGAGTGCACCAGTTTCAGTTTACATGCAGTGTAATATATGGAGGTGGAATAATGAAAATCAGAAAGATTTTAAGGAATACTCATTTTCAGAGTTCTTGCATACAGTTTGAGGTTGAATGCAAATAAGAATAGTTACTTTTCTCATTTGACTTTTTTGTTTGTTCTACTTTATGCCAAAATAACACATGGAAAAGAAAAGGAAGGGGTGGAGGGAAAGGTTTTAAGTGTTGGGTTTATTACTCAATATCCTATTCTGTTTTGATTGACTAGAAGATTAGCTGAATTTTATTTCATGTTCAGCCATTTTTGCTCATGAGAGTAACTGGTGAGCAATCTCCCCCTGTCCTTACCTCGAACCAGGACCTTTTGTGACATTTTCTGCCCTTCCCAGCTGAGGAGCAAGAGTGATAGAGAGGCTTTGGGGGGCACCTGGACGCCAGCCAGGGTCAACCCACTCCAAGTATTCATTCTTACTTTGTATTTTTCCGAATGAAAACATTTCTTAGAGTTTATAGAGCAAGGTCAGAATTTGGCATTTCATTCCCACTGGTCTAATCTATTTTTTAATTTTTTTTAAAGAATTTTCATTGTCTGCAATAAAAAGAAATTCTGTGATTCCTGACAAGATAAACGAAAAATACTGGTAAATGGAGTCACGATTTCATTATAACTTTCTGTACATGAGACTGGAAATAAGGGAAAAGTTATAATTTAGATAAAAGTCTTTTTCCTTCAGATCACTTACTAGACTTTAAATTATAATTGACTTACAAAAGGTTCAGTTGATCATGAAGCAGCTCATTTTAGGATCTTTTTTATAGTCTTGACCTTAGAAATGCTCAGGTGGAATGGTCAGATCTCAGAAAAAGCCAGGTACTGAAAAATTTCCTTGTACATGCAAGCATCTTCGTGAGCATTTGTTTTTAATAACTACTACATTTCTCTACCTCAGATAATGACTCTTTTTATTTGTGGACATTTATCAAAGTTAACTTCTGGCAGAACAAGTGCTGAGCAGGCAATATACATTTATAGTGCAATGTTCTGAAAGGAGAACTTGATCCTAAAGGAATATGTCCATGTACAGCATATATTCTTATTTCTCTGAGATATATAAATATTATTCATTTGGTATTACAGTTCCAGTTAATGAAATATCTTCATTCTTATCCCCTTTAAGTAAAAAAAAAAAAAAAAATCAGACATTCTTAATTTATTTTGGACCCTGCACGAGAAAACTTGAAATATTTTTGAAATATCCTTCAAAGGAAACCATAAACGAATACATATTAATTGCTGTGGAAGTTAATTCTTCCTTCAACTTGGATGTTATAGGGTTGATACCACTTTTGGTATTTTCCTTAGAAAATACTATTTAATTTATTTGGAATCTTTCTAAGTTTCAATTCTTTGAACAGGAAGCGTTCTTGTTAAATATGTGCTTAATAATTATGAACACACTTAATTCTCAAGTTTTAATTACCTTGGGAATATCATCCTAGGCAGTTCATAGAATCCTAGAATCTCATGAGTTGGAAGGGACCCATAAGGATCATCAAGTTCAACTCCTGGCTCCACACAGGCCCAGCCACACCAGAGTAAGGGACTGAGCTCTGTCCAGATGCTTCTTGACCTCAGCCAAGGTCGGTGCTGTGACCCCCTTCCCTGGGGAACCTGTTCCAGTGGCCAACCTCCCTCTCTTCCTAACATCGAACTGAAACCTCCCCTGTCACAGCTTCATGCCATTCCCTTGGGTTCTGTCACTGGTAACTAAAGTTCAGTTCGGTTACATATGAAAAACAAATCTTGGGGCAACTGATTAATAATTTCAAACAACTGCCTTTCATTAGTTTTTTAAAAAAGTCCAAAGTTTGAGACAAGAAATGAGGTGCTTTCCTGTGTATTTCCTTTGTGATGGGATGCTGTCATCTGTTACCTCCATTAAAAGCATTCTCTAATTTTGTCAATTACAAATTACGTCAGGTTTTGTACACTCTGGTCTTTTCATGCACATTTCCTAACTGTTGCTTTTTGATCATGATCTGTAGGGATCTGGCAACCTGTGTGTGCAATCAGGGAACACATAAGCAGTCACCCAGTGCTGCTATTTTGAAGCAGTAGGGAGGATGATCATCTTACCTCAACTGTCTCATCTTCAAATTTTTAAATTCTATTAATAGTGCATTTTAGTATGGGGATTTCTCTTCTAGCAACAAACTGTTCCATGGATTTGGTATCTAAGAAAAATTTGCTGCTTTGAAAATTAAACAGGATATAACTAGTTTAGCTAGTGCATTTAGGCTTTGTCACTTCTTCCAGTGATCTTACTTGACACAGTAAGTCACAGAGACTGCAGGTAATTTGTCATAAGCTGAAGTATTGAAAAACAGCAAGTTGAATGTGAAGGAATACCACAAACCAAAAGTTTTGGGTGTTCCTGATTATGTCCTAATATTTGTATACATCAGTGTGTATTTATTTATTTATATACCATGCAGTGCCACACTTTTTGTTTTCATACTCCCATTAGTGAAAAGAACCAGTCCAAAATCTTTTTGTACCTTTATAAGATTTTACTGTCAGGTCTTTTCATGTACTTCTCTCTCTTTAATGTACCAGTATGTAAGTTGACAATATAAATACAGGTTCACTACAGGTAGAACCATCAGAACTTCACTGTGACTGAGAAGGCTGGATAGACATTCTAAGAAATATTATGCTGTTCCTGAAATTTATTAAGCTCCGAAGACAAAAATCTTCACATTAGTGTGATCCACAGTAGGATTCAAATTTTTACATGGAATATATGCAAGTCTTTACATAGTCTAAAAGTTTTCTGCATGTGTCATCTAATAGAACCATGACATGCAGTTTCAGAGTAAAAATAAATACACCTCCCAGGACTACATGTCAGTTAGTAAGTCACCATTTTCCATTTCATCATCATGTTCGTGTTCTAAATATACTAGCTCAGCATGTTGGGAAGCTGCTTTTGTGAGGCTCGACTGCTTTTTAATTCCCCAAATGTATGTGGAAGGTTTCACCTACAACATTATCAGTGATATTCAGAATATATATTTGTGTAAGTGTTCATATTGCCTACTAAAGAAAGTATTTGTTTTCCTCTTGCATCCATATGACAATGGCAGCTTAGATTTCAGTGATCTCTGAAAGAAACATGGTGTCATGGCTGAGTGCTGTTGTGTTATAACCGAGTGTGACTGCTCTTAGCCTTCCTTGTCACTGCAGATTATGTTTTAAGCGGGTTTTTTGATAGTTCTCATTACTTATTTGTGATTTCTGATTTCATATCCTGTGTTTTAGAAACTGTCCAAGTCATTAAATTCAAACAAAGCCTTAGGTTGACATGCAAGCTGAACACACCAAAAGATTTGGAATGCTTCTAATAAAGACATATTACAATATTAGATTTTGGGAATAATTGCATTGAACTAAATTTCTATTGAAGGGCACCTAAATTTTCTTTTCTGTTTGCTGTGTTTGTCAGAGACCCCAGACATGAAAAGTATTTTTTCTTTTAGGAACTGCATGAATTAATATGGCCTTAATCTGAGTTTTTCTGTTGCACTGTGAGAAGAATATGTCTCAGTAGAATAGTTATATAAGTTCACATCTGACTGGTGTTTCTTCAGTGAGGCATCTACTGGTTTGCTTGTCATTAAATTTGGTTTGGGTTACTGCTTCTTTATGCTATAGAATCAAAACTCCTCCCAGTGTAATCTTTTTTTGTGTCATATGTTCATCTATAATCTATAATGGGAGTAGAATAATTTTCTTATGAACAGCTTGCTTTATATTTTCCCCAAATTAGACTAGATGTACTTGGTGCCCTGCCTTTCTGTGGTAAGACAATATTTTCAATCACATAATGTAGAGCAACTTGTATTTGATCTATGACTTGTTCATGACTTGTATTCAATCTATGGAAGCAGTTTTAATTTCTGTACTTGGAGTTTTATTTATTTATTTATTTAAGTAGCATACAGTCCTTCATCAGTAATACTCTATTTAAACCAGAACCTGGAAGTAAAACTGCCATAATCTAACAGATAACGAGTTGAGAAATTTTAAAGCCATATTGTATGTCCAGGTTTTGGCTAAGATAGAGTTAATTTTCTCTCTAGTTGCTGTACAGTGCTGTGTTTTGGATTTTGGATGAGAATACTGTTGGTACCCTGGTATTTTCAGTTTTTTCTGGGTAGTTATAGTGTCTACACCACGTCAAGGACTTTTAAGCTTCTTCCACCCTGTTAAGTGCAGAAGAAGCTGGGACAGCACAGCCAGCACAGCTAACCTAAGCTGGCCAAATTAATACTCCATACCACATAGCATCACACTCTTATTAGAATGGGTAAGTGAACTGGGAGACAAGATCACTTCTGAGAAACAGACTGGGCATCAGGGTGTTTTTTTCTACAGGTTGTGAGAATTTTGTGCTTTTGTGCATTACTTGTTATTTTTTTAATTATTATTAGATTCCTTTTTTCATCCTATTAAACTGTTTTATCTGAACCTATGAGGCTTTTTTTTTCCCCATTCTCCTCCCGATCCCCATGGGTGAGAGCGGTGAATGCTTAGTTAATGGCTGGAATTAAACCCTGAAAATGTGGAAGGTGAATAGCATCTGTGATAAATGGATTGGCATTATCCTTCACGTATTTAAATTTTAAAAAACCCAAAAAACCTACACCAAACCAACCAACCAACCAAAAAAACAAACCCACAAAACTGTAACAACAACAAAAGCATTTTTTGCCCCCAGAGAAGGCAGTGAGATGTGAGAAACTCTGCAGGCACCAAGTGCAGGCAGTAGGGGGAGGAGGCATCCCACAACCCATGGAAAAGACCAAGAACCCCACCTGCAGCCTGTGGAGAGGCCCCGTGCTGGAGCAAGGGGAGACATACAGGAGAAGCTGCAACCTGCATTGGAGCAAGCCTCTGCCAGCACTTGCAGCCTGTGGAGAGAGACAGAGACACAGAGATGAGCAAGAGATAGAGAGACCCACGCCAGAGAAGGTTTGCTGCTGGGGATGATGTTAGTTACCCCATGGAGAACCAGCCTGGAGCAGTCTGGGCCTGAGAGACTGAGAGACATTCTGTGATTGATGACTGCACCCGTTGCAGTGACCCACGCTGGGGCAGCTGGGGAAGAGCAGAAGCCCTGTGGGAAAGGACTCCCGTTGGGGAAGTTCCTGGAGGACTGTCTGCCGTGGGTGGGACCCCAGGGTGCAGCAGGGGAAGGGTGTGAGGAATGCCCTCACCACAGAGGGCTGGGGGGCGAAGCAGAGAGCAAAATCCTGACTCAAGTGCAGTCTGCTAAGAAGGGAGGGATGGGGGGAGGTGCTTTAAGATCTGGTGCCACACCTCATTACCCAATTCTGGTGTCACTGGGGGTGCAGGGCAGTGTTACCAATTAGAGAGTTTTCTTGCCTTTATTGTGTGTTGAGTCTGTTTTGGCTGTGACGCCGATTGAGGAAAGATCTCTCCCTGTCCTTCTCTTGTCTCCTGAGCCTCTCAATAGATATTTTCTCCCCAGTCCAGCCTAAAAGGGGAATGACAGACCTACTTTTGTGGGCATCTGGCCTCCAGCCAGAATCAAACCACCACCCTATCAGAGGCTATAATTTATACATTTGATTAGAAAAAAACTTTTATAGTTAAGTCCACATAACTCTTTCAGTGACTATCTTTTTTATTATTTTTTCAGGTGCAAACCAAATTTATAGAAAAGCAGTAGAGAAAGGGTTATATAGAACAGCTTAGTTGAAAAATTAAAATGTTCCTATTTTTTCTAATTTGGCAGGACTATGTCTCCCTTGTGTTGCATGATCCTTTTGCTGTTTGCATGGTTACTTGTCAGGCTTATTAGATGTTGGCTATTAAGTGCCCACAAATGCCCATAACACTGCTCAGGCACTATGTAGCAGGTACCTGCCAGCTGGGTTACAGCCGTACCACTGCCATTGAACAGAGAAGTCCCCAGGACTGTCCCCTATCCTCCATTTGCAGTTCCCAAGGGCTGCACAAGGGCAAAGATGAAGTTTTTCTGAACTATTCTCCTGTGTGCTCAGCACATCCATACTCTGCCAAACACCTGTCTGCGTAATGAAGATGACATCCCACCACAGTGTTTTATATTTATTCATATTAATATTCAAACTTGTGCAAATCCATTTTTATAACAAGCACTGTGTAACTGGTCCAGGCTTAATCTTTTAAACTCCAAGTACTGAAGCTTCCAGAAAGTCTGTGAGTAGTTCTGGCGCTGTAATCAATTATCAGTCCTGTTGTTACTGAATACCATTGATTTAAACATACCATCTCTCATCTTGGTAGCACAGAAAATGTAAACTATGGGATGTAAAAATTACTGCAGACTGTGAAGTTTGGTGGCATCACTGCTATGACTAATTAGGCTGGTAGCTACAGGAGAAAGTAAATATTAAGGTTCAGTTACATGACTGAAGGTGTAGTGTATGTATGTTCAGTGTATGATTAGCTGAGAGATACACCTATTGATGAAAAAAACTTTTTCTTCAAATTATTAACTCTAGCCTAGAAACTTGTCTGGTTGCTCACTGAGTTCAGGTTTACTCCTGAATCAGCTGAAGAAGAAAATTCCTAAAAATGTAATCTTTGCCCAAATATGTCTTGTCATTTTTTTGTTGTAGGGGTTTTTTTTCCCCTTTCATTATTTTTCTTAAAGAAAAGTCAAGGCACAGGAATGTACAGGGTTTTCTGAATTAATTAAAAAATAAGATTACCAAGATTACTTCAGAAACATGTTATCTTTCCCTCACATAGGTAAGGATGTATTCTTAAGAAAAGGCAGCACAGAAAGTAGAAACAAAGGTTGGGGTAGTGTTGTTGGGGCACCAGTGATGTGGCCAGGTGAATGGAAGTGACCTTTAAAGGTCATCTAGTCTAACCCCCACGGCTCAGGGGATGTAAGGTCCCATGTAGAGGTCAGGATCAGGCCTAGTGAAGGGAATCACGCTCCAACAGAGTTTCATTTTCTAGAGATAAACTATGTCAGATAATGTGACGTAACTGAATTCTTCCAACGTTGGAAAATTTTGTAGAATATGATGAATTAGTTATACTCTCAGCTATGATTATACATAATCCTAATTTCAAATATTCATTTATGCTCAGGGCTGCTCTCAACCCATTCTCCCTAAAATGTGTGGAGATTTCTTTCTAAGAGGGGAGTGCAGATGGGAAGCAGCGATGCTTCTGTTTTTAAGTTCAAAATATATATTTTATGTGTTTAAATCTATGCACCTAAAAATAAAATTTCCATCTACTACTCTAGATGTTTTGCATAGGTATGAAAAATAGAGTGAAATAAGAATTTCAGTTAACCTCAAAAATCAGCCATTAAGGTCAACAAGGGACTTTTCATGCTAGACACTTTAGGACTCTCAGAGTTAGAACATTTTTTACCTCCTAAACTCCCTCTGAAACAGGGTTCAAATAGAAAACATCTTTTCTGTTAAATTGGTAGAGAGTTACAAGAAGCAACAAATTAAGCTGCATTAAAATAGGCTTGGAAAGCCTTTGGGTTTTTATTCAGTGGCTTGGTTGTCTGGTGGAATTTTCCAGCTTGTGAAACCAGTGACCTTTCCTCATATTAACCCTCCTGAGTAACGTTCTGATTATGGGGTCATTCGTAGCAGAATCGCACAAAATCAGAGTTATGCATCTACATAACCAGAAGGATCTATAATCTGTATTCAGATTGGAATACAAAACTAAAGAAAAGAAAGTTAAGAATTCTGTCTGTTCTGGAATTGCTTACTGGAAGCTAAGAGCAAAAATCAGGCTTAGGCATCAAAGTGTGGCCTAACTGCTGTTGGAGGCTTCTGAGTAAAACATGTAAGTCTTAATGTCTGAAGCCATAGCTCTGTCTATGCTCAGAAGCCCCTGGGTTTTAAAAGTACACCTGTGAGTATCTGCAGTCAAAAGATTACTTTTCCTAAGTCAGTTGTGGGGGCTTAGAACACACTTTCTTATAATTTCCATAAAAGTTCTGATATTAAGAGGAGGAGTTTCTCAGGCTTATTTTCATTAAATGACTGTAAAGGGGGGAAAAAAATAGTGCTGTTTTCTGATTTTGTTATATGGAGTAAAGTTGCGTAAAACCTGTGTGCAGTTCTGAACTATTCATGTACAAGAATGGCTAGTTTGGAAGTGCCTCCAAACAGGTACAGAGGTGTTTGCACAAATTAAGTCCAGTTGAAAATAAAAGGTGACATTTAGCTGTTTTGTGTATTTGAGCAAAGCACAGGTTGTCCTGATTGTCTAAAATTTTTACCTCAAACTATTTCTATCAACTCTCAGTGCCTGCATAACACAACACTTGACCTGGATCTTGCCTGGTACTTATTATCAGAAACCAAGCACAGGTAAATACTTGTGAATACCTTTCAGTTAAAGTGAAAAGTTAATGCAGGATCAAATACATAGAAATGCACTGAATACGATGCTGTAGAAAATGTGAGCGAAGTCTTTAACCCACAGACTGGTGAAGTCAAGAACCAAACCTAACAATATTTAGGATTTTCCAGTTTTGTATTCCTACAACTGCAGAAACACATTTCCAAGATTCAAAAATTTTTTTTTCCACTTAATGTCCTTAAAATCTGAATCTGCCACAGAAGAATTTGCCAGGCTGTGAAATTGGACATGTTGTTTGCATGAGGTGAAGGAATTGTTTAACAAAACCACCCATATTTTAACATTTATTGGGACGGTCTGGAATGTGAAAATATTTTCTGAACTGAATGTTTTCATCATTAGGTTATGAAGATTTGTCCACATTTTGGTCCCTATTTGATTTAATTCAATTTAATTTCTTCAATTTTAGGAGAAAAGAGATTAACTTTAAAAAAAATTAAAAATCCATTTTTGTGTTACAACTATGTTCTTAACTTTCTTTCTAAATAAAGGTCTAAGTGGCAGTTTCTGTCTATATAATAAGCATTCTGATAAAATTTTGTGTTAGTAGACATTTGTGTATACTATAGTTTCACTCAAAAATCAGAAAGGATCCTGTAGTTAGGAAGAAGGAAAATCTTATTTGTCATTTACCTCCAATACTGCAGTCATGTCTGAATCCTAGTAAACATGAAAAATCCTCGAGAGCCCTGTGTGAATTCTAGACCTTTTGTTCCTTGTTCTCTAAAGATCATGTGATAGACTATCTGTTATACCTGATCTAGGGGAGGAAAAAAAAAGTAAAAAAGTTTTTTTTTTTCAAAGACTTCACAAAAACACACACAAAGAAGAAAATTCATAGAAAACAAGGAATGAGAGAAAAAGATATTTAAACTCTTGTTTCTGTCTAAAATTTAGTATCTCATGTGGAAGCATAAATATCACTACCTCTGAATTATGTTGACTAGTACAGGGTTTGGGCTTTGGTTTGGTGTTATAATCTAAGCATCGCCTTCCTTTCACAGAGAAACCTCATTAGAACTATGGTTCAGCTTGTCTTTTACATCTGTTGCCTGATGACACTGTGGAACAGAATATATGTGTGTGCAATTGTTTTGAAGCCGCATAAAACTTCCACTGTCCAATACCCAGTAGTTTTCTTTGATTTTTATACCGTATGCAGTTGAGGACTTCGTTAGGTGAACAAGTATCTTAAAATACCCAGAATTTTCAGTGAAAGTTATATAACTACAAAAGGAATGACATAGATATAAATAATATTACTGAACATGAACTACATTGCTTATTTTACCCCATCAAAATTGAGGTGCTGAGAAAATTTGTCCATTCCATATATTTATTGTTAAAAAAAAAGTCTTCTGATCATAAAAATATTACGGGTCTTTGGTGACACTAAAGCTTAATGTTGCAAAATGCGGCTCTTTGAAATGCATTGAAAGTGTTGTCTGGTTTTATTCGTCCATTCTTTTACTTCCTCTCCCAGTAGGAACTAATTTTCTTTAGTAAGATCAAGTTGGAATGCAAATGTTTATTAAATGCATATTCAAACCCTGCAGTCACAGACGAACTGCTGCAGTGCTCACATATTGCAGCTTGGCTACTGTAGGTGCCTTTGTATCAGAAACTACTTTTCCCAAGGGCTGCCTATAATGAAGAAGTCAATGACCTGTAAATTACAACTAAAATGCTCAAGCTGGTCTTGCAGATGAATGCTTTTGATTATGGTCTACAGTATGCAGAGTTCAATTTCTATTTAAAGCAAAGAACTTTGGGTTCATTTGTATGTATGTGGGGTTTTTATTTGAAGGTTTGATATTAAAGTGTGTTAAACAAAACCTTCTGATTTAAAATTTTATTGAGAAGTTAAATATGTGTTCAATGACTATTTTCTATTTCAAAAATTGTAACTGTATACCAAAAAAGAAGAAAAATCAAGCATAGATCCAAAGGTACAGTTCCGTATCACTTACTATTACATATAAATGCGTAACAGTGAAAATAATTTACTACTCATTGTAATAGAATAAGTTTATCACATGCTCTCTTTGTCACTTCTTCCCTCTCAGGGCTGAGGATTCCTCACACTCTTCGCCGGCTCCAGTGTGGGGTCCCTCCCACAGAAGACAGTCCTCCATGAACTCCCCCAGAGTGAGTCCTTCCCATGGGCTGCAGGTTTCCATGAGCTGCCCAAGCATGGTTCCCTTCCATAGGCTGCAGACCTTCAGGACCAGACTGTTCCAGTGTGAGTCCCTCAAGGGGTCACAAGTCCTGTCCAGTGTGGGCTTCCCCACATCTTTTGGGTGTATCCACCTGCTCGACTGTGGAGTCCTCCATAGGCTGCAAGTGGATATCCTCTTCCATCCAACTGCTCTTGCTGTTGCAGAGCTTTTTTTCTCCCTTCTTAAATATGCTACCCCAGAGGTGCTACCACTGTGGCTGACAGGCTAAGCCTTTGTGAACAGCGAATCTGTCTTGGAGCCAGATGGCATGGGCTCTGTCAGACAGAGGAGAAGCTTCCAGCAGCTTCCTACAGAAGCTTCCAACTACCGAAACTTTGCCATGCAAACCCAATAAAATGGGCAGCTGCAGGAGATGGAAGAAATTAATTCCCTGGCCTTTGGGGGCCTGTTTATGCAAAATTGGGGAAGTGGGGAGGGTGGTACAACTGTTCTCTTGGTCTCTTTAGCATCACCTGTGAGTAACACAGACGCAAGCCTGCTCCTGTTGTTGGGTGAAGACCTGCCTGGGCAAGCTGCACTAGCCAAACGACAAAAGAAGCAGAAATGTGGCTGGGAGGTGAAAGAAGACAGGGGAAATCCCCCAGGGGATTCTTCTGAGAAGAACATAGAAAGCTACATGATTTTCTCCATAACCATTTATGTATATATGTATGTAAGTATGTATGTGTGCAGTAGAATATACAGAAGGTAAAAAGAGTTAAAAATCAATCCTTTACAAAAAAGGGAGAAACAAAGGACGATTCATGGAGGAGGAAAGAGGAAGAAAAGTCAAAATCTAGAAGATTATAGGAGTAGAGAAACTTGCAGAATCAGAAAAAAAAATGCCTCTGAACTCAGAGTTAGTGGTTTAGAGATGCTCTGACTGGCTGAACAGCACAGAAGAAATCAGATGCATGAACACATAAAACTACTTTTAACGTTGCCTCCTTTTAAAGTAATTTTTAAATTAATTCAAAAGAAAAAAGTTGAATGAAGTTACATCATAATGGTAGGATAATGATGGATGGGAGAAGCTGCAGGAGAGGCTTTAAAAATGTTTTGTAGTGTCTTTTTATGATCGCAAATATGGGACCCAAATAATGGTGAGTAAAATGTCAATCTACATCTGGACAGGCCAGAGAGCTGGGCAGTAAGAAACGAAATGAGGTTTAATAAAAGCAAGTGTAGAGTATCACATCTGGGAAGGAATAACTGCTTGTATCAGTACAGGCTGGGGGATGATCTGTTGGAGAGGAGCTCTGCAGAGAAGGACATGGGGGTCCTGGTGGATGGCAGGTTGGCCATGAGCACTGGAACAGGCTGCCCAGGGGGTGTTGTGGAGTCTTCTTCTCTGGAGATATTCAAGAGCCATCTGGACACCTACCTGTGCAACCTGTCCTAAGGAACCTGCTTTGGCAGGGGGTTGGATTTGATGATCTCTGGAAGTTAATTCCAACCCCTACAATTCTGTGATTCAGCAAAATTTTTATAATTGTCTTCATGTATTGTCTTAGTTAATATCTTACTATGTTGTCTTCTGCAATCTGCATTTTCTCCCAATTTTCCTTAAACGTTTTTGAAACAGGAGTACAGGACAACCTGTGCTAGTGGAAGATATCCCTGTCCATGGCAGGGGATGGAATTAGGTGGCCTTTAACGTCATAAAAAGTTCTAGGTTTCTGTGATTCTAAGGACTTTGTTAGTCTCTTAATCCTTTGCTAGAATCTCTGTTCCTTTCCTGTGCCAAATTTGTCCTGCAATATTTTCTCCTGAGAGACACTTGGCATTTATGTGAAAGAATATGACAAAAATACTATGAAAGATAAGGGGCTTTCAAATCTAAAGGCAGTTAATGCTTTGCCTGAAAACATGAAGGTGACTACTATAACAGGTCCTATTCTTTTGTTTAGGCAAGGAAAAAGAAGCCTTAGCTTACATTCATACATACATTTAAGAGTATATGCTTGGTATGTTCAAAAGAAATTCTTGGTCATTTGAGTATCCTACTTCTGATTGCTAATAAAGTTCCTTTATCTTTTTTATGAAAAGGATCTTTTTTCAAGACTGTTGGAGTTTTGTGAGGCTGTGCTGCTGAGATGTTTCCTTTAAACAGCAGTTTCTGCCAGCCTAAACTATAAACAGCCAGCAATTCAAGGCCAAAGTCGCGCCACAAGAGATAATCAAGTGCAAAACAATCTCAGTTTATGAAGTGATACAAACAGCTGAACCTGTGGTATTTATAAAGCAAACTTTAAAAATTGAATTAAATTTTTAAATTAATTTAAATAATTTCTGTGACTTTGTAATTCTGCTCTTTATACTGCATACCCACAGATTCCCTAAGGACAGGTAGCTGTTCATAAACTTACAAAGAGAAGTGCTTCCCAAAAATCGTGTATCTGGAAGGAAGTAGGATGCCTTTTATTTGCCACTTGTTGTCCTTTGAAAGACTCCCTCATCCCTTTGTCATAGGATGTTTTCTGACATTAGGCATATCTAGAAACTGCACAGAGAGCTGAGCAGCGTTCTTTTCCCTTCATCCAAGCTGATTTTGGTCATGGTTTTGTTCCTTCATTCTTTGCTTGTTTCCTTCTAGGGTATTGGAGTGTGGCTCAAATTACATTCTCTATATTGCTTGTCTTTCAACAGACATATTTCATTACTTTTTTACTGTATTCAATGTGGGGGAATATATTTTTAGATATACTGTCAAAGTAATGCAGTTTTTCTCTTTGCTATTTTTGAGCTGCTTAGGTAAAGAACAACTGAATTTACCCAGCCTGACACAAAATATCTATAATCTGGGGGTGGGAGGATGCTTTTTGAGTCACTTAATTTCCTTTCACTCAACTATTGAACATTTGCAGGTTAGAATTTTAGATGAAAAAAAATAGCCTTGTTTATATAAAATAACTTTTCTCTTGCTGCCAGTGGTGACAGAAATACATCATTGACTTGCATGCACTCAGCCCCTGTGTGTTTCAAATAGCAGCCAGCAGGATGAGAGTAGCCTTGGAAGCACTTCTTTTTCTTGGAGCTGATAGAGAATAGCTCTTTGAACACTGAGGTCTGTATTTCCTCTGGCTTGTGGCTCATTACAGATGACATTGGCAGTGCTGGTGAAAGCCTCTTTATTAACCTGACCCTGCAGGTCCCAGGAGTTGTGCAGGATTGTGTTGGCCTAAACTGACTTCACCTTATTTTAGTTGTGGCTAAAAGTGACTATCTCTCTATTATTTAACTTGTTTTTGCATAGCTCTGTGTAGACCATATAAAGTCAAATTCTAACAAATCTACATGAGCAGTGGGTGACAAACATGTCAATTCTGGGAGACTATAATGTCATTTTAATAACAGCCAACAAGCAAAAATAGTAAAACAGTAGCTAGGAACGAAAGATGGAGGAATAACAAGTCAGATTCTATTATACACTTCAAAATAATCCCAAACTGGCGCTGGACTGAGGTGAAGGAAATCTGTACCACAAAGAGCACACATCTAGTTATGTGCTTCTGATGCTGATGTGTTGTCCTAGTGGCCAGCACCACCACCATAGTCTGGAGGAAGAATATGCTGTAAGGCTGTAAGGTCTTCACTACCTGAGTTGCTGAGGAAAAGGGCTCTGCAAGAGGAGACTCCATCGAGGGGCTCCTTTATCTGAAAGCAATAACGACCGACAACGACAACCACCGGCCATTGAGCCACAGCCATTGTTCGGTCCACCTGAACTGCCTGGAGTGGTGGCTCACCGGTGACTCATCGGGGGTGGAGCCAAGGGTGACAGATGGAACCCCCTTCCATAAGAGGGGACTCTGGGAGCGCCGGGGACCCGGAGCGCGGCGAACAGGACGGGCAAACAGGGCGTGGCGCGGCAGTTCGCGCGGCACTGGCGCGGCAGTTTGCGCGGCAGTTTGCGCGGCACTGGCGCGGCAGTTTCGCGGCAGTTTGCGCGGCACTGGCGCGGCAGTTTGCGTGGCACTGGCGCGGCACTGGCGCGGCAGTTTGCGCGGCACTGGCGCGGCACTGGCGCGGCAGTTCGCGCGGCACTGGCGCGGCAGTTTGCGCGGCAGTTTGCGCGCAGGCAGAGCAAGCAGGCAGGGCGAGCCTCCCCTCCTAGCTCAGCGGGGTAAATTGAGCGGACCTGCTCGCAGGGTACACAGGGAGAGCCAAGGGTTCCCTGTCTGCAGGGTGTGTAAGTGTGTATAGGCAGCTAACCATGGTCTCCACCAGGCGCAGAGCTTATCCCTCCACAACTGGGCCAGTGCCGACGGAGGGCCTGCGTAGGGATGCTGCGGTTCAGGTCTCTGGCTGCAGGGAATGCCAGAGTCTGCTCTCACCAGGAAAAAGGGGCAAGCACCTCACCTGTGTGAGGTGTGAGCAGGTCGATGACCTGCTTTCTTTGGCAGTTCAATTTCAGGAAGAGATTGATAGACTGAGAGCCATCAGAGATTGTGAGGAAGAGATTGACTGGTGGAGTGGCTCCCTGGCATCCTGGAAGGAGGAGTGCCAGCAAGACACATCACACCTGAAGAAGGTCCCCATTCCCTGTCCTAGCCAGGGAAATGGGAGCCTGAGGAGGGCTGGAAGACAGTCCCATCTCGCCGCCGTAGGCACTCCCCCTCCTTACCTACCCTACTTCCCCAGGTCTCCCTAAGCAACAGGTTTGGGGCCCTGGAAGTTGAGGAGGAGGTGAGTGAGCAGATTAATGCAGCCCCTCTGCCTCAGAGGAGGCGGAAACCTAGGGTGAGGCGACCATCCACACGCCTCGAGACTGCCCCTGTCAGGCAAGAGAGAAGGGTAGTTGTGGTAGGGGATTCCCTTCTCAGAGGGACAGAAGGCCTCATATGTAGGCCAGACCCTATATGCAGGGAGGTGCGCTGCCTCCCTGGAGCCCGGGTTAGGGACATCACCAGAAGGCTACCAGGGCTGGTAAAACCTTCTGCCTACTATCCGTTATTGATAGTTCAAGCAGGAAGGGACGCTATTACAAAGTGTAGCCTGCGCACTATTAAGAGAGAATTCCAAGACCTAGGGCGCTTTGTTGAAGGGGGGGGAGCCCAAATAATATTCTCCTCTATCCCCACTTGTGGAAAGACGGGTTCAGAGCAGGTCAGGAGAACCCATGAGTTGAATATCTGGCTGAAAGGCTGGTGTCGGCACAAGAACTTTGGGTTTTTTGATCAAGGAATGATGTACTCTGCTCCTGGCATGAGTACTGCCTATGGGGCTCCCCTGTCTTACAGGGGGAAGCAGATCCTTGCCCAGGAGATGGCAGGGCTCATTGATAGGGCTTTAAACTAGTTAGGAAGGGGGGAGGGGATATAGCGAGGCTTGCTAGTGTAGGGCAAGTAGCCCCCATAGGAACTTCTAGGGACTCCTCAGAGGAAGTAGTATGTCTGACTCCCCTTCCAGAACCTTCCAATGTCCCTCTAGGAGGCAGTGGGGGAAAGCTTCAGATTCCTCCCAGAGGTCTGAGGGAGGGCTCCTCAGAAAAGGTCTTGAGTCAGAAAGCCCAGCTGAAGTGTCTTTACACGAACGTGCACAGCATGGGTAATAAGCAGGAGGAATTGGAAACCGTGATGTCATTGGAAAATTGTGATCTAGTTGCAATCATGGAAACATGGTGGGATGATTCCCACAGTTGGAATACCCCCGTAGGAGGGTATCGCCTTTTTAGAAGGGATGGGATAGGCTAGGAAGGAAGGGTGGTGGGGTTGCCCTCTATGTTAAAAAGTGGATAGACTGTGAGGAGCTCTCTCTGGAAGGTGGCCAGGAGCAGGTTGAAAGCCTGTGGGTCAGGATTAGGGATGGGGCTAATAAAGAGCAGCTGGTGATAGGGGTCTACAACAGGCCACCTGATCAAGGAGAGACTACCGATGAGGCTTTCTTCCTTCAGCTGCAGGTGGCATCACGGTCACAGGCACTCATCCTGATGGGGGACTTTAACCACCCGGATATCTGCTGGGAAAACCACATGGTGAGCTGCAAGAGGTCCACGAGACTCCTGGAGTCTGTAGATGATAACTTTCTGGTTCAAATAGTGGATAGACCGACCAGAGGCGATGCACTGCTGGACCTGGTGCTCACCAATGTGGGGGAGATCATTAAAGGTCTTAAGGTTGGAGACAGCCTGGGCTGCAGTGCCCATGCCCTAGTTGAGTTTGTATTCTCAAGGAATGTGGGCCTGGCGAAAAGTGGGACCAGGACACTGAACTTTAAGAGAGCAAACTTTAGGCTGTTTAAGGACTTGTTGGCCAAGATCTCCTGGCAGGTGGTCCTTAGAGACAGAAATGTTGAGGACAGCTGGCTACTCTTTAAGGATGCCTTTCTGAGAGCTCAAAGACTCTCTATCCCCCTGAATAAGAAAGAGGGCAAGAGGGGCAGGAGGCCAGCATGGCTAAGCAAGGACCTACCGGTCAAACTGAGGGAAAAGAAAGGCAAATACAAGCTCTGGAAGCAAGGGTGTGTAGCCTGGAGAGAATACAGGGATGCTGTTCGGACTTGCAGAGATGGGATCAGGAAAGCCAAGGCGCAGATGGAACTGAACTTGGCAAGGGATGTTAAAAACAACAAGAAGGGATTTTACAGGTGCGTTGGCCAGAAGAGACAGGCCAGAGAGAACGTACCCCCCTTGGTAAATGAGAAAGGAGAATTGGCTGCAACTGATGAGGAGAAGGCTGAAGTACTGAATGAGTTCTTTGCCTCGGTCTTCTCTGGCAGTCAGGATTCTCATAATTCTCAAAATCCTAGAACTCAAGGTGGGAAATGGGGGAGTAAATCCCCCCTGCACTGTAAGAGCAGAGCAAGTCCGAGACCGCGTCATGAGACTGAATGTCTACAAGTCTATGGGGCCGGATGACATGCATCCCAGGGTCCTGAAGGAGCTGGCTGATGTGGTTGCCAAGCCGCTCTCCATCATATTTGAAAAGTCGTGGCTGTCAGGAGAGGTCCCTGGGGACTGGAAAAAAGGTCATGTCACTCCCATTTATAAAAAAGGGAACAAGGAAGACCCAGGGAATTACAGGCCGGTGAGCCTCACCTCTGTGCCTGGGAAGATCATGGAGCAGATCCTCCTGGACGACATGTTGGAGCACATGAGGGAAGAGCATGTGATCCAGGACAGCCAGCTCGGCTTCACCAAGGGAAGGTCGTGCCTTACCAATCTGGTGACCGCCTCTGATGGAGTGACAGCATCGGTAGATAAAGGGAAGGCGACCGATGTCATCTACCTGGACTTGTGCAAGGCCTTTGTCACAGTCTCCCACCACATCCTTATCTCTAAATTGGAGAGAAGTGGATTTGATGGGTGGACCGTCCACTGGATAAGAAACTGGTTAACAGACCGTAGCCAAAGGGTGGTGGTCAATAGGTCTATGTCCAGGTGGAGGCCGGTGACAAGCGATGTCCCCCAGGGGTCTGTCTTGGGACCGGTGCTCTTTCACATCTTTATCAATGACATGGATGATGGAATTGAGTGCACCCTCAGCAAGTTTGCGGATGACACCAAGCTGAGTGGTGTGGTCGACACCCCAGAAGGAAAGGAAGCCATCCAGAGGGATCTTGACAGGCTGGAAAGATGGGCCCGGGGAACCTAATGAGGTTCAACACTGCCAAGTGTCAGGTGTTGCACTTGGGACGGAAGAATCCCAGACACAGATACAGTCTGGGAGAAGAGCTTCTTGAGAGTAGCCCTGCTGAGAAGGACTTGGGGATTGTGGTGGATGAGAAGCTTGACATGAGCCAGCAGCGTGCTCTTGCAGCTCGTAGGGCCAATGGTATCCTGGGCTCCATCAGGAGAGGAGTGGCCAGCAGGGACAGGGAGGTGATTGTCCCTCTCTCCTCTGACCTCGTGAGGCCCCATCTGGAGTCCTGTGTCCAGATCTGTGGCCCCCAATACAAGAAGGATGTGGAACTGTTGGAGAGGGTTCAGAGGAGGGCCACAAGGATGATTAGAGGGCTGGAGCACCTGCCTTACAAAGAGAGGCTGAGGGAGCTGGGCTTGTTCAGCCTGGAGAAGAGAAGGCTGTGGGGGGACCTCATTGCAGCTTTCCAGTACCTGAAGGGAGCTTCTAAGCAGGAGGGGATTCAACTTTTTAAAAGAGCAGATAATGGCAGGACAAGGGGGAATGGACTAAAGCTAAAGGAGGGAAGGTTTAGATTGGATATTAGGGGGAAGTTTTTTTACAGAAAGAGTGGTGAGGTGCTGGAACAGGCTGCCCAGAGAGGTTGTGGATTCCCTGTCCCTGGAGGTGTCCAAGGCCAGGTTGGATGGGGCCCTGGTCAGCCTTGTGTAGATCCAGGCCTGGAGGTTGGTGTCCCTGCCTGTGGCAGGGGGGTTGGAGCTCTATGATCCTTGGGGTCCCTTCCAACCCAGACCATTCTATGATTCTATGATTCTACCTGTGCCAGGGTGTCCACCACTCTCATACTGAAGACCTTTTTCCTAAGATTCGCCCTAAATCTCCCCTTTCCTAGTTTAAAACCATTACCCCTTGTCGTACTGCTCCGTGCCCTTGGGAACAGTTCTTCCCCAGCTTTCTTACAGGCATCTTCTAGGGACTGGAGGTCCACTCAGAGCCTTCTCTTCTCCAAGCTGAACAAGCCCAACTCTCTCAGCCTGTCTTCATAGGAGAGGTGTTCCAGTTCTTGGATCTTTTTTGTGGCTTTCCTCTGGACTCACTCCAACAGGTCCATGGCCTTCTTGTGTTGTGACATAGTATTGCAGGTGAGCTCTTACCAGAGCAGAGTGGCAGAATCCCCTCTCTTGATCTGCTGGCTACACTTCTTGTGATGCAGTCCCTTCTGTGGCTGCAGATGTTCATGTCCAGCTTCTCATCCACAAGTACTCCAAAATCCTTTTCCTCAGGGCTGCACTCAAACACATCATATCCTAACCTACATGGGTAACGGAGATTATCCTGACCCAGGTGCAGGACCCTGCACTTGGTTTGTTGAACCTCATGAGGTTCACCTGGGCCCACTTCTCCAACCTCTCCAGGTCCCTCTGGGTGGCATCTCATCCCTCTGGTACATTAACTTCACCACTCAGCTTGGTATTACCAGAAAATCTGCTGACATTGCACTCAATCCCACTGTCAATATCTTTATTAAAGATACTAAACAGCACTGATCCCAGCACAGACCCCTGAGGAACTACACTTGTCACAGTGTTCCATTTTGACTTAGAGCCCTTGACCACCACCCTCTGGATACGACCATCCATTCAATTCCTTATCTACTGAACAGTCCACCCATCAAATCTGTATCTCTCCAACTTAGAAGGTTGTTGTGAGGAACCATGTCCAAGACCTTGCAGAAACCCATATAGGTGACATCCATAGCTCTTCCCTTGTCCACTGATGCAGTCATTCCATTGTAGAAAGCCACTAGACTGGTCAGGAAGGACTTGTCCCTAGTAAAGCAAAGTTGGATGTCATGAAGGAACCTCCTTTTCCTCTATGTGCCTCAACATAGCTTCTAGGAGGATCTTCCCAGGTACAGAGGTGAGGCTGACAGGTCAGTAATTCCCAGGGTCCTACCCTTTTTAAAAATGGCTGTGATTCTTCTCTTCCAGTCACTAGTGACTACACTAGTGACCGACATAATAACATGGAGAGTGTCTCAGCAACTACATCAGCCAATTCCTGGTGCTCTTGGATGCATCTCATCAGGTCCTACGGACTTGCTGTATGTTCAGCTTCCTCAGATGGTCACAAACCTTATCTTCACTGACAGTGCTAAGGACTCTGTCTTCTCAGTCCCTGTCTTGTGGACTATCAACTTGAGAGCAGTGAGGAGAAAGGTGACCAGTGAAGACTGAGGCAAAAATGTGTTTGAGAACCCAGCCTTTTTCTCATCTGTTGACATCAGTTCTCCATTGGCACTCATCTGGGAAGGTACACTTTCTTTAATCTTCCTTTTCTGGTGCATGTACCTGTAGAAGTCCTTCTTGATTTTCTGGGTACCATATACACTACTGTGAAGTAAATTAACTCTTGTCCCAGCCAGATCCAGCACAAAACTCTATAGGAGAGTGAACGAGAAAGACCTATATATGTGCGTCCCCTCTCACAGCCAAACATGTTCAGTTCAGGGACTTCCTGAACAACTGTGAGTTAATCTCCTTTTGCAGAATGAAGTTTAATTATCCTCCTTTACCGATGTAAATATGCTCTACAATTTAAATTGATATGTTGTTTTAAGATAAATAAACATAATTTGGTGTCACTCAACTTTGAAGGCTGAAACTAATTTTAATTTGGTTTTGATTTATGACATTTATTTCTGAAGTATACATACATACAGTATATTCAGATAAAGTTTGTCATCACTAAAGTTTTTGGGTCTAGATCCACAGTTGATATAACTTTTAAATTATGTTAATCTATTTGTTATAGTACCACTGAAATTAATTTTTTTTAGGATCAATTAATAGATAATAAAAAATGAAAAAACGATGTTACAGTTCACATGGATTTCTACTGAAATAAAATTATCTTCTATCTTAACAATTACTTTTGGCTAATGTCACTATGGGAGCCATTAGAATTCATTTCATGCTGCATCAGGTATGAAATTTTACTTCATAAGACATGAGTTTACCAAAGTTAGATCATATTAGACTAATGCTATTCTTTCTCTAGACAAAGTAAATGACGTAGATCTAATCTATGTGAATTTTGATTAAAATATAATATTTAATGTACAGGAAGTCTACTGAAGATAACATTAGTATAACTACAGAAGAACATCATTGAAATGGATGTTACAGTATCCTGAATGAAAAAAATTCTAAAACTGGAGAAAGTTAATAAAATTAAGGATAGATATTGATATCATTGGCAGGAAAAAAAGAGAGGTTCAACCTGATAAATTTTTTTGTAAGAAAGAGATGGAAATCTTAAATACGTGGGAGAAAATCTGTAATCAACTTGGTAAAGTGATAACAGTGCTAAGACAAAAAGTAATGATCAGAAGGCATCATCATAGTTTTGAGGATGAGGAGTGTAGTCAGCTTTTGAGAAATGTTAGTCACAGAAGACTGAGCCATCAGTGGAAAGGCTAACCTATTTCGGCATTTATCAGGCACAGTACAATTCTATTAACCAGTCTCTGAAATAAACACCTTTTCCCATGTGAACATATAGAAAAGCTACCTGTATTTTTATTTCATTTATCACACTTTCTTACTAAGTAGAGTAAACCTTTTCTTCCTCAAAGTTGTTACTGCAAAATCAAATGAATACAAAATAACTCTGACTTAATTTGGGTTGAAAAATTATTGCTGAGAATGGGTCTGGAATAGCTTCCAAAGGAAGAAAAGCATCAAGAGACTACTGCATTGTAAAATGCTATTTAATTAATCTCTAAGAAAGGAAAAAAAAAAAAAAAGATACAATTGCCTGTAATATAAGACTAGACAGGGGGAGATATGGGAAACATTCTTTGTCATTTTAGGTTTCTAATTTCAATAATTACCAAACCTGAAAATGTTTACATACAACATCAAGCTAAGAATAGCTCCTAGTGGAGTGTGGATTACACTTGACAACTTTCTTGGAAAAAACAAACAAACAAAGAAATAACAGTAGTGTATCCCTGCTTTTTCACTTGGTGCATTAAGGCAGGTGTAGTTACCTTCATTTAATTAAAATATTCTTGCGATACTGTTCATCCTTTCCATCATCTAACAACCACAACAAGAACTCGCACACCTACTATGTGTCAGTCAACAACTACGTGTGTGCAGGTGTGTATTACACATGCAGGCAAAGACATTTTTCTCCAATACGACATATTAATGAAGAAGCCAATGAATCACTGTTGCCTAAGTTAAATGAGAAATCACAACATTTCTATTCTATTGTCAATTAGGAATGGAGTATATAGTGAACCAACATTTCTTTCAAATAAGCATTGACAAAGGGTGTCAGTGAACTTTAAACTGACCATACCCAGTTAAGTAGAGACACTATCCTGCACTGTACAAATACGTGTATTTCAGGCGTCCGTTTTTAGTGTGTGTTGGCTGGGGCTTTTTTTTCTTTTGGAACTTTCCAGGAGATCAAGAAGATGTTTTCAGCGAGGAAAAATATACAGTAAGTGAACAGAAAAAGGTATGGTTCTGGGTAACTTGATCTAACTTCTCATGTGGATTGCAAAAATCTTACGTGATCTAAAATTCCTTGAATATTACCAAACTGAGTGAGCTGAAGAACACATAAAAAGAGCACTTACTGCCCTCTGGGTACAAATAGGATGGGGTGACATACATTATTTGAATGTAGCAGTGGATTTCATAATGAGGTATAGCCAAGAGTGGGTAGAGAAGTACTTCAGCTGCATCAGACTTTTCTCAAGCTGACCGCAGTGTGATATGACAAGCAGCAGCTCTTTCTTCCACTGCCCTCATGTAGAATATACTGCAGGGATGAAATCTACCCCCTCTCCCCGTTAACACATCTAAGACCCCCCCATGAGAGGACATTTGACACTCTGGACTGTAATGCTTCCAGTAGCTTCATAACCCTCAATTTTACATTTGAACACTGACATAGCTGACAGCCTAGCAGATATTACCATGTTTGATTGACAAGACTTAATCACCTAGCCAACTGATGGTTTAATATTAACTGTTCCAAGATGCAGCTTTAAGGACAGCAGAGATAATGACTTTTCCCTCCAACAAAGGAAACTTTTCCTGTGTTACCAACAAGAAGATTCAAAGGCTTATGACAATATATTTTCATTGTGATTCTTAAGGCAAGAATATTGATAATAACGTAAAATTTTCTACTGCTTGTCTGTGATAAGGAATTTGTAGTGTCTGATCTTTGTATCAAGACTGCTGTTATTTATTTCTGGTGTTTATTCAAGTAGAAGGCTTTGGTTTCATCAGTTTCTGTAGAAATTGTCTGGGTTTTTGCAGAAACCGATTCCTTTTATTAATACAATGCGCCTACTTATTGTCTGAAGTTTCAAGGGTAATTTGTTTCAGAGCAAAAAAATCCCTCAATAAAACGAGATCTTAATAAACCTTAGCTGACCTAACAACAGACATGCTAATGCTATAGTATGTAGACTGTTACTCTACTGCTCATAAATAATAAGCTCAAAAAACACCAAGGTGATGCTATTTCAGAAACATTTGGGTTATTTATTGGAATAAAATCTCTTGCTAGTGATCTAGGCCAAGGTTAAATTGTAATAGCTGTCAGTATCATAACATGATAATAGAGTAATGCTCATGATGATTTGATATAAATTTAAATGAGCAATTTGGGCAGTCTGTAAGAATTATATGCATCACATTTGAATCAGATATAGCTCAGGTGATATTTAGAAGTAAGTAAAAAATCTATATTAGTTCGGTAGCAAGTTTAAATATCTTTGACACTGTGCAAGTTGTTTGCCAAGAAACAGGTTCAGAGGTAAAAAGATAAGAGTAGTCTCTAAAGAAAAAATGATTAAGAAATTTGGAATGAATTTGGTACATTCCTGTGTGTTTTATAATCTGCAAGAACCAAAAACTGTAAATGTAAAATTTTCAAGGTGGAACATTAATTTTATTGTATTTTTCACATCAGAAAAATAAATAAAATGCAAGTATCAGATTAAATTATTCCAGGTCTTTTTCCTCCTAGTGTGTAGAAACTATATTATTGGCTGATGAACCACTGTCATTTAGGTTACAGACAGGTATATAGGGAATTTACCAAAGAAAATAAAAAGTCAACCACATTTTGAGAAGTATCAAAAGATCTGATGGTTAACCTGAATCCCACAAATAGGTCTGAGCCCTTCATATAAGAACTTTTAATAACACATCAAAAAAACCCAAACATTCCTTTGAACGAAAAATACTCTTTTTATGAAGAAACATTTTATTTTTTTTAATATTGTCAGAAACAAAAACAAAACACAAAGTTACATATAGTACTGAAATTGTGTGGAAACTGGTACCAGTAAACTAATCTTTTCAATGTCTCATTCAATAGGCAGTTTCAACAAAAACAGAAAACTCATATCTGAGCCAAAATAAAATCCAGTTATTTTGGAAATTAGAAATTAGGGGGTTTTTTTTGGTTTAAAGGATCTCAGCCTTTCAAATTTTAAGGTGATTTAGCATTTTGCATGTGACCAGTTTTGTGCAATTAGAAAGATCAGAACTTTAAAAAAACCCACAGGATTTCAGACATTTTCCTGGCTTTCCTTACATTAACAAATTCTTTACCAATTATAGGAAATATTTAAAATTTATACTGTAATTTACGTTGAGTTTTGGGACAGACCAATGTTTACAATTGCTACATTTTATTCTTCTGACACATTTACTCTCTGTGATTTTGTCTGAAGCTTACACCAACACTACAAAATGATCTTGATGCAATTAAAATATAATTTGAGTTTAATTTTCCTCCTTAATTCCTATCTGCTTCCAAGAAATTAACTGGGGGGGGGGGGGGGGGAAGTCCTCTGAGGTGAAGAAATCCTGGTTATAGAGGTAGAGTTTGTGCTTGGGGATTGCCCTTTTCCCAATCCCATTTGAAAATGAAACAACCCCTCTTATGCACTTTTTGGGTTCAAGTCAACCTATAAGAAGATACTTGAATTGACCCAAACATTCTACACTGCTATTTTCCTGAGGTTTTTTCAGTTTTATTGATGGCAGGTTTTGTTCAGTACCACAGAGTATTTTTACAGACCACTGGTTGCTGGTTTCTCAGTAACTTTCCTACTACTGCACACAGTTTGATGTGGTGCTAAGTACTAGTGTCTTCAGTATATTTCACCTTTTACATGAGAAGACCTGAAGCCAATAAAAGAGGTTTATAATGCATTTTCTAAAGAATACCTCATATGTATCATTCTACTATGCAGTCATTAAAAAAACAAATACTGGAACAGAGGTAGCCTCAATATTACTTAATTTTTTTCTTTTGCTCATATGATAGTATGAGGATGTGATAAAAACAAGAGTGTGTTTGCCCTTATTTTCAGGTAGCTGAAAACAAGTGTGAAGAGCCCAACTGAAATTACAAGAAAGTACTAGATAGACAGTTTAGCAATCAGCTGATTTGACATATGATACAGGTGATTCATTATCATCAAAGGCAGCAATAGGGGACACTTTCTGACATAAGTTGAAAATAAACATCCTGAGGCTTCATATACTGTATTACCGGATAGTGTTGACAGATCAGAAAAATGGGGTGTGAAACAGTTTATTAAAAAGAACATCATCTTCAGAACATACTGTGCTGTTTAACCTTCAAAACTATAATTTCCACTATCCACAGTGCAGAATATTTCAATAAGAAATGATGAACGTTGTGGAATATTGAATAAGGAGGAGATAGCAACACAGGAATGATTTCAATCAAAAGATGTGATACTTGATTTGACCTCTATTCTGATTTGGGACACAATTAATAAAGAATATAAGGCATATTATAGAACAAATGTCAATCAAAACCACTGTTGAAAGGATTTTAGCAAAGTAATTGAAGATTTCTAATGCAGTTGATGCTTGTCTGATGATGTAACAAGCTCTGTAAAAGATGTTTTATTTAGAAACGACAAAATTTGCATTTCCCCAAATGCTGAAAGATTTTTTAAACCCCTTATATGTCAGATGTCATTTATGTTAATATTTGTCTAGCCATAGGTCTCAAAATTCCACTTCAAGTGAATTCAAAGATGTATTGATTGTAATAATGTTCAAAAGAACTGGGCAATAACTTTTTAAAGCATTTTTTTAATAAACAGACTGGAGGAAAACATGTAAGACTACGATGCACTTTCTAAGTATAAAAATACTTGATAAATACTCCAATTAAAAGTTGAAGCCATGTGGAAATAGATTAGAAAGAAATTAAGCATAAATTGCACATTTTAACACCAATGACTACCATTTTAGCAAGCTGCCAAAATTGTAGTGCATTGTGGATTACTAAACATTTCTGAAGCCATATTGAATTATTTTCTTTCTAAAATTATTACATTATTTCAATTAAGGAAATACCTAAGGCTGGTTTCATGAAGGAGTCAATTTGGATCTCTTGCAGTCAAAAAATTTATGAACCACAATAAAATTCTTCAGATTAATAACTTCACATGTACTAGAAGCGTATTTAATTTGGTTTGTTAAGCTTGCTTAAATATCATGTTTCCACTCAATAATGTCTTAGGGATTTGAGATATATAGATGTGGAAATAAATAGGATATGTTTTGATGAACTTATTTTCTTACATTAGAACCAGAGTAATACCCTTTTCAAGAGAGGATAAGAAAAATAGAATTGATTGCTTGTTGCCATTACAGTTAGATACTCTAATTGCAATATTAAAAATTCCCTTATAAACACTTTGGTGGAAGAAGTACCTTCATCATAACTTTCATTATTATGCCTTAGAGGAATAAATATTCAATCAACTGCAACAAGGTTATTAACCAGAACTTAAACAAAACAGTTTGTTAACACAACTGAATAAATCAAGCAAATGTCAAGCAAAAGAAGTGAGGCAAACACAGAACCCTGAAAGTCAAAAGGTCTGAGAAGAACTGCTAGGGGTTGAGTTTTCACTTAGTACCCAAAGGTAATTTTCAATTTCAGAGTTTTGTCTCAGTGGTTTGAAATAATATCAACTCAGTGTCTGTATTTCATTAGAGTTGCCAAATTATTCTTCTAACAGAATGATTTGCAACTGCAGATTTGTTTAGAACAATTTCACTGAAAGAAAAATTGAAAATACTAACTAAAATCCTAATAAATTGTCAGGTTCCTAAGAAGACTCTGTATGGCATTGGCAATCATAGAGTCACAGAACACCAGGTTGAAAGAGACCTCAAGGATCTTTTCTTTATTGGTATCTAAACAAGATGGCTCAGCACCCCATCCAGATTAACCTTAAAAGTGTCCAATGTTGAAGAATCCACAGCTTCACTGGGTAGATTATTCCAATGACTGATTGCTCTCTTTGTAAAAAATTTTCCTCTTGTGTCTAATTAGAATGTCCCCAGGAGTAACTTGTACTTGTTACTTTTCCATGTGACTACTTACAGAAAGGGAGTCTCTGTCTTCTTTGTAGTCACCTTCTAATTACTGGAACACGGTAATGAGGTCACACCTAAGTCTTCTTTTCTTAAGGCTAACAATGAGCTAGATGAAACTGTATTATATTATCCTAAGAAATTGACTTTACTGTATATGCTGAAATTTATTTTACTTATAATTCTGAAAAAAATGATGAAGCTAAGAATATTTTAGACTAAAATAAACTCGCAAAAATGAGCTGCAGAGCACAGCTAAGTCCTCAGCTTGTAGGGTATATAACACATCAAAGCATACTCTGTGGTAGGGAATTATGTTTGTTATGATGAAGACCATAAGAAATTCTTTGTTCTACTAAGGGGTTTTTTTCCCATTTTACTTGCTGCCAAAGCTGAAATAACATGGGTTTTTTTTTAAATCCAATCAGACTTCTCTGGTTCTGATCCAGTTTCTCTTCTGATTTCTATATAAAATAACAGCAAATTATTTCTTCAGTAAAATAATTTTCAATCTTGAAGAAAGAAACAAAGACTGTCTTGTCTTTTGAGAAGAAATGTGATACACTGTAAATATTTTAAAGAAATTAATTTCTGGGTTAAGGATTAGTTTTACATGGTAAATAAACGTAGATGTGGAGCAGTGAAGAGAAAGGGAAATAAGACTGTGATAAAACATTTCCAGAGTCAAGTGCAATGCTGCATGAAAAAATTAATGATGCATTTTGTTTGCATAAAGTTAAACTGTAAATATTTTAAAATGACATAGGTAGTAAACATTCTGTATTTTTTTCTTCTCAGTAACATAACAGGTTAGATTTTACTGCCTTTTTTTTTTTTTTTTTTGCTTGCTGTACAATCAGTTTATAGTATTTTGTACTACTGTCATCACTGATATGATTCTTGTCCCTGGAAGTGGCAGCAAAATTGAACACCTTCTGAACACTCAAGACTTCATGAAACTGATTTGAGTTGTTACTGGATTTGCTTTCAGAGTCTGGAGAGTAAAACTCTCAATCCATACAACCCATAGATCATATGTGATACGGCAAGCTTTTCCACCATATTCCAATAACATGCTAAGTGCTTTTGGAATAGATTTTATATATTATATACCAGATGTCTTGCTCTATCATAAAGACTGAAAGCTAACAATATCCATCTTTACTTTAAAGGCATTCAGCAGTAGTTTTCATGGACTGCTGGTTCTACAGTATAACCTCTGAAATACAAGTTCTTCTAAAACACATTAATTTTACTTCATTTATACTGTTTTTACTTCAGTAGTTTGTGGCGTTGTTCTTTATTTCCACTAATTCGAAAAAATTATAGAAACAGTAGTAAGCTATCAGTATTACCTTAAGATTTTTATTTCCAAATATCTAAAGCAAAATGTAACTAAAACATAGAAAAATCAAATATTTTTACATGAGCCCTTCTGAATCAAAAATTTAAAAAAAGAAAATGGGTTTGATGTATGTACTATTTAGTGAGGTTATCAGAAGTTATGTATAAAACATGTACAAGTTTCTACACCTTGTTCTATAAATATTTATCTTCAAAATAATAATACATTTTAATTTTCTTGGGTTTGCTTGCTTGAAATGATAAATTTATCAGATATTGGATTTAGAGTATGCTTGTACTGTGTACAAATGTTTCAAAAAGTAAAATATAAAAAATCTAACTTCAAATAGATACTTATTTTTTAAAAAGATGTGAAATAGAAGTAACACGGATGATGGCTATTTTGGATGTCATGTAACAATTTACCTGTTTTAAAGATGCATTAAATTATAATGATATTATATTTTAGCAAGATAATGTCACAAAATTGCTAGTTACTTTTCTTAAGTCAACGGGGAAACCATTAGAAAGAATATGACATTTAAAACATTAACATGTTCTTCACATCTATGTTTTGCTATTGAAAAGCAAGTATTTCCTTATGAGTAACTGGAGCTGTATTCATGATCTAGGTAATTTTAAAATTAATTTTATTTTCTATAACAGAAATTTGAGCACTAGGAAAGACTTCAAAATTCTTAAAGGTCTAGAATTATTTTAAAACTTTGATAAAGAATCTATACTCATAAATAATTCTAATACTCTTTGCTGCCATTTTAATTCCAGTTAAAACAACTCAGAAAGCTTTGCTTTTTATCTTGAAAACATCTTCATAGTTATGTGCTCCAAGTCCAAAAATCAGGCTAATGCACTTTTGAGAAGAATTAGCAAACACATACCTCTTGCTTAGGATAACCCTCACCATAGGCTTAAGAAGCTGTTGGTTTTTTTGAAGACTATATATAATGGGGGAGCAAAGAAAGGGAAGGGTTATAGACCTTCTAGGTATGGTGTGCATGTGAATATGAAAGATAAATAGTATTTAAGTTAGCAGTGATTACTAGACTGTCAGATCACTTGCTAAGTTCAGCTGAGCTTCCACATGGCCTTAAAACCACAAAGAATGCCAAGAGTGGGATGGCAGTTGTTTGAGTCCAGAACTGAACATGAGATTAAGCTCTTCTCTCTAGTGGTCCCAACTCTTGTTACATACAACATGGTCCATGTTACCTAATTTTGATACATTGTCTTCATTATGTCTCATTAATGTGATGCATGGAAATAGAAGGTATGATAGATAGTAATACTGTAGACCTTAGATCCCCATATTAACCCCACAGGTCCTGTTTGTTCCACTTAAAGAACTGCAGTCTGTATCCAAAGTCCTCTATATTTCTTGAATGAGAAATAAGCAGAGAGGTAGTATAGGTCTGTAACAGACAGGGTCGAGACTGTGTTAGTGGTTGGTTGACTCTGAGGATGTTTGTCTCAACATTGCTGGAACATCACACTGCCTACCACTGCCATAGCAATGTCAAACCACATGACTGCCCATTTCCTGCCTTCCTACGTACCTGTATATGGAGCAAAGTGTAAGAGCTTTAACCCAACCCCATGCATGCACCCAGACCCAAGGGCAGAAAAACAGAGGGGTCTGGAGACCCTTGCAGACTACTAAAGACGTCAGGAGACCCCCACAGTGGCGGTATTGGGCATGCGCACCACCTCCAAGGGATGGGTCAGTTTAAGTTAAACAGTTCTTGCAATATGGTAATCGATTCTTGGAAGGAGCAACCACACTTCAATAAAAGAGCTGAGATGATTGACATCAGATGGAACATTCCCCCAGTGGACTTTTAGACAAATCAGACTGATAGGAAACCACAGCTCTGTGGTGGTAGCTATTGTACCTTTTTCTTCTTTATTTTTTTTCCTTCTTTCACTCTCTCCCTCTTTCTCTTGCATCAATAAGTATTTGAGGTAACCAATACATTGCTTTATTTTACAGCATCTGACCTTGTTTATGTCTTAATCTCACTCTGTGTGTAACAATGAATGTCTCCAGGCAGGACCTTTCTGGGTCAGGAAAAGGTCCTACAAAGATCCTATCTCATACAAAGAATGCAGGAAGCAGTACATGTATTAAATTGTGATTGATTCTGAAGACATAAGCCTAATCCATTTTCTGCTAGAGCTAAAAAGAGACTTAATGAGCTTATCTCTGCCCCTTCCACAAGAAGTAAGAAAGAAGGTATGTTTTTATTTTTCCAACAAACACAACTGGCAGAAAAAATAAGGAACTATTTGTCAATAAATGCAGCCATTTCACCCCAGTATCAGCGTGTGCACTAAGGTCTGGCCATTTTTCTTCCTGTAGCATTGCCATGGTATTTAGCACTCTTTCAGATAAATACAGGTACTTTTTAAAACAAATCTGATCATTTTGATGTCATCACTAGCTGGGTAGATGGAAGGAGAGCAGTGGATGTCATCTACCTTGACTTTGGCAAGGCTTTTCATTCTGTCTCCCAAGACATCCTGATAACAAAGCTGAGAAAGTATGGGATAGACGAATGCATAGTGAGGTGGGTTGAAAACTGGCTGATGGGCTGAGCTCAGAAGGTTGTGGTCAGTGGAACAGAGTCTGACTGGAGACCTGTGACTAGTGGTGTTCCCCAGGAATCGGTGTTGAGCCTGGTCTTGTTTATCACCTTCATCGAGAACATCGATGAGGGAATAGCGTCCACCCTCAGTAAGTACACTGATGATACAAAGCTGGGAGGGGTAGCTGACACACAGGAACACTGCGCTGCCAACCAGAGAGGCCTGGACAGGCTGGAGAGCTGGAACCAAATGAGGTTCAATAAAAGCAAGTGTAGAGTCTTGCACATGGGAAGGAATAACTGCTTGTATCAGTACAGGCTGGGGGATGACCTGTTGGAGAGGAGCAATGTGGAGAACGATCTGGGGTTTCTGATGGATGACAGGTTGTCCATGAGCCAGCAGTGTGCCCTGGTCACCAAGAAGGCCAATGGGATCCTGGGGGGCATTAAAAAGAGCATGGCCAGCAGGTCAAAGGAGCTGATCCTCCTCCTCTACTCTGCCCTGGAGTATTGTGTCCAGTTCTGGGCTCCCTGTTAAAAAAAAGACAGGGATCTGCTGGACAGAGTCCAGCGAAGGGCTACAAAGATGACTAAAGGACTGGAGCATCTTCCCTACAAGGAAAAGCTGAGTGAACTGAGGCTGTTCAGCCCTAAGAAAAGACTGCGAGGGGATCTTATTAATGTTCATAAAAATCTTAAGAGTGGGACACAGGGGGAAATAGCCAGGCTCTTCTCTGTGGTCTGTGGGGACAGAACAAGGAGCAAGGGCCACAGGTTGGAGCACAGGCAGTTCCACACCAACATGCGGAAGAACTTTTCCATGGTGAGGGTGACAAAGCACTGGAAAAGGTTGCCATGGGGCATTGTGGAGTCTCCTTTTCTGAAGATATTCAAGACCCATCTGGACCTGTGTGTCCTGTTCTGGGGAACCTGCTTTGGCAGGGGGGTTGGACTTGATCATCTCTTGAGGTCCCCTCTAACCCCTAAAATTCTGTGAGTCTGTGATTTGATGCACCTCTGAGAGCCAATGTAACAACTCAGCTCTTAAAACAAGAGGCACACTTTCTGCAACTATAGTTTTTTAGTAAAACATTGCATATCAAGTATGAGTATTCCTTGGTTTTTAAACAAAAATGTGTCTCTGTCCCATTGCTTATTTAATTCTGTGAAGGTGTGCTGGAGCATTCTGTAACCACTTTCTAAAGCTATTGATGTTACGGCGTGGGAGTGGAGATTGAAAACAAACTGCATGCTATCCCAAATGCACACTTTGCCCTGTGGTTAACTTAACCTCCAAAGGTAGGTCTTCCATTTAATTTTTTGTTGCCTTAGAGTTCATGCAGGCACACAGGACCTCACCAGCTGAGAGCATTATCAAGCACATCCATGCAACATGCTTTGATATTGATTAAAAAATCCTGTCTTAGGGCCAGGATTTTTAAAGCCCTGAAATACCACCTAAAAAAAAAAAAAAATAGAAGAAGAAGAAGAAAAAGAAAAATCTATAAGACTGAGTGCTTCTGAAGATCCACATTTTTTCATGCCATTAATGTGCCTGTGTAAACTAATAAAATCTATCTATGCACAAATATTTGATTATATTCCCCCTCTTTGCACCTTCCTTAACAATCATTCAGCCTGCAGAGGTAAGTACTTAAATGAATATGGACCCTGTGACCCGCTTCATAAAGCAGACAGAAAATTCATCACTGTTTCTTGGCAAAGGATTTAATAATGTTATTCTAAAAGTCTTGGCTAACAATAGCTACAAAATGGAATAACAGTTATAAATCACATGAAAAATATTAATAAAAATATACACCTTGAGTCTTTCTGTCCTTCCTGTGAACTCAGAAGGGCACATTCTCATGTATACGTAAAGCAAATCTAAGTCCACTCAAGTCAAGTCCCCAAATCCTTCAGACTAACTGACGTAACCGACTGAAAACTATACCGAAAGATACCTAAGATATCCTTATACAAGGGATTTTTTTTTAGCATGTAAATAAATTCAGATAAATAAATACAGACAAATAAATATAACTTCAGTGTTGATCTGGATTGCTGGTTTTCAGTAATGTGTGGCTATTCTTCACGAATCTTCAGGAAAGTCTATTCCTGTTGAAACAGTTTAAGAATCCGAAAATAAGAGTGGAGGCCTTTGGAAACTATAGTAACTTCCAAACATTTACTAGTTATTGTGAAATAAGTTTATCAACATGGGTTTCAGAGGGGTGACAAGCAGAGATCATCTTGTGGTTGTATTGTCAAAGGAATGATATATACCGTATTCTCCCCTACATTCCAATTTCTGCATTTTTATACTTGGGTTAGTTTCTTAGTAATTATTCACCACTTTCTGTTTATCACTATCTCCCTTTCCATAATAACTTTTGATTCTCCCCAATTTTGCAGATAGATAGAGGTCTTACGTGTTATTATATTTTTAAAATTTTACAGGAATAGGAAGGAGATAAGAGAAGATAGACTGCAAGTGCCTTAGCTGTGAAGAAAGCTGAGCTCATGTACTGCTGGAAATGAGAGAAAAGGAGACCTTATAATTGCATGACCCAAGAGTAAAACTTCAGTAGCACTTTGCAACTGCTTAGAGATGAAAATCAATCAGCGACAGTACCTCTGTGTTCAGGAAAGCAAGGTTCATTATATTCAGCTCTTAGAGAACATTAATTCTCTGTAAGTGGGATTTACTGGCTGCACCTCTGCTAATAAATAAAACAGGTCAAGGCTTTTTTCTGTGTCCATAAAGGACAAGTGGCACAGGTCTCAGCCATACAATTAAAATCACTTCCCTCCCAAATTGTGCATGTGTTCATACCATCTAATGGGACGATCCTGTGCTGTGCCTTCAGCTGTGCCCAGGAAATGCTTGGGAGAGTTCTGGTGGGTGTAGAAAAAGCATCCTAAGGAAACACATCAATGATTTAAGAAAATACGTAAGTGCATGTTAGCAACTGAACTGCGTCCTTGACCTTTTCTATATACAGATTATACCACTGTCTCATCCCAAGTTTACTTATCCAGATATATATCTTACCTTTGTAAGTTCTGTTCCCTCCATGTTAGAAGAAAATATATTACTTGATGTAAACTTGTTGCCTATAAGTCTTCAGTGTTACAAGGAACCAAAGGCTTTGTACATCACACTGCTGACTAACACTTTTAGGCTTCATTAAATCATTAAATCAAAGTCGGTAGCATATTCCATGTGCTTTCTGAGCACTGATGAAACACTTCCGTTGCTCACTTATCAACTTTCTGGAAAGTGCTTGAAATTTAGAGCCAGATCCCTCCATTTGATACGTTTTTTTTTCCCATGAATCATAGAATTAGTCTAGTTTCTTTCTTTCAAGTGAGATACACTTGGCTTTATCTGACCAATGGAATTGCCTTTTTCATCAGCTGCTATAAAAACCCCTTTTGACAAGTCTTCTTACTTGAAAACCACCAGAAGGCTGTGACCAGTAGCAGTAATTTTCTGTTTTGATAGTGTGGCATTAACATTTTAATTTTTTTTTCTTGAATTTGAAAATGTTTTGGTTTGCAGTTCCAAACCCATCAAGAAGCTCAACAGCCTTTAGGTACTACATTGTCCCATGGTGTTTCCATGTCCAGGGCCAGTCTTTTCTGCAGAAAAGGCTCAAGTTCTGGCTCATCAGGTAAGCCCACAAAAAGAGTTCCTAAGATCATTGTAAGCCATAACTCACGACATAATATGGCGTCCAACAGTATCACAATTGCACACTCATGAACTGTACACTAATGAGTACCTGAATTGCAGCTTCTACTGTTGTGAAAATTCTGAAGTATCTACTGGTGAATTTGCCCACACAATTCTCTGTCCAAGCCCAACCGTAGACTGTTCTGGGTATGGAAGCACAGTCAGCTCATCAGCGGCTTCTCCCACTGAAAGGAAAGAGGCTACTCCTGTGTCACATAGCTGCAATTTGAGTTAAATTTTATTTAAGAAATTATGTCAATTGCTTACATATGGTCTGTAGCGTCTGCACTGTAATTCTTTGGCTAAAATCAGCAGGATAATTATTATTGGTCTTATTTGCTTGCATCGCTCAAAACTTGTGAAACCAGTACCCTAGCTCAAGAACTGAATTAAGAGAGTTTCTGGTACATATAGTCTATTTTGAACAGTAGGTATATTTTAAAATAGGCCACGAAGTACATGTAACGTATGTATAGTGGTGCTTGATACAATGGGATTTTATATATATGATTAGTTGTGCATCTGAATCTTTCTGCACTGCCATGCACAGATGATAAAGTAAGAGGGATTCAGACTACTCAATTTTGCTTCTAGGCAGGACCTTTTCTGAGCCATAAATACACGGTTTAGGAATAATTGATTTTCTCTGGTAAGGTGCATGGCTTTCATCCTAGCAGTGGAAAAGCAGTGTTAAACTGTCACTTATGGTAAATATAAGTTTTTATTGTCATAGTAATTTTGATCTTCTTGCTGAGATATATTCATCAATAAATCAGCAATTTTTCTTTGTCACACAGTTACTTTCTTTTACTTTATATTTAACTTCCCATGCACTAGCAATCTGAATTCAACTCTGTTTATTTTTATATTTTCCCAATACTTTATGTAGTGTTTTTGTTGGAGACTTTTTTTATACAGCAGATGCTTTTCTTGCTGTGTGTTGATTAATCATAATTCGTATTATCAGCTCCCCCACAGCATTTCACGTTTTGTGCTCAATAGATACAGTATATCATAAACTACGTTACTGGTGCTCAGATAAACATGTCTATCTTTTACTAGCTGTATTATTAACACTTCCATTTGCATTTCTGCACTTAGAGTTGCCATTATGAATATGTTTGCTGTTTTCATAGCAATACGTTCCTTGTTGCTTTGGTAGTATTTTATTTCAACAATTTCGGATTACTCCAGCAGTTAGTAGCTTAATGGCCTTTATCTAATTGTTGTAAATTGTAGTACAGCATGTAAATTGTAAACATACAGCTTCAGTGATCCCTAAACATAGGCATTTAGCATGTTCTTTTTTATGCATTGATATTTGCGTCCTTTAATATTTTTTTGTTATCTCAGGTTTTAATATTGTCAAATTTAGTAGTTTAGTTTTACTGTTTTTTTCTTTTTTCAAAATGTGTGGATATGGCAAAGAATCATCAGATTCCCAAGACATTATCTGATAGTTAAAGGAGCCTAAGCATGTTTATTTTGTCTACTAAATAAGTAAATACTTTCTTTGTTTAACTTTTGACAGAAATTCTTGTGAGCTTGAGATACCCAGTGTGAGAAACCCTGGGGCATTTACATTTCTACCATTGCCCTTTTTAACAAAGTTATCTTTAAACAGTTATTTGTGCTTTATCCGTGGGTGAGTGTGTCAGTTACAAATCTGCAGAATCAATTCTTGCATTCTCTGAATTCTGATCTAAATCCATTGTATCAATGACAATATTTTCATGGCTTTTGATAGAGTTTGGCTTGGATGCTAACTATAAACATCTCTTTGCCATTCACATGGTTCTCAGGAAAAGCATGAGAAGGCCCATTTCTGTATTCAGAAGTGCAGAAGGGGGCGAGGGTACTTATTTCTATGTGTTTCCTGGCTTTTGTAAAATAGCATTGGATTGCATGTATTTTACTTCGGACATTCCACTTACAAAAAGCTTCCTTACCCCATCAGTATTTAAAATGCACACTTTCCACTGTTGTTTAAAAAGCTAAATGTCTAACCCAATATTCACTGTCAGGGCTTATTTTCTAGATTTTAAGTTATGAAACCCTGTGTCATCGACATCCTTCTAAAAAGAAATATTTTTATGTTTAGACTCTTGCTTCATGTTTGAACTTCTGTCTCTGGACACCCAGATCGTCTTGTTCTTGGCATTCTTTCTACATACATGAGAAGTTTTACCCACCACATCAAGTTTTCAGGGCTAACTTAGCCATTGTTGAATAGTCCTCTGTCTTCTAGTAAATTGTTGGTGGTTTTTTGCTTGGAGATAATAGTTATTTTCAAATTCAAGGATATTTATATGCTGTAGTCGACTTAGCTAGGTCACATCAAAAGATAGCAATCACCTTCTTGTTTTCTAATCAGGTCCTAGGAGTGTTTGATCCTTAAAATGAGAATATTTTAGCCCCATTTTCAAATTACTTATTTAGGTGCTGGTATTAGTTTTCTGTTCTATTTATCAGTGTCTGATATGGTGAAAGTATCAAATGAATAGCATTCCCTGAAAAATAGGAGACTTAGCAGTGATAATCATGCTGCTGAATAGTCAGAGATAACAAGGCTGGGCTGCAAACTGCCTGCTAGAAAACATCCAGGAAGCATGCCTTCCTCCTGAGGCAAAGAAAAAATACCTTTTTTCTGAGCTGCATTGCTTGTGCAAGGCTTGCTGGCAGCTTTGTTTCCTTTCTACTCTCCCCACCTGCTCAGGTTGGAAAATTGTTATCGTTCATATAGAAAGTACAATAGCTGCTGGCTCCCCAGTGCCATTCCTGTGCTCCCAGGCTGTTCCCCTGGAGCCGGCTTGAATTTCCTCAGCAGGACAGCTCTGCTTAATGTGTCCTAATACTGCTAAAGGAAAGAATACATAGGGCTCTCTATTTTATTTTATTTTTACTCTGAAAAATATTAAGTTTCTCTGTAGGGGGAAAAAAGCTGGGAAACATCGCAAAACGGGCATTTTAAAGTGGAGGGTTTTTTTGCCATGCCTTCATAAGGGCAACACTTTCTTTCCTTGCAATAGAATTGGCATAAGAATCAGGTTGGAAAACAAATTCATTTGGAGGGTCAGGATGTGGTGTATGTATAGGGTTTGTGTGTATATGTATGTATGTATGTACAAAACACTTGCCACTCCTATTCCTCGTTAGTTAAAAATAGTTGCTGAAGGGAGTAATACAGTGAACAGAAGTAAAATAAAGTAAATTGATAAATCAAAAGTAGAGTTCTTTAAGTGACCAAGTGACAGTTGGATTAATCTGAGCTGATGTCCATGCATCCTGATTTATATTAGGTATTTTGACTAACTGAATGAAGTCACTAGAAAAAGATTTAGATATATTTCAAAAGCAATCATTACTTACAGTTAACATAATTTTGCAACTAGAGCTAATGCTGTGTTTTGCAAAGCAATATGCATACTATTGTAGTGTTTTACAAAATCATGGCAAACAAGAAGATCTTGAAAAAAATTCATGAGGACATCTCCTAAAACTGAAAATACTCTCTGAGAACTACAATCTAATCTATATAAAATATAATCTCTCTCTTATCATCCTTCAAAAAACCCTATTCAATCAGTTCAGTTACATCATTCCATCATCATTAATGGTCCATTGCCTTTACTATGTTTTCAAATCATTGGTTGCAGGCAGCACAACTTCACTGTTGGAAAATATTAAATCATCCTCATCACCCAGTTCAACACATTCCAATCTGACACATTAACACATCAGAAAGCTTTATTGCCTTATTGTCCAACTAGAAAGGAAAAAAAAATACATATGTAATTCACACATCCATGGTATGAATTAAGTCAAATACTGTGAACTCCTTGCTAGAAAAACCTCTCAAGATGCTCAGCTCCTTTCTGCTAAAGGGTTCTTAATATTAGTGATTAAATTGTTTCTTCATCAAAACGGCCTATACGTCTTTTCTCAAAATTATGCAAGTATCTTATATTCTTGTGCATGTTTATTATACGTAAACAGTAAGCAAGAAAGAGATCCCACTTTTTGAAAGGTGATATGGACTGACCTAAGCAGTATAAACTATGAAAAGTAAAGACACAGAATTTCTCAGTGCTGATGTGATGGCAACTGGCCTCTGGTAAGTATTTTGAAGCAAGCATTGCAAATGCTTTGGGATCTAGTCCTACAGATAAAAGAATGAGGGCAGGATTTATATTTCTGTATTTGTATCAAAATTACCATGAACTAAAAGGCAAAAAAACCCCAAACATAATTTTACATGGTAGTTATTCAGTAGCATTTACCTATGCTGTTATTGTGTGCCTTGTTTCAGATGTGGAGAAAACAATTAATTATTTGTTGAGTCCCTTACTCTGCTACCCCTCATTGCACAGGTTTGTTTTGATATTCTTCTGGTGCTGCTCATCTACAGTCTTTATTTCTGTCCTTCAATATATTTACATTTCAGGCATTAACATTTCATAGAGTCAGAGGATCCTAAAATCTGCTGAGTCGGAAGGGACCCATAAGGACCACTGAGTCATAGAATCATAGAATCATAGAATGGTCTGGGTTGGAAGGGACCCCAAGGATCATAGAGCTCCAACACCCCTGCCACAGGCAGGGACACCAACCTCCAGGCCTGGAGCTACACAAGGCTGCCCAGGGCCCCATCCAACCTGGCCTTGAACACCTCCAGGGTGTTTCTTATCCAGTGGACGGTCCACCCATCAAATCCACTTCTCTCCAATTTAGAGATAAGGATGTGGTGGGGGACTGTGTCAAAGGCCTTGCACAAGTCCAGGTAGATGACATCGGTCGCCTTCCCTTTATCTACCGATGCTGTCACTCCATCAGAGAAGGTCACCAGATTGGTGAGGCACGACCTTCCCTTGGTGAAGCCGTGCTGGCTGTCCCGGATCACATGCTCTTCCCTCATGTGCTCCAACATGTCGTCCAGGAGGATCTGCTCCATGATCTTCCCAGGCACAGAGGTGAGGCTCACCGGCCTGTAATTCCCTGGGTCTTCCTTGTTCCCTTTTTTATAAATGGGAGTGACATGACCTCTTTTCCAGTCCCCAGGGACCTCTCCTGACAGCCACGACTTTTCAAATACGATGGAGAGCGGCTCGGCAACCACATCAGCCAGCTCCTTCAGGACCCTGGGATGCATGTCATCCGGCCCCATAGACTTGTAGACATTCAGTCTCATGAGGCGGTCTCGGACTTGCTCTGCTCTTACAGTGCGGGGGGGATTTACTCCCCCATTTCCCACCTTGAGTTCTAGGATTTTGAGAATTATGAGAATCCTGACTGCCAGAGAAGACCGAGGCAAAGAACTCATTCAGTACTTCAGCCTTCTCCTCATCAGTTGCAGCCAATTCTCCTTTCTCATTTACCAAGGGGGGTACGTTCTCTCTGGCCTGTCTCTTCTGGCCAGTGCACCTGTAAAATCCCTTCTTGTTGTTTTTAACATCCCTTGCCAAGTTCAGTTCCATCTGCGCCTTGGCTTTCCTGATCCCATCTCTGCAAGTCCGAACAGCATCCCTGTATTCTCTCCAGGCTACACACCCTTGCTTCCAGAGCTTGTATTTGCCTTTCTTTTCCCTCAGTTTGACCAGTAGGTCCTTGCTTAGCCATGCTGGCCTCCTGCCCCTCTTGCCCGCTTTCTTATTCAGGGGGACAGAGAGTCTTTGAGCTCTCAGAAAGGCATCCTTAAAGAGTAGCCAGCTGTCCTCAACATTTCTGTCTCTAAGGACCACCTCCCAGGAGATCTTGGCCAACAAGTCCTTAAACAGCCTAAAGTTTGCTCTCTTAAAGTTCAGTGTCCTGGTCCAACTTTTCGCCAGGCCCACATTCCTTGAGATTACAAACTCAACTAGGGCATGGTCACTGCAGCCCAGGCTGTCTCCAACCTTAAGACCTTTAATGATCTCCCCAACATTGGTGAGCACCAGGTCCAGCAGTGCATCGCCTCTGGTCGGTCTATCCACTATTTGAACCAGAAAGTTATCATCTACACACTCCAGGAGTCTCCTGGACCTCTTGCAGCTCACCATGTGGTTTTCCCAGCAGATATCCGGGTGGTTAAAGTCCCCCATCAGGATGAGTGCCTGTGACCGTGATGCCTCCTGCAGCTGAAGGAAGAAAGCCTCATCGGTAGTTTCTCCTTGATCAGGTGGCCTGTAGTAGACCCCTAGCACCAGCTGCTCTTTATTAGCCCCATCCCTAATCCTGACCCACAGGCTTTCAACCTGCTCCTGGCCACCTTCCAGAGAGAGCTCCTCACAGTCTATCCACTTTTTAACATAGAGGGCAACCCCACCACCCTTCCTTCCTAGCCTATCCCTTCTAAAAAGACAATACCCTCCTACGGGGGTATTCCAACTGTGGGAATCATCTCACCATGTTTCCGTGATTGCAACTAGATCACAATTTTCCAATGACATCACGGTTTCCAATTCCTCCTGCTTATTACGCATGCTGTGCGCGTTCGTGTAAAGACACTTCAGCTGGGCTTTCTGGCTCAAGAACTTTTCTGAGGAGCCCTCCCTCAGACCTCTGGGAGGAATCTGAAGCTTTCCCCCACTGCCTCCTAGAGGGACATTAGAAGGTTCTGGAAGGGGAGTCAGCCATACTACCTCCTCTGAGGAGTCCCTAGAAGTTCCTATGGGGGCTACTTGCCCTACACTAGCAAGCCTCGCTATATCCCCTCCCCCCTTCCTAACTAGTTTAAAGCCCTATCAATGAGCCCTGCCATCTCCTGGGCAAGGATCTGCTTCCCCCTGTAAGACAGGGGAGCCCCATAGGCAGTACTCATGCCAGGAGCAGAGTACATCATTCCTTGATCAAAAAACCCAAAGTTCTTGTGCTGACACCAGCCTTTCAGCCAGATATTTAACTTATGGGTTCTCCTGACCTGCTCTGAACCCGTCTTTCCACAAGTGGGGATAGAGGAGAATATTATTTGAGCTCCCCCCCTTCAACAAAGCACCCTAGGTCTTGGAATTCTCTCTTAATAGTGCGCAGGCTACCCTTTGTAATAGCACCCCTGCCTGCTTGAACTATCAATAACGGATAGTAGGCAGAAGGTTTTACCAGCCCTGGTAGCCTTCTGGTGATGCCCCTAACCCGGGCTCCAGGGAGGCAGCACACCTCCCTGCGTGTAGGGTCTGGCCTACATATGGGGCCCTCTGTCCCTCTGAGAAGGGAATCCCTTACCACAACTACCCTTCTCTCTTGCCTGACAGGGGCAGTCTCGAGGCGTGTGGATGGTCGCCTCACCCTAGGTTTCCACCTCCTCTGAGGCAGAGGGGCTGCATTAATCTCCTCACTTACCTCCTCCTCAACTTCCAGGGCCCCAAACCTGTTGCTTAGGGAGACCTGGGTAAGTGGGGTAGGTAAGGAGGGGGAGTGCCTACGGCGGCGAGATGGGACTGTCTTCCAGCCCTCCTCAGGCTCCCATTTCCCTGGCTAGGACAGGGAATGGGGACCTTCTTCAGGTGTGATGTGTCTTGCTGGCACTCCTCCTTCCAGGATGCCAGGGAGCTACTCCACCAGTCAATCTCTTCCTCACATTCTCTGATGGCTCTCAGTCTATCAATCTCTTCCTTAAATTGAACTGCCAAAGAAAGCAGGTCATCGACCTGCTCACACCTCACACAGGTGAGGTGCTTGCCCCTTTTTCCTGGTGAGAGCAGACTCTGGCATTCCCTGCAGCCAGAGACCTGAACCGCAGCATCCCTACGCAGGCCCTCCGTCGGCACTGCCCCAGTTGTGGAGGGATAAGCTCTGCGCCTGGTGGAGACCATGGTTAGCTGCCTATACACACTTATACACCCTGCAGACAGGGAACCCTTGGCTCTCCCTGTGTACCCTGCGAGCCGGTCCGCTCAATTTACCCCGCTGAGCTAGGAGGGGAGGCTCGCCCTGCCTGGGCGAACTGCCGCGCCTCGCCCTGTTTGCCCGTCCTGTTCGCCGCGCTCCCGGTCCCCGGCGCTCCCAGAGGCCCCTCTTACGGAAGGGAGTTCCATCTGTCACCCTTGGCTCCACCCCCGATGAGTCACCGATGAGCCACCACTCCAGGCAGTTCAGGTGGACCGAACAATGGCTGTGGCTCAATGGCCGGTGGTTGTCGGTCGTTATTGCTTTCAGATAAAGGAGCCCCTCGATGGAGTCTCCTCTTGCAGAGCCCTTTTCCTCAGTCCAACTCCTGGCTCCACACAGGACCAGCAAAGTCTGGGCATGGGACTGAGTGCATCGTTCAGACACTTCCTGAACTCAGCCCAGCTTGGGGCTGTGACCACTTCTCTGGGGAGCCTGTCCCAGTGCCCGACCCCCACTCTCAGTATAGAATCTCTTCCCAACATGCAACCTAAACCTCCCCTGTCACAGCTTCATGCCATTCCCTCAGGTTCTATCCCTGGTCACCAAAGAGAGGAGATCGGTGCTTCCCCTTCACTCGTCCTCATCAAGAAGCCAGAGACCATGATGAGGTCTACCCCTCAGCCTCCTCCATATGAAAGGTTATCCAATGACACCAGATTTCTGCATTTTATATAGCTATGTCTAAGCATTGGGACCTGTGCTGTTACTGGCTCTCCAGGACAAGGCTGCATTTCCTATATTAAGAAACAACATCAGCACACGTGGTCCAGATCTGACTTCCTTAAGAAGAAAACATATACTTCTAAGCTGGGAAAAGACGAAGTCAGTATGAAACATATACTTCCTGATTTATTTCAATAAACAGAAAAATCAACCCTAAACTAATACATGTCAGTGGTATGGGAACAGAATTAGAAAAGTCATCTGTTGGAGCCTCCAAAAATTCAATTAAATATTTGAATTTGTTAAGATTATCTAGTGACTAATCCAACCAACCATCAGATTTTCTCAGAGCTCACCTTTCCAAGGGGCAAATCCTTGTCTTCATCTGTTCAGTCTGTTTCACACATATGTGTACATGGACTCCATCTCTTTGTTTTGAATTCAGGATAGAACCACACACTGAATTTATTTACTGGATTGCTGAATGGTGTACCAAGTGACTTCTGTGTAAGCACCTGGAATTTGTATTCCCATCTAAACTGCTCTTGTAATACTTCAGATTTCTCCACTCAGCACCACTTTTACTCATCCATGATCGAACTTCGCAAAAGGAATTAATTTTTCTGTAATATAAGTGCTGTTTTTCAGGTTTCACTAAAATGTTTCTCTTTTTTTAAAATCATCTTTAAAAGATGCACTTGTGGCTAAGTACAAAGAGTCATTACACAGAATGTGTCTGAAAACAAGAAAGCTGCATGTTTGATGTTCACAGGTTTCATTGTTGAATGACACATACTCAGGCTACGAGCTGTGCTTTTTTTTCCATTTTCACTTTTCATAGCACAGCCAATGTCTCAGTGATGCAAAGCTTCTAAGACTAGTGAAAGGGGCAAAAGAATGCAATTACCATGCCTGACATCCTTGATCAAAATTAAAACTGGGAACACAATTTTTGCAACTGCAAAAGGTGCAGCTCTGGGCTTCCTCAGGTATAAGGTAAAAGAGAAGTGGCTGCAATGTCCAGCAAGTTTTTCAGGCTTCTCAGCTGGGGGTTTTAAGTGAACAAACTATAGTTTGGAGCTTTGGGAGAAAAGTAGTTGCAGTTTTGTGAGGCTGTGCTGCTGGGATGTTTTCTTTAAGCGGCAGTTAGAACTTTTTGCCAGCCTAAACTATAAACAGTGAGCAATTCAAGGCCAAAGTTGTGGCCTGAGAGATAGTGAAGCGCCACTGAGAGTCACACATAGGACAAAACAACCTGGAAGCAGCTTCATGTTGCCACCAGAGAAGGGAACGAGAAGAACTAATGTGGGCGGGGGAGGAGGCGGCACAAGTTCCAGAGGGATAGCCGACCCTGCAGGCGGTGGAGAAACCCATTGGAAAGCCTGAGGCTCTACGCTGGATGGAGCAGGTGGAGACATAGAGGAGATGCTGTGACCCTACGTTGGAACAAACCTCTGCCAGCACTTGCAGCCCATGGAGAGAAACAGAGACACAGAGATGAGTGAGAGAGAGATTTACACCGGAACAGGTTTGCTGGGGGGAGGCTGGTGACCCCACAGAGGACTGGGACTGAGAGACATTGTGATTTATGACTGCCCACCATAGTGGTGATCCACGGCAGGGCAGCTGGTGAATAGATAAAGCCCTCGGGAAAGGATTCACATTGGAGAAGTTCGTGGAGGGCTATCTCCTGTGGGTGGGACCTTACGGTGCAGCAGGGGGAGGGTGTGGAATGAATGCCCCCCACCCCCCCGGCTGAGAGGGAAGCCAACTTGCAAGGGACTGACCAAAGCCCCCATCTCCCAGTCCCTGCCCCCCTGTACTGAGAGCAGGGGCAAGAAGGGAATGAAATCATGACTAGAGTGAAGTCTGCTAAGAAGGGAGCAGGGAGGGAGGTTAGAGGTGTCTTAAGATCTGGAAAGCAGCTCATGAAGAAGTAACTGAGAACCCCATTTTTTCCCAGTCCCTGCCCCCCTGTACTGTGAGCAGGGGGAAAAAGGGAGCAAGATCATGGCTAAAGGGAAGTCTGCTTGGAATAGAGGGGTGAGGGGGAAGGTGCTACCGAGGACCCCATCTTCCCCAGTCCCTGCCCCCCCCCCATACTGCGGGGGGGGGGGGGGGGGGCGGGAAGAAGGGAGCATAGTCCTGACTAAAGTCTGCAAAGAAGGGAATGGTGGGGGGAAAGTGTTCTAAGAAAGCCTGAAGGGAGCTTATAGGCAGGAGGGGATTCGACTTTTTAAAAGAGCAGATAATGGCAGGACAAGGGGGAATGGACTAAAGCTAAAGGAGGGAAGATCTAGATTAGATATTAGGGGGAAGTTTTTTACAGAAAGAGTGGTGAGGTGCTGGAATAGGCTGCCCAGAGAGGTAGTGGATTCCCCGTCCCTGGAAGTGTTCAAGGCCAGGTTGGATGGGGCCCTGGGCAGCCTTGTGTAGCTCCAGGCCTGGAGGTTGGTGTCCCTGCCTGTGGCAGGGGGGTTGGAGCTCTATGATCTTTGGGGTCCTTTCCAACCCAGACCATTCTATGATTCTATGATTCTATGATCTGGTTACATTTATTTTAAGATCTGGTCGTACTCTCAACTCTGTTTTTTTCACTGTTCTTTGTAGTGTATTGTAACAGAGTAGTTTTTCTCTTCTTCACTTTGTGTTGAGTCTGTTTTGCCCACGTTGTTGAGAGTGATCTCTCCCTTATTTTGACTCCTGAGCCTCTTAATATATAATTTCTCCCCTGTCCAATTAAGAAGGGGAGTAATAGACTGAATTTGGTGGGCATCTGGCCTCCAGCCAGGGCTAAACCATGACAGTAGTTTATCCCAATAAATGCTAAAGACTTGTGAGAACCCGCCCAAACGTGAGGAGTATTCACTTAAACACAGGGGGAGCAGGAAGGATTCTGTTGATATTTGTTTCTTTTCTGTTGGGGATTTTTGTCAGAGGTAGAAGTGCCTACAAAATTTATTATTTTTCATTAGAGGACTGCAATGTGGGGGCTGAATTTGTAAGTAGAACGGAGGTTTCTGGAGGCATTTTAAATCTTGAATCCTTTTCTCTCTTATATAAGAATCTTATTATTTACTGTCCCTGAGCAACAAGGGTACAGATATTGCTTCTTATCCAAAGAGGTGTTTATTTCAGTTTTATAAAATTAAAATAAAAATCCCATAAAAAGCATAAAGTATATGCAATAATAAGGCTGGAACTTAAATTTCCTCATTCCTGTTTAGGTTTCATTAACAGCAGCAGGCCAAAAACTTGCTGGCAGTTTTAAAGAAAGATAATTTATTAAGCATAAGTGGTAATGATACATATAATGCCTGGAAGAAAGAATCCAGACACACAAAAATTTGGACATAGACAGATGGGTTTGTAACCAGAGTGCTTATGGCAACGACAAAGCTATAGAGCTGGTTGTCTTCTGGGAAGACCCACAGTATTTATGAACCTTTTTTAAAAAGGCCAGATGAAGCAGTACATGTTTGTGCATCAAAATATTTCTTGTGGTGTATGGAAGGAATATGAGAGCCCACCTTAAAGTATGTTGACCTCAGCACAGAGGTCAAATCAGTCACTGAATGAAATGGCAGGCACAGATTTAGTGACACATTGAGCAGAGTCAGGAATATAAAGAGAAAGTCAACTTGGCTAATCCAATTTTCAGTAAAAACTAAACCGTAATACTTGCCTAGAAGTTATACTTCAAAACCATTTTCATTGTTTATGGTGTGAAGTGGTTTCACCCTGGCTAGAGGCCAAATGCCTCATCACAGCACATGGGGACAGGGACTGAGGGAAAAGGGGTTTCAGTGAGTTTCTCCCAAGTTGTTTTCCTTCTTAGCTTGGGGGGTGGCGGGGAGAGGGGTGAGCATTCCACACCCCCTTCCCCTGCTGCACTGTGGGGTCCCACCCCCAGAAGACAGTCCTCCACAAATTTCTCCAACATGAGTCCTTTCTATCTGGGCGTCATCTCCTCACCAATTACCTCAGCACAGCTCCCTTCCATGGGGTGCTGACCTTTGGGTCCACACTGCTCCAGCCTTGCCCCCACAAAGTCACCAGTCCCGCAGCAAACCTGCTGCGGCATGGGTCGGTCTCTACACAGGCTGTAGATGGTCTCTGCTCCCTGTCATTATCCACATGCTTCATGGGGACACCCACTCTACCATGGTCTTCTGCACAGGCTGCAGGGGAGTGTCTCTCTCTCTGACACCTGGAGCACGTCAATCTTCTCTTCATCCCCTGGTGCCTCCTTCTTCCCAAGCCTTGGTGTCTGTACGGCTTCTTGCTCCCTTCTCTGGTGGCAAAATGCATCTGCTTGCGGGTTTGTTTTTTCTCCTCAATGTGATTATCAGAGTCATTGTGACCATCGCCAATTGTGCTTGGCCTTGATCACCAGCAACTCTGGCCTTAAATTGGCTGATGTTTACTCTCTGGGGTCTGCAGAGAGCTTCTGGCTGCTTCTTGCAGGACCCATTCCTGCTGCCCCCTCCCCCTTCTGCATTAGTATCCAGCTATGCAAAACTGCAACATGGTGTTTTGGTTTGGTTTGGTTTTAGTAAATGTGTGTATACAAAGAAAGGTGTATAGGAAGGCAGATATTACCACAAAGTAGCTAAGGTGAGTTACTGTGTCATGTTATGAAAGGCTACAGAGGTAGAAAGGCAAAACAAAGAAAAAAGAAAGATGATTTACAAGGAATATGGAACAATACCTAGACAAAGGCCTTTTTATACACTCTCTTCAGGTTCATTTCTTGTGGGAGTTTTTATGCTATCTTTATTTCTCAATCTGGAATTAGATCTCTGTCTTAAAAAAAAAAAAATGCACTGGAAGTTGCCATTAAGTCAGTATCTGGAAGGTTAGTATCTGCTTTCATATAAGCAGGGCAAATGAACTATCTGAGATCTATAAGCTCAGAAAAACTGATACCAATTCCTGCCACTCTTTTTCCAGCTTCCAGGGAGGATTTTTAAAGCAACAATATTCCTTTTATCATCCTGCCTTTGACACTAGGAAGATCACAATCTTTGACTCCTGAGTCAATTTTACTAACCTTCATTGCCTGCCAACAACACAGGCACTCCCTGGTTTTCTGTGAAGATGCTGATAATTTGAGCCCTGCTCCTGAACAAGATGGAAAGAACAGAGAGCTTTGAATCCTCACCATTGCCATTTTGCATTGGAGGGTTTTTTTTCCCCCAATTATCCAACCTAAACCTCCCCTGATGCAACTTGAGGCCATTTCCTCTTTTCCTATCACTTGTTACTTGGGAGAAGAGACCTCATCAGGCTATAATTTCCTTTCAGGTAGTTTTAGAGTGATCATATCTCCACTCAGCCTTCTCCAGGCTAAACCGCTCAAGTTCCCTCAGCCACTCCCCATCAGACTTGTGCTCCACACTCTTCAAGAGCTTCTTCTCTAGACACACTGCAGAACCTCAACAACTTTCTTGTAGTAAGGGGCCCAACACTGAACCCATTACTTGAGGAGCAGCCTCACCAGAGCTGAGTACAGAGGGCAATCACTGCCCTGGTACTTATAGCCAGAGTAATCTAAGCCTGATGATCTTATGTACATGATCTAAGTAAGGGTGATTTGGATTTTCTTTATTTATGGAGGGTTTTTTTTGGTGGGAGTTTTTTTTGGGGGGGGGGGGTTTGCAGGGGGGGCAGTGTCTTCAATTCTTTGTTCTGAATTACTACTTACATTGAAGTTACCTATTTCTCTTTACTAAATATATTAACATGTGATGTCTCAAACCTGGTGATCTTATAATATTGAGCTTTGGGAATCACAGGGTACATCTTTACACTGAAAGATGGCACACTAACAAAAATATTTCATTATTAGTGGTACCACAACACCATGACTTATGCCTGTGCGAGTTAACAGCTGCTGTAGATGTTATTTGCCATTCCCTTTTCTGAGGGGAAGAAATTCAGTATTTTTGAAATAGCTTGATATTTTATTTTAACAAAAAATCTTTATGACTATCATTTTCCTAGAAGTGTTATAGATAGAACATTAAGATACTGGTGTCATCCAAGTAAATGTTTTATCATCACAGAATCATAGAATAAGCTGAGTTGGAAGGGACCCATAGGGATCATCAAGTCCAATTCCTTTATCTTGGATACAGGTGAAGAATAAAGGTGTAAATGCATATAGAAAACATATAAAACCCACTAAACACTTCTAGATTAAAAAACTAAACAAGAAAAAATATGGTCATCTAACCATGCTGTAGAACAGGTCTAATCATTGATGTTTCTTCCAGAGATGTGTAAACTACAAATATTATACAGATAAACATTTAAAAAGGAGTTATAGAGCAAAATGTTTACTGTAGCATATTGCTGAAACCTCCTCTGCAATAAGTCACTCTAAAGTGCCTTAATTAAAATGCAGAAAAATAATATATATATTATATTATATATATATTTATATAATATATATATAATATATATAGGGTTTTTATATATATATATAGGTGTTATTTATATATATATGTGTGTGTGTGTATGTGTGTGTATATATATATATATGGTTTTAACCCATATATATATATAGGTTAAAAACTGTCTGGATGGCCGAGGCCAAAGGGTGGTGGTGACTGGAACCAAATCCAGCTGGAGGTCGGTCACTTCCATCCTCTTGCAAAGGTAATTATCATTTGCTTTCGGGACAGATCACAGAAAAAGGGAGATATGGGATCAGTGTGCAGGTGGGTCTGTATCTTTTGAGTTCCAGGCTAAGCTATTACTCTTTGAGAGGCTGGTCAGAGCTATGGCTAGACTTCCCAGTTGCTAATCCTTCTCCCTTGAAGCACCGGGCTCAGCCTAGACTAGCAAGAGGCCCAACCAGACCAATGCAGAAGGGAGGGAGGGAGACAGAGAAGGAGCACTGCACAGGCAGCCATCAAATAGCACTTGAAAGCTGCTATGTCCAGTGTGCAAGGTGGGAAAGAGTGGACTCCAGAGACAGAGGGCTCTGCTGCTAGTGGTAGCCATGGCTCAGCAGCACATTCTCTTCAGGGCCGCTTGGCTTCTGGTGGCTCCTCTACAGAACTTGACTTTACTAGATGCTTTTATGCAAGAAAATCCTTTCAAATGTCCTTTCCCCACAGTCCCTGTTGAGGAAATGGCTCCACCACAAGCCTTTCCCTCGGAGGAGCTTTGCATGGAGTGGCAGCAGCAACGAGAAGCTGGAGCGGGACTTCTGAACAGGGGGAATACGTGTTTCCTCAACTCTGTCCTGCAGTGCCTGACGTACACGGCCCCTCTAGCCAACTACCTGCTCTCTAGGGAGCACAGCCAGTCGTGTGAGTTCTTTTACCAATATCTTGCAAGCACAAATTCCCAGGATCATGACTTTGGGTTAGGAGAAAAGCAGCCCTTCTCCCCAAGCCCCTGAGAGGCTTCTGAATTACCTAAGATAGCTAAGTGTTCCAGTCTCAGCAAAGGCATCCCTAGGCGGGGGAAGAGAGGCTCACTCAGCCTTTGGACTGGTCCCAGAAGTCAGGGAGGGTTCCTGATGGGATCTTCAATGATGGTTTCTTCCATGCTGAACTTTAAAGGATATCAGAAGATAAGTTCAGTTTTCAAAGAAGTCACCTCCAACAACTGTTCCATGCCTTTGGAGCGGTGGAGGCTGTTCTTAGAACTTTGGGATCTGCCTTATGTTTTAGCTGTAGATGGCAGAATCCCATTTGCAATCCATCAGAGAACAGAGCTGTGATTCTGTGCTATAGATCACAGAATCGCCATTGCTGGAGATCACAGACTAGTCGGGCTTGGAAGGGACCTGTAGAGATCATCAAGTCCAAACCCCTGCCAATTAGGTTCCTAAGGGCAGGCATTTCGCTAACCTGAGAATCTTCCCTCCCTCCCTCTTTCTCCTCCAGGTCGTCAGCCAGGCTTCTGCCTGACGTGCATAATGGAAGCACATGTTAAAAAGGTCCTGCATTCCTCAGGCAGTGCCATCATGCCCACGAACATCCTCAAGGTCCTCCCACGTAAGTCATTTCAGGGACTGGTAGAGCTGTTAGAGGTTCTGTTCTGCTCTTGGAGGAGACAACTGCTGACTTCTTCTTCCTTAGGAATAGCACCACATTTCAGGCGTGGCACGCAGGAAGACGCCCAGGAGTTCTTACTCTACACACTGAATACCATGGAGAGTTCTTGCCTGAGCAGAAGCAGCAAGTAAGCACAAGCAAATGACCTCCTCAATGTTCCTGAGTCCTTTGGACTCCTGGAGTGATTTCCATCAAGGAAAACCCATGCACAGGGCTTTTGCCCAAAGCAAAACTCTCAGAGGAGGTAACTCTCTGCTATGTTTTCTTTCAGCTCTTTGCAGCCAGTGACCCTTGTCCAGCAGATCTTTGGGGGCTTTCTGAGATCCAGAGGTACTTCCCCACAAGTCTGCCTTTGCTAGGAATTGCCTGTGCCCTTCTGCCTGCCTGTGGCAGCCAGGCGATGGTGGGACTGGGCTAGGCATGAAGAGCGGAAGCCACCCCAGTGCCCTGTCGCTGAGCGCTTTGATTTGTGTTGCAGTCACGTGCTTGAGCTGCCAAGCGGTTTCGGATTCCTACGAGCCCTTCCTGGATCTCCTCTTGGATATCAAAGTAAGAGGGTTTGTCATGGGATTCAAGACATCCCAAGGCCCAATGCAGTTGCCCCCCTTGCTGCCTCCTGGGCACTGCTTGCGTGTGGCTCTTCTCCTCCCTCGGCGTCAGCTCCCTGACCCGACTCTTGCCACCTCCTAGGAAGGGTTTGGGCGAGGGCATTTCTCGCAGCTCAGGCCTGTTCCTTCTCGCTCCTCCAGGACGCCTCCTCTGTCACCAAAGCTCTGCAGGACCTTCTGAAACCAGAGCAGATGGATGGGGACAACTGCTTGCAATGTAGCAAGTAAGAGGCTTGGTAACAATGTCCCAATCCTAGAGCCTGTGTGAAGGTGCTGCCTGTCAGCCAGCGTTAACGTCACCTTTTCACACCAAGGAGACACAGCTCTGCTTTTGAACCGGCCTCACTGTGCTGTGTGTGGAGCCTTAAAACGGCATCAGAAGGCCTGAGTTTTTCTGGCCTGCCAGGGGTAAAGAAGGGTGCGTTTCCTTACTGGGCTCTGTCCTTGGTTTCAAGGTGTGACAAGAGGGTTGCCGCCTCCAAGGAGTGTGCAGTCCAACACGAGCCCAGGGTTCTCACGCTGTGCCTCAAACGCTTTGACGACTTCATCGGCAGAAAGGTCAACACGGTGAGTACGCAAGGAGAGAGCAACGTTCCCTTCCTTGAGCAAGACATGTCCCAAAGCAGGGCACTCTGTCCCAAGCCTGGCTTCCTTTCGGGGGGCGCAGGGCGGAGGGGAGAGATTTCCTCTGGGAAGAAAAGCACGTGGCTGAGAAGAGGTTCCTGCCACCCAACCCTTACGTCTTGCTTTAGGGCAAAGCCAAGTGTCCATGAAGCCAAAAGGCGTGTTCAGACACCCCTGGGACCTGGTCTTGCAAGGCTGTTTCATAAGAGAATTGTCTGAGCTCTCTTGGTCTCTCCATAGTTTGTGGAGTATCCCGAGTACTTGGATCTTCGGCCATACATGTCTGAGAGAGATGGAGAACCGCTGCTCTACTCCTTGTATGCTGTCCTGGTGCATAGAGGTGGCACCTGTAATGCAGGACACTATTTCTGCTTCACCAAGGTAGAGAGCAACTTCCTCCCTAACGAGGGACAGGTGGCAGTGTTACTGGCAGCCAAGGATTTGGGGGAGAAGGTCTCCTTCCTGGCTGCATTGGATGTCTTTGAGCAGACGCTCGCCTCTGTCCTTTTCTGCCTGGGGGGCACCCTGCAGTTCCATGTCCAGATACCGATGCCTTTCTCTGCAGGCCAGCAACGGGGTGTGGTACAGGATGGACGACAAGGATGTGCATCCTCATAGCATCATCGCAGTTCTCCGGCAGCAAGCCTATTTACTATTCTATGCCAGGTAAGAACCAGGAGGAAAGCGTCTTCAGAATAGGTTTCCTCTTTGTTGTTTTCCTCTTTTCTTTCTCATCCTCCTGACCACTGCTCTTTCTGTGGCTAAAAGAGGTTGCCTGGAGAGGTAATGGGGATGCTCCCTCCCTGGAGGTGTTCAGGGCCAGCTTGGATGGGATTTTTCCGCAGCCTAGACTGTCTACTGGAGGGTGTCCCTGCCCATGGCACAGGGGCTGGGGCTCGGTGATAACTTGAAGGTCCCTTCCAAGCCAAACTGTTCTCCAGTTCTAGGACTCCATGAAAGGCAGGCCAGAGGGACCCTAAAGACAAGGTTTTGCTGCAGCAGGGGTGGATGTGTTGGGAAGAGCCCAGCCGAGTTTCCCATTTGTAGTCCTGCTTATGCCTTCTTCCTGAGATAGAATCCTCTCCAAAAATGAAGGGAACCCCAGAGGGAGCTGCAAGAAAAGACCTCAATGGAGATCACTCTTTTTTACTGCAGGTGCTCCAATCTGAAAAAAGAAGGAATGGCTGTTTCCTCACCAGCACCATCATATGTCAGTTCCCTCCTCGGAGAGTCAGGGATGACTAGTAAGGAGAAGATCTCTGAGGGACCACAGGATCTGTCTCCTAGGACCAAGGTATCTTGGGGGGATTTGTGTGTGAGTGTGCCAGGGCACCAGAGTGGCAGTGGGCTTCTTTCTGGGACTGTGGCATTGCTCTCTTTTTTTCCCTGCCACACGCAGCTTGCTTCACAGTCTGCACAGAGACTGCTCCCTCTCAAAGGCTCCTCACTAGCTCCCTCCATTTGTCTGCCTTTGGCCCTTCTGCCTTTGCAGTCCTCTAGGACTGCCCTTGCGTAGGCCTTGGCTGCACCCATCTGGAGCTTCTGGGTACTGTTCTGGCTCTTCCAGGAAGAAGAGGACATGATCTTTTCACAGCTCTCTTTGCAGGACACCGCAGCAGGCATCGAGAACTCTGCAGAGGACCTTGGCTCCTCAACAACAGCCACCACCAGCCAGCAAGACCTGGCAGTTGCATGTGAGGCTCTGGCAGGATGGCTCTGCACCATCTGGCACAGCACGCTCAGTATCATCTCCTCCTTCAGCATTGGCTTGAATCGCTGTTTCTATGGCTGTACAATGCTGATGTTCAGAAGAAAACCTGAGTGCCAGGTTCCCTGTCAATCACTTGACCCTATTCTCCAACACTTTTAGGGTAACTGCAATGAAGAGCAGCCCTTCTTCCCACTTCCAGAAGAAGGGTGCCAGGCAGAGGTCCCGGAGCAGATCCCCACACTGGGACAATCATCTCTGCCGTCAGTCTGTTGACACCACAAACTATGACGACTCCGCTGGGAGGAGGAGGAGGGGAAGACGTCCTCTGCAGCGGAATGGAGCCCCGAGGGAAGGCGCAGTCCCAGGGCACTCCAGCTCCAGCTCCCACCAGGCTGCCACACCCAAGGCTGTGCAGGAACAATCAGGGCCGAGGCAGAGGAAAAGACTCCAATCCCCAGGGCGGCATCCTGAGAAAATCCAGGGCTGCTTGACGGACCCTGAAAACTATGAGCCCTCAGCAGGGAGGAGAATCTCAGAATCACAGAATTCTAGGGTTTGGAAGGGACCTCGAGAGATCATCGGGCCCAACGCCCCTGCCAAAGCAGCTTTCCAGCTCATAGTGCACAGATAGGCATCCAGACGAGTCTTGAATATCTCCAGAGAAGGAGACATCACCACGTCTCTGGGCAGCCTATTCCAGTGCTCTAACCCTGGGGTACCTCCAGAGCCTATATATATATATAGGTATATATTACAGTCATGTATTAACAAATGTGGAAAAAGGGTGGAATTTCCTGTTAATCTTTGTCCAATCAGCTCACAGTGCTTACAAACTTGGTGCCTCAACACATGCTTACAAATTCAACCTCCCCAAGCAGTTATCACAGGTGAGCTGAGTTAGCCCGGGCTGGTTTCCACACCACTTACCCATAAAAGGGGCTTGATGGAGAGAGGCGATTCAGTGCAGCTGCAGTTTAAACACCGAAGTTCCTACAAAATGGTCCACTCCTCCTGTGGTGGGGGGGTGGAGTTCTGTGGTTCTTGAGATCCCTTCCAACCCTGACCAATCTATGATTCTATGAAAATTCTGTGACATCTATTTCTGAGTGATCTATCCTTATCCTTATGTCAACCTGGAAGCTGCTCTATCGCTTCCTTGCTTGAAGCTGACAGGGGGAATAAAGCACCACAGAAGACTCATGGGCCAAGATCAGGTCCCATATGGTGGCTTAAATTGCTCTCTCCAGGTTGTTTCAGCAACACAGCATTTGGGCATTTCCTAGAGAGAAAAAGACAATAAAGGCAAGAAAACTCTTGTCCTGGTTTCAGTCAGGATGGAGTTAACTTCTTTTGTAGCAGCAGATTGAATGCTGTGTTTGAGAGTTAAAGCACTGCTGATAACACCCTGATGTTTTTAGTTGTGTCAAGCACTCAAGGACTTTCTCAGCTCTTCATATTTCTCTATTCATGAGAAAGGAGGGGACGAAGCCAGGACAGGTGACCCAAATGGGCGAAAGAGAGTATTCCATGCCAATTACATCCTGCCCAGGATATTGGGGGGCTGATGGGAGGAGGAGCAGGGGCGGCTCCAGGACGCGTGGTTCTTGGGGGACGGTCGGGTTCCGGGACGGCTCTTGGTGGCACAGCCTGAGTTGTGGGTTCGGTGAGAAACTGCATCCTGTATCAACAGCTTCATATATTTTTGCTCTAAAGTCCTGTTAGCATTGTTATATTGTATCTTTCTGTTATTTTAGTAAACTATCCTTATCCCAACCCACGGACTTTCGGTTTCTTGGTTTTGGGGTTCTTATTTGCCCCTTCCTTTTCCCTTCCCTCGCCTCACCACCCCCCCAACCACCCCCAACCCCCTCCCCCCCCCCATCCCTCTTCCCCTGCTCTTTTCCTTTAAAGAGGAGGCAGCTTGGTGGATCTCGGCACTCAGCCGGGGTAAAACCACGACAACGCTCTAATTGATGACACTGACTTGCACCACCAGAGACACCAGAGTTGGGTAATGAGAAGTGAAGCCTGGAAAAGCCAGAATCCAAACTCACTATCCTTCGTGACTATTAAGCTGGTATCCTTTACTGCAGCGCTGCGCACAAAAGGGATCACTCCTCCCAATGTGTGCAGCTCTTAAAGTGGAATTTCTCACATTTATACAGATTATATCCACATATTCAGTATAAATTCTAAGAAAAGGCAGAGTTGGGCAAGCTATTTCCAGGAAGTAGTTTACATTAATGCCTCCCAGGGAGAGCATGCTCAGTGACTCTCAGGGCATCTTCTGGAATGAACGCTGGATGTCTTCCTCTCTCTCAGCTCATGCTCTTTACAGTTTTCTACATAGTTCCAAACTAGATGGGAACCCTTTTCAGATGAAAGCAAGATACACTCTGTCTCTTAAGTGATCATTGGTCTCATTACTTATGACTCCCTTACCTTCACTTTCTCTTCAAGGCTGTTCCACAGGAAGGGTTAAATTTGGTAGCTGCTCTCACAAAACAGCTCAAACAGTGACAGCCATATTCTACTAATATCCAAAACACCCAGATATTGTCTATGCTCAAAACATGCAAACTTTTCTTATATAAAGTTATGTTCATTAATTGTCTCTTAAGCTACATCTCTACCAATCTACTCAGCATTATTACCTCTCATTGAATCAGTAGGTGTTTCCCTACTCAGGGGAGCAGGGGGCCCCATATGCAGCCCTGATCGAAGCCACAGGGAGGTGTGCTGCCTCCCTGGGGCCCGGGACATCACCAGGAAACTTCCAGGTCTGGTGTGTACCTGCCATTCCTAGCCATTCTTGATAATTCAGGCAGGCAGTGACATAGTCACTAAGGGGAGCCTGCATGCTCTCAGAAGAGACTTCAGGGGTTTAGGGTGCTTGGTTGAGGGAGGGGGAGCACAAGGACTATTTTCCTCTACCCTCTCCAGTGAGGTGAGGGATTCGGAGCAGACTAGGAGAACCCAGGATTTGAACAAGTGGCTGAAAGGCTGGTGCCGCCACAGGAACTTTGGGTTCTTCCAGCATGGGATGGTTTACTGGGCACCGGGCCTGATGGCTGTGGACAGGGCTCACCTGTCCCCAGGGGGAAAGCGGATCCTAGCCCAGGAGTTGGTGGGGCTCGTTGAGAGGGGTTTAAACTAGGCAAGAAGGGGGAAAGGGGTAACATTTTTTTGCTGGGGTTGAGCAAGTAGTTCAGAGGTTTTGGCTAGAGTTGATTGGGTCAGAGGTCAATGGGAAAGTGATGTGCTTGGGGATGTTGTTATTGTTCTAGGTGATAGCAGAGAAAAATCTCTGGATTGTCCTGTAGGATCTTGTGAGGACTCCTGGGAGGAGGCACTGCTACGCATTCCCCACCCGAAACTCTTCTTGCATCCCTTTAGGGGTACCTTCACCTGCTACCTCCCTGAAGTGTCTGTCTACTGATGTGCACAGCATGGGAAATGAACAGGAAGAGACTTTTGTGCGGTCGCAGGGCCACGATCTCATCATGATCATGGAGATGTGGTGGGACAGCTTGGATGCCTGGCACGCTGTCATGGATGGCTATGTGCTTTTGGTGTTCATTTGTAAGGACGGTGATGAGTGAGTTTGATGTCAACAGTGGAAAAGCCCTGCTGAGATTTATATTAGTGGAATTTCTGACAGGGTTTCTGCTATGTGCCCTTGCCAAAAATTATAACTGCAGCCAATAGCCAAATATGTTGATCCAGAATGAACTTGCAGATTTTCAACAGCCCATGCAAAATTCAGTTTTCTTGTCTTGAAGGTAGAACTCCAGTCTGGCTGGGGCCAGGGTCCTGCTGTGTAGAAAAGGAGAGGAAAATTAGTGTGGCAATGGAAAGAATGGCCAGAAGCCCTGGTAATCCAGTGCTGTACATTTCTAGTGCTTCCTGCAGAGCAGCATTAATAATAATAATAATAACAACAACAACAACAATAGTAATCCTTCCTGTTTTCACAAACCTTGTGTTTGCTGATGTTGAGGAGCTGTTGCTGCAGGAACTGCCTCTAGAGAGCAACACAAACATATCATCACTGGATCGCCTGACTTTAGAGGTATAGATGAGTAGGGGCAGACATGTGCTGCATCCCTGAGAAGGAGAGAGGATATTTCCCAGGTCTATTGCAAGACACACACAGTAATTTTTCAACTCTGAGTTTTAAAGTGTTTCTGACCTGATTCCATTTAACTTCTAGTTTCACAGGAAAAACAGGCAAAAAGAAGCCAAAAACATGAGTATAACTACATTAAGGAAGAAGGAAGGAAGAAAAAAAAAAAACATCATCGCCACTACAAAAAAAAATCAAACCAAAAAAAGTAGCCCTGAACACTGCCTAAAATTATATATTGCTGAGTCATTTCTATATGAAGCCCTAATTGTCTGTGTGTGTTTATATATGTGTGTGGGCAGGCAGATCTGCCTGTAGGAATATCATCAGTGCTGACAACAGAATTGAGTTTTCTTAACTGGCCCTTCCCCATGTGGACAGGTAAATAATTCTATGTTAGATGTTTTGTGATTTCTTCAGTAACCATTTGAAACACCAAACAAAATTATTCTGTATAAAACTCAGTCCTGGAAAATGGGATGAGGAAAAATCTTTTAATAGCAAAAATGCATTTTATTATTTATTGTTGCAGTTTTGCAAGGCTAGGTTCTGGTGGAGATGGGGGTGCTGCAGGAGTGGCTTCTGCAAGCAGCAGCTAGAAGCTCTCTGCAGGCCCCACAGAGCAAACACCAGCCAGCTCAAGGGTGGAGTCTTTGCTGCCCAAGGCCGAGACCATCAGCGACAATCACAGCACCTCTGCAGGTACCAAGGGCAGGGAAATGGGGGAGGAGGCACCCCGTAGCCCATGAAAAAGGCCAAAACCCCACCTGCAGCCTGTGGAGAGGCCCTATGCTGAAGCAGGGGGAGACATTCAGAAGAACCTGTGACCTGCGTTGGAGCAAGCCTCTGCCAGCACTTGCAGCCTGTGGAGAGGCACAGAGATGAGCGTGAGAGAGAGACCCACGCTGGAGAAGGTTTGCTGCCAGGGGGAAGGCCTGTGACACCGTAGGCTGGAGAAGTCTGGGCCTGAGAGGCTGAGAGACATTCTGTGATTGATGACTGCACCCATAGCAGTGACCCACGCTGGGGCAGCTGGGCAAGAGCAGAAGCCCTGTGGGAAAGGACTCCTGTTGGAGAAGTTCATGAAGGACTGTCTGCTGTGGGTGGGACCCCAGGGTGCAGCAGGGGAAGGGGGTGAGGAATGCCTCCTCGCACCCAACCCTGGCTAAGAAAGTAAAGAACTTGTGAGGAACTGACCAAATCCCCCAGTCACAGCCCCTCCCCATGCCACTATGCGTGGGGAAGAAGGGAGCGAAATCGTGACTCAAGTGAAGTCTGCTAAGAAGGGAGGGGTGGTGGCAGGTGATTTAAGATCAGGCTGCAATTCTCATTATCCCATTCTGGTGTCACTGGGTGTGCAGGGTAGTGTCAGAAATTAGAGAGGTTCCTTTCCTTTATTTTGTGTGGAGTCTGTTTTGCCCATGATAGTGTTTGCAGAATGATGTCTCCCTGTCCTTATCTTACTCCTAAGCTTCTAAATATGTATTTTCTCCCCTGTCCATCTGAAAAGGGGAATGATAGATCTGTTTTGGAGGGTGTCTGGCCTTCAGCCAGAGCTAAACCAACGCATTTATAAACAAAATATTATTTATAATCTTATATTATTGAGGCTGTGTTTGCTAGCTATTATGGAGGAAAAAGAAACATGATAACCCACACAAATTACAGAATCACACAGAATCACAGAATTACAAGGTTGGCAAAGACCTCTGAAGTCCAACCATTCCCATCCTAAGCTAAACCATATCCCTAAGTACCTCATCTACTCTTTTTTCAAACACATCCAGGTAAGATGACTCAAACACATCCCTGGGCAGCCTGTGCCAGGTCCTGACAACTCTTTCAGTAAAATTTTTTTTCTAACATCTAATCTGAACCTGCCCTGGTGCAGCTTCTTGCCATTTATCTCCTGTTACTTGGCTGAATGTGATTTGCCCTCCAGCTCCTTCACCAGCCTGGTTGCCCTTCTCTGCACTTGCTTGAGGACCTCAATGTCCTTCTTATAGTGAGGAGCCCAGAACTACACACAGCGCTCAAAGTGCGGCCTCACCAATGCCAAGTACAGGGGCACAATTACCTCCTGGCCATGTGACCTGCACGATTACCTCCCCAGACCTACTGGCCACACTGTTTCTGATACAAGCCAGGATACCATTGTCTTCCCTGCTCACCTGGGCACACTGCTGACTCATATTCAGTCCTCAGTCACCCAGCACCCCCAGGTCCTTCTCTGCCAGTCTCCCCCAAGCCTGTAGCGCTGCCTGGGGTTGTTATGTCCCCTGTGCAGCACTCTACACTTGGCCATGTTCAACTTCATCCCATTGGTCTCAGCCCATGGGTCCAGTCTGTTCAGATTTCCCTGAAGAGCCTCCCTACCCTCAGGCAGCTCAACACTTCCTCCCAGCTTAGTGTCATCTGCAAACTTACTGAGGGAACATTCAATCCCTCCATCGAGGTCACTGATAGAGATGTTTAATAACACTGGAGCCAGGACTGAGCCCTGGGGGACGCCACTCGTATCTTATATGAGCAGAAACAAGATACTAGCCCCACAGATGATGGCTTTTTGCTTAGTACTATCTTTTTAAAAATGATGTAAAGTAACTTAAGTCAAACATAACACCGTATCTCAGACTCCAAAAGGTTCCAAAATATAGGAAAATATAAACAAATTTAGTCTGGTGTTTGTTGTTTTCATTAAATAATAAGATATAAAAATCAAGGTACTTTTATTTCAAATAATTCTTATTATCCGTGGAAAGAAGACATGACTGGCTCATATAAATGTTTTACTTACTGTCATATAGGTATTTGGGAGGAGGGGAAAAGAAAAAGAGGTGAATGAGCTTTTATACTGGCGATGTCCATATTTTTATGCAGACTTTTTGCCCAGTTAGAATTAGAATAGCCAGCAGAAAAATATTTTGTTCAATGAGCTGTGCTAACTGCAATTTTTTTTTCCCCTGAAATTGTCCTCCTGGCATTTTACTTTGTTTCAATAATCAGCTCAGAAGAACTCAAAGCCAGAAGGAAATTTTAACAATGGAAGAAATATTGAAGGCCGAACACATAGAAATCATTAGCTATGATGACATTATTGCAGGATGCTGACTTGCCATCATCAGAAACTTGGGCTTGCAGGAAATGTGAATCTGGATTTAGTCTTAGAAGGAGATAAAAAGACTTCAATTTGAAAAGCCTGAAATTTTCGTCACAGCATGCTGAGCAGAACACTTGTTTATTGTAAGTCAGAAAAGGAGCGTGCACCCATGTATCTTTCAGTTATTGCATACACCAAAAAAAAGGTTCCATTCTTAGGTTTTCCTTTTTTTTGAAACAGAAATAAGTAATTCATCTTTCCCCCCCCCAAAAAAAAGGTCAAAAAAAAGATGTTACCAGATCAAAATTAATAATAAAAAGTTTTATGCAGGCCTTAATTGAAGAAAACATCTCCTTCCAAATCATCTTTTATTTATAGCTTAGAATTAAATTCCAATTAAATGCTATTTTACAATAAACTAAACAAAGCCACTATATGGCACTGAACAATTTCAAATTACTTAAGAGACAAGGGCCAGCTATAAAAAAAGATGATTAGTAAAACACAAATTAAAAAAGAAATCTCAAGTAGTATTGTTAGTAATTAATGAAATGTGTCACATTTGGGGTTTTTTCCCCTCTTTTAGCATGTTAGAATAGGACATTTATAAGATCTTTAGACCTGTTGATGCTTAGCAGATACTAGGAGACACAGGCTTTGGTATTTTTATTGCTTGGCTTTTGTGCCATTACAGGAGCTTTAAAAAAGACGAATATAACCTTAAAGAGTCACCTTCAAGGTTGACAGGTAGAAACATTAACTTTCCTGGAAAACAACCTTTTTTTCTTCTTTTTTTTTTTTCCCCTCCAAGTATGACATGCTGATGGAGAAAAAAGAAGCATTTATCATTCTCTGAAGAACATACTGTTTGATGGGGGGTGAATGTCTTGGCAGCATAGCTGGGATTCAGCTCTGGATCAGCAAGGAAAGTTTCTTGTTTTTATTGTTAGGCAGCTGGAATGTGGGGCCTGTTAACCACAGCAAACGATGCATAAAATAAAATTGCTTCAGCACAAGCAGAAATTGCAATGATGTTAATAAAGTAGATTAAAGCCCTCTGCAGTGTCCCCATGTAGTCCACTGACTGCACTTTTTCATGCAGGAAGGTGAACTTTGTAGGACTCATACCAAATGCCTCATTCTCTGGATCCCAAGTCCACATTAGACAGGTTCTGTGTGTGCTTTCTAAGCTTACAATGGAAAATATTCCTCTTATAAATAAGCTTGGTTAGAGGGCAGTGGTGGAAGGAAGGAAGGGAGGAAGGAAGGGAGGAAGGAAGGGAGGAAGGAAGGGAGGAAGGGAGGAAGGGAGGAAGGGAGGAAGGGAGGAAGGGAGGAAGGGAGGAAGGGAGGAAGGGAGGAAGGGAGGAAGGGAGGAAGGGAGGAAGGAAGGAAGGAAGGAAGGAAGGAAGGAAGGAAGGAAGGAAGGAAGGAAGGAAGGAAGGAAGGAAGGAAGGAAGGAAGGAAGGAAGGAAGGAAGGAAGGAAGGAAGGAAGGAAGGAAGGAAGGAAGGAAGGAAGGAAGGAAGGAAGGAAGGAAGGAAGGAAGGAAGGAAGGAAGGAAGGAAGGAAGGAAGGAAGGAAGGAAGGAAGGAAGGAAGGAAGGAAGGAAGGAAGGAAGGAAGTTGCCCTGTAAGTGGGGGATGGAGGGAAAGGAAAAGCTTATCAGGAGGTGAGAATGGGAGGTGTTACATCTCTGTGACTGAAACATTTAAACCACCCTACAGATGCGACTTGGCACAAACCTTTTCACCAGGCCTGTAAATTGCAGTCTTCTACTTTATCAGGATCAGCAACTCTGGAAAGATTGCTGACCTATAAAAGAACAAGGACAAGTCAACACACTGGTAAGTACATAATTTTTTACACGAGGCTTGTTTTAGAAATATGGGCACAAGGATTCAGTGAGGGGAAACAGAAAGAGCTTTTAGCTGTGTGGAGTTTCTGGGAGAGAAGGGTAGAAGGAGGAAACAAAGTTGTAAAAGTGTGTATGAGAAAAATAGTTTTCAAGCTTTGTTCCTATTCGTCAGCACAGAGATAGTCGAGGCTATCTACTACTCAATCAAATCTTTTGTCAAAGCAACTGGGCAAGTCAGAAACCCATGAGTATGGTAAGGACACAATGGGTTGTCTGCTGTGCTGTATGCCCATTGACAAGCCAGCCTCCATTTTCCCATGTTTTTCCTTTACTTTAATTACAGATATCTGTACTGGGTTCCAGGCTATTGTTTGACATTTGAAGGGTGATCAAGGAGTTTAAATGACCCCTTTATCTCTCCTTGAAAATACTAAGAATAAACAAAATACCTAGTCAACACAAACTTGCCATAATTGGGGGGGGGGGAGGGGGAGAGAAGAATTGGATTATTTCCTGGAAGAAGTACAAATAAAACAAATCATTATTTTATCCTGTATGAAGAAGAACCAATAAGAACCCAGAAGGAAAGCAATTTATTTGTGTGTGTGTGTGTGTGTGTGTGTGTGTGTGTGTGTGTGTGTGTGTGCATGCGCACGCATGTGTGTCTAGAGAGAAATGTTGTCCCTATGTTCCCCCTCCAACATCAGCTGCCAACATGAAGAACCTTTTGGTCACACTTGCAGTAGGGAGAAACTAAAAAAATATGACTGAAAAGAAGAACATATTTTTTATGGTTACTTTTGCTTTTAGTCTGCTGTTAAAGACCACCCATTAGGTTGTAGACTGAAATCTTACTGTTTAGCAAAACAGGGAACAATGATTTTGTAAGTCAGTTCAAAAAGTTGCAGCCTTGGGTTCACAATAGTAGCCAGGATACCAAAGAACTAAATATCTGCAAAGAAATTTTACTTTGAGTGTTTGCAAGACTGTCTCAAGCTCTTTGCTCTAGAAAATAGGCTTTATAGTACAGTTGAGGTGTAATCAGCTGAATTTATTGAGACACCTTTACGCTTATGCTTACCATTTCTCACTTCAAGGGGCTATTTGTATAAGGGAAAGCATTAACAAGCAGTGGAGAATGTTCTGTTCTGTGTGACTCTCACTTGCATCTCATGACTACCCCTTACTGACACAGGAGTTAACTGGCACCTATCCACCACACTATGAGTATATTCTTGTCTGAGAAACGTTGAACTCCCTGTCATCACTCAGGCAGTACTCACCCCATGTCATGCAGAAACCTGAGAATAAATACAAGTGTGTGCAGTATAAATGTCCCATATCTTGTCAGTTCGAGCGTAGCTGCAGATATTCAGGCAGTTCTTATTTGATCCAAGCCAGTTCATACAAACCAGCTATTTCTGAGTGCATCCTCGATAGCTGTTCTTACAAGTAATTATTATAATAATAATTGCATGCAGAGGGTATGCAGTAATACAGCATTCACACCGTGTATTTCAAGGCATTATGTGACTTTACATTCCAGTACAGAATGCACAACTAGGGAAATAAAGTATTAAACCTTTAATCAAAAATAGGCACCTTGCTTGATGGCATTCAATTCAAAGAGCAAACACTAGCCAAAGCATTCCAAAACCAAGCTATTTTCTCAAGTACGATCACGTCTCAAGTAATTATGCTAAATACCCTAATTGCCTGTAGAGCTTTCTAAATCTTTTAATTTTGTTCAAATTCTACTTTAACTGAGATGTACTTTTATATATATATATAATTTTTTTTTTACTTTGTTTTTGCCAGGCTTGTTAATGGTTTATGCATGTGGAAATATTCAGAAAACTGAACTACATAGACTTTCACTAAGCACAGCATAAGCTTGTTTGGAAACAGTCTAAACCACAGCTAGCTGTTTGCACAGTGCATTTTACTTAACAAATACTATTCATCATATGAGGCAGTAAGGAAAGGTGCCGTTAGGCAAATGAGGAGAAGTTGGCAACTTCTTGCAAGGTGCAACAGAGCATTCAGAATACAATGATAAGGACAGTCAAGGTCTGAAAAAGAAGCCACATTGCTAGGTCGTTAAACTCATTTGGGGTCAAGATGGACATTTAAATGTGATTAATTATGTTACTCCATTTGCTACTTTAAAAGCAGCTAAATGACCTTAGACTTCAGTATTTCTACTGGTGTTGGTCCAGTGATTATTTTGCCTTACCAAAAGCAAACAATGCAGTGCAATTGGTGAGTATATGTCTGGAGTAAGACCCTGTACAACCACCTGGTGCAAGCAGGGCTATTGAATCTTGTATTTGAGATACTACAGGTGAGAAATTGTATTGTGTTGGGTTTGCCTGGAAAAGTTTTGGTAGTGAGGGAACTGCAGGGATGTGTGGCATGCAGCTTGAGAAACAAAGGCTCAAGCACTGCCAGGTGAACAGATAACGGGATGGAGCCTTTAGGCCATGAACCTCGGGGAAACTAAACAAGGTGGCAGCATCGTTGCCGGGCCCCCTGCTGGGACAGGCTGCAGGAAAAAGTGTGCTCTATTGTTAAAGGTGTATCTGGTGTTTGACGAGGTTTTAGAAGTTCTATTAGCATGATAAGATAGAGATTCCGCTGTGACGGCAAAACGTTGACCAATCAGATGTAGCCCAGGAACAGGGTATGTTTGAAAGAAAGCAGCCGTCTGCAGAGCATATAAAAAGGAATGATTCTTTACAAGAAATCGACTCTTGCTGGCATCAAGCTGTGCCCCGTCTCTCTCCGTCGCCGCAAATTGGTGCCCCGTGTGAGGACTTTGAACCGCGCCGAGCTGTGCGGCACGCTGCGACTCCCACAGAACGCTGAATGAGCCAGGAAGTGGGAAGCCTGGCCAGGAATCATCCCTCTGGAAGAGAGGTGAGCTGTGGGTAATATGGGGAATCAACTGTCTTCCCCAGAGAGAGACGTATATATGACCGTATGCAAGGTCTTCTTAAAAAGCTCGACATTGATCACATTGATCCAAGTTGGGCCCGTTATTCCGACTCCAAGGGGACCCCAAGCAGGGACCCCTCTCTCTTGTCTCCAGGATCCCGAACGAGGATATAGAGCGACTGAAATAGGAGAGCGTGAGTTTTGGAAACGGCAAAAGATGGACACCGGAGTCCTCTGAGACAAGTCAGGCGGGGCTAGGAATTTAAAGGGATCTCGCCGTAAAAAAGTCTCAGGACCGACTGCCCCCCCAACCGAAGACTACGGAGACAAAAGTGTTGCCTCCACGGACAAGGAACCAATGGACATGGACAAGAAACCTAAGGACAGGGACAAGAATCCTACGGAGATGAACAAGAATCCGCCTTGCCTACCATCGCATCAGGGATCCTTTTTGTCTCAGTACCCGCTGCTGACACCCACATCACCCAGCGAACTCAGCGACACATCGGTGTCTCCTGACGACCCAGAGGCTCCAGAGAGACTGCTCGCCGGAGCCTGGGCACGTAAGGTTGCTTCAGAACTGGGAAAAAGTTTATGTGGGAACGAGTGGGTGGTGGAAAAAGTTAATAGCGGACCCCTGGCATGCGAGCGGAACAGGACCCCAGCGCTCGGCTGGGTCCTAGTGCTCGCAGGCGGGGTCGCGCTGTGGTTCGCCCCGGAGTCAGGGCAGAAGCGGCGGCGCAGCTCCGGCAGTCGGAGAACCACCGTGGAAGTCGGAGAACCGCCCCCCCCCCCCCCCCCATCCACCCATCCATGTGGCGTGGATGTGACAATTCGCGTCTTGCAGTGTTATGTGTCTGATAGGTTGGTTTGCAGCACTCGTTTGTATGGGATATCATTACCTGGTTGAAATACTGACTGCGAGAAAAAACTTAGACGTTGGAAGTTTGATTCACGAGTGAACTGCATTTGAAAAGCAAGGGGGTCCAGGGAAAATTCAAAGGAAGCCAGTGTGAAAATATTTGGCTGTTCAAAAGTTGCATGAATCGTTTCATCAATCTGCTAAGGTGCTTTACCTACAATACCACTTCTTTGTTTGCTGAGGCTAAAGGGATTGCACAGTTACCTGGACTGTTAGCAATTCACCAGCGGCCTTGCCCCTGGCGTGGAACCTTGTGGCACAGGCACACGAGAGGTTTTGGACTGCACAAACGCGGGAATCTAGTAAACGTGTCCAATGCCACGTACCCCGTGGAATCAAAATGGACAACAGCCCAGGATGTATAGCACAAACAATACAAACCTCTTTCCAATTGTGGGACATTGCCTATGTTACAGGGACACCACATTGGCCTGCAGGTCAGGCCATGGTGGAACGTATGAATCAAACTCTCAAGCGTTTTTGCTTCACAAACAAAAAGGGGGAGAGAAGGACATCTCTCCAGCTGATCGATTAAACAAAGCTCTGTATGTTTTGAATTGTTTATGTGTGCCCCAGAACAGCTTGGTACCTCCAATGGTGAAATATGCAGGAGATTTAAAAGGAGGTTTGGAAAAAAAAAAATGAAAAGAAAAAAAGTCAATGTCAAGTGTTAGTAAAAAATTAAATTACGGGTACTAACTTGGGGAAAGGAGATCTGGCTGTGACATTACAGATGCCATGGATCCAGAAAAAAGCAAGCCTGTGTGAACCAGGCAGAGATCCTGATCCCAGTAACTTATGTCAAGTGTTCCAGCTGCAGCCACAATGGACTATGAGTTTTGCTGCGGGACATATTGAACTAACTAACAGTCTTTGAAATATGTATGCATCTGTGGTAAATGAAAATTAGGGAAATAGTGATTTCTGCACAGCCTAAGAACACAGACTGCAATGGGTGGTGCCTGCACGAAAACGTGAGGCTGATGTTACCCGACTCCTGAAATTGTCAAGACACTGAGCTACAGATGCATGAATGTGCCCACTCTCAGTCAATTCATGCGAGCATTCAGAAATTAATAGATCAAACAGAAAAGATACAAGAAAATGGATTCATTGGATTGAACAATGGGTTTCATGAGTGGGGAATTTCAGGATGGATATTGTCAATGGTCAAATTTGGATTACATAGTCCCTGACAATATCCTTGAGTTTCCTATGAAACAGCAAAGTTATTCATACTGAGAAGTATTTGGTGATCACATCTTCAAAACACTACGGCCTTGAAGGGAGAGGCACGGACTGCCTTAAACCAAGAAGGAGTTGTAGGAAGGTATTTGGAAGTAAGTGAACATGTCATTAGTATCCATAATAAATGGTCAACACAGAAGGTGTGCAGATAACTTTTAGACATAAAAGATAAATTAACAATGCAAACAGTGTGTGTAGCCAATTAGTAGTTTTTAGCTTGCTACATTTTACAGTATGGTTTTTCGTTTATGGGATGTTTTTTAGATTTAGTTAAATAAGGACTTAGGGGGTTTTTGTAGTTATTTTTGCCTTAGTGTTATTTTTGTCAAGTCTCGCAAAAGAAAATATCACGCTCAATGAAGGAGGTTCTTTTTGCTTAACAGGAACGGGGAGATGTGGCCTGCAGCTTGAGAAACAAAGCCTCAGGCACTGCCAGGTTAACAGATAACGGGATGGAGCCTTTAGGCCATGAACCTTGGGGAAACTAAACAAGGTGGCAGCATCGTTGCCGGCCCCCTGCTGGGATAGGCTGCAGGAAAAAGTGTCCTCTATTGCTAAGGTATATCTGCTGTCTGATGAGGGTTTAGAAGTTCTATTAGCATAATAAGATAGAGATGCTGCTGTGACAGCAAAACGTTGACCAATCAGATGTAGCCCACGAACTGCAGAGCATATAAAAAGGAATGGTTCTTTACAATAAATCGACTCTTGCTTGCATCAAGCTGTGTCCCGTCTCTCTTGGTCGGCAGGGATGGCTTCTGTGGAGAGCTGCCAGAAGTTTTCCCCATATTCGATAGACATGATTCCAGCCATCTCCAAGATGGGCCTACTGATCAAAGCTGAACCCGTCAGTGGATGGTGATGGCACCTACGTAATTACATGTTTAAGGAAAGGTAAAAGACAGTGAAGAAGAGCAGATGAGTGAGGCGAGGGAGAAAATGTGAGAGAGAGAGCCCTGCATACACCAAGATTGTGAATAAGGAGTGGGAGGAGGTGCTTCAGATGCTGGAGCAGAGATTCCCCCGCAGTCCATGGTGGAGCAGCCCATAGAGAGCCTGATGATGCAGCAGATTGAAACGTCCTGAAAAAAGCTGCAGGCTGTGGAGACCCTATGGTGGAGCAGGTTCCTGGTATGGAACAGTCTGGTCCTGAAGGAAGGGACCTATCTGAAGCAGTTCATGAAGTACTGCAGCCTGTGGGAAATGCCTATGTTGGAGAAGTTGGTGTAGGACTGTGTCCATGGGAGGCACTCCATGATGGAGCAAGGAGAGAGTGTAAGAAGTCATCCCCCTGAGGAGGAAGGAGTGGCAGAGACGATGTGTGATGAACTGAAAGCATCTTTCATTCCAGGTCTGCCTGTGCTGCTCAGGGGAAGGAGTGGAGCTGTACTCTGGTAAGGTGGTAATTTGTCAGGATCTCCCTGTTCTTATCTTGATCCATAAGCCATTTGTTATTTTTCCTCCCCTCTCTTTTGAGAAGTGGGGACTGATAGAGCTGCTTAGTGTACACCTGGTGGCTAGTCAAGGTGAACTCACCACATGCATTAAAACTTGTGTGTGTGTGTGTGGCAGCTCACAGCTCACATAACCTCATCCTACTTCTGACAGTTTGACTGTAACTGAGGTCTTGAATGGGTGAAAGCCCACACAAATTGCAAGCTTGCCTTTAATCATATGGAAAACACAGAGGATCTAGAGAAGAGAAAGGCCAAATATGTATAGCCAGTCTGCACCAGTGGGGAGGTCCATTATTGTTAGAGCTGCAGAACTCAGTTTATCTGGTGGAAGAGACACTCTTGCTCTCTGTGTGTACCCTAATATACCATCTAACTATTCAGATAAAGTATTTTCATGTTTACAAACTGCTACTCACTTTAAAATTGACATTTGGTGTCTTTCAGTGCAATGAAAGTACTGTCTGATCATTCATCCATTCATAACGTTGTATGTCATTTTCATAAAATCATAGAATCATCATAGAACCATCGAATCATGGAATACTTTGGTCTGGAAGGGATCTTTAAAGGTCATCTAGTTCAACCTCCCTGCAATAAGCAGAGATATCTTCAAGTGGATCAGGTCACTCAGCGTCCCATCTAGCCTGAACTTGAATGTCTCCAGGGGTAGGATATACCACCTCTCTGGGCAACTTGTTCTGGTGTCTCACCACCCTTATCATAAAAAGTATTTCTTATCTCTAGTCTAAATCTACCCTCTTTTAGTTTAAAACAATTCCCCCTGGAGCTGTCGCTAAAGACCCTACTAAAAACTCCTTCAATATGTTTTTTATAAGCCTCAATTAAATATTGAGAAGCAGTGAAAGAGTTTCCCCGGAACAGTCTCTTCTCCAGGCTGAACAAGCCCAACTCTCTCAGCCTGTCTTCATAGGAGAGGTGCTCTAGCCCCCTCATAATTTTTGTGTCCCTCTTCTGGACCAGCTCAAAACCAGCTCTGTATCTTTCCTGTCCCAAGGAGCCTCAAGGACACGGTACTGCAGGTGGGGTCTCACCGGAGCTGAGTAGAGAGAGAAAATTACCTGCCTTGTCTTTCTGGTCACACTGCTTTTGACACAGCCCAGGACATGGATGGCTTTCTGGGCTTCAAGTGCACATTGTCAGGTCATGTCCTGCTTTTCATCCACCAATACGCACAGGTCTTTTATGTGGGGTTGTTCTTAATCCCTTCATCCTCCCTCTTGCATTGATACTGAGGTTTGTCCCAACCCAGATGCGGGATCTTGCACTTGGCTTTGTTGAACTTCATGAATTTCACATGGGCCCACTTTTTGAGCTTTTCCATGTCATTCTGTGTAGCATCCTGTCCCTCAGGCTTGTGAACCTCACCACTCAGCTTGGTATTGTTTGCAAACTTGATGAGGGTGCACTCAATCCACTTTTTGCGTCACTGATAAAGAAATTAAACAGTACTGGTCCAAACACAGACCCTAAGGGATGCCACCTATCACCAATCTCCATCTGGACATTGAACTGTTTACCCTACAATCTACCACACAACGAATTCCACTGAATAGTCCATCCATTAAATCCATACCTCTCAATTAAGAGAGAAGTCTGCTATGGGGCACTGTGTAAAGGCCTTTCACAAGTCCAGGTAGACGACATCCCTAGCTCTTCCCTTGTCCACTGTTGTAGTCCCTGTCCACTTATGTGGTCACTTATTCCAGGTAAATCAGAACATGGGGACATTGGGTATTTACACCATTGAAGATATACTAGTGACAGCAATAGAGGATCAGCTCTTCCTTCCCTGGAGACTCACCATCACTTTGCTTTAACCACCCTTAGCTTTATCAGATCTTGCAAGCCTTAAGATCTCCAGTAGAAAGATCTAGCTATTTCAGTGCTTGAAAAGGGGAGCAGATTTTGCTTATTAGCAAAATGATTAGAAACAACATTCCCCATGTTTACTTTTTGTTGCCTTTACTGTTGCCTTGTATGTCTTCAGCAGTGGTAGGAAAGCATGTGGTGATAAATGATTACTAATGCCACACACAGCTGACAGTGTTGCTGTAACTCCTGTATAATAAGACACAGTCTTTCTGCCAGAAGGCAGCAGAATTCAGGACACCTTACAGTTAAATTCCTGTAACTCTTTGTGTATCTCTTTTTTTTTTTTTTTTTTTTTTTGTTTATTTCAGATGAGGTCAGTTTTCCAAATGTGGTGATTTGATGCAGGGAGGACACTGGCAAATGGTGTGATACTCTCATAAAGCAATATCCTGCCACAGTAGCTTCTAACCCTAAATAGCTATTATCTCATTTACATGGAAGAATATTAAAAGAAACAGATTATTGTCTTCCATTTCTCCACTTTTACTAGGGGTTCTTGATCCTCACATCTAGGAAATGGTAGAACCAACTAAATGCAAAAATAACAAATGAAAAAATGCAGAGACAAACGATGAGTTATTTGCACTTCGGATGCAGCAAAATACATGCCAGATAAAAAGGTCTTGCCAGGAAAATGTCACACTGTTCTTATTCTCATCTTTATATCCATGAGAGACCTACAGACCTTACAAATAAGGATGAAACATCAATTTCCATTTTGTTTGATTTAACCAAGTCTTTTGACTGTTTGTGTGACATTTTACATGTATAGTGTGGGGGAGAAAGCCTTATTTGTGGTATAAATCCCCATCTATAATTGTATTTTCAAAGTAATTACCAATAGTCCACTGTCATACAAAAAGGATGTTTCAAATGAGATCCATTCTGATGAAGGTGCTACCTGGTATTTTCTTGACTGTTGAATTATGCATTCTAGCTGAATGCTGCACTAGCAAATGGTACCAAATCAGCACCAGTTTGGTTAAGATTTAATGTGATTTTCAAAAAACTGGAAAATCATCTGGTGACAGAACAAAATCCCAAAAGACAAGTGAAGTGGTGTATTCTTGGAAGAAACAGGAAGATACCCAGAGAGGATGAGAATTAACTTCTGGAGTGTGCAAAATCTTCTAAAAAAAATAATAAATACAATACAAAATAAACATTTTAAAATATGTGTTTTTAAAAAAAATAAATTAAAAATACAGGAAAAAAGGGGGAAATAAAGTCAAAGCATATTTAGTCTGGACAGGTGAAGATGGAGTAACATGATGCAGGCCCACAAATACTGAAAATACACCTATAAAACAAAAGGATATGCAGTGGATAAGTTGTGCCTTGTTAACCTGTTAGAAAGAAATTTTAAGTTAAATGCCAGGAAAATTAAAATCCCCCAAACTATAAAGACAATGAATGAAAACTGTTTCAGGAGTGCAACAGCCTCCATAAAGGGATATTTTTAATTACAGGTCAGACAGACTTTTCTTAAAAGTGACTTGAGTATGGCCAATATAACATGATACAAAGAAATGAACTACAGAAGCAGCTCAGGTCATTTCAATTTCAATAACTTTATGATTTTCATGGGGAAAAAAGTATTCTGTAACAATAATTTAAATTCTTTCCTTGTTAATCCTTAATGCCATTGGAAGTATTCAAAGTTCTGTCATTCATAGCTTACAAAAGAGAATATATTTATTTAATTATGCAACCTGAGTATCTGTAAAATGGTAATTCTATACATGTGCACATGGGAAATGAAAAAGCTATTCAGATAGCACCCACATTTTTAAACCCCTCAGTCTTTGAATTATTGGGAAATTTTTTTCACTGATTTTTTCTCATATGATCAATGTTATCTCTTCTTTCCATAATGTCAGAGGATAAAAGCAGAAAAACTGTCACGTAACCAGGAAGGAAGTAAAGAAATTGGCTGAAAGTTTCAAAATATTGTAATGGTTCACAGGCACAGGATCAGAGGTGCATCGAATGCTTGCTTTCATGGTAGCTGTCATTTCACAACGCTAGATGATGTGTGTGTGTGTGGGGGGGGGGGGTTATGTGGGGTTTTTTGTTCATTGGTATTGGGGTTTTTTGTGTCTGTGTCAGTGTCTGACCTCTGACTTAATGAATATATGTATGATATACAGAAAAATGGCATTCAGATTTTTATACTAGACATCCAAAGTTTTATATATGATAGTGAGGCTGGACATACCAAGGATATTTTTAATGGTGAACAGCTGTAACTATACCAAGCTGAGTGGGGTGAACACTGAAAAAAACATGTTGAACAGATTTAAATCCTTGCAGAGCTGTAAATCCAATGAAGGTATTAAAACAGACCATTTAAAAAAAAATTTAGTCCTTGTAAAGGCAATTCTGTGAGAAACGCATTTTATTTTTCCATGGTCCTCAGAAGTATTGAGGTACTCATAATGCCTTAGCTATTTCTGCAACATCTTTTCTTTGAATAAAGGTTTAGAAACTCAATATCAATGCCCACGTAGCCCAGCTACTTGCACTGACATGAAATCTCTTGAAAAATCCCATTCTTATTTTGAAAAGTCCTACATCTGAGGTGTAATTCCTTCTCTTCATGTATCAAGAGCTTGAGTCTTACTTGTAGCTACTTTTATGTATTTGTAACCATTTATAGATTTTTGTTAGATGTGCTCTTGAAAAGGTTGTTAACTTTGGAAGACAGTGACAATAAAGACCTGAAAAATGAAGCGGGAGTGGTGAGTAATCAGGAATATATGAAAAAGGATAACTTCTGCCAAGCTGAAGTGGGAGAGGAAGCAGGACATCTCTTAACAGGTTCGTGGAGGTAGTAAGTCCAGTGTGACACCAGAATAAAAACATAAAAAGTGCTCCAAGGTCTCCACATCTATTTAGTTACCAGTAAACTATGTAGTCTACATCTCTAAAATCACCATAGGATTAACACCATTTTTTTTCAGAAAGTGAGATGAATTATAGCCAGTAAAATGTAATACAGGTAAACTATGTCAGGAAGCACACCTATTTAATTCAAGACAGAGGGCAGACACAGTTGTGCAGATTTATATCCAGGCTTTTCCTTTGTTTGCTTCACCATGGGACATGAACTCTGAAGGCTCAGGGAGATTTCTTTCTCTCATTGGAGCTAGCAGAGATTTTTCCTTTGACTTCAGCAAGGCCGGTCACTTTGAAGGAAATGGTCAGATCAGCAGTTTTACCTGACAGAAGGATATTAGAGTGAAAGAAAATAGATGAGAAAACAACTTTTAATTAACAAACATGAGTTGTTCAGGGGAATGCTGACCACATGATTTTTTTTTCTTTTTTTTTTTTTTCTGTTGCTTTGTGGAATGGAGAAGTCAAACTGAAGTTGCCCTCATCTTGACCTTAAAGTACATCCACCTTTTAATTGTGCTCAGAAAAAAGAAGATGGGATCCTCTGAAGCAGCAGGCTGAGCCTGCCAGCATTAGTACTTTACCTCTGTGTAAGACCCAGGCTAGATCTATGCCTCAGCTTTCTTGTGTATTTTCTGGATTATTTTATTCTGTGGTTTAGAAATGTTATTTACTTATTTACTTATTTATTTTTCATGGTCTAATCAGTCTTTGTAAAAATTTGTCTGCTCCTGATCTTGCCTTAAGGCTGAGTAACCGTTCCAAGAACATCTCCTGTGTTGTAGGCTTAAAACTAAATTCAACTGGGAAACAAGAAGATTTGACAAGGAGTATTAAAATAAAACTGCTTTGGGCAGCGGGATGTGGGTGCTAGGATGCAGATGGCTAGAAAAATACAATGAAGACAAAGACTTTTCCTAGAGAGAATAAAAGAATCGGTGCAGACCTAGTAAGATAACATGTTGTAGGAATAGGTAAAAGAAAATCAACAAAAAACCCTCTCCAAAAACTCAATAAAAAACCCAAACAAAAAACAAACAAACAAACAAAAAACACAAACACAAACCAAACAACCCTCCATAGACAAATACTGTATAAATAAAAACAATGGTTGTTATATTGCTTCTAAACATCACATAAAGAAAAGACCTCTGTCTGAGTTGGGAATTTCATTTTTGCTATTATTCTGAATTCCCCAGAAAGTACGACATGATGTCTCATACAACACAGCAACATGAAACACGATATGGTATGTTAAGATAGGTAGTTGATTATATTTTATTATATACCATAGGCAGCAAACTGGAACTTGAGTTGCTCACAGGAGCATCCACACCTGACTACGAGACCCTAAGATTTTGACAAAGAATTTACACTGAATATACATCCAAATTAAAGGAAGTGATTTTTTATAACTCTTCTATAAAATGATGTATGCTGTCCCACTGACAACCTGTATGAGATGATTCTCTTGGGGTTTTATGGTCTCAGCTGTTGCCTCAGAACTGCAATGTGAAAAATGCTTGGCACCCTTACGGCAGTTAGTAAGACATTTTGTCCTCTCTTTCTTAGAGAAAATTCTTACGTTTGGGCAAAAAGTGATTCTATTATAAAGCAAGAAAAGACTATAATTGACACATCCTTTTGATTGTTATTAAATGCAAGCTGTAAACAAATGGTGCTTTCTGTGCAGAAGAACATAATACTTTGGCCATCAGGTACGATGTCTTTAACATTTGGAATGTGGTTTGTTTGGGGTTTTTTAATTTATGGTGCATTAATTGTAAACACAGGTTAGTGGCTGTGCACATGTTATTAAAGAAAAGTATGGCATCTTGAATAATGCTATCAATTAGATGCTGTCAATTGACATCGGGTGACAGAGAGAGAATTGAGAAACATTCTCTTTGTCACTGGAGTTCTTTTCACAGATTGTTTATGCTAAAGTCAATTACCTGAAAGGGATCTTTTAATTAGAGAACGTTGTGTTTTCAAACTTAGCTCCCTCTGTGTGCTGTTGACGTTACTTCAATACACTGTGAATGAAATGTTGGCTCAGTTGAAATTAACTGCAAAACTCCCACAGATTTTATCAGTGGCAGAACTTCAGCCAAAATGATTGCAAACAACTTCAGTCCCTTAGGGTGCTTCTTTTTGTTAATTGGTGGGTTACCTAAATGTTATGTATATGTTAAATAAAAATAACAGGAAAGGCACAATTGCTGTAATACTATGTGGCTGGGAAGAGAGGAGAGAAAGACAGTGAAAATAAACCAGACGATGGCAGAAAGCAAGAAAAGAGTATTGAATGGTTGTTGGGGGAAATAATGTAAGTATGCCATGAGTAAAATTTGCACAACTCTGAATTGATACTGGACACGTACAAATAAATAGTTCTAGAAAGGCCAGTAGAAAGAAGTGCAGCATTTCTAAGATTTTATTTAGGTCTCTTTTTCCCCCCAGTTCCCTTTCAGAAACTGATATTCTTTTATATGGACTGTGCTCTGCTTCTGCTACCGAGCTCCATCAGACAGATCTTACACTTCAAATGTGAGTCTTGGGGGCATGGTACACCATCTGGCTTACTGCCATGGGCTGATCTAAGAAATATTTGAACGTGGAAGGAGAAATACCTTCACATTCAGGTGGTGAACTGGATTTCATAGAATCATAGAATGCTTTGGGTTGGAAGGGACCTCAAAGAGCATCTAGTTCCAACCCCCTTCCACAGGCTGGAACACCCATCACTAGACCAGATGGCCCAAAGCCTCATTTAACCTGGCCTTAAACACTTCCAGGGATGGGACTTGCACAAGCTCTCTGCACAGCCTGTGCCAGGGCCTCACCACCCTCAGAGTAAAGAATTTCTTCCTAACATCTAACCTAACCCTGCCCTCTTTCAGCTTGAAGCCATTGCCACTTGTCCTGTCACTACACTCCCAGGTGACCAGTCCCTCTCCCATATGTCTGTAGGACCTGCAATTAGGTCTCCTCCGAGCCTTCTTCAGACTGAACAAGCCAAACTCTCGCAGTTTGTTTTCATAGGAGCAGTGCTCCAGCCCCTTGATCAATTTTGGGGCCTCCTCTGGACTTGCTCCAACAATTCTGTCTTTTCTGTATTGGGGACCCCAGAGCTGGGCACAGTACTCCAGGTGTAGTCTCACGAGAACAGAGCAGAGGGGCAGAATCCCCTCCCTCGGCCTGCTGGCCACACTGTTCTTGATGCAGCCCAGGACACAGTTGGCCCTCTGAGCTGCCAGCGCACACTGATGGCTCATGTTGAGCTTGTCATCGATCAGCACCCTCGAGTCCTTCTCCTCAGGGCTGCTCTCAGTCCATTCTCTGACCAGCCTGTAGCTGTGCTTGGCATTGTGCCCACTCATATGCAGGACCTTACACTTGGTCTAGTTGAACAGTTCATATGGGCCCACCTCTCCAGCCTGTCAAATCTGAATCTCATGTTACTTGTAGATCATAAAAAAATGAGGACAAATAATACAACTGGACAGCTGGGCCATATTTGCAAATCCAGGTATTCCAAGGATAGTACTCTCAACATATGCCTGGTTTGCTGTACGTTGTTTTTATTTAAAAGCTATTAATTAAAATGGCTGCAGATATTTTCTCTTAAGTCCAGGTGCTGGTGTAGAGTTTTTACCTGGACAGAAATATGATGTAGGTACATTTTAAAACTTTCTGGATTTGTCAAGATCTTAAGATGAATAAATAGCAGGTTTATATTAGCATAGCTACATGTGGTCTATAACCACATCTCTGTAAAAGTCAGTTGAAGAAACTTTCAATGATGAAAAGATTCTACACAAGTTAAAGTTCAAAAATGCCCCAAAATAGGAAAATAATTCTAGAGACAAAAAAGTCATCATGTATCAAAGTTAGACTGGATGATCCTTATGGGTCCCTTCCAACTCAGTATATTCTATGAATTTATGAAAGTCCTGGAAAACCTACATGGAGCTTGGAGGTCATAATATTAAGCTATAGAAAGGAATGCATGCAAACATATGAAAGACATATACTGCAAAATATGAAAGTTTAAGCTACAAAGAATTTAAAAGAATATCTAAAATTTAAGGAAAAGCCTAATGTTGTAAAATCCCTATGGACTCTGTGAAATACATTAACCCTTTACATTTTATTGATTTCAAATAAAATTAAATATTCCTTATACTTGCTAAATGACTGTTTTTAATGGTCTTCCTTTATTAAACGAAAGCAGCAACTTGCTTCTTATTAATTCATTTGCTAGCAAACAGGTGTACATGTAACTTTTTCCTTAGCATCAAGAATAAGTCATAATCACACCTTAATGTTTAATCTGCATAATTTCAGTGTTGCATTTCAATGTTTAAGCATGCATAGCCAGAAATGTAATAATAAAACATTGGCCTCATCAGGCTCAAAAGCGTTAAGGATAGACACTCACTGAGCAAAATAAGCATTTCATAGCTTTAATTATACCATTCGGGTATTCTGAAGTGTTATGACCTTATTTTCAGTATTCATGTTTTTCGTGGCAGATCAGGGACTAACTTATTAGTTAATCAAAATCAAGAGTCCAGTAATAATTGTGTCATCTGCTTCAGCCTGGCTCTGCTGCCTGCACTCTGTTTCTGCCTGCCCAGTTCTTGCTTTGGTATTTTGTTTCACAGTGCTGAGCCTTTATCACAGGATGTAGCCCAAAGGGCATGGAAATCACAGAGAACATGCTAAATCTTCCCACTTTCTGTGGATTGCAGAAGAATTCCAGATTTAAAAAAATGAAGTTTCAGCATTATCAGTGATAGAAGCCATGCATCTCCTGTCACTTCCTTACCTTCATTCTGAAAAAACTATTTACATGACTGCTATGTAAAACTGAAGGGAAGGATGGCCTCTCCTGCTCCAGCATGGTATGTACCTGCATCACACATTTGGCTGTGCTGGAAAAGCTGTCTGCAGCTCTAGATCAAGGTCTTTCCTAGGTGATCCCTCAATCTGAGCAGAAGGTAGATCTTGGAGCTGTTATGGGAATGGGCAGAAGCTGAAGTCGACAGATGCCTGAAGAAACTGATTCTCTGAGAATCCTATCCATACCACTTGTAAAGACCAAAGAGGTAGGTGGCCATGCTGCAGGATTTTTGTTTTATCCAAGTACTGTTTCAGGTAGTGTCTCTCCCTGCACACTTCAGATTTCTGTAAGGTAGGTGAGATAAGTAGTAACTGAAGTCTGGATTTGTGGTGTGGTTTTATGTTGTTTCAGTCATGTGAATTTACTTAGAGCACAGCAGTTGCTTCATGGTAAGCTCATGCAAGTTGTAAACCTTTGAAAATGAAAACTAACTTCACATTATACTGGCAATTCAAACAATTTTTATTTCTCTTGGTTGGAACAGAAATGCAGACAGTTGTGAAGAAATAACTGGAATGCAGGAAGCCTATGCACTAAATTTATATCACAATAGGTACATTGTTAATGTACCTTGAGTATCTCATTCAGATAGCAGTGCCTCTTTCTCTACATTATGTCCAAATTAAAATGCTCCTTGATGAAAATGTTTGTATTCAGTTTGGAAACCTACCTGCATCACACTGACTGATTAGGGTTTAACTCTAATCTGAGCACCTCCTTGACCAGAGTGAGGATACTGCTGTCCATCCCATTTCCTAATGCAGTTTAGCATGAGAACCTTGCTTGGAGCCATTGCTGCCTCATTCCCACCACTGCATGCCTTTTCTTAGAATCACAGAACCACAAAACATCAGGAGTTGGAAAGGACCCTTGAAAGATCATCTAGTTCAACCCCCTTGCCAGACAGACTGAATCACACAGGAACACATCCAGGCAGATTTTGAGTACCTCCAGAGAAGGAGACTGACTCCACAACCTCTCTGGGCAGTCTGTTCCAGCGCTCCATCATCCTCACAGTGAAAGAGTTTCTCCTTATATTCACCTTACATTTGATGGTGTCAAATGTTCCACTGAGGTCAAGGTAGACCACATCTACGGCCCTAACATCATCTGTCCCTCTGGTTATATCATAAAAGGCTATTAGATTAGTCAAACATGACTTCCTCTTGGTAAAGCCGTGCTGACTGCTCCTAATAACCCTCTTAGACTTGATATGCTTAGAGACAGCACCAAGGAAAAGTTGTTCCATCACCTTTCCAGGGATGGAAGTGAGGCTGACAGGTCTGAAAACTTGGACAAATGTAGCTGCTGGCAGAGCTTAGATACTGCCAGACAGGCTGTATAAAATGAATAGCAGCTGTTCAGGTTCATTGCCTGAGAGGTTACACGCCACCTTCCTTCACTCCAGGTTCCTGCAGCTTGCTATGAGAGTCCTGGTCTGAGAGTCGCTGGCAAGATCCCAATCACACACATCAGAAATATAGTGACCGTCTGCTTGCTGATTGCAATGGAAGCACACTGTATGCAAAATGAGTATCTGGTTATGCTTTTTTAAATTTTATTTTATTTTTCTGATTACAGCTGAAGTAATAAAGTGGATTTTGCTTTCACTTCTCTTCTAACATCTCAAGTTTGGTATTTATTACAATGGATGGAGGAAGTGTGTTTTAGAGTTCATGGTATGAAAAGCTCATCGATGCCATAAGCTTGATCAGCATTGCCTTTCTTTCATAAAGTACCACTAAAAATAATTTCTAATTGCCTTACAATTTGTTACTTAAAGCTGGACATCACAATTTGGTCAGCAGGGAAATCTTCCAATATAATTCTGACATTGTAGCATCACTTCAATAGGCACACTCTGGGATTGGTTTCATTTTATTTCAGTTTATTATTCATAATTTCATCTCCATAGACTTGCAATGACATTGTTTTGTCTTGACATTATAACATAATCTGCATATATTTGCATAAAATAATCAGACACTGGTTGAGAGTCTCAGGCAACAATTGTGCATGCCCTGAAGTAGTATCTCAGCTCAAAATATCTACAAAGTTTATTTCAAGTGTAATTTAAAATCTCTGGACCTTTAACTAGTAGCTCCTGGGATAAAAACTTCAGAAGTTGAACTTAAATGTCTAAAAAACATGTTTTATGCCATCTGTATAATCTTTACAGAAGTTATTAACTGTTATCAGTAATAATCCCTATCTATTTCTAAGTAATTAAGCCATATAATCTCTAAATGTAATTCTTCAAACTGATAGTTGAAATAATAACCACATACATAATAAAGTACAAATTTTCTTCATAATTTTGGCTGTTCATAGTATCTGTCTCAGGAACAGAAAGTTCTCATGCTTTTTATCTCCTGGTAAGAGTTATCCCCACCCACCCCAAAAGGGTCTCTCAGAGACTTTATGGCAGCAGCATTTACCAAGACCAACATCCCTGCCCATGGGAAAACTTGCCCACTGCAGCCTGAATGATGGCCACATGGTAGTAGCCACCTCAGCTGACAGGCAACAAAGCTGAGATCTTTGCCCAATGGGAGGGGCCACATGACCATTATATTACCACAGGTCAGATTTGAATGGGGTACAGATAGAGTCCTGCCACTTTGAGGTGGTCTTCCTCACAGCAGTGGGTCTGTGGTTGGAGGCTCTCCCTGTGGCTTGGGACACCATCAGTGGTTCATCTTCTGTACTGGTTGAGAGAGTTAAATGTATTTTACATTTAAATAAATGTAAAATGTGTTTTACATTTAACTAAATTTAACCAACATTTTACATTTTACATTCACCATCTTACATGGGTGACTGATTTTGGGTTATCAAAGATAAACAGGCTTCCCAGGGAGGTGGTTGAGTCACCATCCCTGGATGTGTTCAGAAAAAGGGTAGATGAGGTTTAACTTAGGATGGGAATGGTTGGACTTGATGATCTTAAAGGTCTTTTCCAACCTTGTGATTCTGTGATTCTGTGATAAACCCTGGGAGGTCTTAATTCAGTAGTGTATTGTTAATACATTGACTTAGATCCTGAACTTGTGGGTTGTTGATGTCTGTGGAACCTCAGAATGGTTTCAGTTAGACTGATTATTTTTCTTTAAATCTTGTTCTTTCTTTTTTTTAGCCTGTTAGCTTGCGTGGGCTGCTTTGTGAGGCTCTATGACAACAACTGATTATGCTGAATCTTCAGGGAAAAAAATAAATAAAGGTTTATTATGGAGTATTAATTCCATATTTGGACTGATGCATTAACTTTCTGAATAGTCCTGAATTGCATGTTGCTGAAATGAAAAGATACTGATATGAATCTGTATGGTAATATATTCTACATTTTTACATTTGTTGTGCTGTGATAAAACTGGGACTTGTTCTTTAATGGTTCTGTCATTATGTTAAAGTGGAACTTCAGTAAAGGTGGGCAAACAGTCTGGTTTCTTTACTTACTGGGGTTGACGAGCAAGTGATAAATGCAGTTATGGGAAACCTTGTATCACAGGTGACTTCTAACTGGAGATCACCTCGAATATCTGCATTATCAGTGTTACAGCAGAGTAAGATTTTGGAAATTAAGGTTCCTACTACTTGGTTGGTATTTACAGGGGATTAGTTGGGTCAGCATCTGCAGTTCTTCCGTGAAAGTGACAAATTTAAGAAAGGCTGGTAGCACCTGAAGGAGGGAATATGTTTGGAACTTACAGGAAAATCTTGGAGCTTTGCTCCAAGAATGTTAAATAAGGTGCATTTTTCTTTCTTTTTCAAATTGTCAAGACTTAATTCTATAATTTCGCATCTCTTAAGAGCACAGCCTCTGAAAGGTTTTTATTTGCTTCTTTCTGGACCTATTTGTGAGAAAAGTATGGGTTTCTCCCTGTTTCTTCCTTTTTTATACATATTTATTTTTACAAATATAAGTATGTATAATAAATATATGTGTGTACATGTATCACAGTGTTGCTTTTCTTGCCTTTTGGTCAAAAATTGAAGGAGTTCAGGTGCTAGACTACTTCCTCCATGTTGGACAGTTAGATTTATCAAGGATGCGCAACTCAACTGCAACCTGAAATGGATTAATTTTGTGTAAGAAAAGAACCTGAGACTTACATGTCCTTTTGTTGACTATCACAAAGTAATAAAAGCATTACCCTGAAGTTTCTTTTTAAGGTGACAAAGAACATGAAAACAGATAAAAGTCTGGAAAAGTAAGTGAAGATTTCAGAGAAGACACAGAAAAATTTGGTCATTTTTGTGTCCTAGAAAACTTTGTCTTTCATCTGCCTCAATGTGTACTTAAATTGTCTTCAAAGAAAGGTTTCCAGAAACATCAGCCCAGGTCACTTTCCTTTACTCCCCGCTGCTGTAACTCAAACTTTTTACTGACACCATTACATTAAACAAGTAGAAGCTGAAATTCTGTGATGAAAGACAGTCTTGAGATAAAAAGAAAATTGTATTCCTGTACTGGTGTGACCTCCCTGCCTAAATATCTGTTTGTAAGCAAGATTTAAAATGAAAATTAAAATAGAAGAAACTCACCACATCTGCATGAGACATCGTGTCACTTAATTTCACTATCACCTGGTCAAATTCAGAAAGGAAGAACCAGTCTTAAGGGTAAGATATGTTATTTTAAGCATCTAGTTACCAGTTTCTTTTTTCAGTAATCTCCCAGCACCTTCAGAAATTTTATTCTTTTCCTCCTTTGTGTTGCAGGATCTTAAGCTCTAGGTCAAGTGCCACCCTACTGATCTGTATTTGTACAGTACCTAGCCTAGTATAGATTCTACTCTATGGTTTGTGTTTCTCAGTATCAGTAATAAAAATAATGAATACCACCAGAACATTATGCATACATAAAAGTCTGGGGGGTTTCCCCTTTTTTTGTTGTGTTTTTTGTTGTTGTTGTATTTTTGTCTGGTTTTATAAGCAGTCTAAGGAAAAGATCCAAAAGACCCTTCAGGCCTCAGCCACACCTTTGTAATAATATTCCTATAAGGTTAACAAGGCGAATGCTGAAATGCATCATTTGCAACCATGAACCCTTGGTTGGTAACACTGCACCTGCATGTGATTATTGTGTTTTACAGGTTTTGAATAGGCAATGGCAAGGATATACTTCATTTAGGATGCTTTTCTCGGAGAACATGTTACTGAGCCATCTCTTTTGGGGGAATCTTACACTGCAAATATTCTGCATTTGGTGCTGGCTGTCTGAACTGTCTTTAGATGGGATTTTAGGCTTTGGGTGTCACTCTTAGAACACCTAGGACATGTTTAACTTCAGAATCTAACTTTCTGCAGCTACAGCTGGGTTCACCTGTCTTCTGTCCTAGTTTTTAACTATTTAAAAAGCAGTTTTGGTAGTTCTGGGGTGGCTTTCTGATAGCATTTCTGCAGGACAAGGTCATGGGGAGATCTCCAACTCACATTTTTAAAGTTACTTCATGCATTGTGCATGTGCAAATATCTTGCTCAAGCATTTGCTGTAAGAACAGACACGATGAAGCTCCAAAATACTTGTGTTTTGGTGGGGTTTTTTTTCCAGTGAAAAGATAGAATCCAACCCTACTGGTGAAAGTCTTTTATTATTACTGATTCATTCATACTACTTTGTTCTTAACATCATGGAGGATGGCAACATTCTCTACTGGTTTTATTTTGTTCCGGCTCAAATGACAAATTTGCACAACATTTCATGAGGCGGCAAAACTGATTAGCCAGAGGTAAGATTTTTTCTTTATTTCAATAAAATCCCTGAAACTATATAACCTAGAAGTTAATGTTTGTGTAGTGTAGATTTGATATATATTATTAAGCATGCAAAAGACAGGTATGAAAATCAGGAAAAGTCATATTCTGTTTTGACCCTGTCTGGTGGTCAGATGCCCTCCAAAGTCGGTCTATCACCCCCCTTTTCAGCTGGACAGGGGAGAAAATAGGCACTGAGAGGCTTAGGGGATGAGGTAAGGACAGGGAGAGATCTTTCTGCTATCAGCATTCACGGGTATAACAGACGCAACACAGAATAAAGGCAAGAAAACTCTCTAATTGATGACACTGCCCTGCACCCCCACTGGCACCAGTGTTGGGTAATGAGAAGTGTGACCTGATCTTAAAGCACCTCCCCCTCCCTTCTTAGCCGACTTCACTTCCCTCCTTTCTCGCTCCCCCCCCCCCCCCGCTCCGCCCCCCAAAAGTAGCACGGGGAGGGGCAGGGAGTGGGGGAAAGGGGTTTCAGTCAGTTCTACAGGAGATGTTTTCCTTCTTAGCCATGGTGGGGGGCATTCCTCACCCCCTTCCCCTGCTGCACAGTGGGGTCCCACCCACGGCAGACAGTCCTCCATGAACTTCTCCAACGGGAGTCCTTTCCCACAGGGCTTCTGCTCTTCCCCAGCTGCCCCAGCGTGGGTCACTGCTCTGGGTGCAGTCATCAATCACAGAATGTCTCTGAGTCTCACAGGCCCGGACTGCTCCAGCCTGGTCCCTCCAGCCTCCCCGCTGGCAGCAAAACGGCTCCTGCACGAATCTCTCTCTTGCTCGTCTCTGTCTCTCTCCACAGGCTGCAAGTGCTGGCACAGGCTGCAGGTGGGGTTCTCGGCCTTTTCCATGGGCTGCGGGGTGCCTTCTCCCCCTACTACCTGCCCTTGGTGTCTGCAGAGTTTCTCACAACTTCTCACTCCCTTCTCTGGGGGCCAAAAGCAGCTGCTTGCGGGTTTTTCTTCATCCTCACTGTGATTGCCAGGGGTGCTGTGACAATGGCTGATGGGCTCAGCCTTGAGATGGCTGGTGTTTGCTCTGTGGGGCCTGGGGGAAGCTCCAGCTGCTGCTTGCAGAAGCTGCCCCTGCAGCCCCCCACCCGTCTCCACCAGAACCCAGCCACGCAAAACTACAAGAAGTCATAATTAAGTTTATATATTTAGAAGTAATTTAGCCATTTTTAGACCTGTAGTATGATGCAAATTTTTACCTTTACTATGTTTGTTTGTGAGGGATCAGTACCATGTGTGCCTGAAGCTGAGATGGACTTGCTGATGGATCCTGGGAACTGAAGGATGAGCAAGCTGAACAATGGGAATCTCTTTCCCTGGCACTGTTTTCCTGTGTGACACTAAGGTATGTCCTAAATTCCCTGTGGTCAGCTTACAAGAGATCCTGCAGACTCAGTCTGAGGAATACTCATCACTTAAGGCTGCCACCCATGCTGAGTGCAGAAGCACCTGATTTAGAAGATCCAGGAGGAAAGAACCATCATTTCCTAAATTGAGCCTAAACTTCAGGAACTGTGGAACCATGGCTAAAACTCTGATTCTCAGCAGAAATGTTCGGTGATATCCTGGAGATGGGTCCTTAATCTGCTTTCAGAACAAGCTTGGTCTCCTCTAGCTCAGGTGCTTTTTATGAACTTGTTCTTCAGTTCTGCTTTTCCCGGTGACTCAACTGTATGCCTTTATTATGCCTCACTTTCTTATTAGTATTTATCATAATCACACTAGGTTTACTTGTTTTTATGATTAAGAAAACATTCTAAAAGTATGTATTGGACATCACTTGCATTCTCTGGGCTGCAGATGAGTAGTTATACAAGTCTGATGTACTTACATATACACAGCATTACTACTATTACCTGTTATCCCTATTTCTTAGGTATGATCAGCCCAGTGTAGGGCAGACACATTAAGTATATTTTCCAGTCATCTGTGCATTCAGATACATGCAAATTTGAAAGGATTTGATCTGAAATACATTGAAGTAATTGGAAATGTTGTAATGTCTTTCTTTTAACCAGTACTCTACAGGGTAGAACTTACAAATTTTGCTGACAGATTACTATTTGCATAATATTATTTTTTTCACACCTAGATTGTAACATTTAACCAGTTTAGAAATAAAGGTACAGAACGTGGCTATTTCAAGGGTCCTCTTGTTATTTCCAGCCAAGTCATGTCAAGTATACAGGGAATCATAGGAACATGACTTCATAAATTTTCTTCATTAGTGGGGAAAAAAAATTATATCTATGTTATGCATTTCTCATTACAAATATCTGGGCAAAGGGAACTGAACACTCAGTTTACCATTTAGTTTGAGAGATACTTTTTCAAGCTGCCAGATTGCCTATTGCTTCAAAGTAATCAGCTCTTACAGATAAGGGAGATTTCCATCCTTGTATAATTAATTTTATTTTAGCTATCATTGCAGCTTTGAGTAACTATTTCCCATTACCTCTATCTAAGTCACTTAAGAAGAGTTTCAAATAGAAACATGGAAAGCCAATTTGCAGAGCTAAGAAGGATATATATACCAGTCATGTTGCAATAAATATGATATTATTTTATAATCCCAGAACATATGTGCAATATTTCTTCACGTATAATCCATTATTTGTTTCTACATCTGTTCTGCCCAAATAAGTGCATCTGAAAGCTAAGCTCATTTCCATTAATCATTTCCTGGTTTATTTTTTTAAAAAAATTCCTACATAGATGGGAAATACACTGGATCTTCCAAACATATTACTATTTTAATTAACTTGATTTCCAAGATAAGTCTTTAATTTATTCATCTGTATACCCTTACACAGACATTTTAATCTATCAGCCTTTGAGGGTTTTTTATAATAGAGATGACATAAATTATTATCTCTTCTACCTTAGTTCTTTTCACAGTAACCTTCATCTACACCATCTCTGATGAGGCTTTGCTGTACTAGCAGGATGGAGGAAAAATAACCCCCAAACCTGGGGAAATCAAAACAGAATTAGAAAGTGCAACTAGATGGGTAGGTGATTGTTTAATCATATGTTTGTTTCTGTGGACCACATTCTTCATTGTCAGCTGTCCCACACATTTTCTGAAGAACTAGATTGGGGTTTGAATTTTACCAGAGAATCATAGAATCATAGAATCATAGAATGGTCTGGGTTGGAAGGGACCCCAAGGATCATAGAGCTCCCACCCTCCTGCCACTGGCAGGGCCACCAACCTCCAGGCCTGGAGCTACACAAGGCTGCCCAGGGCCCCATCCAACCTGACCTTGAACACCTCCAGGGACGGGGCATCCACTACCTCTCTGGGCAGCCTGCTCCTGCACCTCACCACTCTTTCTGTAAAAAACTTCCCCCTAATATCTAATCTAAACCTTCCCTCCTTTAGCTTTAGTCCCCCTTGTCCTGCCATTATCTGCTCTTTTAGAAAGTCGAATCCCCTCCTGCCTATAAGCTCCCTTCAGGTACTGGAAGGCTGCAATGAGGTCCCCCCGCAGCCTTCTCTTCTCCAGGCTGAACAAGCCCAGCTCCCTCAGCCTCTCTTTGTAGGGGAGGTGCTCCAGCCCTCTAATCATCCTTGTGGCCCTCCTCTGAACCCTCTCCAACAGTTCCACATCCTTGTTGTATTGAGGGCCCCAGATCTGGACACAGTACTCCAGATGGGGCCTCACGAGGGCAGAGTAGAGAGGGCATCAGGCTGAAAATTTTACTCTAAAAGTTATGTTGCATTGCAAGATTCCTGTATATGCACGTATCTGTGAAGAATAATTTGATAATTTAATACCCTGAGACACTTAATTGTTTAATTCGGGGGGGGGGGGGGAATTACACATATGCTGCTTTTTTCCCACTTTACACATAGTAAAATTTAAGGTGGGCAAAGCAAAGGTTGGAAAATGGAAAAGAAAGTGGAGAAATACCAAAAAAAGATAATTCATTCAAAACCAACATAGGACTCAAACAAGTGGAAAAGCACAGGATATTTAGACAGCAAAGGTCAACAGAGAGACTCTTTTTTATTAAAGTCTGTATTGCAGCTACTATCGTGGGGTCTTGATTCATGGAGATACTCGTGTTCTTTTGTAATCCTTGTGTACAAACAACATCTAAGTTTATGGGAAAGATAAATAAGATAGATATTACTCTCCCAACTCTTCTTTCCCTCCCTCCCCCTGCCCCAAGAAACAAAACAACAACAACAAAAACCCACAGCAGCCATTAAAAGACATTTAACTGTCATGAAATACAGATAAAATTGTGTTATACATTCTTCATTCTCAATGGCAAGGACAGAAATTTAAACTTTTGACACCTTCCTTTATGAACTATTTTCCTCCTTGGTATAAACTTTATGTATGTGTAACACCACTTTAAAACCTTTGGCCAACACCCCCCCCCCCCCAAAAAAAAAAAAGATTCAAAACAACTTTTAATGTTTTTAATTTGGCAGTAGAAATGAGAAATACTTATAATGCAGAAGTAGCTTTCACTATCAATCTATGAACTCTAAAACTCAGAGTTAAATCCTTCAGAGGCTTGTAGTGTATAGCATTTTTTAGTATGCTAAACTGCATTTAATTAAGCACCAGTATTAGAATATTAGTTTATTTTATCTTCTAAATAAAGCCGTGATTTTTTTTTTATTTAAAGACTTCTCTCTACAACATGTATATTATTCCATGCTTTTTAAATTAGTCTGGAAAGCTTCTGAGTGTATGTAAAGATCTTTACATAACTTATTGTATATTCACATGCAGATAAAATTAACATTAAAACCCCCCACTTTTAAATTTTTATAAATTATTTTAAAAGCCTGATTATTGTGAAATTAATTGTACTAGATAGAATGGTCCAAATTTCTGTCACAACAAAATTGTTCTATCTATATATTCAAGACATTTTGCCCTCTCTAATGGAAATTAATGAAGTACTACAGCTTTCAAATAGCCCTCTGGGAAACATAGGAGAAGAGTTCTTTGGTGAGACATTTCCTCATGCACAGCTTAAAATTTTTTCTTTTTATTTTTTTTTGTATTACTTTTTTATACTTCAGATTCTTATTCGCTTCAAATTCTCTGGCCTACTTGACATTCTCTTTCCTTTACAATTAAGGACTAATTTTAAGCCTATTGGAGTCATGAGGAACAATTTCTTTGAAAAATTTTGGATTTGGGCTCATCAGGTTGTGTATAAATCTCAGTATGAGATCCTGATGAGTTGTTAGCAGGTTTCTGAGAAAAGGCATATGTAGCTGTGAGTTTCCTCTCGCAGGCAAACACTGAAATGGAAAATCTGATTTGGTAAAGAAAATACAATTAATTTCTTTCCTGCTGTGAAATGGCAGGGATTTTTCCAATCTCTGAAAGGCATTAGAAAAGCCATCAGTAAACCTGGTCTAGTGGAAGATGTCCCCACCCCTGGCAGGGCAGTTAGAAGTAGGTGATCTTTAATGTTCCTTCAAAGTTAAACCATTCTGCAAGTCTATGAAATAGGAAAAATAAACATGGAATACTGTCTTCATAAAACCATCAGATTTCATTTAGGGTGGTTTCTAAACAATCATAGCATGTAGCAAGAACATGGTCTAAACATTATATATACAACATGTGAATGTGTGACAACATAATGAATCAATACAGATAAGGCAGTATTAAAAAATTATGGCATTGAATATCATTAATGGATCAATGGAATTAATTTCATAAATCAGACATATAGAAAATTGCCAGTGTCATCATAAAAGACAAGAACTTTGTCCCTCAAATCTGGATAGCTTGCTAAAAGTACTATGAAGTGTTGTAACTTGTAATGTGTTTTTTGAAGATTGTTTTTTTCCCCAAGAAGTGCTGCTAAATAAACCTCTGATCTATACAAAAGTATTTATGGTTAATATGTTTCAAAGTTTGAGATAGCACCTAAAATTCTAAATGTGTTAACATTTTTGCAGTCTTTGGTTTTTGTTTCATGATCCTGAAGATACTCACGTGCTTCTGTATGTTTATTCATAGAAATAATCCTATTTGAAATCTGAAAGTAAAGCTGAATATTTGCAGAAGCTGAACCTTGACCAGTGACTAACATCCATTGCAAAACAAAATAGCCAATTTAAATTTATTTTGAATCCTAAACCCTTCAATATGGCTCCTAAATCCATTTTGGACTCTCGAATAAATGGTCTGATTTTCAGAGCTGTAAATTTTTCAGAGTGTTCAATGAGTTTAACATCTATGAAAACCAGTAGGTGTGAACCTTTGCCGGTTTAGATTTTGGTTATTTCCTAAGGCCAAATATGACACATAAGTTTCCTTTTTTCTCATTCCTACACTATTAGTACAGCAACTGTAGAATAACCTGAGAGCTATGAAGTGAAGACAGAGGCTATAAATTGGAAAAAAGAGTGCTCCAAATCAAAAATGTTACAGTATTTTCACTACTGTTTATTTGTAAATCCTTTCTCAGACTAATTGAAGCATGCACAATTCTTACCTAATATTAAAGATAAGCCACTCTCTATTACAACAATGTATTGAAGATAAGCACTTCTCTTCATTGTTTTGTAATAGAAAACATTAACAATCAAAAACTGCCTGTTGATCAAGACATGATCTATCTTCCTGTTTCATTGTTATGCTTTTGCAGCACAGACCAGAAGAATTTCAATAGCAGATCAAAATAGAGTTCATCATTCAAAAATCCATTTTGTTTCTGCATTTCAATAGTTATTAGGGAAAGAGCTTTACAAGATTTATATTGCATGAAGTGGTGCTATATTTGACATTTCTGAGACTAGTGAAAATTAAAGTCTGGCTATTTCTTGGGTTTTTCTTAAAATATCCTATTATATATAACTATTTGGGGGGGGGTTGGTTTTTGTTGGTTGGTTGGTTTTAGGGGGAAAAAAAAACCCAAAACCACAAAACCAAAACCAATGTAGAACTAATAATAGCTTTCTTTTAGGACCCAGTACAAGGGAAGTCAATGGAGGAAATACAAAAATAAAGAGACCAAGATAATGAAAGAAAACTGTCTCCAGTGCTGTGGAGCCCTTAACCAGTGTTCTCTGTGAGATAACATATAGACATCATATGGTCAGTTCTAGAAGGGATTTGACTTGGTGGAAGCTTAATAGAAATCCGAGTAGGTCAAGAAAGTCAGAAGCTACATTGCCAGTAAGTGACAAGTCTCTCTGATCACTGAGACGGAGGAACAGAATGAAAAGGTAGCCCGTAAGGAAATAATGACTGAAACCTGGTAATTCTGACAGCATATAAACACACTTACTGTTCTGAGAATTGTTAAAAACTGTCCAGGTAAGTATTTTGCTGCAGAAACCCTAAAAAAAGCACAAGATCTTTAATAAATGCATGGCTAATCAACAGACCTTATCTGTAATGAATTGTTCATTGGATTGAGGGGAAATAAGCACATATCCACGTTATTTTTATTCATTGAAGTGATCAGGGTTTATCTTGTATCAAGCCCTGTTTCTTGCTTGTCTGGTAGATAGCTTGATTGAATACACAGTTTGGTCCTTATTTTCTGATGGAAATTTGCCCTCCAATTTAAGATTCTGGAGATGACCTGAAATTATGCATTATTATGAGATACATAGTTGCACAGTAGTACTTCAAAGTAGCAAAATGGATTCCTATAACTTCTTGTCATGGTTTAACCCCAGTTGATAATTCTATCCATGCCTCTAGGGTCTATGTAGGTTTTCCATCAGTCTTTCTCGTGTCCTCTCCATAGTCACACAAGTAAAACCACAGGGTGCCTGGTGCTACGCACGCTCCACATCCTCTGTCTTGAGGAGAGGAATGTTTACTCCTAATCTGAGATACTGGCCTGCACAAAGAAGAAACTGGTCATATCTTCTTTGAGTCACTGAACATCCTGGAACAGTTTCTTGGACAAGTTTTGGGATTTTTCAGGCAGTCTTTCCACAGCTCAGACACAGGCCTACAGGGAGGAAGAGATTTTTTTTCTTCAGATGCTGGAAATGGCCAGCCACTTTGCTCACTTTTGGTGTGTCTTCATCATTCCAATCCAGTACTGCCAATGATTTGGCAAAAGCTGCTGGTGCACTCTGTACAAACCTCTGGCACGAGTCATGTTCATTGGACTTCATCAGGATATTTGGGTAATAGCACATTGTTTGGGTCATAATAAACCACCTCCCCACACAGCTGATTCCCTAAAGTATGAGATACCTCTCTCCATGATGGTCCACTTGCTGGCGTGACATACACCTTCTTTGAAGGAATATCTCACTCTCGTGCCTCACAAGAGTCACGTCCAAAGGCTGAGGGCTCATGTCTTTTTCCTAATAACATTCTCAATGCCCCTTTTACTGGACCGTTATCCCATTCACTTGACTTTCCTACACTCTAATTCCATGCTACTGGCCCTGCAATTCTAGCATCAGAGCAGATGGGTGACAAGTTGCTTGCCTAGTTGATGACTGAAACCTTTTTGTATATCTAATAGATCACTCAGGGACAGGGATTGGGCAGTTATCTCTGGTTCTGCTTCTTTCTCATGTTCTCACAATGGTCCTGGTTCATCACCATCATTTATTAAATGAGTTGACATTTTTAGTCCGTTTCTTCTTATGTCTGGGGGCCACTGGCACCAGTATGGATTGGTTCTCAGACCGGAGTTTGAGTAGCTACAGTGCATATCTGCAGTAGCCATGGTGTTTATTCTGGGGACATGAGTAGCCGCGGTGCCTGTTGCAGGTGTTGATCTCTGGTTGGTACACTTAAGTAGTTGTTCAACCTTAAAAAAAACCTGAACTAAGTCAGGAAACCTGGCAATATCCCAAGGATATTTGATAATCTCAATAGTGACTGTAAGAAGCTGGAGAAGAAGAGAAAGATGAAGGAAGGTGTCTCTCCCAGGTATTGGCTATCTGGGGAAAAAAGGATTACAAAGTGCAGTTGTTAATAGCTTCCAACAGACAGCTTCCAAAGATGAAGCCATTGCTGTCACTCTGCTGCTGGCAAACACAGATTCATCCTCCAAATAAAAAAATACAAAACTAATCTGATTACCTATATTTATCACAGAATCACAAGGTTGGAAAAGACCTTTAAGATCATCAAGTCCATCCATTGCCATCCTAAGGTAAACCATATCCATAAGTACCCAATTTTCCCTTTTTTTAAACACATCCAGGGGCAGTGAGTGACTCCACCCCCTCCCTGGGCAGCCTGTTCCAGGCCCTGACAACTCTTCTAGTAAAAAATTGTTTTCAGTCATCCAATTTGAACCTGCCCTGGCACAGCTTTGTGCCATTCCCCCTTGTTCTATCTCCTGTCACCTGGCTGAAGAGGCTATCGCCCACCTCTCTACAACCTCCCTTCAGGTAGTTGTAGGTGGTGATAAGGTCTCCCCTCAGCCTCCTCTTCTCCAGGCTGAACACCCCCAGCTCCCTCAGCTGCTCCTCACAGGATTTGCCCTCCAGCCCCTTCCCCAGCCTGGTTGCCCTTCTCTGCACTCGCTCCAGGACCTCAATGTCCTTCTTATGGTGAGGAGCCCAAAACTGCACACAGCACTCAAGGTGTTGTCTCACCAATGCCAAGTTGAGGGGCGCAATCCCCTCCCCAGACCCTACTGGCCACACTGGTTTTGATACAAGCCAAGATGCCATTGGCTTTCCTGTCCACCTTGGGGCGTAAGCATGCCATAAACCCGCAGCACAATGAACAGCAGAGCAGCAGCCTCAATCCAAACACCCAGCGGTGACAAACTGCAGATGATGGCAAGTAAGGTGTTGCACAACACAATTCTGAGAACAGCTCTGTGAACAAAAACAACATGGTGACTAGCAGACCAGTGACAAATTAAGGTAAACCAAGTTTTGTTTAACATGCTCTTGTCACATATGTCATTATCTCATCCTTAGAGGCCCATGTTGGATGCCAAAAAGGATGGTCATGTTTTAAGCCAGTAACTGAGCACCATGCAGCTTCACACTCACTATTTTTCCCATCAAAGGGATGGGGAGAAAGGAAAAAAAAAATAAATTGTGGGTTGAAATAAAGACAGTTTCATAGGATAACACAGGGAAAGGATAGAAACAACAACATCAACAGCATCATCAACAGCACAATAGCTGTCCTGACTGTGCTCTCCCAGCTTCTTGTGCACCTGATAACGTGAGAGAAGCTGAAAAGTCCTTGACTTAATGTAGACACTATAACTACCCAGCAACATATAAAAATGTCAGGGTGTTACCAACAGTATTCTCACACTAACTCCAAAATGCAGTGCTGTATCAGCTAATAGAAAGAAAAAGAAATTTATCTCAGCTGAAACCAACATAATTGTCTATAAAAGAAGGCTTAAAAAAAGCCCAAACAAAACCACAATGCAGCTATGTAAATGATGTCATTCTTCAATGAAATTTGTTCTCTGAAATGTAAAAACTCTCATCAGTAACTTTTGGCATGAACTTTTAACAAGCCTCATGGGATTCACATGGTTGAACATAGGCATCTTCACTACAGCTACCTACATTCTCTTCATGACCCTTAGGGTGACAAAGGCACTTTTGAGGAATGTTTAATATCATCATTGTCTCAATCTGAAAAATAAACTGAATAAATCAAAACTGTCTATTGTTGTCCACTCATTACAAACAGAGTCTAGGCTGACAGGCTGGGCTATAGGCATCTACAGTGCAGAAGTTTAAAATGCCTTAAAAAATGTAAGCATTGACTGCTTCGGGTATCGCTTGGCATTTTGCATTCTCTAGCCAGAGGTAACGAGATAAACAATACCATGCTATGACTATGATATAATTTTGATTGAGCAAGGCTGTCTTTGTTCAGGGTTATTATCATCACTCTTCATTTTAAAGCAGCATCTGTCTATTCTCAAAATGGGGAAAATTTCTGTGTTGTCTTCCTTTTAACACATTCGTTATCTGAAGGCCTGTGATCTGTTAGAAACAACAAGCTTAGCTGTTTCCACTGAACTCTTAATCTGCTATACATCAAATTATGATTATTACATTGCATAACTTTTTCTTAACAATCAGTTATTAAAACTAAGAAAAGTCAAGGCTTTTTCCTGTTACTCATGATGCAGACCTTTACTTAGGTAAGGCTGGTTTGCATCCTAAGCCTAAAATGTGTTTTGTGCACTGTAAGTAATTGTTTCCTATAGCGTTCATGGTCCTTTTTTTTTTTTTAACCTGCCCACATTTAACCATTTCTAATGATAAAGCAAATTATTTATTGTTCATATGATATAAATATTAAAAAGACAAAAAGCATATACTGTCAGAGTTTATGAGCTCAGGAGCAGGTACAATCTCTTGACAATTTCCTGTTTCACAGGGCTTAAAGTAAGCTAAATTCAGATGAAAACATGTGAGTCAGTCCAAATCAATGGGTAAGTCTTTGCTACCATATCCCCTCAAGAAAGTCAGGATTTTATTTGATTTCTCTTAGTCCCATGATCCAGTAGGAGTGCTTCACAGTGCTGTTCTGATTCAGCAGGTATCCAAAGAAAAGGGCTTGATATTGCTTCTGTGGGAGCAATTAAACCCATTTTGGGGATTTTGAAAGTCCCAAAATAAATGTGATATAGTTCACTAATAATGTTTTCAATAGGTATGTTTTAGTTTCGGGTCAACATTAACACACTATCAGATTCTTGCAACAATGCCTCGGTGGGTTAGAAATTAGGGGCATTCTCTTCTTTTGTTGTACACTACTGTCACATATTCTTATGAAAGTTGGAAAGTGTATCTTTGAATACTTTAGCTCTTTAAGTTAATCAAAATACAGTTTTCCTCTTTCCAAAAGTATTTTTTCATTTTCTTTGTGCTCTGTATTTGCCTCCTTCAGAGTGATATGACCCTATTTGATTTATTACACATGAAAAACAAACAAAAGAAAGATGAATCTGTGTTTCCAAAAAGACAGACTTCTATTTTCTAAAACTGCATATTGTCAATAAAAAGAAAAGGTTATTTTGTCAAACCACATGCTGCTGTATTGATATTGAATGCAAACTAGCCAGGTAGAGTATACTACAGGGGCTGTAACATGCAACATCATTTAAAACAAGGTATTTTCTTTTGTATATTTGGAAGAAAAGCTCTACTGATAAATTGCATGTACAGAACTGCTACTGAATGGATTAAAAGGATGGCTGAACAAAGATGAATAGTGATTTGGCATATCTCAAAAACATGCAGCAGATACATGTATTTTCCAAAATTAGAAAGTCTTTCTTGATTATAGGATATCTGGAAACACATAATGTAGGCAAATCTGAACATATTTTCATGGCAATAAGGAAAAGAATAACTAACATATCAGGGTCATATCCTTCCACATTTCCATGCTGGACATTCTCACTGCAATAAACACTTACATGTTCATCAGACACAGAATAGTGCATTTCCATTTTAGTTTACTCTCAGAACAAATTCTGGGGTATTCTTTTGTGGAATTTGGGAGTTGGATTTTTGGTTGGGTGTCCGGGTTTTTTTTTTCTTGTTTGTTTCTTTGATTAGTTGTTGGGTTTTTTAACTGTTTAGCATCTGACACTTTGGAGAATGATTTTTTATCAGGAAAAAAATTGAAGAGTGTTTCAAAGAATGGAGGTATACAACTCTGTTCTGGTAAGAAATGTAGAGATAAGAAAACACATGTATTCTATATACTTATTCTAATGTGTTTATCTAGCATCCTTTCAGAACAATGACTCCATATAAAAGGGCTATCAAATTATAATATGGGTCAGTACAACTTTGTTTTAATCAATACCAGTAACATGAGTAGAAAAGACACCACTGTCCCAAAATATTAGTGTATAAAAATTAGTCTGGGAAATTCTTTTCTAGCATCACTTGTTAAAGCTGATATGGATTTGTCACTTCTTATCATAAGAACAACTATGTAGCTTCATACCAAATTTCCTAACCTCAGGTTGCTTCTCTAGTTGTAAAAAAAAAAAAAAAAAAAAAAAAAAAAAAAAAAAAAAATTATAGTGCTATGAAAACAAAATGGAAATAAGAATTTTATTCAATAGGATTGAACTACCATAGTTTTTCTATATACTTCACCAAATCCTCAACTCAGAAACTGTTTCATTTTTCTTATAAGAGAAAGCTATCCTTATAATTGATAGGTAAGGATTAAGTAGTTGAAGGTTGCAGAACATCCTGAATTTGTGACATTATTCAAGTACTTGAAAGTGCTTGAATATGACAATGGTATGATAATATTTGCTTCTTGAGCTACATAGTGTGGCTTTGTCTTTCAGGTTGTTATTTTTTGCATGTTTTCTCTGCTTCAGATGTTGAAAATAAGTGTACTATTAGTTATACAAACGATGATATTTCCACCCCTTGTCCAACCCTGTTTTTAAATGCTCTTGTTTCTGAATCAGGAAATGGGCTGGAACTGTATTTTTTATGATATATGTTTAAGGTAGAAGAAAAATAAGGAAGAAAGTTTGGTCAGAGGGAATGCATGAATATATGGTTCCTTCAGGTTCATCATCTTCCAAATACTTTCATTAAAAAGCCGAGGAGGTTGTTCTTTCATGCATTTCACAGGAGGTATGATTACTGGATCAATCTGAAAGAGGCACTTTGTTCTATTTCTTCACTGTTCCATCTCAAAGGGACATTCATTCCTACATGTCAGTGACATTGGTGAGGCCACACCTTGAGTACTTGTCCTGGTTTTGGTCAGGATGGAGTTAATTTCATTTGTAGCAGCGGCTGGAATGCTGTGTTTGAGAGTAAAATGGGAGTAGTGCTGGTAACACCCTGATGTTGTTAATTGCTGTCAGACAGCCAAGGACTTTCTGAGCTCTTCATGAGAAAGGAGGGGCGAAGCCAGGACAGGTGACCCAACTGACCAAAGAGAGTATTCCACGCCAATTACGTCCTGCCCAGGATATCGGGGGGCTGACGGGAGGAAGAGCGGGGGCAGCTCCGGGACACGCGGTTCTTGGGGGACGGTCGGGTTCTGGGACGGCTCTGGGTGAGTTGTGGGTTTGGTGAGAAACTGCATCCTGTATCAACAGCTTCATATATTTTTGCTCTGAAGTCCTGTTAGCATTGTTATATTGTATCTTTCTGTTATTTTAGTAAACTATCCTTATCCCAACCCACGGGCCTCTTATTTCTTGGTTTTGGGGTTATTTGCCCCTTCCTCTTCCTTTTCACTTCCCTTCTCCGCACCGCCCCCCCCTCCTTCCGCCCCCTCCCTTCCCTTTTCCCTGCTCTTTTCCTTTAAGGAGCAGGCAGCTGCGTGGATCTCGACTCTCAGCCGGAGTGAAACCACGACAGTACTGTGTCCAGTTCTGGGCTTCCCACCATAAGAAGGACATTGAGGTCCTTGAGCAAGTGCAGAGAAAGGCAACCAGGCTGGTGAAGGGGCTGGAGGGCAAATCCTATGAGGAGCGGCTGAGGGAGCTGGGGCTGTTTCGCTTAGAGAAGAGGAGGCTGAGGGGAGACCTTATCACCACCTACAACTACCTGAAGGGAGGTTGTAGAGAGGTGAGCGATGGTCTCCTCAGCCAGGTGACAGAAGATAGAACAAGGGGGAATGGCACAAAGCTGTGCCGGGGCAGGTTCAGATTGGATGACTGAAAACAATTTTTTACTGAAAGAGTTGTCAGGGCCTGGAACAGGCTGCCCAGGGAGGGGGTGGAGTCACTCACTGCCCCTGGATGTGTTTAAAAAAAGGGTAAATCGGGTACTTATGGATATGGTTTACCTTAGGATGGGAATGGATGGACTTGATGATCTTAAAGGTCTCTTCCAACCTTGTGATTATGTGATTCTATGACATATGGACCTGAAGGATGACCGAGCCACACTACGAGTGAGAGGTATGATAAGACATTTCCCTGGTTTGCCTACAAATTATAAACATGTTCTGCTCTTGTCAAGGCATATAGGCAGCTATTTACATCATACGTGAATACAGTTTCGAAATAGAGAATGAACCCAAACCCACTGAGACATTAGGTCATTATCAGGTGTCTCAAACATCTTTTCTAATTAGAAAGTCACAGGGAGAATATTCGTACTGCCAAGTGTGAAAATATATGCAGCAAACGATGTGGAAGATTCACTCAGTGAGACATGAGCATATTAATGAGAACCATGGATGCTGTTCAGAGTTCAGGTTTTATAATCAGTTAAAGACAATTGCAGTATGATAGAGCTTTAAGTTCAGCTTTTGTTAATTATACGAATGTTGTGCAAGAGAACCAGAGGTTAATTTTAATTGCATATTTGTGTTCCATCTAATCTATTACAGCTAAACTCTGAATACCATCATCACAAAACAGATGTTGTCCACTGTCATAGAATAAGGTTTAATTTACTAAGTTGGCATTCAGAATTTATAAGTAATATAATGACTGAAACTTTGTATTTATCTTGTGATTGAATACAGTAGGAAGATGTAGCAGTATATGAAAAATAGAGAAATCTTTAAAATGTCCCAGTTCATTCCAAATAGGGAAATCAAACCCATAAAAGATCTGGAATTTGGGATCACAAAGTCTACAATTGTCAAAAGATCCATATGTATCACTATAATTGGAGGAGAAAAAAATCCATTAAAACACAGATACATGGAACATAAGTGTTCTGTAGAATATTTTTTTTCATTTTTATTTTTTCTTTTCTTTAGTAATATTGTTTTAGAACTATATGGTGTGAAATACTTAAACATGCCAGAGACTAAAATCTCTTAATTACCTTGTTCAGTTGTCACCTTGAAACTAGGAAGAACTAGAGGAAATGTTTAAGTTATTGTAAGGCTGAGCTATACACACAGGTTTCAATAGTGCTTAGGCAGAGCAGGCGGCCTACGGGGAGTTGTAATACACAACTCAGTCTGGGGCTGCTTTGAAGCTCTTTATCTGCGGAGACACCTCATGGGGAGCTGTGTAGATGGCTCCGACTTGAGTTGTGCTGTAAACAGACTGAAGCGGGCACTTCACAGAACCTGAAAAACCTGCATGGAGCCTTGCTAAGCCTCGGCTTCCTTCCGCAAACATATGTCCTGAGTCCCAGTCAAACCACTACTCAAACTGTTTGACAAGCCCTAAGGGTCCCCATTTGGTTTCGATGGGCCAAGACAATGGGAATATGCAAGAGATAGGGCCGGAGGTGTCAGGCCCAGCCCTGCATCCTGTCACACACATCGGCAAAATGAACCAAATAAAAGCCCTGGCACTCGAGCTCGTATTGGGAGCCGTTCCTCCAACCTTAGGAGGAGACCCTTCCCCCTTAGCCGGGCGGCTGGCTGAGGTAACGTATTGGGGACCCTTACCTGAGAGACGGGGTAAGTGACTATTGGATATGTTTTAAGTGTGTCGTTCTGAGTGACTAAAGTATGGGTAATATTTTGTGTGCTTGTGAGCTGTGGTCGTGTGTTTTAGGGAAGCTACAGCGGTTGTAATAAGAGTATTTTGTGAACTGCCTACGGGGAGTGTAACCGTGGGGTTTGTGACTCTGCTGCGGATCATTTTATTGTGTGTTGTGTTGGCAGCAGAGTATTTTGTGGATCTTTGTGATTGTAATATTTTGTGTCCTTGTGAGCTGTGATCCTGTGTTTTAGGGAAGCCACAGTGGTTGTGGTGAGAGTATTTTGTGGATCTTTGTAATCAGTGTGGTCATACTTTCAAACTGCAATAGTGAGTTCCCCATTGTATCCAACAATAACCTGCAAGTGACGTAGTGAATCTGCATTCTGTTTTTTTAAAATAAATTACTATTCTATTTTAAAAACCTGTGGTCCAGTGCCTTTCCGTCACAGTTTGTCTGAGCACAGCCATATCAATCCTGTGTCTAGCACTCTCCCAGCAGTTGTGCCCACATCCAGAGAAATCAATAGGAGTCAAATGTGAAAGTGTGAAGGAATAGGTTCAGTCAGGTTCACATTGGTCACTATGATTTCCTTTACTTAATGTAGAAGTGTTAAAGTCAAAAGTGGAATGGTGGTGTTGTGGTTTTTTTTTTTTTAATTACATAAAAAGCCAACCACATTGACCTGAAAATGGAATACTGGTGTTATAAATTTGAGACATACTCCAGTTGATAAAGCCAAACAACAATTTATTAATTAAGCAACCCCGCAAGATATAGGCAAATATCAGCGCTGGGCGTCCGGAGGAGACCCTTGCTCCTGCTAACGGCACGCACCTCACCCTTCTGGAGTCCCCTTTTTATAGTCCCGTAGTTCCGGGTACACGTGGCATATTCCGGTGTTTTTCTGTAGCTGTGTAAGCTGGTAGTGGGGGTCGTCCTGGTCCCCCGTAGTCCTCCTCTACGTTGTGTTCAGTGTCTTATTTGGTTAACTCATTTAATCCTATCAGGCCTTCCCAGTAACTGAAGGTGCTTTTAAGAAAGGTGGGGAAGAACTGTTCTAAAGGGCATGTAGCGATAGGAAAAGGGGTAACAATTTTGAACTAGAAAAGGGGAGATTTAGGAAAAAATTCTTCAGTATGATGGTGGTAGATCACTGGAACACGTTGCCCAGAGATGCAGTGGAAGCCCCATCCCTGGAGATATGCAAGGTCAGGCTTGATGGGGCTCTGAGCAACCTGATCTAGTGAAGATGTCCTTGTTCACTGCAGGGGGGTTGGACTACATACTTCCAACATCACACATTTTGTTATTTTATTATTCTATGATTCAATAGATTGATAAAGGAGAACCTGATGAGGACTTTAGTTGTGCCTTAAAAGCTCTATTCTGCTGTGTTGAAATTGGTAGTAGCTTTGTCATACATTTTAAATGCCAGTGTAATAAGTAGACTAACTAGGAATTGTTCTCAAACCTTCTAGTCAATTGACTCAAACCTTTTTGACCAATTTGTTTCTCAAACCGACTAACAGCTTTTTGAGATAATAGCATCGATGCCTCTTCTTTTTCTAAATCGGTTTTGGGTCATCATTCAAGAAACATTAACGTGATTACCTTCGTTACATGGGTACTTGGCAGCATCTATGTATATACAATAGCTGGTATTCAAAGAATCCATTCCTTCCAGTTCCTGTGGTTCTGGACCAATTGGGACTCTTATCATCCCAAGAATCATACCTTGTCATGCCCTCACTGGCATTATAAATATAAGGACATCTTGCTATTTTACTCATTGCAACCTCAAAAACTTTCCAGGTGGAACTATTCAGTGGCACTCCTACCAAACACGTGATAAATGGAGTACTTGGTGTGGCAAAACTAGCACAAAAAGTAGTAGCATTCAAAGCTTGAGATAATGTAACCCAATACGTTTTGCCTTGGATCTAATGCGGTCCCAAGCCCCAAATAACAAAATACAAAATTAAAATAAATTTATAAAAATACAATTATTAGCCCCCCCTTTCTTTAAGGCAATTGGTGGGTTCATAATAACTATTCTAGAGTGGTGACGCTTGGACTCAATCGTTTTTGTTTGGTATTTTCTGGTTCTTGGGTATCTGGTGCCTTTTTCAGCCTTGGTGTATGGAGCCACCTCGTGATAGGACTGGAGGGCTTAATACCCCACGATTTCCTTACGCCTCTGCCTCCTTTGCCTACTCCGTCGCTTGGAGCAGCAAGGTGTTCCATCTTCTCGGCAGCAGTCATAGTCTTCAGGGGTTCTTCCTGTCCTCTGCTTACGAGTGTTATAGGCTTCCCAATTTTTATGTTTCACTTCAAGGGCTGAACAATCCAAATGTTTCACCTGGAACCAGCACACTACCCGAATTATTTTTGGGCTACCTTGTTTATATTCATTAGGATATGTACAACCTAATTCGGGATTTATCCCTTTTGTATATATCCTCCACCACTCTTCAGACCCTTGGATAATCTCTCCGATTTTTACTGCTAATTTAAGGGTTAATTCGGTTAGTTTTCTTTCTGCCCAATAACATTTTTCACAAATGTCTGGGGTATATTCTCCTTCTCTATAATGTACCCACCAATTGTCTTTACACACTCGACACTCAAAACAAAAGAAAGTAGAACATATACATCCAACATTTGAACAAAATAAATTGACATTCATAGACAGTTTTACTCGCTGGTTCTTCGAAAGGTGGCGTTTAAGTTGTCAGGATTGTTTGTAGTTTCCCACCGAGATTCTCGAACCGGTCTTTATTCTGCTAGTGTGGGTCCCACCTCTTTCGGCCGTTCAAACCACAGTATCTGTGGTAAGCGACACAAGAAAGGGTCCCTCCCCCCCCGGTATCTTTTTTTCTGAGTTGTTGTTTATTGACCTTCTGGCATGTCAGGCACTTTCCCACCATCCTTTTGGCGATTTTATAAATTCCAATACACATATACTTGGTTCCAAACTGGTCCACTAGTGCCTGTACTACCCAGTGGGTAAATACATGGAGACCTGTTGGCAAGGGTATGTCCCTCAAGTCAGGTCACACTTTAGTAGGATATTCTATTATGTCTAAGCAGTTATGCTCAAGTTCTTGGTTATTAGTCTCCCCTTTTGATAAAAAGGTGGCAGGATTGAGGCATGATTCAGCAGTTATAACTAAATCATCTTTTTCCATTAAAATTGCCTCATACTTCAAAATCCTAGAATCAGTGAGACCTCTTCCTGCCTTTTGAGTCAGAATTGTCCTTACCTGATGTGGAGTGCTTACTCTAAGTGCTCTTCCAAAAGTTAGCTTTCTGCTTTCTACCACAAAGAGGGCTGTGGCTGCTATTGCCTGTACACATTCAGGTCACCCTCGGGATATTGGGTCCAGCAGTTTAGATAAAGAGGCAATTAGCTGTCGTTTGCCTCCCCACTTTTGAGTAACCTCCCCCCCCCACCAGGGCTGTTTCCTTATCTATGGTAGCAAACAAGTGGAATGGTTTGTTAAGGGAGGGCAGTGCCAACACAGGAGTAATGATCAAGTTTTGTTTTAATCCTTGTATTAATTCTTTTTCTTCATTACTCCATTCCAAGTCATTAGGCTCTTCTAACAATTTAAAATATAATCCCTTTGCTTTTAGTACATATGATTCAATCCATAGGCGACAATAGTCTGTCAATCCCAAAAATTTTCACAGCTCTTTCTTAGTTTTCGGGAGAAGTAACTCAACTACTCCTCTTATCTTCTTGGGGTTTATTTTCTGTCTCCCTTCACTGATTAGATGTCCTAAATATTTAACTTTCTTTTCCATGTACTGCAGTTTGGGGTTTTTTTTGATATTTTTAGTCCCTGTTTCCCTAGGAAATTTAGCAAAGCATTTGTTGTTTCTTTTACAATTCTCTTATTTTTCCCTGAGATTAAAAGATCATCTACATATTGTAGAAGGGTGACTTCAGTTGGGACTTTAAACTTTTCTAATACTTGTTTCAATGCTTGTCCAAATAAATTTGGTGGTTCAGTGAATCCCTGAGGTACAACTGCCCATCTAAATAACTTGTTGCTTTTGTCCTGTGAAAGGATCTTCCCATTCAAAAGCAAACATGTCTCTACTGTCAGGGTCCAGTGGACAGGTCCAGAAAGCATCCTTTAAATCAATCACACTAAACCATCTGTGGTCATCTGGTATTTTACTCAATAGAGTCTAAGGTTTAGGAACTACTGGGTGACGCACTTGAACTATTTGGTTTAACTTTCTTAAATCCTGTACCAAACGATATGACCCATCGGGTTTTTTTGTTTGTTTGTTTTTGTTTTTTTGGGTTTGTTTTTTTTGTTGTTGTTGATAAGATTGGGGTATTAAAAGGAGACATACATGGTTTCAGAAGCTTATCCATAATTAAACTCTCTATAAATGGTTGGAGACTTTTACAGCCTTCCAATGAAATAGCATACTGTTTTTGGCAAATAATTTCATTGTCCCTTTTAAGTTTAATCTTTAAAGTGGTAATGTTTAATCCACCTCGATTACCCTCTCTCACCCACACTATTGGATCAATTTAGTTTTCATCTTCCTCTGTTAGTAAAGCCATGGATACCACAATTTGGTCATCCTGGGTTTTGAATTCCAATCCTAATTGTATTATCGAATCTCTTCCCAATAAATTAGTTCTGGAATCAGGGATATATAAATTGCCCACAAATTTTCTCATCACCTAATCTTAAAAGTGGTATTTTCAAACATGGGGACTGGGAATCCTTTCCCTTTTACCCCGATACAGTTATACTTTGGTCTGATAGCTTCAGTCCTTGAGGTATAAAATTTAAGGAAGTCCTAGAAGCTCAACCAGGGAGACAACATCCTCCTCCTCCTGGGGTCCCACCTTCAATTTTATCAAGGGTTCTTGGTAGGACCTTAAATTAATAAACCCCTGACTTCCCTATTCATGTTCAAAGGACATGAAGAGAATTACCCTTTCTTCTTTTCTTAGCTCAGGACATTCTCACTTAACATGTCCCTGTTTGCTACACCCGTAACATCCTGCTGAGAGAAAACCAGCCCATAGGGATTGCCAAAGTTTTCCCCTACCTCGGCCAATTCCTCCTTCATTCATGTTTCTCACACCCCTCCCACTTCCTTTTGTCCAGCTTTTCCCTCTACCTCTCGGTGAGACTGGTTCTGTTCTTTTCTTTACTACCTCATCAACAGCAGATACCATCATTTTTGCTTTCTGCTTCTGCTTTTCTTACTCTGTTTTCACAAACACTTTCTGAGCCTCTGTTAGTAAATCTTCCAAATATCTTTCACTCCAATCATCTATCTTCTGTACCTTTCGGCTAATATCAGGTCATGCTTTAGTCACAAAATAAACTTTCAGAAGACCTTGTGCTACAGGATCTTCAGGATTCATACCCGAATATTTTCTCATTTGATCTCTCAGTCGCTGTAAAAACACTGAGGGTGTCTCATCTTTTTCCTGCTCAATCTCAAAGGCTTTAGTAAAGTTTTGAGACTTAGGAGCAGCCTCCTTTATACCTTCTATGATTAGGTTTCTTAAATCTCCCATGTTAAAACAGGCTGTTTCTGCTAGTTGGGGTAGCAAGTATTGTGATCAATTGCTCGCAGAATCTTTTCCTTTAGGCTTTGCACATCGATTTTCAAGCTATCAGGGAGACCCCTAATCAGTGGTTTAAGGTGGACCGGATATACCGGAGTGGCAAGGGGAATGCCCTGCCCACATGGCTTATACATGGCTTGAATACACACAGCCTTTTTGCACTGATTCTGCCAGCCCAGATAATTTAATGGAGCCCGAAGTTTTTCACCCAATCCTGTCCCTGGGGTAAGGGACAAGATCAGTGCATCTCAAGATTGCAAAACTTATCTATCCCCCAGGCCAGGGAAGAAGCATCATTAGAGATACTGACTGCCTTAGAGGCGGCCATCCTATAATTACGTACAAACTTCACAGGGGCAATACATCCTGAGAGGGCCACACTGTAGTATCCAAATTTCCCCTATTCACTCTCAGGAGGTCACACTGTAGTTACACAGTTTACGTTACCCATATCATACACTCTTTATTCTTTCATCGCCTAGACAGCTAGTCCCCTCAGTGGGCAATCATTAACCCCAAAAGGACTGTCTGGCGGCTTACCGTGTAGCACTACCCTTGGGCTACCCATGGGATCAGACAGCTTGCTCTTCTTCTGTCCCATCGTCTGGAGCACACTCAGTCAACAATATATTCACTCGCTTCCCCTGGTTTGTGGCTTACGCCCTCGCGGGCAATGAGAGCCGCATTACTGAGGGTCCGCACTCGCTTGGGGACCTCGAGCTGCCGGTCCCCCTCTCATGCACACACACACTCCCCGCGCTTCCAGGATCCCCGACCCAGACCGAACAGATTTTCCCCACAGATACTCAAGCGTCCTGCGTCTTCGTCCGGACCTTTGTGCACAAAGTTTATAGGGTCTGCCGGCCTCCTTTGCCTAATATCTTGGAATTTGGGTTCGTCGGTGCAATCGAGATGGGAAATGGGCTACCAAGGCCGCCCAACAACAGGCGGGGCGCCTCCCTGATAAGACCAAGAGTCCCATCTCGTGAGTTGCATCCAAGTCACGGCACCAAATTGTTATAAATTTGAGACATACTCCAGTTGATAAAGCCAAACAACATAGTCCTCCTCTACGTTGTGTTCAGTGTCTTATTTGGTTAACTCACTTAATCCTATCAGGATGTTGCTAGTGATAAAACAATGGTTCCCCTTTTGACCTGGTTACCTATTCACAGCCATAGTCTACCACAGGCACCAACTCAGCAAGATCTGAAGTTCTTTCAGGGTGTTACTAGTGATGGAACAATGGTTCCCCTTTGCCCTAGTTGCTTATTTACAGTCATAGAAGGTTTGAGAACAATTACTTATTACAGGTCATATCGTTTGGTACAGGATTTAAGAAAGTTAAACCAAATAGTTCAAGTGCGTCACCCAGTAGTTCGAAAATACCAGATGACCACAGATGGTTTAGTGTGATTGATTTAAAGGATGCTTTCTGGACCTGTCCACTGGACCCTGACAGTAGAGACATGTTTGCTTTTGAATGGGAAGATCCTTTCACAGGACAAAAGCAACAAGTTATTTAGATGGGCAGTTGTACCTCAGGGATTCACTGAACCACCAAATTTATTTGGACAAGCATTGGAACAAGTATTAGAAAAGTTTAAAGTCCCAACTGAAGTCACCCTTCTACAATATGTAGATGATCTTTTAATCTCAGGGAAAAATAAGAGAATCGTAAAGGAAACAACAAATGCTTTGCTAAATTTCCTAGGGAAACAGGGACTAAAAATATCATAGAAATGTCATAGAAACCTTCTAGTCATAGAAGGTTTGAGAACAATTCCTAGTTAGTCTACTTATTACACTGGCATTTAAAATGTATGACAAAGCCGCTACCAATTTCAACACAGCAGAATAGAGCTTTTAAGGCACAACTAAAGTCCTCATCAGGTTCTCCTTTATCAATCTATTGAATCATAGAATCATAGAATAATAAAATAATAAAATGTGTGATGTTGGAAGTATGTAGTCCAACCCCCCTGCAGTGAACAAGGACATCTTCACTAGATCAGGTTGCTCAGAGCCCCATCATGCCTGACCTTGCATATCTCTAGGGATGGGGCTTCCACTGCATCTCTGGGCAACGTGTTCCAGTGATCTACCACCATCATACTGAAGAATTTTTTCCTAAATCTCCCCTTTTCTAGTTCAAAATTGTTACCCCTTTTCCTATCGCTACATGCCCTTTAGAACAGTTCTTCCCCACCTTTCTTATAAGCATCTTCAGTTACTGGGAAGGCCACTATAAAGTCCTACCAGAGCCTTCTTCAGGTTGAACAAGTCCAACTCTCTCAGCCTGTCTTCATAGGAGAGGTGCTCCAGCCCCCCAGCCGCATTTGTGTAGCCCTCCTCTGCACATGCTCCAACACGTCCATGTTCTTGTCTTGAGGGCTCCAAAGCTGGACAGAGTATTCCAGGTGAGGTCTCAGCAGAGCAGAGTAGAGGGGCAAAATCATCTCTATCTGCTGGCCACACTTTTGATGCAGCCCGGGATGCAGTTGACCTTCTGGGCTGCAGATAGACATTGGTGGCTCATGTCCAGCTTCTCATCCACGAGTTCTTTCCCTCAGGGCTGCTTTCAAACACATCATCTCCACACCTCTGTGGATAATAGGGTTTATCCCAACCCAGGTGCAGGATACTGCACTTGGCATTGTTGAGTGTCATGAGGTTCACCTGGGCCCACTTCTCCAGCCTGTCCAGGTCCCTTTGGATGGCATCCTGTCCCTCTGACATGTTAATCTCACCACCCAGTTTGGTGACATCAGCAAATTTGCTGAGGGTGCACTCAATCCCACTGTCAGTATCATTAATAAAGATATTAAACAACACTGAACCCATCACAGACCCCTGAGGAACTCTGTTTGTCACTGTGTTCCATCTGGACATCAAGCCATTGACCACCACCCTCTAAATGCGACCATCCAGCCAATTCCTCATCCACCCAACAGTCCACCCACCAAATCCACATCTCTCCAATTTAGAGAGAAGGATTTTGTGGGGTCCATGTCCAAGGCCTTGCAGAAATCCAGATAGATGACATACATAGCACTTCCCTTGGAACCACACAGTCATATTTTCCATTTAAAAGATATTTTTGATCACTATGTAATTCCAACTGCATTTCTAAAATGTAAATGTTAAGCTTTTTCTGTTAACTCATATGTTAAATTTTATCTATGTTAGGAAAGAAAAAAAGGAAATTTTTTTACTTTAGCACAGCAAGAAGAAAAGATTAAAGTAGTTACCTACTAGGATGAATCTCTAGGCATCTGTATGCATTAATGTTCTCAACACTTCAATCTGGGGATTTTAGTTCATCATATGCCATCATATTTTAATTTAATTCCATTGTATTTGAATTCATATAACTTTTAACACTTTTTTTTTTTGGATGTGCTTATTTTTATATTTCTGATGAAAACAGCATATTGGGGATTTGTCTTGTTAAACCATATTTCTTGGATTATATTAATATTCTCCAAATAAATGATAGTTTACAGAAGTATTTTGAAGCTGAAAGATGTGTTATTCTAAAAGATCTGAAGAATTTTCTGCACTTTAAGGAATTTGTAAATATGGGTGTGTGGGAGGCATCCATTTGTTGCAGTTATGATTTTAGCATCTGATAGCAAAATCTTGAGCAATTCACACATTGCAGGTTTATGGTTTTCTCTCAAGGACTTCCTTCTTAAAAATGACTATTTTTTCCCCTACAATAGTGTTAATTTAACCTGTCCCCTACTCCATGAAGTATTGACTTTCTTATTTCTTTTTTCTTTCTTTTTTTTCTCTTTTTTGTTGGTTTTAATTAAAAAGGACAAATGTTAACAAGAAAGCATTTCAAAATCACCTTTCATTGTAAAGAACTCCTCTTCAGTGCAAGGGATAGGACACGGAAAACTAATTAGGATGCCCTTAACACTTTTCTAAAGAAGGGCAGAAGCAAAATGTTCCAATAAGTTCCTTGCAAAACAGCAGAAAGAAAAATTGGTAATACTATGAGGTGATTATACTGCTCTTGCACGATATGATCACTCGCCACAGCATTTTCCTTTGAAATAACAATTATAGTGCTCTGCTGTTGCTGTGAAAAGATTGATGAAGCTTGGTGTTGCTTTTCCTTTCAGTCACTGTCAGCTGATGCTCCCTTCTTTAATACTGCAGTCCTACTGGTGGTGAGCAGTCACAGCCTCAATTTGCAGATGACCAGACTCTCTAGTGGCATCACTTGATTTAGAAGGCAAAGTGGCTTTACCGACAGGGCCCCACTTTGAAGAGTTTGACCCATAAGCTGATAATGGAAGTGAATAATTAGCAGAGATGGGTGAGATTCTTCATCAGAGATTAAACCTATGACAAAACAAAAGTATGTTTTTCTTAATCAAAATTTCCCTGTGTTAGCTAGAAAGGCAATAATAATTACACTGATATGCAAGCAATCTGTAATCAGACATAATTTTCAAGGACTAGAATATTAATTACTCTACCAGTATAGGAAGAATTATATGATTATGTCCTCTTGTTTTCTCTAGTAATACTTACTAATCTTGAAATTAAGAGTGTGATTCTTTTTCTATGTCAGTCGTGTGACATTTTTAAAATACCATGTAGGTTTACAGTTTGTTTTTCAAGTCTTTCTCATTGAATCCATCCTTCCAAGGAGAGAAAAAAAAATGTGGCTGTCAACATAAAAAAGGAAGACACAGCTACTTGGTAGTGCAAACACATAACATTTGGATGATGAATTGTCTAAAACTCTTGACTGCTTTGAGGACTAGCTGCCATCATCTGTGCCTGCAGTGGGTTACAGGTAAAATACAGTCCTTGCCACATCAATAAACCCATTGACAGCCTGATTGCCAAAGTTATCATTAAGAAGTGATACCAATTTGTAGTGTACCAGTAACAAATGTGACTGCTTGAATTCTTAATGGTTTACTACATTCAAATACTATTTATGGGCAAAAGCAACCCATTGTGCATACAGAGCCAAGGATTCATTATTAGCCTAACAGGATCCTTAACAGCCTAATCTGTTATTATCTAGGTCAAAGTGAACAGTTCTACAGTTCAGATTAGAGCCAGTTGAAATGATACATACAAAAATGTTTCTGTATCTATCCCTTCACTTCTATTCCTATTGTCACCTCTGGGACCTCTGGCAGATGATCTCCACCTGATGGGGGAAGACACCTGATGCTGTCTTCTCCGACATGTGAGGAGTCATCATCACACTTCCTGGAGGCATTTGGATGTGTTTGCCAGCACGATCCTTTCTCTTTCAACACAGGTTTGAGGTTCCACCCTACATCCCAGTTTCATATATGAAGTGAGTTAGCTGTTTCTATACATTGGGTAAATATTTTGCATCCACTTTGGTACTCCTCGTTTGCCCAGGTCTCAAGGATTTGTTTGCTCTGCTGACCACCAGCAGACTACTGATTAGATTTTCATACCCTTGGGACCTCCAGTATTGTCTTGTATCTGCACCTTGAAGTCCTCTACTGTCGTACCATGCCTGAACTTCTCCATGCTGTATAAATAGACATCAACAGTCTTCCAGATGTTTAGACTAAGCATAGTAGTAATAATTAGATAATTACTAGTACTGCCAAGTAAGATATGTCCACAATTAGTCTCTGGTTAATATGGCAATGCCATTTTTTCAGGGCTACATGGCTATAGATGTGAGTAGTTGCTTCAGTGATCAAGAAGTCAGAATACACTGAGCAGCTGCATAAGCAGGATAAATACAAGGATTATTTCTGCTTATGTCTTTCTGTAGTGGTCTTTTCCCTTCTGTTCCTAGACCCACTCATGTGTTAAGCTAATTGAGAGAAATGAAAGATAAAAATTAAGGTGTTGGTTCAAAGTGTTACAAGGTTAAATCAGACATCTTTATCTTCTTTTGATGGGTGGTGGTGGGGTGAAGATAATGAGGATGTTCAGCAGCCACTTCATGGGGAAAAAAATAATTATCCCCCCCTCCTCAATGAACCCACAATTAAATAGAATAAATAGAGAAGTTACGACTGCAGAGGCAGAGAAGTGTAGTAAAATCCATGGGAGTGAATTACTAGATTAGAAGCAGCCTCTAGTATTTTTGAGACAATCTCATAAAAAATGTGTTTCCATTACCAAAGTCCCCCCAGAATGAATGTGTCCTCTGAGCAGTCCTCCCCAACCTGTGCCAGAAGGTAGCAAGGTAATTCCTTGGAATACCTGTCAAGGGTAACATGAACTCTGTGCATGCAAAATGCAAGTTAGCAGCTTTCTATGTCATATCCTAACTGTGAGCTTGCCTGTCTGGAGCTCATCCAGGCTAGGCTTTCATGACAGTTATAATTCACTGATTATGTAGAAAAATCATGAAATGTACATAGAATGACTCCCATGTGGGAAAACAATGAAGCTAAGATCTTATCTGGTAATAATTTTTGTATTTGAAGTTACATAGGACAGGCTCACGTTATTCTTCAGGTCTTTCCCTGATCTTAAAAATTTCAATCTGTGATTAATATTTCTCCAAAGTTCCAGTAAATATTCAAATGTTGATGTTTAAAATCAACTCCTTATGTGGCCCTCACAGTCTGGCAACTAACGTCAGTATAGTTTTAATACTATAGGGACAAAAAATATGGACAAACACAAGTACCTGTAGGTATTTAACCATGCAATGCTCAGGGTCAGGACTTCTGAATACTAACATTAAGGCTAATATTGCTTCAGGTGAAATGCTACTCATAAAAAAATAAAATGTCCATCCTCCAGAAGCAGTTATTGTTATGTTTTGCATTTTATTTAACAACAGCTACAATGACAATATTTTGGCAGAAATCAAATCTAAACATTTCCTGCACTGATCTGGATTCCAGAAATTCCTAAGGAGCAGCTGACTGCTTGGAAAAAATCAGGAACAAAGTGAAAACTCACGCAACTGATGGGTTTTTAATATCTTTATATAATGTATTCCATTTTCAAAATGCCATGCAAACATTTACATAATTTTTAGACAAGGAAACCTGTGCTACACACAAGATGTTCCTATGTGTCTGCCTTTTTCCTCCAAATGGTGAAGAAAAAAAGCAGGGTTTTTTTTTCAAGTATTTCCAAGTCCTTTTATCATACTGATAAAGATAAAATAAATACAGACCCTCTAATTCATATCTTCAGAGCTTATTAGTAGTTTTGGTTGGGTTTTATATACAATGATCTAACCAATTTATACTAATTGCCCACTCTTCTTTGTTATAAAAAACATACCTTTTAAAAATGGGATGATTTAATGGACAAAGAGTCACTTTTGTTCTCAGGAAACAGACTGGTACCTAGTTGGTAGCCTGATTCCCCAGGATCCAAAGCCTGCTGTGACCAGATAAATACAGGTCTAACACTAAACAGCACAGTTCTATGTTGGATCAGCTCTGAAGACTGCAGAGGTGCTGTGTTTCTGGGAATGCTCTTAAAATAATGGGTCACTCTAGTGCCTTTCATTTAAAATTTCAGCATGAATTTGGTAGGAAGTTTGATAAACTTGCAGGAGGTGGTTGGCATCTTAGCAGCAGCTGAAGAAGCTGGCTGGAGGTTGGCTGAAAAGGGTATGTGTCTCAGTACTGATACCAGTTGTCTTTAGTATCTTTTCCAATGATCTGAATAAGGGGATCAAGGGCACCCTCACCAAGTTTGCAAGCAGCACCAAGTTGGGTAAGAGTATTGGTCTGCTTGAGGGCAGGAAGGCTTAATGGAAGGATCTAGACAGGTTGGATTGATGGACTGAGGCTAATGGTATGAAGTTCAGCAAGGGTCCCCTGTCAGGTCCTGCACTTCAGTCACAACTCCATGCAATGCTATGGCCTTGGAGAAGAGTGACTGGAAAGCTGCCTGGTGGAATAGGACCTGTGGATGTCGGTTGACAGCCATCTGAATATCCTGGCTTGTATCAGAAATAGCACAGTCAGCAGGACCAAGGCAGTGATCATCCCCCTGTACTTGGCACTGGTGAGGCCGCACCTTGAGTCCTGCATGCAGTTGGAGGTACAGAGCAATAAAGCTGGTGAAGAGTCGAGAGAGCAACTGCTAGGAGGAGCAGCTGAGGGAACTTGGGTTGTTTGCTCTGGAGAAAAGGAGGCTGAGGGGAGTCCTTATTACTCTACAACTACCTGAAAGGACGTTGTAGCCAGGTGGATGTTGGTCTCTTCTCCCAAGTAACAAGCAGTAGGTAAACAGGAAATGGCCTCAGATTCTGCCAGGGGAGGTTTAGTTTGGATATTAGGAAAAATTTCTTCATGGAAAGGGTTGTCAATCATTGGAACAGGCTGCCCGTGGTGCAATCACCAGAGTAGTGGAGTCACCATCCATGTGGCACTTAGGCACATGGTTTAGTGGTGGACTTGGTGATCTCAAAGGTCTTTTCCAACCTGAACAATTCTATGAATCTATATAGAAGTACAGTCTGAACACAGGTATGACAAAACCATGTAGCTAATGGAACAAGCTGTGATTTTCCCTAAGAAATGGGAATCAGTTTTATCTTTACTTGCAAGGCAAGAAGCTATTAGGATTAAGACATCTCTCATTCTACAATAGTCAGGACTAATTTACAAAAATGATGGGAACAAGTCACTGCAAGAAGGTGTCTGTAAATTGTCTTTGCTTCTTTTGCCCTTGCAGGGACTTTTTGCACAGTCTGTGCTCGGTGGTGATACCACTCAATTTTATTTTGCTTGAGGGTGGAGAACAATTTGTTTAAGGTTAATTTGAGTTTCTGCCACTTCCTGTGACCTGTAAGTATCTGAAAAAAAAAACAGTTTATTGGGCATTTCTCCTTTCCTTCTCTCAAGGTTAACATAATTTTCTTTAAGGACTGCAGTGGGACTCTCTGGGTAGGCTATCAACAGAGTGCCAAAGGAAACTCTGAAGTCAGAGCTTTAGAGAACAAGGAATTAAAAAAAAAATAAATTAAAATCTTCATAAACTGTGTCACTCAGTGCTCTTCCTTTCTTGTTCATTCTATGGATGGATTTTGATTGCTGTAAAGCTTCCAGAGTTATTCCTTTGAGCTGATACTCCTTTTCATGTCCACGTAATAAAAATGTTGATAAGACATATAGATGTTTTCACAATTGAAGTCTATTTAAGTAGATAAATTGTTCCAATAAATAGTTGTCCAGAATCTTATTATCACCCTTTGATTAATGCATGCTATAATAAAGACGGCCTTTTCCAGAAAATTACAAATATGAGATCTTTTTGAATGTGCTGGAACAAATATTGATTCCTTCTGATTAAGAAACTAAAAAGTTGTCTCAGAAAAATCTAGATATAGCGACAATACAGTTATAAAATCAATACCTTCTGGTAAAGAAAGAATACAGATAGCAAACTGTTATATAGATGTTTAGATAATGTTATCAGTCTTATGATGACAATATCATCAGAGGTGATACCAGAATTCAGTTTATGTTGCTATAAGCAACTGAAGCAAGTAATTGTAACTGCAGTGGTATGTAAATTTACAGCATTTTTTTTTTCTGCTATTTCATATGTATTCTTAGTTGGTGTATCTGTATGATATTAGTGTGGAGAATATCAGCTCTGGTGGAAAGCAGGTGGGTTTGGGTTGGTAAACCATAACACAGCTTATTGATGAACCTGCCAGTGAGAATTCTGACCTTCGTGGAGTTTTGGCTTTAAAACAGCTTTTAAGCTGCCTACAAAAAAACCCTCAGCACATGAGAGCTAAGAGTCGAAACCAAAGGTGAAAGAATTGCAAGAGCAGTAAAATTTAGCTTGCTGGCATTACAAACTAGTTGAGGAGAAAGGCAGATGTAATAGCTGCACTCCTCTCACCATTTAATCACAACGCAGTTCGGACCAGCTCTGAAAGGAAAGCCCCGTGCTGCTGCCCACGACTCCAGCAGAGCAGAGGCTGAAGTCTGAACCTCCTTCTTCCAAAGTACTGGGAACCAATTTTCTTTAAGCTTTTTGAAGAAAAGGGAATGGCATTTTACCAGCCAGTGAAGTCCAGGTATCTCAATCTTCTTGTGTGATTAATCTTATCAAAAATAGACCCTTTTAAACCTCACCAGTCTTCCATCAGGTCTTTGTAATCAAGAGTAAAGGTAGACCCATAATAGCCCACTACCAGAAAGAGACTCCAGTTACGTTGCAGCTGAAGAAAAGTCTTTAGGAGTTTGGTGACCTTTTGTGCTTTTATTTAGACACCACATTCTATGCCTTCCTTAGTTCTTTTGTAGACTTGTCCCTTATTAAACAGCTCTGAACCTTTGTCACCTTTGAACATGCACTTACACTCCTTAATTACATAGATTCTTCTGGAAACCATTCATTAGCACTGGGTAGAAAGTTATGAAATGTAAAGAATATGAAAAATCATTTTTGCAATGCATCACACACAGTTCAGTGTCAGGGACCTACAAACAGTTCCTGTGAAAAAAAATAATTACATGGAAGTGAGTTGTAGCAGAACAAGAGATATAATTTACAGAGTTTTTTTGAAGTGAGATACTTTGAAGATCAAAGAGCTATCTCTTTATAGCTTTTAATACATGGAGGAAAATACTTATTTTCTAAAAAAATATTTTTAATTGTAGTGTATTACCAAGCCTGTGCAGAAACTTTTTTTTAAATTATTTTCCTTTAGAAATAATTTAATAAAATATAATTTTAAAATAATTTTCTTTGGGAAAAAAAGTGAGCCAAGGAAAATGAAACTGTCATCTGATATCTACATGAAATTTAATCTGTGAAAGCACTGCTGCCTACCACATCAGGTCTTGTTCACTATGAAATACTGCTAAAGCATGTTTATCTTTAGCATTTAAGATGGACAGTACTTTATAGTAGAGGAAGTCTCTAGTGTATCAATGCATGAAGTGCCACATGTGTTTCATGTTCATTTCCCCAGGTAGCAGCATGAAAACAAACCATGTTTTTAAACAAAATGGGTATTTTGTTATGAGAGCTATATGCACAGAGGCTGAGTACTGGTGGTTTTGAAACCACCTTGTAAGCACTCTGACTTAACTGTATTTCTGAAGCCTACATGCCATTCCAAACATTGCAGAATGCTACCAGTTTTTGCAGAATATAAGATAGTTATTTTATCATTCACATCACATTACAGAGCTTGACAATTTTGCCCTGCTGTTGATACTTTTGAGAAGTGAGTAAATACAGACCTCAGCGAAAATCTGTAAAACTCTGTGGTAAAGAGAGAGAGAGAGACAGACAGACAGATGCATTAGACAGACAGATACAGAAAAAAAAGGCAAACAGCTACAAACTAAACATGCCTTAAGGGCATTAAGCTGGCAGCTGAATCCACTCCCCCCCCCCCCCCCCATCAAATTACAGGTTCATTATTTTGCCACTTAATTCTATTAACCTAACAGGATTTTTACAGACTTTCATACAGTGTATGAAAGCAATGAGAAAAATACATGGTGTTGCACAATATCGTGCAGTTTATTAATTTTTTGTAATTACTGGTAAAGTTTATAAACTGTCTGATCAGTTTCAGCCTGCACATTGGCCATAAAACACAGATCTTGGAGAAGTGAATGGAAATGTAATAATTTTATTGCTCAAATAGTTTTTGAACTCACTACGAAGATTAGTATTTCTCGTTCTTGAGGGTCAAAAAAATCCCAAACCAAATCATTCCAGAACTCCTCAAAAGAAACAAAAAAGCAAACAAAACTAACTAAATAAATCTGGGCTATGCTAACTTAAAGGAGTGAGGCAGGACAGTTTGTGGCATCAGTTAATCATCTGGTTTTTTGGAGGGGTGTCAGAGGGGAAAGGTATAGCAGTCTAAAAGAAAAAAAAAAAGAAGGCAAACCAGAAGTGCTGGTTTATATGGCTCTCAAAGAAGTTCAGAGCAAAAATCTTTGATTTCTTTAAGATTAGTTTAGACAAAAAAATGACAAAGCACGAAATCAGAACTGACCAAAGCAGCTTTTATATATATATATATTTTTTTCCACATATGAGAACATGCTGTGAACAAGTATTAGTGCGGGGGGGGGGGGGGGTTGTGTGTCTGCAAAAAACACAGTTGGTGATTGCTGAAAAGAGATTTTATCCCACAGATATATTATTTACTTAATGTTGGCAATATGCATGGAGAACATCTAGTGAGCATGGGGCTGATGGCTGTTTGGTATTCATGAATATGCAATTAATGCAGGAACATTCTCCATTACAGCCCCATGAATGGACGAAATAGCTGCCAATGCCTGTAATTCGTCTTCATTTTCCAGCACCGCTAAAAGTGCCTGTGAAATTAAGCATTTAACCACACTGTGATTTCCAGGAATGTGAAGGTCAGTGAGAGGAAAATTTGGCCAAACCAAGTAAAAGATTGTTTCTGAATCCCTATGTTCAAAACAAGCAGCTTTTTTATCTTGTGCTTGTCAGCTCTGCCACACTGCTCACCAGCTATTAGACTTCACAAGTTTTTAAATCACATTACTTACTCATGTTAGAAACTTGGTGCTCTTTATGTGCTTTCCTGATACTATGGTATCTCCCTGTCATTGAGCCGTGCCTAACAGACACCTGTCAGCAGGTGCAGCACTGACATGCACAGGGTGTTTCTGAACAACTCTTGTGTGTGCTGACAGTGTGCTATGGTGACATGTGATGCGCTTTTAGCATAACATCTAAACAAACATTTCTTCTACATTGTTCACCTTTAAGGAACAGCTAAGACTGTTTATTTTGCAAGCTTCTATCAATCTGATGGATGGTTTGCTTTTTCCAATTGGGGATAATTTCTGGGATCTCTTCTGTCTTTACTGCTTTCTTTTCAAGTTCTGAAAGAGAGGAACACGTTTCAAAAATTTACAGTCAACAGATGGCAGGAGAAACGGAAGCAGAAGGAGAGTGAAGCGATCAGAGGAGCAGCATAGATCTCTTTGCTTTAACACAGTGCTAAGTCTCCTTGGGATGCTGTATCTCTTCTTTATCTGGTAGAAGTGCCCAAAAGCAAAGAGCTGTCGTCTTAGTGTTACAAGCAAAACAGATCTTCCTTCACCCCTAGTCTCTCAGACTTGAGAAACTCCAGCTAAAAACTGTCTTTGAAAGGTGGTGAGCAGTCTTTGTGTCTGGGAAAAAGTTAGCTGTGACAAGCAGGAACTACTGCAGCCTACTTGCCACTATTCATTCCATGCTTTCTGCACAAGAAACCATTATCCCAAGGCTGGACAGATGAAGGTGCTGATCATTGATTATGTATGGAAAGTATGGGGCATCAGTCACTATGGGAAAAAACAATGCATTAGTTAGTCAGTTTAATTAAATTATTTTATTGGGAAGAGAAAGGATCCAAGGAAATGACCAGATATTTTGGATGTGGGTGGTTCCTTTGTTCAGGTCACCCTATGAGGCAGCAGGAAACGGGGACCTCACTGAAGCTGGAGGAAGAGAATATTTGCAGAGGAACCTCAGACAAAGTCAAGGGTCCCATTCAGTCACAAACTCCCGCTGGATCAACATCAAAGGGGATTACACCGCCAAGCCACAACTGTCACTGTGTTTAACACAAAGGAACACTTAACACTTCACTAGTGGATTCCCTTAATTACAGTTGTAATGGCAACTTCCGGGCTGGGTGAAGTCACATGCCAGCGGGAGGTGAATCTGCCAAGCTATGTAAAACGTTGGTGTTTTTCTGGCGGAGAAAAGGGTCTATTCCAGGGTAAGAAATTTACCAACAGTTTCACTAGAAGTTATTTGGGTCAGAAGATGGTCTGAATAAACTTGGAATATTTATTATAGATTTCTAAATTGCATAACATTGTTGCATTGCATTACATCATTATGCTTTATTAATCTCCTTTTTTTGTTGTTGTTAGAGAGACAAGTAGACCAGCTATTTGCTGGTAGCTACTGAATGGTGTTCATGATTTTACAGCATCAGTCATTATTGAAATTTTAAGGTATGTTGTCCAGAAGGAATATGATGTAATACGCATATTTTTATTTTTAAAAACAAGCTTTATTTAGACTGAAATCTAAGGTAAGGCAGTAAAAATCATTACTAGAAAGAGGAGCAAGCCTCTGCCAGCACTTGCAGCCTGTGGAGAGAGACAGAGACACAGAGATGAGCAAGGGAGAGATCCACGCAGGAGCAGATTTGGTGGGGGGAGGCTGGTGATTCCATGGAGGATTGGGACTGAGAGACAGACACAATGGGATTGATGACTGCCTGCCTCGCAGTGACCCACTCTGGGGCAGCTGGTGAGGAGCTGAAGTCCTGTGGGAAAGGACTCACGTTGGAGAAGTTCGTCTGCCGTCAGTGGGATCCCACGGTGCAGCTGGGGAAGGGTGTGTGGAATGAGTGCCCCCCTCTGTCCAAGAAGGAAACCAACTTGTGAGGAACTGACCCAACCCCCAATCCCTGCCCCTTCCTGTGCCACAATGCGGGGGGGGGGAACAAGGGAGCGAAATCATGACTCAAGTGAAGTCCGCTAAGGGAAGGTTCGGGGGTGGGGGGGAGAGGAGCTTTAAGATCTGGTCTCACTTCTCATTATTCAACTCTGGTTTCACTGAGTAGTGTAATAATTTAAGAGAGTTTTCTTTCCTTTATTCTGTGTTGAGTCCATTCTGCCCATGACGTTGATTACGGGATGATCTCTCCCTGTCCTTATCTCGACTCCTGAGCCTGTCAATAGACATTTTCTCACCCTGTCCAACTAAAAAGGGGAGTGATAGAGATCAACTTCGGTGGGCCTCTGGCCTCCATCCAGGCCTAAACCACCACTCCTGGAGAGATGGGTAAGTGAATATTTGCTGTGTTTTAATTTTGTAGTGGCAGGTGATTGGCTAACACACGTGTAGTATTTAGTGTGCCTGTGATAGTGCGTTCTGTGAATCTGCTGTGGTTGTGATACTGAACCCTGTGAGTTGCCTGTGGGTGGTAACAGTGAGTGACGTGACTGTTGCGGGCAGTGACACTGCGTTTGGTGACTGCTGTGTTGGCAGTAGTGCCTTCTGTGAATCTCCTGTGGTTGTGATTAAGTGTCATCGTACTTCTAAACTGCAGTAGTGCATTTCAGCATTGTAGCCATGGAACCTGCAGTAGTGACGTATCAAAACTGCACGTGGGTTCCATTGTTCCATTCCAGTGTCTTTCCATCACACCAGGCTGTTTGATTTTGCAGCTGTCTTGCAGGTCTTGTTTCATCTTCTCGCACTCTTGCTTTTTCTGAAGTTTCGCCCTTCATTTAGCTTTTGCTCTTCTTAGCTGTTTACAGTGCATGGGTAAAGAAGACCAGAAACTAGCGTGGAAACACAATACACAGTGTGTGAGTGCTAGTGGTGGAGCTATTAGAAGAGCATATTATGGCATTTCTTTGTACAGAAATGCTCAAATGTCATCTAATGCCACAGTCTTGCTCAAAGAGATTTGTTATGTACAGCATGTTATCAGTATGAAATGCCTATAAAAGCCTATCTTCAAAATTCAAATCTTTATTTCTACTTTTGGTAATTACCCAGGAGATCAGTCATGCTTTTATATGTATTTCAGCATTTTCTGAGTGCTTGTCAAGAAACTAATTTTTGCTTTATTGTAAGCATTTAACTTGAACAATACTCTTCAGCCAGGACAATTTTGTTTTTATTTTTCTTTTGTGCAGCACTCACTATTACTTACCCTGTGAACTTTTTGATCTCCCTCCCCCCAGTTTCTCCTAATTACTACACCAGCTAGAACAAACCACTTTGTTTTGTTGTGAGCTCTGTGTGATTATCTTCCATGGGCATGCATGTGAACACAGCCAAGCTACACAAAGGCTGATAAATTAGCCATTTGTTTGATACAGCAATAATCAGATTCATCAAAGGCCTGTGCATTGGCTGCATTACATATGTATTAATCATAAAGCTTGAGCTGAACTTCTTCAAGGTGACAACTTGCTAGGTCCTTCCTGAAAGTCCATTTTCTTCTGTGCTAAGTACCACACTTTGGTAATTGCAATCCCTTTGAAAAACATTTCAGACACCTTGAAAAGACTTTACCTTTGTTTAGGCATCATTCAGGTGTTGTTTAGGTTTTTCCAGATGAGTTGGTGTGGATGAAATTTACTGAGTGCCCTTGTGACCATTTGTTACCTTAATCTGCCATTTTAAAAAAGGGGGAAAAAGTAACAGGATTCAAAAGGAGAGATGTGCTTTCATGAACCTTGCTTTGGCAGCTTGTTTTTAATGCCCAGATAATTAAAAATCATGCTCAGAAATTTTAGATTATAAATTAGGGTGGGTCTGTAGTTGGTAGACTGCTTTTTATTCTGCTTCTCCTCAAATGTAATAGACAAGCCTGTGCACGTCACACAAAGCTGTGGGTTCTGCTGTGGCACCAGGAGTTGAAGGGCCTCCTGGAAACATTCCCACAGCTCCAAAGGAGTTTAGCACCTTAGCAACCTCTCCAAGAATCATTCCTGGGTCCAGTCTTGTTCAATATATTTACCAGTGACCTGAATGGAGGGATTGAATGTTCTCTCAGGAAATTTGCCAGTGACACTAAGCTGGGAGGAAGCGTTGAGCTGCCTGAGGGTAGGGAGGCTCTTCAGAGGGATCTGGACAGACTGGATCGATGGGCTGAGACCAACCAAATGAGGTTCAACAAAGCCAAGTGCAGAGTCCTCACTTGGGACATAACAACCCCATGCAGTGCCACAGGCCTGGGGAAGAGTGGCTAGAAAACTGCCTGGCAGAGAAGGACCTGAGTGTGTTGGTTGACTGCTGACTGAATGTGAGCCAGCAGTGTGCCCTGTTGGCCAGGGAGGGCAATGGCACCTTGGCTCGTATCAGAAATAGTGTGGCCAGCAGGTCCAGGGAAGTAATCATGCCCCTGTACTCTGCATTGGTGTGGCTGTACCTCAAGTACTGCCTTTACTTTTGGGCCCCTCACTACAAGAAAGACATAGAGGCCCAGAAGCCTGTACAGAGAAGGGCAGCCAGGCTGGGGAAGGGGCTGGAGAGCAAACCTTACAAGGAGCGGCTGAGGGAGCTGGGGCTGTTTAGCTTGGAGAAGAGGAGGCTGAGAGGGGAGACCTTATCACCACCTACAACTACCTGAAAGGAGGGTGTAGAGAAGTGGGTGTTGATCTTTTCACCCAAAAAAGAGGTGAAGGATGAGGGGGAACGGACTCAAATTGCACCAGGGGAGGTTCAGATTAGACATTAGGAAAAAGTTCTTCACTGAAAGAGTCGTCAGGCACTGGAACAGGCTGCCTAGGGAGGGGGTTGAGTGGTGACTGTCATAGGTTTTCAGGTTACCAGGAAATTTTTTGGGTTTTCTATAAAAATCTCATAGGTTACCAGGAAAAGCATTGATTTGCTCACAATCCTGATAAAAAACTTGAATAATGATAGGAATAGGTAAGTGGCTTCTGTGTACCTGCCTTCTAGCTGTGACTAAAAAATAAAAAAGACATAAATAATTCAAAATTTATGGACTTGGTGATCTCAATGGTCTTTTCCGACCTAGTGATTCTGTGACTCCAGCCATCAGCTTTATCTTCTTTAATTTTGAAATCTTCAAAATTTTCCAGCTTATGCTGGTTTAGGAGGGAGGCAAATTTTGGCATCTCTTAAACCTTCTGAAGTAAGTAGAGTAACACTGGGTTTTATGTGGGGTTTTGGGGGGTTGTTTTTTTTTTTTTCTCTTTAAAGATCAATATTTTGTAAGCTGGTAATTCAAGATAAGCATCAATTCAAATAGTGAGACTAATTCTACCTGTAGTTTCCCCCCAATTACGTTTCTTTAATTTAGTAAGATTGACCTGGAAATACTTTGCATACTGGATGTCTTGCAGTGTGTGTGGGGAGAAAAGTATTATATATTGGGAAAAGCTTTGTTATGTTAGTTAACCTTCAAATGAACATGTGGCAGACATGTGACTACAATCATTGTTTTTAAGCATACAATAAACTAGTTTATATAGCACTCCACCTGTAACACCTGCAATTTTTGCCACTGAAAAGGCAGTCTGCCTTTTCAATCCAGTGATTATTTTCATATACCAACAGCAAATACAAAAATATGGCTTGATGTTGCAGTGGGAGAATAATTTTAAAGTCTTCCTGCTTTTATATGCTAGCTCATTCTGATGCATGAAATGAAGAGTTAGAGAACATTTTTTTTTTTTTCTGGAAAAAACCTTATGTTAGACTTAATTACTTAGATACAGAGCTCTTTAATGTGACACAACTCTTATTCAGTGTCTCTAATATGATGTGTGGAAAGGAAAAATACCTGCACAGGAGGTTATTAGGTGAAATGTTAAGTTAAAAGGACATTTTTTTTCAGTATGTATGTTACTGCCTTCCAATACCTGAACGGTGCCTATAAGAAAGCTGGGGAAGAACTGTTCCCAAGTGTATGTAGTAACAGGAGGAGGGGTGATGGTTTTAAACTAGAAAAAGGGGAGGTTTGGGTTGGGTATTTGGAAAGCATTCTTCACTATGAGGGTGGATCACTGGCACAGGTTTCCCAAAGAGGTGGTGGAGGCTCCATCCTTGGAGACATTCAAGGTCAGGCTTGATGGGGCTTAGAGCAACTTGATCTAGAGAAGATGTCCCCTCTTACTGCAGGGGCGTTGGACTAGATGACCTCTAAAGGTCCTTTCCAACCTATCGCATCCTATGAGTCTATTTTACAAGGTTACATTTTATTTGTAAATTCAGTTGAATATTTCTTTTTCTTCAGATAGAGATGGTAAAATTTGACCAAGCTAACTTTTAAACATTGAAAACATTTCAAACACCTTGATACAAATGTGGAATTACCAATGAAGTGTTATTAATAATCATATCCTTTCATATCATACTATTCAGAAGACTGTTTAAGAAAATGAAGGTTTTGCTTTCAGAGCCTGTATGAAAACTCAGGATAAATGAATGGTAATTAGGACTACTTCCAAAAGAGCAAAACTACAGCCCAATGCAGAAGTCTGGGATACGAAGTGACTCATTCTAAAACTCTGATCTGAAACCTTCCCAGCTTGGTCCATAACCTTCAGTTTGCTTAGAAAATTTCTTTGTAGGGTTAGGTTTCTGCTTCTACCTGTGTGCAGGCCTGCCCCTGCCTAAACTCTGCCTTAGATCCAGTAAAAGCAGAAGCAGCCAGTCCTTTAATTCTCCATAGTACCAACTTGTAAGCACATTTGTCTTAAACGGAGACTTGCTTTAGCTTTCAATATTTAGGTTTTTATCTGATTACTTAAGCATTTTACATCTTAATCTTGAATTTGCAGCCAGATAAACAGAAACATACAAAGAAAAAATAAACAGCAGCCAAACATGACCTACAACACTTCTGTATTGTATCTTCACTTATTGTGCTGTCCTCTGTATTGCTCTTAATATGAACATTTCTGTCTTTTGCACACATGTTATGTGTAATAATTTGACTGGTTCCATTATGGACTGTATGGTAGAATAAACTTCTGAGCTTAGATGTATCAAGAGTAGTTGTAGAACAGGAAATTGTAATTCATAAACACTATATTTTCCTCTGCATGTAACTTGTTTAAAGGCAGAATCGTTAAGTCTGTATGAGCTTATTTGAAGGTCAAAGTGTGTATCTGAACCTGCTCTCAAAACGGCTGGGTAGAAAATTAGTGAGCTGGTATAGGAATGTGTGGATGTCAAATGTCTCTGGTATTCTGGAAGACTAACCGTCAAAGATGTTGATAGATTGACCTGGAAGTTGAAAATTAAAACTGTAACTGTGGTCTGTAATCTTCAACGTAAGTGCTATTAAACTTTTTAATGGATTTTAATAGATTAGTAGGAAAAAATATACTTTTGAACTGCTAAGTGTCTGGTTTTGTTGTCTTTCATTTCTAAGCCACAAGAGTAATGACTGTAATTCTGTAGGAATATCATGTACTTCTGTTTTGCATGTATCAATTTTATTCAACATTTGGTAGCAAAATGGACACAAAATACTGTATGTGGATACTTCTTCAATTAACTCACCTTTTTTCTTTTGCTAGTCAATTTTTACTTCTGGTCTTCATACACTGACCAAAAAAAATACTCAAGTGAGCTTTTTCTACCACCTGAAGAAAATTAGCCATGTAATGACAGCTGAAAACTGAAACAGATTATTAAACTGTTCTAAGTAGCCAAATTTCCTACCAGATGGGAAGAATATGGTAAGAGGCTGAGTGAAAGTCTGGGGAACCTCTACCATTGGAGTTTTGAGAAACAAACATTAGTTTGTACTTAACATAAGAATTTTAATTCTTGCCTTTACACTTGCAAATGGCCCAGGTGACCTTTTGAGTTTCCTCCTAGCCCTGTTCTCCCAAGATCCTATACTGTCTACATGACTTCTCCTTTCTCTTGTGAGTGAGGCCACCTGCCCTAGCCCTACCCACGAGCTGTGTGAGGTTACCCCCGCCTTTCTGCTGGCCATTAGGCCAGCAAGCACGATGCTCCTTTGTCATTACAACTGGTCATGCCACCCCAGGATGGCCAAAATATCTTGTCTGCACCATGCCAAGAAGCAGAGCGTGCTCCTGTGGCTTATGGAAGCTAAAGCTAAAGCTAAAGGAGGGAAGGTTTAGATTAGATATTAGGGGGAAGTTTTTTACAGAAAGAGTGGTGAGGTGCTGGAGCAGGCTGCCCAGAGAGGTAGTGGATTCCCTGTCCCTGGAGGTGTTCAAGGCCAGGTTGGATAGGTCCCTGGGCAGCCTTGTGTAGCTCCAGGCCTGGAGGTTGGTGTCCCTGCCTGTGGCAGGGGGGTTGGAGCTCTATGATCCTTGGGGTCCCTTCCAACCCAGACCATTCTATGATTCTATGATTCTAGGGAGCTCCCAACAACATAGCCATGCACTGTGGCTTGGTGTACAGCCACCAAGAGACACAATAGCCTAAGGGATTCTCTGCCTTCCTCAGATATTTCTCAAATCCTACTGGTTTTGCTCCAAACCTCTAAAATCTCATGAGAGAATAAACACAAAAGGCAGAAATAGTTACAACACACTGTTCCACGCTTAATATGTAATTAACTTTTCAAGAAACTTAAGTATTGACCAGCAATTTGTATTACTTATGAGTTAAAAGGTTAAACATAAAGCAATGTTATTTCTTTACCCTCATATGTATATGAAAAGTTTCAGCATTGTCCTTCAAACAACCTCACGTGTAAGTCACAGGGAATTGTCATTAGTGACCGCACCTTAATCTTTCAATTATTTTAACAGCGATAAGCTTCTGTATTGTAAAGCTCTTGAAGTACTTAATATTGTATTATTCAACTAACTGCACTAAAATTGTAAAATGGTCTACTTTCACCTCAATAATCAAAGATGTTCAAAGTTAAAATTGACAATGAAGTGTATGAAAGAATATGAAAAGACTTTTGTGCAATCAAAAAAAAAAATTCTGCTTACATTTTCATTTTCCTTCTGAAATACTTTATTTCATTTCTAAACCAGAAACTGGGCAAACCTAAAATACATCTAAAATACACTGAAAAAGATATGTGCATATATTTAAATTACTAACACAATTATATCACTGCATTTATGCAAAATAGGTTTTAAGTGCTCCTGGTTTGCATAAAGTAGTGCCTGTGTTGTCTGAATAGTGTTTTTGCATATGCACATCTAAGAGCAGACCGGGAACATGGCTTCAAAACCAGGTACTCACAGCACTCCCAAGTGCCTGTTGTTCCGGAGATAGCAAAACAGCTGCAGTTCTAAAGCTGTTTCAATATGCTCTGTCTGGAGTGGACCGATTCAGTCCAGATGTTTTTTAGTGAAGAAAAATGACCTGATTTAGACTCCTACCTTGTCAGAGAATTCAAGCCATTCAGTAGGAGTAGAGGAGTGTGTCTGAATATCCTTCATCTGTGAGCATCTCCTCAGCACTTTCTGCAGAATCACGTACACGCAATATCCTAACGTTACCATCAGAGGTTGATATGTACCCCTCTGGCATGACTTGCAGAGTCCCCATCCTCCGACTGTCCAGAGCAGAGGCTGATGCAGCATACAGGGACATGCAGGCCTGTACACACCCAGTCCCACAGTTCAGATAAAGTCCTGTCAAGGACCATGATCCAGGTCCTAATTTTATAGAAAGAAGTAAATGAGAAGCCATAATTATTGCTATAATTTAGTTCAGCAAAGTAGGAACAAGGAAAGGCCAGACTGCTGGGCTGATGATAATTTATAATAGTTGAAAATAAAACTGTCAAAGATCCAGAGAAAGAAGCACTGGTATGATAAGATTAAAAACTCCTTGGAAGGAAAGCAGAGAGGGGACGATAACAATTCATCAGGATAGAGATTTGGCCAGTACCAACATGCAGTAGAAGTCAGTCTTTCCCGATCTGGGTGACAACCTAAACCACAGAGATTTAGTGAGAAACTGCAGCATGACGAAAGGGGAGGATGCTGATGCTTTAACTAACAAGTTAGTCAAAGATAATCACCATATATACTAAGGATAAGCAATTGTTTCACGGTGATCGTGACCATTTCAAGTCTCTGATCCTAATAAAAGATATTCACATAAAACAGACCAATGTATTTGAAGATTGGAAAGAGACCTTTTTTTTTTTTTTGAGATATCCATTAGCTGTAATTTGCAGTCCCAAGCTTCACAAGACTAATTATCTACACCTTATTAGCACTCTTAACTATCTTGGCCATATATTTAACTTTCTTTTGTTAAAATATCTATTTTTGTTTTCTGTTATTTCTTCTGACTTTCTGGGAAGCAGCTTTGAGAGACTTTCTAAAATCTAACTGTAAGGAAAGTAATGTTTCTTACGTATTGTTTGACAAATGTCGAGTACTTAATGACCTGCAAAAGTTTTGAATGTGTTCTACTTGAGGAACACAAATGACCTAGCTTGAGTCAAATAAACCTCCTGATTAACTGCTTTGGTATACTAAAATCAGAAAACTTAGAACATTGTTCAGAGAAAATGCTTTACACCTTGAAAGTTACAACTTTCACTCTACCTATATAAAAAACTTAGATACAGCAAGAAAATCTGCGTTAGTCTTATGCAGCAGATACCCCAACAGGCTGCAACTTATTTCTACTGTCTTTATTTTGAAAAAAAAAAAAAAAAAGAAAAAAAAGTCAACAAAAGTTATGCAAATAGGAAAAATACCAGATTTTGGTAAGACTTTTTTATAAAAAGGTAAAGTACATAAAGACTTCAGTCTGAAAAAGAAGAGTGATAAGGGATGTGGTAGAGGTAAGTAAAATGATGAATGGTACCAAGAAGGTCACTGAGTTACAGCTATTCTCTACTTCTCACACTGTAACAGCTGGGGGCATCAAATAAAATGAGCAGGCAGATGGTTTAAAACAAAAAAAGTAGTTTAGAAAAAGCATAATTAAATTTGGGAGTTCACTGCCACAGGATGCTGTGAATGCCAATATTAATACCTTCAGAAACCCATTATACAAATTAATAGGAAAAATATCCATTAGAAGATGTACAATACAGTAATTTGTATCTGTGGCTGGCTCCATAAGTACCCTATCATAAATACTTGAAGGTGGAGAAGATATGTGTGGAAAAAATACACTCTATGCTTCTCCACGCCAGTACAATCCTACTTAGTTGTTTTATGTTCCACATAATTTTTTAAAATATGTCTTATGTAATCACAAAATCAGAAACTTTACTTTTAATTTCAGCTACTAAAAAACATTAACTGCTTTATGTAGAAATATCTAAGAATTCAAAACACTAAAAATTTTCTCCATGTCAGGAAGCTGTAACAAATTGATGAAAATAAATTGCAAGCAGAACATTAGTGTTTTCCTGTAGCTACTCTGAGTAGGTATCATTCAATTTAGCTAGGTTATTTTCATGTGCATAGATTTTTCCCATGAATGTTTTTTTCTCACTGAACAGGTGAAAGTAGATCAGAAGTACTGGAGATTCAGCGAAGAATTGTCTAAGAATACTGAACACCAGGTTAATTAGAAACACAGTAAAAGGCATTTTACTTAAAATTGTGCATGTGTTTAACAATTCCAGTTTTAAGTGATGGCAATAAAAAAAATTCACAGATAAAACAAAGGTTAAGTACTTTTACTCTGATCCAGGGTTATATTTGTGAATTTCTTTCTGTCCAATGGGAATTACTGAATAATTGTTAAAGAAAAAAAAATAGTTATTATTCCAGACCTTTAAGTGGCTATTGTTGGTTTCTAAATATGTGTGATAAGTTTCAAAAATTAGATCTTCTAAGGCATGTTGCTGTCACCATATGTAGAGCAGTTTGAAAGGTGATGGTGTGGAGAAGCACAGAAAGGAGAATTATGTGGTTTCTTTATCTTTTTCCCTTCTCCACCCATTGAAGAGAACTAGAAATTCCCCAAACCTTCATTGTGAATCACACATTATGTAGGTACTTCAGTTCCTGCTTTCCTCCCCAGATGATCCAAGTTGCTATTTTCCACCAGGATACACAGAAGTCTTTCCTTGTTTGGTCCCACTGTTGGCCTGGCCACTCACTGTGGAGGATGGAATTAAGAGTGAATTTCGAGAATCTGTGTGCACATCCCACCCTAAACTATAAATCTGTAATTTTTTAAAAAAAAAGAAAAAAAAAAAGAGCTTGAACATTCATAATACCATGTAAAATAAGCTATTACTAATATTAGTTGCATGCTCTTTAAAGTAATTTAAGAGATCCCGGTAACAGAGAACTGGCATTATAATTGTCCTTACACCCTGCCAGTATCAAATTTTCTCAATGGCTGGCATGTTTGTTCAGTCATGTAAGACAGTAAGGCACTTAATTAATTTTTTTATGGACTGCCCTTTCTTCCCATTTGAATCTTGCTGAAATTCAAGTTGTTGATCTTCCCAACAAAAAGGTTGTTTATATCCTGGGTCCTTGTTACATATTCTCTTTCTTTGCAGTTGTTATTATAGTCATTAAAATCTGTATCATGAATTTGTGCTAAATAGATGTACAGAATGTCATACACAGTCCTGGTATAATTGGCTACTGAAGAGACAAAGAATCTGCCAATTACAGTCTGATTTTTTTACCCTGGGGCCTCCACTTGTGTATGTACAAATGATACATCCACACTTTGACCCTGAGAGCATACTGGGTGCATATTCTGGGTACACTGAGACATTTCAGATGATATTTATGTATGCAAGATCGCTGACTATACAAAAGAACAGGATAAAAAAAAAAAAAAACCAACCCTTGAGATGAAGTCATAATCTTGAAAACACTGTGTTTTCACTGAAATAATATTCTGTCCTTCCTTTTCCTGAATATTTATGGTAATGCAGAATATCCATCTGGAAAATGATAATAAAATATTAACATTCACCTATTTAAGCATTTTATTGCCCAAAACAAAAACCACCATTGTTTGTTCAGTATCTTGTGAGTCTTTCTGAGTTTAGGTTAATGGGCTGGTGCAGAGGTTAATGAGGCATGTGTCTGGGGAATACCTACCTTTATGCATCTTTTGTAATTAATAACAGCAGCTTTTCTATTCTGAAAACTCCCTCTTCACTTATTCATAGCCATAAAACAAATACAAAACAAAGACAAAATTACAAAGAAGCAGGCATAATATGGAAATTAATATTGATAAATTATCTTTTCTTTTCTGAATTGACCTCTTATTCAGCATTTTCTGTGTTCACTGACAAGCAGCTTCTCATCCCTTCCAGCTGTGAGTCCAGCACTCTCTGAGCAGCTTCTTTTAGATATTCTGCAAGAGGAATGAAAAAAATATTTACCTGGAAATATTTGGTATTACATGATATTTTGATGCAATGCACTGAAATCACAATAGCAGAGTGTGGCAACTGCAGTATATGCTTGGACCAAAACGCTACTGTGAATTCCTTTACCATCCTCTCCAAGAGTGCCATAAGATGATGTTGGGTGTCTCCAGACCCTAGGAAGTAATATGTAGGCTGAAGTCAGATCAAGCCCATTGCTGTCTTCAAAGTTCATGTTGTTGGCTGTTGCATTTGTACTACTCTATGTAGTGCTAAACCACATACACACAGTCCCCATGCTATGTCTGCCTGGCTTAATGGTAGGAAGGACATTTACACAAACAGCAGACCCCCTCAACAGATAGAGGTGCTTACCTAAAATGCAAGCCACCCTGAGGACCCCTTTGTGTTACATTCAGCTTCCTTCAATGCAGCTTTTAACACCTTCATGAGCAATTTGCCCTTGCCCATCTTCTCTTGGCCCTCTTCCACTGCATGCACCCTCTGGTAGGTCATGCCAATTTACGCTTCGTCCTTTTTCCTCTATTGTATGCCTTTCTGGACACCGTAATTGGCATTCTGTAGCGTGTACTCTGCTACTGTAACATATTATTACATTCCTCCTAGTTTTGGCCAAGAACATGAAATACTTTGCAAAATTTATTCACTCCTCCTCTTCTTTTTCCTCTCCTTCTCCACTTTGTTTTGCCCAGGTTGTAGTTTTGCCTGGTGGGGTTCTGGTGGAGGAGGGGGGAGGCTGCAGGAGCTGCTTCTGCAAGCAGCAGCTTTTTGCCATCAGAGAAGGGAGAGAGAAAATGTGAGAAACTGCAGTCAGTATAGAGGTGGGTGAGGAAGGTGCCCCAGCTGCCAGAGAGAAAGATGCCCCTGCAGCCCATGGAGAAACCCATGGTGGAGGAGGTGTCCCCCCCGCAGCCCATGGAAAAGACCAAGACCCCACCTGCAGCCTGTGAAGAGCCCGCATGCTGGAGCAGGGGGAGACATAAAGAAGATATGACCTGCGTTGGAGCAAGCCTCTGCCAGCACTTGCAGCCTGTGGAGAGACACAGAGTTGAGCAAGAGAGAGACATCCACGCTGAAACAGGTTTGCTGCCCGGCGGGGGAGACTTGTGACCCCGTGGAGAGCCAGCCTGGAGCAGCTTGGACCTGAGAGTCTGAGAGACCTTCTGTGATTGATGACTGCACCCGTAGCAGTGACCCACGCTGGGGCAGCTGGGGAAGAGCAGGAGCCCTGTGGGAAAGGACTCCCGTTGGAGAAGTTCATGGAGGGGTGTGAGGAATGCCCCTCCACCCCCCTTCCGCCTAAGAAGGAAAACAACTTGAGAGGAACTGACCGAACCCATAGTGTGGGGGTGTGAGGGGAGGGGAGAGGGAAGGGGGAAAGGGGAAAGGGGAAGAACGGGGCGAAATCCTGACTCAAGTGCAGTCTGCTAAGAGGGGAGGGGTGGGGGGAGGTGCTTTAAGATCTGGTGCCACTTTTCATCACCCAACTCTGTTGTCACTGGGGGTGCAGGGCAGTCTCATCAAAAGTTTTCTTGCCTTTATTCCATGTTGAGTCTGTTTTACTGAGGCTGATTGCAGAATGATCTCTCCCTGTCCTTATCTCGACTCCTGAGCCTCTCAATAGATATTTTCTCCCCAGTCCAGCTGAAAATGGGAGTGATAGACCAACTTCAGTGGTTCTCTGTCCTTCTGGCCAGACATCTCAGTGGTATCTGCAGCCATCACCCGGTGTCTGCAGCTCTGACAATCAAACTGACTGTGACACTACATAGCCCAGTAACTGCAAAGAAGAACAAAATGAATGCTTATCTCAAGAAAAAAAATTCAGGTATACAATATAGTGCAAAAATTGGTCAAGCTTGACATTTTTTAATGATTACATAAAGAGATGATAATTTGTTAGACATGAATCAGAGATTTGATGTGATTGTTGTGTCTTAAAAAATTTAGAACATAGTTAATTCAAATTTAAAATAAACAGTTACTTAAGTTACCAAGTAAAAGAAATGTAACCTTACATCACTATGTGGCTCATGGTTGAATTTCCTGGTATTTGTGGACTTAACAGGAAATGTAGCATTAAAAAATTATAACCAGTGAGAAAGACATCCCCAAGTGCTGAAATTTCTAAGTATATACTTGGTGTGTTCTATTTCCCTGGACAACCTCAGGTATAACAACTGAGCCTATCAATTGGAACAAGTGAAACTAGACTCCCATTTTAGCTAATGTTTAATAGAAAAAATACATGCTGGGTCATCTCTGTGCCATAAAACTGTCGCAAGTATTGTATAAGTTGACTAGGAAAGACATATCCATAGTAACTCTGTCCTCTTTCCACCTACTTACAAACACCAAAATGTGAAGCACCTGATAGCTCTGAGATTATTAATTCATCACAAATGCATCTGAAATCTGCACAACATCTTGAAAAAACACTGTGTGGAGAAATTCATGTATTGCACACACCACATAAACTCTACTGCTTTTTTAGAAATGAGGTGCTGTAAAATATCCATTGCCCTTTCAGTTTTAGGTAGTATATAGAAGTTACTTGGGGTTTCCGTTTATTTGCTGGGAAAACAAAAACAATTTGGAAGAAGAAAGTTGGTGGGAGAAAAAACAGAATTGTCTTACAGGTTTGTAAACTGCTTCTCAGGTCCTTGCTGTGGATGCCTATGAAGACATAAACAGTTACAGAATCACAGAATGACAGAGGTTGGAAGGGACCTCTGGAGATCATCTAGTCCAACTCCTCTGCCATTATTTATTATTAAAAGATAATAAATAAGGATGCTGATAGATTTCTAAAATATTGTCTCTTTTCTGTTGTCAAACATATTTTTATATTCCTTAAACCATTATTACAGTTACAGTCAGCTGAACAAAATCTCTCTAGTCTCTGCAAAGGGATTCAGTAAGAAACCACCAGACATCAAACACAAAGTGGTCAGTTTAATACAACTCTGGGCTTCAGATTGCCACAGGCTTTTTCTACACCTCATAACAAAATAAGTAGTTTTATTACAAATAGATGATGAACACGCATCTCTCTAATACTCTTCTTACTTGCTGTTGGCAATTAGAAGGAATACCTCCTGCTAACTGCTGGAGATGGAATTGCTCATCAAAAATAATAGTGTCTTGTGGCCTGCAGCTTGAGAAACAAAGGCTCAAGCACTGCCAGGTGAACAGATAACGGGATGGAGCCTTTAGGCCATGAACCTCGGGGAAACTAAACAAGGTGGCAGCATCGTTGCCGGCTCCCTGCTGGGACAGGCTGCAGGAAAAAGTGTCCTCTATTGTTAAAGGTGTATCTGCTGTCTGAGGAGGGTTTAGAAGTTCTATTAGCATGATAAGATAGAGATGCTGCTGTGACGGCAAAACGTTGACCAATCAGATGTAGCCCAGGAACAGGGTATGTTTGACAGAAAGCAGCCGTCTGCAGAGCATATAAAAAGGAATGGTTCTTTACAATAAATCGACTCTTGCTTGCATCAAGCTGTGCCCCGTCTCTCTCCGTCTGCTAACAGAAGTCTTAGAGGGGAAAGAAAAAAGGAAAAGAAAAAACTAAAATTATGCTAAACATAAGCCACGAGTTTTGACTATCAGGCTGGTTATTAAATAGTGTCATGACTTTACTCAATCGAATGCAGTGGGTTACGGGCATTAATCCTATTGAATACGACTGCACTAGGATTAGCTGTGATATTAGGAACAAGTAATATCCGTTGCTACATTTTCAGCTTACAGTTTTATTTAGTCTTTCATCCCTATTACAGGACAGACTGGCACAATAATTCATCCAGAAAGCTCATTGAGTCGGCATTTGTTCTTTATTCATGTAGATATTAATTACAATTGAACAATTTATACTTACATTATACTTTTTTCAAAAATTTATTGTAGTCCAGTACATTCAACATAGCAAGTCATGTTTATTTTCCTGAAATTTTCAGTTGTTTATTGGGTTTTTTATAGGCTTCCAACTGACTGCTAGAATTACAATTTAATCCAGTTCTGATACTAAAATAATAAAAAAAAAAAGGTATTGAAACACATATACAGATCTTTTCTTGCTTATTCTCTTAATTTAAGGCAATTGTCTGGAAAATACTGATGTACCTCAAGTATGTATTAAGACATTTAATTCATAGTACTACATATCATCCTTCCCCCTAGCACTCTTTTTTTTTTTTGTAATTCAATTTCCTAAATCATTTTGCTTATAATACTTACATGTGAAAAATTCTTTAAGTTCTCACTCAGAGGATGAGAATCTGTGCTTATAAATAGCTGGGAAATTAAAAAAAAAAAAACAATATAAGGACTAGGACAAGTCCATAATTTAATTTATGCTAAGTAAGGTAACAGAAAAACAGTAGAATTCCTTTTTCAAACTATTCTGGAATTTATTCAGGACTTATTTACACATTTTATTTACTACAAGTCATAGAAGAAGATTTGCTACCAATATAAAAATATAAAAGTATTTTGGACACACATCAGAACTGGTTTTCCACTTCACTGTACTTTCTCTACTATCTGTTTTTTCCACCAAGCAGTCTATAAATGTTTTTTATTCAGAAAGACAGCATTTTACAATTGTTTCATGGGTGGAAATTATGAACAAGGTATGAAGGTGAGGAGAACACATCACATTTAAAGGTAATTTGTTTGAAAAAAACCAGTTTTATTGCATTTTTCATCTAGACCTGACTCACCATAAGAATAAGTGATTTGAGGGGAGACAAACAAATAAAACCACAACAAAGCAAAAAAAACCAACAACCCAACAACTAAAGGAGGATGTATTCATAGAAGAAAGATAATACAAATCTTAAATACCTTTGGCTATGTTTAAGCACATCTGTCTTGGTGAAAAATTTAAATATAAGCAATATCTATATATTTAGAACAGGTGAAAATTCACTTGTATTGAATTCAACCAGGCAATAACTGGATGCCTTTTGTGTTCAGTAGAGATATGATACAGGTCTGGTGTCTATATACTGAAAAACAAATCTCTTAGCAGTCTTCAGTTTTAAGAATTATTTCATCTCCCACAAGATAGGAATGAAATGCACAGATAGATTTAATGGAGAGAGTATTTAACATGTCGGCTTTCAGAAAATTAAGATCTCCTCATTTGTATTTCATTGAAGAAACTTAAATTAATCTTAAGGTGGCTCAGAATTTTTTTTCATCTCCAAGGAAAAGAAAAGTTTCTCCTAGAGCAAGAAAATATTAAATTACTGCTGTAATTTTTGAAATTAACTGTAGTTAACTGATCAATCAAGATTATCAAATTTCAGAATAATTTGGTTTCCTAAAAATCTTAAGTGGTGCTCCAGCCCACAGAGATGATCATAGGGCTGGAGCACCTGCCCTATGAGGACAGGCTGAGACAGTTGGACTTGTTCAGCCTAGAGAAGAGAAGGCTTCAGGGAGATCTTACAGAGGCCTTCCAGTACCTGATAAGGGCCTACAGCAAAGCTGAAGAGGGACATTTTAAAAGGGCATGTAGTGATAGGACGAGGGGGAATGGCTACAAACTGGAAGAGGGGAGATTAAGACTAGATGTAAGGAAGAAATTTTTCACTGTGAAGGTGATGAGACACTTGAACAGGTTGCCCAGTGAAGCTGTAGATGCCCTGGCAGTGTTCAAGGCCAGGTTGTATGGGGCTTTAAGGAACCTGATCTAGTAGGAGTTGTCCTTGCTCGTAGCAGGGGGGTGGGAACAAGATGATCTTGAAGGTCCTGTCCAACCCAAACTATTGTGTGATTCTGTGAAAACTTTGTTTTTTTTTAAAAAAATACATTCTTAATGTATTATAATGTCTATATTCTTAATGTATTTTATAGTGATAAAAGTCAATTTGGTCTTCATACAACCTCTTACAATGAGATTCTTTTTAATTGATGAGGGGAATAGTATTTTTCCAACCATAGAGCTGTAAAGTTTGATTTTAGGTACTACTGTTTGACACTAACCAGGTGAATGACTGCAACAGCAGTGGTGAATATATAGTCTTGGATTCTGCTGTGGGTACACTTCTGTAACATACTACTTCTTTACTGACCTGAAAAACAAGAACTGTAAAGGGTAATGGATGGGGCAAAAGGTAATGGCAGACATTTGATATATAGTTACGATTTAATACCTATGCACATAACTCCAGAAATATAAGCCTTGATATCTTTTTTTAAGGCCTAGGCAGGAAGCATTTTCCCGTTCTATAAAAACACTAAAAGTTTTGAAGCATGCTTCTGTTCCATTTTTTTGTAATATTACAGTTCATATTCTCAAGCACATTATTTCCTTAATGCTTATCAACAAAAATGTGGGAAAAAATGGCATTTTTTTACATTTGAAGTAATTTCCTCTGAGTACGACCTCTTGTTAGTGTTTTTATCTGGCAGCAAATAAAAGCTGAAGTTATACCAGCTGAATAGATTTAATATCTTTGCTTAAGAAAAAGCTGAATGTGAGTTTTTCACACATTTTTAATTCAGGTACATGGAGAAGAGCCATTAATGCTGATTTCATTTTGGGTCTATTTTTGTTTGAAACATCGTGACTTTGGTGGAAGAGGAAAACAGAATATAAAAAATTCCAAATCCACTTGCTGTTCTGATTGTGAGGGAACCTCACCTTGAAACCTTTTCACATCAAAGGAACTACAGAATCATAGAATCATAGACTATCCTGAGTTGGAAGGGATACAGAAAGATGATCAAGTCCAACTCCTGACTCCACACAGGGACAGCCAAGTCACAGCATTGTCCAGACACTTCTTGAAGTCAGACAAGGTGCTGTGTCCACTTCCCTGGGGAGCCTGTTCCAGTGCCAGAGTACTCTCTCAGTAAAGAACCTCTTCCTGACATCCAACCTAAACCTCCCCTGCTGCAGCTTCCTGCCATCCCCTCACGTTCTATCCCTGGCCACCAAAGATTGGAGATAGGTGCCTGCCCCTTGACGCCCCCTCCTCGGGGAGCCACAGACCGCCATGAGGTCTCCCCTCAGTCTCCCCTTCTCCAGGCTGAACAAATGAAGGGACTTCAGCATCTCCTCATAAGCTTTCCCCTTCAGACCCTTTGCCATCTTCATTGCCCTCCTCTGGACACTCTTCAAAATTTTTGTGCCACTCTTGCCCTGTGCCTCCCCAAACCCCACCCTGCACTGGTGGTGAGGCCGCACCAGCACAGAACCAGACATGTATGAGGCAGAATTGTTGTCCCTACAAAGAATAGAGATATTATTCATTCATTGCAGAGAATCTAGTGATCTCTTTCATGTTGCTGAAGAGAAGCAAAGATTAATTATTTATGGCTAATCAAAACAAAGTATCTGGGCCCGCATTAAAAAATATTTTTGCGGTAATATTTGTGACATGTTTAAGGACAGTTTGGAAAAAGGCAGGGGAAGCTATAAAAGTTAATCACATCAGACAAATATATTTGCGTTCATACAGAAACACTTTGGGCTGATTGAATCCAAGAATCCAGCACACCTAGGTTTCTCAGTCAGTGAAGGGCATGGTGTTTACTTCAATTTTTTATTTATGACTGACATAATGACTTTGTTGTGCTGCATATATTATTGATGAGGACACAGAAATCAGACAGTTTCATCCAAATGAAACACAGTGAGGAGAGCACAGAACCCATTATTACAACAAGTAACTCTTATAATTGTACTTTGGTTAACTACATTTTCTTCAAACAAATGTTCAGGATTGCCAGTCGGTGTGAGTGGTCCACAGACATGTGAATATAGCTAACTTTGTCTTAAATAAAAGTTGCTGGTAGACATGTTGAATTCAAAATAAAGCAAAAGTTTTTAAACTCTTAAAATCCTCAGAGTAAGTTTTGTTCACTCTGCAGTAATTGTCCATAAAGTTAGTAATCCTTTGTAACAGGAACTTTATGAAGAAGTGCCTTGGAACTGAACTTTAATAAATACAAATTTAAGTCAACTGAATCATACTGAAAGATCATGCTGAGGAAAACTATCTAACAGAACAAATACACTAATAGGTAACAGTGCCTCTCATTCCTGGCTTAGCTACTGCTGTGTTAGAAATGTATTATTTGTATATATCTCTGCTTTTGTAAAAATATTTTTTTCTAGATTTTTCATCAGTATTTTTCAACTCCTAGACAATTAGGTCCTTGTCGTTATCCTATCAAAAACAACAAGGGTCTAATTTGAATGGTACACATTAAAATGCACACAGTTCATAAACTACCTATTAGTATGATAATTGCAGTACCCTGTACTTATAGGCTTGGAAAGAACAGCTATTATTAGATATGAATCTGATGGTGGCATCACATAATACATACTAACTACCATACAAAAATACATTATCTTACATTAATTACTTGAATTACTGTGAAAAGGTTCACAGCCTTTCTCTCTTCCAGAAAACATGACACAGATACAAAGGATGTTCTTTTTCAGTAGGAGACTCTAAATATGTTGAACAGGTTGTGTCAAAATAGTACATGGGCCTCGGGGGCTGTTATCTTCCTTCATGCCCAACGCAAGAGCTGTTACACAGCCACTCTTACAAGGAATTATTTGCATGTCCCTATTCCTCTGTGAGAAACATTTAAAATTAATTCTGAAATGTCCTCAGGCATAAATACTCCTTCAGGTACTTGTCGCAAAAACTTAAGTAGGGTGCTAAGTCACACCACAGAGTGGGATTCAATAGCAAAGAAATGCACCCCAAGGCTGATGTGTGATTTTCCCAGTCCCCCTCTGCTTCTCAGCCAATACCACGTTAAAGACCAAACTATTTCAACGGGCAAGAGTGGCAGAGATCATCTACAATGGAGAACATCCTCAGCATCTAAAGAAAACAGGCAGGTCCCAAAGAGCACGGCGAGCTAAAGTGGTGTAAATGGTATTTTACACAGCATCGCTGACAGCTGCAATGCCTATTCCTGACTGGATTGATATGAGCTCTGTGGTCAATGCACTCTCAGGTAAACCTCAGATAATCTCAGAAATATTTTTGTCCTACTACTAAAGATTGCCTAGACCTGTAAATGTTTTCTAACATGTAAAATAAGTTTGGAAGTTTTTCTCTGAAAAACTGTGCCTTCTATACCAGGCAAATAAAATCAGCAGATCCAGGGCCTGGAGCATCTCCCCTATGAGGAAAGGCTGAGTGAGCTGGGAATGTTCAGCCTGGAGAAAAGAAGACTTAGGGGGGACCCCATTAATGTTTGTAAATATCTTAAGTGTGGGATGCAGGGGGGGATGGCCAGCCCCTTTTCAGTGCTCTGTGGAGACAGGACAAGGGGCAGTGGCTGCAAGTTGGAGCACAGGAAGTTCCACACCAACGTGCACACAAACTTTTTCACAGTGAGGGTGACAGTGGCCTGGGACAGGCTGCCCAGGGAGGTGGTGGAGTCTCCTTCACTGGAGATATTCAAGACCCATCTGGACGCCCATCTGTGCAATATGAGCTGGGGAGCTGCTTTGGCAGGGGGGTTGGACCCGATGATCTCTCGAGGTCCCTTCCAACCTCTATGATTCTATGATTTAGTAAAGGATCAGGTTTTCTCATAACTGAAATACAATAGATTAGTACCACACTCTCTTGATTTTTTTGGAAATGCCTGTGGTTAACACTGTTAGTTTATTGACATCTGGAGCATAAAAATCTTAGTTGAAATGTATCTGAAAAGAGCAAACTTTGCTTTAGCCGGTCTCATCCCCTATTGTAGTTCAACTCTGAGGACAATACAAGAGTTCAAGTTCTGCCACTGCCTTCAATAAACACAAATTTTCAACAGATATATCCTGTAAAAAAATTTCATATTAAGTCTATGTACCTATTATTATAAAGGTATGGTTTATGTTTCCGAGTGAATTTTCTTCAGAAAATAAATTAATCTTCACCCTCAAAAAGGAAGAAGAAAAACAAAATTAAAAATCACAACCTTCCCTTTCCAGAAGACAGGTTCACCATAGCTTAACACTTTTGGTAATGTTTTTAGATATTTTCAGTCATTTCTAACCTGCCTGGGTCTAAGATAAGACAGCTGCAGAAACCCTGTAGAAAGTTTGTATATCCATGTATATCTATGGAAATAAAAGTTATTTATAAAAAAATTTACAGACATTTTCTAATTGCACTTGAGCATGTCCTGCATAAACTCAGTTATGTCTAAAGGAAAGAAGGTTTAAGGCTGACACTTCTGCATGCTGTGAATTTGGTCCATAATAGGTGGGATAGTTTAAGACCTAAATTCTGAAAATACTGTGCTCACTTATGAAACCAAAGCACACTTATAAACTCAATTGCAAGCAGTTATTCATCACCCCACCCAAGTTCTCAGCTAACAAAATGCAATCAGCAGCTATTTAACTACATCGGTGTGGTAACAAGCCTCACATAATACATTCAGCTACTTGCCCAAGTTTATTAGCACAGGCACTGGGATGGGTTAGCAGCATGCCTATAGATGGGTGCTGCTGGGGGGGCTTGCAGAGCCCATCTCCAACTCCAACACAAACAAGAGGACAAATACCAAAAAACGAAGACTAGGAGACTCTCAAAAATAATCACTGGTTATAATTCTGTGGCTGTGTAACAAGTCAAACTAAAGGATAATAGTCTTTTATGTCCTTCAAAACTATGAATTAAATCGCCACTAAAGAATACTGAAGCTTCAATGGAAGTACTCCCATGAGGGAGAATTGAAAGAATAAGGATGTAACCTCCTGCTGTGGGACCAGGATGTCATTTTAGTTCTGCCTTAATGCATTCTTGTATCAAGAGTCAGGAGAGACAAAATGAGAAAGGCTTAAATGGAGGAGAATGCTAGGTCATTCACAAGTTCATTGCCAGCTTTATTTTTGTTGGATCTAACCCTGTACAACAATGCTCAAGGCCAACTGCCTGATCTCACTACAACCTAGCCAAACGTTTAACTGAGCTTTTGATGAATATCTAAATTCTCAATCTAAACCACTGACCTGCAGCTGAATGAATTATGCAATTATTGTGCTTTCACTTATGGAATTTGTACAGTACTGATGCCAAATCTTGGTTTGTTAAGTGTCTGGAACATCAATTTATAAAAATATTAGGGCTTTAAAAGAAGCTTCTGTTTTTTAGAAGGGTGCATTCTGTGTAGCACCTTGAAGTTTTAAGGAGCCATGAAAGTGTCAGTCTGTTCACATACTATTGTAGCACATTTGTAAATAGTTTTACAGTTAATTTTACAATCAAATGCTTCCCTAGTTGTGTAACAATCTCAGGATACAAATAGATTTTTTTTAGGTGCATGCCTTTTGAAATTATCGTTCTCTTTTTAATCTTATATTGCCATGGGATTAAAACCAAAGGTAGGCCTGGGCGTCTGGAGATCTGTCACTATGGAAAACCACCAGCAGCATTGCAGAGGATAGAAATACTTAAGGTTGAGACATGAATTACACAAGGATAATAAGAATAAATGAAATACACCACTGAATACTTATTTAATCTGTGGAGGATACCACTCCACCTGAACAGCAGAGCAGAAATGAATTTTCCTTCCATTTAGTTTCAGAGTCTCTCTTAAGAAAGACAGAAAGCAAATAATGCTTGGCTCGGACTGTAATATTCTCTTAACTATTTAAATACGTTTGCTACTAGAACAAATGTGTATGACACTGTTTAAATATTTAAGTAATTTAATTTAATGGTATAAACATTAGCTTTTCTGCCATTGGATACATACAGGGAGCAAAAGAAGAGGAACTGAAAATCATTGTGTTACTGATGTGTGAAGGATGGTTCAGAGAAGAGAGAAGCAATGCAATGCATTTTGCAGCGTCCTTTTATTCTTTTCCAGAAACAAAACTTTAAGTGGCCTTACCACATTCCCAAAACTGCTAATCCTATAGGCTCCACAGACTACTCCTGGGTGAGGCTGAGGGAGCTGGGCTTGTTCCACCTAGAGAAGAGAAGGCTGCGGGGGGACCTCATTGCAGCCTTCCAGTACCTGAAGGGAACATACAAACAGGAGGGGAATCAACTTTTTCAAAGGGTAGACACTGGCAGGACAAGGAGGAATTGATTAAAGCTAAAGGACGTTTAGATTACATATTAGGAGGAAGTTCTTTACAGAGACTGTGGTTTGGTGCTGGAACAGGCTGCCCAGAGAGGTGGTGGATGCCCTGGAGGTTATTCAAGGCCAGATTGGATGGAGCCCTGGGCAGCCTTGTGTAGCTCCAGGCCTGGAGGTTGGTGTCCCTGCCTGTGGCAGGGGGGTTGGAACTCTGTGATCCTTGGGGTCCCTTCCAACCCAGACCAGTCTATGATTCTATGATTCTATGGTCAGGCCTATAAAAGGTTGGGTAGTTTATGGCTTATCTAAACTATTGAAAACGTGTGGCAAGATGAAATATCCATTAACAGATAGACACAATAATAGGTGTGTTTCAAATTTCATGAGATACAGAGGACTGTAATGTAGAAAGTGCTATTTATGGAAAATATTTGTCAGAAATTTATAACAAATACACAAGTCTGTGAGTGTCAGTTACTGAAAACAGTTAAATATCACAAGTATTTTGAAATGAAAATGTAATTAGAAAATGATGCAACACATCAAGGGAAGAAGTGACAAAACCCACCAAGCAAGCTGCCCTCATTCTGCCTGTGTGTGAGCATACTATACTCTTTCATTTAACTTTTAAAACTATGTTTCACTATTTCAGGAGGGTTGGGGTGGTGGGGTGGGAAGTAAGACAAGAGCTACTACTCTGCAAGCTCAAAGAGCAATGTGTTCACCCTGCTATACTTCTCTAGCAGATACTTCCAGGTCTCTAATCCAAAAAAGTAAATTTATACATACCTATCCTCCTCATGTTCCTCTGTCTCAAGAGACTATTTTTAAGCTCTCATCTATATTTAAACAAGAGACAGACTCAACTCAAACTGTTTGACACAGTATTCAGAGGCCAACTTTTTCAAATTTGCTACCTATGTGCCTACTGAAATCAGGCTTCAAATGCAATGTAGCTTTTTTTCAGAGTCCAATCCTCAGTATTAATATTAATACTGTTAAACACGCATTCATCACACTAAAAGTGAGGTTAAAATCTATATAGGGTATATAATTAAGCAATCACCATTCTTTCAGTAGAAGATGAGGAGGCAAAACCTTTGATGCACACTCAGTTATTCCAGTCCAGGAACTACATTTACCTCTTCTGGAACATGCCTTTGAGCTATAGCCATGTTCTGAGCAATACCAATATATTGATGTCTCTACTAAATTTTCCTGCTGGGAAAATATATGTGAAAACTCCTGGATACTTGGCCGATCATTGTAGAGAGGAGAAATCTGCTGGAAGTTCCTAATGTCACAGCCAGATGGTACATGTAGATTTCCTTGTCATGGAAAGCAGGCTACAGTGCCAGGGGTTATGGAGCTGTTGCATACCTTTATGGCATCCAGGATGCAGTTAGAAGATGGGAAAAGTGCCTGACTGGGAACCAAGCCACAGTCACAAATTTGCTGTGCAAGGTGTGACTCCAGAGAGCATGAGATGCATCTCCAGTGCCCTTGTCAGTTCTGAAACTAGACTTCTATCATGCTTGGGAGCTAGTTCCACTGTAACTAAATAATACCTGTGATTAAATCTTCCTTGAAAAGTGTAATGTCACAGTAAGCAACGGGGGGATTACTAAGGATGTGCTACAGGACCTGGTTGTGAAAAGGTCTGTTGCTCACCTGTCCCCAACCTCAGCTTGAAGGAAGATCCTTCTTTATTTTTAGTGCTTTTCTGTTCTCAATTCACAAAATTCACATTTCATATTTTACTTCTTTTCTAGAAGCCTGGCTAATTGTCTGTTCAAGGGGTGAAGACAAATTTCTGGGTGATCTAATTATTCTCACCAATGATAGGGTTTAGATCATGGTTAAGTGATGCAGTTAGATATCACAGAATCACAGAATCACAGAATTGTAGGGGTTGGAAGGGACCTCGAGAGATCACCGGGTCCAACCCCCAACTACAAACTCAAAAGCTTCTTCCTGGTGTCACACCCACTAACTAGTGTTACAGTAAACAGTAGTTAATTTCGTGCTATTGATATTTGGCAACATTGTTATGTAAATACATGTCAAAGTAGCTTTTGTCAATTTTAAAACAGACAGGAGGCTTTCTGTCACTTTCCTTCTTGGTTTCTAATAGCATACCCATTTTAGGCTAGATGGTGTATAAAAGACCTTGTGACCTGTAGAAACTGAATAACCCTCTGCTGACATTTACAGAAAATGTTAAATCACTGGGAGTTTGAACACGGCAACAACCCTCAATTACTGATTTGTAGAAAAGCACACAGTACAGAAAAATCTGTATTGGAATTGCCTGAGGCTTGATGAATATATAAGAATCCAAGAACATTTTGTTTTCCAGCATCTGATGGAGAAACATCTTTCAAAGTTCATAGTCTTCTTTTTTTTTCTCACTCCTTATAGATTCTTTTTTCCTTTAATTATATTTTTCTATTCTGTATGTCCATTATGTTAAAGAAAGCATATAAACAAACACAATTTCATATAAGCACAGAAAAAAAGAGACAAAAAAAATAGATTGCAGTGCCTCAATTAGTCAAAGATTCTTTCCCTGTTGCATATACAGTGTCAGAATTTTTTTCTTATTGCTAACCAGAGAAGTCAGTGTGTCTTAATAAATGAGGTTGAACACATAACCAGATAGTATTAATTACTATCCAGCCAAACCTCTGTACCTGTGGAAATTCCAAACTTTACTGTGGAGAAAAATAAAATCTATGTAAGTATTCTTGCTGCACAGCAATATATTGGTATAGCATAAAGAATTTTCAAAGACTGTTTAGTTTACCAGATTTGGTCATGACTGTTGCTTAATCTAACACATTTATTATGAAATAACATATTTGATTCTGGACATTACTTGAAAGAAACTGAAGTAGAAGCAACATAATTTTTTGTATTTGGGAGGGAATACATGTTCAAGGAAGCAGAACCTAGATCGACAGAAGTACCGAAGTGCAAAACCACATCTAAAATCAGAACGTAAATTGTCAAATCCTGCTTCTTTAGCATCTTAGTGTTGGAAACACATGATCTCAAAGATAGTTTTGGTCTCTGCAGGAGGGGGATACCAATGTAAAACTTGTCACCTAAGAGGTGCCCTCTGTGCCTGGAGGTCAACATATTCATCCCTGAGAGGCAGGAAATACAGATTTGGTCTTAATGTGACAAAGGAGGGCTCATCTCTCAACTTCTCAGCACTGGGATGCTCCACAATTGCTTCACACTTTTCATCTTGGGAAACCATGAAAGTAGAAGGGAGAAGTCTTGGCTGTTAAACTGGGACAATAGAAGAGTTTCCAAAACTCATGAAAATGCATTAAGGTTTCTGTGTTCTGCTGGGCTGGGATATGTTCTATGCATTTCTTACTGATTATTTGGGCAGATGAGCATTCGGACTTTCTGTCACATAAAAGGGTATGAGACTGACATGTAGCTGAGGGAAGCCCTCCTGTTGAGTCATGAGTTTCAGAAAGGACTGCCTTGCTTTGTAAGAGCCTAGATGTGGCTAGGTCCAGTCTTAGTACCAGACTTCATCAGTGGTTTGTGTGTAAATGATTATAAATATAGCCACTTACAAGAGTCAACATTTGCCCATTGGAGCCCCACAAGGGACTTTCATTGACACAGTTTCGCAAAACTGAAAAAGAGAGATAACTTATTGAGGCAACGGATATAAAACTGAGGGCAGAATTGACATTGATAAGTTACTGAAAAAAAATGAACTCAAGTTAAAAGTTCAACACTTTCATTTATGGTATTTTCTGGGCATCTTACCAAAGAGATGCTCCTGTGTGGGGGAGAGAGATTGAGGCCTGTTGACATGTCAGGCTAGTTGGAGTTCTCATCCTCAAAACAGAAGATTCTAAATGCCAGATTTATGCTTTCATCGAGGTGGGACTAAGCAAATGTCACGTGCCATCTGGCTCTTAACAAGGCTTGTTGTGATGTTGGTCCAGGGGTAGAATTGGTAAAGAGCAAAGCCATTCAGGACAGAGGTGTGAGGGCCTGTTTAGCTTTACCAAAGTAATGTTGGGCTCATCCTAGGTTTCACTCAGTTGATTTGAGTAGTAGATTGTCAAGCACCACCTCTGTCAAGATGAGCAAGTTGCGCATCCCTTGCATTTGTTCAGGTCTGGTGCTGACTGTTGGTCAATCTGCAGTCTCACTTAGGTTTGACTCTGCTTCTTTCTGCTGACTTACAGTGACCCTGGCTGTATTTGACACCGAGACCATGCAAGTCCAGTGTCCCGCAGTTTCATGAGAACCCTTTTATGCACTTAATGCCCCATATATAGGGCAAGATGGGTTGTCATTTACAACCTCTGAAGTGAATTCTGTCAAGAGTAAAGTGCCCTCAAATCAAAGTATTACAAGGTTTGATTGCTGTAACAGTAATTGATATGTATGACAGCTAAGATATATAACCAAGTTTGAGTCTAACCCTTTTGCCTACTTGACTACCAAATAAACAGATTTGGCATGACAATTTGGCTGTTGGGTGCAGATAAGAGTACTTAGTGTGTTACTTAGTGTAATTGATCACTATAGATGTGCCCTGACCATATAGAGTCACAGAATTGTGTAGGTTAGAAAAGACATTTAAGATCAAGTCCAAGCCTTAACCTAACACTGCGAAGTCCACCACTAAACCATGTCCCTAAGCACCACATCTACACATCTTTTAAACACCTCTGGGGATGTTGACTCAGACACTTTCCTGGGCAACCTGTTCCAATGTTTTATAATCCTCTACTCTAAACCTCACGTCAATATATAGGTTCATACAGTGGCAAAAACTCTTCTCTCTGTGAGGGTGTTTTTTATAACTTTCTTCCAAGAACTGCAGCAAAAAAAAAAGAATAACTTAAAAAAGTAGCATTAACAAAAATAAACAAAATATGAAGGATAGGAGCAAAACAAGATGCATGATTTCCAGTGTGTCCAGTGGAGAAGGAAGAGAGAAATGAAAGTGATGTATTTAATCTCCAAACAGAATGCCTCTATTTGCCATGACTAACTCTAACATGAATATCAAATGCTACTCCTTTCCTTGTGACACAGTTATCTTCTTTCTTATGTATCTTGATCAAGAAAGCAAGGGTTTTTAGTGTTCTTGTTCAGATTGTTATCCTCAGTTTTAAATCTTAGCACTCCAAAATGAACTTGAACACTTTCCTTAGAGCTGTGATTTCAAGCTACAGAAGTCACAGGAGTATACTGAGCTATGAGTTTATATTTGATTCAAATCCCAACAGCTTTGCTCACAAGCTAAGTGCTTAAGCATTACGCTATTTTAATAGAAAATTTAGATGCAGTCACCAGAGAAAGGGTTTGTCAAGTCCTGACTAGTCAGCCTTATTTAAACTGCTCCCTTATGACAGAAACATATATGGATTTTTTTTTCATAACCATAGCTAATATAGGCTTGGGTAGCATACCCTTGTGTAACAGAGTTGAATGTCTAAATTATGAGTACCATTCTATCTTAAACAACCTTTGAAGGATGCCTCACCCAATGCTAACTTGCTAGTTAGCCAACATTAGTATTCTGTTATTGCTTTGACTGTGTTTGGGGAATACTTAAACTGTAGGTTATCCCTTATACTGATATATTTTGCTTAGGGCGGTAATTGTTTAGTCACTCAAAATCACACAAGTCAGTCCTGTGTAAGACCAGTAACTACTAACCTTCCTGTTTAGAGGGAGAGTATTGGTTCAGTGCTGCTCTGTACTTATCAGTAGAAACCTTCCTTGTTTGAATTAGATGGATATTGGAAGTGTCCTACCTTTGACTTTAAATCAGTGGCACAGACATCTGTTAGATTAGCTTGTTTGGCTTCTTCCCAAATGAGAACTGCAGGGGTGGAAAACAACATGAGTTGAGATTATTTGCCTCAGAGAATCGTTGTTTTCAATTTTTCTCTCTGTCAGTTCCAAGCTGTGTTTTATGTGCAATACAGTCTTCTCCAATCCTTTGATATACTACTGTTTGCATTGCTCTGAAACTGTGTTTAAAGACTCCGCTTAAGAGGTTAGCAAGAAGCAGACAGCTAAGATATTTGGGAGTATTCCTAAAACAGCTACTGTGTTTCAAAGCAGAAGAGTGTGGTCACTACCAGTAATTACTCTTGCAGATGAGAGATGCAAACTTGATAGACATTTAATAGATACAAGTAGTTTGCCCACTAACAAACTGACAAATGATGCTTTTTGCTAATCTGACTTGGTTATACCTCTGGTTTATCCCAGCAGGTTATTATTACCTGCAATTCTCTTAGTAGGGTTCAATGTGACTTTTCATAAATGCATTTTAAGGAGATATAAAACTATAGCACCACATTTACAAGGGCAAGAAGGTATGCTTAAGTTTCCTACACATATGTTCATTAATAAGCTTGACTGTTGTATCTTATGGATCTTTCAAAATCTACACCTTCTTTAATTATTGCCTGGTGTGGAAGTGCTTTTCTCTCTTATGTGTTTCTTATCTTTTACAGAATCACAGAATCACAGGGGTTGGAAGGAACCTCAAGAGACTATTGGGTCCAAACCCCCTGCCAAAGCAGGTTCCCTAGGACAGGTAGAATCACAGAATCCCAGAATCACAAGGTTTGAAAAGACCTTTGAAGATCATCAAGTCCAACCATTCCCATCCTAAGCTAAACCATATCCCTAAGTACCTCATCTACCCTTTTTCTGAACACATCCAGGGATGGTGACTCAACCCCCTCCCTGGGCAGCCTGTTCCAGGCCCTGACAACGCTTTCAGTAAAAAATTTTTTCTAATGTCCAATCTAAACCTGCCCTGGCACAGCTTTGTGCCATTGCCCCTTTGTCCCATCTCCTGTCACCAGGCTGAAGAGACCATCTCCCACCTCTCTACAACCTCCCTTCAGGTAGTTGTAGGTGGTGCTAAGGTCTCCCCTCAGCCTCCTCTTCTCCAAGCTAAACATCCCCAGCTCCCTCAGCCGCTCCTCATATGATTTGCCCTCCAGCCCCTTCACCAGCCTGGTTGCCTTTCTTTGGACTCACTCAAGGAGTGCAGAGTGACACAGGCTTTGGGAGCAATCTCTGCTACTCAGCATAGTCCCTGTATGGGTATGTTCAGGAGCAAAGTGAAAAAACTGCCTGCAGGCCGGAGAGTCCTCCCACCTGGGAGAATGGTAGGGATCAATTTTTACATTCTTAAATGTAAGAACAGGGTCCTAGACTTTTGTGATTTTGGCCTTTGTGAATACGCTACAATGTTTGAGACATCTTAATCTGGCTTTATGGAGCTAAACTTTCACCAAGTACACAAAGCAGGAAGTAGGAAGTACCTGAAGAGGCCTATATGAAAGCTGGAGGACTGATTGTCAGGTAGTGTAGTGATAAAACAAAGGGGAATGGCTTTAAACGAAGGAAGGAGGATTAAAAGAAGGGAAGGGTAGGGCAAGGAAGGGCAGGGCAGGGATGGAAGGGAGGGCAAGGGAAGGGGAGGGGAGGAGAAGGGAGGGGAGAGGACAGGAGGGAGGGAGGGGAGAGGACAGGAGGGAGGGAGGGAGGGAGGGAGGGAGGGAGGGAGGGAGGGAGGGAGGGAGGGAGGGAGGGAGGGAGGGAGGGAGGGAGGGAGGGAGGGAGGGAGGGAGGGAGGGAGGGAGGGAGGGAGGGAGGGAGGGAGGGAGGGAGGGAGGGAGGAAAAACTAGGAAAACATTCTAGACATCCTTTCCAACCTCAGTCATTGATTCATTCTTCTGATTAGAAGTTCAAAGTGTTGACACACTGTTTTGATTCTTTTGGCATCTCTCAGGTCCACTTCAGAAAGCAGTCTGAAAATAAAGTATTTAAGAGCAAAGTAACAAATGAACAATATTTTATTTTAGTAAGACAAAGTCTACAGGAAGAAAAAAAAAAAACAAACCACGCTGCTTTCCATTTCAGCAGTGAGGTCATGGAAGAAATCATTTTGCCTAGTAATTTCCATGGCTCAGGAATTAAGAAAGCCAGAAGGTCTGAAATGCAAGTTATGTAATGCAATGAAAAAATATGATTATGTTCTGCTCACATTATGATCTTTGAAAAATACTCATTATGGGAGCTAAATATCAATTCAGAAGGGCTTTTAACAGTGGAAATAATTGTACATGAGCAGATTTTTCAAAGTGCACAAACACTCTCAGAATTCTGAAAAAAATGTTTGGTGCAGAGAGAGGATTTCAGCAAGAAGCTGTCCTTCTGTAGTGTCATACTTGCCAAGAAAACTTGGAATAAGTTTCCAAACTGTCAGGAATAAAATTAGAAAGAATGATACCTCAAATGTTCAGAAGTGCCTTCATAAAACTACTTTTCTGAAGTTTTGAACACCTCTAGTTTGAGAGACCCTAAAATGGACTCTCTAGGCCTAGTTCAAAACTGATGATAAAATTGGAAAGTATTTCATTGCAAACTCTAGGCAATTGCACATGTAAAGTGTTAATTCAGCATTTTCCTTGGAATAGAAGTTCAAATAAGCAGAATAAACAGAATTGCCTCCTTGTTTTAATACCATTTGCTATTCTTTAAAAAAATTACAAACAAAACTAAATTAATTTTTATTATTTTAATTTCTAACTATGTCAGGGAAAATTACAATTACACTGATTTTATCAAAAACTAAGTGAAAAGACTTTACCATTGCCCTCCACTTGTCCATGAGAAGATCCAAGGCAGATGTTAGAAGTACAGAAGTCCAAACACACTTCTAGGTTTTCAGCTGGGAAAGTTTAAATATTGATTTTGATGAGAACTCCATCATTGCTGTGCTACATCACAGCCTGCCTTCAGACTCACCATTTTTGTTGAGTTTTAAAATAATTCTGATTACATGCCTGACTGCACGATGCTCTTTTTGTATTCTTGTTTCTATCTGCAATCCTGGCTGACTGGGGAAGTTCCACCCGACTGGAGGAAGGCAGATGTGACACCCATACAGAAGAAGGGCCGGAAGGAGGATCCAGGGAACTACAGGCCACTCAGTCTGATCTCAGTCCCGGGGAAGATCATGGAGAGGTCATCTTGGGAGCTATCATGCAGCTCATGCGTGATGGCCAGGGGATCAGGCCTAGTCAACATGGGTTTACAAAAGGTAGGTCCTGTCAAACTAACCCAATCACCTTTTATGACAAGGTGACGCGCTTAATGGACAAGGGGAAGGCTGTGGGTGTGGTCTACCTGGACTTCAGGAAAGCCTTTGACATGGTTTCCCACACCATTCTGACTGAGACACTGGCTGCCACTGGCCTTGACAGGTGGACCCTCATCTGGGTTAAAAACTGGCTGGATGGCCGGGCCCAAAGGGTGGTGGTGACTGGAACCAAATCCAGCTGGAGGCCGGTCACAAGTGGCGTCCCCCAGGGCTCAGTCCTGGCTCCAGATGTGTTCATCATCTTTATCAATGACCTGGATGAAGGGATTGAATGCTCCCTCAGTAAGTTTGCAGATGACACTGAGCTGGGAGGAAGCGTTGAGCTGCCTGAGGGTAGGGAGTCTCTTCAGAGGGATCTGAACAGACTGGACCCATGGGCTGAGACCAACAGGATGAAGTTTAACATGGCCAAGTGTAGAGTGCTGCACAGGGGACATAACAACCCCTGCGCTACAGGCTTGGGGGAGACTGGCTGGAGAGCTGTCAGGCAGAGAAGGACCTGGGGGTGTTGGTTGACTGCAGGCTGAATACGAGCCAGCAGTGTGCCCAGGCAGCCAAGAAGACCAATGGCATCTTGGCTTGTATCAAAACCAGTGTGGCCAGTAGGGTCTGGGGAGGGGATTGTGCCCCTTTACTTGGCAGTGGTGAGGCAACACCTTGAGTGCTGTGTGCAGTCTTGGGCTCCTCACCATAAGAAGGACGTTGAGGTCCTGGTGCAAGTACAGAGAAGGGCAACCAGGCTGGTGAAGGGGCTGGAGGGCAAATCATATGAGGAACGGCTGAGGGAGCTGGGGATGTTTAGCTTGGAGAAGAGGAGGCTGAGGGGAGACCTTAGCACCACCTACAACTACCTGAAGGGAGGTTGTAGAGAGGTGGGAGATGGTCTCTTCAGCCTGGTGACAGGAGATGGGACAAAGGGGCAATGGCACAAAGCTGTGCCAGGGCAGGTTTAGATTGGATATTAGAAAAAATTTTTTACTAAAAGAGTTGTCAGGGCCTGGAACAGGCTGCCCAGGGAGGGGGTTGAGTCACCATCCCTGGATGTGTTCAGAAAAAGGGTAGATGAGGTACTTAGGGATATGGTTTAGCTTAGGATGGGAATGGTTGGACTTGATGATCTTCAAAGGTCTTTTCAAACCTTGTGATTCTGGGATTCTGTGATTCTATTGTAGAGTTGGAGGATATATGGAAACAGCCTTGACATCAGAATTCTGGCACGAATTTCTTCTTCTTCTATAAATCTCATTACTGTATATTTTAAGTTAATTTTCCAGACAATCTTTATGTTGAATTCTGTAATAAAGCTTAGGATCTCTACCTTTCGTATCAGGTATTCTTGCCCATCATCCAGTTTCTTGTGCTTCTCAAAACAGATTACTGAAAAGGATATATTTTCCTCTATATTGTTTCAACTTCTCTCACTGCGTTTTTTGTTTTTCTTTTTTTTTTTCTGCACTGGGTGTGTCAAGTGCCTATTCAAGCACTGTGAAGTAGTGGAGCGATAGCTAGAAAACTCTCAACCTTTTGTTTGTTTGTTTATTTCTGCTCTTTCTGTCTTCAGCTTTACAAAATGTTTTGGAAGCTATTTCTGTGCTTTACAATCCGGTGTGCATGTAGTCCCTGGACCAGCATGTAAAATACAGCATACATGTCAGCTGGTCATTTATGACTCCCTAAATGACTTGGTATCGCCAACACTATGACCATACTGCCTCCTATAGTCTGCCAAAGACTCTTAACCTCCTTTGTGGGTTGATTTATTTAAAAGCAGGAATGGGCACTAATATGCATTAGGTGCAAGAAACTGCAGTCTCTGGAAAAGCAATTCCTATCTAATTTTTCATATGGTATAGTTTACCACTAAAGGACTTTTATTCATGTATTTGCTCTCCTTTGCAAGTAATTTTGATTAGAGAGTATGAAGGAATATACTTGTAATCAAAAGACAGTATCACAGCTGTGTCTCTGTTCCCTCAGCCAATTTTTGTTTAGATGACAATGTAATTAATTTGTTTCAGAATAATTAGGATTACATTAAAATATCAAGTGTGGATTTGATCAGACTTTTGTCTTGACTTGAATGCTTTGATTCATTAATGACAAAAAGAGCATAATTTATTTGAGTTATTCTGATATTATTCTTACCTCTGAAATAGTTTTCTTCAACAAGAAACATAATGTTGGTGGTTTAAATAAATTTGATAATTGAAGAATATAAAAATTTGAAATATGACATAAATATAAGTACTTGACTTTAATTTCTTTTAAATATAAGTAAGATTATTTAAAACTATAATTAAAATTCCTCCATTAATTTTGTTATTATATTCTGAAATAGGCTACCAAGAAAACCCTGGATGTTCTTTGCTTCCTATTGCTTGCAGGAACTACGATTCAAGTTAAAATACACACTTATTAACAATGCAAAAGAGGCCACTGTAATAAGCTTATTTATTTCACTTGTCAGAGTTAGGGGTTTTTTTTAACCTGCTTTCTGCACATTAGTGAAGGCTAGCCCAAAACTCAAAATACTATCATGTGATGCAGTTTGGATTAGTTTTACTTAATCATTTTGGTCATTAAAATGTACTAAATTATTGCTTAGACAAACAGTTAACTTTATGCCTAAACTATTCAAAGATTTCAAGAACAGTTTTTAAATGTGACTCGTGTAGACTAGCCATTTTAAGAAAGTTCTAAAAATTTAATTAAAGGATTAATTTTCAGAACTTTTCAACAGTCATACAAATATTGTACTTGATGGATCATAATCTCTCTTTTGCTCATGCTTACATAAGCCTTCCCCTGGAGCAAATTTTTCATGAAAACTGCCATTTAAATTGTTTTTCTACTGAATAAGGCAGACAACACTGAAGTGTAGGTTCCTGACCACTTCATAAGAAATTAGATATAGCAATAATAACTAAGTCTGTGGGTTATTTGCTATGGCAATAATAACTAAGTCTATGGGGAAAAGACAGTAGAGGCATTCCTCTAATTCTCAGATTGAAATTCAGCATTGCAGCATGACTGCATAGCTAAAAAGTTAGTTATTCATTGGCAGTTGTATGTGATGTGGACAGGGCTAACCTAAGACCATGGTTTCATGTATGTAAATACCCAGGAGTATGTAGTTCCTCGGACAAGGCATGTCATCAGACTACAGCCTCCAGGGATTACATTACTCAATGAACCTTACCATTGGTTCAAAGTGGATTCCTTAACTACAATGCCAGGGCATTCCCCCTTAACTACTTTCTTAGCCTTCTCATATGTCTGGTATTAATTCCCAGTTTATCCAGTTACAGTTTATTTTGTAGGCTGTAAACACCTCCCCATGAGGAATCACAGTCTGTAGCTGAGGCATCACAGTAACGGTTTCCCTGCTACTCCAACTATTTTGTTTAGCACGTTCACTTCCAGAAAAGTATGCTCTTTTCTCTTCAAAAGAACATTAAAGGCAATATTCATGTCAACCAGCACAGCCAGCTGTTTAATTTGCCACAAAAACATATGAAACTCTTCAATGAGTATATGTCATCATTAAAATTGCAACAGACAGGTAAGAAGGAAGAGGGATAGAATAAAATTTCTGGAAGTGGAAGCTACCTTTCTGGGGAATATGTGAATCCTGTACACTATTTCATTGCTCTAAATGATATTCTTTAGATTTCAAATCAGATATGTTAAGCAATGAATGACACTCATCTTTAAAGTTTTCGAGAAGGAAAAACAAAAAAACAACCAAAAAACCAAACCAAACCAAAACACAACCCCCAAAAAATCCAAACGAACACACCCCAAAAACATGACACGGACAGCAAAAAGCAAGTATTTACCAGTCCACTGTCACATGCCTCTGGAAGTTAATCAAAGGGTGGGATTACAGAAGGAGGTATCATGATTCAGCTGTTAGTGTCGCAGACTGATTTTGTAGTCAGTTCTCTACTGAATGTACAGTCCTATCTGTAGATAAATCCAATATAACTTGACATTTGATAATTCCATTGCTCATACCCCTGTAGAAATTAAAACACAAAGCTCCTTATCCCTGTCACAATGTAAATGAGAATATAAGTTTGCAATGTTCCTTGATTATTACATTTTTCTGTTATCATAAGTATAACATATGAATTGGAATTGGTATTGGAAATGGATGTTATAAAACAGACACTGAGATGATACCTCAATTATATCGTAAGGTAGACTAACATACAGTGCACATATGTTTTTTTAATACCTTGGGTACTACATGAAGCTGCCAAACAAGGGTTTAAATATGCAAATTTTAAGGTAAAATCTTGTAAACATAAAATGTTGTATGCTGAAACAAGAAGGTAAAAAATGCAAAAAACTTTTGTGAAGAAATGTGCTGTACACTTAATTGATCCTGCATGATACAATATATGTCTTCAGGTATTCCATCACAGTAATATTACCTGTCATTTTTTTCAGCTTAAATATAGGTATTTTCAAAGAAATCATATTTGCCTCTGTGCTCAAGAAGAAAATAAAATGGTTCCTTCCTATGGAAAATCATGGTGTTTTTTTTTTTTAATAAAGCACTTGATGAAGAAAGCATTCAATGAAATTTGGCAATGTTTGCTAATCCAATGTAGCAAAAAGACTTTCTAAATAACTCAAAGCTTAAAATGGCTTAAATTATTTTTTCTTTTGCTCCCTGAGCAGTACAACCATAAAATCCACCTGTAATACCTTGCCAGGTGGTCCTCCCCAATATTTTTAATAGCCATTAAAATCCTATAAGCTAAGAAACTGCATAATAACTATGATTACAAGAGCAATAGATATAATCAGCTATAATAGGGGGTTTTTTTCTGCTTTAGCTCTCATGACACAATTCTTAAAACTTTAAGATTATTTTTAGGGTTTTTTTCCCTATTTCATTTTAAACTATTTTATGAGAAATGGATGTAAATGCGTAAGAAAACACAGCCCTGTTAGTTTATACTTCTAAATAATTACATTATTATCTCACAAACACCATGATATTTAAAGGGATGCTCAGGTATTCTTATTTACTGAGAAGGTCATCTGACATGAGGCATGGCTGCTTTTACTGCACTCACATATTATGACACTTACATGGTAAGGTTTATTACAGCCTATGTTTCATGGGTTCCCGTCACGGAATCAGTTGGGTTGGAAGACACATACAAGATCATCGAGTCCAACCGCAGCCAAACCCTGCCGAGTCCACCTCTAGACCAAGTCCCCAAGCACAATCTCTGTGGGAAATGAAGAGCGGCCCTGGAAAGGACACACGGATACAGACAAGCAGATTAGATTGCTTCTCCTTAGTACCTTTAAGCTGTTTCCCCTACCAAATTTTCATATCCTGTATGAAGTTCCTTAAAAAAATATTTATACATCCTCTTTTTCAGGACAATACATTCCAGGCCACCTATGTGTCTTGGCATGGTCTTGTTTCTAAAATTACTTGAAGGCTATTTAAATTAGTTAAAATTCCTGTTGGAATACTTGAATATACACGAACAACCCAAAACTTACTAATAAAGTTTGAAAGCTTTAGCAAATGCTTTATAGAAAGTTGGCATTTCATTCAATGTAAGATTAAATGACTTCCAGATAGGCAGGCTGGATTGATCTTTGGGCAACCTGGGTTAGTAGAGGGGCAAGGCAGCCCCCATGGCAGGGGGTTGGGACTAGATGGGCTTTGAGGTCCTTTCCAACCCAAACTAGCCTAGGATTCTGTAATTCTGTGATAACTAAGTACAACTATTCTCAGCCAGACATTGAAGTATGTTTATGAGGAGGCCTCAGGGGTTTTTTGTTTGGGTCGGGTTGGGGTATTTTTTTTTGTTTTAGGGTTTTTTTTTTTTAATAAGATGTTTTAAGCTCCATGTCCTATACATTTCTACCCTGAACTTAGATCCAAATTTCTCAGGTGTTTGCCTTCCTTCACAAAGTGTTCCACATACTTTAATGTACATTGGGAAAAAAATGAAGATGTTGTGTCCCAAAAAACCTTTGAACAATGCTGGGTGACTGCATGAAAATAAGCAACTTCCTTGTTACTTTTTCTATTTTCACATACTTAAATTTTATTAATTGCCCTCCCCTGCTCCAGCTAAATTCCTCATATGGTATAATTTCTGTGATCCAAAGGAAAGCCTAGAAATCTTTTCTAGTCTTTATTATTTTTTTTTAAATAAATAAACACATTTCCCTTAATAAAGACCCAAGATTTACTGCAACAGTCCATGGATAAACCCAAACTGCTTGAAGTTTCTTGCAGAAGAAGAAAATTTATTGAGATAGTTTCCTATTTATTATCTCTCTAATTCACCTGGCACACCTTTTTGGAGTCTATCATATTTTCAAAGTTTGAGTCAATGACACTGCTCAGAATATGCTTCCTGGAGGATTCAGTCTATCAGCTATGAATTATTGGAACTCACACCCGTTCTCCTGGATGAAATAATAATTCTGCATCTCCTTTGTATATTCTCAACCACAATTTTGCTGCTGGAAATTATTCTAAGAAATGACAAAGCTACCTTGCAGTGGTTCTTGTGATTGCTGGAATCTGAAAACAAACTTTTTGTTACTATTTCCACTGCTTGTGCCACCGATGATGTAAATAGCAATGCTATCCCAAGTACTGTTGGATTTGCCAGAGTACATCTTAGCTCTTTCACATTTGGAACAAAATGAGCTTCCCCTGAGCACTATTTCCATTAGTTTCAGCATACAATCCATGGTTTGCATTTTGTTAGGAGATTAAGAGACAAAGAACAAGCTGCCTGGGCAGACAAAACAAAACAAACACCCTATCCTAATCGTCAGATAAGAAAATATGATATTCATGCATATCTTAATAGCAAATATACATATATATATACTACATATATGATTACATGTGTGTTTATATATATATATACACACACACATATACTGAGCTTTAATATTTCCCTAAAGAAACAGTTTATTTAAGAAGGAGACAGCTTAATTCCACCAGTCCTAGAAATTTCTGTGACATATCTTCAAGTGAGGAAGGCAGTGACAGATTTCCTTTTATGCTCAAAGTTAAGACATAGGAAGTATCAGAATAGGGTGACTTTGTCTCAGTTGAACTTGTCTGATCAGGAGGAAGTATGCTTGCAATGCTACAGAATTTCCACCACAAAAGGTGGTGGTGATCTTATTTTGATACTTTTATTGCACTGGAAAACCAAAATGACCCCTTTGTTTACCTGTTACTTGTCTGTTCTCTATGTCTCTCTTCTTCTGGATGATCTTCAAAGGTCTCTTCCAACCTTGTGATTCTGTGATTCTGCTAAATAAACATTCTGCTGTGCTTTCAATAATCTGAAAACAGATCAAAGCTAAAAACTGTCATTTTGTCATTGTTAATGTATTGAATATTGAGAGGTGTTCAAACACTATCATGAACCTATTGTGACAGTATTCATTATATAGTCGATACAAAATACATCACCATGAGATGAGATGATCTAGTTAGTGTAATCATTATAATCAAGCTGCCTATACAGGCTCCTGACAGTAGGGATATAAGGAGCACACTAAATCCTCTCAGGAATGTCGGTATCTTATTCATAGCAGTAACTTTTCCTGGTCACTGTATGCCCCTCCCAAAATATCTTTTTTTTACTGCCCAGGACAGATGTAATTCCTTCAGCATTTTGCTGTTTGCCATTTGATAACCTACAAATTTTGTGTTTCTTCAAGTATGAGAGGGAATATAAATGAGATTTTTGAGGACACCATTACATACTTTAAAAAAAAATATTCATGTAAGAATGTCTAATAAACACTAAGAATAAAAAAACAATCCCCATTTCTGGTGATACGCCAAATACTTTGGTTTATTGTGCTAATGGAGAAAAGTAATAGCAAAAACTTAATGGATTCTCTTAAAACTGGCAGGCATGGTTTTATGATCATCCATACTTGCACTGCTATGTCCAATTATTTATGACACTTTTCAACAAAAATAATATTGCAGTGGGGATTCTTGTGTGACAGTTGCATATCTAAGAGGTACTCAAAGGCCATGTACAGTTTGGAAAGGCTAATCTCATGTCCCCTGTTCTGCAGGCCATTTATCCAAGTAACTTTTTACAGATGCAGAACAGCTCAGTGATCTGATGCACTGTTGAAGGAGCCTGTGTTTTGTAAAGCCACAGAGAGTTGTCTGAGTCATGTATGCATGTACTGAATAGAACCACACAGAGGAAAATAACAGCTTATTTAATACACACCATAGTGGTTTGGTATTCTCATACTTGTGGTATGTCAAGAAACATTAGAGAATGTATAGAGGTCCACACAGGATTTGATATCCAGGCAATAAACAGCAGTTGCAATGATTAGCATTTAAAGTGATGATGGTATTTACACCCCACCTGAGGGTGTCTGTAATTCCAACATAGCATCAGATTAAGTCATTATGATGCAACTGGATTATATGAAATGTCATATACAGGACACAAACACGGATTCAGTTTGGTCCTGAGTGAATGGTGATAAGCATGATACAGATGCTTTACTTAAGAAGCTGCTGTCATGAGACACTGGCAAGGACCACATTCAAACCTCAAGCAGCACAGCTGTGTGTGCAAGAACAGATCCTTTAGAAGGGTTGTTCATTGTGGAGTGTCTGTCACTTAAACACATTTCACTGAATATATGAGGAGAGAAACACTGCTTTACGTGACCTTTATTGATGTATCTGATACCTTCAGTTCTCATACAGTTTGGTACAGAATAAAAATATTTTCCTTTCCTCCAGGGAAAAAGTGAAAAGGAAGAAAAAGGCCAGTCTAAACTTCACAGGTTTTATTGAAGTGAACTTTAAAAAAAAAAATAAAAGTGTTGAATATTAACCTTTAAGAAAGAAAGAGAGTGCTAATTTTTTAACCAAAATTGAAACAAGGCTCTTTTAATACTAGTAGTATTAGTATGAAAAGCAATCAATAGAAAAAAAATTGATGCTGAGACACCACTGCTGTAGGATACATTTTTTGCAGCATAACTTCCATGAACCGTGTAGAAAGTTGTTGAAAATTATAGACTGAATTTCTTTACTTCACTCACAGTCAGTTTAAATTTTCCAGAAATATTTTGCCTCATGCTAAATGTAAGAGGTATTTAATTAATCTTTTAGCTTTTAGGTATGCCTACAAACTACTATTATTTGCGTATGTATACACACCTGTAAGTGTTTCTTTTTTCTTTTGAAGACAATAAACTTTGCTTATTTTTAAATGAACGTCTCCACAACAGTCAATGCAATCTACTAAAAATAAGGAGTGACTTATCTACAGTCATAGTCTTGGACTTGCATTTATTTGCATGTAAATCTGCACTTTTAAAAAATTATGCATTTTAAAAAAGAAACTTTCAAAAGCTTGGTAATAGAATATTTGAGAATTTATCAAGTTTCAGAAAAAACATGCTCTAAGGTGAATGGCTTCATTTTATTTTTATTTATTGATTTATTTATTGCCTTGTGTACAGCTTCCTGTTGGGGGTCTTTTCAAACAGAAAATAGGGATTGAATTTTTCCCTTACCATGCTTCACACTGTCCATCACGGCTACTCACTGAACTGTTACCACATACACACCTCTGCTCTTAAATCACAGTGGCTTACCAGAACACACAAAACTTCTTCCTTGGGTAACCCCAAGTGCCTGATACTATTGATCTTCCTTAAACCATTAACTCAACATCTCTGCTAGAGACTTTCTAGGATACAGTTTTTAATATGTCTTTCACTAAACCCCATGAAAAAACCAGCATGAAATAAAATATAGAAAGGGCTGGTAAAAAAAAAAATCTAAACATAAGAGTCTCTTAAAATTAGTATGGAGGGAAAAAAAAGTAAAAATAGACTCCTTTCTTGTACAAAACAGAACTACCATATTTGTTATTAGATTAGTCCAAAAAAGGTCAGGAAAACAGCACCATAATTGACCTTTTATTGGTGGTGTTGATTCAGCATCTGGAATGATTATACCTCCCCTAAACAGTAGCTTTCATACCCATACTTGTTTCCACTCTGATTGAATCAAATTTTAAACATGCTCTGCTTTGCCCAGGAAAGGCAGGGGAGCTATTATTCACAATAAGCATATTTTAATTCAGATGTGGATAGATAATCTAAAAACTAATTAAGGAAACTCACATAGGGGATGTTGTTTGCACAGCTTATCATCTCCAGTAGCACCTAGCAAGGTGGAAGGTGTGATTCTGTTTCAGGGAACTGTCAGAAATACTGTGCAAGTAGCTGACATGATATTACCAGGTACGTGGGTTTGCCTTTTGGTTATTTTCTCAAGGAAAAGAAAATGCAAATCTTACAGGAATTAGGAAAGATGAAGCACAAGAAGAGTGCATGTTGGTTTATCATTTTGCAAAATAATATTGCTATTAATGACTAATAACTCACAGCTTTGCAGTGCAGGCAGTATATCTGGTAATAAATAAGAGATACTAAAGTACGGGAAGCTGCAGGGAGGTAGACACGATAGTTTATATTCAAGGCACCTGTTGCCTTTGTAGGGAAGATGTAATGAGAAAACTGCTGTTTTGTGAGGACCCTGTAGTACTGCATACCAATGAGGCACAACACAAACTTATTTTAGCATACAACAAAACGTCTTGGAATTAAAACAGCCATCAGCCTGTAATAAGATGTTTCACTCATGAACACATGGGCCCAGTCCTTCAAGCCTTTTCTTTGATCTGGGACTTCAAACTTTGAAGGTCTTATTTCTTCTTGTGATAAATAATATCCTCCATAACCTCAATAACATACCTTATATTCCTATAATCGTCAAAACTCTGTATACATTGAGTTTACCATAAATTTTACAAGACTTCATGCTGTCAGAGCAGAAAACTTGTGGAAACTTCCACTTCTCTCACTCACATTTTCTAGAATAAATGATATGAAATGTAGGAACAGAACAGGAAACTACCTACTTAGGGGAGTTCAGGAAAAGACCAGAAGGTGATAAACAGCCTGTCCAGTCTACCTCTGTGCACCTTCCTATGACTGCTGAGGCTGCTGGCATCAGCAAAGCCTTCTGGAGAAAAGAACTTTGTGAAGGGAAGTTGTTTCTTTCAAAGAGATAAAATTTTTTACTGAGGGTCTGGTTATGGAGGGAAACTATACTGCTCACCTTCCTAGCTAAGGACATTGCTGCTGAACAGGAAAGTGCACTCAGTATCACCACAGACACCTCTAATACAAGCCTTTCCTAATTCAGGTGTCTTCTGCAAGGGCTGAATTTTTTCAAGTGGTGAAAAGGAGACACAAATTTTCATCATCCCTTTGAATCGCTTCATAGCTATTTTCTTCTTCTAGTTGAACGTGATTTTGCTGAGTGGTGGTGTTGGATATTTCTATTTTACATTACGTGTTAAGAGTCATATCTTAGGTATTAAAACAAGCAGGGAAACACCTCATTGCATTACCTTAATGGCATACAGTCCAAGGACAGTAAAAACTAAGAACGGAATTGATGCTCAAAACCAAATAGTATTACGGATTTATTACTCTTACACTTCCTTTACTTCTTATAATCTTATCACTCTTATCTGGATTTGAAGAATTGATAATAAATAATAAGAAAAAAACCATAAAAATGCAACTAAAAAAGACTCTGGGGCTTCAAAAATCTATAGCTGTAGATCTATCTTAAAAGTGCTAGCACAGAGTATATTAGACTAAGTCTGAACTCTAGATTTCATTCTGCGAAGTTGTAAGATGAACACTAATAAATCCAGACATTTTTGTAAAAAAGCTCTAATCTAATTTGTTATTTAATGAGAAAATACTTACCTCACGTAAATGTGCATAAACATTTTTAAATGAATGCAAAAAGGCAATAATTCAAGTAGTACATAACAAATCAATTCATCTCCTTGAAACAATAAATTAGGTATGATAAAAGTGGACATAGATTGAAAAGGGGGTTAGACTCATTTTTTTAAGAAAAACTTACCTAATACCTGAATGGTGTAACACCTGATCTGTGTCTTCCTGGCATCTGCCAGTAATCATTTCTGGAGAGGGGATGCTGAGCTGGATGCATTTCAGTCTGGCACAGTATAAACAATATTATGCTTTTACCGTTTCTTACACTACTAATCAGGACATAGATACTCATCTGGAAATGAGCCACTGGCATGCATTGCCTTTTGTGGGGTTACAAGAAGTCCTGAAGGAAGGCTTTGCTGATTCAGGATATTTTACAGGCAACAACATGCCATATCACCATCCCAAGATGTAATTTCACTTGCAGCACTTTGCCAGGCTTTGATGGCCTTTATGTATCCAAACAAAAATGTCAATGCTCAGCCCTTCGGGGATGATGATTTGGGCACCACACAGTTAGTATATTTCTCTAATACAGCTGGCCTAGCCCAACATAAAATTCATCAGCGGAGCTTGGAACACAGTTTATGTGATTTGGCAGCTAATATTTTGGCAATGAGTTTGTGATAAGCTGTAAACCAGTTTGTATTTGGCTATCATCCTCTGTCAGTGCTTGTGTTTGCTACAAATCTTTCCAAGCCAAAATTGGTCTGTTTTCTCAAGATCACGAATGCAGACCAAACCATGTGCAGGTCTGTGGCAAAGTATCTTGCAGTTGAAAGGTAGGAGGCTAGACATTTGTAGATAGTAGGTCTTAAGAAGTTTCCATACAGAGCTGAGTAACGCTTGCTCAATATTCAAGGAAAATTCTCCTGACAAGTTTGGGTGAGTTGGTAGAATATATTTTTGAGGATAATTGAAACACCAACAGAAAGCAACTTTTTGTTTTAAAAACAACACCTTTTCATCAATTTCTGGTCATCGTGAAAACCAAATGAGGACAAAAATAGTGGTTTAAAATAAATCATGGTATATAATTTCACCTGAGCTAATAATCCAGTGCTAATCATTACTCATGTAGATGTAATTTCCAGCCAGAAAATAATTTCATCTGGATGTGGTATTCCTTCATCAAGGAATAGTTGGCTTTTATTTTTCTCAGAGTTCGTAGAAAGCTTTTGCATTAATATTTGTGTCCACTGGTTTCACAGAAAAGATTAAACTGGAGGTAGGAAGCATTATCGAAGAAAGATAGAAGAAAACCAGTATTAGATAAATTGACATTTCATGCCAGCTTTGTTGTCTGAAGTAATGATAAATGAACATGCCTCAATTATCTTCAGGATGAGATGAATTGTTCCCTGGAAGTACTGCCTTTACCACTCTTTTCAGTCCTAAAATTCAAGAAAACTGGGTAGTGCTCACTGTAATTTTTATTTATTTATGAAATGTAAATTTAAATTTTCCTGGATATAATAAAAACAAACAGGAGACCATTTCCACAATTTGCCAGCAGTAGGAAGTATAACCCATCTCACATCACTGCTCCATTTCACTTGGTCCTATTGCACATATGCCATACAGTTAATTTATAAGGGTTAGCCATGTTTCCAACATCTCCATCTGGACCATCAGTTGTCCAGAAATAGTAGACTTCCCTCAGAAGCAGCAGAATTGATAAACCTACGTTTGCTTGGTACAGAAATTTCTGACTTTGCTTTGGTGGACTCTGACATTATGTGATGGTTTTGGCTCAGTCTGCGCACTGCTCTTCCAACCCATGCTATGGGTTGCCTGCCTGGATTTGGCTCAGTGAAATTACCATGAGGGCAAACAGTGTATGTGGACTATGGCCAAACACATGCAGCCATGCCAATACAAGTGTCAAACTCAGCCACATCACAACTATGTCATTGGTTGGATCTAGGCAAGGGACATCCTTTAGCTTTCAAGTATTTGTGACTGTCTTTGGAGGAAAGACTTGTTTAGTACAGGCTGTTTACAGGTTACCATAGAATGGAGTTAAGAGTAAAAAGTGGAAAAAGAGTTTGCAAAAGAAAATGTACAAAGCCAGTAAAACCCCTTCAAAAATAATCCTTTGGCTAATCTTCTTATATCAGAATTGTCTTTACAATCACCATACTTTTTTTTTTTTTTGGTTTGGTTTGGAAAGAACAGTCCAAGAACAGCTGGACCACATTAAAGACTGTCTGGTACAGCAGGGATATATCAGTGCTACATTATGTAGGTATGGATAGCTAAATCAATGGATAGTTAGATCTATATTTTGTCCCATAAATTTACTGGACCAAGGTGTGAGTTTGAAAACTTGTGAAAAGCTTTAACCACATTCAAACACAGATTTATTCCAGCTTGTTTGCTATCATAACTGATCTAGATGAAAATTTGCACTTTTGAAGCACAAGGGTTTTGTTGTATACCATGTATCAACAAGGACCTCAAACGAAAGAGGGAATTTTCAAGCCAATTTGTGATCACACTGAATTTCTGATGAGGCATCTCAGAAAATACAGTATTTTGAATAGCTCAGTTTTGGGAATAGCTGTTTTCAGACTAGTAGCTGAAGCACCTAAAGCCCTCATGAAAGAAAATTGGGGAGATATTGTAAGATAATTTGGTGTCCACTGCAGTCCAGACTCCAAATACCAATTTCATAAATGTAAATATTCTAATCCCAGAAGTGCTGCACTGACCTTTCATATTGATTTTGTGCACTTTGCCAGGATCTTGAGAAAATACGAACCATGAATTTTGAAATACAGTGCTACATATTGCCCCTTCAAAGGAAGAAACAGTCACTTTTAACATGTAAAAGCTCTCTTGGGACAAAGACTCTTCCCTTATGATAAATTTTCTTTTCCTTTTCTCTTCTTTTAAGAAGACACTTAAAACATTTTCTATTTCTCCATGGGAAATGCAGGTAATATGAAGCCTTTAACAATATGAGAAAAAAAAGGGGATAACAACAGTGTGGGAAATTATCTGCATTTTCCATCCTTTCCTTAGCCTGAGCAGAACATGTGCAGTGCATCAGTAAGACAAAGAGAGCATCTCTAGAGAGGTCTGTGATGGCACTTAGTCTTAATTGGAAACTGATTTTCATTCCTTCTGAAAGCATCATTCCACAGAATGTATTTCTTTACTGGTAGAAATCATAAATGTTATTTTACAAAGCACTTTAAAGCATGACAGATAAAAATGTAATATAAAAGAGTCTCAGCTTCCTATTCCACCTGATCCAGGCTAAGCAAATGACACTGTGAATGCTTTCCAGTCTTTGTTGTCTTGTATACCATATTTTTTATGTATGTAAAAGTTTGTCATGCCATTTTCTACATAGATAAGGAGCTATATAAAATTTTATATGTATCTCTGATAGGCAAAGACATTTACTTCACAGTCTCCTAGGTAAATATTTCTTTCTGGGAAGAAATAAAAGCATTGACTCTAGCTTTATCACTACTTCACAAAAGAATTATTTTCAGAATGTATTTGTTACTTTGCAGAGAGATTGTGTAAATGACTAGATTTTTCTATTAGAGTATCCTTATTATTGGTGTTAAATGCAAAATAAAGGCACACAATAATAACCAGAGCATTAATTTTTGTGTCTCTTTATTTATAAAACATTTCCAATCGGTTCCCTTAAGTAGCCAATTCATACCTGCATTATGTATATACAAACTTTTCAAGAAAAATAAGACTTCAGAAGTGCATTAACTGTGAGAGCTCTGCATATGTGCAGGGGATGTGACTCGAAGAACATGAAGACTAATGGTAGAAAAATTGTGCTTAATGGATCAGGCCCTAAATGCAAGCTCAACAAAAGACATAACTTTTTTCTAACTCCAAAGCAGTGATTTCCCATACAACGAGAATCCTAAGCAAGAAACAGTGTGTCATACTTCACTCCTTTTTGCAAACACAGGAAAGAGCAATGGCATCTCCCTAAGCCCATTAAATCACAGGATGGGCTTAGCACAGTGTTCTTTAGCAAAACACCAGTATTAAAGATGTTTGGGGATATCTTTAAGATTGGTTAGGCCAGGAAAAAAAAGAAAAAGCAAATTGCCCAATTTTAGAAGACAAAGGTTTCAAGGTAAATCTGTGAGCCATTAAATCAAAATGATCAAAGAAAGAACAGGATTTAAAAAGTGAGAATAATATCAATATTATCAATGTTGATTTATTTTTCTTAACTTGAAGTGTTCATTTTTATCTTTATTCTATCATTGCTGTTTTATGTTTTTTAAACAGAGAGCAGTATGTAACATCAGATTTAAAGTCTTTAGAGGCCTGTAAGAGTTCTCTTCTATTGAAATGTACTTGGTACATACTAATATTCTAGACATACAGCATGACAACTTTTTGTATTACACTTTTATAAGGTACATTATTGCTGCTGGAGTGAGAGGTATGTCTTAACATCCTTCTAATGGGGAAGCTACAGAAGAACTTCCTTTCAGTGTTACAAAATCTTCACATTCATTACAAAACCATTTATTAGCATTCCCTGATTGCATCTAGACCATTACCCTTTATACATTATCAATGTTTTTTATCCATTCTTTGACCTCCTCTGCGTGAAAACAGAACAGAATTGTTTTACTGACTCATAGCACAGGTTGTAAATCAAGATTAGCTGCAAATCTATACAAAAAGTCTGTGAATAGCTTTGTAACAAAATCTACCACAACTTAATTTTATTACATGAAACAAACAACTTAAAAATCCTATGGATATGATAGTAAAATATCCATTATATGAAATGATGATTCATAAAAAGAATGCCTAGAAAATATGTAGACAGCTGTTTGACATAATGTCTTCCTCAATAAAACAGAGTTTTAGTTCACAGAGATCCTGTTTATTTTGAGCCTTTGAATACTTCTGACTCAAAGCCTCCTTCATTAGCAAAGACACTGTCTTGAGGCTGCCATCTAAGTATTTGTAATTTAGGTTTGTTTAATGTTTTGAACATTTATCTGTGGCTGTTACACTTGAAATGGGAATAGGGATGGTAATATACATGCAATTCAAAATAATACTCTTTTTTGTTTGTTTTTCAGCTAATGAAGACTGCAAGTCAAACAAAGGGAACAAAACAGTCTCAAATCGATGGTACTTTTACTAATGAGACAATGGTAGTGTATTAGTGTAAATTGCTGGGTTCAAAAGATCACACAGTTCACAGATCTTTATCTTCTGAAAATTAACAAATGAGGTAAAAGGGGAAAAGCTTTACTTATTAAGGAACCAAGTTATTAGATGAATGTAATTAAAAGGCAAAACCTACGTAATTTTTTAATTTGATTTTTATATTAGAATACCTATTGTTTGGAGAAGACAGCCTCTTCCCAACAAACACACTTCCAGTATCTAACAGGAACAGCTACATGGGAACCATTTGCGGGATTTGAAGACATTTCTCCTGTAAATACGCAGTACCCTCGAGCACGAAAACCTATTTTTTAGTTTCTGATAAAAAAAACCACAACTCACTCAGATACATAGAAAGAAATGATGAATTAAGAGCTACGTTTGTCTACAGCAAGCTATTTTGTCAGGATCTGTGGCTCCATAGAGACCACTGGCTTCTCTGTGCTGCCTAAATTTTAACTTAACTATATAAATGTGTATCATTCAAGAAGCAGCATATCAAGGGTGTTTGACACCATACCACATAGCAAAATAAACATTTAAATTGCACATTGAAAATTACACTGAGACAACTGTGGCAAAGTCATCTAAAACAAGGACAGACCTTTAAATTACACAGCTTCTGTTATTTCAGTGAACCAAAGTTCATACATCAGCTGAAAACTGAGTCACTGCCTTCACCTTCCACACCACACCTGACTTAGAAAAGATGTACCTCCCAGATGAACATTTATAATAATATATTGATAAACAGCTCTGGGGCTACAGAAAAATCAAAAGTAATCATTACATTGCAGGTATGCATATTTAAAGACAATAATTTCTCCCCTGTTCTAAGAGTATATGTTTAGTAATACTTGTGTGACATGGATGAGTCTGTGCTGTTGATACAGTTGAATTTAAAATAGTTTACTGAAGTCAATTAATTAAATGTTTTGTTGAACCTCTGAGGAGAGGAGTGACAGGAACATTATATATATATATATAGTTAATTTTGGAGGCTCAGCCCCAAACTGTGACTGAGTACCACAAGCTGCTAGGTCACTCCCAGAGAAGAAACAGTACTCTGTGGGTTGGGATAAAGCAGCCCTGAGGAAAAGGACTTGGGGGGACTCACGGATAAGAAGCTGGACATGAGCCATCAATGTGCACTTGCAGCTCAGAAGGCAAACCGCATCCTGGGCTGCATCACAAGAAGTGTGGCCACCAGATCAAGAAAGGGGATTCTGCCCCTCTGCTCTGCTTTATTGAGACCTCATCTAGAATACTGCATCCAGCTCTGGAGCCCTCAACACAAGAAGGACATGGATGTGTCAGAGCACATCCCAAGGAGGCCACAAAAATGATCAAAGGCCTGGAGCCCCTCTCCTATGCAGACAGGCTGAGAGAGTTGGACTTGTTCCACTTGGAGAAGAGAAGGCTCCAGGTGGACCTTACAACAACCTTTCAGTACATGAGAGATGACTGTAAGAAAGCGGGGAAGAACTGTTCCCAAGGGCATGGAGCACTAGGATGAGGGGTAATGGTTTTAAACTAGAAAAGGTGAGATTTAAGTTGCATATTAAGAAAAAGTTCTTCAGTATGAGAGTGGTGGATCACTGGCACAGGTAGTGGAGGCCTCACAACGAGGTAGTGGAGGCCCCATCCCTGAAGATTTTCAAGTTCAGGCATGATGGTGTTCTAAGCGACCTGACCTAGTGAAGATGTCCCTGCTTACTGCAGAGGGGTTGGACTAGACGGCCTTTAAGGATCCCTTCCAACCTTACACATTCTATGATTGTACTGACAAGCACCACAAGAACAAAAACCTAGGACAAAGTGCACATACCCGGTAATAACACAGGGGTATGTTACCACCTGTTGGGGAAGACAGCAGGACTGCTGGTGGCCTAGCTCTCCTTCACTGAAGACATAGGCCCTGACAATATCCTTGTGTTCCCTTCAGACAGAAAAATTTACTCATGCTGAGAGGATCTTAATAATCACATTCTCAAAACACAGTGGCCTTGATGACAGGGGTACAGACTGTCCTAAACCAAGAAGTTATGGGAAGGTACTTGGGAGTAACGGAACATGTTAAAAACCAGCCATAATAAGATGGTCAAAACAGCAGGTGTGTGGATGCTTTCAGACATCAAAGGTAAACTAACGATATTTAGCTATAAGATATGTTTCTCAGAACTCGTTATAATCACTAACCAATCAGTGGGGTGTAAACAGTGTATGCAACCAATTAGCAGTTTTTTAGCTTGCCATGTTTGCAGTAACAAATGTATAAAATCTGTGTGATTTCACCCAATAAACGGCTTCACCTAAAATTCAAATCGAATTGCGTGTTGCCCATTGCCAATCTCCACAATCACCAACCAGCAAGATGCTAACACTGAGCACTGCACCAACACAAGAACGGACCCAGCACCCTGGCTGCACTTGAACTGGTGAGACCTTGAAGGGCAGGAGCACCCCTCCTCAACCAGACCCTTTTATGGGAGGGTCATGTCAGGTGGGGTTGAAAACAGGCCAGGCTACCTCAGCTCAATTGTGCTGACTTCTTCGAGAGGTTCTGGCCTGGCCAGAACCAGAATGTTATTACAGGTAAATATTGACAGAAGTAACAGAAATTGAAAATAAGCAAACTAAAATCAACAAAAATTCTTTTCTGCTTTACTAGCAATACTTAGCTATCCTTTTTGGCCATATTTGCACATTATTTTTTTAATTGGAGCTAAATACTCTTCTCAGAATGTAGAGTTTCTTATTCTTGAAAAGAAAAGCCATTTCCCCTGCTCTGTAAAAGTACCACCTGTTTTACACAAGGAACTGAAACTACTTTTTTGTAAAGAAAAGTCAACACCTATGAGGATGCCAAAGTAATAACTCAAGTAAGAGGGTCTTGAATTCAGTATTTTTGATTTGGAAAGGATAAAGCAAATTTTATTCTTGCTTGTTTAAATAATAGATGAAATCATGTACTCAACTACTGAATTTCCACTGACCCTGCAACTCCATCATGGACGTGGAATTACATGAACATACCCACTTCAGAAGAGAGTCCAGTGTCTCCCCATGTTAAAGTATTCTTTAAGGTATGGTAGAATATTTTGTATAGTCTGTTAGTTTTAATTATGCTAAGTAATTACCCGTTCTTCATAAACCACACCAAAACTCCTTGTGATTTTTTTTCCTGAGCAAAACGAGGAAAATAATGTTACATATTAGGATAGGGACCTAGTCTAATTATTTATTTACAGGAGAAGAGGACTCGATGACAGAAGGTTTTTTTCCTGAAATAGAATATTTGTTAATCGGCTAAATTAGTTACTTGATCACATTTGGACAGTAAGTCTATAAGTGCAATATATATGATTATTATATCAAAAATTTAATTATTATATCCCCATAAAGTTCATTAATTTCATTCTATCCATGAATTTTAGTAATGCAATTTCATCTCATTCATTTCTAGTGAATAGGCAAAGCACTGGGATGTGGAAGACAAAGACAAGAGAAGTGTAACAATTTAAATGTGTGGTGGGTTGACCCAGGCTGGAGTTCAGGTGCCCCTCACAGCTGCTCTGTCACTGCCCTCCTCAGCTAAGCAGGAAAGCGAAAAGATAACAAAAGGCTCATGCATTCAGATACAGACAGGGAGAGTTCACACACCAACTTCCGTCACAGGTAAAACAGACTCAACTTATGAAAATTAATTTACTACCAATCAAAATCAGAGTTGAGTATTGAGAAATAAACCCAAATCTTAAACCACTCCCCCATCTCTCCCTTCTTCCCATGCTCAACTCCACCCTCCATTTCTCTTCGTTCTCCCCCAGCAGCACAAGAGGATGGGGATTGTGGTCAGGCCATCACACTGTCTCTGCCACTCCTTCCTCCTCAGGGGAGGACTCCTCACACTCTGCCCTTGCTCCAGCATGGGGACCCTCCCCTGGCAGACAGTCCTCTAGGAACTTCTCCAACATGATAGAAAGAATCTCTGCTCCAGTACCTGGAGCATCTCCTTCCTCTCCTTCTGCACCGGCTTCAGTGTTTTCAAAATTTCTCACATCTTCTCACTCCCTTCTATGGCTGCAATACCTGCCACTAGTTATTTTGCCATCCCTTCTTAACTCTGTTACCCCAGAGGAATTACCACCACCTCTGTTGGGCTTGGCTTGGCCATGGTCAGCGGCAGGTTCATCTTGGAGCTGGCCAGAATTGGCTCTATTAGGGAACCATCTAGCAGTTTCTTGCAGAAGCCAGCCCTGCAGAATGGGGGTAGGATCCCACAAGCAAGAAGAATTCATTATTGAAGACTTTCAGGCATAACTATAATACAAGTGCATGAAAAGAATGGTAGTAATAATCAAGATTATTGGATTACAATTTTTTTAAAAGAATGTGAAAACCATGAAACCCTAGCCCATGATATTACTGACAATTCAAACATTTTATAGTTACAGTTACAAGAACATCTGCTTTCCACTCAAAAATCATTTTAGTCACTCTCCATGGTGAAAAAGATAATATACAATTGGCAGAAAATTTTGCATTCTTGTTATTATTCTTACCCGGTTTCCATCCACAATAGATGATTGCTTATTTTTGCATATTAATTCACACTCTTAGAACTAGGTAGGAACAAATCTTGCATTTCGTACATTTTTTGAAGAGTTATCCAGAGAAGAAAAATAGACAATAGAGGAGAAATTTGAAGCCTATTCTATTTTCCTTTTCTATTTTCTACACTGCACATTCAGAAGAATGGAAATACTGATCTTTTCTTTGAACGCACATAACTGGAAATATTCACACAGTAGGACCCTATTCACATCTGTATTTGAGCTATTTTAAATCTGGAAAAGGGGGAGAATAAGAGTATTTACTTTCAAATCATCAACATCAACTATAAAATAAATATCTGAAAAATGTTTCCTGTTAGTCACTGTATACAGCTCACAAGTATCACTCCTTTTGTTAAACATATAATGACGGAGTTCTCAGAACTATGATATCTATCAAATTAATTCATTGCAGAGATTCAGATAGCCTGTTGAAAAAATGTTGTGATTTTACTGGTGTTGCATTACAACATTGACAGAGGAAGGTGATGGTTTCAGGGTTTGCAGTCTTTCATTTCAGCAATAAACAGAGCATGAAGAACACTCGGAAACAAAAATCCCACCAAGCAGAGACAGTGCTGCAATGCAAAATTACTGGGAAAGTGATCTAGACACTGTGGTAGTTTAGGACTTTAGGTAGTTTAGTTTTCCCTCCCACAGCAGACAGTCCTCCACAAACTTCTCCAACAGGAGTCCTTTCCCACAGGGCTTCTGCTCTTCCCCAGCTGCCCCAGCGTGGGTCACTGCTATGGGTGCAGACATAAATCACAGAATGTCTCTCAGTGTCTCAGGCCCAGTCCTACACAGGGTCACAAATCTCCCCCAGCAAACCTGTTCCAGCATGAATCTCCCTTACTTATCTCTGTGTCTCTGTCTCTCTCTCCACGGGCTGCAAGTGCTGGCAGAGACTTGCTCCAACGATGGTCACAGCTTCTTCTGTATGTCTCCCCCTGCTCCATCCAGTGTGGGGCCTCTCCATGGGCTGCAGGTGGGGTCTGGGCCTTTTCCATGGCCTGCAGGGCGACACCTGCTCCACCATGGGTTTCTCCATGGGCTGCAGGGGCATCTTTCTCTCCGGCACCTGGGGGACCTCCTGTCCCCCTCCCTGGCCTTGGGAGGCCACAGCTCCTTACATCTTCTCACTCCCTTCTCCTGTGGCAAAGTGCAAGTGCTTGCAGGTTTTTTTCCTCCTATATGTGATTCACCGAGGCACTGTGACCGTTGCTGATTGGCTCAGCCTTGGTCAGCAGCACCTCTGGCCTTGAATGGGGCAATGTGTACTTTCTAGGGCCTGCAGAGAGCTTCTAGCTGCTCCTTACAGCAGCCATCTTTTGCAGCCCCCCTGTTCTCTGCCAGTACCCAGCTACACAGAACTGCGACAGACACCAACCAAGGATTCTCCTGTTCTGGGACAAATTCCTGGGTACAGAATGGCAGTAACAGCTCCTACACCCACTGAGTTTCTGCAGTTTGAAGGAAGTATTTGGAATGAAGGCAAGTATCCCAGGTTCCTGCTTTCTTTATAAAAAGACACATCCAATTCACTCTCCAGTCACTTCTGAAGAGTCCTGAATTATGTAAACATCTAAAGCATTTGTGTTCCCAAAAAGGAGAGGAAGAAAACACTAACATATCAATATGTACTGAACGTCCCCTCCAATTTTATAGAATCATAGCATGGTTTGAATTGGAAGAAACCTTAAACATAATCTAGTACAATTTCCCTGCCAGGGCAGGGACATCCCAAACCTGACCTTGAACACTTCCAGGGATGGGACATGTTACAATTTCTCTTGGCAACCTGTTCCAGTGCCTCATCACTCTCACTGAAAAAAATGTCTTTCTTTTGTCCAATCTAAATTGACCTTCTTCCTGTGTAAAACCATTGGCTCTTATCCTGCCACTACAGACCCTGATCAAAAGCCTTTCTCCATCTTTCCTATAAGCCCATTTTATTCAAAAGCCTTCTCTTCTCTAGGCTGAACACCTCCAACTCTCTCAGCCTGCCTTCATAGAAAAAGTGTATCAGCCCTCTGATCATTCTCATGACCCTCTCCTGGAGCCGCTTTAACAGCTTCATGTCTCTCTTGACCTGGGGGCCACAAAGCTAGACACAGGTGGGATCTCATGAAATGAAATTACAGGGGAAGAATCACCTCCCTTGACCTGCTACCTACACTTCTTTTGGTGCAGACCAAGATATGATTTGCTTTCTGGGCTGCAAAAGCCCATTGCCAGGTCATGTCTAATTTTTTACCCATCGGTACCTTCAAGCGTTCTACTAAGGGGTGCACTCAATTTACTCATCCCCCAGCCTGTACTGATACTGGAGGTCACCCAGAACCATGTGCAAATCCTTACTCTTGGCCTTGCTGAACTTCATGAAATTCACATGGGTTCACTCCTCAAACATGCCCGGATAACTCTGGATGGCATCCCTTCCCTCCAGCAAATCAACTCACTACCCAATTTGGTTTCATTTGCAAATCACTGAGGGTCCACTCAATCCCACTACATGTCATTGATGAAGACATTTAGTATTGCTGGTCCCAACATGAACTCATTACTGGTTTATGCTAAGACATTGACTCATTTGTGTCTTTTTATGTGGCCATCAAGACAACTTAACCAACTACCAGGACAGAAGTTCAGGTAGGTAACAACTGCAGCTTTCCTTGTCCAATGATGAAGTCACTCCATTGCAGAAGATCATTCGATTAGTCAGACATGATTTGCCCTTAGGGAAGCCACTATAAATATCTTGAATGAACTACCTGTCCTCCACGTGCCTTGGCATGGTTTCTAAGAGAATCTGTCCCATAATCTTCCCAGGCAAAGAGGTGAAGCTGATAGGTTCATAGTCCCCAGGGTCTTCCTTTCTACCATTTTTTAAAAATGGGTTTAAGGTTTCTTTTATCCAGTCACCAGAGACTTCACCTGACTGCCAGGGATTTTCAAATGTCATAAATCATAGAACCACAGAATGTGTTAAGTTGGAAGAGACCTTTAAAGGCCATCTTGTCCATGCCCCTGTGATAAGCAGGGACACCTTTAACTAGATCAGGTTGCTCAGAGCCCCATCAAGCCTGAGCATGAATGCCTCCAGGGATGAGGTAACCTGTTCCAGTGTCTCACCACCCTCAGAGTAAAAAGCTTCTTCCTAATGTCTAAACTAAACCTACTCTGCTCTAGTCTAAAACCATTGCCACTCTTCCTATTGTTACAGCCCTTTCCCAGCTTTTCTGTAGGTTACTTCATGTACTGGAAGGCCACTATAGGGTCTTCCTTGAGCCTTCTCTTCTCCAGGGTGAACAAGCCCGACTCTCTTAGCCTGTCTTTGTAGGAGAGCTGCTCCAGCCTTTATAACATCCTTGTGGCCCTCCTCTGGACCTGCCAGAAGAGGTGCACATCCTTTTTGTGTTAAGGGCTCCAACCTGGGTGCAGCATTGCAGGGAGGGTGTTAGCAGAGTATAGAATAGGGGGAGAATCACCTCTCTTGATCTGCTGGCTAAACTTGTTTTGATGCAGCCCAGGATACGACTGGCCCTCTAGGCTGCAAGTGCACATTGTTGGCTCATGTCCAGCTTTTCATCTGTTTCTGCAGGGGTGCTCTCTATCACATCATCCCTCAGCTTGTATTGATAACAAGGATTGCCCTGACCCATGTGCAGGACATTGCACTTGTCCTTATTGAACTTCATGATGTTTCCACAGACCCACCTCTCTAGCAGGTCCAGGTCCCTCTGGATGACATCCCATCCCTCTAGCATGCAACTGCACCACCCAGCTTTGTGTCATCTGCAAACTTGCAGTGGATGCACTCAATCCCACTCTCTATGTCATTGACAATATTTGATGTGGTTTTGCCCCAGCTGGTCGCTGAGCACCACACAGTCACTGTCTCTAATGAGAGTGTGGGAGGTGGGGATTGCTAGGGGGAAAAGAAACCCAAAAATTAAACCTCATGGGTTGAGATAAGGACCATTTGCTGGGACAGAACAGGGAGGGATAAATAACACTAACAGGACTTTATAGCAAAATAAAGAAACCTGGTGATAGACAAGGCAGTGTCTCACTGAAATGCACAACTCAGACTCAGACATCTCTCAGCTCAGAGACGTCCTGAAATCGGACCATCCCCAAACCATGCATCCTGGAGTTGTGTGCTCCTCCCTCACCAGCACCCTTCTATGCTGAGCATGACATCATTGTATGGAATACCCTCTTTGGCCAATTCGGGTCGTCTGTCCTGGCTGTGTCCACTCACAGCTTCCTGGGAGACCACAGAATTCTGGTTAGCAGGGCAGCATGAACAACTGAAAAGTCCCTGACTGGTTGACAACAACTAAAAACATCAGAATGTTATCAGCACTGTTCTCATCCTAACTGCAAACATGGCACTACACCAGCTGCTAGAAAGAAAAATAACTTTATCCTGGCCAAAACCAAGACAGTATTAAAAAACAGTGGTCCCAGTATGGATCACTGAGGGATACCACTTGTCACCCCTCTCCATCTGGACATTGAGCCATTGACCACTACCCTTTGCATGTGACCTTCCAGACAATTCCTTATCCACTGGACAGTCAACCCATAAAATCTGTATTTCTTCAATTTGGAGAGAAGGATGTTGTGGGGGAACATGTCAAAGGCCTTGCAGAAGTCCAGATAGATGATGCCCATTGCTTTACACTCTCAGTGACATCATGAAAGTAAGCTCCTGGTAGGCATCAAACATCTCTAGAGAAATTGTTTGGATGGCAAATGTGCACTTTGGTGCCCCTTAGTAAGAATCTCCCATGACTAATACTTTGCTTTTGTGTTGATGGGCAGATGGATCAATTTTATCTGGTTGTCTTCTCCTGGACCCTGTCAAATGTTAACATACTCTTCATTAACTACCTCAGAGAAATGTATCTGATATGAGGGATATAATTTAGGGAAAGAGGTAATGTTCTTCCTTATTCCCCAAACATAAATGCAGACATTATTTAGGACTCCTTAGTCTCTATCCATATAACAAAATACATATTTTTAATCAAATTGTGTGAACAATGTTATGAAATAGATAAGAATGAAGGGGGATTATCATAGTATGTCCAAAACATATCTAGCATATAAGGAAAAATGCAGAAAAGCTGGGTTTTTTTGGTTTATTTTCTTTCATAGATAATAATTTGAGACTTTGATGTCAACCTTTGACAAGTTCAGTATTATCACTACATACTTTTTTTTTTCCTTCTCTCCTTTGAAAATGTACACTACATGAAGAAAGGCTGTAATAAAGACATACTGATTTGTATATGGTAAAAGAACGAGCTGGTTTCTTCTGTCTTATAAAGATATAGATCATTATCTTATTATGCACAAAAAGACTTAAAGTAATTAGCAGCCAATGTCAGTGTAATTGCAAGTATATGCTAATTTAATGAAGGGAGAATGAGGAAGTATACTCTCTTGCTCTTGACTTATTACCCAATATTATTATGAAATCTCAGGATGCAGAGAAGGCAACTGGCTCTTTGTCTGGACAGATGCAGCATTTTTTATATCTCCTGTTGACTACAGCAGTAAGAGCTGCTCAGCAACTCTCGTTTACTACTGCCACAACACCACCACATTCAGGCTTTCTTTCCCTTTCATAAAGGTTGTTGTCAAAACTCTCACTATTGTCTGAATTTTAGTCTTTGATTTTCCATGAGCAGGTGCTTGCAATGGCAAAATTTATTTCCTTTCTGTCTTCTTTCACCTGAAAAGTCTTACTGCTGTCAGTCATACCCTGCACATAAGTTTCTTGATATCTCATCACCCTTGCTGCTTTCTCTGGATTCATTTATTTCATTTTGCCCATGGCATGACACCATGCTTTCTCCTGGATAGGCCAAATAGGGCAGCAGTTACACGTCTCCTGTCTAGCACCCTCTATTCCTTTTGCATGCCTCAGTATCATTTCTATGTATTTAACGGTGTAAAAGGGTTGACTCTTGTGTAAAAGATGTCATTACATAAAGTGAGATGTTGACCATCATTTATTTATGTAGTTTCTAAATTCTCTAAACCTTGGCATATAATACCAACCAGCATTTTAGTCTATAATTTCCTGTGATAGGTATTATACTGAGAAAGTCACATAACTAATAATACATAAAGAGGCCTGAGCTTTTCTGGCCTGCCAGGTGTAAAGAAGGGTGCGTTTCCTTACTGGGCTCTGTCTGGGAGCACAGCCAGTCGTGTGAGTTCTTTTACCAATATCTTGCAGGCACTAATTCCCAGGATCGTGACTTTGGGTTAGGAGAAAAGCAGCCCTTCTCCCCAAGCTCCTGAGAGGCTTCTGAATTACCTAGGATGGCTAAGTGTTCCAGTCTCAGCAAAGGCATCCCTAGGCGGGGGAAGAGAGGCTCACTCAGCCTTTGAACTGGTCCCAGAAGTCAGGGAGGGTTCCTGATGGGATCTTCAATGATGGTTTCTTCAATGCTGAACTTTAAAGGGTATCAGAAGATAAGTTCAATTTTCAAATAAGTCACCTCCAACAATTGTTCCATGCCTTTGGAGTGGTGGAGGCTGTTCTTAGAACTTTGGAATCTGCCTTATGTTTTAGCTGTAGATGGCAGAATCCCATTCGCCATCCATCAGAGAACAGAGCTGTGATTCTGTGCTATAGATCACAGAATCACCATTGCTGGAGATCACAGACTTGGGCTTGGAGGGGACCTGTAGAGATCATCAAGTCCAAAACCCCTGCCAATCAGGTTCCTAAGGACAGCTTCCGTCCCTCCCGCCTTCTCCTCCAGGTCGTCAGCAAGGCATCTGCCTGATGTGCATCATGGAAGCGCACATTAACAAGGTCCTGCATTCCTCAGGCAGTGCCATCGAGCCGACGAACATCCTGGATGTCCTCCCACGTAAGTCATTTCAGGGACCGGTAGAGCTGCTAGAGGTTCTGTTCTGCTCTCGGAGGAGACAACTGCTGACTTCTCCCTCCTTAGGAATAGCACCACATTTCAGTCACAGCACGCAGGAAGACGCCCATGAGTTCTTACTCTACACACTGAATGCCATGCAGAGTTCCTGCCAGATCGGAAGCAGCGAGTAAGCACAAGCAAAAGACCTCCTCAATGTTCCTGAGCCCTTTGGACTCCTGGAGTTATTTCCATCAAGAAAACCCATGCACAGGGCTTCTGGACAAAGCCAAACGCTTGGAGAAGATAACTCCCAGATGTGTTGTTTTCTTTCAGCTCTTTGCAGCCAGTGACCCTTGTCCAGCAGATCTTTGGGGGCTTTCTGAGATCCAGAGGTACTTCCCCACAAGTCTGCCTTTGCTAGGAATTGCCTGTGCCCTTCTGCCTGCCTGTGGCAGCCAGGCGATGGTGGGACTGGGCTAGGCATGAAGAGCGGAAGCCACCCCAGTGCCCCGTCGCTGAGCGCTTTGATTTGTGTTGCAGTCACGTGCTTGAGCTGCCAAGCGGTTTCGGATTCCTACGAGCCCTTCCTGAATCTCCTCTTGGATATCAAAGTAAGAGGGTTTGTCATGGGATTCAAGACATCCCAAAGCCCAGTGCAGTTGCCCCCCTTGCTGCCTCCTGGGCACTGCTTGCGTGTGGCTCTTCTCCTCCCTCGGCATCAGCTCCCTGACCTGACTCTTGCCGCCTCCTAGGAAGGGTTTGGGCGAGGGCATTTCTCACAGCTCAGTCCTGTCCCTTCTCGCTCCTCCAGGACGCCTCCTGTGTCACCAAAGCTCTGCAGGACCTTCTGAAACCAGAGCAGCTGGATGGGGACAACTGCTTGCAATGTAGCAAGTAAGACGCTTGGTAACAATGTCCCAATCCTAGAGCCTGTGTGAAGGTGCTGCCTGTCAGCCAGCGTTAAAGTCACCTTTTCACCCCAAGGAGACACAGCTCTGCTTTTGAACCGGCCTCACTGTGCTGTGGAGCCTTAAAACGGCGTCAGGAGGCCTCAGCTTTCCTGGCCTGCCAGGGGTAAAGAAGGGTGCGTTTCCTTACTGGGCTCTGTCCTTGGTTTCGAGGTGTGACAAGAGGGTTGCTGCCTCCAAGGAGTGTGCAGTCCAACACGAGCCCAGGGTTCTCACACTGTGCCTCAAACGCTTTGACGACTTCATCGGCACGAAGATCGACACGGTGAGTACGCAAGGAGAGAGCAACATTCTCTTCCTTGAGCAAGAGTTGTCCCAAAGCAGGGCACTCTGTCCCAAGCCTGGCTTCCTTTCTTTTTTCGGGGGGGAGGGCGGGGAGGGGGGTGGAGGAGATTTCCTCTGGGAAGAAAAGCATGTGGCTGAGAAGAGGTTCCTGCCACCCAACCCTTACGTGTTGCTTTAGCGAAAAGCCAAGTGTCCGTGAAGCCAAAAGGCGTGTTCAGACACCCCTGAGACCTGGTCTTGCAAGGCTGTTTCATAAGAGAATTGTCTGAGCTCTCTCGGTCTCTCCGTAGTTTGTGAAGTATCCCGAGTACTTGGATCTTCGGCCATACATGTCTGAGAGAGATGGAGAACTGCTGCTCTACTCCTTATATGCTGTCCTGGTGCATACAGGTGTCACCTGTAATGCAGGACACTATTTCTGCTTCACCAAGGTAGAGAGCAACTTCCTCCCTAACGAGGGACAGGTGGCAGTGTTACTGGCAGCCAAGGATTTGGGGGAGAAGGTCTCCTTCCTGGCTGCATTGGATGTCTTTGGGCAGACGCTCGCCTCTATCCTTTTCTGCCTGGGGGGCACCCTGCAGTTCCATGTCCAGATACCGATGCCTTTCTCTGCAGGCCAGCAACGGGGTGTGGTACAGGATGGACGACAAGGATGTGCATCCTCGTAGCGTCAGCACAGTTCTCCGGCAGCAAGCCTATTTACTGTTCTATGCAAGGTAAGAACCAGGAGGAAAGTGTCTTCAGAGTAGGTTTCCTCTTTGTGGTTTTCCTCTTTTCTTTCTCATCCTGCTGAGCACCGCTCTTTCTGTGGCTGGAAGAGGTTGCCTGGAGCGGTAGTGGGGATGCTCCCTCCCTGGAGGTGTTCAGGGCCATCTCAGAGAGCTTTTCTGCAGCCTCGACTGTCCAGTGGAGGGTGTCCCTGCCCGTGGCAGAGGGGCTGGAGCTCGATGATAACTTGAAGGTCCCTGTTCACAAAATCAAGGACTCTATGAAAGGCAGGACAGAGGGACATTAAAGACGAAGTTTTGCTGTAGCACGGGTGGATGTGTTGGGAAGAGCCCTGCCGAGTTTCCCATTTGTAGTCATGCTTATGCCTTCTTCCTGAGATAGAATCCTCTCAAAAAAAAGAAGGGAACCCCAGAGGGAGCTGCAAGAAAAGACCTAAATGGAGATCACTCTTTTTTACTACAGGTGCTCGGATCTGAAAAAAGCAGGAATGGCTGTTTCCTCACCAGCACCATCATATGCCAGTTCCCACCTCAAAGAGTCGGAGATGACTAGGAAGCAGAAAGTCTCTGTGGGACCACAGGATCTGTCTCCTAGTACCAAGGTATCTTGGGGGGTTGTGTGTGAGTGTGTCAGGGCAGCACGTGGGCAGTTATCTTCTTTTTGGAAGCGTGGCATTGCTCTCTTTTTTTCCCTGCCACAGGCACCTTGCCTCACAGTCTCCACAGAGACAGCTCTCTCTCAAAGGCTCCTCACTAACTCCCTCTCATTTGTCTGCCTTTGACCCTTCTGCCTTTACAGTCCTCTAGGACTGCCCTTGCGTAGGCCTTGGCTGCACCCAGCTGGAGCTTCTGGCCACTCTTCTGGCTTTTCCAGGAGAAAAGGGCAGGACCTTTTCACAGCTCTCTTTGCAGGACACAGAAAACTCTGCAGAGGACAGTGGCTCCTCTACAAAAGCCACCACCAGCCAGTAAGCCATGGCAGAAGCACGGGTGATAGTGGCAAGATTGCCGTGCTCCATCTGGAGCAGCACGTTGCGGCAGAGGTCCCAGAGCAGGTCCCCACCATCGCGCAATCATCTCCGCAGCTGGTCTGTTGACACCACAGACTATGACAACTCCGCTGGGAGGGGGAGGAGGGGAAGACGTCCTCTGCAGCGGAATGGAGCCCCGAGGGAAGATGCAGTCCCAGGGCACTCCAGCACCAGCTCCCAGCAGGCTGCCACACCCAAGGCTGCGCGGGAGCAATCAGGGCGGAGGCAGAGGAAAAGACTCTGATCCCCAGGGCGGCGTCCTGTGGAAATCCAGGGCTGCTTGGAGGTCCCTGAAAACTGTGAGCCCCTCACCAGGGAGCTGAAGAACTGTTGTTTGAAGTGGCAAACGCACTCCCAGCCATGCTGCAGCTTCCAAGGGCTCCACTGCCAGCTCCCAGTTGGCTTCTGCACCCAGAGCTGCTCAGCAGAAAGCCAGGAAGAGAAGGAGGAGAAGAGTCCCAGGGCTGTGATTTGCCCTCCGTAGTCCCGCTGCGTGCCCCATGGCACTATGAGCCAGCACTGACTGACTGACTGCAGGGAGGAAGAGGAGGAGGCTTTCAGCACCCCAGAGACACCAGCTAAAGAAACACTCAGGGCACAGCTATGGTGATGCGGGCAGATTGAGAACCAGACTGAAGAGTCATTCTGCTGCTGGGCCAGAGAGGAGGAGAAAGGCAGCAAGCCCCAATCCTGCCCCCAGCATCGGGCCAAGCGGTGGCACAAAGGGCACTGGCCTCCCACCCTCGTCTGTTTCCTGACTCCCTTTGACCTGGAAGAGCTCACAGACATCTCCCAGAGACTCAGACAGCTCTGCTGGCTGTCCCACCTGCCCACGGGGCCCTCAAGGAAGAGCTCGAATTCCTTTTCAGCGGTGGGGACTGCCCTGCCAAAGCCAAAATTAAAAGCACTTGTTGGTCTTGAACATGTCATTCACAGGGGCTTTTCTTCTCTGTAATTCTTGAGGCACCTGGTGGAAATACACGATGCGGGAGGTTTAGCACTTGGGGTTTTCAAAGCGGTTTGCTTGCCCTCCGTAGTCCTGCTGCGTGCCCCACGGCACTATGAGCCAGCACTGACTGACTGTCTGCAGGGAGGAGGAGGAGGCTCCGGACATGAGTACTGCTAATGGGCCTCACCTGGCACGCTACCATGGATGGCTATGTGCTTTTTAGGAAAGATAGGTTAGGGAGGCGAGGTGGAGGAGTTGCTCTTTATGTTAGAGAGTACCTAGAATGTATTGAGCTCCACCTGGGTATGGATGAACCCTTCGTCGAGAGCTTGTGGGTAAGAATTAAAGGGCAGGCTAGTACCTGTGACATTATTGTGGGTGTGTACTACAGACCCCCTGATCAAGAGGAGCGGGTCAATAGTGCATTTTATAAGCAGTTGGAAGTAGCCTCAAGATCCCGGGCACTGATCCTTATGGGGGACTTCAATTACCCAGATATTTGCTGGGCAAACAATACGGCCAGTCGTATGCAGTCCAGACAATTTCTGCGGTATGTGGAAGACAACTTCCTGATACAGATGGTGCAGGAACCCACGAGGGGAGGGCGGGTGCTTGACCTTGTTTTTACTAACAAGGACGGATTCGTTAGGGAAGTGAAGGTCGGGGGCAGCTTAGGACAAAGCGACCATGAAATGGTCGAGTTCAAGATCCTGAGTGGAAGAGGGAAGCCAAAAAGTAGGATAGCAACCCTGAATTTTGGAAGAGCTAACTTTGATCTCCTCCGAAATCTAATAGGGGCTATCCCGTGGGCTACTCTGAGAGCTGGCTAGCATTCAAACAGCACTTCTTCCAAGCACAGAATAGGTGCATCCCTATGAGTAAGAAATCAGGAAAGAGAGGCAGAAGGCCTGCGTGGATAAGCAGGGAGCTTATGAGTAAACTCAAAGGGAAGCAGAAGACCTATAAACTGTGGAAACAGGGTTTGAGTTCCTGGGATGAGTATAAGGATGTTGCCAGGGCCTGTAGGGATGCAACTAGGAGGGCTAAAGCCTGCTTAGAAATGAAGCTGGCAAGGGACATAAAGGATAATAAGAAGAGTTTTTTCAGATATGTGAATAGTAAAAGGATGACCAGGGATAATGTAGGCCCCTTGCTGAATGAGGCGGGTGTCCTGGTAACAGGAGATGATGAGAAGGTGGAGATACTGAATGCCGCCTTTGCCTCAGTCTTTACTCCGAAGGCTACTCAGGACCCACAGGTCCTGGACAAAAGTAGGAGTGGTTGGGGAAAGGAAGGGTTTCTCTCTAGTTGAGGTAGGGGTGGTCCAGGACCAACTCAAAGGGATTGATGCACACAAATCCATGGGCCCGGATGGGATACACCCACGTGTGCTGGGAGAGCTGGCGGAAGTGGTTGCAGAGCCGCTCTCTATCATCTTCGATAGGTCCTGGACTACAGGAGAAGTGCCTGAAGATTGGAGAATAGCCAGTGTAACTCCAGTCTTTAAAAAGAGCAAGAAGGAGGATCCCAGTAACTATAGGCCAGTCAGCCTCACTTCTATCCCTGGAAAGGTGATGGAACAGCTTGTTTTGGATGCCATCTCCAAACAACTGGAAGAGAAGAAGGTCATGAGGAGTAATCAGCATGGATTCACCAAGGGGAGATCGTGCTCGACCAATCTCATAGCCTTCTATGATCTCATCACCGGCTGGGTGGATGGAGGGAGAGCAGTGGATGTCATCTACCTTGACTTTAGCAAAGCTTTTGACACTGTCTCCCACAACATTCTGATAGAAAAACTCAGAGAACAAGGGATAGATGAGTGGACAGTGAGGTGGGCTGAGAACTGGCTGTCGAACCGGGCTCAGAGGGTTGTGATCAGTGGAGTAGACTCTGACTGGAGGCCTGGGACTAGCGGTGTTCCCCAGGGCTCGGTGTTGGGTCCAGTCCTGTTTAATATCTTCATTGACGATCTTGATGAGGGAATAGCATCCACCCTCAGCAAGTACACCGATGATGCAAAGCTGGGAGGGGTGGCTGACACGCAGGAACACTGTGCTGCCATCCAGCAAGACCTGGACAGGCTGGAGAGCTGGGCAAGGAGAAACCTAATAAAATTCAACAAGAGCAAGTGTAAAGTCTTGCACCTGGGGAGGAATAACCACTGTATCAGTAGAGGCTGGGAGATGACCTGCTGGAGAAGAGCTCTGTGGAGAAGGACCTGGGGGTCCTGGTTGATGACAGGTTGGCCATGAGCCAGCAGTGTGCACTGGTGGCTAAGAAAGCCAATGGGATCCTGGGATGCATTAGGAAGAGTGTGTCCAGCAGGTCGAAGGAGCTTATCCTCCCCCTCTACTCTGCCTTGGTCAGGCCCCACCTGGAGTACTGTGTCCAGTTCTGGGCTCCCTGGTATAAAAAAGACAGGGACCTCCTGGAGAGACTCCAAAGAAGGGCCACGAAGATGATTAGGGGCCTGGAACATCTCCCCTATGAGGACAGGCTGAGTGAACTGGGACTGTTTAGTCTCGAGAAAAGAAGACTTAGGGGGGACCTAATTAGTGTTTATAAATATCTTAGACATGGGATGCAGGGGGAATTGGCCAGCCCCTTATCAGTGGTCTGTGGGGACAGGACAAGGGGCAATGGCTGCAAATTGGAGCATAGGAAATTCCGCACCGACATGCGGAAGAACTTTTTCACAGTGAGGGTGACAGAGGCCTGGGACAGGCTGCCCAGGGAGGTGGTGGAGTCTCCATCTCTGGAGATATTCAAGTCTTGTCTGGATGCCTATCTATGTAATATGAGATAGGGAGCCTGCTTTGGCAGGGGGGTTGGACCCAATGATCTCTTGAGGTCCCTTCCAACCCCTACAATTCTGTGATTCTGTGAGAAGGGCAACCAGGCTGGGGAAGGGGCTGGAGGGCAAATCCGATGAGAAGCGACTGAGGGAGCTGGGGCTGTTTCGCTTGTAGAAGAGGAGGCTGAAGGGAGGCCTTATCACTACCTACAACTACCTTAAGGGAGGTTGAGAGAGGTGGGCGATGGCCTCTTCAGCCAGGTGACAGGACATAGGACAAGGGGCAATGGCACAAAGCTGTGCCAGGGCAGGTTTAGATTAGACATTAGAAAAAAAGGTCTTTTCCAACCTTGTGATTTTGTGATTCTGTGTTGCACTTGTGCCAGAAGAATCCCAGACATAGACACGGACTGGGAGAAGAGCCTCTGGAGAGCAGCCCTGCTGAGAAGGACCTGGGTGTCATGGTGGGTGATAAACTTCACATGAGCCAGCAGCGTGCTCTTGCAGCTCGCAAGGCCAAGGGAATCCTGGGCTCCATCAGAAGAGGGGTGGGCAGCAGGGACAGGGAGGGGATTGTCTCTCTGTACTCTGCCCTCGTGTGGCCCCATCTGGAGTCCTGTGTCCAGATCTGGGGCCCCCAATACAAGAAAGATGTGGAACTGTGGGAGAGGGTTCAGAGGAGGGCAATGAAGACGATTAGAGGTTTAGAGCACCTCCCCAAGAGGAAAGGCTGGGAGAGCTGGACTTGCTCAGCCAGGAGAAGAGAAGGCTGCAGCAAGACCTCATTGCAGCCTTCCAGGCCCTCCAGGGAGCACACAAACACGAGGGGAATCAACTTTTTCAAAGGGTAGACAATGGCTAGACAAGGGGGGATGGATTAAAGCCAAAGGAAGAAAGGTTTAGATTTGATATTAGGGGGAAGATGTTTACTGAGAGAGTGCTGAGGTGCTGGAATATGATGCCCAGAGAGGGATGCCCCGTCCTTGCAAGTGTTCAGGTCCAATTTGGATGGGGTCCTGGGCAACCTTGTGTAGCTCCAGGCCTGGAAGTTGGTGGCCCTGCTTGTGGCAGGGGGGTTAGAACTCTGTGATCCTCGGGATCCCTTCCAACCCATGCCATTCTATAATTCTATGACAATCCAGAGATTCTTCCCTGCTATCACCTACAACAATAGCAACATCCCCAAGCACATCGCTCTCCCATTGACATCTTGCCCCATCAACTCTAGCCAAAACCTCTGAACTGCTTGTTCAACCCCAGCTAAATCATGTTATCCCCTTCCCCCTTCTTGCCTAGTTTAAACCCCTCTCAACGAGCCCCACCAACTCCTGGGCTAGGATCCGCTTTCCCCCTGGGGACAGGTGAGCCCTGTCCACAGCCATCAGACCTGGTGCCCAGTAAACCATCCCATGCTGGAAGAACCCAAAGTTCCTGTGGCGGCACCAGCCTTTCAGCCACTTGTTCAAATCCTGTGTTCTCCTAGTCTGCTCCGAATCCCTCACCTCACTGGAGAGGGTAGAGGAAAATAGTCCTTGCGCTCCCCCTCCCTCAACCAAGCACCCTAAACCCCTGAAGTCTCTTCTGAGAGCATGCAGGCTCCCCTTAGTGACTATGTCACTGCCTGCCTGAATTATCAAGAATGGCTAGGAATGGCAGGTACACACCAAACCTGGAAGTTTCCTGGTGATGTCCCGGGACCCAGGGAGGCAGCACACCTCCCTGTGGCTTCCGTCAGGGCTGCATATGGGGCCCCCTGCTCCCCTGCCTAGGGAATTGCCTGCTGATTCAATGAGAGGTAATAATGCTGAGTAGATTGGTAGAGATGTAGCTTAAGAGACAATTAATTGATCTAGCTTTAGATAAGAAGAAGATGAGTGTTTTGAGGACAGACAGTATCTGTAGAATATGGCTGTAGCCGAGTGAGCCCGTTTGTGAGAGCAGCTACCAAACTGAACCCTTACGGTGTACGATTTGGAAACAATTCTTGGTGTGTTGAATGTGAGGAAAAGTGGTCTGATTGGGAGAAAGCTTTTAACTCAGGTCGTCTTAAACAAGTAATTTGTGCAGAATCAAAGTGTGTGAAACATCAACAGTCTGTGGGAGGAGGCCCTTTTGAGAACTTCCAAGTGTCCTGCTCAGGCGCCAGAACAAGTCTTTGCCCTTCTTGGAAACAGTGCTGTTTGTATGTAATACTAAAGTGGTTTAGGGGCCATAAGCATATTGAATTTAGTATATGAGAATATGCTCACTGGAAGCATATTGTATGGTCAGGAGGAACAGAAAATCAAAAGACCCTGGTTGAATATTGCAATCAATGGTGGCCGATTTATAAATCAGACAATCACAGAATCATAGGGCTTGGAAGGGACCTCCAGAGATCAACCCCCTGCAAAGGAAGGTTCCCTAGGACAGGTCACACAGGTATGTGTCCAGACAGGTCTTGAATATCTCCACAGAAGGAGACCCCACAAGCCCCCTGGCCAGCCTCTCCCAGGGCTCCGTCACCCTCACCGTGAAAGAGTTCTTCTGTATATTGGTGCGGAACTTCCTGTGCTCCAGCTTGAAGCCATTGCCTCTTGTCCTGTTTCCACAGACCACTGAAAAGATGCTGGCCATTTCCCTCTGTGTCCCATACTTGAGATAATTACAAACATGATTAGTAAGATCCCCTCTTAACCTTCTTTTCTCAAGGCCAAACACCCCAGTTCTTTCAGCATTTCCTCGTGGCAGAGATGCTCCAGTCCTTTAATCCTTCATAGCCCATCGCTGGACTCTCTCCAGGAGATCCCTGTCCCTGGAGGGTATAAAAGGGACCCTCTTTTTGAAGACCAGAGTGACATTGTCCACCCTCCAGTCTTCAGGTACCTGTCCTGATTGCCAAAACCTGTCGAAGATGATAGAGAGCGGCTCAGCAATCACCTCCACCAGCTCCCTCAACATACATGGATGCATCCCATCAGGGCCCAAGGATTTGTCTGCATTGATTGCTCTGAGACGCTCCTGGACCACCCCCAGCACAACCAGAGGAAAGCTGTTCATTTCACGAACTCTCTCTCTTTCTTCCGGGGTCTGAGAGTCCTGAGGGGGACTCTTTGAAGTCAAGACTGAAGCAAAGAAGGCGTTCAGTATCTCCACCTTCTCAGCATCCCCCATTAACAGCACAACCGCCTCATTCAGCTGGGAACCCACATTATCCCTCTTTGTCCTCTTACTAGTCATACACCTAAAAAAACCCCTTTTTTATTATCCCTTATGTCCACCGACAGTTTCATTTCCAGGTCAGCGTTAGCCTTCCTACTTGCGTCCCTGCAGGCCCTGACAACATTCCTATATTCCTCCTAAGTGCTTCAACCCTCTTTCCACAATTCATAGACCTTCTGCTTCCCTTTGAGTTTAACCATGAGCTCCCTGCTCATCCACACAGGTCTTTTCTGCCACCCTTTCCTCATGTCTAACTTAAAGGGATGCACTGATCCTGGGCTTGGAAGAAGCGCTGTTCAATTGCTACCCAGCTCTCACAGGCTCCCCTCCCTTCTAACAGCGTAGCCCATGAGATAGCTCCTATTAAATCACGGAAGAGATCCGAGTTTGCTCTTCTAAAGTTCAGGGTCCTGATGCCACTCTTTCCCAGGCTCACATTCCTCAAGATCATAAACTCAACCAGGGCATGGTCGCTGCAGACCAGGCTGCCTCCAATCTTGACACCTTTAAGGATCTCTCCCACGTTGGTGAGACCAAGGTCCAGCAACACATCGCCTCTGGTCAGTCTGTCCAACACCTGAACCAGAAAGTTGTCACCTCTGGTCTCCACGAGTCTCCTGGATCTCTGGAAGCTCACCCTGTGGATTCCCCAGCAGATAGCTGGGAGGTTAAAGTCCCCGCTCAGGATGAGTGCCTGTGAACTCCATGCCTCCTGCAGCTGAAGGATGAAGGCCTCGTCAGCAGCCTCTCCTTCATCAGGTGGTCTGTACTAGACCCTGTCACCAGCCGTCCTTTCTTACTCCCATAAAAAATACATGGAGCCAGGTGGCCACGGAATGGGTCAGGTGATGATAACCCCACCCTGCAATTAATGTTGCTTTTAAGCAGAGAAGGAAAATGGGATGAAGTGTCATCCGCAGATATGGTTTTCACCCTCCAAAACCACCCGGAGTGGCAAAGGCACTGTGGGCTTGTGCCACCACAGGACCCTGTGCTACTCGACCCAGAAAAAAAACAATTCTAGGAAGCCCCACAGGAAGAAGGAATACGTGGATGATATCCTGATTGCCACCAAGGCAAAGGATGCTTGTATGACCCGGACACTGAGTCTGCTAAATTTTCTGTGGCTCCAGGGGTAACGGGTATCCGAGCCGAAGGCCCAAAGAAGGCAGCGCAAGGTAATTTATTTGGGCTATGAAATCAGTGCTGGACAAAGAACTTTGGGACAGGCCCAAAAAGAGACAATCCCCAAAACTCCAAGACCACAAACAGAGAAGGAGTTGTGAACTTTGCCTGGGCATCGCTGGGTGCTGCCGACTCTGGATCTGTAACTATGGACTTCTTGTTAAAGCCCGGTGCCGTTGGTAGAGCTGAGACGCTTTGGCCGCCCAGCACTGTTTGCTTAATTGCCGCCTGCTAAATTAATAAAATTAAGTTTGTAACTGAATTAACTGTTTTCCGACTGGTGACTGGGAAACTCACGATCAGAATTTGGTGCCGTGACTCGGATGGAGAACAACCGGATGTGAGCCTCTGAGCAGGGAGGCGCCCCGCTGTATCAGCGGCCCTGCCAGAGTATCCGCTCGGCTCTCCACTGACGAACTGGGCAATAAGCAAACAAAAGCCGGCAAAGCCCCTTAATCTTTGTGCACGAAGCCCCGGACGAAGACGTGGGACGCGTGAGTATAGGCCAGTCTGTCGTTCGGTTGGGGCCAGGATTCCCGGGGTGGGAGAGGTATGAACCCCGAGAGGTGGGTAAGAGTACAGACCCCGGAAGATGGGACAGAGGAAAAGCAGGCCCACTGTCACCATGGGTGGGGGAGACCCTGTGAATCTTTCCCCAGTACCCCTGAGTAGTCCATTGGGACTGATGATTAAGTACTGGGATGCTTACCCTTCTAGGCAGGGTAAGAGTAAAGTAAAGATGATACATTAATGTATGGAAGTCTGGGCAGGACAACCCATAAGGGGTGAATCTGTTCGCTGGCCCAGGTTTGGTTCCTTTGAGGATTGGGTATGTCAAGCTCTAAATTTGTGTGTAAAAGAAAAGGGACCCTTTAGTTTAGAAGAAAGTGAATATTCAGCCCTTTGGATAATTTCTGAAACAAGGGTAAATTTATACGCTTTAAGCGAAAGAGAACCCCTTACGAGAAGTGGCAATGGGGGGATGAGAAAATGTTTAAAGAAGACTAGGGGTGTCAAGAACTTTATTTGCTGGGGATAAGGAGTAAGACAGAGCCCCTGGTAAAACTGAAAGTATGTCCCCAGCAGTAAGAAATTGAGTTCCTCGTGGACTCAGGGACGGAAAGATCCACCATCCAAAGTTTACCCGCGGGGATGTAAGATTTCCTCGGAGACAGTACAGGTAATTGGCGCAAAAGGGGAACCCTTTGCGGTACCCGTGGTCAAGGAAATATTATTTGAAAGCAACTCCAAAATTGGCTTAGAGTCATTGTTGCTGGTGCCTGAAGCCGACTATAATTTATTGAGACGAGACTTAATGGTTAAACTAGGAATGCCTTTTGAAAAAAAAAAAAAAAACAATTACAAGTTAAATTATGCTCCCTTAAAGTCGAAGACGAAAAGCAAATTAACCCTGAGGTATGGTATACCCCAGAGACCACGGGAAGATTAAATATTAAGCCTTTTGTGATTGTGATTAAGGACCCTGAGGTCCCGGTACAAATTAAACAATGCCCACTACCTGAGGAGGCTAGGAAGGGATTGAAACCAGAAATTAAAAGACTAACAACTTTTACGGGAATATGAGCCGGGCCAAGGAGTAATCCTCGTCCAGTATGTGGACGACTTGTTGTTGGCCGGAGAAGATGAGGAAACAATTAGATGGGAGAGTATTAAACTTTTAAACTTTTTAGGTTTACAGGGTTTAAAGGTGTTTAAACAAAAATTACAGTCTGTAGAAGAAGTAGTAAAGTACCTAGGGCACAGACTCAGTAAAGGAACTAAGAAATTGGATCGTGAAAGGGTTAATGGAATACTCTCTATGCCTCTGCCCAGAAATAAACGACAAGTGTAACAATTATTGGGACTTTTTGGGTATTGTAGGCAATGGGTTGAGAATTTTAGTGGAAAAGCAAAATTTTTATATGCTAAATTAGCTTACGATGGGTTGCTAAAGTGGACTCCAGAGGATGGAGAAAAATTGGAAACACTTAAGAGGGAATTGACAAATGCCCCCATGCTCAGTTTACCCAACTTGCGGAGACCTTTTTTCTTATTTGTTAATACAGAGGGAGGTGTCGCATACGGGGTATTGGCTCAGGAGTGGGCAGGAAGCAAAAACCTATAGCCTATCAAACTATTAGACCCGATTAGTAGGGGATGGCCCACTTGTCTGCAAATAATAGCAGCCACGGCACTATCGGTGGAGGAAGCTCTCAAAATTACCTTTGGAGGAGAGTTGAAAGTAATCTCCCCACGTAACATCAGGGGAGTATTACAACAAAAAAGCGGACAAATGGATATTGATTGCTTCTCCAAAGTTGTCTCTAGAAACTACCTCTCTGCAGAATCCAGCCCAATTTTTATATCTTGAACCTTATTCACAGACTCAAAATATGCTTTTGGAATAGCTTATACATTTAGAAGATTTGGGAATAGAGAGGGTTAACAAATTTACAAGGAAAAGACTAATCCATCAAGAGCTTACAAGCCATAAGGGGCCTTAAGAAAATTGCAGTGGTACGCTTGAGGGGACACCAGAAAGGGTTAACCCCGCAAATAAGAGCAAATAATTTAGCTGACCAAGAAGCTAAAAGAGCTGTTTTACTAATTCTGGAGACTAGGGACACAGATATATCGCATAAGAGGCAGAAAGAACTAAATCCACACGTACCGAAATTCACACCACAGGAGTAAGAAAAACTAACAAAGATGGGAATACAAAAGAATAGTTCAGGAACCTGAGAATTACCTGACAGCTGAGAGGTTTTTCCTAAAACAATGGCCCTCGAAATTTTACAAAGAATACACAGTGGTACACACTGGGGCACTCAAGCCTTAATTGACCAATTTGTAATTAAGTATATGTGCATTGGTTTATATGATCTGGCTAAGCAAATTTTAAGGGGATGTATAACGTGTCAAAGGGTCAATAGACAATATCTAAGAAAAATAAAGCAGCTGAATCCTGTAGTTTCACAAAATGTTTTTAACTAGTATTTTTAACAGTACTGCTGCCTACAACAATAGTTTTCCTCCTCCCAGGCACTGTGCCCCTCCCCTGTGCTGGCATCTTGCTGGTGCCAGCGTATCTGTGGGGTGGACTTGGCCAGGGGGATCACAGAGTTACAGCTGCGTGGTGGTGTGCTGACTTAGCATGCAGCTTAGCTGCTTCCCCTGGCTGGTTCACCAAGCAAGCATGGAAGCTGCTTGCACTGGCTGGAGGGAAGCACAAGATGCACATGGAAAAAGCAGGAGGAAGAATCCTGGCCCATAGATCCTTTTCTAATACACAAATTGATTTTGCTGATTCGACAACACGAACCACGGCCTGGGTGGAGGTTAAAATATTATTAGAAAAAAAAAAATTAATTACTCCCTGATGTGGGATTGTTGAAACTGTAGGTTTGGAATTGAGTGACAACACCACACACCATGGCACCCACAAAGTTCTGGCAGAGTTGAAAGAATGAATGGAGAAATTAAAAAAACAATTAACAAAATTAAAATTGGAAACAGGGATGTCCTGGATCAGGTGTTTACCATTGGCTCTATTAAATATCTAAACACAGCCGAGAACTGATGTGGGTGTTTCTCCCTTTGAAATGTTATATGGGATGCCATACGACATGAGTAACCCGGGGAATCATCCGCGATTGGAGGATTCCCTAGTAGAGGCTTACAAAACACAACTAATGGCAAGAAGAAAGGAGTTAATAAGAAAAGGAATATTGGCACAACGCCGCCCCCCCCCCTCCTTGGATATGGCGATACACAAGATACAACCGGGTGACAAAGTCCTGATAAAGACTTGGAAAGAAACTTCTTTAACACCTCAAAGGGAGGGACCTTTTCTTGTCTTACTTACAACAGATACAGCCATTAGGACTGCTGAGTGTGGATGGACACATGCCAGTCGAGTGACCTATTTCGGATTCAACATTGCAAGAGCCATCCTGGAAGGTCACCAATTCCCCTGGAAGTCTCAGAATGACCCTAAAGAGATCTTAAACACTGATGTTCTTATACAGATAAGTGATGAAGGAGAAACTTGTAACTCTAAGTGTGTAAAAACTTTACAGTTAAGTGTGGAGTCAAACGTTGTAATTGTTATCCTTTTGTGTGTTTTATTTGTAAAATCTGCCAAGGACGGTGGTGGTCTCATTGTTATGAAGGAACCCCTCCTAGGGGAATTTATGGGAATAATTACACACAAAAATTGAAATTGACACAAGAAATATTTGAGTATAAAATAGCTTAAGGGGAAATTGAAAAATGGTCACCACAGTGGTGGAATATATATAGGTTACCAGAATATTATTGTTTCCACCCAAACGAACCTGTTCCTCTTTCAATAACTATTGTCCAGGTGTGTTGCTGGAGAGACCTAAGTAGAGTATGGTGCAGCTCCCCAGAGTAAAACGAATAACTGGGAGAAATTCAAACGAAGGTGCGCTAAGAGAAAAATCTCGGAGCCTCCTGAAGAATACCCCTGCTGCCGGGAAGATGGAACACCCCGTGATTCGAAGCAACCGAGCCAACGGGCGAGGCAGAGGTGTAAAAAACTGTGGAGGAAGGAAGCCCGAGATTAGAGTAATGCGCAAGCCTTGGAGGAGCTGCCCTGGTGCAAATCCCGGCTTAACACTGCCTCAGGAACACACCCACCTAGGAAAAGAAAAAGGGGGGCTAGAGGGCAATAAATGGGATCAAGAAAAACCTTGTAGGAAATCAGAATACCACCACCCATCCTGGCTGATTATTTTAATTATTGTATGTATCTGGGAGCAATTAATTAGACCATGTCAAGGACCCTTGTTAGGTGGGAGGATTCAAAGGTCTTTAAAGTTAATGTTAACGGAAAAATCCCTAAGATCACGATCTGAGGTGGTGTTACAGAACAGGAGAGGTTTATATCTCCTATTTTTAAAACAAGGGGGACTTTGTGTAGCCTTAGGAGAAGAATGCTGTATTTATGCAGATCATACCGGCATTGTTAAGAGATACTGTGGCTAAACTTAGGGAAGGGTTGGAAAAGAGATGATGAGAAAGAGAATCTCAAGGCTGGTATGAATCATGGTTTAACTCTTCCCACAGTTGACTAAACTCTTATACTAAGCCACCGAGAATTACAATGGTTTACTGAACAAAAGGGTGATAAAAAGAAAAAGAAAGATTGTGATAGATGAGCCTTTGTTCAGTAAACCACATGTACCTTGAAACAGGTCGTAACGTTCTGATTTTGTAAGAATGATTGTGTAACGTATATTGTTAGTTGCTAACGAAGCATAGAACTGAGTTATAGGTAACTTAGAAGTGGAAACCATAGAAATTAAGTAGCCAATGAATGAGCTTGCTGTTAAAGATGACCAAATATGGGAGAGGGGTCAACTAAGGGACAGGTGAGGAAGAGGAGCAACTTCATCCCATCGACCACTAGGAGGTAGAAGATGACCCCCTAACAACAACTGGCACATGTGCAGAAGAAGCCTCAGTGAAACAATCGGGACCCGGAACTAAAGGACTATAAAAACCTGAATTTGGAAAGGGACGGTGCCGTTGGTAGAGCTGAGACGCTCTGGCCACCCAGCACTGTTTGCTTAATTGCCGCCTGCTAAATTAATAAAATTAAGTTTGTAACTGAATTAACTGTTTTCCGACTGGTGATTGGGAAACCCACGATCACACATACCACCTGAGCACTATGGGTATGTAAAGTCTCCTCCTGAAAACAACTCTGGAGCCGCAGTGGGAAGGACCATTTCAAGTACTCCTCACCACCTTCACAGCAATCAAAATCCAGGAACAGAATGTCTGGATCCACTGCACCAGAGCACACCAATCTCCATGCAACGTTACCCAGGTGCAACCGGGAATATCGTATTTTGCTCGTAGTCTTAGGAGCGGGATGGGATTTAAATACACATTATGCCCTCAGACCAGATATTGCTCGAGTCATCAAGAGAACTGATTATTCCAGTACCTGAGTATGGGGGATAACCAACTTTAATTGGAATACCATTACCGATGAAAAAATGTAAGGGCACTTCTTGGGTTAACACAACGTGGAAGGGACTTAGAAATAGAAATCCAGGAGTGGCCGTTACCATTCCTGAAGGTACCCATTGTTCTCCATGTGTTCAAAGATGGAACCCGCCAAAGGGATTAGGGAGAAGTGGCTGTGAGGATGTTTACGACGGCGTGGGGTATGTAGGGAATCACACCTACTGCAACGAGAGCTGCAACATGGCTACACTAGGCCCCTCTGCATGGCCAGCGCCAGAAGGACAAGGGTGCTATTGGCTGTGTAACGATACCGCTTCCAAGGTGCTCCCTGAGAATTGGGAAGGAACCTGCACCCTGCGGGCTGCAGTCCCCAGGATGATGTTACATTCTTCACTAAACTCCCAGGGACGATGGCTTAGATCCTCCTTGAAGAGGGTTCTTACATCAAAGCCTTTAACAGAAAGGCCATCAGCCTTTCATAGTTTTGCTAGGTGGCTTGTCCCAGGGTTAGGTGGAAGCCAACAGGAAAAAGCAACAAGAAATGTTTTGGCAGGAGCTGAGAATAAAACTCTAGACACCGTTCTAGCATTACAAAAAGAGACATCTAGTCTGTCAAAGGTAGTACTGCAAAACCAAATGGCTCTACATCTGCTTCTGACCTCACAAGGGGGAGCGTGCACAATAATGAACACCAGTTGTTGTACGTCTGTAGAGCAGAGTGAGAGAAGTTCCAGAGATCTGCAACCAAGGGAAAAACTAGAATCAAAGAAGTATTTTGAGACGGTTTTAGACAAAGAATCATCATATTACTTATGACAGCCGTAAAAGAATTTAGAAAACCTATGGAAAAGGGGGGATTGAGAGAGGGAACTAACACTTCAGGGTCAACAACCAAGCAATTATTTAGCTTAAAGCACAGATAACTACAGCAGTTGTGTACGATGAAAACCACGATGCCCTTGCTAAACCATATATATCTTTAACCCCTGAGGAAGATGGAAAAACCAAGAAGCTAGCAGGAGAAAAAACTTGCTGAGAAGATGCAAGAGACATCTATTGGGGCAAGAGGTGAAAAGTGCTGGGCGAGGAAGACAGCCAGCCTTCATCCCTGAGACCCCTGCCCACCCCCACCAGGATGCACTGCGCAGGAGCAGCCAAAGGCAGAGACTGACTGTGGAAATGGTTTCTCGGAACTGCTCTCAAGAACCCAACCTTTGCTGGGGATTCTTCTGCATACGCCTGGCTCTGTGTAGGAGCTACCCGACCGCTTGTGGAAAGGCTGTGCCAGCCAGGAGGCGCTCGCCCCCTGGCACCCATCGCTGCGGGCAACACACCTGCTTTAGAACTCCTGCTGAGCGCTGACGGGAGTTCCCGCAAGCCCCTCTCCCTCGGGGCTGTCGCAGCCTTCCTGGGCCAAGCTCTCTGCCCGCTGGAGCCCACGGTTACCTGTCCTGGCGCCAGCAGACGGGAGCAGCCTGCGCTCGCCCCGCGGGCTCTGCGGGCGGAAGCTCCTCACCCCAACCGACCCGCGGAACGGCCAGGGACACCGCGCGCTGCCGGTGCCACCTGCGGCGCGAGCCGCGGGCGGGCTGCCGCACGAGCTGCCGCTCAGGCGCTTCTGCGGCGCGACGGCCCTGAGGCCGCCCTCTTCCCTGTGCGCCGGGTCGCGCTGCCGAGGGGCAGCTCTCGCCCCGAGAGGGGTTGGTCCCGGCGCCCTTAGCTCGGCTTCCGATCGGTCACCACAGCCGGCGATCCCTGCAGGAGGTCACACAGTTTCCCCCCCTCCATGGGCGGTGGGGGGAGCTGGCTGCCTCTGCCTCTCTCTCTCTCTCTCCCTCTCCCCCTGTGCTTTTCGGCCCTCACAGAGTGCTGCCCGACACAAGGACCCACCGACCCAAAGCCCGGCCACACTCAGACTGTCCTAGAGGCACCAAGCCCCTGCCCTTTCCCCCCAGACCCTTTCATGGGGAAGGGATGTCAAATGGCGTGGCAAAGAGCCCACGCTAACTCAGCTCCCCTGTGCTGGCTGCTTGGGCAGGGGGATTCTGGCCTGGCTAGAACCAGGACACCTGGCAACACTGGAGGCCATTTCCTCGTCTCCTGCTGCAGGTCCCGGGGACAAAGAGGTCTGGCCCCACCTCTCTACAACCTCCCTTCAGGTACTTTCCGGGGGGTACTGATAATAACTCCGATGCTATTTTGTTAACTAATATTCTGTGACATTAATTGCTGAATGATCTATCCCTTTCCTTACGTCAACCTGGAAGCTGCTCTGTCGCTCCCTTGCTTCAAGCTGACCGGGTGGGGAAAAAAGCCCCACAGAAGACTCATGGGCCAAGATCAGGTCCCATATGGTGGCTTGAATTGCTCTCTCCAGGTTGTCTCAGCAACACAGCATTTGGGCATTCCCTAGACAGCAGGAGACAGTAACTCCTGGCAACATCTTCATCTACATCAGCCAAGCAGTGCAGCAGCGAAACTGACAGTCCAGCCAGCCTGAGGGGGAATCTGGCAAAGCTTGGGCTGGACACCCAAGGTCAACCAGCTGTTGCTGAATGTGCTCCTTTGGTAGCACCAGTTTGGAGTCCGCAAGTGGCTGTCTCACGGGGTAGGAGGCAGATGACATTGATTGGAAATGAACCTCTAAGAGACCAGGTGTACTGCTCCAGGACTCTCATGGCTATGGTCCTGTAACTTTATTGCAGCGCTGCACACACAGAGGATTGCTCCTCCTAATATGTGCACCGTTCAAATCCAAATTTCACATTAAAACACATTATCTCTACATATTCAGTATAATTCAGTATAATTTCTAAGAAAAGGCAAGTGTGGGCAACACACCCATGGCAGACAGTCCTCCACAAACTTCTCCAACCCTCACCTCTGTGTCTCTGTCTCTCTCCACAGGCTGCAAGTGCTGGCAGAGGCTTGCTCCAATGCAGGTTGCAGCTTCTCCTGTCTGTCTCCTCTTCCTCCAGCGCGGGGCCTCTCCACAGGCTGCAGGTAGGATTTTCACCTTTTCCATGGGCTGCGCGGTGCCTCCTCCCACCATTGGCTGCCCTTGGTGTCTGCAGAGTTTCTCGCATCTTCTCACTCCCATCTCTGGGGACAAAAAGCAGCTGCTTGCGGGAATTTTTGCGTCCAAAATGGGATTCCCAGTGGCGCAGTAGTGGCCACAGCTGATGGTCTCAGCTTTCAGCTGGCTGTTTTCTGCACGTGGGAACTGGGGAAAGCTCCAGCTGCTGCTTGCAGAAGCCGCTCCTGCACACACACACCCCTTTTCCACCAGAACCCAGACATGCAAAACTACGACACTCACATACAGCCCTGAGCATGTTTTCATTCATCCCTCTGGTGCGGCTCAGAGGAGAGGTGGGAGCTGTGCCAGGGGACAAACAGCCCTTTGCCACCCATACATGGGAAAGGCCTGTGGCCAATGGCTGCAGGCCCTGGTAGACGTGTCACAAAGGGGCAGTGATGCGGCACCCACCTGGTGCTTGTGACCTCACGGCACCAGGGCTTGATCTCCTGGAAAGCGGGCCAGCGAAAGCCAGTTGGGCTGTGCTGGCCTTCGAGTTAACACAGCTCCTTCCCTTGCGACTCGCTCGCCTACGGTTGACCAAACATTTCTCAGTTAGTGCATAATTCTCCTCCACTTCCACCCGCTTGCAAAGGTAATTAAGATTGGGCTTTTCGGGACAGATCACAGAAAAAGGGAGATACGGGATCAAGGTATAGGCGGGTGTGTATCTTCTGAGCTGCAGACTGAGCTATTACTCTTTCAGAGGCTGGTCAGGGCTATGGGTAGAGTTCCCAGTTGCTAATCCTTCTTCCTTGAGGCACTGGGCTCAGCCTAGAATGGAAAAGTTCCAGCCTGAACCTGATGGAAGGCAGGGAGGAAGGGAGGGAGGGAGGCAAGGAGGAGTACGGTATAATCAGCTATCAACAGGCATTTGAAAGCTGCTACCTCCAGCAGGCAAGGTGGGAAAGAGTGGGATGGAGAGACAGAGAACTCTGCTGCTTGTGAGAGCCATGGCTCAGCAGCACGTTCTCTTCTGAACTGGTTGTTTTCTCACATATTCATGTTCCTTCTTGAAATCGTCATCATCTGTAAATGGCCTCCAAGCATGCACAGTTATGTTGAGTGGGGGTCCTCTGGTGGTCGACGATTATCTTCCTCACTGTGTCCGCGAGTGAACCCTATCCTTGCGCATGCTCATTTCATTTTTGGATGCTGTTTCATAACCATAGCCAGTTTCTTCACATACTTACTGTTTTCACTTCAGGTCCATAACCAGTAGCCACTGATTTAATTCAGAGTCCACAGCAATTCTCTATAGTGGTAAAGGCACGCAATGTCTTGTACGTAAATGCCTTAACATGTTGTATATTCTCATAGCTGCTTTAACTCCTTAAAATCAAAATCATATTCTAACCTAAAATTAAAATCCCCAAAAGATAAACTATAGTATTAGGGTGACTGTAACATTGTCACTCCCTTCTCTGGGGGAAAAAAGCAGCTGCTTGCGGGGTATATTTCGTCCTCAATGTGACTCCCAGAGGTTCTGTGAGCAGAGGTGATGGGCTCAGCCTTAGGCCAAGTAGATTTTTGCTCTGTGGGAACTGGGGGAAGCTCCAGCTGCTGCTTGCAGAAGCCGCTCCTGCACACACCCCTTTTCCACCAGAACCCAGACACGCAAAACTACGACACTCACATACAGCCCTGAGCATGTTTTCATTCATCCCTCTGGTGCGGCTCAGAGGAGAGGTGGGAGCTGTGCCAGGGGACAAACAGCCCTTTGCCACCCATACATGGGAAAGGCCTGTGGCCAATGGCTGCAGGCCCTGGCAGACGTGTCACAAAGGGGCAGTGATGCGGCACCCGCCTGGCGCTTGTGACCTCACGGCACCAGGGCTTGATCTCCTGGAAAGCGGGCCAGCGAAAGCCAGTTGGGCTGTGCTGGCCTTCGGGTTAACACAGCTCCTTCCCTTGCGACTCGCTCGCCTACTGTTGGCCAACCATTTCTCAGTTAGTGCCTAATTCTCCTCCACTTCCACCTGCTTGCAAAGGTAATTAAGATTGGGCTTTTCGGGACAGATCACAGAAAAAGGGAGATACAGGATCAAGGTATAGGCGGGTGTGTATCTTCTGAGCTCCAGGCTGAGCTATTACTCTTTCAGAGGCTGGTCAGGGCTATGGGTAGACTTCCCAGTTGCTAATCCTTCCTTGATGAACTGGGCTCAACCTAGAATAGCAGGAGTCCCAGCCTGACCCCAAGGGAAGGCAAGGAGAGTGGGAGCATCCCACAGGCAGCCATCAAGTGGCACTTGAAACCTGCTGCCTCCAGCGGGCAAGGTGGGAAAGAGTGGACTCCAGAGACAGAGGGCTCTGCTGCTAGTGGTAGCCACGTCGCAGCGGCACCTTCTCTTCAGGGCCGCTTGGCTTCTGCTGGCTCCTCTACAAAACTTGAATTTACTAGATGCTTTTATGCAAGAAAATCCTTTCAAATGTCCTTTCCCCACAGTCCTTGTTGAGGAAATGGCTCCACCACAAGCCTTTCCCTCGGAGAAGCTTTGCATGGAGTGGCAGCAGCGACGGGCAGCTGGAGCGGGACTTCTGAACAGGGGGAATACGTGTTTCCTCAACTCTGTCCTGCAGTGCCTGACGTACACGGCCCCTCTAGCCAACTACCTGCTCTCTAGGGAGCACAGCCAGTCGTGTGAGTGCTTTTATGAACATCTAGTAAAAATCTCCCAGTTTTCCAGGATCCTGAATTTAGCTTAGGAGAAAAGCAGTCCTTCCCCCTAAGCCCCTGAGAGGCTACTAATTTTGCTAGCAGAGGTAATATCCATGTCTCAGCAAAGGCATCCCTAGGGGAGAGGAAAGAGGCTCACTCAGCCTTTGGACTCCAACAATGCTTACATGCATTTGGAGCAGTCGAGGCTAAGCAGAGAAGCTTCCCTCACTGTTTCCTTCTCCTCCAGGTCATCAGCAAGGCTTCTGCCTGACGTGCATAATGGAAGCGCATGTTAAAAAGGTCCTGCATTCCTCAGGCAGTGCCATCATGCCCACGAACATCCTCAAGGTCCTCCCACGTAAGTCATTTCAGGGACCTGTAGAGCTGCTAGAGGTTCTGTTCTGCTCTTGGAAGAGACAACTGCTGACTTCTTCTTCCTTAGGAATAGCACCACATTTTGGGCACAGCACGCAGGAAGACGCCCACGAGTTCTTACTCTACATACTGAATGCCATGGAGAGTTCTTGCCTGAGCGGAAGCAGCGAGTAAGCACAAGCAAATGACCTCTTCAATGTTTTTGAGTCCTTTGGAGTCCTGGATTTATTTCTATCATGGAAAACCTATGCGCAGGGCTTCTGTTCAAAACAAAACGCTTGGAGAAGATAACTCCCGGCTGTGTTGTTTTCTTTCAGCTCTTTGCAGCCAGAGACCCTTGTCCAGCAGATCTTTGGGGGCTTTCTGAGATCCAGAGGTACTTTCCCACAAGTCTGGCTTTGCTAGGAATTGCCTGTGCCCTTCTGCCTGCCTGTGGCAGCCAGGCGATGGTGGGACTGGGCTAGGCATGAAGAGCGGAAGCCACCCCAGTGCCCTGTTGCTGAGCGCTTTGATTTGTGTTGCAGTCACGTGCTTGAGCTGCCAAGCGGTTTCGGATTCCTACGAGCCCTTCCTGGATCTCCTCTTGGATATCAAAGTAAGAGGGTTTGTCATGGGATTCAAGACATCCCAAGGCCCAGTGCAGTTGCCCCCCTTGCTGCCTCCTGGGCACTGCTTGCGCGTGGCTCTTCTCCTGCCTCGGCGTCAGCTCCCTGGCCCGACTCTTGCCGCCTCCTAGGAAGGGTTTGGGCGAGGGCACTTCTCACAGCTCAGGCCTGTCCCTTCTCGCTCCTCCAGGATGCCTCCTCTGTCACCAAAGCTCTGCAGGACCTTCTGAAACCAGAGCAGCTGGATGGGGACAACTGCTTGCAATGTAGCAAGTAAGATGCTTGGTAACAATGTCCTAATCCTAGAGCCTGTGTGAAGGTGCTGCCTATCAGCCAGCGTTAAAGTCACCTTTTCACACCAAGGACACACAGCTCTGCTTTTGAACCGGCCTCACTGTGCTGTGGAGCCTTAAAACGGCGTCAGGAGGCCTGAGCTTTTCTGGCCTGCCAGGGGTAAAGAAGGGTGTGTTTCCTTACTGGGCTCTGTCCTTGGTTTCGAGGTGTGACAAGAGGGTTGCCGCCTCCAAGGAGTGTGCAGTCCAACACGAGCCCAGGGTTCTCACACTGTGCCTCAAACGCTTTGACGACTTCACTGGCACGAAGGTCAAGAACGTGAGTATGGAAGAGAGAGCAACATTCTCTTCCTTGAGCAAGAGTTGTCCCAAAGCAGGGCACTCTGTCCCAAGCCTGGCTTCCTTTCTGTGGATGGGTGGGGGGGGTAGGAGGGGAGGAGATTTCCTCTGGGAAGAAAAGCACGTGTCTGAGAAGAGGTTCCTGCCACCCAACCCTTACGTGTTGCTTTAGGGAAAAGAGAAGTGTCTGTGAAGCCAAAAGGCGTGTTCAGACACCCCTGGGACCTGGTCTTGCAAGGCTGTTTCATAAGAGAATTGTCTGAGCTCTCTCGGTCTCTCCGTAGTTTGTGAAGTACCCTGAGTACTTGGATCTTCGGCCATACATGTCTGAGAGAGATGGAGAACCGCTGCTCTACTCCTTATATGCTGTCCTGGTGCATAGAGGTGGCACCTGTAATGCAGGACACTATTTCTGCTTCACCAAGGTAGAGAGCAACTTCCTCCCTAACGAGGGACAGGTGGCAGTGTTACTGGCAGCCAAGGATTTGGGGGAGAAGGTCTCCTTCCTGGCTGCATTGGATGTCTTTGGGCAGACACTTGCCTCTGTCCTTTTCTGCCTGGGGGGCACCCTGCAGTTCCATGTCCAGATACTGATGCCTTTCTCTGCAGGCCAGCAACGGGGTGTGGTACAGGATGGACGACAAGGATGTGCATCCTCGTAGCATCAGCACAGTTCTCCGGCAGCAAGCCTATTTACTATTCTATGCCAGGTAAGAACCAGGAGGAAAGTGTCTTCAGAGTAGGTTTCCTCTTCCTGGTTTTCCTCTTTTCTTTCTCATCCTCTGAACACTGTTCTTTCTGTGGCTGGAAGAGGCTGCCTGGAGAGGTAGTGTAGATGCTCCCTCCCTGGAGGTGTTCAGGGCCAGCTTGGATGGGATTTTTCCACAGCCTAGACTGTCTTCTGGAGGGTGTCCCTGCCCGTGGCACAGGGGCTGGAGCTCGATGATAACTTGAAGGTCCCTTCCAAGCCAAACTCTTCTCCAATTCTAGGACTCTATGAAAGGCAGGCCAGAGGGACCCTAAAGACAAGGTTTTGCTGCAGCAGGGGTGGATGTGTTGGGAAGAGCCCAGCCGAGTTTCCCATTTGTAGTCATGCTTATGCCTTCTTCCAGAGACAGAATCCTCTTCAAAAATGAAGGGAACCCCAGAGGGAGCTGCAAGAAAAGACCTCAATGGAGATCATTCTATTTTACTGCAGGTGCTCGGATCTGAAAAAAGAAGGAATGGCTGTTTCCTCACCAGCACCATCATATGCTAGTCCCCTCTTCGCAGAGTCAGACCTGACTAGGAAGGAGAAAGTCTCTGTGGGACCAAAGGATCTGCCTCCTAGAACCAAGGTATCTTGGGGGGATTTGTGTGTGAGTGTGCCAGGGCACCAGAGTGGCAGTGGGCTTCTTTCTGGGACCGCGGCATTGCTCTCTTTTTTTCCCTGCCACACGCAGCTTGCTTCACAGTCTGCACAGAGACTGCTCCCTCTCAAAGGCTCCTCACTAGCTCCCTCCCATTTGTCTGCCTTTGGCCCTTCTGCCTTTGCAGTCCTCTAGGACTGCCCTTGCGTAGGCCTTGGCTGCACCCAGCTGGAGCTTCTGGGTACTGTTCTGGCTTTTCCAGGAGGAAAGGGCAGGACCTTTTCACAGTTCTCTTTGCAGGACACCGCGATAGGCACACAAAACTCTGCTGAGGACAGTGGCTCCTCAACAACAGCCACCAGCAGCCAGCAAGACATGGCAGAAGCACGGGAGACAATGTCAGGATTGCCCTGTGCCATCTGGAACAGCACGTTCAACACCACCTCCTCCTCCAGTGTTGGCTTGAGCAGTAACAAAGAGGAGCACAGACTCGGCCCTTCTTCCCACTTCCAGAAGAAGGGTGCCAGGCAGAGGTCCCGGAGCAGATCCCCACACTGGGGCAATCATCTCCGCAGTTGGTCTGTTGACACCACAGACTATGACGACTCCGCTGGGGGGAGGAGGAGGAGGGGAAGACGTCCTCTGCAGCGGAATGGGGCCCCGAGGGAAGATGCAGTCCCAGGGCACTCCAGCACCAGCTCCCAGCAGGCTGCCACACCCAAGGCTGCGCGGGAGCAATCAGGGCCGAGGCAGAGGAAAAGACTCCGATCCCCAGGGCGGCGTCCTGAGGAAATCCAGGGCTGCTTGGCGGACCCTGAAAACTATGAGCCCTCAGCAGGGAGGAGAAGAATCAATGCTTCAAGTGGGAATTGCACTCCCAGCCACACTGCATCTTCCAAGGGCTCCACTGCCAGCTCCCAGCTGGCTTCTGCACCCAGAGCTGCTCAGCAGAAAGCCAGGAAGAGAAGGAGGAGAAGAGTCCCAGGGCGGTGATTTGCCCTCTGTAGTCCCTCTCTGCGCCCCACAACACTATGAGCCAGCACTGACTGACTGTCAGCAGGGAGGAGGTGGAGGCTTTCTGCACCCTGGTGACACCAGCCAAAGAAAAACTCAGGGCACAGCTATGCTGATGAAAGCAGATTGAGAAGCAGACTGAAGCATCATTCTGCTGCTGGGGTAGAGAGAAGGAGAAAGGCAGCAAGCATCAAACCTGTCCCCAGCACTGGGCCAAGCGGTGGCACAAAGGGCACTGGCCTTCCCCCTCGTCCCTCTCCTGACTCCCTCTGGCCTGGAAGAGCTCACAGACATCTCCCAGAGACTCAGACAGCTCTGCTGGCTGTCCCACCTGCCTGCGGGGCCCTCAAGGAAGAGCTCGAATTCCTTTTCAGCGGTGGGGATTGCCCTGCCCAAGCCAAAATTAAAAACACTTGTTGGTCTTGAACATGTCATTCACAGGGGCTTTTCTTCTCTGTAATTCTTGAGGCATTTGGTGAAAACATGCGATGCAGGAGGTTTAGCATTTGGGGTTTTCAAAGCGGTTTGCTTGCCCACGTGGAATATTCCAGAACTCCACTGGCTCTCTGATAAACACTCTGAACCCACTATTGCCATTCCCATTGGACCCACAATGTTCTCCAGAGAACAGTGTGTCCAAACCCCTGACCAAGCAGGTTCCTTAGAACAGGTCCAGGGAAGTCCGAAATATCTCCAGATAAGGAGATCCCATAACCCCACCTCGAAGCTCGCCAGCCAAGACCATGGACACAGAAATATTCAAGATAAAACCTGAAATATCCAGGACCACATGGAACTACAGGGAAGACCTGGCTCACACGGGCTAAAGTCCCCCAAAGTCTATCTCTTAAAAGTCATTGACCATTAATGTGTTCAAGTGGACAAACTGCTGGGCAGTTGCAGAGAGATGTTCAGCTTTCTGACAGCAGATCATGCCATCATGGAGATCATTCTCATCAAGAACAGCTGTAACCCTGAGCTCTCTCCAGAGCCACATATATATATGTATATGTACAGGTATATACTGCAGTCCTGTATTAACAAATGTGAGAAAAGGGTGGAATTTCCCTTTAATTTTGGCCAATCAGCTCACAGTGCTTACAAACTCGGTGCCTCAACACATGCTTACAAACTCAACCTCCCCAGGCAGTCATCACTGGTGAGCTGAGATAGCCCAGGCTGGTTTCCACACCACCTGACATCACTTGCCCTTAAAAGGGGCTTGATGGAGAGAGGCGATTCAGTGCAGCTGCAGTTTAAACACCCAAGTTCCTACAAAAGGGTCCACTCCTTATGTCCCAGAGAGGTAGACACGTACAGGAAAGGGAGTGAAAATGCGGCACTCCCACTTCCCGAAATTGAATGTCCCAACCTGCTAAGGTCCCCGTCTGGGAAGATTCATTGTTGTTCCCAGAATGAGATTAATGCACAAAAGAGGTCAGATGCCATAAAAAGAAGTTTGATGGTTACGTCCAAATTGGCAGAGATACAAGAAAGAGAGAGAGACCGATAGGAAAAAAAGGAAAGTAAAGGTGCACTTGCTACCAACACGGAGCTGTGGCGCCCCTGTTCTACAGGCACCAAGCCCCTGCCCTTCCCCCCCAGCCCCTTTTATGGGGAAGGGATGTCAGATGGTGTGGAAAAGAGCCCAGGCTAACTCAACTCCCCTGTGCTGGCTGATTGGGCAGGTCGACTCTGGCCTGGCTAGAACCAGGACACCTGGCAACACTTGAGGCCATTTCCTCTTGTCCTGCTGCAGGTCCCTGGGACAAAGAGGTCTGGCCCCACCTCTCTACAACCTCCCTACAGGTACTTTCCTGGGGGTACTATAATAATTCAGATGCTATTTTTTTAATAAATTTCCTAGGATGGCTAAGGGTTCTAGTCTCACCAAAGGCGTCCCTAGGCGGGGGAAGAGAGGCTCACTCAGCCTTTGGACTGGTCCCAGAAGTCAGGGAGGGTTCCTGATGGGATCTTCAATGATAGTTTCTTCCATGCTGAACTTTAAAGGGTATCAGAACATAAGCTTCCCTCCCCGGTGGTGGAGAATCCATACACCTTGCTGACTGTATTGACACCTGAACTAACCTGGCTCACTGTTTTACACTTCAAGCATGCCTTCTTTGGCCTCCCTCTCCAGAAAGCCAGCCAGAAAATAGATGCATTTGAATGGGAGAATCCTAAAAGCGGGCGTAAAACTCTGCTTCCTTGGACACTGTTACCACAAGCATTCGAAACCAGCCCTACTATATTTGGGAATAGACTGGCAAAAGATCTGGAATCCTAGGAAGCCCCACAGGAAGAAGGAATACGTGGATGATATCCTGATTGCCACCAAGGCAAAGGATGCTTGTGTGACCCGGACACTGAGTCTGCTAAATTTTCTGGGGCTCCAGGGGTAACGGGTATCCAAGCCGAAGGCCCAAAGAAGGCAGCGCAAGGTAATTTATTTGGGCTATGAAATCAGTGCTGGACAAAGAACAAAAGAGACAATCCCCAAAACTCCGAGACCACAAACAGGGAAGGAGTTATGAACATCCCTGGGCATCGCTGGGTGCTGCCGACTCTGGATCTGTAACTACGGACTGCTTGTTAAAGCCCTGTACACACTAAGAGCCACGGAACAGGAACAACTTCAATGCAACAAAGCAACTATACACACCTTTGAACTGCTCAAAAAGGCCCTGATGGTGGCCCCTGCTTTAGGACTCCCAGGTGGCAGTAAGCCATTTTTCCTTTTTCCCCACCAGAAGCAGGGGATTGCCCTGGGAATATCAGCACAAACCTGGGTCCGTATCGTCGAGCAGTTGCTTACTTTTTTTCCAAAGAATTGGACGCAACCGCACAGGGTTGGCCTGGATGCTTGTGAGCGGTTGCAGCCCTAGTACTAAACAACCAGGAAGCCCAATAATTCACCCTGGGACAGAAAAGGTTGCTGTCCCATACAGTATCTGCAGTACTGGAAGCGAAAGGTGCACACTGGCTTTCCCCACAGAGATTCTTCAAATATCAGACTACACTGATAGAACAAGGTGATGTGGAAATTATAGTCAACCCAGCCTCCTTCCTCAGCGGAAACACAGGGCTTTGTAGTAGCGCTTTGGGTGGGCTTGTACGTAACATACCACCTGAGCACTATGGGTATGTAAAGTTTCCTCCTGAAAACAACTCTGGAGCCGCAGTGGGAAGGACCATTTCAAGTACTCCTCACCACCTTCACAGCAATCAAAATCCAGGAACAGAACGTCTGGATCCACTGCACCAGAGCACACCAATCTCCATGCAACGTTACCCAGGTGCAACCGGGAACATCGTATTTTGCTCGTAGTCTTAGGAGCGGGATGGGATTTAAATACACATTATGCCCTCAGACCAGATATTGCTCGAGTCATCAAGAGAACTGATTATTCCAATACCTGAGTATGGGGGATAACCAACTTTAATTGGAATACCATTACCGATGAAAAAATGTAAGGGCACTTCTTGGGTTAACACAACGTGGAAGAGACTTAGAAATAGAAATCCAGGAGTGGCCGTTACCATTCCTGAAGGTACCCATTGTTCTCCATGTGCTCAAAGATGGAACCCTCACAAGGGAATTAGGGAGAAGTGGCTGTGAGGATGTTTACGACGGCGTGGGGTATGTAGGGAATCACACCTACTGCAACGAGAGCTGCAACATGGCTACACTAGGCCCCTCTGCGTGGCCAGCGCCAGAAGGACAAGGGTGCTATTGGCTGTGTAACGATACCGCTTCCAAGGTGCTCCCTGAGAATTGGGAAGGAACCTGCACCCTGCGGGCTGCAGTGCCCAGGCTGATGATACGTTCTTCACTAAACTCCCAGGGACGATGGCTTGTATCCTCCTTGAAGAGGGTTCTTACATCAAAGCCTTTAACAGAAAGGCCATCAGCCTTTCATAGTTTTGCTAGGTGGCTTGTCCCAGGGTTAGGTGGAAGCCAACAGGAAAAAGCAACAAGAAATGTTTTGGCAGGAGCTGAGAATAAAACTCTAGACACCGTTCTAGCATTACAAAAAGAGGTACCTAGTCTGTCAAAGGTAGTACTGCAAAACCAAATGGCTCTAGATCTGGTTCTGGCCTCACAAGGGGGAGCGTGCACCAGCTGTGAAAAGTGCTGGGCGAGGAAGACAGCCAGCCTTCATCCCTGAGACCCCTGCCCACCCCCACCAGGATGCACTGCGCAGGAGCAGCCAAAGGCAGAGACTGACTGTGGAAATGGTTTCTCGGAACTGCTCTCAAGAACCCAACCTTTGCTGGGGATTCTTCTGCATACGCCTGGCTCTGTGTAGGAGCTACCCGACCGCTTGTGGAAAGGCTGTGCCAGCCAGGAGGCGCTCGCCCCCTGGCACCCATCGCTGCGGACAACACACCTGCTTTAGAACTCCTGCTGAGCGCTGACGGGAGTTCCCGCAAGCCCCTCTCCCTCGGGGCTGTCGCAGCCTTCCTGGGCCAAGCTCTCTGCCCGCTGGAGCCCACGGTTACCTGTCCTGGCGCCAGCAGACGGGAGCAGCCTGCGCTCGCCCCGCGGGCTCTGCGGGCGGAAGCTCCTCACCCCAACCGACCCGCGGAACGGCCAGGGACACCGCGCGCTGCCGGTGCCACCTGCGGCGCGAGCCGCGGGCGGGCTGCCGCACGAGCTGCCGCTCAGGCGCTTCTGCGGCGCGACGGCCCTGAGGCCGCCCTCTTCCCTGTGCGCCGGGTCGCGCTGCCGAGGGGCAGCTCTCGCCCCGAGAGGGGTTGGTCCCGGCGCCCTTAGCTCGGCTTCCGATCGGTCACCACAGCCGGCGATCCCTGCAGGAGGTCACACAGTTTCCCCCCCTCCATGGGCGGTGGGGGGAGCTGGCTGCCTCTGCCTCTCTCTCTCTCTCTCCCTCTCCCCCTGTGCTTTTCGGCCCTCACAGAGTGCTGCCCGACACAAGGACCCACCGACCCAAAGCCCGGCCACGCTCAGACTGTCCTAGAGGCACCAAGCCCCTGCCCTTTCCCCCCAGACCCTTTCATGGGGAAGGGATGTCAAATGGCGTGGCAAAGAGCCCACGCTAACTCAGCTCCCCTGTGCTGGCTGCTTGGGCAGGGGGATTCTGGCCTGGCTAGAACCAGGACACCTGGCAACACTGGAGGCCATTTCCTCGTCTCCTGCTGCAGGTCCCGGGGACAAAGAGGTCTGGCCCCACCTCTCTACAACCTCCCTTCAGGTACTTTCCTTGGGACACTGATAATAACTCCGATGCTATTTTGTTAACTAATATTCTGTGACATTAATTGCTGAATGATCTATCCCTTTCCTTACATCAACCTGGAAGCTGCTCTGTCGCTCCCTTGCTTCAAGCTGACCGGGTGGGGAAAAAAGCCCCACAGAAGACTCATGGGCCAAGATCAGGTCCCATATGGTGGCTTGAATTGCTCTCTCCAGGTTGTCTCAGCAACACAGCATTTGGGCATTCCCTAGACAGCAGGAGACAGTAACTCCTGGCAACATCTTCATCTACATCAGCCAAGCAGTGCAGCAGCGAAACTGACAGTCCAGCCAGCCTGAGGGGGAATCTGGCAAAGCTTGGGCTGGACACCCAAGGTCAACCAGCTGTTGCTGAATGTGCTCCTTTGGTAGCACCAGTTTGGAGTCCGCAAGTGGCTGTCTCACAGGGTAGGAGGCAGATGACATTGATTGGAAATGAACCTCTAAGAGACCAGGTGTACTGCTCCAGGACTCTCATGGCTATGGTCCTGTAACTTTATTGCAGCGCTGCACACACAGAGGATCGCTCCTCCTAATATGTGCACCGTTCAAATCCAAATTTCACATTAAAACACATTATCTCTACATATTCAGTATAATTCAGTATAATTTCTAAGAAAAGGCAAGTGTGGGCAACACACCCATGGCAGACAGTCCTCCACAAACTTCTCCAACCCTCATCTCTGTGTCTCTGTCTCTCTCCACAGGCTGCAAGTGCTGGCAGAGGCTTGCTCCAATGCAGGTTGCAGCTTCTCCTGTCTGTCTCCTCTTCCTCCAGCGCGGGGCCTCTCCACAGGCTGCAGGTGGGATTTTGGCCTTTTCCATGGGCTGCGCGGTGCCTCCTCCCACCGTTGGCTGCCCTTGGTGTCTGCAGGGTTTCTCACATCTTCTCACTCCCGTCTCTGGGGACAAAAAGCAGCTGCTTGCGGGAATTTTTGCATCCAAAATGGGATTCCCATTGGCGCAGTAGTGGCCACAGCTGATGGTCTCAGCCTTCAGCTGGCTGTTTTCTGCACGTGGGAACTGGGGAAAGCTCCAGCTGCTGCTTGCAGAAGCCGCCCCTGCACACAACCCCCCCCCCCCTTTTTCCACCAGAACCCAGACATGCAAAACTACGACACTCACATACAGCCCTGAGCATGTTTTCATTCATCCCTCTGGTGTGGCTCAGAGGAGAGGTGGGAGCTGTGCCAGGGGACAAACAGCCCTTTGCCACCCATACATGGGAAAGGCCTGTGGCCAATGGCTGCAGGCCCTGGTAGACGTGTCACAAAGGGGCAGTGATGCGGCACCCACCTGGTGCTTGTGACCTCACGGCACCAGGGCTTGATCTCCTGGAAAGCGGGCCAGCGAAAGCCAGTTGGGCTGTGCTGGCCTTCGGGTTAACACAGCTCCTTCCCTTGCGACTCGCTTGCCCACTGTTGGCCAACCATTTCTCAGTTAGTGCCTAATTCTCCTCCACTTCCATCCTCTTGCAAAGGTAATTAAGATTGGGCTTTTTGGGACAGATCACAGAAAAAGGGAGATACGGGAAGAATGTATAGGCAGGTGTGTATCTTCTGAGCTGCACACTGAGCTATTACTCTTTCAGAGGCTGGTCAGGGCTATGGGTAGAGTTCCCAGTTGCTAATCCTTCTTCCTTGAGGCACTGGGCTCAGCCTAGAATGGAAAAGCCCCAGCCTGAACCTGATGGAATGCAGGAAGGCAGGGAAGTAGGGAGGGAGGCAAGGAGGAGTACGGCATAATCAGCCATCAAGTAGCACTTGAAAGCTGCTACCTCCAGCGGGCAAGGTGGGAAAGAGTGGGCTGGAGAGACAGAGAACTCAGCTGCTTGTGAGAGCCATGGCTCAGCAGAACGTTCTCTTCTGAACTGGTTGTTTTCTCACATATTCATGTTCCTTCTTGAAATCGTCATCATCTGTAAATGGCCTCCAAGCATGCACAGTTATGTTGAGTGGGGGTCCTCTGGTGGTCAACGATTATCTTTCTTACTGTGTCCGCGAGTGAACCCTATCCTTGCGCATGATCATTTCATCTTTGGATGTTGTTTCATAACCATAGCCAGTTTCTTCACATACTTACTGATTTCGCTCATGGTCCATAACCAGTAGCCACTGATTTAATTCAGAGTCCACAGCAATTCTCTATAGTGTTTAAGGCACGCAATGTCTTGTACCTAAATGCCTTAACATGTTGTATATTCTCATAGCTGCTCTAACTCCTTAAAATCAAAATCATATTCTAACCTAAAACTAAAATCCCCAAAAGTTAAGCTATAGTATTAGGGTGACTGTAACATTGTCACTCCCTTCTCTGGGGGAAAAAAGCAGCCGTTTACAGGGATTTTTTCGTCCTCAATATGACTCCCAGAGGTTCTGTGACCAAAGGTGATGGGCTCAGCCTTAGGCCAGGTAGTTTTTAGCTCTGCAGGACCTGGGGGAAGCTCCAGCTGCTCCTTGCAGAAGCCGCCCCTGCAGACCCCCCTTTTCCACCAGAACTCAGACATGCAAAACTACGACACTCACATACAGCCCTGAGCATGTTTTCATTCATCCCTCTGGTGCGGCTCAGAGGAGAGGTGGGAGCTGTGCCAGGGGACAAACAGCCCTTTGCCACCCATACATGGGAAAGGCCTGTGGCCAATGGCTGCAGGCCCTGGCAGACGTGTCACAAAGGGGCAGTGATGCGGCACCCGCCTGGCGCTTGTGACCTCACGGCACCAGGGCTTGATCTCCTGGAAAGCGGGCCAGCGAAAGCCAGTTGGGCTGTGCTGGCCTTCGGGTTAACACAGCTCCTTCCCTTGAGACTCGCTCGCCTACTGTTGGCCAACCATTTCTCAGTTAGTGCCTAATTCTCCTCCACTTCCATCCTCTTGCAAAGGTAATTAAGATTGGGCTTTTTGGGACAGATCACGGAAAAAGGGAGATACGGGATCAATGTGTAGGCGGGTGTGTATCTTCTGAGCTCCAGGCTGAGCTATTACTCTTTCAGAGGCTGGTCAGGGCTATGGGTAGACTTCCCAGTTGCTAATCCTTCTCCCTTGAGGCACTGGGCTCAGCCTAGAATAGCAGGAGTCCCAGCCTGACCCCAAGGGAAGGCAAGGAGGGAGGGAGCACCCCACAGGCAGCCGTCAAGTGGCACTTGAAAGCTGCTGCCTCCAGCGGGCAAGGTGGGAAAGAGTGGACTGCAGAGACTGAGGGCTCTCCTGCTAGTTGTAGCCACGTTGCAGCGGCACCTTCTCTTCAGGGCCGCTTGGCTTCTGCTGGCTCCTCTACAGAACTTGACTTTACTAGATGCTTTTGTGCAAGAAAATCCTTTCAAATGTCCTTTCCCCACAGTCCCTGTTGAGGAAATGGCTCCACCACAAGCCTTTCCCTCGGGGGAGCTTTGCATGGAGTGGCAGCAGCAACGAGAAGCTGGAGCGGGACTTCTGAACAGGGGGAATACGTGTTACCTCAACTCTGTCCTGCAGTGCCTGACGTACACGGCCCCTCTAGCCAACTACCTGCTCTCTAGGGAGCACAGCCAGTTGTGTGAGTTCTTTTACCAATATCTTGCAAGCACAAATTCCCAGGATCGTGACTTTGGGTTAGGAGAAAAGCAGCCCTTCCCCCCAAGCCCCTGAGAGGCTTGTGAATTACCTAGGATAGCTAAGTGTTCCAGTCTCAGCAAAGGCGTCCCTAGGCGGGGGAAGAGAGGCTCACTCAGCCTTTGGACTGATCCCAGAAGTCAGCGAGGGTTCCTGATGGGATCTTCAATGATGATTTCTTCAATGCTGAACTTCAAAGGGTATCAGAAGATAAGTTCAGTTTTCAAAGAAGTCACCTCCAACAAATGTTCCATGCCTTTGGAGCGGTGGAGGCTGTTCTTAGAACTTTGGGATCTGCCTTATGTTTTAGCTGTAGATGGCAGAATCCCATTCGCCATCCATCAGAGAACAGAGCTGTGATTCTGTGCTATAGATCACAGAATCGCCATTGCTGGAGATCACAGACTTGTCAGGCTTGGAGGGGACCTGTAGAGATCATCAAGTCCAAACCCCCTGCCAAATCAGGTTCCTGAGGACAGCTTCCCTCCCTCCCTCCCTCCCTCCCTCCTGCCTTCTCCTCCAGGTCGTCAGCAAGGCATCTGCCTGATGTGCATCATGGAAGCGCACGTTAACAAGGTCCTGCATTCCTCAGGCATTGCCATCGAGCCGACGAACATCCTGGATGTCCTCCCACGTAAGTCATTTCAGGGACTCTCTGTTGGAGAGGGTTCAGAGGAGGGCCACAAGGATGATTAGAGGGCTGGAGCACCTGCCCTACAAAGAGAGGCTGAGGGAGCTGGGCTTGTTCAGCCTGGAGAAGAGAAGGCTGCGGGGGGACCTCATTGCAGCTTTCCAGTACCTGAAGGGAGCTTATAAGGAGGAGGGGATTCAACTTTTTACAAGAGCAGATAATGGCAGGACAAGGGGGGATTGGACTAAAGCTAAAGGAGGGAAGGTTTAGATTAGATATTAGGGGGAAGTTTTTTACAGAAAGAGTGGTGAGGTGCAGGAGCAGGCTGCACAGAGAGGTAGTGGATGCCCCGTCCCTGGAGGTGTTCAAGGTCAGGTTGGATGGGGCCCTGGGCAGCCTTGTGTAGCTCCAGGCCTGGAGGTTGGTGGCCCTGCCAGTGGCAGGAGGGTGGGAGCTCTATGATCCTTGGGGTCCCTTCCAACCCAGACCATTCTATGATTCTATGATTCTATAAGACTTTAAGTATAATATACTTCATTTATATTCTTCCTTGCGGGATACGGAAACACAAACACCATCTTAATTAATTCATAAAGGACAGATTTAGAGTTATCACTAAATCTGTCTGCAAAATACCACTTGGGAAAAGATAGGCAAGTGTCATTACATGTAGAGACAGCTATCCTGCTAGAGAGCAACTTGAGAAATCCGCAAGCCTAAATCATAGACGGCATGGAGTAATTGCTGTTGTTACTGCACCTCCAGTGTGAGCATAGAAAGTGCTGACCCCAGTTTAGGTTCGGCCTGCTTTGGCAGTGGGCTTGGACTGGATGATCTCTCGAGGTCCCTTCCAACCCCTACAATTCTATGATTCTATGATTCTATGACGGGTAGAGCTGCTAGAGGTTCTGTTCTGCTCTTGGAAGAGACAACTGCTGACTTCTTCTTCCTTAGGAATAGCACCACATTTTGGGCACAGCACGCAGGAAGACGCCCACGAGTTCTTACTCTACATACTGAATGCCATGGAGAGTTCTTGCCTGAGCGGAAGCAGCGAGTAAGCACAAGCAAATGACCTCTTCAATGTTTTTGAGTCCTTTGGAGTCCTGGATTTATTTCCATCAAGGAAAACCTATGCACAGGGCTTCTGGACAAAGCAAAACGCTTGGAGAAGATAACTCCCGGTGGTGTTGTTTTCTTTCAGCTCTTTGCAGCCAGAGACCCTTGTCCAGCAGATCTTTGGGGGCTTTCTGAGATCCAGAGGTACTTTCCCACAAGTCTGCCTTTGCTAGGAATTGCCTGTGCCCTTCTGCCTGCCTGTGGCAGCCAGGCGATGGTGGGACTGGGCTAGGCATGAAGAGCGGAAGCCACCCCAGTGCCCTGTCGCTGAGCGTTTTGATTTGTGTTGCAGTCACGTGCTTGAGCTGCCAAGCGGTTTCGGATTCCTACGAGCCCTTCCTGGATCTCCTCTTGGATATCAAAGTAAGAGGGTTTGTCATGGGATTCAAGACATCCCAAGGCCCAGTGCAGTTGCCCCCCTTGCTGCCTCCTGGGCACTGCTTGCGCGTGGCTCTTCTCCTGCCTCGGCGTCAGCTCCCTGGCCCGACTCTTGCCACCTCCTACGAAGGGTTTGGGCGAGGGCACTTCTCGCAGCTCAGGCCTGTCCCCTCTCGCTCCTCCAGGACGCCTCCTCTGTCACCAAAGCTCTGCAGGACCTTCTGAAACCAGAGCAGCTGGATGGGGACAACTGCTTGCAATGTAGCAAGTAAGATGCTTGGTAACAATGTCCTAATCCTAGAGCCTGTGTGAAGGTGCTGCCTGTCAGCCAGCGTTAAAGTCACCTTTTCACACCAAGGACACACAGCTCTGCTTTTGAACCGGCCTCACTGTGCTGTGGAGCCTTAAAACAGCGTCAGGAGGCCTGAGCTTTTCTGGCCTGCCAGGGGTAAAGAAGGGTGTGTTTCCTTACTGGGCTCTGTCCTTGGTTTCGAGGTGTGACAAGAGGGTTGCCGCCTCCAAGGAGTGTGCAGTCCAACACGAGCCCAGGGTTCTCACACTGTGCCTCAAACGCTTTGACGACTTCATCGGCACGAAGATCGACACGGTGAGTACGCAAGGAGAGAGTAACGTTCTCTTCCTTGAGCAAGACATGTCCCAAAGCAGGGCACTCTGTCCCAAGCCTGGCTTCCTTTCTGGGTTGGTGGGAGGGGAGATGGGAGAGTTCCTCTGGGAAGAAAAGCACGTGGCTGAGAAGAGGTTCCTGCCACCCAACCCTTACGTGTTGCTTTAGGGAAAAGCCAAGTGTCCGTGAAGCCAAAAGGCGTGTTCAGACACCCCTGGGACCTGGTCTTGCAAGGCTGTTTCATAAGAGAATTGTCTGAGCTCTCTCGGTCTCTCCGTAGTTTGTGGAGTATCCCGAGTACTTGGATCTTCGGCCATACATGTCTGAGAGAGATGGAGAACCGCTGCTCTACTCCTTATATGCTGTCCTGGTGCACAGCGGTGTCACCTGTAATGCAGGACATTATTTCTGCTTCACCAAGGTAGAGAGCAACTTCCTCCCTAACGAGGGACAGGTGGCAGTGTTACTGGCAGCCAAGGATTTGGGGGAGAAGATCTCCTTCCTGGCTGCATTGGATGTCTTTGGGCAGACGCTTGCCTCTGTCCTTTTCTGCCTGGGGGGCACCCTGCAGTTCCATGTCCAGATACCGATGCCTTTCTCTGCAGGCCAGCAACGGGGTGTGGTACAGGATGGACGACAAATATGTGCATCCTCGTAGCATCAGCACAGTTCTCCGGCAGGAAGCCTATATACTATTCTATGCCAGGTAAGAACCAGGAGGAAAGTGTCTTCAGAGTAGGTTTCCTCTTCCTGGTTTTCCTCTTTTCTTTCTCATCCTCTGAGCACTGCTCTTTCTGTGGCTAGAAGAGGCTGCCTGGAGAGGCAGTGTAGATGCTCCCTCCCTGGAGGTGTTCAGGGCCAGCTTGGATGGGATTTTTCCACAGCCTAGACTGTCTTCTGGAGGGTGTCCCTGCCCGTGGCACAGGGGCTGGAGCTCGGTGATAACTTGAAGGTCCCTTCCAAGCCAAACTCTTCTCCAATTCTGGGACTCTATGAAAGGCAGGCCAGAGGGACCCTAAAGACAAGGTTTTGCTGCAGCAGGGGCAGATGTGTTAGAAAAAGCCCAGCCAAGTTTCCCATTTATAGTCCTGCTTATGCCTTCTTCCAGAGACATAATCCTCTCCAAAAATGAAGGGAACCCCAGAGGGAGCTGCAAGAAAAGACCTCAATGGAGATCATTCTATTTTACTGCAGGTGCTCGGATCTGAAAAAGGAAGGAATGGCTGTTTCCTCACCAGCACCATCATATGCTAGTCCCCTCTTCGCAGAGTCAGAGCTGACTAGGAAGGAGAAAGTCTCTGAGGGACCACAGGATCTGCCTCCTAGAACCAAGGTATCTTGGGGGGATTTGTGTGTGAGTGTGCCAGGGCACCAGAGTGGCAGTGGGCTTCTTTCTGGGACCGCGGCATTGCTCTCTTTTTTTCCCTGCCACACGCAGCTTGCTTCACAGTCTGCACAGAGACTGCTCCCTCTCAAAGGCTCCTCATTAGCTCCCTCCCATTTGTCTGCCTTTGGCCCTTCTGCCTTTGCAGTCCTCTAGGACTGCCCTTGCATAGCCCTTGGCTGCACCCAGCTGGAGCTTCTGGCCACTGTTCTGGCTCTTCCAGCAGCAAGATAAGGGCACGATCTGTTCACATCTCTCTTTGCAGGACACCGCAGCAGGCATCGAGAACTCTGCAGAGGACCTTGCCTCCTCAACAACAGCTACCAGCAGCCAGCAAGACCTAGCAGTTGCTTACGAAGCACTGGCAGGATTGCTCTGCTCCATCTGGCTCAGCATGTTCAATATCATCATCTCCTCCTACATTGCCCTGAATTGCTGCTTCTGTGACTGTAGAGGGCCGATGTCGTTAAGAACAGCTGAGTGCCGGCTCCCCTGTCAAACGCTTGACCCTGTGCTCCAGCCCATGCATGGTGACAGCAACAAAGAGGAGCACAGACACAGCCCTTCTTCCCACTTCCAGAAGAAGGGTGCCAGGCAGAGGACCCGAAGCAGATCCCCACACTGGGGCAATCTTCTCCGCAGCTGGTCTGTTGACATCACAGTCTATGACGACTCCGCTGGGAGGAGGAGGAGGGGAAGACGTCCTCTGCAGCGGAATGGAGCCCCGAGGGAAGACGCAGTCCCAGGGCACTCCAGCGCCAGGAGGAGGAGGAGGAGGAGGAGGAGGAGGAGGAGGAGGAGGAGGAGGAGGAGGAGAAGAGTCCAAAGACGGTGCTCTGTTCTTCGCATCCGCGTTGTGTGGCCCAGAGGACTGTGAGCCTGGACTCACATCTCTTTTCAGCGGTGGGGATTGCCCTGCCAATGCCAAAACTAAAAACACTTGTTGTTCTTGAACATGTTATACGCAGGGGGTTTTCTTCTCCATAATTCTTGAGGCACTTGGTGAAAACACCCGATGCAGGAGGTTTAGGACTGACAGGCCAGCCAGCCTGAGGGGAAATCTGGCAACGCTTGGGCTGGCCACCCAAGGTCAACCTGCTTTTGCTGCGGGTGTTCCTTTGGTAGCACCAGTTTGGAGTCCACAAGTGGCTGTCTCATGGGGTAGGAGGCAGGTGACATTCATTGGAAATGAACCTGTAAAAGACCACATGTATTGCTCCCAGAGTCTCATGGGTATGGTACTGTAAGTGGAACGAGTGGCAAAGAGCCCTCGGCCAACAGCAAATTTACAGACAAAGCAGTGGACAGGCTCACTGTGGTGGTTTTGCCCTGGCTGGAGGCCAGGCGCCCACCAAAGTTTGTCCACCACTCCCCTTTTAGTTGGAAAGGAGAGAAAACATCTGCAGAGAGTCTCAGGAGTCAAGAGAAGGACAGGGAGCGATCTTTCTGCAGTCAGCATTCACGGGTATAACAGACGCAACACAGAATAAAGGCAAGAAAACTCTCTAATTGATGACACTGCCCTGCACCCCCAGAGACACCAGTGTTGGGTAATGAGAAGTGAAGCCTCGAAAAGGCAGAATTCAAACACACTGGCCTTGGTGTCTGCAGAGTTTCTCACACATCACACGCCCTTCTCTGGGGGCAAAAAGCGTCTGCTTTCGGGATTGTTTTCATCCCAAATGTGACCACCGCTGATGGGCTCAGCCTTGAGATGGCTGGTGTTTGCTCTGTGGGGCCTGGGGGAAGCTCCAGCGGCTGCGTGCAGAAGCCGCTGCTGTAGACCCCCATTTCTCCACTGGAACCCAGACACTCAAAACTACGACGCTCACTCACATACAACCAGACTGAAGCGTCATTCTGCTGCTGGGGCAGAGAGGAGGAGAAAGGCAGCAAGCACCAAACCTGCCCCCAGCACCGGACCAAGCGGTGGCACAAAGGGCACTGGCCTCCCCCCCTCGTCCCTCTCCTGACTCCCTCTGGCCTGGAAGAGCTCACAGACATCTCCCAGAGACTCAGACAACTCTGCTGGCTGTCCCACCTGCCTGCGGGGCCCACAAGGAAGAGCTCGAATTCCTTTTCAGCGGTGGGGATTGCCCTGCCCAAGCCAAAATTAAAAACACTTGTTGGTCTTGAACATGTCATTCACAGGGGCTTTTCTTCTCTGTAATTCTTGAGGCACCTGGTGGAAACACGCAATGCGGGAGGTTTTGCACTTGGAGTTTTCAAAGCGGTTTGCTTGCCCTCGTGGAATATTCCAGAACTCCACTGGCTCTCTGAGAAACGCTCTGAACCCACTATTCCCATTCCCATTGGACCTCCAAGAATATTGCTGGGATTTACAGATTCACAGAGTAGGAAGGTTCAGCAGGAACCTCCAGAGAACATTGAATCCAACCCCCCTGTCCAAGCAGGTTCCCTAGAACAGGTCGCACAGGTAGGCGTCCGGGGAGGTGACTCCAGAAAAGGAGACTCCACAACACCCCCGGGAAGCCTGTCCCACTGATACTGAGAACCAAGTGCAAGGAGACAGAAATAGTCAAGAGAAAAGTGGAAATATCCAGGACAACCTAGAACTTCAGAGAAGAACTGGATCACACAGGGTGGAGTGATGCTTTTGCTAGTGACATGTCATGGGAGACAGTATCGAAAGGCTTGCTGAAGTCAAGGGAGGTGACATCCACTCCTCTCTCTCCATCTCCCCAGCTGGTGATGACATCTTGGAAGGCTACGAGATTGGCTCAGGATCTCCCGTCCTTTTGCTTACCCAACAAACACCTGGGTAATTGGAGTCCCCCAGAAGAACCAGCGCCTGGGAACGGGAGGCTATTTCTAGCCACATCTAGAAGGCACCACCAACTTTCTACTCCTTATCAGGGGGCCTGTAGCACGCAGCCACAACAGCGTCACCCACACTAGCCTGCCCCTTGATTCTAAGCCAGAAGCTCTCAACCTGTACATCACCCTCCACCTGCAGCAGGTGCAGGTATCAGCTGCTGGGAAGAAGGGCTCTGAAGCGGGAGTCTCCGTTGAGGGACCCCTTTCTGCACGCAGCAACCTCCGGGCATAGATCCACGAGGGCAACTAATCTTAAAGCACCAAAGATCAAAAGGAGAGAGGCAGCGGGTGCACCCATCAGCGGCCATCAGCGGCCATTAGCACCCATCAACAGCCATTGCTCTGCCCAGAGCGGTGACTCATCGGGGGCGGAGCTAGGGGCGATAGCAATTATCCCTCTCCATACAAGAGGGTCCTCTGGAGCGCTAGCGACCAGGAGCGCGGCGACCAGGGCGTGGCACGGCAGTTTGCACAGCAGTTCGAGCAGGCAGGGCGAGCCCACCCTTCTGGCTCACAGGGTAAACTGAGCGGACCGGCTAGTGCTCACAGGGTACGCAGGTCGAGCCAAGGGATTCCTGTTTGCTCTGCGTTCCAACTGTCGAACCATGGTCTCCACCAGGCAGAGAGGTTCCCCCTACAAATCTGGGGCAACCCCGACAGAGAGCCTGCCTAGAGATGCTGCGGTTCAGGTCTCAGGCTGCAGGGAATGCCAGAGTCTGCAGTTGCCAGAGAAAAGAGGCAAGCACCTGACGTGTGTGAGGTGTGAGCAGGTCGATGATCTGCTTGCTTTGGTAGTAAAACTAAAGGAGGAGAATGAAAGACTGTGAGCAATCAGGGATTGCAGGCGAGAGATTGACTGGTGGAGTAGCTCCCTGGCATCCCAAAAAGATGAGAGTCGGGAAGACACCTCGCACCTGCAGACGGTCTCCTCTCTCTGCCCTAGCCAGGTAAATGGGAGTGACCCAAACCCCGAGGGTGCCTGGAAGACAGTCCCGACTCGTCGTCGTAGGCGCTCCCCCTGCCTACCTTCCCCACTCCCCCAGGTTTCCCTAAGTAACAGGTTCAGGGCCCTGGTAGTTGAGGAGAAGTTATGTGAGGAGGTGAATGGAGCCCCTCTGCCTCAGAGAAAGCGGAAGCCTAGAGTGAGGCGACCATCCGCACGCCTCGAGACTGCCTCTGTTAGGCAAGAGAGAAAGGCAGTTGTAGTAGGGGATTCCCTTCTTAGAGGGACAGAAGGCCCTATATGTAGACCAGGTCCTACACGCAGGGAGGTGCCCAAATAATATTCTCTTCTATCCCCACTTGTGGGAGGAGGGGCTCAGAGCAGGACAAGAGAACCCACGAGTTGAATGTGTGGCTGAAAGGCTGGTGCCGGCACAAGAACTTTGGGGTTTTTGATCAGGGGATGGTGTATTCTGCTCCTGGCATGATGACTGCTGAGGGGGCTCACCTGTCCCATAAAGGAAAGCGGATCCATGCCCAGGAGATGGCAGGGCTCATTGACCGAGCTTTAAACTAGTTAGGAAGGGGGAAGGGGATACCACGAAGGCTGCTGGGGTTAGGCAAGTACTTCGGGAGTCACAGCGGGAGCTGATGGTGGAAAAAGGTAAATACCAAAAGCACAGTGGTGGACTTGGGGACGTTTTTCCACGGGACAGTAGGGAAAATTCTGTGGATTGCCCTGATTACTCCTCAGTGGAGCCACTTTTGCCAGTCCCCTGTCAGAAATCTCACTGTGGGCTGTTGAGGGTACCTACATCTGCTGCCCCACTAAAATGCCTTTATACAAATGCACGTAGCATGGGGAACAAACAAGAAGAATTAGAGATCTTTGTGCGGTCGCAGGGCCACGATCTCATTGCAATCACAGAGACGTGGTGGGACAACCTGGACGACTGGCATGCTGTCGTGGATGGCTACGTGCTTTTGAGGAAAGACAGGCTAGGGAGGCGAGGTGAGGGAGTTGCTCTTTATGTGAGAGAGCACCTAGAATGTATTGAGCTCCACCTGGGGAAGGATGAACCACCCGTCGAGTGCTTGCGGCTTAAAATCAAGGGGCAAACTGCTATGTGTGACATCGTTGTGGGAGTGTGCTATAGGCCCCCTGATCAAGAGGAGCAGGTTGATAATGCATTCTATAAGCAGTTAGAAACAGCCTCAAGATCCCAGGCACTGATCCTTATGGGGGACTTCAACTATCCAGATATTTGCTGGGCAAGCAACATGGCCAGTCGTATGCAGTCCAGACAATTTCTGCGGTGTGTTGAAGACAATTTCCCGCTACAGACGCTGCAGGAGCCTACAAGGGGAGGGCGGGTGCTGGACCTTGTTGTCACTAACAAGGACGGGCTCGTTAGGGAAGTGAAGGTCGGGGGCAGCTTAGGACAAAGCGACCATGAAATGGTCGAGTTCAAGATCCCGGGCGGAAGAAACAAGCCAAAAAGTAGGATAGCTACCCTGAATTTTGGAAGAGCTAACTTTGATCTCCTCTGCAGCTTTAATAGGGGCTATCCCGTGGGCTACACTGTTTGAAGGAATGGGAGCCTGTGAGAGCTGGCTAACATTTAAACAGCACTTCTTCCGGGCACAGGAACGATGCGTCCCTTTGAGTAAGAAATCAGGAAAGAGAGGCAGAAGACCTGCATGGATGAACACAGAGCTATTGAGTAAACTCAAAGAGAAGCAGAAGATCTATGAATTGTGGAAAAAGGGTCTGAGCACCTGGGGAGAATACAGGAATGTGGTCAGGGCCTGTAGGGATGCAACTAGGAAGGCTAAAGCCCTCTTGGAAATGAAGCTGGCAAGGGACATAAAGGATAATAAAAAGGGTTTTTTTAGATACGTTAATAGTAAGAGGATGACCAGGGATAATGTAGGACCCTTGCTGAATGAGGAGGGTGTCCTGGTAACGGGGCATGCTGAGAAGGTGGAGATACTGAATGCTGCCTTTGCTTCGGTCTTCACTTCAAAGGCCCCTCGGGACCCACTGATCCTGTATGAGTGTTGGGGAAACGAAGAATTTCCCTCTGGTTGAGGTAGGGGAGGTCCAGGAGCGGCTCAAAGGGATTAATGCACACAAATCCCTGGGCCCTGATGGGTTTCACCCATGTGTGCTGAGGGAGCTGGTGGAGGTGATTGCTGAGCCACTCTCTATCATCTTCAACAGGTCTTGGAGGACAGGAGAAGTGCCTGAAGACTGGAGGATAGCCAATGTCACTCCAGTCTTTTAAAAGGGCAAGAAAGAGGAACCTCGTAACTATAGGCCAGTCAGCCTCACCTCTGTCCCAGGAAAGGTAATGGAACAGCTTGTTCTGGACGCCATCTGCAAGCAATTGGAAGAGAAGAAGGTCATGAGGAGTAGTCAGCATGGATTCACCAAGGGGAAATCGTGCTTGACCAATCTCATAGCCTTCTATGATCTCATCACCAGCTGGGTAGATGGAGGGAGAGCAGTGGATGTCATCTACCTTGACTTCAGCAGGGCCTTTGATACTGTCTCCCATGACACCCTGATAGCAAAGCTGAGAGAGCATGGGATAGATGAGTGGACGGTGAGGTGGGTTGAGAATTGTCTGTCGGACCGAGCCCAGAGGGTTGTGATTCGAGGAGCAGAATCTGACTGGAGGCCTGTTACTAGCGGTGTTCCCCAGGGCTCGGTGTTGGGTCCAGTCCTGTTTAATATCTTCATTGACGACCTTGATGAGGGAATAGCATCCACCCTCAGCAAGTACGCCGATGATACAAAGCTGGGAGGAGTGGCTGACACGCAGGAACACTGCGCTGCCATCCAGGGAGACCTGGACAGGCTGGAGAGCTGGGCAGTTAGAAACCAGATGAAGTTCAACAAAAGCAAGTGTAAAGTCTTGCACCTGGGAAGGAGCAACCATTTGTATCAGTCCAGGCTGGGGGATGACCTGCTGGAGAAGAGCTCAGTGGAGAAGGACCTGGGGGTCCTGGTAGATGACAGGTTGGCCATGAGCCAGCAGTGTGCCCTGGTGGCTAAGAGAGCCAATGGGATCCTGGGGTGCATCCGGAGGAGTATAGCCAGCAGGTCAAAGGAGGTGATCCTCCCCCTCTACTCTGCCCTGGTCAGGCCCCACCTGGAGTATTGTGTCCAGTTCTGGGCTCCTTGGTTTAAAAAGGACAGGGATCTCCTGGAGAGAGTCCAAAGAAGGGCCACGAAGATGATTAGGGGCCTGGAACATCTCCCCTGTGAGGATAGGCTGAGGAAGTTGGGACTCTTCAGCCTTGAGAAGAGAAGACTAAGGGGGGACCTAATTAAAGTCTATAATTATCTTAAGCAGGGGATGCAGGGGGAATCAGCCAGCCCCTTTTCAGTGGTCTGTGGGGATAGGACAAGGGGCAATGGCTGCAAGTTGGAGCATAGGAAGTTCCGCACCACCACGCGGAAGAACTTTTTCCCAGTGAGGGTGACAGAGCACTGGCATAGGCTGCCCAGGGAGGTGGTGGAGTCTCCATCTCTGGAGATATTCAAGACCCGTCTGGACGCCTATCTGAGTGATATGTCCTAGGGAGCTGCTTTGGCAGGGGGGTTGGACCCGATGATCTCTTGAGGTCCCTTCCAACCCCTACAATTCTATGATTCTATGATTCTATGATCTCTCAAGGGACGCAAGAAGATTTTGGGCAAGGAATGGGCAACAATGCCTCCTCCCAGGAGTCCTCACAGGATCCTACAGGACAATCCAGTGATGTTTCCCTGCTATCACCTACAACAATAACAACATCCCCAAGCACATCGCTCTCCCATTGACCTCTCACCCAATCAACTCTAGCCAAAACCTATGAACTACTTGCTCAACCCCAGCAAAAATCATGTCCCCTTCTCCCTTCTTGCCTACTTTAAGCCCCACCAACTCCTGGGCTAGGATCTGCTTTCCACATAGGGACAGGCGAGCCCCGTCCACAGTCATCAGGCCCCGGCGCCGAGTAAACTCATCCCATACCTGGCAACCATTTCACTTCTCCTGCTGCAGGTCCCTGGGACAAAGAAGTCTGGCCCCACCTCTCTACAACCTCCCTTCAGGTACTTTCCTTGGGACACTGATAATAACTCCGATGCTATTTTGTTAACTAATATTCTGTGACATTAATTGCTGAATGATCTATCCCTTTCCTTACGTCAACCTGGAAGCTGCTCTATCGCTCCCTTGCTTCAAGCTGACCGGATGGGGAAAAAAGCCCCACAGAAGACTCATGGGCCAAGATCAGGTCCCATATGGTGGCTTGAATTGCTCTCTCCAGGTTGTCTCAGCAACACAGCATTTGGGCATTCCCTAGACAGCAGGAGACAGTAACTCCTGGCAACATCTTCATCTATATCAGCCAAGCAGTGCAGCAGCGAAACTGACAGTCCAGCCAGCCTGAGGGGGAATCTGGCAAAGCTTGGGCTGGACACCCAAGGTCAACCAGCTGTTGCTGAATGTGCTCCTTTGGTAGCACCAGTTTGGAGTCCGCAAGTGGCTGTCTCATGGGGTAGGAGGCAGATGACATTGATTGGAAATGAACCTCTAAGAGACCAGGTGTACTGCTCCAGGACTCTCATGGCTATGGTCCTGTAACTTTATTGCAGCGCTGCACACACAGAGGATCGCTCCTCCTAATATGTGCACCGTTCAAATCCAAATTTCACATTAAAACACATTATCTCTACATATTCAGTATAATTCAGTATAATTTCTAAGAAAAGGCAAGTGTGGGCAACACACCCATGGCAGACAGTCCTCCACAAACTTCTCCAACCCTCACCTCTGTGTCTCTGTCTCTCTCCACAGGCTGCAAGTGCTGGCAGAGGCTTGCTCCAATGCAGGTTGCAGCTTCTCCTGTCTGTCTCCTCTTCCTCCAGCGCGGGGCCTCTCCACAGGCTGCAGGTGGGATTTTGGCCTTTTCCATGGGCTGCGCGGTGCCTCCTCCCACCATTGGCTGCCCTTAGTGTCTGCAGAGTTTCTCACATCTTCTCACTCCCGTCTCTGGGGACAAAAAGCAGCTGCTTGCGGGAATTTTTGCGTCCAAAATGGGATTCCCATTGGCGCAGTAGTGGCCACAGCTGATGGTCTCAGCCTTCAGCTGGCTGTTTTCTGCATGTGGGAACTGGGGGAAGCTCCAGCTGCTGCTTGCAGAAGCCGCCCCTGCACACACACACACCCTATTTCCACCAGAACCCAGACATGCAAAACTACGACACTCACATACAGCCCTGAGCATGTTTTCATTCATCCCTCTGGTGTGGCTCAGAGGAGAGGTGGGAGCTGTGCCAGGGGACAAACAGCCCTTTGCCACCCATACATGGGAAAGGCCTGTGGCCAATGGCTGCAGGCCCTGGCAGACGTGTCACAAAGGGGCAGTGATGCGGCACCCGCCTGGCGCTTGTGACCTCACGGCACCAGGGCTTGATCTCCTGGAAAGCGGGCCAGCGAAAGCCAGTTGGGCTGTGCTGGCCTTCGGGTTAACACAGCTCCTTCCCTTGCGACTCGCTCGCCTACTGTTGGCCAACCATTTCTCAGTTAGTGCCTAATTCTCCTCCACTTCCACTCGCTTGCAAAGGTAATTAAGATTGGGCTTTTCGGGAGATATCACAGAAAAAGGGAGATACGGGAAGAATGTATAGGCGGGTGTGTATCTTCTGAGCTGCAGACTGAGCTATTACTCTTTCAGAGGCTGGTCAGGGCTATGGGTAGAGTTCCCAGTTGCTAATCCTTCTTCCTTGAGGCACTGGGCTCAGCCTAGAATGGAAAAGCCCCAGCCTGAACCTGATGGAATGCAGGAAGGCAGGGAAGTAGGGAGGGAGGCAAGGAGGAGTACGGCCTAATCAGCCATCAAGTAGCACTTGAAAGCTGCTACCTCCAGCAGGCAAGGTGGGAAAGAGTGGGCTGGAGAGACAGAGGGCTCTGATGCTAGTGGTAGCCACGTCGCAGCGGCACCTTCTCTTCAGGGCTGCTTGGCTTCTGCTGGCTCCTCTACAAAACTTGACTTTACTAGATGCTTTTATGCAAGAAAATCCTTTCAAATGTCCTTTCCCCACAGTCCCTGTTGAGGAAATGGCTCCACCACAAGCTTTTCCCTCGGAGAAGCTTTGCATGGAGTGGCAGCAGCGACGGGCAGCTGGAGTGGGACTTCTGAACAGGGGGAATACGTGTTTCCTCAATTCTGTCCTGCAGTGCCTGACGTACACGGCCCCTCTAGCCAACTACCTGCTCTCTAGGGAGCACAGCCAGTCGTGTGAGTGCTTTTATGAACATCTAATTTAGCTTAGGAGAAAAGCAGTCCTTCCCCCTAAGCCCCTGAGAGGCTACTAAATTTGCTAGCAGAGGTAATATCCAAGTCTCAGCAAAGGCATCCCTAGGGGAGAGGAAAGAGTCTCACTCAGCCTTTGGACTCCAACAATGGTTACATGCATTTCGAGCAGTGGAGGCTAAGCAGAGAAACTTCCCTCACTGTCTCCTTCTCCTCCAGGTCATCAGCAAGGCTTCTGCCTGACGTGCATAATGGAAGCACATGTTAAAAAGGTCCTGCATTCCTCAGGCAGTGCCATCATGCCCACGAACATCCTCAAGGTCCTCCCACGTAAGTCATTTCAAGGACTTGTAGAGCTGCTAGAGGTTCTGTTCTGCTCTTGGAGGAGACAACTGCTGACTTCTTCTTCCTTAGGAATAGCACCACATTTCAGCCATGGCACGCAGGAAGATGCCCAGGAGTTCTTACTCTACACACTGAATGCCATGCAGAGTTCCTGCCAGATCGGAAGCAGCGAGTAAGCACAAGCAAATGACCTCTTCAATGTTTTTGAGTCCTTTGGAGTCCTGGATTTATTTCTATCATGGAAAACCTATGCGCAGGGCTTCTGTACAAAACAAAACGCTTGGAGAAGATAACTCCCGGCTGTGTTGTTTTCTTTCAGCTCTTTGCAGCCAGAGACACTTGTCCAGCAGATCTTTGGGGGCTTTCTGAGATCCAGAGGTACTTTCCCACAAGTCTGGCTTTGCTAGGAATTGCCTGTGCCCTTCTGCCTGCCTGTGGCAGCCAGGCGATGGTGGGACTGGGCTAGGCATGAAGAGCGGAAGCCACCCCAGTGCCCTGTCGCTGAGCGCTTTGATTTGTGTTGCAGTCACGTGCTTGAGCTGCCAAGCGGTTTCGGATTCCTACGAGCCCTTCCTGAATCTCCTCTTGGATATCAAAGTAAGAGGGTTTGTCATGGGATTCAAGACATCCCAAGGCCCAGTGCAGTTGCCCCCCTTGCTGCCTCCTCGGCAAGCTTGCGCGTGGCTCTTCTCCTCCCTCGGCGTCAGCTCCCTGGCCCGACTCTTGCCACCTCCTAGGAAGGGTTTGGGCAAGGGCATTTCTCGCAGCTCAGCCCTGTCCCCTCTTGCTCCTCCAGGACGCCTCCTCTGTCACCAAAGCTCTGCAGGACCTTCTGAAACCAGAGCAGCTGGATGGGGACAACTGCTTGCAATGTAGCAAGTAAGAGGCTTGGTAACAATGTCCTAATCCTAGAGCCTGTGTGAAGGTGCTGCCTATCAGCCAGCGTTAAAGTCACCTTTTCACACCAAGGACACACAGCTCTGCTTTTGAACCGGCCTCACTGTGCTGTGGAGCCTTAAAACGGCGTCAGGAGGCCTGAGCTTTTCTGGCCTGCCAGGGGTAAAGAAGGGTGTGTTTCCTTACTGGGCTCTGTCCTTGGTTTCGAGGTGTGACAAGAGGGTTGCCGCCTCCAAGGAGTGTGCAGTCCAACACGAGCCCAGGGTTCTCACACTGTGCCTCAAACGCTTTGACGACTTCACTGGCACGAAGGTCAAGAACGTGAGTATGGAAGAGAGAGCAACATTCTCTTCCTTGAGCAAGAGTTGTCCCAAAGCAGGGCACTCTGTCCCAAGCCTGGCTTCCTTTCTGTGAATGGAGGGGGGGGTGGGGGGAGAGGAGAGTTCCTCTGGGAAGAAAAGCACGTGGCTGAGAAGAGGTTCCTGCCACCCAACCCTTACGTGTTGCTTTAGGGAAAAGCCAAGTGTCCGTGAAGCCAAAAGGCGTGTTCAGACACCCCTGGGACCTGGTCTTGCAAGGCTGTTTCATAAGAGAATTGTCTGAGCTCTCTCGATCTCTCCGTAGTTTGTGAAGTATCCCGAGTACTTGGATCTTCGGCCATACATGTCTGAGAGAGATGGAGAACCGCTGCTCTACTCCTTATATGCTGTCCTGGTGCACAGCGGTGTCACCTGTAATGCAGGACACTATTTCTGCTTCACCAAGGTAGAGAGCAACTTCCTCCCTAATGAGGGACAGGTGGCAGTGTTACTGGCAGCCAAGGATTTGGGGGAGAAGATCTCCTTCCTGGCTGCATTGGATGTCTTTGGGCAGACGCTTGCCTCTGTCCTTTTCTGCCTGGGGGGCACCCTGCAGTTCCATGTCCAGATACCGATGCCTTTCTCTGCAGGCCAGCAACGGGGTGTGGTACAGGATGGACGACAAGGATGTGCATCCTCGTAGCATCAGCACAGTTCTCCGGCAGCAAGCCTATTTACTATTCTATGCCAGGTAAGAACCAGGAGGAAAGTGTCTTCAGAGTAGGTTTCCTCTTCCTGGTTTTCCTCTTTTCTTTCTCATCCTCTGAGCACTGTTCTTTCTGTGGCTGGAAGAGGCTGCCTGGAGAGGTAGTGTAGATGCTCCCTCCCTGGAGGTGTTCAGGGCCAGCTTGGATGGGATTTTTCCACAGCCTAGACTGTCTTCTGGAGGGTGTCCCTGCCCGTGGCACAGGGGCTGGAGCTCGGTGATAACTTGAAGGTCCCTTCCAAGCCAAACTCTTCTCCAATTCTGGGACTCTATGAAAGGCAGGCCAGAGGGACCCTAAAGACAAGGTTTTGCTGCAGCAGGGGCAGATGTGTTTGAAAAAGCCCAGCCGAGTTTCCCATTTGTAGTCCTGCTTATGCCTTCTTCCTGAGATAGAATCCTCTCCAAAAATGAAGGGAACCCCAGAGGGAGCTGCAAGTAAAGACCTCAATGGAGATCATTCTATTTTACTGCAGGTGCTCGGATCTGAAAAAGGAAGGAATGGCTGTTGCCTCACCAGCACCATCATATGCTAGTCCCCTCTTCACAGAGTCAGAGCTGATTAGAAAGGAGAAAGTCTCTGTGGGACCACAGGATCTGCCTCCTAGAACCAAGGTATCTTGGAGGGATTTGTGTGTGAGTGTGCCAGGGCACCAGAGTGGCAGTGGGCTTCTTTCTGGGACCGCGGCATTGCTCTCTTTTTTTCCCTGCCACACGCAGCTTGCTTCACAGTCTGCACAGAGACTGCTCCCTCTCAAAGGCTCCTCACTAGCTCCCTCCCATTTGTCTGCCTTTGGCCCTTCTGCCTTTGCAGTCCTCTAGGACTGCCCTTGCGTAGGCCTTGGCTGCACCCAGCTGGAGCTTCTGGGTACTGTTCTGGCTTTTCCAGGAGGAAAGGGCAGGACCTTTTCACATCTCTCTTTGCAGGAGTCCGTGGGAGGCACAGAAAACTCTGCTGAGGACAGTGGCTCCTCAACAACAGCCACCAGCAGCCAACAAGACATGGCAGATGCACAGGAGACAATGGCAGGATTGCCCTGCGCCATCTGGAACAGCACGTTCAACACCACCTCCTCCTCCAGTGTTGGCTTGAGCAGTAACAAAGAGGAGCACAGACTCGGCCCTTCTTCCCACTTCCAGAAGAAGGGTGCCAGGCAGAGGTCCCGGAGCAGATCCCCACACTGGGGCAATCATCTCCGCAGTTGGTCTGTTGACACCACAGACTATGACAACTCTGCTGGGAGGAGGAGGAGGAGGGGAAGACGTCCTCTGCAGCGGAATGGAGCCCCGAGGGAAGATGCAGTCCCAGGGCACTCCAGCACCAGCTCCCAGCAGGCTGCCACACCCAAGGCTGCGCGGGAGCAATCAGGGCCTAGGCAGAGGAAAAGACTCCGATCCCCAGGGCGGTGTCCTGAGGAAATCCAGGGCTGCTTGGCGGACCCTGAAAACTATGAGCCCTCAGCAGGGAGGAGAAGAATCAATGCTTCAAGTGGGAATTGCACTCCCAGCCACACTGCATCTTCCAAGGGCTCCACTGCCAGCTCCCAGCTGGCTTCTGCACCCAGAGCTGCTCAGCAGAAAGCCAGGAAGAGAAGGAGGAGAAGAGTCCCAGGGCGGTGATTTGCCCTCTGTAGTCCCTCTCTGCGCCCCACAACACTATGAGCCAGCACTGACTGAATGTCAGCAGGGAGGAGGTGGAGGCTTTCTGCACCCTGGTGACACCAGCCAAAGAAACACGCAGGGCACAGCTATGCTGATGAAAGCAGATTGAGACGCAGACTGAAGCATCATTCTGCTGCTGGGGCAGAGAGAAGGAGAAAGGCAGCAAGCACCAAACCTGCCCCCAGCACCGGGCCAAGCGGTGGCACAAAGGGCACCGGCCTCCCCCCTCGTCCCTCTCCTGACTCCCTCTGGCCTGGAAGAGCTCACAGACATCTCCCAGAGACTCAGACAGCTCTGCTGGCTGTCCCACCTGCCTGCGGGGCCCTCAAGGAAGAGCTCGAATTCCTTTTCAGCGGTGGGGATTGCCCTGCCCAAGCCAAAATTAAAAGCACTTGTTGGTCTTGAACATGTCATTCACAGGGGCTTTTCTTCTCTGTAATTCTTGAGGCATTTGGTGAAAACATGCGATGCAGGAGGTTTAGCATTTGGGGTTTTCAAAGCGGTTTGCTTGCCCACGTGGAATATTCCAGAACTCCACTGGCTCTCTGATAAACACTCTGAACCCACTATTGCCATTCCCATTGGACCCACAATGTTCTCCAGAGAACAGTGTGTCCAAACCCCTGACCAAGCAGGTTCCTTAGAACAGGTCCAGGGAAGTCTGAAATATCTCCAGATAAGGAGACCCCATAACCCCACCTCGAAGCTCGCCAGCCAAGACCATGGACACAGAAATATTCAAGATAAAACCTGAAATATCCAGGACCACATGGAACTACAGGGAAGACCTGGCTCACACGGGCTAAAGTCCCCAAAAGTCTATCTCTTAAAAGTCATTGACCATTAATGTGTTCAAGTGGACAAAGTGCTGGGCTGTTGCAGAGAGATGTTCAGCTTTCTGACAGCAGATCATGCCATCATGGAGATCATTCTCATCAAGAACAGCTGTAACCCTGAGCTCTCTCCAGAGCCACATATATATATGTATATGTACAGGTATATACTGCAGTCCTGTATTAACAAATGTGAGAAAAGGGTGGAATTTCCCTTTAATTTTGGCCAATCAGTTCACAGTGCTTACAAACTCGGTGCCTCAACACATGCTTACAAACTCAACCTCCCCAGGCACCCTTAAAAGGGGCTTGATGGAGAGAGGCGATTCAGTGCAGCTGCAGTTTAAACACCCAAGTTCCTACAAAAGGGTCCACTCCTTATGTCCCAGAGAGGTAGACACGTAAAGGAAAGGGAGTGAAAATGCGGCACTCCCACTTCCCGAAATTGAATGTCCCAACCTGCTAAGGTCCCCGTCTGGGAAGATTCATTGTTGTTCCCAGAATGAGATTAATGCACAAAAGAGGTCAGATGCCATAAAAAGAAGTTTGATGGTTACATCCACATTGGCAGAGATACAAGAAAGAGAGAGAGACCGATAGGAAAAAAAGGAAAGTAAAGGTGCACTTGCTACCAACACGGAGCTGTGGCGCCCCTGTTCTACAGGCACCAAGCCCCTGCCCTTCCCCCCCAGCCCCTTTTATGGGGAAGGGATGTCAGATGGTGTGGAAAAGAGCCCACGCTAACTCAACTCCCCTGTGCTGGCTGATTGGGCAGGTCGACTCTGGCCTGGCTAGAACCAGGACACCTGGCAACACTTGAGGCCATTTCCTCTTGTCCTGCTGCAGGTCCCTGGGACAAAGAGGTCTGGCCCCACCTCTCTACAACCTCCCTACAGGTACTTTCCTGGGAGTACTATAATAATTCAGATGCTATTTTTTTAATAAATTTCCTAGGATAGCTAAGGGTTCTAGTCTCACCAAAGGCGTCCCTAGGCGGGGGAAGAGAGGCTCACTCAGCCTCTGGACTGGTCCCAGAAGTCAGGGAGGGTTCCTGATGGGATCTTCAATGATAGTTTCTTCCATGCTGAACTTTAAAGGGTATCAGAAGATAATCTTCCCTCACTGCCTCCTTCTCCTCCAGGTCGTCAGCAAGGCTTCTACCTGACGTGCATAATGGAAGCACATGTTAAAAAGGTCCTGCATTCCTCAGGCAGTGCCATCATGCCCACGAACATCCTCAAGGTCCTCCCACGTAACGCATTTCAGGGACCGGTAGGGCTGCTAGAGGTTCTGTTCTGCTCTTGGAGGAGACAACTGCTGACTTCTCACTCCTTAGCAATAGCACCACATTTCAGGCACAGCACGCAGGAAGACGCCCAGGAGTTCTTACTCTACACTCTCAATGCCTTGCAGAGTTCCTGCCAGATCAGAAGCAGCGAGTAAGCACAAACAAATGACCTCTTCAATGTTTTTGAGTCCTTTGGAGTCCTGGATTTATTTCCATCAAGGAAAACCTATGCACAGGGCTTCTGGGCAAAGCAAAACGCTTGGAGAAGATAACTCCTGGCTGTGTTGTTTTCTTTCAGCTCTTTGCAGCCAGATGGGGGCTTTCTGAGATCCAGAGGTACTTTCCCACAAGTCTGGCTTTGCTAGGAATTGCCTGTGCCCTTCTGCCTGCCTGTGGCAGCCAGGCGATGGTGGGACTGGGCTAGGCATGAAGAGCGGAAGCCACCCCAGTGCCCTGTCGCTTCCCCTGGGAAGCCTGTCCCACTGATACTGAGAACCAAGTGCAAGGAGACAGAAATAGTCAAGAGAAAACCGTAAATATCCAGGACAACCTAAAACTTCAGAGAAGAATTGGATCACACAGGGTGGACTGATAGTTTTGCTAGAGGCATGTCATGGGAGACAGACCTCGATGAAAGGATTGAATGCTCCCTCAGTAACTTTGTAGATGACACTAAGCTGGGAGGAAGCGTCGAGCTGCCTGAGGGTAGGGAGTCTCTTCAGAGGCATCTGAACATATCGGACCCATAGGCTGAGACCAATGGGATGAAGTTGAACATGGCCAAGTGTAGAGTGCTGCACATGGGACATAACAACCCCAGGCAGCACTACAGGCTTGGGGGAGACTGGCTGGAGAGCTGTCAGGCAGAGAAGGACTTGTGGGTGTTGATTGACTGCAGGCTGAATATGAGCCAGCAGTGTGCCCAGGCACCCAAGAAGGCCAATGGCATCTTGGCTTGTATCAAAACCAGTGTGGCCAGTAGGGTCTGGGGAGGGGATTGCGCCCCTCAACTTGGCATTGGTGAGACAACACCTTGAGTGCTGTGTGCAGTTTTGGGCTCCTCACCATAAGAAGGGCATTGAGGTCCTCGAGCGAGTGCAGAGAAGGGCAACCAGGCTGGTGAAGGGGCTGGAGGGCAAATCCGATGAGGAGCGGCTGAGGGAGATGGGGCTGTTTAGCTTGGAGAAGAGGAGGCTGAGGGGAGACCTTAGCACCCCCTACAACTACCTGAAGGGAGGTTGTAGAGAGGTGGGCAATGGTCTCTTCAGCCAGGTGACAGGAGATAGGACAAGGGGGAATGGCACAAAGCTGTGACAGGGCAGGTTTAGATTGGACATTAGAAAAAAATTTTTACTAAAAGAGTTGTCAGGGCCTGGAACAGGCTGCCCAGAAAGGGGGTCGAGTCACCATCCATGGATGTGTGCAAAAAAAGGGTTGATGAGGTACTTTGGGATATGGTTTATCTTAGGATGGGAATGGTCAGATTTGATGATCTTCAAAGGTCTGATTGGGAGAAAGTTTTTAACTCAGGTCATCTTAAACAAGTAATTTGTGCAGATTCAAAGTGTGTGGAACATCAACAGTCTATGGGAGGAGGCCCTTTGGAGAACTTTCAAGCAACAAGACTTTGCCCGTCTTGCAAACAGCGCTGTTTGTATGTAATACTGAAGTGGTTTAGGGGCCATAAGCATATTGAATGTTGTATATGAGAATGTGATTTGAACCCGTGTACTGAGATGAGGTGCATGCGTTGTGGGGAAAAGACTCCTTTAGAACTCGCCCCCTGGGAAAAGGCATTATCTTGCAGGTCTCATCGCCAAGTAAGATGGACAAAAACCAGGGGGGAGGGATATGGATAAAGATCCCCCTGGGGTGTATTTTGACTCATTGGAAAGATATTGTAGGGTCAGGAGGAATAGAAAATCAAAAGACCCTGATTGAATATTGCAATCAATGGCGGCCAATTTATACATTGGACCATCACAGAATCATAGGGCTTGGAAGGGACCTCCAGATATCATTGGGTCCAAACCCCCTGCCAAAGAAGGTTCCCTAGGACAGGTCACACAGGTATGTGTCCAGACAGGTCTTGAATATCTCCAGAGAAGGAGACCCCACATGGCTCCTGGGCAGCCTGTCCCAGGGCTCTGTCACCCTCACCGTGAAAGATTTCTTCTGTACATTTGGTGTGGAACTTCCTGTTCATTTCCCAAACTCTCTCTCTTTCTTCCGGGGTCTGAGAGTCCTTATGTCCACCGACAGTTTCATTTCCAGGTCAGCGTTAGCCTTCCTACTTGCGTCCCTGCAGGCCCTGACAACATTCCTATATTCCTCCTAAGTGCTCCGACCCTCTTTCCACAATTCATAGACCTTCTGCTTCCCTTTGAGTTTAACCATGAGCTCCCTGCTCATCCACACAGGTCTTTTCTGCCACCCTTTCCTCACGTCTAACTTAAAGGGATGCACTGATCCTGGGCTTGGAAGAAGCGCTGTTTAATTGCTACCCAGCTCTCACAGGCTCCCTTCCTTCTAACAGCGTAGCCCATGAGATAGCTCCTATGAAGTCACGGAAGAGATCCGAGTTTGCTCTTCTAAAGTTCGGGGTCCTGATGCCACGCTTTCCCAGGCTCACATTCCTCAAGATCACAAACTCAACCAGGGCATGGTCGCTGCAGACCAGGCTGCCTCCAATCTTGACACCTTTAAGGATCTCTCCCACGTTGGTGAGACCAAGGTCCAGCAACACATCGCCTCTGGTTGGTCTGTCCAACACCTAAACCAGAACGTTGTCACCTACGGACTCCAGGAGACTCCTGGATCTGTGGCAGCTCGCCCTGTGGATTTGCCAGCAGAAAGCTGGGAGGTTAAAGTCCCCGCTCAGGATGAGTGCCTGTGAACTCCATGCCTCCTGCAGCTGAAGGATGAAGGCCTCGTCAGCAGCCTCTCCTTCATCAGGTGGTCTGTACTAGACCCTACCAGCAGCCGTCCTTTCTTCCTCCCATAATAAATACATGGAGCCAGGACTCTCTCTCTCTCATGGAATGGGTCAGGTGATGATAACACCACCTTGCAATTAATGTTGCTTTTAAGCAGAGAAGGAAAATGGGATGAAGTGTCATTCTTAGATATGGTGTTCCCCTCCGAAAGCACCCGGAGTGGCAAAGGCACTGTGGGCTTGTGCCACCACAGGACCCTGTGCTACTCGAGCCAGAAAAAAAACAATTCCTCTTCAAAACTGCAGGGGATTTGGCTGAGGATTGTTAGAAAGTTACAGGAGGAGACATTAAAGAACACCTCCCCCTCCCAGACCCAAAATGGAATGCAAACAGGTCCGCGCTTATGGAAAAACTGCCGCCATAGCAGGGATGGATTTCAAAAGGAACGCAGAGGGCCGTTCCCAAAACCATGAACAGCCCAGCATTACATGCGATCAAACAAGGTCCTTCCGAGGCCAAATTCCTGGATCGACTAAGGCACGGAATGCGCCGCAACACGCCCCTGGATCCTGGGTCAGAGAAGGACGAAACAAGCAGACAGGAAGAATAGTGGCCCATACGAAGCACGGCTGACAGGGACCTGGGAAATCCACCCTAACCGATCCACTGGTTATGATGAAGCTAGGGAAAGAACAACAGAAGGTAGAATTTCTGCTTGACTCTGGGGCAACGTATTCGGTTTCAAACCAAGCCTTAGATGCCCACGGGCAATGACTACATCATGGTAAAAGGGGTGACTGGACCCAGTGAAAAGGCCTATTTTTATGAACCTCTACAATATAAAGTGGGAAAACTATGGGGCATCCACAGATTCCTGTACATGCCCAACTTCCCACAGGCACTTTTGGGGTGAGATTTATTAGAAGAGTTGGGTGCAATAATTCAAGGTGGCAAAGGAGAGATGACTCTGGAGGTACATGACCAGCACTAGATGCAAATGAGGAGCTTATCCCTAGCTAGTGTTCCCACAGAAGGAGAAATTAGCAAAGAAATCACCAACCAGGGTGATACCCTGGGGTATGGGCCACCAATGTGCCCGGGAAAGCACAGAACGCTCCACCTGTTGAGGTCAAACTCAAAGAAGGATGATAGCCAGTAAGAATCAGACAGTCTCCCCTGAGCAAGGAGGACAGGGAAGGAATTGGGACAGCACTAGAAAAAGTTTTACAACTGGGATTACTAAAGGAATGTGAGTCCGATTTGAACAGCCCCATATTACCCGTCCGTAAAGCCGACGGGTCATATCCAGTGGTCCAGGACCTACGGGCTATAACTAAAATAGCTGAAGACCTCTCCCCGGTGGTGGAGAATCCATACACCTTGCTGACTGTATTGACACCTGAACTAACCTGGCTCACTGTTTTACACTTCAAGGATGCCTTCTTTGGCCTCCCTCTCCAGAAAGCCAGCCAGAAAATAGATGCATTTGAATGGGAGAATCCTAAAAGCGGGCGTAAAACTCTGCTTCCTTGGACACTGTTACCACAAGCATTCGAAACCAGCCCTACTATATTTGGGAATAGACTGGCAAAAGATCTGGAATCCTAGGAAGCCCCTCAGGAAGAAGGAATACGTGGATGATACCCTGATTGCCACCAAGGCAAAGGATGCTTGTGTGACCCGGACACTGAGTCTGCTAAATTTTCTGGGGCTCCAGGGGTAACGGGTATCCAAGCCGAAGGCCCAAAGAAGGCAGCGCCTAATGGCCCAGAGAGGTAGACACGTACAGGAAAGGGAGTGAAAATGCGGCACTCCCACTTCCCGAAATTGAATGTCCCAACCTGCTAAGGTCCCCGTCTGGGAAGATTCATTGTTGTTCCCAGAATGAGATTAATGCACAAAAGAGGTCAGATGCCATAAAAAGAAGTTTGATGGTTACGTCCAAATTGGCAGAGATACAAGAAAGAGAGAGAGACCGATAGGAAAAAAAGGAAAGTAAAGGTGCACTTGCTACCAACACGGAGCTGTGGCGCCCCTGTTCTACAGGCACCAAGCCCCTGCCCTTCCCCCCCAGCCCCTTTTATGGGGAAGGGATGTCAGATGGTGTGGAAAAGAGCCCACGCTAACTCAACTCCCCTGTGCTGGCTGATTGGGCAGGTCGACTCTGGCCTGGCTAGAACCAGGACACCTGGCAACACTTGAGGCCATTTCCTCTTGTCCTGCTGCAGGTCCCTGGGACAAAGAGGTCTGGCCCCACCTCTCTACAACCTCCCTACAGGTACTTTCCTGGGGGTACTATAATAATTCAGATGCTATTTTTTTAATAAATTTCCTAGGATGGCTAAGGGTTCTAGTCTCACCAAAGGCGTCCCTAGGCGGGGGAAGAGAGGCTCACTCAGCCTTTGGACTGGTCCCAGAAGTCAGGGAGGGTTCCTGATGGGATCTTCAATGATAGTTTCTTCCATGCTGAACTTTAAAGGGTATCAGAACATAAGCTTCCCTCCCCGGTGGTGGAGAATCCATACACCTTGCTGACTGTATTGACACCTGAACTAACCTGGCTCACTGTTTTACACTTCAAGCATGCCTTCTTTGGCCTCCCTCTCCAGAAAGCCAGCCAGAAAATAGATGCATTTGAATGGGAGAATCCTAAAAGCGGGCGTAAAACTCTGCTTCCTTGGACACTGTTACCACAAGCATTCAAAACCAGCCCTACTATATTTGGGAATAGACTGGCAAAAGATCTGGAATCCTAGGAAGCCCCACAGGAAGAAGGAATACGTGGATGATATCCTGATTGCCACCAAGGCAAAGGATGCTTGTGTGACCCGGACACTGAGTCTGCTAAATTTTCTGGGGCTCCAGGGGTAACGGGTATCCAAGCCGAAGGCCCAAAGAAGGCAGCGCAAGGTAATTTATTTGGGCTATGAAATCAGTGCTGGACAAAGAACTTTGGGACAGGCCCAAAAAGAGACAATCCCCAAAACTCCGAGACCACAAACAGGGAAGGAGTTATGAACATCCCTGGGCATCGCTGGGTGCTGCCGACTCTGGATCTGTAACTACGGACTGCTTCTAAAGCCCTGTACACACTAAGAGCCACGGAACAGGAACAACTTCAATGCAACAAAGCAACTATACACACCTTTGAACTGCTCAAAAAGGCCCTGATGGTGGCCCCTGCTTTAGGACTCCCAGGTGGCAGTAAGCCATTTTTCCTTTTTCCCCACCAGAAGCAGGGGATTGCTCTGGGAATATCAGCACAAACCTGGGTCCGTATCGTCGAGCAGTTGCTTACTTTTTTTCCAAAGAATTGGACGCAACCGCACAGGGTTGGCCTGGATGCTTGTGAGCGGTTGCAGCCCTAGTACTAAACAACCAGGAAGCCCAATAATTCACCCTGGGACAGAAAAGGTTGCTGTCCCATACAGTATCTGCAGTACTGGAAGCGAAAGGTGCACACTGGCTTTCCCCACAGAGATTCTTCAAATATCAGACTACACTGGTAGAACAAGTTGATGTGGAAATTATAGTCAACCCAGCCTCCTTCCTCAGCGGAAACACAGGGCTTTGTAGTAGCGCTTTGGGTGGGCTTGTACGTAACATACCACCTGAGCACTATGGGTATGTAAAGTTTCCTCCTGAAAACAACTCTGGAGCCGCAGTGGGAAGGACCATTTCAAGTACTCCTCACCACCTTCACAGCAATCAAAATCCAGGAACAGAACGTCTGGATCCACTGCACCAGAGCACACCAATCTCCATGCAACGTTACCCAGGTGCAACCGGGAACATCGTATTTTGCTCGTAGTCTTAGGAGCGGGATGGGATTTAAATACACATTATGCCCTCAGACCAGATATTGCTCGAGTCATCAAGAGAACTGATTATTCCAATACCTGAGTATGGGGGATAACCAACTTTAATTGGAATACCATTACCGATGAAAAAATGTAAGGGCACTTCTTGGGTTAACACAACGTGGAAGGGACTTAGAAATAGAAATCCAGGAGTGGCCGTTACCATTCCTGAAGGTACCCATTGTTCTTCATGTGCTCAAAGATGGAACCCTCACAAGGGAATTAGGGAGAAGTGGCTGTGAGGATGTTTACGACGGCGTGGGGTATGTAGGGAATCACACCTACTGCAACGAGAGCTGCAACATGGCTACACTAGGCCCCTCTGCGTGGCCAGCGCCAGAAGGACAAGGGTGCTATTGGCTGTGTAACGATACCGCTTCCAAGGTGCTCCCTGAGAATTGGGAAGGAACCTGCACCCTGCGGGCTGCAGTGCCCAGGCTGATGATACGTTCTTCACTAAACTCCCAGGGACGATGGCTTGTATCCTCCTTGAAGAGGGTTCTTACATCAAAGCCTTTAACAGAAAGCCCATCAGCCTTTCATAGTTTTGCTAGGTGGCTTGTCCCAGGGTTAGGTGGAAGCCAACAGGAAAAAGCAACAAGAAATGTTTTGGCAGGAGCTGAGAATAAAACTCTAGACACCGTTCTAGCATTACAAAAAGAGGTACCTAGTCTGTCAAAGGTAGTACTGCAAAACCAAATGGCTCTAGATCTGGTTCTGGCCTCACAAGGGGGAGCGTGCACCAGCTGTGAAAAGTGCTGGGCGAGGAAGACAGCCAGCCTTCATCCCTGAGACCCCTGCCCACCCCCACCAGGATGCACTGCGCAGGAGCAGCCAAAGGCAGAGACTGACTGTGGAAATGGTTTCTCGGAACTGCTCTCAAGAACCCAACCTTTGCTGGGGATTCTTCTGCATACGCCTGGCTCTGTGTAGGAGCTACCCGACCGCTTGTGGAAAGGCTGTGCCAGCCAGGAGGCGCTCGCCCCCTGGCACCCATCGCTGCGGGCAACACACCTGCTTTAGAACTCCTGCTGAGCGCTGACGGGAGTTCCCGCAAGCCCCTCTCCCTCGGGGCTGTCGCAGCCTTCCTGGGCCAAGCTCTCTGCCCGCTGGAGCCCACGGTTACCTGTCCTGGCGCCAGCAGACGGGAGCAGCCTGCGCTCGCCCCGCGGGCTCTGCGGGCGGAAGCTCCTCACCCCAACCGACCCGCGGAACGGCCAGGGACACCGCGCGCTGCCGGTGCCACCTGCGGCGCGAGCCGCGGGCGGGCTGCCGCACGAGCTGCCGCTCAGGCGCTTCTGCGGCGCGACGGCCCTGAGGCCGCCCTCTTCCCTGTGCGCCGGGTCGCGCTGCCGAGGGGCAGCTCTCGCCCCGAGAGGGGTTGGTCCCGGCGCCCTTAGCTCGGCTTCCGATCGGTCACCACAGCCGGCGATCCCTGCAGGAGGTCACACAGTTTCCCCCCCTCCATGGGCGGTGGGGGGAGCTGGCTGCCTCTGCCTCTCTCTCTCTCTCTCTCTCTCCCCCTGTGCTTTTCGGCCCTCACAGAGTGCTGCCCGACACAAGGACCCACCGACCCAAAGCCCGGCCACGCTCAGACTGTCCTAGAGGCACCAAGCCCCTGCCCTTTCCCCCCAGACCCTTTCATGGGGAAGGGATGTCAAATGGCGTGGCAAAGAGCCCACGCTAACTCAGCTCCCCTGTGCTGGCTGCTTGGGCAGGGGGATTCTGGCCTGGCTAGAACCAGGACACCTGGCAACACTGGAGGCCATTTCCTCGTCTCCTGCTGCAGGTCCCGGGGACAAAGAGGTCTGGCCCCACCTCTCTACAACCTCCCTTCAGGTACTTTCCTTGGGACACTGATAATAACTCCGATGCTATTTTGTTAACTAATATTCTGTGACATTAATTGCTGAATGATCTATCCCTTTCCTTACATCAACCTGGAAGCTGCTCTGTCGCTCCCTTGCTTCAAGCTGACCGGGTGGGGAAAAAAGCCCCACAGAAGACTCATGGGCCAAGATCAGGTCCCATATGGTGGCTTGAATTGCTCTCTCCAGGTTGTCTCAGCAACACAGCATTTGGGCATTCCCTAGACAGCAGGAGACAGTAACTCCTGGCAACATCTTCATCTATATCAGCCAAGCAGTGCAGCAGCGAAACTGACAGTCCAGCCAGCCTGAGGGGGAATCTGGCAAAGCTTGGGCTGGACACCCAAGGTCAACCAGCTGTTGCTGAATGTGCTCCTTTGGTAGCACCAGTTTGGAGTCCGCAAGTGGCTGTCTCACAGGGTAGGAGGCAGATGACATTGATTGGAAATGAACCTCTAAGAGACCAGGTGTACTGCTCCAGGACTCTCATGGCTATGGTGCTGTAACTTTATTGCAGCGCTGCACACACAGAGGATCGCTCCTCCTAATATGTGCACCATTCAAATCCAAATTTCACATTAAAACACATTATCTCTACATATTCAGTATAATTCAGTATAATTTCTAAGAAAAGGCAAGTGTGGGCAACACACCCATGGCAGACAGTCCTCCACAAACTTCTCCAACCCTCATCTCTGTGTCTCTGTCTCTCTCCACAGGCTGCAAGTGCTGGCAGAGGCTTGCTCCAATGCAGGTTGCAGCTTCTCCTGTCTGTCTCCTCTTCCTCCAGCGCGGGGCCTCTCCACAGGCTGCAGGTGGGATTTTGGCCTTTTCCATGGGCTGCGCGGTGCCTCCACCCACCGTTGGCTGCCCTTGGTGTCTGCAGAGTTTCTCGCATCTTCTCACTCCCGTCTCTGGGGACAAAAAGCAGCTGCTTGCGGGAATTTTTGCATCCAAAATGGGATTCCCATTGGCGCAGTAGTGGCCACAGCTGATGGTCTCAGCCTTCAGCTGGCTGTTTTCTGCACGTGGGAACTGGGGAAAGCTCCAGCTGCTGCTTGCAGAAGCCGCCCCTGCACACACACACCCCTTTTCCACCAGAACCCAGACATGCAAAACTACAACACTCACATACAGCCCTGAGCATGTTTTTGTTCATCCCTCTGGTGTGGCTCAGAGGAGAGGTGGGAGCTGTGCCAGGGGACAAACAGCCCTTTGCCACCCATACATGGGAAAGGCCTGTGGCCAATGGCTGCAGGCCCTGGCAGACGTGTCACAAAGGGGCAGTGATGCGGCACCCGCCTGGCGCTTGTGACCTCACGGCACCAGGGCTTGATCTCCTGGAAAGCGGGCCAGCGAAAGCCAGTTGGGCTGTGCTGGCCTTCGGGTTAACACAGCTCCTTCCCTTGCGACTCGCTCGCCTACAGTTTACTAAACATTTCTCAGTTAGTACATAATTCTCCTCCACTTCCATCCTCTTGCAAAGGTAATTATGATTTGGGAGGTACGGGATCAATGTATAGGCGGGTGTGTATCTTCTGAGCTCCAGGCTGAGCTATTACTCTTTCAGAGGTTGGTCAGAGCTATGGGTAGAGTTCCCAGTTGATAATCCTTCTCCCTTGAAGCACTGGGCTCAGCCTAGAATGGTAAAAGCCCCAGCCTAACCCCGATAGAATGGAGGGAGGGAGGGAGGGAGGGAGGAGTACAGCATAGTCATCAATCAAGAGGCACTTGAAAGCTGCTGCCTCCAGCAGGCAAGTTGGGAATGAGTGGGATGGAGAGACAGAGAACTCTGCTGCTTGTGAGAGACATGGCTCAGCAGAACATTCCATTCTGAACTGGTTGTTTTCTCACATATTCATCTTCCTTCTTGAAATCATCATCATCTGTAAATGCCCTCCAAGCATGCACAGTTATGTTGAGTGGGGGTCCTCTGGTGGTCGACGATTATCTTCCTCACTGTGTCCGCGAGTGAACCCCATCCTTGCGCATGCTCATTACATGTTTGGACGTTGTTTCATAACCATAGCCAGTTTCTTCACATACTTACTGTTTTCACTTCAGGTCCATAACCAGTAGTCACTGATTTAATTCAGAGTCCACAGCAATTCTCTAAAGTGTTTAAGGCACACAATGTCTTGTACCTAAATGCCTTAACATGTTGTATATTCTCATAGCTGCTCTAACTCCTTAAAATCAAAATCATATTCTAACCTAAAACTAAAACCCCCAAAAGTTAAGCTATAGTATTAGGGTGATTGTAACATTGTCACTCCCTTCTCTGGGGGAAAAAATCAGCAGTTTACGGGGATTTTTTTCGTCCTCAATGTGACTCCCAGAGGTTCTGTGAACAGAGGTGATGGGCTCAGCCTTAGGCCCGGTAGTTTTTAGCTCTGCAGGACCTGGGGGAAGCTCCAGCTGCTGCTTGCAGAAGCCTCCCCTGCAGACCCCTCTTCTCCACCAGAACTCAGACACGCAAAACTACGACACTCACATACAGCCCTGAGCATGTTTTCATTCATCCCTCTGGTGTGGCTCAGAGGAGAGGTGGGAGCTGTGCCAGGGGTCAAACAGCCCTTTGCCACCCATACATGGGAAAGGCCTGTGGCCAATGGCTGCAGGCCCTGGCAGACGTGTCACAAAGGGGCAGTGATGCGGCACCCGCCTGGCGCTTGTGACCTCACGGCACCAGGGCTTGATCTCCTGGAAAGCGGGCCAGCGAAAGCCAGTTGGGCTGTGCTGGCCTTCGGGTTAACACAGCTCCTTCCCTTGCGACTCGCTCGCCTACTGTTGGCCAACCATTTCTCAGTTAGTACATAATTCTCCTCCACTTCCACCCGCTTGCAAAGGTAATTAAGATTGGGCTTTTTGGGACAGATCACAGAAAAAGGGAGATACAGGATCAAGGTATAGGCGGGTGTGTATCTTCTGAGCTCCAGGCTGAGCTATTACTCTTTCAGAGGCTGGTCAGAGCTATGGGTAGACTTCCCAGTTGCTAATCCTTCTCCCTTGAGGCACTGGGCTCAGCCTAGAATAGCAGGAGTCCCAGCCTGACCCCAAGGGAAGGCAAGGAGGGAGGGAGCATCCCACAGGCAGCCATCAAGTGGCACTTGAAACCTGCTGCCTCCAGCGGGCAAGGTGGGAAAGAGTGGACTGCACAGGCAGAGGGCTCTGCTGCTAGTGGTAGCCACTTCGCAGCGGCACCTTCTCTTCAGGGCCGCTTGGCTTCTGCTGGCTCCTCTACAGAACTTGACTTTACTAGATGCTTTTATGCATGAAAATCCTTTCAAATGTCCTTTCCCCACAGTCCCTGTTGAGGAAATGGCTCCACCACAAGCCTTTCCCTCGGAGAAGCTTTGCATGGAGTGGCAGCAGCGACGGGCAGCTGGAGCGGGACTTCTGAACAGGGGGAATACGTGTTACCTCAACTCTGTCCTGCAGTGCCTGACGTACACGGCCCCTCTAGCCAACTACCTGCTCTCTAGGGAGCACAGCCAGTCGTGTGAGTGCTTTTATGAACATCTAGTAAAAATCTCCCAGTTTTCCAGGATCCTGAATTTAGCTTAGGAGAAAAGCAGTCCTTCCCCCTAAGCCCCTGAGAGGCTACTAATTTTGCTAGCAGAGGTAATATCCAAGTCTCAGCAAAGGCATCCCTAGGGGAGAGGAAAGAGGCTCACTCAGCCTTTGGACTCCAACAATGCTTACATGCATTTGGAGCAGTGGAGGCTAAGCAGAGAAACTTCCCTCACTGTCTCCTTCTCCTCCAGGTCATCAGCAAGGCTTCTGCCTGACGTGCATAATGGAAGCGCACGTTAACGAGGTCCTGCATTCCTCAGGCAGTGCCATCATGCCGACGAACATCCTCAAGGTCCTCCCACGTAAGTCATTTCAGGGACCTGTAGAGCTGCTAGAGGTTCTGTTCTGCTCTTGGAGGAGACAACTGCTGACTTCTTCTTCCTTAGGAATAGCACCACATTTCAGCCATGGCACGCAGGAAGATGCCCAGGAGTTCTTACTCTACACACTGAATGCCATGCAGAGTTCCTGCCAGATCGGAAGCAGCGAGTAAGCACAAGCAAATGACCTCTTCAATGTTTTTGAGTCCTTTGGAGTCCTGGATTTATTTCTATCATGGAAAACCTATGCGCAGGGCTTCTGTACAAAACAAAACGCTTGGAGAAGATAACTCCCGGTGGTGTTGTTTTCTTTCAGCTCTTTGCAGCCAGAGACCCTTGTCCAGCAGATCTTTGGGGGCTTTCTGAGATCCAGAGGTACTTTCCCACAAGTCTGGCTTTGCTAGGAATTGCCTGTGCCCTTCTGCCTGCCTGTGGCAGCCAGGCGATGGTGGGACTGGGCTAGGCATGAAGAGCGGAAGCCACCCCAGTGCCCTGTCGCTGAGCGCTTTGATTTGTGTTGCAGTCACGTGCTTGAGCTGCCAAGCGGTTTCGGATTCCTACGAGCCCTTCCTGGATCTCTTCTTGGATATCAAAGTAAGAGGGTTTGTCATGGGATTCAAGACATCCCAAGGCCCAGTGCAGTTGCCCCCCTTGCTGCCTCCTGGGCACTGCTTGCGCGTGGCTCTTCTCCTCCCTCGGCGTCAGCTCCCTGGCCCGACTCTTGCCGCCTCCTACGAAGGGTTTGGGCGAGGGCATTTCTCGCAGCTCAGCCCTGTCCCCTCTTGCTCCTCCAGGACGCCTCCTCTGTCACCAAAGCTCTGCAGGACCTTCTGAAACCAGAGCAGCTGGATGGGGACAACTGCTTGCAATGTAGCAAGTAAGATGCTTGGTAACAATGTCCTAATCCTAGAGCCTGTGTGAAGGTGCTGCCTGTCAGCCAGCGTTAAAGTCACCTTTTCACACCAAGGACACACAGCTCTGCTTTTGAACCGGCCTCACTGTGCTGTGGAGCCTTAAAACGGTGTCAGGAGGCCTGAGCTTTTCTGGCCTGCCAGGGGTAAAGAAGGGTGTGTTTCCTTACTGGGCTCTGTCCTTGGTTTCGAGGTGTGACAAGAGGGTTGCCGCCTCCAAGGAGTGTGCAGTCCAACACGAGCCCAGGGTTCTCACACTGTGCCTCAAACGCTTTGACGACTTCACTGGCACGAAGGTCAAGAACGTGAGTATGGAAGAGAGAGCAACATTCTCTTCCTTGAGCAAGAGTTGTCCCAAAGCAGGGCACTCTGTCCCAAGCCTGTGTTCCTTTCTGTCGATGGGTGGGGGGGGTGGGAGGGGAGGAGAGTTCCTCTGGGAAGAAAAGCACGTGGCTGAGAAGAGGTTCCTGCCACCCAACCCTTACGTGTTGCTTTAGGGAAAAGCCAAGTGTCCGTGAAGCCAAAAGGCGTGTTCAGACACCCCTGGGACCTGGTCTTGCAAGGCTGTTTCATAAGAGAATTGTCTGAGCTCTCTCGGTCTCTCCGTAGTTTGTGAAGTACCCCGAGTACTTGGATCTTCGGCCATACATGTCTGAGAGAGATGGAGAACCGCTGCTCTACTCCTTATATGCTGTCCTGGTGCACAGCGGTGTCACCTGTAATGCAGGACATTATTTCTGCTTCACCAAGGTAGAGAGCAACTTCCTCCCTAACGAGGGACAGGTGGCAGTGTTACTGGCAGCCAAGGATTTGGGGGAGAAGATCTCCTTCCTGGCTGCATTGGATGTCTTTGGGCAGACGCTTGCCTCTGTCCTTTTCTGCCTGGGGGACACCCTGCAGTTCCATGTCCAGATACCGGTGCCTTTCTCTGCAGGCCAGCAACGGGGTGTGGTACAGGATGGACGACAAGGATGTGCATCCTCGTAGCATCAGCACAGTTCTCCGGCAGCAAGCCTATTTACTATTCTATGCCAGGTAAGAACCAGGAGGAAAGTGTCTTCAGAGTAGGTTTCCTCTTCCTGGTTTTCCTCTTTTCTTTCTCATCCTCTGAGCACTGTTCTTTCTGTGGCTGGAAGAGGCTGCCTGGAGAGGCAGTGTAGATGCTCCCTCCCTGGAGGTGTTCAGGGCCAGCTTGGATGGGATTTTTCCACAGCCTAGACTGTCTTCTGGAGGGTGTCCCTGCCCGTGGCACAGGGGCTGGAGCTCGATGATAACTTGAAAGTCCCTTCCAAGCCAAACTCTTCTCCAATTCTAGGACTCTATGAAAGGCAGGCCAGAGGGACCCTGCTGCAGCAGGGGTGGATGTTTTGGGAAGAGCCCAGCCGAGTTTCCCATTTGTAGTCATGCTTATGCCTTCCTCCTGAGATAGAATCCTCTCCAAAAATGAAGGGAACCCCAGAGGGAGCTGCAAGAAAACACCTCAATGGAGATCATTCTATTTTACTGCAGGTGCTCGGATCTGAAAAAGGAAGGAATGGCTGTTGCCTCACCAGCACCATCATATGCTAGTCCCCTCTTCGCAGAGTCAGAGCTGACTAGGAAGGAGAAAGTCTCTGAGGGACCACAGGATCTGCCTCCTAGAACCAAGGTATCTTGGGGGGATTTGTGTGTGAGTGTTCCCATTTGTCTGCCTTTGGCCCTTCTGCATTTGCAGTCCGCTAGGACTGCCCTTGCGTAGTCCTCGGCTGCACACAGCTTTAGATTCTGGTCACTGTTCTGGCTCTTCCTGTAAGAATTGGGCACGATGTGTTCACTGCTCTCTTTGCAGGATACCGCAGCATGCATCGAGAACTCTGCAGAGGACCTTGGCTCCTCAACAACAGCCACCGCCAGTCAGCAAGACCTGGCAGGAGCACAGAAGGCACTGTCAGGATGGTTCAGCTCCATCTGGCTCAGCATGTTCAGTATCATCTCCTCCTTCAGCATTGGCTTGAATCGCTGCTTGTGTGGCTGTAGAATGCTGATGTCCAGAAGAAAACCTGAATGCCGGCTCCCCTGTCAAACAGTTGACCCTGTGCTCCAGCCCATGCATGATGACAGCAACAAAGAGGAGCACAGACACAGCCCTTCTTCCCACTTCCAGAAGAAGGGTGCCAGGCAGAGGTCCCGGAGCAGATCCCCACACTGGGGCAATCATCTCCGCAGTTGGTCTGTTGACACCACAGACTTTGACGACTCTGCGGAGAGGAGGAGGAGGGGAAGACGTCCTCTGCAGCAGAATGGAGCCCCGAGGGAAGACGCAGTCCCAGGGCACTCCAGCACCAGCTCCCAGCAGGCTGCCACACCCAAGGCTGCGCGGGAGCAATCAGGGCTGAGGCAGAGGAAAAGACTCCGATCCCCAGGGCAGCGTCCTGAGGAAATCCAGGGCTGCTTGACGGACCCTGAAAACTATGAGCCCTCAGCAGGGAGGAGAAGAACCAATGCTCCGAGTGGCAATCGCACTCCCAGCCATGTTGCAGCTTCCAAGGGCTCCACTGCCAGTGCTCAGCAGAAAACCAGGAAGAGGAGGAGGAGGATGAGGAGGAGCAGAAGAGTCCCAGAACGGTGCTATGTTCTCCACAGCCGCGTTGTACGGCCTGGAGGACTGTGAGCCTGGACTCACATCTCTTTTCAGCGGTGGGGATTGTCCTGCCAATGCCAAAATTAAAATCACTTGTTGTTCTTGAACATGTTATACGCAGGGGGTTTTCTTCTCCATAATTCTTGAGGCACTTGGTGAAAACACCCAATGTGGGAGGTTTAGGACTTGGGGTTTTGAAACTCGTGCTGACTACTCCTCATAACATTCTGCTCTGACCTTGAGATCTCTGCAGAGCCAGAGATAGATATGTATATTGTTGCCTTTTGTTTAGGCACGGCAACGGTGCCACACTCTGGCAGCACGGTCCATCAGTTCACAGACACCAATGTGGTGGACGGCAAATGGCGTTTATTGGAGAGGGGCGCGGGGCTTTATACCCCAGGGGTCAGATGTCACTTCCGCCCGCTTACCTCACCGGCTACCTACTATTGGATTCCTACCTTTCCGTACAGCCTGAAATCTTCCAACCGCAAGGCCCTATCTACCGACATTTCCCCCCTCCCTGTGCTCATTAAAACTACTCACAGTGCAAAGTGCAAGGTGCAAAAGTGACACACAATACTGATATATAAAAAGGTGATAGCTTATAACAGTGTTGGACTACAATAGTGACAATATATAATAGTGATAAGACATAATAGTGATAATAGTAGTGGTATTAGTGATAATATATAATAGTGATAAGTTATAATATTGATAGCTTATAATAGTGATAGCTTATAATGTTGATAGCATAAGGCACATTAAGTGAATGATAGTCAGAGGTAGCCTAGACAGTAGGGTGTACTAGGGACAACTACAGAACAGTAGAGGTAGTGCTCAGTGGTTACTTTCTTAAAGCATCTGTCTGTTTTCTACAAAGAGAATGTTAACCCTCTCTAGACGACTCTTGACGAATGCTGTGAGCTTGTTCAGTACACAGGGTCCGAAAACCAGTGCTATTATGATCATTACAACTGGTCCCAACAAGGTAGATATTAAGGTGGTTAGCCATGGCGAATAACTAAACCATGATTCCAACCATCCTTGTTGGGCCTCTCTTTCCTTTTTTCTCTGAGCTAACCTTTCTCTCAGTTGAGCCATCGAATCCCTGACTAATCCTGTGTGGTCAGCATAAAAGCAGCATTCCTCTTTCAAGGCGGCACAAAGGCCTCCTTGTTGCATGAACAGGAGGTCTAATCCTCGTCTGTTCTGCAAGACAACCTCTGAGAGTGAAGAGACAGATTGTTCTAGATGGGTCATAGATTCCTCGAGTCTTTGCAGATCTTCATCAATGGCAGTTTGTAGTTGAGACAGGTCTCGCTGATGGTTCACCGGAGAGGTCACTCCTGTGGCTGTACCAGCTACTCCCAGGCCGAGCAGTGTTGCTATTGTCAGTGCTGTCAGTATTTCTCTCTTTTGGATCCTGTTGTCTACATCTCCCCAATAATAGCTCATTTCTTCATCCGAATGATATAGGACCCTGGGAATAATCAAAATTTGTGCACAAAAGTCAGTTGTAGAGTTGAAACGCTTAATGGACACACAGGGGGTTAGACCTGTCTGATGACAGATCCACATCCCTGATGCGGATGGAACTGCCCATTTATGGGTTCTATCGATCGCAACTGTTTTTGCACAGCCCGCGCTGTTCCAGCTCGCTAAGGTAGCATTGCCAAAACATATGCCTTGGCCTTTAACCTGGTCCAAAGTGATTCCTCTCCGTGGTGTATCCCACTTGCACTGAGTCGGGTTATCTTTTGATGAGTAGCTAAAAGGAGTGTTGAGGGCAATACCCTCATAGTAAGGGGGATAAGCATCATAACATAGCCAACATGCATTAGTAAGATTGGGGTTGGATTGATTCAGTGATCAGAAAGTAGCATCTAACACACCTAAGAATGATTTGCCAGCCGAAAGGTGAGAGTCTGTGATTGAATTGCCTAAGGGAACCCTTTGTTCAGTTGGGAGCGGACTGGTTGGGGCCGAAGTAGGAACTGTCAAGTTGTCTTTTCCTTGTTGGTTATTGCTTTCGCTCCCGACATTGGGACCGATTGCTGAGGTGGTTCTCAGCTCCTTTCTTTTAATAAAAAATAGTTCTCCCCTATTAATGCCACCTTCCCAGTACCTAAAGCGCCAGGCTTTGCCATTAGTCCATATTCATTAGTCTTATTCCGGAGGTCTGGCTTAATGGACTTAAGCGGACACCATTTAATCCTGCCATCTTTTTTAATGGCAGCGTACCCTCGTCCCGTAAGGACCAACCTCCATCCCTGTTCCCATTCTCCCAGCTCATTTCTGATTACAACCAGTGGGCCTTCCTCTAGTGCTTTAGTGGCCCAATGTTTTTGGGTAGGACTGTTTACCTCCTTTCCTCTGGGGAACTGATTCAGTGCTAACAGAGCAGTTGCCAACAGGCGTGCTTGGTCTCCTGTAGGAATGGCATTGGTAAAACCCTCTGCCTTTGCTAACACTTCTAATTTAGATTTGACTGTTTGGTTCGCTCGCTCGACTATGGCTTGCCCTGTGCTATTATACGGGATGCCATATGTTAAGGTAGTACCCCATTTCTGAGCGAATGCCCTGACTGTTTTGGAGACAAAGTTTGAGCCACTGTCTGTTTTAATCTGGTTAGGGATGCCAAACCATGCCATGGCAGTTAGCCAGTGCTGAATGGTCGCTTTCGAGTTGGCCTTAAGGTGTTGCGTAGCTACGATCACTCCACTATATGTGTCTACTGTTACTGCTAGCCATGCTTGAGGTTTCAGCAGCTGACAGAGTGTAAAATCTGTCTGCCACACCTCGGAGGCTTTAAGGCCTCTGGGATTGACTCCACTGCACCACAGCGGTGATTTCTGGCAGTGAGGGCGTGTGGCTACTACATGTTTTGTGTCCGTGACTGAGATCCCGCATCTCTTTGCTAGCGCTTTAGCTCCTATATGGAGAGACTCGTGTAGCTGACAAGTGTCTCTCAGTGTCTACAACCCTTTTGCAGCGGCATCTGCTTTCTCATTGCCTGTTTGGAAAAAACCTTTTACCGGGCTGTGGCTGTTGATGTGGAGGACTGCTATGGTGCCCTTTCAAGAAGAAAGCGCTTCTTCTAGCATTAAGGCTATTGCAGATGTTGACACACCAGGTCCTGACATGGCTAAGCAAAGCTTGGCTGCGAACATTGAGTCAGTCACTATGTTGAGGTGCTCCGTTGGAAACAGTTCGCATGCCAGCACAATGGCCATTGCTTCTAACTGCTGCACTGAAAGCCCACAGTCAGTCATTTTAATGCAGTGCCATTTTTCTTCTGCTTGCCATACCGCAGCCGCTGTTGAGGTTGCTGAGGATGCATCTGTAAAGACCATTGGTCCCTGTTGGGGTCGGTCCAAGACCTTTTATGGAAGGTCTATGTCGATAACTGCCAGCATCTGAGTCCATGGGGGCTTTGCAGCGTACCCGATTTCTACGCCAAATCCAGCTAAGGCTATGGCTAGGTACTCTGACATTGCCACTGACTGTGCTGGAAGCTGTTTATGGAAAGGTAGGTATATCTTGGCTGGTTCAATGCCCAGGTGTCTTAGGGCAAGTTTTCTACCTTTCATGATGAGGTTGCTGAGGCATTCGACTCCTGGTGAGAATGCACGCGACGACTTCCCCAGGACTACCCACTGTACCTGTTGAGTTTTTTCAGGGGGGCCTTGGGCTAGTGCCCCTACACCCCCTCCCTCTGTGAAGTGTACATACAAATCAAGTGGTACATCTGGTTTCCATCTAGTGAGCGTGCCTAATGATATCTGTTGATCGATAAAATTGAGAGAGTTCATTGCCTCTGCTGTCAAAGATTTTTGCTCCCATGGGTTTTTTCCCTTTAAGAGATCATACAGGGGGTTCATGATTTCTGGAGGGATTAGGACAATGTTACGGAGCCACTGCAAGGATCCCACCAACTGCTGCATATCATGGAGCGTTTTAATGTTTCGGCAGATTTTTATTAGAGGTGGGGTTACGTAGGAACTTGTTATCCCCACTCCCAGGAAACTTACACATGGCCCCTTTTTGATTTTTGCGCTCGCAATTTCTAACCCATTCGATTTCAAGGTCTCTGAGACCGTTGTGACTAACTGGTCTACCTGACTTCCTCTTGGTGCAGCGATCAAGATGTCGTCCATGTACTGAATGATGGTCGCAGTTGGGTCGCTGCGTCGGACCGGTGCCAGTGCTCGATCCACCGTGATCTGGCAGATAGTGGGCGAGTTGATCATTCCTTGAGGCAGCACCTTCCACTGGAAGTGCAGGTTAGGGCGTTGGCTGTTTGGGAATACAACAGAAAAAGCAAACTGCTCCTTGTCCTCCTTATGTAGAGGGATGGAGAAAAAAACAGTCTTTAATGTCAAGGACGGCACAAGGTTGCCCATTCGGTACCATAGAGTTCATGGTCAGCAGTGTTTGGACAGGACCCATGGGTTGAATTCTCTTACTTACTTCCCGCAGGTCATGTAGGAGGCGAAACCCCTCACCGGTTCGTTTGGGTATTACAAAAACTGGAGGGTTCCGTGGGCTAGTAGATGGTTCCATGTGACCTCGTTGTAGCTCGCAGTCAACTAGCTCGATAAGCGTATCCATTCGAGGCTTTAGCAGGGGCCACTGCTCGACCCACACCGGGTCAGATGATTTCCATGTTAGCTTAATTGGTGGGAGTGGGTATACTGCAGTGGCCCTTACAGTAAATTTGTTACCCTGGCTTTCAATAGGGCTAAAGCGTCCCTTCCTAGCAAGGGTGGAACTCCTGACATGACATATGGAAAGAGGGTGATGTTTTTTTCTGGTCCCTTTTCAGTATGGAGTGTGATTGCTATCAATTGAGCGCTCTTTCTGGCTTGGGTTAGTCCCCCAACGCCTCCCACCATGGGGGCATTTTCCAATTTCCAGTGTGGGGGCCAGTGTGTTTCGGGGATGACTGTGACGTCTGCTCCGGTATCAATTAAAAAGGGAACACTGATGGTGGTGTCATTTAAAGCATTGTAAAGGGACCAGACTCCCCACACCACTGGCGGGTTGTCACATTTTACAGCTAGGGCCACCCTGGGGTCCCGTCCCTGGAGGGTGGTCCCTGATGTCCTTGAGGTGGAGGCAGGTTTGCTTGCAATGCTGGTTGGACTACATAATTGGTCGCTTGAGGTGGCAACAAGTTTGGAATTGCCTTGCCCCATTTGTGGCTGATATAATTGGGCCGCCTCATATCCCACTCGGGAGAGGGCTGGGTGCGGCCCGGCAGTCCCCTCCCCCTGAAGTTTCCCTGATTGTTACCCCCGCAATCCTTGGCAAAATGTCCCCTCCTTCCACAAGCCCAGCACTGTCCCCTGGGCCGAGTTTGGCGCGGGGGGGAGCGCTGTTGGCAAGTATCCAGATTGAGGGCAATTTCTCCCGATGTGACCTGCCTGACTGCATTTAAAACACACCACTGCAGTGGCTACTAGGGCATGAACAGCTGCTTGGATTGGCACTAAATGTTCTTCCCTCGCAACATGCTTAATCATATCCGCAATATTTGACCCTGCTGGTAGTGATCGGAGAATTTCTTTGGTTGCCGAATTACACTGCTGACGTAAGCATTCTGCTACGACCAGGCCTTTTGCTTCTGGAGGCAGCGCAGAGGAGTCTACTGCTGCTTGGAGGCGATCCACAAATTGCGTGAAGCTTTCGCTTTCGCTCTGCTTTATTATGGCCCATGGTGATGGCCTAATGACGGTTCTAGAGACTGTGCTAATAGCTTCTCTGGCTGCACAAGTAGTTGCTGCGACCTCAAGGGCCCGTAAGCCCTGTGCTTGTGCCTGAGGGGTAAGCATTGCTGGATCTGTACCCATTAGTCGCTGCAGGCTAAAGCCACACAGAGCATGATTGTCCCCAACTGCTTGGGCCAGTAGCCTTGCGCAGTTATCCTTCCATTCTTGTTTAAAACGATCATTCCTGCCCCGTCAAAAATCAGTCTACAAGTTTGCTTTATGTCAAAAGGAAGTAAGTCATGTCCTCCAGAAACCCCATCTATGAGAGTGGAGACCATGGCAGAATTAAGCCCCTTATCCGCAATTGCTTTAACGATTGCTTGCATATCCTTTGGGTTTATTGGCAAGTGAGCCCTCTGTCTCCCGGGCATCACCCAGACCGGGAACGCTAACGCAGCTGATGGTGCCCAGTCGGCACACGCAATTTGTATTTTTTTCCAATCCGTAAGAGGAATATTTTCCCCTAGTGATTCTTTTTTATTTTGGATGTGAATATTTTGGCATATGATTTTGTCTATTCTCATTTCCTCCTCTGAGTCGGAATCAGTTACGAGCCGTTCGCCCTGACTAGTGTCCGAGTTGGAGCTGGAACTCGACTGACTGGCCATTACCCTCCTTTTTGTCGGGCTCCGACCTCGCCCACCACCTTTGTGGGTGGATCCTCATTCCCTCCCCCTCAACCTGCCCCTTTTCTTGAGCGGGTTCTGATTGGCTCTCCGCCTGTCGCTCTTGTTCTTGTCCCTTCCTTCTCTATCTCTACCACCCTTCTCTTCCCCTTCCTTTTCACATGATCCAGGCAGCTCTAAAATTTTCTCCCTTTTTGTGTGCCTTCCCCACCCTTCTCCGCCGGCGCCATCTTGGGGAGCACATGGCGGCGGTCATTCCTGAGATTCTGATATCTTAGCGGCAGCCCTGGCCTCCTCAGCTACCCACCCCAGAAAGATTTCGCTCGCTCCTGTCCCCCCGCAAAAGTTTTTGCTCGCTCCTGACTCTCCGTGAGCGGATCAGGGTTTGGGTATGGAGGCGGCGTATCGCCCTCTCGATCTTTGGGCTCGGCAGGCTTATCACCATTGGGGGCTGCAAAGTTTGTGTGGCCACCCCGATTCCCAATTTTGGGTTGACCAACAAACATTCTTTCGTTGCCCTCCAAGTATACTGCTCTTGTATTGCTTTCCACAGTGGCTGCACGACTCTCCCCCACGATTTCAGATTTTTCCCACTGCTGGAGGACATAAGTTTCCTCGGCTGAAACTTTAGTACATTTATCCCACACCTCAGGATAGAGAATATCAACCGGCTGGTGGATGACCCCGATTGTTAAAAGTCTCGCAATGGCGAGAGTAAAATGCTGAACTTTAAAGGGTATCAGAAGATAAGTTCAGTTTTCAAAGAAGTCACCTCCAACAAATGTTCCATGCCTTTGGAGCGGTGGAGGCTGTTCTTAGAACTTTGGGATCTGCCTTATGTTTTAGCTGTAGATGGCAGAATCCCTTTTGCCATCCATCAGAGAACAGAGCTGTGATTCTGTGCTATAGATCACAGAATCGCCATTGCTGGAGATCACAGACTTGTCAGGCTTGGAGGGGACCTGTAGAGATCATCAAGTCCAAACCCCCTGCCAAATCAGGTTCCTAAGGACAGGTTCCCTCCCTCCCTCCCTCCCTCCCTCCCTCCCTCCCTCCCTCCCTCCCTCCCTCCTGCCTTCTCCTCCAGGTCGTCAGCAAGGCATCTGCCTGATGTGCATCATGGAAGCGCACGTTAACAAGGTCCTGCATTCCTCAGGCATTGCCATCGAGCCGACGAACATCCTGGATGTCCTCCCACGTAAGTCATTTCAGGGACTCTCTGTTGGAGAGGGTTCAGAGGAGGGCCACAAGGATGATTAGAGGGCTGGAGCACCTGCCCTACAAAGAGAGGCTGAGGGAGCTGGGCTTGTTCAGCCTGGAGAAGAGAAGGCTGCGGGGGGACCTCATTGCAGCTTTCCAGTACCTGAAGGGAGCTTATAAGGAGGAGGGGATTCAACTTTTCACAAGAGCAGATAATGGCAGGACAAGGGGGGATTGGACTAAAGCTAAAGGAGGGAAGGTTTAGATTAGATATTAGGGGGAAGTTTTTTACAGAAAGAGTGGTGAGGTGCAGGAGCAGGCTGCACAGAGAGGTAGTGGATGCCCCGTCCCTGGAGGTGTTCAAGGTCAGGTTGGATGGGGCCCTGGGCAGCCTTGTGTAGCTCCAGGCCTGGAGGTTGGTGGCCCTGCCAGTGGCAGGAGGGTGGGAGCTCTATGATCCTTGGGGTCCCTTCCAACCCAGACCATTCTATGATTCTATGATTCTATAATTCTATGATTCTATGATTCTATGATTCTATAAGACTTTAAGTATAATATACTTCATTTATATTCTTCCTTGCGGGATACGGAAACACAAACACCATCTTAATTAATTCATAAAGGACAGATTTAGAGTTATCACTAAATCTGTCTGCAAAATACCACTTGGGAAAAGATAGGCAAGTGTCATTACATGTAGAGACAGCTATCCTGCTAGAGAGCAACTTGAGAAATCCGCAAGCCTAAATCATAGACGGCATGGAGTAATTGCTGTTGTTACTGCACCTCCAGTGTGAGCACAGAAAGTGCTGACCCCAGTCCAGGTTCGGCCTGCTTTGGCAGTGGGCTTGGACCGGATGATCTCTCGAGGTCCCTTCCAACCCCTACAATTCTATGATTCTATGATTCTATGACAGGTAGAACTGCTAGAGGTTCTGTTCTGCTCTTGGAGGAGACAACTGCTGACTTCTTCTTCCTTAGGAATAGCACCACATTTCAGGCACGGCACGCAGGAAGACGCCCACCAGTTCTTACTCTACACACTGAATGCCATGGAGAGTTCTTGCCTGAGCGGAAGCAGCAAGTAAGCACAAGCAAATGACCTCTTCAATGTTTTTGAGTCCTTTGGAGTCCTGGATTTACTTCCATCAAGGAAAACCTATGCACAGGGCTTCTGGACAAAGCAAAACGCTTGGAGAAGATAACTCCCAGTGGTGTTGTTTTCTTTCAGCTCTTTGCAGCCAGAGACCCTTGTCCAGCAGATCTTTGGGGGCTTTCTGAGATCCAGAGGTACTTTCCCACAAGTCTGGCTTTGCTAGGAATTGCCTGTGCCCTTCTGCCTGCCTGTGGCAGCCAGGCGATGGTGGGACTGGGCTAGGCATGAAGAGCGGAAGCCACCCCAGTGCCCTGTCGCTGAGCGCTTTGATTTGTGTTGCAGTCACGTGCTTGAGCTGCCAAGCGGTTTCGGATTCCTACGAGCCCTTCCTGGATCTCCTCTTGGATATCAAAGTAAGAGGGTTTGTCATGGGATTCAAGACATCCCAAGGCCCAGTGCAGTTGCCCCCCTTGCCCCCCTTGCTGCCTCCTGGGCACTGCTTGCGCGTGGCTCTTCTCCTCCCTCGGCATCAGCTCCCTGGCCCGACTCTTGCCGCCTCCTACGAAGGGTTTGGGCGAGGGCACTTCTCGCAGCTCAGGCCTGTTCCTTCTCGCTCCTCCAGGACGCCTCCTCTGTCACCAAAGCTCTGCAGGACCTTCTGAAACCAGAGCAGCTGGATGGGGACAACTGCTTGCAATGTAGCAAGTAAGAGGCTTGGTAACAATGTCCTAATCCTAGAGCCTGTGGTGAAGGTGCTGCCTGTCAGCCAGCGTTAAAGTTACCTTTTCACACCAAGGACACACAGCTCTGCTTTTGAACCGGCCTCACTGTGTTGTGGAGCCTTAAAACAGCGTCAGGAGGCCTGAGCTTTTCTGGCCTGCCAGGGGTAAAGAAGGGTGTGTTTCCTTACTGGGCTCTGTCCTTGGTTTCGAGGTGTGACAAGAGGGTTGCCGCCTCCAAGGAGTGTGCAGTCCAACACGAGCCCAGGGTTCTCACACTGTGCCTCAAACGCTTTGACGACTTCATCGGCACGAAGATCGACACGGTGAGTACGCAAGGAGAGAGCAACGTTCTCTTCCTTGAGCAAGACATGTCCCAAAGCATGGCACTCTGTCCCAAGCCTGGCTTCCTTTCTGGGTTGGTGGGAGGGGAGATGGGAGAGTTCCTCTGGGAAGAAAAGCACGTGGCTGAGAAGAGGTTCCTGCCACCCAACCCTTACGTGTTGCTTTAGGGAAAAGCCAAGTGTCCGTGAAGCCAAAAGGCGTGTTCAGACACCCCTGGGACCTGGTCTTGCAAGGCTGTTTCATAAGAGAATTGTCTGAGCTCTCTCGGTCTCTCCGTAGTTTGTGAAGTATCCCGAGTACTTGGATCTTCGGCCATACATGTCTGAGAGAGATGGAGAACCGCTGCTCTACTCCTTATATGCTGTCCTGGTGCATAGAGGTGTCACCTGTAATGCAGGACATTATTTCTGCTTCACCAAGGTAGAAAGCAACTTCCTCCCTAACGAGGGACAGGTGGCAGTGTTACTGGCAGCCAAGGATTTGGGGGAGAAGATCTCCTTCCTGGCTGCATTGGATGTCTTTGGGCAGACGCTTGCCTCTGTACTTTTCTGCCTGGGGGGCACCCTGCAGTTCCATGTCCAGATACCGATGCCTTTCTCTGCAGGCCAGCAACGGGGTGTGGTACAGGATGGACGACAAGGATGTGCATCCTCGTAGCATCAGCACAGCTCTCCGGCAGCAAGCCTATATACTATTCTATGCCAGGTAAGAACCAGGAGGAAAGTGTCTTCAGAGTAGGTTTCCTCTTCCTGGTTTTCCTCTTTTCTTTCTCATCCTCTGAGCACTGCTCTTTCTGTGGCTAGAAGAGGCTGCCTGGAGAGGCAGTGTAGATGCTCCCTCCCTGGAGGTGTTCAGGGCCAGCTTGGATGGGATTTTTCCACAGCCTAGACTGTCTTCTGGAGGGTGTCCCTGCCCGTGGCACAGGGGCTGGAGCTCGATGATAACTTGAAAGTCCCTTCCAAGCCAAACTCTTCTCCAATTCTGGGACTCTATGAAAGGCAGGCCAGAGGGACCCTAAAGACAAGGTTTTGCTGCAGCAGGGGCAGATGTGTTAGAAAAAGCCCAGCCGAGTTTCCCATTTGTAGTCCTGCTTATGCCTTCTTCCTGAGATAGAATCCTCTCCAAAAATGAAGGGAACCCCAGAGGGAGCTGCAAGTAAAGACCTCAATGGAGATCATTCTATTTTACTGCAGGTGCTCGGATCTGAAAAAGGAAGGAATGGCTGTTGCCTCACCAGCACCATCATATGCTAGTCCCCTCTTCGCAGAGTCAGAGCTGATTAGAAAGGAGAAAGTCTCTGTGGGACCACAGGATCTGCCTCCTAGAACCAAGGTATCTTGGAGGGATTTGTGTGTGAGTGTGCCAGGGCACCAGAGTGGCAGTGGGCTTCTTTCTGGGACCGCGGCATTGCTCTCTTTTTTTCCCTGCCACAGGCACCTTGCTTCACAGTCTGCACAGAGACTGCTCCCTCTCAAAGGCTCCTCATTAGCTCCCTCCCATTTGTCTGCCTTTGGCCCTTCTGCCTTTGCAGTCCTCTAGGACTGCCCTTGCGTAGGCCTTGGCTGCACCCAGCTGGAGCTTCTGGGTACTGTTCTGGCTTTTCCAGGAGGAAAGGGCAGGACCTTTTCACATCTCTCTTTGCAGGAGTCCGTGGGAGGCACAGAAAACTCTGCTGAGGACAGTGGCTCCTCAACAACAGCCACCAGCAGCCAGCAAGACATGGCAGAAGCACGGGAGACAATGTCAGGATTGCCCTGTGCCATCTGGAACAGCACGTTCAACACCACCTCCTCCTCCAGTGTTGGCTTGAGCAGTAACAAAGAGGAGCACAGACTCGGCCCTTCTTCCCACTTCCAGAAGAAGGGTGCCAGGCAGAGGTCCTGGAGCAGATCCCCACACTGGGGCAATCATCTCCGCAGTTGGTCTGTTGACACCACAGACTATGACGACTCTGCTGGGAGGAGGAGGAGGAGGGGAAGACGTCCTCTGCAGCGGAATGGAGCCCCGAGGGAAGATGCAGTCCCAGGGCACTCCAGCACCAGCTCCCAGCAGGCTGCCACACCGAAGGCTGCAAGGGAGCAATCAGGGCCGAGGCAGAGGAAAAGACTCCGATCCCCAGGGCGGCGTCCTGAGGAAATCCAGGGCTGCTTGGCGGACCCTGAAAACTATGAGCCCTCAGCAGGGAGGAGAAGAATCAATGCTTCAAGTGGGAATTGCACTCCCAGCCACACTGCATCTTCCAAGGGCTCCACTGCCAGCTCCCAGCTGGCTTCTGCACCCAGAGCTGCTCAGCAGAAAGCCAGGAAGAGAAGGAGGAGAAGAGTCCCAGGGCGGTGATTTGCCCTCTGTAGTCCCTCTCTGCGCCCCACAACACTATGAGCCAGCACGGACTGACTGTCAGGAGGGAGGAGGTGGAGGCTTTCTGCACCCTGGTGACACCAGCCAAAGAAACACGCAGGGCACAGCTATGCTGATGAAAGCAGATTGAGACGCAGACTGAAGCATCATTCTGCTGCTGGGGCAGAGAGAAGGAGAAAGGCAGCAAGCACCAAACCTGCCCCCAGCACCGGGCCAAGCGGTGGCACAAAGGGCACCGGCCTCCCCCCTCGTCCCTCTCCTGACTCCCTCTGGCCTGGAAGAGCTCACAGACATCTCCCAGAGACTCAGACAGCTCTGCTGGCTGTCCCACCTGCCTGCGGGGCCCTCAAGGAAGAGCTCGAATTCCTTTTCAGCGGTGGGGATTGCCCTGCCCAAGCCAAAATTAAAAGCACTTGTTGGTTTGAACATGTCATTCACAGGGGCTTTTCTTCTCTGTAATTCTTGAGGCATTTGGTGAAAACATGCGATGCAGGAGGTTTAGCATTTGGGGTTTTCAAAGCGGTTTGCTTGCCCACGTGGAATATTCCAGAACTCCACTGGCTCTCTGATAAACACTCTGAACCCACTATTGCCATTCCCATTGGACCCACAATGTTCTCCAGAGAACAGTGTGTCCAAACCCCTGACCAAGCAGGTTCCTTAGAACAGGTCCAGGGAAGTCTGAAATATCTCCAGATAAGGAGACCCCATAACCCCACCTCGAAGCTCGCCAGCCAAGACCATGGACACAGAAATATTCAAGATAAAACCTGAAATATCCAGGACCACATGGAACTACAGGGAAGACCTGGCTCACACGGGCTAAAGGTCCCAAAAGTCTATCTCTTAAAAGTCATTGACCATTAATGTGTTCAAGTGGACAAACTGCTGGGCAGTTGCAGAGAGATGTTCAGCTTTCTGACAGCAGATCATGCCATCATGGAGATCATTCTCATCAAGAACAGCTGTAACCCTGAGCTCTCTCCAGAGCCACATATATATATGTATATGTACAGGTATATACTGCAGTCCTGTATTAACAAATGTGAGAAAAGGGTGGAATTTCCCTTTAATTTTGGCCAATCAGCTCACAGTGCTTACAAACTCGGTGCCTCAACACATGCTTACAAACTCAACCTCCCCAGGCAGTCATCACTGGTGAGCTGAGATAGCCCAGGCTGGTTTCCACACCACCTGACATCACTTGCCCTTAAAAGGGGCTTGATGGAGAGAGGCGATTCAGTGCAGCTGCAGTTTAAACACCCAAGTTCCTACAAAAGGGTCCACTCCTTATGTCCCAGAGAGGTAGACACGTACAAGAAAGGGAGTGAAAATGTGGCACTCCCACTTCCCGAAATTGAATGTCCCAACCTGCTAAGGTCCCCATCTGGGAAGATTCATTGTTGTTCCCAGAATGAGATTAAGGCACAAAAGAGGTCAGATGCCATAAAAAGAAGTTTGATGGTTACATCCACATTGGCAGAGATACAAGAAAGAGAGAGAGACCAACAGGAAAAAAAGGAAAGTAAAGGTGCACTTGCTACCAACATGGAGCTGTGGTGCCCCTGTTCTACAGGCACCAAGCCCCTGCCCTTCCCCCCCAGCCCCTTTTATGGGGAAGGGATGTCAGATGGTGTGGAAAAGAGCCCACGCTAACTCAACTCCCCTGTGCTGGCTGATTGGGCAGGTCGACTCTGGCCTGGCTAGAACCAGGACACCTGGCAACACTTGAGGCCATTTCCTCTTGTCCTGCTGCAGGTCCCTGGGACAAAGAGGTCTGGCCCCACCTCTCTACAACCTCCCTACAGGTACTTTCCTGGGGGTACTATAATAATTCAGATGCTATTTTTTTAATAAATTTCCTAGGATAGCTAAGGGTTCTAGTCTCACCAAAGGCGTCCCTAGGCAGGGGAAGAGAGGCTCACTCAGCCTCTGGACTGGTCCCAGAAGTCAGGGAGGGTTCCTGATGGGATCTTCAATGATAGTTTCTTCCATGCTGAACTTTAAAGGGTATCAGAAGATAAGCTTCCCTCACTGCCTCCTTCTCCTCCAGGTCGTCAGCAAGGCTTCTGCCTGACGTGCATAATGGAAGCACATGTTAAAAAGGTCCTGCATTCCTCAGGCAGTGCCATCATGCCCACGAACATCCTCAAGGTCCTCCCACGTAACGCATTTCAGGGACCGGTAGGGCTGCTAGAGGTTCTGTTCTGCTCTTGGAGGAGACAACTGCTGACTTCTCACTCCTTAGCAATAGCACCACATTTCAGGCACAGCACGCAGGAAGACGCCCAGGAGTTCTTACTCTACACTCTCAATGCCTTGCAGAGTTCCTGCCAGATCGGAAGCAGCGAGTAAGCACAAGCAAATGACCTCTTCAATGTTTTTGAGTCCTTTGGAGTCCTGGATTTATTTCCATCAAGGAAAACCTATGCACAGGGCTTCTGGACAAAGCAAAACGCTTGGAGAAGATAACTCCTGGCTGTGTTGTTTTCTTTCAGCTCTTTGCAGCCAGAGACCCTTGTCCAGCAGATCTTTGGGGGCTTTCTGAGATCCAGAGGTACTTTCCCACAAGTCTGGCTTTGCTAGGAATTGCCTGTGCCCTTCTGCCTGCCTGTGGCAGCCAGGCGATGGTGGGACTGGGCTAGGCATGAAGAGCGGAAGCCACCCCAGTGCCCTGTCGCTTCCCCTGGGAAGCCTGTCCCACTGATACTGAGAACCAAGTGCAAGGAGACAGAAATAGTCAAGAGAAAACCGTAAATATCCAGGACAACCTAAAACTTCAGAGAAGAATTGGATCACACAGGGTGGACTGATAGTTTTGCTAGAGGCATGTCATGGGAGACAGACCTCGATGAAAGGATTGAATGCTCCCTCAGTAACTTTGTAGATGACACTAAGCTGGGAGGAAGCGTCGAGCTGCCTGAGGGTAGGGAGTCTCTTCAGAGGCATCTGAACATATCGGACCCATAGGCTGAGACCAATGGGATGAAGTTGAACATGGCCAAGTGTAGAGTGCTGCACATGGGACATAACAACCCCAGGCAGCACTACAGGCTTGGGGGAGACTGGCTGGAGAGCTGTCAGGCAGAGAAGGACTTGTGGGTGTTGATTGACTGCAGGCTGAATATGAGCCAGCAGTGTGCCCAGGCACCCAAGAAGGCCAATGGCGTCTTGGCTTGTATCAAAACCAGTGTGGCCAGTAGGGTCTGGGGAGGGGATTGCGCCCCTCAACTTGGCATTGGTGAGACAACACCTTGAGTGCTGTGTGCAGTTTTGGGCTCCTCACCATAAGAAGGGCATTGAGGTCCTCGAGCGAGTGCAGAGAAGGGCAACCAGGCTGGTGAAGGGGCTGGAGGGCAAATCCGATGAGGAGCGGCTGAGGGAGATGGGGCTGTTTAGCTTGGAGAAGAGGAGGCTGAGGGGAGACCTTAGCACCCCCTACAACTACCTGAAGGGAGGTTGTAGAGAGGTGGGCAATGGTCTCTTCAGCCAGGTGACAGGAGATAGGACAAGGGGGAATGGCACAAAGCTGTGACAGGGCAGGTTTAGATTGGACATTAGAAAAAAATTTTTACTAAAAGAGTTGTCAGGGCCTGGAACAGGCTGCCCAGAAAGGGGGTCGAGTCACCATCCATGGATGTGTGCAAAAAAAGGGTTGATGAGGTACTTTGGGATATGGTTTATCTTAGGATGGGAATGGTCAGATTTGATGATCTTCAAAGGTCTGATTGGGAGAAAGTTTTTAACTCAGGTCATCTTAAACAAGTAATTTGTGCAGATTCAAAGTGTGTGGAACATCAACAGTCTATGGGAGGAGGCCCTTTGGAGAACTTTCAAGCAACAAGACTTTGCCCGTCTTGCAAACAGCGCTGTTTGTATGTAATACTGAAGTGGTTTAGGGGCCATAAGCATACTGAATGTTGTATATGAGAATGTGATTTGAACCCGTGTACTGAGATGAGGTGCATGCGTTGTGGGGAAAAGACTCCTTTAGAACTCGCCCCCTGGGAAAAGGCATTATCTTGCAGGTCTCATCGCCAAGTAAGATGGACAAAAACCAGGGGGGAGGGATATGGATAAAGATCCCCCTGGGGTGTATTTTGACTCATTGGAAAGATATTGTAGGGTCAGGAGGAATAGAAAATCAAAAGACCCTGATTGAATATTGCAATCAATGGCGGCCAATTTATACGTTGGACCATCACAGAATCATAGGGCTTGGAAGGGACCTCCAGATATCATTGGGTCCACCCCCCCTGCCAAAGAAGGTTCCCTAGGACAGGTCACACAGGTATGTGTCCAGACAGGTCTTGAATATCTCCAGAGAAGGAGACCCCACATGGCTCCGGGGCAGCCTGTCCCAGGGCTCTGTCACCCTCACCGTGAAAGATTTCTTCTGTACATTTGGTGTGGAACTTCCTGTGCTCCAGCTTGAAGCCATTGCCATTACCTGAGATATTTACAAACATGATTAGTAGGATCCCCTCCTAACCTTCCTTTCTCGAGGCCAAACACCACAGTTCTTTCAGCCTTTCCTCGTGGCGGAGATGCTCCAGTCCTTTAATCCTTCGTGGCCCATCGCTGGACTCTCTCCAGGAGATCCCTGTCCCTGGAGGGTATAAAAGGGAGCCCTTTTTGAAGACCGGACTGACATTGGCCACCCTCCAGTCTTCAGGTACCTCTCCTGATTGCCAAAACCTGTCGAAGATGATAGAGAGCGGCTCAGCAATCACCTCCACCAGCTCCCTCAACACACATGGATGCATCCCATCAGGGCCCAGGGATTTGTCTGCATTGATCCCTCTGAGACGCTCCTGGACCACCCCCAGCTAAACCAGAGGAAAGCTGTTCATTTCCCAAACTCTCTCCCTTTCTTCCGGGGTCTGAGAGTTCTTATGTCCACCGACAGTTTCATTTCCAGGTCAGCGTTAGCCTTCCTACTTGCATCCCTGCAGGCCCTGACAACATTCCTATATTCCTCCTAAGTGCTCCGACCCTCTTTCCACAATTCATAGACCTTCTGCTTCCCTTTGAGTTTAACCATGAGCTCCCTGCTCATCCACACAGGTCTTTTCTGCCACCCTTTCCTCATGTCTAACTTAAAGGGATGCACTGATCCTGGGCTTGGAAGAAGCGCTGTTTAATTGCTACCCAGCTCTCACAGGCTCCCTTCCTTCTAACAGCGTAGCCCATGAGATAGCTCCTATGAAGTCACGGAAGAGATCCGAGTTTGCTCTTCTAAAGTTCGGGGTCCTGATGCCACGCTTTCCCAGGCTCACATTCCTCAAGATCACAAACTCAACCAGGGCATGGTCGCTGCAGACCAGGCTGCCTCCAATCTTGACACCTTTAAGGATCTCTCCCACGTTGGTGAGACCAAGGTCCAGCAACACATCGCCTCTGGTCGGTCTGTCCAACACCTAAACCAGAACGTTGTCACCTACGGACTCCAGGAGACTCCTGGATCTGTGGCAGCTCGCCCTGTGGATTTGCCAGCAGAAAGCTGGGAGGTTAAAGTCCCCGCTCAGGATGAGTGCCTGTGAACTCCATGCCTCCTGCAGCTGAAGGATGAAGGCCTCGTCAGCAGCCTCTCCTTCATCAGGTGGTCTGTACTAGACCCTACCAGCAGCCGTCCTTTCTTCCTCCCATAATAAATACATGGAGCCAGGACTCTCTCTCTCTCATGGAATGGGTCAGGTGATGATAACACCACCTTGCAATTAATGTTGCTTTTAAGCAGAGAAGGAAAATGGGATGAAGTGTCATTCTTAGATATGGTTTTCCCCTCCGAAAGCACCCGGAGTGGCAAAGGCACTGTGGGCTTGTGCCACCACAGGACCCTGTGCTACTCGAGCCAGAAAAAAAACAATTCCTCTTCAAAACTGCAGGGGATTTGGCTGAGGATTGTTAGAAAGTTACAGGAGGAGACATTAAAGAACACCTCCCCCTCCCAGACCCAAAATGGAATGCAAACAGGTCCGCGCTTATGGAAAAACTGCCGCCATAGCAGGGATGGATTTCAAAAGGAACGCAGAGGGCCGTTCCCAAAACCATGAACAGCCCAGCATTACATGCGATCAAACAAGGTCCTTCCGAGGCCAAATTCCTGGATCGACTAAGGCACGGAATGCGCCGCAACACGCCCCTGGATCCTGGGTCAGAGAAGGACGAAACAAGCAGACAGGAAGAATAGTGGCCCATACGAAGCACGGCTGACAGGGACCTGGGAAATCCACCCTAACCGATCCACTGGTTATGATGAAGCTAGGGAAAGAACAACAGAAGGTAGAATTTCTGCTTGACTCTGGGGCAACGTATTCGGTTTCAAACCAAGCCTTAGATGCCCACGGGCAATGACTACATCATGGTAAAAGGGGTGACTGGACCCAGTGAAAAGGCCTATTTTTATGAACCTCTACAATATAAAGTGGGAAAACTATGGGGCATCCACAGATTCCTGTACATGCCCAACTTCCCACAGGCACTTTTGGGGTGAGATTTATTAGAAGAGTTGGGTGCAATACTTCAAGGTGGCAAAGGAGAGATGACTCTGGAGGTACATGACCAGCACTAGATGCAAATGAGGAGCTTATCCCTAGCTAGTGTTCCCACAGAAGGAGAAATTAGCAAAGAAATCACCAACCAGGGTGATACCCTGGGGTATGGGCCACCAATGTGCCCGGGAAAGCACAGAACGCTCCACCTGTTGAGGTCAAACTCAAAGAAGGATGATAGCCAGTAAGAATCAGACAGTCTCCCCCGAGCAAGGAGGACAGGGAAGGAATTGGGACAGCACTAGAAAAAGTTTTACAACTGGGATTACTAAAGGAATGTGAGTCCGATTTGAACAGCCCCATATTACCCGTCCGTAAAGCCGACGGGTCATATCCAGTGGTCCAGGACCTACGGGCTATAACTAAAATAGCTGAAGACCTCTCCCCGGTGGTGGAGAATCCATACACCTTGCTGACTGTATTGACACCTGAACTAACCTGGCTCACTGTTTTACACTTCAAGGATGCCTTCTTTGGCCTCCCTCTCCAGAAAGCCAGCCAGAAAATAGATGCATTTGAATGGGAGAATCCTAAAAGCGGGCGTAAAACTCTGCTTCCTTGGACACTGTTACCACAAGCCCTACTATATTTGGGAATCAATTGGCAAAAGATCTGGAATCCTAGGAAGCCCCACAGTAGAAGAAGGAATACGTGGATGATATCCTGATTGCCACCAAGGCAAAGGATGCCACGGAACAGGAACAACTTCAATGCAACAAAGCAACTATACACACCTTTGAACTGCTCAAAAAGGCCCTGATGGTGGCCCCTGCTTTAGGACTCCCAGGTGGCAGTAAGCCATTTTTCCTTTTTCCCCACCAGAAGCAGGGGGTTGCCCTGGGAATATCAGCACAAACCTGGGCCCGTATCGTCGAGCAGTTGCTTTCTTTTTTTCCAAAGAATTGGACGCAACCGCACAGGGTTGGCCTGGATGCTTGTGAGCGGTTGCAGCCCTAGTACTAAACAACCAGGAAGCCCAATAATTCACCCTGGGACAGAAAAGGTTGCTGTCCCATACAGTATCTGCAGTACTGGAAGCGAAAGGTGCACACTGGCTTTCCCCACAGAGATTCTTCAAATATCAGACTACACTGGTAGAACAAGGTGATGTGGAAATTATAGTCACTAACTTTGTCAACCCAGCCTCCTTCCTCAGCGGAAACACAGGGCTTTGTAGTAGCACTTTGGGTGGGCATGTACGTAACATACCACCTGAGCACTATGGGTATGTAAAGTCTCCTCCTGAGAACAACTCTGGAGCCGCAGTGGGAAGGACCATTTCAAGTACTCCTCACCACCTTCACAGCAATCAAAATCCAGGAACAGAACGTCTGGATCCACTGCACCAGAGCACACCAATCTCCATGCAACGTTACCCAGGTGCAACCGGGAACATCGTATTTTGCTCGTAGTCTTAGGAGCGGGATGGGATTTAAATACACATTATGCCCTCAGACCAGATATTGCTCGAGTCATCAAGAGAACTGATTATTCCAATACCTGAGTATGGGGGATAACCAACTTTAATTGGAATACCATTACCGATGAAAAAATGTAAGGGCACTTCTTGGGTTAACACAACGTGGAAGGGACTTAGAAATAGAAATCCAGGAGTGGCCGTTACCATTCCTGAAGGTACCCATTGTTCTTCATGTGCTCAAAGATGGAACCCTCACAAGGGAATTAGGGAGAAGTGGCTGTGAGGATGTTTACGACGGCGTGGGGTATGTAGGGAATCACACCTACTGCAACGAGAGCTGCAACATGGCTACACTAGGCCCCTCTGCGTGGCCAGCGCCAGAAGGACAAGGGTGCTATTGGCTGTGTAACGATACCGCTTCCAAGGTGCTCCCTGAGAATTGGGAAGGAACCTGCACCCTGCGGGCTGCAGTGCCCAGGCTGATGATACGTTCTTCACTAAACTCCCAGGGACGATGGCTTGTATCCTCCTTGAAGAGGGTTCTTACATCAAAGCCTTTAACAGAAAGGCCATCAGCCTTTCATAGTTTTGCTAGGTGGCTTGTCCCAGGGTTAGGTGGAAGCCAACAGGAAAAAGCAACAAGAAATGTTTTGGCAGGAGCTGAGAATAAAACTCTAGACACCGTTCTAGCATTACAAAAAGAGGTACCTAGTCTGTCAAAGGTAGTACTGCAAAACCAAATGGCTCTAGATCTGGTTCTGGCCTCACAAGGGGGAGCGTGCACCAGCTGTGAAAAGTGCTGGGCGAGGAAGACAGCCAGCCTTCATCCCTGAGACCCCTGCCCACCCCCACCAGGATGCACTGCGCAGGAGCAGCCAAAGGCAGAGACTGACTGTGGAAATGGTTTCTCGGAACTGCTCTCAAGAACCCAACCTTTGCTGGGGATTCTTCTGCATACGCCTGGCTCTGTGTAGGAGCTACCCGACCGCTTGTGGAAAGGCTGTGCCAGCCAGGAGGCGCTCGCCCCCTGGCACCCATCGCTGCGGGCAACACACCTGCTTTAGAACTCCTGCTGAGCGCTGACGGGAGTTCCCGCAAGCCCCTCTCCCTCGGGGCTGTCGCAGCCTTCCTGGGCCAAGCTCTCTGCCCGCTGGAGCCCACGGTTACCTGTCCTGGCGCCAGCAGACGGGAGCAGCCTGCGCTCGCCCCGCGGGCTCTGCGGGCGGAAGCTCCTCACCCCAACCGACCCGCGGAACGGCCAGGGACACCGCGCGCTGCCGGTGCCACCTGCGGCGCGAGCCGCGGGCGGGCTGCCGCACGAGCTGCCGCTCAGGCGCTTCTGCGGCGCGACGGCCCTGAGGCCGCCCTCTTCCCTGTGCGCCGGGTCGCGCTGCCGAGGGGCAGCTCTCGCCCCGAGAGGGGTTGGTCCCGGCGCCCTTAGCTCGGCTTCCGATCGGTCACCACAGCCGGCGATCCCTGCAGGAGGTCACACAGTTTCCCCCCCTCCATGGGCGGTGGGGGGAGCTGGCTGCCTCTGCCTCTCTCTCTCTCTCTCCCTCTCCCCCTGTGCTTTTCGGCCCTCACAGAGTGCTGCCCGACACAAGGACCCACCGACCCAAAGCCCGGCCACACTCAGACTGTCCTAGAGGCACCAAGCCCCTGCCCTTTCCCCCCAGACCCTTTCATGGGGAAGGGATGTCAAATGGCGTGGCAAAGAGCCCACGCTAACTCAGCTCCCCTGTGCTGGCTGCTTGGGCAGGGGGATTCTGACCTGGCTAGAACCAGGACACCTGGCAACACTGGAGGCCATTTCCTCGTCTCCTGCTGCAGGTCCCGGGGACAAAGAGATCTGGCCTCACCTCTCTACAACCTCCCTTCAGGTACTTTCCTTGGGACACTGATAATAACTCCGATGCTATTTTGTTAACTAATATTCTGTGACATTAATTGCTGAATGATCTATCCCTTTCCTTACGTCAACCTGGAAGCTGCTCTGTCGCTCCCTTGCTTCAAGCTGACCGGGTGGGGAAAAAAGCCCCACAGAAGACTCATGGGCCAAGATCAGGTCCCATATGGTGGCTTGAATTGCTCTCTCCAGGTTGTCTCAGCAACACAGCATTTGGGCATTCCCTAGACAGCAGGAGACAGTAACTCCTGGCAACATCTTCATCTACATCAGCCAAGCAGTGCAGCAGCGAAACTGACAGTCCAGCCAGCCTGAGGGGGAATCTGGCAAAGCTTGGGCTGGACACCCAAGGTCAACCAGCTGTTGCTGAATGTGCTCCTTTGGTAGCACCAGTTTGGAGTCCGCAAGTGGCTGTCTCACAGGGTAGGAGGCAGATGACATTGATTGGAAATGAACCTCTAAGAGACCAGGTGTACTGCTCCAGGACTCTCATGGCTATGGTGCTGTAACTTTATTGCAGCGCTGCACACACAGAGGATCGCTCCTCCTAATATGTGCACCGTTCAAATCCAAATTTCACATTAAAACACATTATCTCTACATATTCAGTATAATTCAGTATAATTTCTAAGAAAAGGCAAGTGTGGGCAACACACCCATGGCAGACAGTCCTCCACAAACATCTCCAACCCTCATCTCTGTGTCTCTGTCTCTCTCCACAGGCTGCAAGTGCTGGCAGAGGCTTGCTCCAATGCAGGTTGCAGCTTCTCCTGTCTGTCTCCTCTTCCTCCAGCGCGGGGCCTCTCCACAGGCTGCAGGTGGGATTTTGGCCTTTTCCATGGGCTGCGCGGTGCCTCCTCCCACCGTTGGCTGCCCTTGGTGTCTGCAGGGTTTCTCACATCTTCTCACTCCCGTCTCTGGGGACAAAAAGCAGCTGCTTGCGGGAATTTTTGCATCCAAAATGGGATTCCCATTGGCGCAGTAGTGGCCACAGCTGATGGTCTCAGCCTTCAGCTGGCTGTTTTCTGCACGTGGGAACTGGGGAAAGCTCCAGCTGCTGCTTGCAGAAGCCGCCCCTGCACACAACCCCCCCCCCCCCTTTTTCCACCAGAACCCAGACATGCAAAACTACGACACTCACATACAGCCCTGAGCATGTTTTCATTCATCCCTCTGGTGCGGCTCAGAGGAGAGGTGGGAGCTGTGCCAGGGGACAAACAGCCCTTTGCCACCCATACATGGGAAAGGCCTGTGGCCAATGGCTGCAGGCCCTGGCAGACGTGTCACAAAGGGGCAGTGATGCGGCACCCGCCTGGCGCTTGTGACCTCACGGCACCAGGGCTTGATCTCCTGGAAAGCGGGCCAGCGAAAGCCAGTTGGGCTGTGCTGGCCTTCGGGTTAACACAGCTCCTTCCCTTGAGACTCGCTCGCCTACTGTTGGCCAACCATTTCTCAGTTAGTGCCTAATTCTCCTCCACTTCCATCCTCTTGCAAAGGTAATTAAGATTGGGCTTTTTGGGACAGATCACGGAAAAAGGGAGATACGGGATCAATGTATAGGCGGGTGTGTATCTTCTGAGCTCCAGGCTGAGCTATTACTCTTTCAGAGGCTGGTCAGTGCTATGGGTAGAGTTCCCAGTTGCTAATCCTTCTCCCTTGAGGCACTGGGCTCAGCCTAGAATAGCAGGAGTCCCAGCCTGACCCCAAGGGAAGGCAAGGAGGGAGGGAGCACCCCACAGGCAGCCGTCAAGTGGCACTTGAAAGCTGCTGCCTCCAGCGGGCAAGGTGGGAAAGAGTGGACTGCAGAGACTGAGGGCTCTCCTGCTAGTTGTAGCCACGTTGCAGCGGCACCTTCTCTTCAGGGCCGCTTGGCTTCTGCTGGCTCCTCTACAGAACTTGACTTTACTAGATGCTTTTGTGCAAGAAAATCCTTTCAAATGTCCTTTCCCCACAGTCCCTGTTGAGGAAATGGCTCCACCACAAGCCTTTCCCTCGGGGGAGCTTTGCATGGAGTGGCAGCAGCAACGAGAAGCTGGAGCGGGACTTCTGAACAGGGGGAATACGTGTTACCTCAACTCTGTCCTGCAGTGCCTGACGTACACGGCCCCTCTAGCCAACTACCTGCTCTCTAGGGAGCACAGCCAGTTGTGTGAGTTCTTTTACCAATATCTTGCAAGCACAAATTCCCAGGATCGTGACTTTGGGTTAGGAGAAAAGCAGCCCTTCCCCCCAAGCCCCTGAGAGGCTTGTGAATTACCTAGGATAGCTAAGTGTTCCAGTCTCAGCAAAGGCGTCCCTAGGCGGGGGAAGAGAGGCTCACTCAGCCTTTGGACTGATCCCAGAAGTCAGCGAGGGTTCCTGATGGGATCTTCAATGATGATTTCTTCAATGCTGAACTTCAAAGGGTATCAGAAGATAAGTTCAGTTTTCAAAGAAGTCACCTCCAACAAATGTTCCATGCCTTTGGAGCGGTGGAGGCTGTTCTTAGAACTTTGGGATCTGCCTTATGTTTTAGCTGTAGATGGCAGAATCCCATTCGCCATCCATCAGAGAACAGAGCTGTGATTCTGTGCTGTAGATCACAGAATCGCCATTGCTGGAGATCACAGACTTGTCAGGCTTGGAGGGGACCTGTAGAGATCATCAAGTCCAAACCCCCTGCCAAATCAGGTTCCTGAGGACAGCTTCCCTCCCTCCCTCCCTCCCTCCCTCCTGCCTTCTCCTCCAGGTCGTCAGCAAGGCATCTGCCTGATGTGCATCATGGAAGCGCACGTTAACAAGGTCCTGCATTCCTCAGGCATTGCCATCGAGCCGACGAACATCCTGGATGTCCTCCCACGTAAGTCATTTCAGGGACTCTCTGTTGGAGAGGGTTCAGAGGAGGGCCACAAGGATGATTAGAGGGCTGGAGCACCTGCCCTACAAAGAGAGGCTGAGGGAGCTGGGCTTGTTCAGCCTGGAGAAGAGAAGGCTGCGGGGGGACCTCATTGCAGCTTTCCAGTACCTGAAGGGAGCTTATAAGGAGGAGGGGATTCAACTTTTTACAAGAGCAGATAATGGCAGGACAAGGGGGGATTGGACTAAAGCTAAAGGAGGGAAGGTTTAGATTAGATATTAGGGGGAAGTTTTTTACAGAAAGAGTGGTGAGGTGCAGGAGCAGGCTGCACAGAGAGGTAGTGGATGCCCCGTCCCTGGAGGTGTTCAAGGTCAGGTTGGATGGGGCCCTGGGCAGCCTTGTGTAGCTCCAGGCCTGGAGGTTGGTGGCCCTGCCAGTGGCAGGAGGGTGGGAGCTCTATGATCCTTGGGGTCCCTTCCAACCCAGACCATTCTATGATTCTATGATTCTATAATTCTATGATTCTATGATTCTATGATTCTATAAGACTTTAAGTATAATATACTTCATTTATATTCTTCCTTGCGGGATACGGAAACACAAACACCATCTTAATTAATTCATAAAGGACAGATTTAGAGTTATCACTAAATCTGTCTGCAAAATACCACTTGGGAAAAGATAGGCAAGTGTCATTACATGTAGAGACAGCTATCCTGCTAGAGAGCAACTTGAGAAATCCGCAAGCCTAAATCATAGACGGCATGGAGTAATTGCTGTTGTTACTGCACCTCCAGTGTGAGCATAGAAAGTGCTGACCCCAGTCTAGGTTCGGCCTGCTTTGGCAGTGGGCTTGGACTGGATGATCTCTCGAGGTCCCTTCCAACCCCTACAATTCTATGATTCTATGATTCTATGACGGGTAGAGCTGCTAGAGGTTCTGTTCTGCTCTTGGAAGAGACAACTGCTGACTTCTTCTTCCTTAGGAATAGCACCACATTTTGGGCACAGCACGCAGGAAGACGCCCACGAGTTCTTACTCTACATACTGAATGCCATGGAGAGTTCTTGCCTGAGCGGAAGCAGCGAGTAAGCACAAGCAAATGACCTCTTCAATGTTTTTGAGTCCTTTGGAGTCCTGGATTTATTTCCATCAAGGAAAACCTATGCACAGGGCTTCTGGACAAAGCAAAACGCTTGGAGAAGATAACTCCCGGTGGTGTTGTTTTCTTTCAGCTCTTTGCAGCCAGAGACCCTTGTCCAGCAGATCTTTGGGGGCTTTCTGAGATCCAGAGGTACTTTCCCACAAGTCTGGCTTTGCTAGGAATTGCCTGTGCCCTTCTGCCTGCCTGTGGCAGCCAGGCGATGGTGGGACTGGGCTAGGCATGAAGAGCGGAAGCCACCCCAGTGCCCTGTCGCTGAGCGTTTTGATTTGTGTTGCAGTCACGTGCTTGAGCTGCCAAGCGGTTTCGGATTCCTACGAGCCCTTCCTGGATCTCCTCTTGGATATCAAAGTAAGAGGGTTTGTCATGGGATTCAAGACATCCCAAGGCCCAGTGCAGTTGCCCCCCTTGCTGCCTCCTGGGCACTGCTTGCGCGTGGCTCTTCTCCTCCCTCGGCGTCAGCTCCCTGGCCCGACTCTTGCCGCCTCCTACGAAGGGTTTGGGCGAGGGCACTTCTCGCAGCTCAGGCCTGTCCCCTCTCGCTCCTCCAGGACGCCTCCTCTGTCACCAAAGCTCTGCAGGACCTTCTGAAACCAGAGCAGCTGGATGGGGACAACTGCTTGCAATGTAGCAAGTAAGATGCTTGGTAACAATGTCCTAATCCTAGAGCCTGTGTGAAGGTGCTGCCTGTCAGCCAGCGTTAAAGTCACCTTTTCACACCAAGGACACACAGCTCTGCTTTTGAACCGGCCTCACTGTGCTGTGGAGCCTTAAAACAGCGTCAGGAGGCCTGAGCTTTTCTGGCCTGCCAGGGGTAAAGAAGGGTGTGTTTCCTTACTGGGCTCTGTCCTTGGTTTCGAGGTGTGACAAGAGGGTTGCCGCCTCCAAGGAGTGTGCAGTCCAACACGAGCCCAGGGTTCTCACACTGTGCCTCAAACGCTTTGACGACTTCATCGGCACGAAGATCGACACGGTGAGTACGCAAGGAGAGAGTAACGTTCTCTTCCTTGAGCAAGACATGTCCCAAAGCAGGGCACTCTGTCCCAAGCCTGGCTTCCTTTCTGGGTTGGTGGGAGGGGAGATGGGAGAGTTCCTCTGGGAAGAAAAGCACGTGGCTGAGAAGAGGTTCCTGCCACCCAACCCTTACGTGTTGCTTTAGGGAAAAGCCAAGTGTCCGTGAAGCCAAAAGGCGTGTTCAGACACCCCTGGGACCTGGTCTTGCAAGGCTGTTTCATAAGAGAATTGTCTGAGCTCTCTCGGTCTCTCCGTAGTTTGTGGAGTATCCCGAGTACTTGGATCTTCGGCCATACATGTCTGAGAGAGATGGAGAACCGCTGCTCTACTCCTTATATGCTGTCCTGGTGCACAGCGGTGTCACCTGTAATGCAGGACATTATTTCTGCTTCACCAAGGTAGAGAGCAACTTCCTCCCTAACGAGGGACAGGTGGCAGTGTTACTGGCAGCCAAGGATTTGGGGGAGAAGATCTCCTTCCTGGCTGCATTGGATGTCTTTGGGCAGACGCTTGCCTCTGTCCTTTTCTGCCTGGGGGGCACCCTGCAGTTCCATGTCCAGATACCGATGCCTTTCTCTGCAGGCCAGCAACGGGGTGTGGTACAGGATGGACGACAAATATGTGCATCCTCGTAGCATCAGCACAGTTCTCCGGCAGGAAGCCTATATACTATTCTATGCCAGGTAAGAACCAGGAGGAAAGTGTCTTCAGAGTAGGTTTCCTCTTCCTGGTTTTCCTCTTTTCTTTCTCATCCTCTGAGCACTGCTCTTTCTGTGGCTAGAAGAGGCTGCCTGGAGAGGCAGTGTAGATGCTCCCTCCCTGGAGGTGTTCAGGGCCAGCTTGGATGGGATTTTTCCACAGCCTAGACTGTCTTCTGGAGGGTGTCCCTGCCCGTGGCACAGGGGCTGGAGCTCGGTGATAACTTGAAGGTCCCTTCCAAGCCAAACTCTTCTCCAATTCTGGGACTCTATGAAAGGCAGGCCAGAGGGACCCTAAAGACAAGGTTTTGCTGCAGCAGGGGCAGATGTGTTAGAAAAAGCCCAGCCGAGTTTCCCATTTGTAGTCCTGCTTATGCCTTCTTCCTGAGATAGAATCCTCTCCAAAAATGAAGGGAACCCCAGAGGGAGCTGCAAGTAAAGACCTCAATGGAGATCATTCTATTTTACTGCAGGTGCTCGGATCTGAAAAAGGAAGGAATGGCTGTTTCCTCACCAGCACCATCATATGCTAGTCCCCTCTTCGCAGAGTCAGAGCTGATTAGAAAGGAGAAAGTCTCTGAGGGACCACAGGATCTGCCTCCTAGAACCAAGGTATCTTGGGGGGATTTGTGTGTGAGTGTGCCAGGGCACCAGAGTGGCAGTGGGCTTCTTTCTGGGACCGCGGCATTGCTCTCTTTTTTTCCCTGCCACACGCAGCTTGCTTCACAGTCTGCACAGAGACTGCTCCCTCTCAAAGGCTCCTCATTAGCTCCCTCCCATTTGTCTGCCTTTGGCCCTTCTGCCTTTGCAGTCCTCTAGGACTGCCCTTGCATAGCCCTTGGCTGCACCCAGCTGGAGCTTCTGGCCACTGTTCTGGCTCTTCCAGCAGCAAGATAAGGGCACGATCTGTTCACATCTCTCTTTGCAGGACACCGCAGCAGGCATCGAGAACTCTGTAGAGGACCTTGCCTCCTCAACAACAGCCACCAGCAGCCAGCAAGACCTAGCAGTTGCTTACGAAGCACTGGCAGGATTGCTCTGCTCCATCTGGCTCAGCATGTTCAATATCATCATCTCCTCCTACATTGCCCTGAATTGCTGCTTCTCTGACTGTAGGGGGCCGTTGTCCATAAGAACAGCTGAGTGCCGGCTCCCCTGTCAAACGCTTGACCCTGTGCTCCAGCCCATGCATGGTGACAGCAACAAAGAGGAGCACAGACACAGCCCTTCTTCCCACTTCCAGAAGAAGGGTGCCAGGCAGAGGACCCGAAGCAGATCCCCACACTGGGGCAATCTTCTCCGCAGCTGGTCTGTTGACATCACAGTCTATGACGACTCCGCTGGGAGGAGGAGGAGGGGAAGACGTCCTCTGCAGCGGAATGGAGCCCCGAGGGAAGACGCAGTCCCAGGGCACTCCAGCGCCAGGAGGAGGAGGAGGAGGAGGAGGAGGAGGAGGAGGAGGAGGAGGAGGAGGAGAAGAGTCCAAAGACGGTGCTCTGTTCTTCGCATCCGCGTTGTGTGGCCCAGAGGACTGTGAGCCTGGACTCACATCTCTTTTCAGCGGTGGGGATTGCCCTGCCAATGCCAAAACTAAAAACACTTGTTGTTCTTGAACATGTTATACGCAGGGGGTTTTCTTCTCCATAATTCTTGAGGCACTTGGTGAAAACACCCGATGCAGGAGGTTTAGGACTGACAGGCCAGCCAGCCTGAGGGGAAATCTGGCAACGCTTGGGCTGGCCACCCAAGGTCAACCTGCTTTTGCTGCGGGTGTTCCTTTGGTAGCACCAGTTTGGAGTCCACAAGTGGCTGTCTCATGGGGTAGGAGGCAGGTGACATTCATTGGAAATGAACCTGTAAAAGACCACATGTATTGCTCCCAGAGTCTCATGGGTATGGTACTGTAAGTGGAACGAGTGGCAAAGAGCCCTCGGCCAACAGCAAATTTACAGACAAAGCAGTGGACAGGCTCACTGTGGTGGTTTTGCCCTGGCTGGAGGCCAGGCGCCCACCAAAGTTTGTCCACCACTCCCCTTTTAGTTGGAAAGGAGAGAAAACATCTGCAGAGAGTCTCAGGAGTCAAGAGAAGGACAGGGAGCGATCTTTCTGCAGTCAGCATTCACGGGTATAACAGACGCAACACAGAATAAAGGCAAGAAAACTCTCTAATTGATGACACTGCCCTGCACCCCCAGAGACACCAGTGTTGGGTAATGAGAAGTGAAGCCTCGAAAAGGCAGAATTCAAACACACTGGCCTTGGTGTCTGCAGAGTTTCTCACACATCACACGCCCTTCTCTGGGGGCAAAAAGCGTCTGCTTTCGGGATTGTTTTCATCCCAAATGTGACCACCGCTGATGGGCTCAGCCTTGAGATGGCTGGTGTTTGCTCTGTGGGGCCTGGGGGAAGCTCCAGCGGCTGCGTGCAGAAGCCGCTGCTGTAGACCCCCATTTCTCCACTGGAACCCAGACACTCAAAACTACGACGCTCACTCACATACAACCAGACTGAAGCGTCATTCTGCTGCTGTGCCAGAGAGGAGGAGAAAGGCAGCAAGCACCAAACCTGCCCCCAGCACCGGGCCAAGCGGTGGCACAAAGGGCACTGGCCTCCCCCCCTCGTCCCTCTCCTGACTCCCTCTGGCCTGGAAGAGCTCACAGACATCTCCCAGAGACTCAGACAACTCTGCTGGCTGTCCCACCTGCCTGCGGGGCCCACAAGGAAGAGCTCGAATTCCTTTTCAGCGGTGGGGATTGCCCTGCCCAAGCCAAAATTAAAAACACTTGTTGGTCTTGAACATGTCATTCACAGGGGCTTTTCTTCTCTGTAATTCTTGAGGCACCTGGTGGAAACACGCAATGCGGGAGGTTTTGCACTTGGAGTTTTCAAAGCGGTTTGCTTGCCCTCGTGGAATATTCCAGAACTCCACTGGCTCTCTGAGAAACGCTCTGAACCCACTATTCCCATTCCCATTGGACCTCCAAGAATATTGCTGGGATTTACAGATTCACAGAGTAGGAAGGTTCAGCAGGAACCTCCAGAGAACATTGAATCCAACCCCCCTGTCCAAGCAGGTTCCCTAGAACAGGTCGCACAGGTAGGCGTCCGGGGAGGTGACTCCAGAAAAGGAGACTCCACAACACCCCCGGGAAGCCTGTCCCACTGATACTGAGAACCAAGTGCAAGGAGACAGAAATAGTCAAGAGAAAAGTGGAAATATCCAGGACAACCTAGAACTTCAGAGAAGAACTGGATCACACAGGGTGGAGTGATGCTTTTGCTAGTGACATGTCATGGGAGACAGTATCGAAAGGCTTGCTGAAGTCAAGGGAGGTGACATCCACTCCTCTCTCTCCATCTCCCCAGCTGGTGATGACATCTTGGAAGGCTACGAGATTGGCTCAGGATCTCCCGTCCTTTTGCTTACCCAACAAACACCTGGGTAATTGGAGTCCCCCAGAAGAACCAGCGCCTGGGAACGGGAGGCTATTTCTAGCCACATCTAGAAGGCACCACCAACTTTCTACTCCTTATCAGGGGGCCTGTAGCACGCAGCCACAACAGCGTCACCCACACTAGCCTGCCCCTTGATTCTAAGCCAGAAGCTCTCAACCTGTACATCACCCTCCACCTGCAGCAGGTGCAGGTATCAGCTGCTGGGAAGAAGGGCTCTGAAGCGGGAGTCTCCGTTGAGGGACCCCTTTCTGCACGCAGCAACCTCCGGGCATAGATCCACGAGGGCAACTAATCTTAAAGCACCAAAGATCAAAAGGAGAGAGGCAGCGGGTGCACCCATCAGCGGCCATCAGCGGCCATTAGCACCCATCAACAGCCATTGCTCTGCCCAGAGCGGTGACTCATCGGGGGCGGAGCTAGGGGCGATAGCAATTATCCCTCTCCATACAAGAGGGTCCTCTGGAGCGCTAGCGACCAGGAGCGCGGCGACCAGGGCGTGGCACGGCAGTTTGCACAGCAGTTCGAGCAGGCAGGGCGAGCCCACCCTTCTGGCTCACAGGGTAAACTGAGCGGACCGGCTAGTGCTCACAGGGTACGCAGGTCGAGCCAAGGGATTCCTGTTTGCTCTGCGTTCCAACTGTCGAACCATGGTCTCCACCAGGCAGAGAGGTTCCCCCTACAAATCTGGGGCAACCCCGACAGAGAGCCTGCCTAGAGATGCTGCGGTTCAGGTCTCAGGCTGCAGGGAATGCCAGAGTCTGCAGTTGCCAGAGAAAAGAGGCAAGCACCTGACGTGTGTGAGGTGTGAGCAGGTCGATGATCTGCTTGCTTTGGTAGTAAAACTAAAGGAGGAGAATGAAAGACTGTGAGCAATCAGGGATTGCAGGCGAGAGATTGACTGGTGGAGTAGCTCCCTGGCATCCCAAAAAGATGAGAGTCGGGAAGACACCTCGCACCTGCAGACGGTCTCCTCTCTCTGCCCTAGCCAGGTAAATGGGAGTGACCCAAACCCCGAGGGTGCCTGGAAGACAGTCCCGACTCGTCGTCGTAGGCGCTCCCCCTGCCTACCTTCCCCACTCCCCCAGGTTTCCCTAAGTAACAGGTTCAGGGCCCTGGTAGTTGAGGAGAAGTTATGTGAGGAGGTGAATGGAGCCCCTCTGCCTCAGAGAAAGCGGAAGCCTAGAGTGAGGCGACCATCCGCACGCCTCGAGACTGCCTCTGTTAGGCAAGAGAGAAAGGCAGTTGTAGTAGGGGATTCCCTTCTTAGAGGGACAGAAGGCCCTATATGTAGACCAGGTCCTACACGCAGGGAGGTGCCCAAATAATATTCTCTTCTATCCCCACTTGTGGGAGGAGGGGCTCAGAGCAGGACAAGAGAACCCACGAGTTGAATGTGTGGCTGAAAGGCTGGTGCCGGCACAAGAACTTTGGGGTTTTTGATCAGGGGATGGTGTATTCTGCTCCTGGCATGATGACTGCTGAGGGGGCTCACCTGTCCCATAAAGGAAAGCGGATCCATGCCCAGGAGATGGCAGGGCTCATTGACCGAGCTTTAAACTAGTTAGGAAGGGGGAAGGGGATACCACGAAGGCTGCTGGGGTTAGGCAAGTACTTCGGGAGTCACAGCGGGAGCTGATGGTGGAAAAAGGTAAATACCAAAAGCACAGTGGTGGACTTGGGGACGTTTTTCCACGGGACAGTAGGGAAAATTCTGTGGATTGCCCTGATTACTCCTCAGTGGAGCCACTTTTGCCAGTCCCCTGTCAGAAATCTCACTGTGGGCTGTTGAGGGTACCTACATCTGCTGCCCCACTAAAATGCCTTTATACAAATGCACGTAGCATGGGGAACAAACAAGAAGAATTAGAGATCTTTGTGCGGTCGCAGGGCCACGATCTCATTGCAATCACAGAGACGTGGTGGGACAACCTGGACGACTGGCATGCTGTCGTGGATGGCTACGTGCTTTTGAGGAAAGACAGGCTAGGGAGGCGAGGTGAGGGAGTTGCTCTTTATGTGAGAGAGCACCTAGAATGTATTGAGCTCCACCTGGGGAAGGATGAACCACCCGTCGAGTGCTTGCGGCTTAAAATCAAGGGGCAAACTGCTATGTGTGACATCGTTGTGGGAGTGTGCTATAGGCCCCCTGATCAAGAGGAGCAGGTTGATAATGCATTCTATAAGCAGTTAGAAACAGCCTCAAGATCCCAGGCACTGATCCTTATGGGGGACTTCAACTATCCAGATATTTGCTGGGCAAGCAACATGGCCAGTCGTATGCAGTCCAGACAATTTCTGCGGTGTGTTGAAGACAATTTCCCGCTACAGACGCTGCAGGAGCCTACAAGGGGAGGGCGGGTGCTGGACCTTGTTGTCACTAACAAGGACGGGCTCGTTAGGGAAGTGAAGGTCGGGGGCAGCTTAGGACAAAGCGACCATGAAATGGTCGAGTTCAAGATCCCGGGCGGAAGAAACAAGCCAAAAAGTAGAATAGCTACCCTGAATTTTGGAAGAGCTAACTTTGATCTCCTCTGCAGCTTTAATAGGGGCTATCCCGTGGGCTACACTGTTTGAAGGAATGGGAGCCTGTGAGAGCTGGCTAACATTTAAACAGCACTTCTTCCGGGCACAGGAACGATGCGTCCCTTTGAGTAAGAAATCAGGAAAGAGAGGCAGAAGACCTGCATGGATGAACACAGAGCTATTGAGTAAACTCAAAGAGAAGCAGAAGATCTATGAATTGTGGAAAAAGGGTCTGAGCACCTGGGGAGAATACAGGAATGTGGTCAGGGCCTGTAGGGATGCAACTAGGAAGGCTAAAGCCCTCTTGGAAATGAAGCTGGCAAGGGACATAAAGGATAATAAAAAGGGTTTTTTTAGATACGTTAATAGTAAGAGGATGACCAGGGATAATGTAGGACCCTTGCTGAATGAGGAGGGTGTCCTGGTAACGGGGCATGCTGAGAAGGTGGAGATACTGAATGCTGCCTTTGCTTCGGTCTTCACTTCAAAGGCCCCTCGGGACCCACTGATCCTGTATGAGTGTTGGGGAAACGAAGAATTTCCCTCTGGTTGAGGTAGGGGAGGTCCAGGAGCGGCTCAAAGGGATTAATGCACACAAATCCCTGGGCCCTGATGGGTTTCACCCATGTGTGCTGAGGGAGCTGGTGGAGGTGATTGCTGAGCCACTCTCTATCATCTTCAACAGGTCTTGGAGGACAGGAGAAGTGCCTGAAGACTGGAGGATAGCCAATGTCACTCCAGTCTTTTAAAAGGGCAAGAAAGAGGAACCTCGTAACTATAGGCCAGTCAGCCTCACCTCTGTCCCAGGAAAGGTAATGGAACAGCTTGTTCTGGACGCCATCTGCAAGCAATTGGAAGAGAAGAAGGTCATGAGGAGTAGTCAGCATGGATTCACCAAGGGGAAATCGTGCTTGACCAATCTCATAGCCTTCTATGATCTCATCACCAGCTGGGTAGATGGAGGGAGAGCAGTGGATGTCATCTACCTTGACTTCAGCAGGGCCTTTGATACTGTCTCCCATGACACCCTGATAGCAAAGCTGAGAGAGCATGGGATAGATGAGTGGACGGTGAGGTGGGTTGAGAATTGTCTGTCGGACCGAGCCCAGAGGGTTGTGATTCGAGGAGCAGAATCTGACTGGAGGCCTGTTACTAGCGGTGTTCCCCAGGGCTCGGTGTTGGGTCCAGTCCTGTTTAATATCTTCATTGACGACCTTGATGAGGGAATAGCATCCACCCTCAGCAAGTACGCCGATGATACAAAGCTGGGAGGAGTGGCTGACACGCAGGAACACTGCGCTGCCATCCAGGGAGACCTGGACAGGCTGGAGAGCTGGGCAGTTAGAAACCAGATGAAGTTCAACAAAAGCAAGTGTAAAGTCTTGCACCTGGGAAGGAGCAACCATTTGTATCAGTCCAGGCTGGGGGATGACCTGCTGGAGAAGAGCTCAGTGGAGAAGGACCTGGGGGTCCTGGTAGATGACAGGTTGGCCATGAGCCAGCAGTGTGCCCTGGTGGCTAAGAGAGCCAATGGGATCCTGGGGTGCATCCGGAGGAGTATAGCCAGCAGGTCAAAGGAGGTGATCCTCCCCCTCTACTCTGCCCTGGTCAGGCCCCACCTGGAGTATTGTGTCCAGTTCTGGGCTCCTTGGTTTAAAAAGGACAGGGATCTCCTGGAGAGAGTCCAAAGAAGGGCCACGAAGATGATTAGGGGCCTGGAACATCTCCCCTGTGAGGATAGGCTGAGGAAGTTGGGACTCTTCAGCCTTGAGAAGAGAAGACTAAGGGGGGACCTAATTAAAGTCTATAATTATCTTAAGCAGGGGATGCAGGGGGAATCAGCCAGCCCCTTTTCAGTGGTCTGTGGGGATAGGACAAGGGGCAATGGCTGCAAGTTGGAGCATAGGAAGTTCCGCACCACCACGCGGAAGAACTTTTTCCCAGTGAGGGTGACAGAGCACTGGCATAGGCTGCCCAGGGAGGTGGTGGAGTCTCCATCTCTGGAGATATTCAAGACCCGTCTGGACGCCTATCTGAGTGATATGTCCTAGGGAGCTGCTTTGGCAGGGGGGTTGGACCCGATGATCTCTTGAGGTCCCTTCCAACCCCTACAATTCTATGATTCTATGAATCTATGGTCTCTCAAGGGACGCAAGAAGATTTTGGGCAAGGAATGGGCAACAATGCCTCCTCCCAGGAGTCCTCACAGGATCCTACAGGACAATCCAGTGATGTTTCCCTGCTATCACCTACAACAATAACAACATCCCCAAGCACATCGCTCTCCCATTGACCTCTCACCCAATCAACTCTAGCCAAAACCTATGAACTACTTGCTCAACCCCAGCAAAAATCATGTCCCCTTCTCCCTTCTTGCCTACTTTAAGCCCCACCAACTCCTGGGCTAGGATCTGCTTTCCACATAGGGACAGGCGAGCCCCGTCCACAGTCATCAGGCCCCGGCGCCGAGTAAACTCATCCCATACCTGGCAACCATTTCACTTCTCCTGCTGCAGGTCCCTGGGACAAAGAAGTCTGGCCCCACCTCTCTACAACCTCCCTTCAGGTACTTTCCTTGGGACACTGATAATAACTCCGATGCTATTTTGTTAACTAATATTCTGTGACATTAATTGCTGAATGATCTATCCCTTTCCTTACGTCAACCTGGAAGCTGCTCTGTCGCTCCCTTGCTTCAAGCTGACCGGACGGGGAAAAAAGCCCCACAGAAGACTCATGGGCCAAGATCAGGTCCCATATGGTGGCTTGAATTGCTCTCTCCAGGTTGTCTCAGCAACACAGCATTTGGGCATTCCCTAGACAGCAGGAGACAGTAACTCCTGGCAACATCTTCATCTATATCAGCCAAGCAGTGCAGCAGCGAAACTGACAGTCCAGCCAGCCTGAGGGGGAATCTGGCAAAGCTTGGGCTGGACACCCAAGGTCAACCAGCTGTTGCTGAATGTGCTCCTTTGGTAGCACCAGTTTGGAGTCCGCAAGTGGCTGTCTCACGGGGTAGGAGGCAGATGACATTGATTGGAAATGAACCTCTAAGAGACCAGGTGTACTGCTCCAGGACTCTCATGGCTATGGTGCTGTAACTTTATTGCAGCGCTGCACACACAGAGGATCGCTCCTCCTAATATGTGCACCGTTCAAATCCAAATTTCACATTAAAACACATTATCTCTACATATTCAGTATAATTCAGTATAATTTCTAAGAAAAGGCAAGTGTGGGCAACACACCCATGGCAGACAGTCCTCCACAAACTTCTCCAACCCTCACCTCTGTGTCTCTGTCTCTCTCCACAGGCTGCAAGTGCTGGCAGAGGCTTGCTCCAATGCAGGTTGCAGCTTCTCCTGTCTGTCTCCTCTTCCTCCAGCGCGGGGCCTCTCCACAGGCTGCAGGTGGGATTTTGGCCTTTTCCATGGGCTGCGCGGTGCCTCCACCCACCATTGGCTGCCCTTGGTGTCTGCAGGGTTTCTCACATCTTCTCACTCCCGTCTCTGGGGACAAAAAGCAGCTGCTTGCGGGAATTTTTGCGTCCAAAATGGGATTACCAGTGGCGCAGTAGTGGCCACAGCTGATGGTCTCAGCCTTCAGCTGGCTGTTTTCTGCATGTGGGAACTGGGGGAAGCTCCAGCTGCTGCTTGCAGAAGCCGCCCCTGCACACACACACACCCTATTTCCACCAGAACCCAGACATGCAAAACTACGACACTCACATACAGCCCTGAGCATGTTTTCATTCATCCCTCTGGTGCGGCTCAGAGGAGAGGTGGGAGCTGTGCCAGGGGACAAACAGCCCTTTGCCACCCATACATGGGAAAGGCCTGTGGCCAATGGCTGCAGGCCCTGGCAGACGTGTCACAAAGGGGCAGTGATGCGGCACCCGCCTGGCGCTTGTGACCTCACGGCACCAGGGCTTGATCTCCTGGAAAGCGGGCCAGCGAAAGCCAGTTGGGCTGTGCTGGCCTTCGGGTTAACACAGCTCCTTCCCTTGCGACTCGCTCGCCTACTGTTGGCCAACCATTTCTCAGTTAGTGCCTAATTCTCCTCCACTTCCACTCGCTTGCAAAGGTAATTAAGATTGGGCTTTTCGGGAGATATCACAGAAAAAGGGAGATACGGGAAGAATGTATAGGCGGGTGTGTATCTTCTGAGCTGCAGACTGAGCTATTACTCTTTCAGAGGCTGGTCAGGGCTATGGGTAGAGTTCCCAGTTGCTAATCCTTCTTCCTTGAGGCACTGGGCTCAGCCTAGAATGGAAAAGCCCCAGCCTGAACCTGATGGAATGCAGGAAGGCAGGGAAGTAGGGAGGGAGGCAAGGAGGAGTACGGCCTAATCAGCCATCAAGTAGCACTTGAAAGCTGCTACCTCCAGCAGGCAAGGTGGGAAAGAGTGGGCTGGAGAGACAGAGGGCTCTGATGCTAGTGGTAGCCACGTCGCAGCGGCACCTTCTCTTCAGGGCTGCTTGGCTTCTGCTGGCTCCTCTACAAAACTTGACTTTACTAGATGCTTTTATGCAAGAAAATCCTTTCAAATGTCCTTTCCCCACAGTCCCTGTTGAGGAAATGGCTCCACCACAAGCTTTTCCCTCGGAGAAGCTTTGCATGGAGTGGCAGCAGCGACGGGCAGCTGGAGTGGGACTTCTGAACAGGGGGAATACGTGTTTCCTCAATTCTGTCCTGCAGTGCCTGACGTACACGGCCCCTCTAGCCAACTACCTGCTCTCTAGGGAGCACAGCCAGTCGTGTGAGTGCTTTTATGAACATCTAATTTAGCTTAGGAGAAAAGCAGTCCTTCCCCCTAAGCCCCTGAGAGGCTACTAAATTTGCTAGCAGAGGTAATATCCAAGTCTCAGCAAAGGCATCCCTAGGGGAGAGGAAAGAGTCTCACTCAGCCTTTGGACTCCAACAATGGTTACATGCATTTCGAGCAGTGGAGGCTAAGCAGAGAAACTTCCCTCACTGTCTCCTTCTCCTCCAGGTCATCAGCAAGGCTTCTGCCTGACGTGCATAATGGAAGCACATGTTAAAAAGGTCCTGCATTCCTCAGGCAGTGCCATCATGCCCACGAACATCCTCAAGGTCCTCCCACGTAAGTCATTTCAAGGACTTGTAGAGCTGCTAGAGGTTCTGTTCTGCTCTTGGAGGAGACAACTGCTGACTTCTTCTTCCTTAGGAATAGCACCACATTTCAGCCATGGCACGCAGGAAGATGCCCAGGAGTTCTTACTCTACACACTGAATGCCATGCAGAGTTCCTGCCAGATCGGAAGCAGCGAGTAAGCACAAGCAAATGACCTCTTCAATGTTTTTGAGTCCTTTGGAGTCCTGGATTTATTTCTATCATGGAAAACCTATGCGCAGGGCTTCTGTACAAAACAAAACGCTTGGAGAAGATAACTCCCGGTGGTGTTGTTTTCTTTCAGCTCTTTGCAGCCAGAGACCCTTGTCCAGCAGATCTTTGGGGGCTTTCTGAGATCCAGAGGTACTTTCCCACAAGTCTGGCTTTGCTAGGAATTGCCTGTGCCCTTCTGCCTGCCTGTGGCAGCCAGGCGATGGTGGGACTGGGCTAGGCATGAAGAGCGGAAGCCACCCCAGTGCCCTGTTGCTGAGCGCTTTGATTTGTGTTGCAGTCACGTGCTTGAGCTGCCAAGCGGTTTCGGATTCCTACGAGCCCTTCCTGAATCTCCTCTTGGATATCAAAGTAAGAGGGTTTGTCATGGGATTCAAGACATCCCAAGGCCCAGTGCAGTTGCCCCCCTTGCTGCCTCCTCGGCAAGCTTGCGCGTGGCTCTTCTCCTCCCTCGGCGTCAGCTCCCTGGCCCGACTCTTGCCACCTCCTAGGAAGGGTTTGGGCAAGGGCATTTCTCGCAGCTCAGCCCTGTCCCCTCTTGCTCCTCCAGGACGCCTCCTCTGTCACCAAAGCTCTGCAGGACCTTCTGAAACCAGAGCAGCTGGATGGGGACAACTGCTTGCAATGTAGCAAGTAAGACGCTTGGTAACAATGTCCTAATCCTAGAGCCTGTGTGAAGGTGCTGCCTGTCAGCCAGCGTTAAAGTCACCTTTTCACACCAAGGACACACAGCTCTGCTTTTGAACCGGCCTCACTGTGCTGTGGAGCCTTAAAACGGCGTCAGGAGGCCTGAGCTTTTCTGGCCTGCCAGGGGTAAAGAAGGGTGCGTTTCCTTACTGGGCTCTGTCCTTGGTTTCGAGGTGTGACAAGAGGGTTGCCGCCTCCAAGGAGTGTGCAGTCCAACACGAGCCCAGGGTTCTCACACTGTGCCTCAAACGCTTTGACGACTTCACTGGCACGAAGGTCAAGAACGTGAGTATGGAAGGAGAGAGCAACATTCTCTTCCTTGAGCAAGAGTTGTCCCAAAGCAGGGCACTCTGTCCCAAGCCTGGCTTCCTTTCTGTGAATGGAGGGGGGTGTGGGGGGAGAGGAGAGTTCCTCTGGGAAGAAAAGCACGTGGCTGAGAAGAGGTTCCTGCCACCCAACCCTTACGTGTTGCTTTAGGGAAAAGCCAAGTGTCCGTGAAGCCAAAAGGCGTGTTCAGACACCCCTGGGACCTGGTCTTGCAAGGTTGTTTCATAAGAGAATTGTCTGAGCTCTCTCGGTCTCTCCGTAGTTTGTGAAGTACCCCGAGTACTTGGATCTTCGGCCATACATGTCTGAGAGAGATGGAGAACCGCTGCTCTACTCTTTATATGCTGTCCTGGTGCACAGCGGTGTCACCTGTAATGCAGGACACTATTTCTGCTTCACCAAGGTAGAGAGCAACTTCCTCCCTAATGAGGGACAGGTGGCAGTGTTACTGGCAGCCAAGGATTTGGGGGAGAAGATCTCCTTCCTGGCTGCATTGGATGTCTTTGGGCAGACGCTTGCCTCTGTCCTTTTCTGCCTGGGGGGCACCCTGCAGTTCCATGTCCAGATACCGATGCCTTTCTCTGCAGGCCAGCAACGGGGTGTGGTACAGGATGGACGACAAGGATGTGCATCCTCGTAGCATCAGCACAGTTCTCCGGCAGCAAGCCTATTTACTATTCTATGCCAGGTAAGAACCAGGAGGAAAGTGTCTTCAGAGTAGGTTTCCTCTTCCTGGTTTTCCTCTTTTCTTTCTCATCCTCTGAGCACTGTTCTTTCTGTGGCTGGAAGAGGCTGCCTGGAGAGGTAGTGTAGATGCTCCCTCCCTGGAGGTGTTCAGGGCCAGCTTGGATGGGATTTTTCCACAGCCTAGACTGTCTTCTGGAGGGTGTCCCTGCCCGTGGCACAGGGGCTGGAGCTCGATGATAACTTGAAGATCCCTTCCAAGCCAAACTGTTCTCCAATTCTAGGACTCTATGAAAGGCAGGCCAGAGGGACCCTAAAGACAAGGTTTTGCTGCAGCAGGGGCAGATGTGTTAGAAAAAGCCCAGCCGAGTTTCCCATTTGTAGTCCTGCTTATGCCTTCTTCCTGAGATAGAATCCTCTCCAAAAATGAAGGGAACCCCAGAGGGAGCTGCAAGTAAAGACCTCAATGGAGATCATTCTATTTCACTGCAGGTGCTCGGATCTGAAAAAGGAAGGAATGGTTGTTGCCTCACCAGCACCATCATATGCTAGTCCCCTCTTCGCAGAGTCAGAGCTGATTAGAAAGGAGAAAGTCTCTGAGGGACCACAGGATCTGCCTCCTAGAACCAAGGTATCTTGGAGGGATTTGTGTGTGAGTGTGCCAGGGCACCAGAGTGGCAGTGGGCTTCTTTCTGGGACCGCGGCATTGCTCTCTTTTTTTCCCTGCCACAGGCACCTTGCTTCACAGTCTGCACAGAGACTGCTCCCTCTCAAAGGCTCCTCACTAGCTCCCTCCCATTTGTCTGCCTTTGGCCCTTCTCCCTTTGCAGTCCTCTAGGACTGCCCTTGCGTAGGCCTTGGCTGCACCCAGCTGGAGCTTCTGGGTACTGTTCTGGCTTTTCCAGGAGGAAAGGGCAGGACCTTTTCACATCTCTCTTTGCAGGAGTCCGTGGGAGGCACAGAAAACTCTGCTGAGGACAGTGCCTCCTCAACAACAGCCACCAGCAGCCAGCAAGACATGGCAGATGCACAGGAGACAATGGCAGGATTGCCCTGCGCCATCTGGAACAGCACGTTCAACACCACCTCCTCCTCCAGTGTTGGCTTGAGCAGTAACAAAGAGGAGCACAGACTCGGCCCTTCTTCCCACTTCCAGAAGAAGGGTGCCAGGCAGAGGTCCCGGAGCAGATCCCCACACTGGGGCAATCATCTCCGCAGTTGGTCTGTTGACACCACAGACTATGACGACTCTGCTGGGAGGAGGAGGAGGAGGGGAAGACGTCCTCTGCAGCGGAATGGAGCCCCGAGGGAAGATGCAGTCCCAGGGCACTCCAGCACCAGCTCCCAGCAGGCTGCCACACCCAAGGCTGCGCGTGAGCAATCAGGGCCTAGGCAGAGGAAAAGACTCCGATCCCCAGGGCGGTGTCCTGAGGAAATCCAGGGCTGCTTGGCGGACCCTGAAAACTATGAGCCCTCAGCAGGGAGGAGAAGAATCAATGCTTCAAGTGGGAATTGCACTCCCAGCCACACTGCATCTTCCAAGGGCTCCACTGCCAGCTCCCAGCTGGCTTCTGCACCCAGAGCTGCTCAGCAGAAAGCCAGGAAGAGAAGGAGGAGAAGAGTCCCAGGGCGGTGATTTGCCCTCTGTAGTCCCTCTCTGCGCCCCACAACACTATGAGCCAGCACTGACTGAATGTCAGCAGGGAGGAGGTGGAGGCTTTCTGCACCCTGGTGACACCAGCCAAAGAAACACGCAGGGCACAGCTATGCTGATGAAAGCAGATTGAGACGCAGACTGAAGCATCATTCTGCTGCTGGGGCAGAGAGAAGGAGAAAGGCAGCAAGCACCAAACCTGCCCCCAGCACCGGGCCAAGCGGTGGCACAAAGGGCACCGGCCTCCCCCCTCGTCCCTCTCCTGACTCCCTCTGGCCTGGAAGAGCTCACAGACATCTCCCAGAGACTCAGACAGCTCTGCTGGCTGTCCCACCTGCCTGCGGGGCCCTCAAGGAAGAGCTCGAATTCCTTTTCAGCGGTGGGGATTGCCCTGCCCAAGCCAAAATTAAAAACACTTGTTGGTCTTGAACATGTCATTCACAGGGGCTTTTCTTCTCTGTAATTCTTGAGGCATTTGGTGAAAACATGCGATGCAGGAGGTTTAGCATTTGGGGTTTTCAAAGCGGTTTGCTTGCCCACGTGGAATATTCCAGAACTCCACTGGCTCTCTGATAAACACTCTGAACCCACTATTGCCATTCCCATTGGACCCACAATGTTCTCCAGAGAACAGTGTGTCCAAACCCCTGACCAAGCAGGTTCCTTAGAACAGGTCCAGGGAAGTCTGAAATATCTCCAGATAAGGAGACCCCATAACCCCACCTCGAAGCTCGCCAGCCAAGACCATGGACACAGAAATATTCAAGATAAAACCTGAAATATCCAGGTTTTATCTTGAATATGAATGAATTCTTGTTTTATCCAGGGAAGATCTGGCTCACACGGGCTAAAGTCCCCAAAAGTCTATCTCTTAAAAGTCATTGACCATTAATGTGTTCAAGTGGACAAACTGCTGGGCTGTTGCAGAGAGATGTTCAGCTTTCTGACAGCAGATCATGCCATCATGGAGATCATTCTCATCAAGAACAGCTGTAACCCTGAGCTCTCTCCAGAGCCACATATATATATGTATATGTACAGGTATATACTGCAGTCCTGTATTAACAAATGTGAGAAAAGGGTGGAATTTCCCTTTAATTTTGGCCAATCAGTTCACAGTGCTTACAAACTCGGTGCCTCAACACATGCTTACAAACTCAACCTCCCCAGGCACCCTTAAAAGGGGCTTGATGGAGAGAGGCGATTCAGTGCAGCTGCAGTTTAAACACCCAAGTTCCTACAAAAGGGTCCACTCCTTATGTCCCAGAGAGGTAGACACGTAAAGGAAAAGGAGTGAAAATGCGGCACTCCCACTTCCCGAAATTGAATGTCCCAACCTGCTAAGGTCCCCGTCTGGGAAGATTCATTGTTGTTCCCAGAATGAGATTAAGGCACAAAAGAGGTCAGATGCCATAAAAAGAAGTTTGATGGTTACATCCACATTGGCAGAGATACAAGAAAGAGAGAGAGACCAACAGGAAAAAAAGGAAAGTAAAGGTGCACTTGCTACCAACACGGAGCTGTGGCGCCCCTGTTCTACAGGCACCAAGCCCCTGCCCTTCCCCCCCAGCCCCTTTTATGGGGAAGGGATGTCAGATGGTGTGGAAAAGAGCCCACGCTAACTCAACTCCCCTGTGCTGGCTGATTGGGCAGGTCGACTCTGGCCTGGCTAGAACCAGGACACCTGGCAACACTTGAGGCCATTTCCTCTTGTCCTGCTGCAGGTCCCTGGGACAAAGAGGTCTGGCCCCACCTCTCTACAACCTCCCTACAGGTACTTTCCTGGGGGTACTATAATAATTCAGATGCTATTTTTTTAATAAATTTCCTAGGATAGCTAAGGGTTCTAGTCTCACCAAAGGCATCCCTAGGCGGGGGAAGAGAGGCTCACTCAGCCTCTGGACTGGTCCCAGAAGTCAGGGAGGGTTCCTGATGGGATCTTCAATGATAGTTTCTTCCATGCTGAACTTTAAAGGGTATCAGAAGATAAGCTTCCCTCACTGCCTCCTTCTCCTCCAGGTCGTCAGCAAGGCTTCTGCCTGACGTGCATAATGGAAGCACATGTTAAAAAGGTCCTGCATTCCTCAGGCAGTGCCATCATGCCCACGAACATCCTCAAGGTCCTCCCACGTAACGCATTTCAGGGACCGGTAGGGCTGCTAGAGGTTCTGTTCTGCTCTTGGAGGAGACAACTGCTGACTTCTCACTCCTTAGCAATAGCACCACATTTCAGGCACAGCACGCAGGAAGACGCCCAGGAGTTCTTACTCTACACTCTCAATGCCTTGCAGAGTTCCTGCCAGATCGGAAGCAGCGAGTAAGCACAAACAAATGACCTCTTCAATGTTTTTGAGTCCTTTGGAGTCCTGGATTTATTTCCATCAAGGAAAACCTATGCACAGGGCTTCTGGGCAAAGCAAAACGCTTGGAGAAGATAACTCCCGGCTGTGTTGTTTTCTTTCAGCTCTTTGCAGCCAGATGGGGGCTTTCTGAGATCCAGAGGTACTTTCCCACAAGTCTGGCTTTGCTAGGAATTGCCTGTGCCCTTCTGCCTGCCTGTGGCAGCCAGGCGATGGTGGGACTGGGCTAGGCATGAAGAGCGGAAGCCACCCCAGTGCCCTGTCGCTTCCCCTGGGAAGCCTGTCCCACTGATACTGAGAACCAAGTGCAAGGAGACAGAAATAGTCAAGAGAAAACCGTAAATATCCAGGACAACCTAAAACTTCAGAGAAGAATTGGATCACACAGGGTGGACTGATAGTTTTGCTAGAGGCATGTCATGGGAGACAGACCTCGATGAAAGGATTGAATGCTCCCTCAGTAACTTTGTAGATGACACTAAGCTGGGAGGAAGCGTCGAGCTGCCTGAGGGTAGGGAGTCTCTTCAGAGGCATCTGAACATATCGGACCCATAGGCTGAGACCAATGGGATGAAGTTGAACATGGCCAAGTGTAGAGTGCTGCACATGGGACATAACAACCCCAGGCAGCACTACAGGCTTGGGGGAGACTGGCTGGAGAGCTGTCAGGCAGAGAAGGACTTGTGGGTGTTGATTGACTGCAGGCTGAATATGAGCCAGCAGTGTGCCCAGGCACCCAAGAAGGCCAATGGCATCTTGGCTTGTATCAAAACCAGTGTGGCCAGTAGGGTCTGGGGAGGGGATTGCGCCCCTCAACTTGGCATTGGTGAGACAACACCTTGAGTGCTGTGTGCAGTTTTGGGCTCCTCACCATAAGAAGGGCATTGAGGTCCTCGAGCGAGTGCAGAGAAGGGCAACCAGGCTGGTGAAGGGGCTGGAGGGCAAATCCGATGAGGAGCGGCTGAGGGAGATGGGGCTGTTTAGCTTGGAGAAGAGGAGGCTGAGGGGAGACCTTAGCACCCCCTACAACTACCTGAAGGGAGGTTGTAGAGAGGTGGGCAATGGTCTCTTCAGCCAGGTGACAGGAGATAGGACAAGGGGGAATGGCACAAAGCTGTGACAGGGCAGGTTTAGATTGGACATTAGAAAAAAATTTTTACTAAAAGAGTTGTCAGGGCCTGGAACAGGCTGCCCAGAAAGGGGGTCGAGTCACCATCCATGGATGTGTGCAAAAAAAGGGTTGATGAGGTACTTTGGGATATGGTTTATCTTAGGATGGGAATGGTCAGATTTGATGATCTTCAAAGGTCTGATTGGGAGAAAGTTTTTAACTCAGGTCATCTTAAACAAGTAATTTGTGCAGATTCAAAGTGTGTGGAACATCAACAGTCTATGGGAGGAGGCCCTTTGGAGAACTTTCAAGCAACAAGACTTTGCCCGTCTTGCAAACAGCGCTGTTTGTATGTAATACTGAAGTGGTTTAGGGGCCATAAGCATATTGAATGTTGTATATGAGAATGTGATTTGAACCCGTGTACTGAGATGAGGTGCATGCGTTGTGGGGAAAAGACTCCTTTAGAACTCGCCCCCTGGGAAAAGGCATTATCTTGCAGGTCTCATCGCCAAGTAAGATGGACAAAAACCAGGGGGGAGGGATATGGATAAAGATCCCCCTGGGGTGTATTTTGACTCATTGGAAAGATATTGTAGGGTCAGGAGGAATAGAAAATCAAAAGACCCTGATTGAATATTGCAATCAATGGCGGCCAATTTATACATTGGACCATCACAGAATCATAGGGCTTGGAAGGGACCTCCAGATATCATTGGGTCCAAACCCCCTGCCAAAGAAGGTTCCCTAGGACAGGTCACACAGGTATGTGTCCAGACAGGTCTTGAATATCTCCAGAGAAGGAGACCCCACATGGCTCCTGGGCAGCCTGTCCCAGGGCTCTGTCACCCTCACCGTGAAAGATTTCTTCTGTACATTTGGTGTGGAACTTCCTGTTCATTTCCCAAACTCTCTCCCTTTCTTCCGGGGTCTGAGAGTCCTTATGTCCACCGACAGTTTCATTTCCAGGTCAGCGTTAGCCTTCCTACTTGCGTCCCTGCAGGCCCTGACAACATTCCTATATTCCTCCTAAGTGCTCCGACCCTCTTTCCACAATTCATAGACCTTCTGCTTCCCTTTGAGTTTAACCATGAGCTCCCTGCTCATCCACACAGGTCTTTTCTGCCACCCTTTCCTCACGTCTAACTTAAAGGGATGCACTGATCCTGGGCTTGGAAGAAGCGCTGTTTAATTGCTACCCAGCTCTCACAGGCTCCCTTCCTTCTAACAGCGTAGCCCATGAGATAGCTCCTATGAAGTCACGGAAGAGATCCGAGTTTGCTCTTCTAAAGTTCGGGGTCCTGATGCCACGCTTTCCCAGGCTCACATTCCTCAAGATCACAAACTCAACCAGGGCATGGTCGCTGCAGACCAGGCTGCCTCCAATCTTGACACCTTTAAGGATCTCTCCCACGTTGGTGAGACCAAGGTCCAGCAACACATCGCCTCTGGTCGGTCTGTCCAACACCTAAACCAGAACGTTGTCACCTACGGACTCCAGGAGACTCCTGGATCTGTGGCAGCTCGCCCTGTGGATTTGCCAGCAGAAAGCTGGGAGGTTAAAGTCCCCGCTCAGGATGAGTGCCTGTGAACTCCATGCCTCCTGCAGCTGAAGGATGAAGGCCTCGTCAGCAGCCTCTCCTTCATCAGGTGGTCTGTACTAGACCCTACCAGCAGCCGTCCTTTCTTCCTCCCATAATAAATACATGGAGCCAGGACTCTCTCTCTCTCATGGAATGGGTCAGGTGATGATAACACCACCTTGCAATTAATGTTGCTTTTAAGCAGAGAAGGAAAATGGGATGAAGTGTCATTCTTAGATATGGTGTTCCCCTCCGAAAGCACCCGGAGTGGCAAAGGCACTGTGGGCTTGTGCCACCACAGGACCCTGTGCTACTCGAGCCAGAAAAAAAACAATTCCTCTTCAAAACTGCAGGGGATTTGGCTGAGGATTGTTAGAAAGTTACAGGAGGAGACATTAAAGAACACCTCCCCCTCCCAGACCCAAAATGGAATGCAAACAGGTCCGCGCTTATGGAAAAACTGCCGCCATAGCAGGGATGGATTTCAAAAGGAACGCAGAGGGCCGTTCCCAAAACCATGAACAGCCCAGCATTACATGCGATCAAACAAGGTCCTTCCGAGGCCAAATTCCTGGATCGACTAAGGCACGGAATGCGCCGCAACACGCCCCTGGATCCTGGGTCAGAGAAGGACGAAACAAGCAGACAGGAAGAATAGTGGCCCATACGAAGCACGGCTGACAGGGACCTGGGAAATCCACCCTAACCGATCCACTGGTTATGATGAAGCTAGGGAAAGAACAACAGAAGGTAGAATTTCTGCTTGACTCTGGGGCAACGTATTCGGTTTCAAACCAAGCCTTAGATGCCCACGGGCAATGACTACATCATGGTAAAAGGGGTGACTGGACCCAGTGAAAAGGCCTATTTTTATGAACCTCTACAATATAAAGTGGGAAAACTATGGGGCATCCACAGATTCCTGTACATGCCCAACTTCCCACAGGCACTTTTGGGGTGAGATTTATTAGAAGAGTTGGGTGCAATACTTCAAGGTGGCAAAGGAGAGATGACTCTGGAGGTACATGACCAGCACTAGATGCAAATGAGGAGCTTATCCCTAGCTAGTGTTCCCACAGAAGGAGAAATTAGCAAAGAAATCACCAACCAGGGTGATACCCTGGGGTATGGGCCACCAATGTGCCCGGGAAAGCACAGAACGCTCCACCTGTTGAGGTCAAACTCAAAGAAGGATGATAGCCAGTAAGAATCAGACAGTCTCCCCTGAGCAAGGAGGACAGGGAAGGAATTGGGACAGCACTAGAAAAAGTTTTACAACTGGGATTACTAAAGGAATGTGAGTCCGATTTGAACAGCCCCATATTACCCGTCCGTAAAGCCGACGGGTCATATCCAGTGGTCCAGGACCTACGGGCTATAACTAAAATAGCTGAAGACCTCTCCCCGGTGGTGGAGAATCCATACACCTTGCTGACTGTATTGACACCTGAACTAACCTGGCTCACTGTTTTACACTTCAAGGATGCCTTCTTTGGCCTCCCTCTCCAGAAAGCCAGCCAGAAAATAGATGCATTTGAATGGGAGAATCCTAAAAGCGGGCGTAAAACTCTGCTTCCTTGGACACTGTTACCACAAGCCCTACTATATTTGGGAATCAATTGGCAAAAGATCTGGAATCCTAGGAAGCCCCACAGTAGAAGAAGGAATACGTGGATGATATCCTGATTGCCACCAAGGCAAAGGATGCCACGGAACAGGAACAACTTCAATGCAACAAAGCAACTATACACACCTTTGAACTGCTCAAAAAGGCCCTGATGGTGGCCCCTGCTTTAGGACTCCCAGGTGGCAGTAAGCCATTTTTCCTTTTTCCCCACCAGAAGCAGGGGATTGCCCTGGGAATATCAGCACAAACCTGGGCCCGTATCGTCGAGCAGTTGCTTTCTTTTTTTCCAAAGAATTGGACGCAACCGCACAGGGTTGGCCTGGATGCTTGTGAGCGGTTGCAGCCCTAGTACTAAACAACCAGGAAGCCCAATAATTCACCCTGGGACAGAAAAGGTTGCTGTCCCATACAGTATCTGCAGTACTGGAAGCGAAAGGTGCACACTGGCTTTCCCCACAGAGATTCTTCAAATATCAGACTACACTGGTAGAACAAGGTGATGTGGAAATTATAGTCACTAACTTTGTCAACCCAGCCTCCTTCCTCAGCGGAAACACAGGGCTTTGTAGTAGCACTTTGGGTGGGCATGTACGTAACATACCACCTGAGCACTATGGGTATGTAAAGTCTCCTCCTGAGAACAACTCTGGAGCCGCAGTGGGAAGGACCATTTCAAGTACTCCTCACCACCTTCACAGCAATCAAAATCCAGGAACAGAACGTCTGGATCCACTGCACCAGAGCACACCAATCTCCATGCAACGTTACCCAGGTGCAACCGGGAACATCGTATTTTGCTCGTAGTCTTAGGAGCGGGATGGGATTTAAATACACATTATGCCCTCAGACCAGATATTGCTCGAGTCATCAAGAGAACTGATTATTCCAATACCTGAGTATGGGGGATAACCAACTTTAATTGGAATACCATTACCGATGAAAAAATGTAAGGGCACTTCTTGGGTTAACACAACGTGGAAGGGACTTAGAAATAGAAATCCAGGAGTGGCCGTTACCATTCCTGAAGGTACCCATTGTTCTTCATGTGCTCAAAGATGGAACCCTCACAAGGGAATTAGGGAGAAGTGGCTGTGAGGATGTTTACGACGGCGTGGGGTATGTAGGGAATCACACCTACTGCAACGAGAGCTGCAACATGGCTACACTAGGCCCCTCTGCGTGGCCAGCGCCAGAAGGACAAGGGTGCTATTGGCTGTGTAACGATACCGCTTCCAAGGTGCTCCCTGAGAATTGGGAAGGAACCTGCACCCTGCGGGCTGCAGTGCCCAGGCTGATGATACGTTCTTCACTAAACTCCCAGGGACGATGGCTTGTATCCTCCTTGAAGAGGGTTCTTACATCAAAGCCTTTAACAGAAAGGCCATCAGCCTTTCATAGTTTTGCTAGGTGGCTTGTCCCAGGGTTAGGTGGAAGCCAACAGGAAAAAGCAACAAGAAATGTTTTGGCAGGAGCTGAGAATAAAACTCTAGACACCGTTCTAGCATTACAAAAAGAGGTACCTAGTCTGTCAAAGGTAGTACTGCAAAACCAAATGGCTCTAGATCTGGTTCTGGCCTCACAAGGGGGAGCGTGCACCAGCTGTGAAAAGTGCTGGGCGAGGAAGACAGCCAGCCTTCATCCCTGAGACCCCTGCCCACCCCCACCAGGATGCACTGCGCAGGAGCAGCCAAAGGCAGAGACTGACTGTGGAAATGGTTTCTCGGAACTGCTCTCAAGAACCCAACCTTTGCTGGGGATTCTTCTGCATACGCCTGGCTCTGTGTAGGAGCTACCCGACCGCTTGTGGAAAGGCTGTGCCAGCCAGGAGGCGCTCGCCCCCTGGCACCCATCGCTGCGGGCAACACACCTGCTTTAGAACTCCTGCTGAGCGCTGACGGGAGTTCCCGCAAGCCCCTCTCCCTCGGGGCTGTCGCAGCCTTCCTGGGCCAAGCTCTCTGCCCGCTGGAGCCCACGGTTACCTGTCCTGGCGCCAGCAGACGGGAGCAGCCTGCGCTCGCCCCGCGGGCTCTGCGGGCGGAAGCTCCTCACCCCAACCGACCCGCGGAACGGCCAGGGACACCGCGCGCTGCCGGTGCCACCTGCGGCGCGAGCCGCGGGCGGGCTGCCGCACGAGCTGCCGCTCAGGCGCTTCTGCGGCGCGACGGCCCTGAGGCCGCCCTCTTCCCTGTGCGCCGGGTCGCGCTGCCGAGGGGCAGCTCTCGCCCCGAGAGGGGTTGGTCCCGGCGCCCTTAGCTCGGCTTCCGATCGGTCACCACAGCCGGCGATCCCTGCAGGAGGTCACACAGTTTCCCCCCCTCCATGGGCGGTGGGGGGAGCTGGCTGCCTCTGCCTCTCTCTCTCTCTCTCCCTCTCCCCCTGTGCTTTTCGGCCCTCACAGAGTGCTGCCCGACACAAGGACCCACCGACCCAAAGCCCGGCCACGCTCAGACTGTCCTAGAGGCACCAAGCCCCTGCCCTTTCCCCCCAGACCCTTTCATGGGGAAGGGATGTCAAATGGCGTGGCAAAGAGCCCACGCTAACTCAGCTCCCCTGTGCTGGCTGCTTGGGCAGGGGGATTCTGGCCTGGCTAGAACCAGGACACCTGGCAACACTGGAGGCCATTTCCTCGTCTCCTGCTGCAGGTCCCGGGGACAAAGAGGTCTGGCCCCACCTCTCTACAACCTCCCTTCAGGTACTTTCCTTGGGACACTGATAATAACTCCGATGCTATTTTGTTAACTAATATTCTGTGACATTAATTGCTGAATGATCTATCCCTTTCCTTACATCAACCTGGAAGCTGCTCTGTCGCTCCCTTGCTTCAAGCTGACCGGGTGGGGAAAAAAGCCCCACAGAAGACTCATGGGCCAAGATCAGGTCCCATATGGTGGCTTGAATTGCTCTCTCCAGGTTGTCTCAGCAACACAGCATTTGGGCATTCCCTAGACAGCAGGAGACAGTAACTCCTGGCAACATCTTCATCTACATCAGCCAAGCAGTGCAGCAGCGAAACTGACAGTCCAGCCAGCCTGAGGGGGAATCTGGCAAAGCTTGGGCTGGACACCCAAGGTCAACCAGCTGTTGCTGAATGTGCTCCTTTGGTAGCACCAGTTTGGAGTCCGCAAGTGGCTGTCTCACAGGGTAGGAGGCAGATGACATTGATTGGAAATGAACCTCTAAGAGACCAGGTGTACTGCTCCAGGACTCTCATGGCTATGGTGCTGTAACTTTATTGCAGCGCTGCACACACAGAGGATCGCTCCTCCTAATATGTGCACCGTTCAAATCCAAATTTCACATTAAAACACATTATCTCTACATATTCAGTATAATTCAGTATAATTTCTAAGAAAAGGCAAGTGTGGGCAACACACCCATGGCAGACAGTCCTCCACAAACTTCTCCAACCCTCATCTCTGTGTCTCTGTCTCTCTCCACAGGCTGCAAGTGCTGGCAGAGGCTTGCTCCAATGCAGGTTGCAGCTTCTCCTGTCTGTCTCCTCTTCCTCCAGCGCGGGGCCTCTCCACAGGCTGCAGGTGGGATTTTGGCCTTTTCCATGGGCTGCGCGGTGCCTCCTCCCACCGTTGGCTGCCCTTGGTGTCTGCAGGGTTTCTCACATCTTCTCACTCCCGTCTCTGGGGACAAAAAGCAGCTGCTTGCGGGAATTTTTGCATCCAAAATGGGATTCCCATTGGCGCAGTAGTGGCCACAGCTGATGGTCTCAGCCTTCAGCTGGCTGTTTTCTGCACGTGGGAACTGGGGAAAGCTCCAGCTGCTGCTTGCAGAAGCCGCCCCTGCACACAACCCCCCCCCCCCCCTTTTTCCACCAGAACCCAGACATGCAAAACTACGACACTCACATACAGCCCTGAGCATGTTTTCATTCATCCCTCTGGTGCAGCTCAGAGGAGAGGTGGGAGCTGTGCCAGGGGACAAACAGCCCTTTGCCACCCATACATGGGAAAGGCCTGTGGCCAATGGCTGCAGGCCCTGGTAGACGTGTCACAAAGGGGCAGTGATGCGGCACCCACCTGGCGCTTGTGACCTCACGGCACCAGGGCTTGATCTCCTGGAAAGCGGGCCAGCGAAAGCCAGTTGGGTTGTGCTGGCCTTCGGGTTAACACAGCTCCTTCCCTTGCGACTCGCTTGCCCACTGTTGGCCAACCATTTCTCAGTTAGTGCCTAATTCTCCTCCACTTCCATCCTCTTGCAAAGGTAATTAAGATTGGGCTTTTTGGGACAGATCACAGAAAAAGGGAGATACGGGAAGAATGTATAGGCAGGTGTGTATCTTCTGAGCTGCAGACTGAGCTATTACTCTTTCAGAGGCTGGTCAGTGCTATGGGTAGACTTCCCAGTTGCTAATCCTTCTTCCTTGAGGCACTGGGCTCAGCCTAGAATGGAAAAGCCCCAGCCTGAACCTGATGGAATGCAGGAAGGCAGGGAAGTAGGGAGGGAGGCAAGGAGGAGTACGGCATAATCAGCCATCAAGTAGCACTTGAAAGCTGCTACCTCCAGCGGGCAAGGTGGGAAAGAGTGGGCTGGAGAGACAGAGAACTCAGCTGCTTGTGAGAGCCATGGCTCAGCAGAACGTTCTCTTCTGAACTGGTTGTTTTCTCACATATTCATGTTCCTTCTTGAAATCGTCATCATCTGTAAATGGCCTCCAAGCATGCACAGTTATGTTGAGTGGGGGTCCTCTGGTGGTCAACGATTATCTTTCTTACTGTGTCCGCGAGTGAACCCTATCCTTGCGCATGATCATTTCATCTTTGGATGTTGTTTCATAACCATAGCCAGTTTCTTCACATACTTACTGATTTCGCTCATGGTCCATAACCAGTAGCCACTGATTTAATTCAGAGTCCACAGCAATTCTCTATAGTGTTTAAGGCACGCAATGTCTTGTACCTAAATGCCTTAACATGTTGTATATTCTCATAGCTGCTCTAACTCCTTAAAATCAAAATCATATTCTAACCTAAAACTAAAATCCCCAAAAGTTAAGCTATAGTATTAGGGTGACTGTAACATTGTCACTCTCTTCTCTGGGGGAAAAAAGCAGCCGTTTACGGGGATTTTTTCGTCCTCAATGTGACTCCCAGAGGTTCTGTGACCAAAGGTGATGGGCTCAGCCTTAGGTCAGGTAATTTTTTGCTCTGTGGGACCTGGGGGAAGCTCCGGCTGCTGCTTGCAGAAGCCGCCCCTGCACACCCCCCTTTTCCACCAGAATCCACACACGCAAAACAACGACACTCACATACAGCCCTGAGCATGTTTTTGTTCATCCCTCTGGTGCGGCTCAGAGGAGAGGTGGGAGCTGTGCCAGAGGACAAACAGCCCTTTGCCACCCATACATGGGAAAGGCCTGTGGCCAATGGCTGCAGGCCCTGGCAGACGTGTCACAAAGGGGCAGTGATGCGGCACCCGCCTGGCGCTTGTGACCTCGCGGCACCAGGGCTTGATCTCCTGGAAAGCGGGCCAGCGAAAGCCAGTTGGGCTGTGCTGGCCTTCGGGTTAACACAGCTCCTTCCCTTGCGACTCGCTCGCCTACTGTTGGCCAACCATTTCTCAGTTAGTCCCTAATTCTCCTCCACTTCCACCTGCTTGCAAAGGTAATTAAGATTGGGCTTTTTGGGACAGATCACAGAAAAAGGGAGATACGAGATCAATGTATAGGCGGGTGTGTATCTTCTGAGCTCCAGGCTGAGCTATTACTCTTTCAGAGGCTGGTCAGAGCTATGGGTAGAGTTCCCAGTCGCTAATCCTTCTCCCTTGAGGCACTGGAGTCAGCCTAGAATGGCAAAAGACCCAGCCTGACCCCTGTGGAAGGCAGGGAGGAAGGGATAAACGGTGGGACAGAGGGAAAGATGGAGGGATGGAGGGAGGGAAAGATGGACGGAGGGAGGGAGGGAGGGAGGGAGGGAGGGAGGGAGGGAGGGAGGCAGGGAGGGAGGGAGGGAGGGAGGGAGGGAGGGAGGGAGGGAGGGAGGGAGGGAGGGAAAGCTGGGGAGAGGCAGGGAATGGGAGAGGCAGGGAATGAGAGAGGCAGGAGATGAGTACGGCAGAGGTAGTCATCAAGTAGCACTTGAAAGCTGCTACCTCTAGGTAGCAATGGTGGGAATGAGTGGGCAGCTGAGACAGAGGGCTCTGTTCATTGTAGTAGCCATGGCTCAACAGCACATTCTGTTCAGGGCTGCTTGGCTTCTGCTGGCTCCTCTACACTTTACACATCTCACTTTACTAGATGCTTTTGTGTAAGAAGATCCTTTCAAATGTCCTTTCCCCACAGTCCCTGTTGAGGAAATGGCTCCACCACAAGCCTTTCCCTCGGAGGAGCTTTGCATGGAGTGGCAGCAGCAACGAGAAGCTGGAGCGGGACTTCTGAACAGGGGGAATACGTGTTACCTCAACTCTGTCCTGCAGTGCCTGACGTACACGGCCCCTCTAGCCAACTACCTGCTCTCTAGGGAGCACAGCCAGTTGTGTGAGTTCTTTTACCAATATCTTGCAAGCACAAATTCCCAGGATCGTGACTTTGGGTTAGGAGAAAAGCAGCCCTTCCCCCCAAGCCCCTGAGAGGCTTGTGAATTACCTAGGATAGCTAAGTGTTCCAGTCTCAGCAAAGGCGTCCCTAGGCGGGGGAAGAGAGGCTCACTCAGCCTTTGGACTGATCCCAGAAGTCAGCGAGGGTTCCTGATGGGATCTTCAATGATGATTTCTTCAATGCTGAACTTCAAAGGGTATCAGAAGATAAGTTCAGTTTTCAAAGAAGTCACCTCCAACAAATGTTCCATGCCTTTGGAGCGGTGGAGGCTGTTCTTAGAACTTTGGGATCTGCCTTATGTTTTAGCTGTAGATGGCAGAATCCCTTTCGCCATCCATCAGAGAACAGAGCTGTGATTCTGTGCTATAGATCACAGAATCGCCATTGCTGGAGATCACAGACTTGTCAGGCTTGGAAGGGACCTGTAGAGATCATCAAGTCCAAACCCCCTGCCAAATCAGGTTCCTGAGGACAGCTTCCCTCCCTCCCTCCCTCCCTCCCTCCCTCCTGCCTTCTCCTCCAGGTCGTCAGCAAGGCATCTGCCTGATGTGCATCATGGAAGCGCACGTTAACAAGGTCCTGCATTCCTCAGGCATTGCCATCGAGCCGACGAACATCCTGGATGTCCTCCCACGTAAGTCATTTCAGGGACTCTCTGTTGGAGAGGGTTCAGAGGAGGGCCACAAGGATGATTAGAGGGCTGGAGCACCTGCCCTACAAAGAGAGGCTGAGGGAGCTGGGCTTGTTCAGCCTGGAGAAGAGAAGGCTGCGGGGGGACCTCATTGCAGCTTTCCAGTACCTGAAGGGAGCTTATAAGCAGGAGGGGATTCAACTTTTTACAAGAGCAGATAATGGCAGGACAAGGGGGAATGGACTAAAGCTAAAGGAGGGAAGGTTTAGATTAGATATTAGGGGTAAGTTTTTTACAGAAAGAGTGGTGAGGTGCAGGAGCAGGCTGCACAGAGAGGTAGTGGATGCCCCGTCCCTGGAGGTGTTCAGGGTCAGGTTGGATGGGGCCCTGGGCAGCCTTGTGTAGCTCCAGGCCTGGAGGTTGGTGACCCTGACAGCGGCAGGAGGGTGGGAGCTCTATGATCCTTGGGGTCCCTTCCAACCCAGACCATTCTATGATTCTATGATTCTATAAGACTTTAAGTATAATATACTTCATTTATATTCTTCCTTGCGGGATACGGAAACACAAACACCATCTTAATTAATTCATAAAGGACAGATTTAGAGTTATCACTAAATCTGTCTGCAAAATACCACTTGGGAAAAGATAGGCAAGTGTCATTACATGTAGAGACAGCTATCCTGCTAGAGAGCAACTTGAGAAATCCGCAAGCCTAAATCATAGACGGCATGGAGTAATTGCTGTTGTTACTGCACCTCCAGTGTGAGCATAGAAAGTGCTGACCCCAGTCTAGGTTCGGCCTGCTTTGGCAGGAGGCTTGGACCGGATGATCTCTCGAGGTCCCTTCCAACCCCTACAATTCTATGATTCTATGATTCTATGACGGGTAGAGCTGCTAGAGGTTCTGTTCTGCTCTTGGAAGAGACAACTGCTGACTTCTTCTTCCTTAGGAATAGCACCACATTTCAGGCACGGCACGCAGGAAGACGCCCACCAGTTCTTACTCTACATACTGAATGCCATGGAGAGTTCTTGCCTGAGCGGAAACAGCGAGTAAGCACAAGCAAATGACCTCCTCAATGTTCCTGAGCCCTTTGGTCTCCTGCATTTATTTCCATCAAGGAAAACCTATGCACAGGGCTTCTGGGCAAAGCAAAACGCTTGGAGAAGATAACTCCCGGTGGTGTTGTTTTCTTTCAGCTCTTTGCAGCCAGAGACCCTTGTCCAGCAGATCTTTGGGGGCTTTCTGAGATCCAGAGGTACTTTCCCACAAGTCTGCCTTTGCTAGGAATTGCCTGTGCCCTTCTGCCTGCCTGTGGCAGCCAGGCGATGGTGGGACTGGGCTAGGCATGAAGAGCGGAAGCCACCCCAGTGCCCTGTCGCTGAGCGTTTTGATTTGTGTTGCAGTCACGTGCTTGAGCTGCCAAGCGGTTTCGGATTCCTACGAGCCCTTCCTGGATCTCCTCTTGGATATCAAAGTAAGAGGGTTTGTCATGGGATTCAAGACATCCCAAGGCCCAGTGCAGTTGCCCCCCTTGCTGCCTCCTCGGCAAGCTTGCGCGTGGCTCTTCTCCTCCCTCGGCGTCAGCTCCCTGGCCCGACTCTTGCCGCCTCCTAGGAAGGGTTTGGGCGAGGGCACTTCTCGCAGCTCAGCCCTGTCCCCTCTCGCTCCTCCAGGACGCCGCCTCTGTCACCAAAGCTCTGCAGGACCTTCTGAAACCAGAGCAGCTGGATGGGGACAACTGCTTGCAATGTAGCAAGTAAGACGCTTGGTAACAATGTCCTAATCCTAGAGCCTGTGTGAAGGTGCTGCCTGTCAGCCAGCGTTAAAGTCACCTTTTCACACCAAGGACACACAGCTCTGCTTTTGAACCGGCCTCACTGTGTTGTGGAGCCTTAAACTGGCGTCAGGAGGCCTGAGCTTTTCTGGCCTGCCAGGGGTAAAGAAGGGTACGTTTCCTTACTGGGCTCTGTCCTTGGTTTCGAGGTGTGACAAGAGGGTTGCCGCCTCCAAGGAGTGTGCAGTCCAACACGAGCCCAGGGTTCTCACACTGTGCCTCAAACGCTTTGATGACTTCACCGGTACGAAGGTCGGCAAGGTGCGTACGCAAGGAGAGAGCAACATTCTCTTCCTTGAGCAAGACATGTCCCAAAGCAGGGCACTCTGTCCCAAGCCTGTGTTCATTTCTGTGAATGGAGGGGGGGTGGGGGGAGAGGAGAGTTCCTCTGGGAAGAAAAGCACGTGGTGGAGTTCCTGCCACCCAACCCTTACGTGTTGCTTTAGGGAAAAGCCAAGTGTCCGTGAAGCCAAAAGGCGTGTTCAGACACCCCTGGGACCTGGTCTTGCAAGGCTGTTTCATAAGAGAATTGTCTGAGCTCTCTCGGTCTCTCCGTAGTTTGTGGAGTATCCCGAGTACTTGGATCTTCGGCCATACATGTCTGAGAGAGATGGAGAACCGCTGCTCTACTCCTTATATGCTGTCCTGGTGCACAGCGGTGTCACCTGTAATGCAGGACATTATTTCTGCTTCACCAAGGTAGAGAGCAACTTCCTCCCTAACGAGGGACAGGTGGCAGTGTTACTGGCAGCCAAGGATTTGGGGGAGAAGGTCTCCTTCCTGGCTGCATTGGATGTCTTTGGGCAGACGCTTGCCTCTGTCCTTTTCTGCCTGGGGGGCACCCTGCAGTTCCATGTCCAGATACCGATGCCTTTCTCTGCAGGCCAGCAACGGGGTGTGGTACAGGATGGACGACAAGGATGTGCATCCTCGTAGCATCAGCACAGTTCTCCGGCAGCAAGCCTATATACTATTCTATGCCAGGTAAGAACCAGGAGGAAAGTGTCTTCAGTGTAGGTTTCCTCTTCCTGGTTTTCCTCTTTTCTTTCTCATCCTCTGAGCACTGCTCTTTCTGGTGCTGGAAGAGGCTGCCTGGAGAGGTAGTGTGGATGCTCCCTCCCTGGAGGTGTTCAGGACCAGCTTGGATGGGATTTTTCCACAGCCTATACTGTCTTCTGGAGGGTGTCCCTGCCCGTGGCACAGGGGCTGGAGCTCGATGATAACTTGAAGGTCCCTTCCAAGCCAAACTGTTCTCCAATTCTAGGACTCTATGAAAGGCAGGCCAGAGGGACCCTAAAGACAAGGTTTGGCTGCAGCAGGGGCAGATGTGTTAGAAAAAGCCCAGCCAAGTTTCCCATTTTTATTCCTGCTTATGCCTTCTTCCAGAGACAGAATCCTCTCCAAAAATGAAGGGAACCCCAGAGGGAGCTGCAAGAAAAGACCTCAATGGAGATCATTCTATTTTACTGCAGGTGCTCGGATCTTAAAAAGGAAGGAATGGCTGTTGCCTCACCAGCACCATCATACGCCAGTTCCCTCCTCGGAGTGTCGTGGACGACTAGTAAGGAGAAGATCTCTGTGGAACCAAAGGATCTGCCTCCTAGGACCAAGGTATCTTGGGGGGATTTGTGTGTGAGTGTGCCAGGGCACCAGAGTGGCAGTGGGCTTCTTTCTGGGACCGCGGCATTGCTCTCTTTTTTTCCCTGCCACACGCAGCTTGCTTCACAGTCTGCACAGAGACTGCTCCCTCTCAAAGGCTCCTCACTAGCTCCCTCCCATTTGTCTGCCTCTGGCCCTTCTGCCTTTGCAGTTCTCTAGGACTGCCCTTGCGTAGCCCTTGGCTGCACCCAGCTGGAGCTTCTGGCCACTGTTCTGGCTCTTCCAGCAAGAAGAGGACACGATCTGTTCACAGCTCTCTTTACAGGACACCGCAGCAGGCATCGAGAACTCTGCAGAGGACCTTGCCTCCTCAACAACAGCTACCAGCAGCCAGAGAGACCTAGCAGTTGCATGTGAAGCACTGGCAGGATTGCTCTGCTCCATCTTGCTCAGCACGCTCAGTATCATCTCCTCCTACATTGCCCTGAATTGCTACTTCTGTGGCTGTAGAGGGACGATCTCCATAAGAACAGCTGAGTGCCAGCTCCCCTGTCAAACAATTGACCCTGTGCTCCAGCCCATGCATGGTGACAGCAACAAAGAGGAGCACAGACACAGCCCTTCTTCCCACTTCCAGAAGAAGGGTGCCAGGCAGAGGACCCGGAGCAGATCCCCACACTGGGGCAATCATCTCCGCAGCTGGTCTGTTGACACCACAGACTATGACGACTCCGCTGGGGGGAGGAGGAGGGGAAGACGTCCTCTGCAGCGGAATGGAGCCCCGAGGGAAGACGCAGTCCCAGGGCACTCCAGCGCCAGCTCCCAGCAGGCTGCCACACCCAAGGCTGCGCGGGAGCAATCAGGGCCGAGGCAGAGGAAAAGACTCCGATCCCCAGGGCGGCGTCCTGAGGAAATCCAGGGCTGCTTGACGGACCCTGAAAACTATGAGCCCTCAGCAGGGAGGAGAAGAATCGATGCTCCAAGTGGCAATTGCACTCCCAGCCATGCTGCAGCTTCCACGGGCTCCACTGCAGAGCAGAATACCAGGAGGAGGAGGAGGAGGAGAAGGAGGAGGAGGAGGAGAGGAGTCCGAAGGCGGTGCTATGTTCTCCGCAGCCGCATTGTGTGGCCCAGAGGACTGTGAGCCTGGACTCACATCTCTTTTCAGCGTTGGGGATTGCCCTGCCAATGCCAAAATTAAAAACTCTTGTTCTTGAACATGTTATACAAAGGGGGTTTTCTTCTCCTTAATTCTTGAGGCACTTGGTGAAAACACCCGATGCGGGAGGTTTAGGACTTGGGGTTTTGAAACTCGTGCTGACTACTCCTCATAACATTCTGCTAACCTTGAGATCTCTGCAGAGCCACAGATCGATATGTATATATGTATATATCACAGTCATGTATTAAGAAATGTGAAAGAAAGGTGGAATTTCCCTTTAATTTTGGCCAATCAGCTCGGAGTGCTTACAAACTCGGTGCCTCAACACATGCTTACAAACTCAACCTCCCCAGGCAGTCATCACTGGTGAGCTGAGTTAGCCCGGGCTGGTTTCCACACCACCTGACATCACTTGCCCTTAAAAGGGGCTTGATGGAGAGAGGCGATTCAGTGCAGCTGCAGTTTAAACACCCAAGTTCCTACAAAAGGGTCCACTCCTTATGTCCCAGAGAGGTAGACACGTAAAGGAAAGTGAGAGAAAATGCGGCACTCCCACTTCCCGGAATCCTGTCTGTGATGCCAATTGAATGTCCCAACCCGGTAAGGTGCCATGGGTTGGGATAAGGACAATTTACTGATCAAATCACAGTGAATGTGATCCATCACTGGAAGTGTTCAAAAAAAGGGTAGATGAGGTACTGAAGGATATGGTTTAGCTTAGGATGGGAATGGTTGGACTTGATCTTCAAAGGTCTTTTCCAACCTTGTGATTTTGTGATTCTGTGTTGCACTTGGGCCGGAAGAATCCCAGACATAGACAGGGACTGGGAGAAGAGCCTCTGGAGAGCAGCCCTGCTGAGAAGGACCTGGGTGTCATGGTGGATAAGAAACTTCACATGAGCCAGCAGCGTGCTCTTGCAGCTCGCAAGGCCAAGGGTATCCTGGGCTCCATCAGAAGAGGGGTGGCCATCAGGGACAGGGAGGGGATTGTCCCTCTCTACTCTGCCCTCGTTTGGCCCCATCTGGACTCCTGTGTCCAGATCTGGGGCCCCCAATACAAGAAAGATGTGGAGCTGTGGGAGAGGGTTCAGAGGAGGGCAATGAAGATGATTAGAGGCTTGGAGCACCTCCCCTATGAGGAGAGGCTGGGAGAGCTGGACTTGCTCAGCCTGGAGAAGAGAAGGCTGCAGCAAGACCTCATTGCAGCCTTCCAGGCCCTCCAGGGAGCACACAAACACGAGGGGAATCAACTTTTTCAAAGGGTAGACAATGGCTAGACAAGGGGGGATGGATTAAAGCCAAAGGAAAGAAGGTTTAGATTTGATATTAGGGGGAAGATGTTTACTGAGAGAGTGCTGAGGTGCTGGAATATGATGCCCAGAGAGGGATGCCCCGTCCTTGCAAGTGTTCAGGTCCACGTTGGATGGGGCCCTGGGCAGCTTTGTGTAGATCAAGGCCTGGAGGTTGGTGGCCCTGCTTGTGGCAGGGGGGTTAGAACTCCTTGTGCTCCCCCTCCCTCAACCAAGCACCCTAAACCCCTGAAGTCTCTTCTGAGAGCATGCAGGCTCCCCTTAGTGACTATGTCACTGCCTGCCTGAATTATCAAGAATGGCTAGGAATGGCAGGTACACACCAGACCTGGAAGTTTCCTGGTGATGTCCCGGGCCCCAGGGAGGCAGCACACCTCCCTGTGGCTTCGGTCAGGGCTGCATATGGGGCCCCCTGCTCCCCTGCCTAGGGAATCGCCTGCTGATTCAATGAGAGGTAATAATGCTGAGTAGATTGGTAGAGATGTAGCTTCAGAGATAATTAATTGATCTAGCTTTAGATAAGAAGAAGATGAGTGTTTTCAGGATAGACAGTATCTGTAGAATATGGCTGTAGCCGAGTGAGCCCTTTTGTGAGAGCAGCTACCAAACTGAACCCTTATGGTGTACAATTTGGAAACAACTCTTGGTGTGTTGAATGTGAGGAAAAGTGGTCTGATTGGGAGAAAGCTTTTAACTCAGGTCGTCTTAAACAAGGAATTTGTGCAGAATCAAAGTGTGTGAAACATCAACAGTCTGTGGGAGGAGGCCCTTTTGAGAACTTCCAAGTGTCCTGCTCAGGCACCAGAAAAAGTCTTTGCCCTTCTTGGAAACAGTGCTGTTTGTATGTAATACTAAAGTGGTTTAGGGGCCATAAGCATATTGAATTTTGTATATGAGAATGTGATTTGAACCCATGTAGTGAGATGAGGTGCATGCGTTGTGGGGAAAAGACTCCTTTAGAACTCGCCCCCTGGGAAAAGGCATTATCTTGCAGGTCTCACGGCCAAGTAAGATGGACAAAAAACAGGGGGGAGGGATATGGAAAAAGTAAGATCCCCTCTTAACCTTCTTTTCTCAAGGCCAAACACCCCAGTTCTTTCAGCATTTCCTCGTGGCGGAGATGCTCCAGTCCTTTAATCCTTCCTAGCCCATCGCTGGACTCTCTCCAGGAGATCCCTGTCCCTGGAGGGTATAAAAGGGACCCTCTTTTTGAAGACCAGAGTGACACTGGCCACCCTCCAGTCTTCAGGTACCTCTCCTGATTGCCAAAACCTGTCGAAGATGATAGAGAGCGGCTCAGCAATCATCTCCACCAGCTCCCTCAACACACGTGGATGCATCCCATCAGGGCCCAGGGATTTGTCTGCACTGATCGCTCTGAGACGCTCCTGGACCACCCCCAGCTCAACCAGAGGAAAGCTGTTCATTTCCCAAACTCCATGCCTCCTGCAGCTGAAGGATGAAGGCCTCGTCAGCAGCCTCTCCTTCATCAGGTGGTCTGTACTAGACCCTGTCACCAGCCGTCCTTTCTTCCTCCCATAATAAATACATGGAGCCAGGACTCTCTCTCTCTCATGGAATGGGTCAGGTGATGATAACACCACCTTGCAATTAATGTTGCTTTTAAGCAGAGAAGGAAAATGGGATGAAGTGTCATTCTTAGATATGGTGTTCCCCTCCGAAAGCACCCGGAGTGGCAAAGGCACTGTGGGCTTGTGCCACCACAGGACCCTGTGCTACTCGAGCCAGAAAAAAAACAATTCCTCTTCAAAACTGCAGGGGATTTGGCTGAGGATTGTTAGAAAGTTACAGGAGGAGACATTAAAGAACACCTCCCCCTCCCAGACCCAAAATGGAATGCAAACAGGTCCGCGCTTATGGAAAAACTGCCGCCATAGCAGGGATGGATTTCAAAAGGAACGCAGAGGGCCGTTCCCAAAACCATGAACAGCCCAGCATTACATGCGATCAAACAAGGTCCTTCCGAGGCCAAATTCCTGGATCGACTAAGGCACGGAATGCGCCGCAACACGCCCCTTTCCCCACAGAGATTCTTCAAATATCAGACTACACTGGTAGAACAAGGTGATGTGGAAATTATAGTCACTAACTTTGTCAACCCAGCCTCCTTCCTCAGCGGAAACACAGGGCTTTGTAGTAGCACTTTGGGTGGGCATGTACGTAACATACCACCTGAGCACTATGGGTATGTAAAGTCTCCTCCTGAGAACAACTCTGGAGCCGCAGTGGGAAGGACCATTTCAAGTACTCCTCACCACCTTCACAGCAATCAAAATCCAGGAACAGAACGTCTGGATCCACTGCACCAGAGCACACCAATCTCCATGCAACGTTACCCAGGTGCAACCGGGAACATCGTATTTTGCTCGTAGTCTTAGGAGCGGGATGGGATTTAAATACACATTATGCCCTCAGACCAGATATTGCTCGAGTCATCAAGAGAACTGATTATTCCAATACCTGAGTATGGGGGATAACCAACTTTAATTGGAATACCATTACCGATGAAAAAATGTAAGGGCACTTCTTGGGTTAACACAACGTGGAAGGGACTTAGAAATAGAAATCCAGGAGTGGCCGTTACCATTCCTGAAGGTACCCATTGTTCTCCATGTGCTCAAAGATGGAACCCTCACAAGGGAATTAGGGAGAAGTGGCTGTGAGGATGTTTACGACGGCGTGGGGTATGTAGGGAATCACACCTACTGCAACGAGAGCTGCAACATGGCTACACTAGGCCCCTCTGCGTGGCCAGCGCCAGAAGGACAAGGGTGCTATTGGCTGTGTAACGATACCGCTTCCAAGGTGCTCCCTGAGAATTGGGAGGGAACCTGCACCCTGCGGGCTGCAGTGCCCAGGCTGATGATACGTTCTTCACTAAACTCCCAGGGACGATGGCTTGTATCCTCCTTGAAGAGGGTTCTTACATCAAAGCCTTTAACAGAAAGGCCATCAGCCTTTCATAGTTTTGCTAGGTGGCTTGTCCCAGGGTTAGGTGGAAGCCAACAGGAAAAAGCAACAAGAAATGTTTTGGCAGGAGCTGAGAATAAAACTCTAGACACCGTTCTAGCATTACAAAAAGAGGTACCTAGTCTGTCAAAGGTAGTACTGCAAAACCAAATGGCTCTAGATCTGGTTCTGGCCTCACAAGGGGGAGCGTGCACCAGCTGTGAAAAGTGCTGGGCGAGGAAGACAGCCAGCCTTCATCCCTGAGACCCCTGCCCACCCCCACCAGGATGCACTGCGCAGGAGCAGCCAAAGGCAGAGACTGACTGTGGAAATGGTTTCTCGGAACTGCTCTCAAGAACCCAACCTTTGCTGGGGATTCTTCTGCATACGCCTGGCTCTGTGTAGGAGCTACCCGACCGCTTGTGGAAAGGCTGTGCCAGCCAGGAGGCGCTCGCCCCCTGGCACCCATCGCTGCGGGCAACACACCTGCTTTAGAACTCCTGCTGAGCGCTGACGGGAGTTCCCGCAAGCCCCTCTCCCTCGGGGCTGTCGCAGCCTTCCTGGGCCAAGCTCTCTGCCCGCTGGAGCCCACGGTTACCTGTCCTGGCGCCAGCAGACGGGAGCAGCCTGCGCTCGCCCCGCGGGCTCTGCGGGCGGAAGCTCCTCACCCCAACCGACCCGCGGAACGGCCAGGGACACCGCGCGCTGCCGGTGCCACCTGCGGCGCGAGCCGCGGGCGGGCTGCCGCACGAGCTGCCGCTCAGGCGCTTCTGCGGCGCGACGGCCCTGAGGCCGCCCTCTTCCCTGTGCGCCGGGTCGCGCTGCCGAGGGGCAGCTCTCGCCCCGAGAGGGGTTGGTCCCGGCGCCCTTAGCTCGGCTTCCGATCGGTCACCACAGCCGGCGATCCCTGCAGGAGGTCACACAGTTTCCCCCCCTCCATGGGCGGTGGGGGGAGCTGGCTGCCTCTGCCTCTCTCTCTCTCTCTCCCTCTCCCCCTGTGCTTTTCGGCCCTCACAGAGTGCTGCCCGACACAAGGACCCACCGACCCAAAGCCCGGCCACACTCAGACTGTCCTAGAGGCACCAAGCCCCTGCCCTTTCCCCCCAGACCCTTTCATGGGGAAGGGATGTCAAATGGCGTGGCAAAGAGCCCACGCTAACTCAGCTCCCCTGTGCTGGCTGCTTGGGCAGGGGGATTCTGACCTGGCTAGAACCAGGACACCTGGCAACACTGGAGGCCATTTCCTCGTCTCCTGCTGCAGGTCCCGGGGACAAAGAGATCTGGCCTCACCTCTCTACAACCTCCCTTCAGGTACTTTCCTTGGGACACTGATAATAACTCCGATGCTATTTTGTTAACTAATATTCTGTGACATTAATTGCTGAATGATCTATCCCTTTCCTTACGTCAACCTGGAAGCTGCTCTGTCGCTCCCTTGCTTCAAGCTGACCGGGTGGGGAAAAAAGCCCCACAGAAGACTCATGGGCCAAGATCAGGTCCCATATGGTGGCTTGAATTGCTCTCTCCAGGTTGTCTCAGCAACACAGCATTTGGGCATTCCCTAGACAGCAGGAGACAGTAACTCCTGGCAACATCTTCATCTACATCAGCCAAGCAGTGCAGCAGCGAAACTGACAGTCCAGCCAGCCTGAGGGGGAATCTGGCAAAGCTTGGGCTGGACACCCAAGGTCAACCAGCTGTTGCTGAATGTGCTCCTTTGGTAGCACCAGTTTGGAGTCCGCAAGTGGCTGTCTCATGGGGTAGGAGGCAGATGACATTGATTGGAAATGAACCTCTAAGAGACCAGGTGTACTGCTCCAGGACTCTCATGGCTATGGTGCTGTAACTTTATTGCAGCGCTGCACACACAGAGGATCGCTCCTCCTAATATGTGCACCGTTCAAATCCAAATTTCACATTAAAACACATTATCTCTACATATTCAGTATAATTCAGTATAATTTCTAAGAAAAGGCAAGTGTGGGCAACACACCCATGGCAGACAGTCCTCCACAAACTTCTCCAACCCTCACCTCTGTGTCTCTGTCTCTCTCCACAGGCTGCAAGTGCTGGCAGAGGCTTGCTCCAATGCAGGTTGCAGCTTCTCCTGTCTGTCTCCTCTTCCTCCAGCGCGGGGCCTCTCCACAGGCTGCAGGTGGGATTTTGGCCTTTTCCATGGGCTGCGCGGTGCCTCCTCCCACCGTTGGCTGCCCTTGGTGTCTGCAGGGTTTCTCACATCTTCTCACTCCCATCTCTGGGGACAAAAAGCAGCTGCTTGCGGGAATTTTTGCATCCAAAATGGGATTCCCATTGGCGCAGTAGTGGCCACAGCTGATGGTCTCAGCCTTCAGCTGGCTGTTTTCTGCACGTGGGAACTGGGGAAAGCTCCAGCTGCTGCTTGCAGAAGCCGCCCCTGCACACAACCCCCCCCCCCCCTTTTTCCACCAGAACCCAGACATGCAAAACTACGACACTCACATACAGCCCTGAGCATGTTTTCATTCATCCCTCTGGTGCAGCTCAGAGGAGAGGTGGGAGCTGTGCCAGGGGACAAACAGCCCTTTGCCACCCATACATGGGAAAGGCCTGTGGCCAATGGCTGCAGGCCCTGGCAGACGTGTCACAAAGGGGCAGTGATGCGGCACCCACCTGGCGCTTGTGACCTCACGGCACCAGGGCTTGATCTCCTGGAAAGCGGGCCAGCGAAAGCCAGTTGGGCTGTGCTGGCCTTCGGGTTAACACAGCTCCTTCCCTTGTGACTCGCTTGCCCACTGTTGGCCAACCATTTCTCAGTTAGTGCCTAATTCTCCTCCACTTCCATCCTCTTGCAAAGGTAATTAAGATTGGGCTTTTTGGGACAGATCACAGAAAAAGGGAGATACGGGAAGAATGTATAGGCAGGTGTGTATCTTCTGAGCTGCAGACTGAACTATTACTCTTTCAGAGGCTGGTCAGTGCTATGGGTAGAGTTCCCAGTTGCTAATCCTTCTTCCTTGAGGCACTGGGCTCAGCCTAGAATGGAAAAGCCCCAGCCTGAACCTGATGGAATGCAGGAAGGCAGGGAAGTAGGGAGGGAGGCAAGGAGGAGTACGGCATAATCAGCCATCAAGTAGCACTTGAAAGCTGCTACCTCCAGCGGGCAAGGTGGGAAAGAGTGGGCTGGAGAGACAGAGAACTCAGCTGCTTGTGAGAGCCATGGCTCAGCAGAACGTTCTCTTCTGAACTGGTTGTTTTCTCACATATTCATGTTCCTTCTTGAAATCGTCATCATCTGTAAATGGCCTCCAAGCATGCACAGTTATGTTGAGTGGGGGTCCTCTGGTGGTCAACGATTATCTTTCTTACTGTGTCCGCGAGTGAACCCTATCCTTGCGCATGATCATTTCATCTTTGGATGTTGTTTCATAACCATAGCCAGTTTCTTCACATACTTACTGATTTCGCTCATGGTCCATAACCAGTAGCCACTGATTTAATTCAGAGTCCACAGCAATTCTCTATAGTGTTTAAGGCACGCAATGTCTTGTACCTAAATGCCTTAACATGTTGTATATTCTCATAGCTGCTCTAACTCCTTAAAATCAAAATCATATTCTAACCTAAAACTAAAATCCCCAAAAGTTAAGCTATAGTATTAGGGTGACTGTAACATTGTCACTCCCTTCTCTGGGGGAAAAAAGCAGCCGTTTACGGGGATTTTTTCGTCCTCAATATGACTCCCAGAGGTTCTGTGACCAAAGGTGATGGGCTCAGCCTTAGGCCAGGTAGTTTTTAGCTCTGCAGGACCTGGGGGAAGCTCCAGCTGCTCCTTGCAGAAGCCGCCCCTGCAGACCCCTCTTCTCCACCAGAACTCAGACATGCAAAACTACGACACTCACATACAGCCCTGAGCATGTTTTCATTCATCCCTCTGGTGCGGCTCAGAGGAGAGGTGGGAGCTGTGCCAGGGGACAAACAGCCCTTTGCCACCCATACATGGGAAAGGCCTGTGGCCAATGGCTGCAGGCCCTGGCAGACGTGTCACAAAGGGGCAGTGATGCGGCACCCGCCTGGCGCTTGTGACCTCACGGCACCAGGGCTTGATCTCCTGGAAAGCGGGCCAGCGAAAGCCAGTTGGGCTGTGCTGGCCTTCGGGTTAACACAGCTCCTTCCCTTGAGACTCGCTCGCCTACTGTTGGCCAACCATTTCTCAGTTAGTGCCTAATTCTCCTCCACTTCCATCCTCTTGCAAAGGTAATTAAGATTGGGCTTTTTGGGACAGATCACGGAAAAAGGGAGATACGGGATCAATGTATAGGCGGGTGTGTATCTTCTGAGCTCCAGGCTGAGCTATTACTCTTTCAGAGGCTGGTCAGTGCTATGGGTAGAGTTCCCAGTTGCTAATCCTTCTCCCTTGAGGCACTGGGCTCAGCCTAGAATAGCAGGAGTCCCAGCCTGACCCCAAGGGAAGGCAAGGAGGGAGGGAGCACCCCACAGGCAGCCGTCAAGTGGCACTTGAAAGCTGCTGCCTCCAGCGGGCAAGGTGGGAAAGAGTGGACTGCAGAGACTGAGGGCTCTCCTGCTAGTTGTAGCCACGTTGCAGCGGCACCTTCTCTTCAGGGCCGCTTGGCTTCTGCTGGCTCCTCTACAGAACTTGACTTTACTAGATGCTTTTGTGCAAGAAAATCCTTTCAAATGTCCTTTCCCCACAGTCCCTGTTGAGGAAATGGCTCCACCACAAGCCTTTCCCTCGGGGGAGCTTTGCATGGAGTGGCAGCAGCAACGAGAAGCTGGAGCGGGACTTCTGAACAGGGGGAATACGTGTTACCTCAACTCTGTCCTGCAGTGCCTGACGTACACGGCCCCTCTAGCCAACTACCTGCTCTCTAGGGAGCACAGCCAGTTGTGTGAGTTCTTTTACCAATATCTTGCAAGCACAAATTCCCAGGATCGTGACTTTGGGTTAGGAGAAAAGCAGCCCTTCCCCCCAAGCCCCTGAGAGGCTTGTGAATTACCTAGGATAGCTAAGTGTTCCAGTCTCAGCAAAGGCGTCCCTAGGCGGGGGAAGAGAGGCTCACTCAGCCTTTGGACTGATCCCAGAAGTCAGCGAGGGTTCCTGATGGGATCTTCAATGATGATTTCTTCAATGCTGAACTTCAAAGGGTATCAGAAGATAAGTTCAGTTTTCAAAGAAGTCACCTCCAACAAATGTTCCATGCCTTTGGAGCGGTGGAGGCTGTTCTTAGAACTTTGGGATCTGCCTTATGTTTTAGCTGTAGATGGCAGAATCCCATTCGCCATCCATCAGAGAACAGAGCTGTGATTCTGTGCTATAGATCACAGAATCGCCATTGCTGGAGATCACAGACTTGTCAGGCTTGGAGGGGACCTGTAGAGATCATCAAGTCCAAACCCCCTGCCAAATCAGGTTCCTGAGGACAGCTTCCCTCCCTCCCTCCCTCCCTCCCTCCTGCCTTCTCCTCCAGGTCGTCAGCAAGGCATCTGCCTGATGTGCATCATGGAAGCGCACGTTAACAAGGTCCTGCATTCCTCAGGCATTGCCATCGAGCCGACGAACATCCTGGATGTCCTCCCACGTAAGTCATTTCAGGGACTCTCTGTTGGAGAGGGTTCAGAGGAGGGCCACAAGGATGATTAGAGGGCTGGAGCACCTGCCCTACAAAGAGAGGCTGAGGGAGCTGGGCTTGTTCAGCCTGGAGAAGAGAAGGCTGCGGGGGGACCTCATTGCAGCTTTCCAGTACCTGAAGGGAGCTTATAAGGAGGAGGGGATTCAACTTTTTACAAGAGCAGATAATGGCAGGACAAGGGGGGATTGGACTAAAGCTAAAGGAGGGAAGGTTTAGATTAGATATTAGGGGGAAGTTTTTTACAGAAAGAGTGGTGAGGTGCAGGAGCAGGCTGCACAGAGAGGTAGTGGATGCCCCGTCCCTGGAGGTGTTCAAGGTCAGGTTGGATGGGGCCCTGGGCAGCCTTGTGTAGCTCCAGGCCTGGAGGTTGGTGGCCCTGCCAGTGGCAGGAGGGTGGGAGCTCTATGATCCTTGGGGTCCCTTCCAACCCAGACCATTCTATGATTCTATGATTCTATAAGACTTTAAGTATAATATACTTCATTTATATTCTTCCTTGCGGGATACGGAAACACAAACACCATCTTAATTAATTCATAAAGGACAGATTTAGAGTTATCACTAAATCTGTCTGCAAAATACCACTTGGGAAAAGATAGGCAAGTGTCATTACATGTAGAGACAGCTATCCTGCTAGAGAGCAACTTGAGAAATCCGCAAGCCTAAATCATAGACGGCATGGAGTAATTGCTGTTGTTACTGCACCTCCAGTGTGAGCATAGAAAGTGCTGACCCCAGTCTAGGTTCGGCCTGCTTTGGCAGTGGGCTTGGACTGGATGATCTCTCGAGGTCCCTTCCAAACCCTACAATTCTATGATTCTATGATTCTATGACGGGTAGAGCTGCTAGAGGTTCTGTTCTGCTCTTGGAAGAGACAACTGCTGACTTCTTCTTCCTTAGGAATAGCACCACATTTTGGGCACAGCACGCAGGAAGACGCCCACGAGTTCTTACTCTACATACTGAATGCCATGGAGAGTTCTTGCCTGAGCGGAAGCAGCGAGTAAGCACAAGCAAATGACCTCTTCAATGTTTTTGAGTCCTTTGGAGTCCTGGATTTATTTCCATCAAGGAAAACCTATGCACAGGGCTTCTGGACAAAGCAAAACGCTTGGAGAAGATAACTCCCGGTGGTGTTGTTTTCTTTCAGCTCTTTGCAGCCAGAGACCCTTGTCCAGCAGATCTTTGGGGGCTTTCTGAGATCCAGAGGTACTTTCCCACAAGTCTGGCTTTGCTAGGAATTGCCTGTGCCCTTCTGCCTGCCTGTGGCAGCCAGGCGATGGTGGGACTGGGCTAGGCATGAAGAGCGGAAGCCACCCCAGTGCCCTGTCGCTGAGCGTTTTGATTTGTGTTGCAGTCACGTGCTTGAGCTGCCAAGCGGTTTCGGATTCCTACGAGCCCTTCCTGGATCTCCTCTTGGATATCAAAGTAAGAGGGTTTGTCATGGGATTCAAGACATCCCAAGGCCCAGTGCAGTTGCCCCCCTTGCTGCCTCCTGGGCACTGCTTGCGCGTGGCTCTTCTCCTCCCTCGGCGTCAGCTCCCTGGCCCGACTCTTGCCACCTCCTACGAAGGGTTTGGGCGAGGGCACTTCTCGCAGCTCAGGCCTGTCCCCTCTCGCTCCTCCAGGACGCCTCCTCTGTCACCAAAGCTCTGCAGGACCTTCTGAAACCAGAGCAGCTGGATGGGGACAACTGCTTGCAATGTAGCAAGTAAGATGCTTGGTAACAATGTCCTAATCCTAGAGCCTGTGTGAAGGTGCTGCCTGTCAGCCAGCGTTAAAGTCACCTTTTCACACCAAGGACACACAGCTCTGCTTTTGAACCGGCCTCACTGTGCTGTGGAGCCTTAAAACAGCGTCAGGAGGCCTGAGCTTTTCTGGCCTGCCAGGGGTAAAGAAGGGTGTGTTTCCTTACTGGGCTCTGTCCTTGGTTTCGAGGTGTGACAAGAGGGTTGCCGCCTCCAAGGAGTGTGCAGTCCAACACGAGCCCAGGGTTCTCACACTGTGCCTCAAACGCTTTGACGACTTCATCGGCACGAAGATCGACACGGTGAGTACGCAAGGAGAGAGTAACGTTCTCTTCCTTGAGCAAGACATGTCCCAAAGCAGGGCACTCTGTCCCAAGCCTGGCTTCCTTTCTGGGTTGGTGGGAGGGGAGATGGGAGAGTTCCTCTGGGAAGAAAAGCACGTGGCTGAGAAGAGGTTCCTGCCACCCAACCCTTACGTGTTGCTTTAGGGAAAAGCCAAGTGTCCGTGAAGCCAAAAGGCGTGTTCAGACACCCCTGGGACCTGGTCTTGCAAGGCTGTTTCATAAGAGAATTGTCTGAGCTCTCTCGGTCTCTCCGTAGTTTGTGGAGTATCCCGAGTACTTGGATCTTCGGCCATACATGTCTGAGAGAGATGGAGAACCGCTGCTCTACTCCTTATATGCTGTCCTGGTGCACAGCGGTGTCACCTGTAATGCAGGACATTATTTCTGCTTCACCAAGGTAGAGAGCAACTTCCTCCCTAACGAGGGACAGGTGGCAGTGTTACTGGCAGCCAAGGATTTGGGGGAGAAGATCTCCTTCCTGGCTGCATTGGATGTCTTTGGGCAGACGCTTGCCTCTGTCCTTTTCTGCCTGGGGGGCACCCTGCAGTTCCATGTCCAGATACCGATGCCTTTCTCTGCAGGCCAGCAACGGGGTGTGGTACAGGATGGACGACAAATATGTGCATCCTCGTAGCATCAGCACAGTTCTCCGGCAGGAAGCCTATATACTATTCTATGCCAGGTAAGAACCAGGAGGAAAGTGTCTTCAGAGTAGGTTTCCTCTTCCTGGTTTTCCTCTTTTCTTTCTCATCCTCTGAGCACTGCTCTTTCTGTGGCTAGAAGAGGCTGCCTGGAGAGGCAGTGTAGATGCTCCCTCCCTGGAGGTGTTCAGGGCCAGCTTGGATGGGATTTTTCCACAGCCTAGACTGTCTTCTGGAGGGTGTCCCTGCCCGTGGCACAGGGGCTGGAGCTCGGTGATAACTTGAAGGTCCCTTCCAAGCCAAACTCTTCTCCAATTCTGGGACTCTATGAAAGGCAGGCCAGAGGGACCCTAAAGACAAGGTTTTGCTGCAGCAGGGGCAGATGTGTTAGAAAAAGCCCAGCCGAGTTTCCCATTTGTAGTCCTGCTTATGCCTTCTTCCTGAGATAGAATCCTCTCCAAAAATGAAGGGAACCCCAGAGGGAGCTGCAAGTAAAGACCTCAATGGAGATCATTCTATTTTACTGCAGGTGCTCGGATCTGAAAAAGGAAGGAATGGCTGTTTCCTCACCAGCACCATCATATGCTAGTCCCCTCTTCGCAGAGTCAGAGCTGATTAGAAAGGAGAAAGTCTCTGAGGGACCACAGGATCTGCCTCCTAGAACCAAGGTATCTTGGGGGGATTTGTGTGTGAGTGTGCCAGGGCACCAGAGTGGCAGTGGGCTTCTTTCTGGGACCGCGGCATTGCTCTCTTTTTTTCCCTGCCACACGCAGCTTGCTTCACAGTCTGCACAGAGACTGCTCCCTCTCAAAGGCTCCTCATTAGCTCCCTCCCATTTGTCTGCCTTTGGCCCTTCTGCCTTTGCAGTCCTCTAGGACTGCCCTTGCATAGCCCTTGGCTGCACCCAGCTGGAGCTTCTGGCCACTGTTCTGGCTCTTCCAGCAGCAAGATAAGGGCACGATCTGTTCACATCTCTCTTTGCAGGACACCGCAGCAGGCATCGAGAACTCTGTAGAGGACCTTGCCTCCTCAACAACAGCCACCAGCAGCCAGCAAGACCTAGCAGTTGCTTACGAAGCACTGGCAGGATTGCTCTGCTCCATCTGGCTCAGCATGTTCAATATCATCATCTCCTCCTACATTGCCCTGAATTGCTGCTTCTCTGACTGTAGGGGGCCGTTGTCCATAAGAACAGCTGAGTGCCGGCTCCCCTGTCAAACGCTTGACCCTGTGCTCCAGCCCATGCATGGTGACAGCAACAAAGAGGAGCACAGACACAGCCCTTCTTCCCACTTCCAGAAGAAGGGTGCCAGGCAGAGGACCCGAAGCAGATCCCCACACTGGGGCAATCTTCTCCGCAGCTGGTCTGTTGACATCACAGTCTATGACGACTCCGCTGGGAGGAGGAGGAGGGGAAGACGTCCTCTGCAGCGGAATGGAGCCCCGAGGGAAGACGCAGTCCCAGGGCACTCCAGCGCCAGGAGGAGGAGGAGGAGGAGGAGGAGGAGGAGGAGGAGGAGGAGGAGGAGGAGAAGAGTCCAAAGACGGTGCTCTGTTCTTCGCATCCGCGTTGTGTGGCCCAGAGGACTGTGAGCCTGGACTCACATCTCTTTTCAGCGGTGGGGATTGCCCTGCCAATGCCAAAACTAAAAACACTTGTTGTTCTTGAACATGTTATACGCAGGGGGTTTTCTTCTCCATAATTCTTGAGGCACTTGGTGAAAACACCCGATGCAGGAGGTTTAGGACTGACAGGCCAGCCAGCCTGAGGGGAAATCTGGCAACGCTTGGGCTGGCCACCCAAGGTCAACCTGCTTTTGCTGCGGGTGTTCCTTTGGTAGCACCAGTTTGGAGTCCACAAGTGGCTGTCTCATGGGGTAGGAGGCAGGTGACATTCATTGGAAATGAACCTGTAAAAGACCACATGTATTGCTCCCAGAGTCTCATGGGTATGGTACTGTAAGTGGAACGAGTGGCAAAGAGCCCTCGGCCAACAGCAAATTTACAGACAAAGCAGTGGACAGGCTCACTGTGGTGGTTTTGCCCTGGCTGGAGGCCAGGCGCCCACCAAAGTTTGTCCACCACTCCCCTTTTAGTTGGAAAGGAGAGAAAACATCTGCAGAGAGTCTCAGGAGTCAAGAGAAGGACAGGGAGCGATCTTTCTGCAGTCAGCATTCACGGGTATAACAGACGCAACACAGAATAAAGGCAAGAAAACTCTCTAATTGATGACACTGCCCTGCACCCCCAGAGACACCAGTGTTGGGTAATGAGAAGTGAAGCCTCGAAAAGGCAGAATTCAAACACACTGGCCTTGGTGTCTGCAGAGTTTCTCACACATCACACGCCCTTCTCTGGGGGCAAAAAGCGTCTGCTTTCGGGATTGTTTTCATCCCAAATGTGACCACCGCTGATGGGCTCAGCCTTGAGATGGCTGGTGTTTGCTCTGTGGGGCCTGGGGGAAGCTCCAGCGGCTGCGTGCAGAAGCCGCTGCTGTAGACCCCCATTTCTCCACTGGAACCCAGACACTCAAAACTACGACGCTCACTCACATACAACCAGACTGAAGCGTCATTCTGCTGCTGTGCCAGAGAGGAGGAGAAAGGCAGCAAGCACCAAACCTGCCCCCAGCACCGGGCCAAGCGGTGGCACAAAGGGCACTGGCCTCCCCCCCTCGTCCCTCTCCTGACTCCCTCTGGCCTGGAAGAGCTCACAGACATCTCCCAGAGACTCAGACAACTCTGCTGGCTGTCCCACCTGCCTGCGGGGCCCACAAGGAAGAGCTCGAATTCCTTTTCAGCGGTGGGGATTGCCCTGCCCAAGCCAAAATTAAAAACACTTGTTGGTCTTGAACATGTCATTCACAGGGGCTTTTCTTCTCTGTAATTCTTGAGGCACCTGGTGGAAACACGCAATGCGGGAGGTTTTGCACTTGGAGTTTTCAAAGCGGTTTGCTTGCCCTCGTGGAATATTCCAGAACTCCACTGGCTCTCTGAGAAACGCTCTGAACCCACTATTCCCATTCCCATTGGACCTCCAAGAATATTGCTGGGATTTACAGATTCACAGAGTAGGAAGGTTCAGCAGGAACCTCCAGAGAACATTGAATCCAACCCCCCTGTCCAAGCAGGTTCCCTAGAACAGGTCGCACAGGTAGGCGTCCGGGGAGGTGACTCCAGAAAAGGAGACTCCACAACACCCCCGGGAAGCCTGTCCCACTGATACTGAGAACCAAGTGCAAGGAGACAGAAATAGTCAAGAGAAAAGTGGAAATATCCAGGACAACCTAGAACTTCAGAGAAGAACTGGATCACACAGGGTGGAGTGATGCTTTTGCTAGTGACATGTCATGGGAGACAGTATCGAAAGGCTTGCTGAAGTCAAGGGAGGTGACATCCACTCCTCTCTCTCCATCTCCCCAGCTGGTGATGACATCTTGGAAGGCTACGAGATTGGCTCAGGATCTCCCGTCCTTTTGCTTACCCAACAAACACCTGGGTAATTGGAGTCCCCCAGAAGAACCAGCGCCTGGGAACGGGAGGCTATTTCTAGCCACATCTAGAAGGCACCACCAACTTTCTACTCCTTATCAGGGGGCCTGTAGCACGCAGCCACAACAGCGTCACCCACACTAGCCTGCCCCTTGATTCTAAGCCAGAAGCTCTCAACCTGTACATCACCCTCCACCTGCAGCAGGTGCAGGTATCAGCTGCTGGGAAGAAGGGCTCTGAAGCGGGAGTCTCCGTTGAGGGACCCCTTTCTGCACGCAGCAACCTCCGGGCATAGATCCACGAGGGCAACTAATCTTAAAGCACCAAAGATCAAAAGGAGAGAGGCAGCGGGTGCACCCATCAGCGGCCATCAGCGGCCATTAGCACCCATCAACAGCCATTGCTCTGCCCAGAGCGGTGACTCATCGGGGGCGGAGCTAGGGGCGATAGCAATTATCCCTCTCCATACAAGAGGGTCCTCTGGAGCGCTAGCGACCAGGAGCGCGGCGACCAGGGCGTGGCACGGCAGTTTGCACAGCAGTTCGAGCAGGCAGGGCGAGCCCACCCTTCTGGCTCACAGGGTAAACTGAGCGGACCGGCTAGTGCTCACAGGGTACGCAGGTCGAGCCAAGGGATTCCTGTTTGCTCTGCGTTCCAACTGTCGAACCATGGTCTCCACCAGGCAGAGAGGTTCCCCCTACAAATCTGGGGCAACCCCGACAGAGAGCCTGCCTAGAGATGCTGCGGTTCAGGTCTCAGGCTGCAGGGAATGCCAGAGTCTGCAGTTGCCAGAGAAAAGAGGCAAGCACCTGACGTGTGTGAGGTGTGAGCAGGTCGATGATCTGCTTGCTTTGGTAGTAAAACTAAAGGAGGAGAATGAAAGACTGTGAGCAATCAGGGATTGCAGGCGAGAGATTGACTGGTGGAGTAGCTCCCTGGCATCCCAAAAAGATGAGAGTCGGGAAGACACCTCGCACCTGCAGACGGTCTCCTCTCTCTGCCCTAGCCAGGTAAATGGGAGTGACCCAAACCCCGAGGGTGCCTGGAAGACAGTCCCGACTCGTCGTCGTAGGCGCTCCCCCTGCCTACCTTCCCCACTCCCCCAGGTTTCCCTAAGTAACAGGTTCAGGGCCCTGGTAGTTGAGGAGAAGTTATGTGAGGAGGTGAATGGAGCCCCTCTGCCTCAGAGAAAGCGGAAGCCTAGAGTGAGGCGACCATCCGCACGCCTCGAGACTGCCTCTGTTAGGCAAGAGAGAAAGGCAGTTGTAGTAGGGGATTCCCTTCTTAGAGGGACAGAAGGCCCTATATGTAGACCAGGTCCTACACCCAGGGAGGTGCCCAAATAATATTCTCTTCTATCCCCACTTGTGGGAGGAGGGGCTCAGAGCAGGACAAGAGAACCCACGAGTTGAATGTGTGGCTGAAAGGCTGGTGCCGGCACAAGAACTTTGGGGTTTTTGATCAGGGGATGGTGTATTCTGCTCCTGGCATGATGACTGCTGAGGGGGCTCACCTGTCCCATAAAGGAAAGCGGATCCATGCCCAGGAGATGGCAGGGCTCATTGACCGAGCTTTAAACTAGTTAGGAAGGGGGAAGGGGATACCACGAAGGCTGCTGGGGTTAGGCAAGTACTTCGGGAGTCACAGCGGGAGCTGATGGTGGAAAAAGGTAAATACCAAAAGCACAGTGGTGGACTTGGGGACGTTTTTCCACGGGACAGTAGGGAAAATTCTGTGGATTGCCCTGATTACTCCTCAGTGGAGCCACTTTTGCCAGTCCCCTGTCAGAAATCTCACTGTGGGCTGTTGAGGGTACCTACATCTGCTGCCCCACTAAAATGCCTTTATACAAATGCACGTAGCATGGGGAACAAACAAGAAGAATTAGAGATCTTTGTGCGGTCGCAGGGCCACGATCTCATTGCAATCACAGAGACGTGGTGGGACAACCTGGACGACTGGCATGCTGTCGTGGATGGCTACGTGCTTTTGAGGAAAGACAGGCTAGGGAGGCGAGGTGAGGGAGTTGCTCTTTATGTGAGAGAGCACCTAGAATGTACTGAGCTCCACCTGGGGAAGGATGAACCACCCGTCGAGTGCTTGCGGCTTAAAATCAAGGGGCAAACTGCTATGTGTGACATCATTGTGGGAGTGTGCTATAGGCCCCCTGATCAAGAGGAGCAGGTTGATAATGCATTCTATAAGCAGTTAGAAACAGCCTCAAGATCCCAGGCACTGATCCTTATGGGGGACTTCAACTATCCAGATATTTGCTGGGCAAGCAACATGGCCAGTCGTATGCAGTCCAGACAATTTCTGCGGTGTGTTGAAGACAATTTCCCGCTACAGACGCTGCAGGAGCCTACAAGGGGAGGGCGGGTGCTGGACCTTGTTGTCACTAACAAGGACGGGCTCGTTAGGGAAGTGAAGGTCGGGGGCAGCTTAGGACAAAGCGACCATGAAATGGTCGAGTTCAAGATCCCGGGCGGAAGAAACAAGCCAAAAAGTAGGATAGCTACCCTGAATTTTGGAAGAGCTAACTTTGATCTCCTCTGCAGCTTTAATAGGGGCTATCCCGTGGGCTACACTGTTTGAAGGAATGGGAGCCTGTGAGAGCTGGCTAACATTTAAACAGCACTTCTTCCGGGCACAGGAACGATGCGTCCCTTTGAGTAAGAAATCAGGAAAGAGAGGCAGAAGACCTGCATGGATGAACACAGAGCTATTGAGTAAACTCAAAGAGAAGCAGAAGATCTATGAATTGTGGAAAAAGGGTCTGAGCACCTGGGGAGAATACAGGAATGTGGTCAGGGCCTGTAGGGATGCAACTAGGAAGGCTAAAGCCCTCTTGGAAATGAAGCTGGCAAGGGACATAAAGGATAATAAAAAGGGTTTTTTTAGATACGTTAATAGTAAGAGGATGACCAGGGATAATGTAGGACCCTTGCTGAATGAGGAGGGTGTCCTGGTAACGGGGCATGCTGAGAAGGTGGAGATACTGAATGCTGCCTTTGCTTCGGTCTTCACTTCAAAGGCCCCTCGGGACCCACTGATCCTGTATGAGTGTTGGGGAAACGAAGAATTTCCCTCTGGTTGAGGTAGGGGAGGTCCAGGAGCGGCTCAAAGGGATTAATGCACACAAATCCCTGGGCCCTGATGGGTTTCACCCATGTGTGCTGAGGGAGCTGGTGGAGGTGATTGCTGAGCCACTCTCTATCATCTTCAACAGGTCTTGGAGGACAGGAGAAGTGCCTGAAGACTGGAGGATAGCCAATGTCACTCCAGTCTTTTAAAAGGGCAAGAAAGAGGAACCTCGTAACTATAGGCCAGTCAGCCTCACCTCTGTCCCAGGAAAGGTAATGGAACAGCTTGTTCTGGACGCCATCTGCAAGCAATTGGAAGAGAAGAAGGTCATGAGGAGTAGTCAGCATGGATTCACCAAGGGGAAATCGTGCTTGACCAATCTCATAGCCTTCTATGATCTCATCACCAGCTGGGTAGATGGAGGGAGAGCAGTGGATGTCATCTACCTTGACTTCAGCAGGGCCTTTGATACTGTCTCCCATGACACCCTGATAGCAAAGCTGAGAGAGCATGGGATAGATGAGTGGACAGTGAGGTGGGTTGAGAATTGTCTGACGGACCGAGCCCAGAGGGTTGTGATTCGAGGAGCAGAATCTGACTGGAGGCCTGTTACTAGCGGTGTTCCCCAGGGCTCGGTGTTGGGTCCAGTCCTGTTTAATATCTTCATTGACGACCTTGATGAGGGAATAGCATCCACCCTCAGCAAGTACGCCGATGATACAAAGCTGGGAGGAGTGGCTGACACGCAGGAACACTGCGCTGCCATCCAGGGAGACCTGGACAGGCTGGAGAGCTGGGCAGTTAGAAACCAGATGAAGTTCAACAAAAGCAAGTGTAAAGTCTTGCACCTGGGAAGGAGCAACCATTTGTATCAGTCCAGGCTGGGGGATGACCTGCTGGAGAAGAGCTCAGTGGAGAAGGACCTGGGGGTCCTGGTAGATGACAGGTTGGCCATGAGCCAGCAGTGTGCCCTGGTGGCTAAGAGAGCCAATGGGATCCTGGGGTGCATCCGGAGGAGTATAGCCAGCAGGTCAAAGGAGGTGATCCTCCCCCTCTACTCTGCCCTGGTCAGGCCCCACCTGGAGTATTGTGTCCAGTTCTGGGCTCCTTGGTTTAAAAAGGACAGGGATCTCCTGGAGAGAGTCCAAAGAAGGGCCACGAAGATGATTAGGGGCCTGGAACATCTCCCCTGTGAGGATAGGCTGAGGAAGTTGGGACTCTTCAGCCTTGAGAAGAGAAGACTAAGGGGGGACCTAATTAAAGTCTATAATTATCTTAAGCAGGGGATGCAGGGGGAATCAGCCAGCCCCTTTTCAGTGGTCTGTGGGGATAGGACAAGGGGCAATGGCTGCAAGTTGGAGCATAGGAAGTTCCGCACCACCACGCGGAAGAACTTTTTCCCAGTGAGGGTGACAGAGCACTGGCATAGGCTGCCCAGGGAGGTGGTGGAGTCTCCATCTCTGGAGATATTCAAGACCCGTCTGGACGCCTATCTGAGTGATATGTCCTAGGGAGCTGCTTTGGCAGGGGGGTTGGACCCGATGATCTCTTGAGGTCCCTTCCAACCCCTACAATTCTATGATTCTATGAATCTATGGTCTCTCAAGGGACGCAAGAAGATTTTGGGCAAGGAATGGGCAACAATGCCTCCTCCCAGGAGTCCTCACAGGATCCTACAGGACAATCCAGTGATGTTTCCCTGCTATCACCTACAACAATAACAACATCCCCAAGCACATCGCTCTCCCATTGACCTCTCACCCAATCAACTCTAGCCAAAACCTATGAACTACTTGCTCAACCCCAGCAAAAATCATGTCCCCTTCTCCCTTCTTGCCTACTTTAAGCCCCACCAACTCCTGGGCTAGGATCTGCTTTCCACATAGGGACAGGCGAGCCCCGTCCACAGTCATCAGGCCCCGGCGCCGAGTAAACTCATCCCATACCTGGCAACCATTTCACTTCTCCTGCTGCAGGTCCCTGGGACAAAGAAGTCTGGCCCCACCTCTCTACAACCTCCCTTCAGGTACTTTCCTTGGGACACTGATAATAACTCCGATGCTATTTTGTTAACTAATATTCTGTGACATTAATTGCTGAATGATCTATCCCTTTCCTTACGTCAACCTGGAAGCTGCTCTGTCGCTCCCTTGCTTCAAGCTGACCGGACGGGGAAAAAAGCCCCACAGAAGACTCATGGGCCAAGATCAGGTCCCATATGGTGGCTTGAATTGCTCTCTCCAGGTTGTCTCAGCAACACAGCATTTGGGCATTCCCTAGACAGCAGGAGACAGTAACTCCTGGCAACATCTTCATCTATATCAGCCAAGCAGTGCAGCAGCGAAACTGACAGTCCAGCCAGCCTGAGGGGGAATCTGGCAAAGCTTGGGCTGGACACCCAAGGTCAACCAGCTGTTGCTGAATGTGCTCCTTTGGTAGCACCAGTTTGGAGTCCGCAAGTGGCTGTCTCACGGGGTAGGAGGCAGATGACATTGATTGGAAATGAACCTCTAAGAGACCAGGTGTACTGCTCCAGGACTCTCATGGCTATGGTGCTGTAACTTTATTGCAGCGCTGCACACACAGAGGATCGCTCCTCCTAATATGTGCACCGTTCAAATCCAAATTTCACATTAAAACACATTATCTCTACATATTCAGTATAATTCAGTATAATTTCTAAGAAAAGGCAAGTGTGGGCAACACACCCATGGCAGACAGTCCTCCACAAACTTCTCCAACCCTCACCTCTGTGTCTCTGTCTCTCTCCACAGGCTGCAAGTGCTGGCAGAGGCTTGCTCCAATGCAGGTTGCAGCTTCTCCTGTCTGTCTCCTCTTCCTCCAGCGCGGGGCCTCTCCACAGGCTGCAGGTGGGATTTTGGCCTTTTCCATGGGCTGCGCGGTGCCTCCACCCACCATTGGCTGCCCTTAGTGTCTGCAGAGTTTCTCACATCTTCTCACTCCCGTCTCAGGGGACAAAAAGCAGCTGCTTGCGGGAATTTTTGCGTCCAAAATGGGATTACCAGTGGCGCAGTAGTGGCCACAGCTGATGGTCTCAGCCTTCAGCTGGCTGTTTTCTGCATGTGGGAACTGGGGGAAGCTCCAGCTGCTGCTTGCAGAAGCCGCCCCTGCACACACACACACCCTATTTCCACCAGAACCCAGACATGCAAAACTACGACACTCACATACAGCCCTGAGCATGTTTTCATTCATCCCTCTGGTGTGGCTCAGAGGAGAGGTGGGAGCTGTGCCAGGGGACAAACAGCCCTTTGCCACCCATACATGGGAAAGGCCTGTGGCCAATGGCTGCAGGCCCTGGCAGACGTGTCACAAAGGGGCAGTGATGCGGCACCCGCCTGGCGCTTGTGACCTCACGGCACCAGGGCTTGATCTCCTGGAAAGCGGGCCAGCGAAAGCCAGTTGGGCTGTGCTGGCCTTCGGGTTAACACAGCTCCTTCCCTTGCGACTCGCTCGCCTACTGTTGGCCAACCATTTCTCAGTTAGTGCCTAATTCTCCTCCACTTCCACTCGCTTGCAAAGGTAATTAAGATTGGGCTTTTCGGGAGATATCACAGAAAAAGGGAGATACGGGAAGAATGTATAGGCGGGTGTGTATCTTCTGAGCTGCAGACTGAGCTATTACTCTTTCAGAGGCTGGTCAGGGCTATGGGTAGAGTTCCCAGTTGCTAATCCTTCTTCCTTGAGGCACTGGGCTCAGCCTAGAATGGAAAAGCCCCAGCCTGAACCTGATGGAATGCAGGAAGGCAGGGAAGTAGGGAGGGAGGCAAGGAGGAGTACGGCCTAATCAGCCATCAAGTAGCACTTGAAAGCTGCTACCTCCAGCAGGCAAGGTGGGAAAGAGTGGGCTGGAGAGACAGAGGGCTCTGATGCTAGTGGTAGCCACGTCGCAGCGGCACCTTCTCTTCAGGGCTGCTTGGCTTCTGCTGGCTCCTCTACAAAACTTGACTTTACTAGATGCTTTTATGCAAGAAAATCCTTTCAAATGTCCTTTCCCCACAGTCCCTGTTGAGGAAATGGCTCCACCACAAGCTTTTCCCTCGGAGAAGCTTTGCATGGAGTGGCAGCAGCGACGGGCAGCTGGAGTGGGACTTCTGAACAGGGGGAATACGTGTTTCCTCAATTCTGTCCTGCAGTGCCTGACGTACACGGCCCCTCTAGCCAACTACCTGCTCTCTAGGGAGCACAGCCAGTCGTGTGAGTGCTTTTATGAACATCTAATTTAGCTTAGGAGAAAAGCAGTCCTTCCCCCTAAGCCCCTGAGAGGCTACTAAATTTGCTAGCAGAGGTAATATCCAAGTCTCAGCAAAGGCATCCCTAGGGGAGAGGAAAGAGTCTCACTCAGCCTTTGGACTCCAACAATGGTTACATGCATTTCGAGCAGTGGAGGCTAAGCAGAGAAACTTCCCTCACTGTCTCCTTCTCCTCCAGGTCATCAGCAAGGCTTCTGCCTGACGTGCATAATGGAAGCACATGTTAAAAAGGTCCTGCATTCCTCAGGCAGTGCCATCATGCCCACGAACATCCTCAAGGTCCTCCCACGTAAGTCATTTCAAGGACTTGTAGAGCTGCTAGAGGTTCTGTTCTGCTCTTGGAGGAGACAACTGCTGACTTCTTCTTCCTTAGGAATAGCACCACATTTCAGCCATGGCACGCAGGAAGATGCCCAGGAGTTCTTACTCTACACACTGAATGCCATGCAGAGTTCCTGCCAGATCGGAAGCAGCGAGTAAGCACAAGCAAATGACCTCTTCAATGTTTTTGAGTCCTTTGGAGTCCTGGATTTATTTCTATCATGGAAAACCTATGCGCAGGGCTTCTGTACAAAACAAAACGCTTGGAGAAGATAACTCCCGGCTGTGTTGTTTTCTTTCAGCTCTTTGCAGCCAGAGACACTTGTCCAGCAGATCTTTGGGGGCTTTCTGAGATCCAGAGGTACTTTCCCACAAGTCTGGCTTTGCTAGGAATTGCCTGTGCCCTTCTGCCTGCCTGTGGCAGCCAGGCGATGGTGGGACTGGGCTAGGCATGAAGAGCGGAAGCCACCCCAGTGCCCTGTTGCTGAGCGCTTTGATTTGTGTTGCAGTCACGTGCTTGAGCTGCCAAGCGGTTTCGGATTCCTACGAGCCCTTCCTGAATCTCCTCTTGGATATCAAAGTAAGAGGGTTTGTCATGGGATTCAAGACATCCCAAGGCCCAGTGCAGTTGCCCCCCTTGCTGCCTCCTCGGCAAGCTTGCGCGTGGCTCTTCTCCTCCCTCGGCGTCAGCTCCCTGGCCCGACTCTTGCCACCTCCTAGGAAGGGTTTGGGCAAGGGCATTTCTCGCAGCTCAGCCCTGTCCCCTCTTGCTCCTCCAGGACGCCTCCTCTGTCACCAAAGCTCTGCAGGACCTTCTGAAACCAGAGCAGCTGGATGGGGACAACTGCTTGCAATGTAGCAAGTAAGACGCTTGGTAACAATGTCCTAATCCTAGAGCCTGTGTGAAGGTGCTGCCTGTCAGCCAGCGTTAAAGTCACCTTTTCACACCAAGGACACACAGCTCTGCTTTTGAACCGGCCTCACTGTGTTGTGGAGCCTTAAAACGGCGTCAGGAGGCCTGAGCTTTTCTGGCCTGCCAGGGGTAAAGAAGGGTGCGTTTCCTTACTGGGCTCTGTCCTTGGTTTCGAGGTGTGACAAGAGGGTTGCCGCCTCCAAGGAGTGTGCAGTCCAACACGAGCCCAGGGTTCTCACACTGTGCCTCAAACGCTTTGACGACTTCACTGGCACGAAGGTCAAGAACGTGAGTATGGAAGGAGAGAGCAACATTCTCTTCCTTGAGCAAGAGTTGTCCCAAAGCAGGGCACTCTGTCCCAAGCCTGGCTTCCTTTCTGTGAATGGAGGGGGGTGTGGGGGGAGAGGAGAGTTCCTCTGGGAAGAAAAGCACGTGGCTGAGAAGAGGTTCCTGCCACCCAACCCTTACGTGTTGCTTTAGGGAAAAGCCAAGTGTCCGTGAAGCCAAAAGGCGTGTTCAGACACCCCTGGGACCTGGTCTTGCAAGGCTGTTTCATAAGAGAATTGTCTGAGCTCTCTCGGTCTCTCCGTAGTTTGTGAAGTACCCCGAGTACTTGGATCTTCGGCCATACATGTCTGAGAGAGATGGAGAACCGCTGCTCTACTCTTTATATGCTGTCCTGGTGCACAGCGGTGTCACCTGTAATGCAGGACACTATTTCTGCTTCACCAAGGTAGAGAGCAACTTCCTCCCTAATGAGGGACAGGTGGCAGTGTTACTGGCAGCCAAGGATTTGGGGGAGAAGATCTCCTTCCTGGCTGCATTGGATGTCTTTGGGCAGACGCTTGCCTCTGTCCTTTTCTGCCTGGGGGGCACCCTGCAGTTCCATGTCCAGATACCGATGCCTTTCTCTGCAGGCCAGCAACGGGGTGTGGTACAGGATGGACGACAAGGATGTGCATCCTCGTAGCATCAGCACAGTTCTCCGGCAGCAAGCCTATTTACTATTCTATGCCAGGTAAGAACCAGGAGGAAAGTGTCTTCAGAGTAGGTTTCCTCTTCCTGGTTTTCCTCTTTTCTTTCTCATCCTCTGAGTACTGTTCTTTCTGTGGCTGGAAGAGGCTGCCTGGAGAGGTAGTGTAGATGCTCCCTCCCTGGAGGTGTTCAGGGCCAGCTTGGATGGGATTTTTCCACAGCCTAGACTGTCTTCTGGAGGGTGTCCCTGCCCGTGGCACAGGGGCTGGAGCTCGATGATAACTTGAAGATCCCTTCCAAGCCAAACTGTTCTCCAATTCTAGGACTCTATGAAAGGCAGGCCAGAGGGACCCTAAAGACAAGGTTTTGCTGCAGCAGGGGCAGATGTGTTAGAAAAAGCCCAGCCGAGTTTCCCATTTGTAGTCCTGCTTATGCCTTCTTCCTGAGATAGAATCCTCTCCAAAAATGAAGGGAACCCCAGAGGGAGCTGCAAGTAAAGACCTCAATGGAGATCATTCTATTTCACTGCAGGTGCTCGGATCTGAAAAAGGAAGGAATGGCTGTTGCCTCACCAGCACCATCATATGCTAGTCCCCTCTTCGCAGAGTCAGAGCTGATTAGAAAGGAGAAAGTCTCTGTGGGACCACAGGATCTGCCTCCTAGAACCAAGGTATCTTGGAGGGATTTGTGTGTGAGTGTGCCAGGGCACCAGAGTGGCAGTGGGCTTCTTTCTGGGACCGCGGCATTGCTCTCTTTTTTTCCCTGCCACAGGCACCTTGCTTCACAGTCTGCACAGAGACTGCTCCCTCTCAAAGGCTCCTCACTAGCTCCCTCCCATTTGTCTGCCTTTGGCCCTTCTCCCTTTGCAGTCCTCTAGGACTGCCCTTGCGTAGGCCTTGGCTGCACCCAGCTGGAGCTTCTGGGTACTGTTCTGGCTTTTCCAGGAGGAAAGGGCAGGACCTTTTCACATCTCTCTTTGCAGGAGTCCGTGGGAGGCACAGAAAACTCTGCTGAGGACAGTGCCTCCTCAACAACAGCCACCAGCAGCCAGCAAGACATGGCAGATGCACAGGAGACAATGGCAGGATTGCCCTGCGCCATCTGGAACAGCACGTTCAACACCACCTCCTCCTCCAGTGTTGGCTTGAGCAGTAACAAAGAGGAGCACAGACTCGGCCCTTCTTCCCACTTCCAGAAGAAGGGTGCCAGGCAGAGGTCCCGGAGCAGATCCCCACACTGGGGCAATCATCTCCGCAGTTGGTCTGTTGACACCACAGACTATGACGACTCTGCTGGGAGGAGGAGGAGGAGGGGAAGACGTCCTCTGCAGCGGAATGGAGCCCCGAGGGAAGATGCAGTCCCAGGGCACTCCAGCACCAGCTCCCAGCAGGCTGCCACACCCAAGGCTGCGCGTGAGCAATCAGGGCCTAGGCAGAGGAAAAGACTCCGATCCCCAGGGCGGTGTCCTGAGGAAATCCAGGGCTGCTTGGCGGACCCTGAAAACTATGAGCCCTCAGCAGGGAGGAGAAGAATCAATGCTTCAAGTGGCAATTGCACTCCCAGCCACACTGCATCTTCCAAGGGCTCCACTGCCAGCTCCCAGCTGGCTTCTGCACCCAGAGCTGCTCAGCAGAAAGCCAGGAAGAGAAGGAGGAGAAGAGTCCCAGGGCGGTGATTTGCCCTCTGTAGTCCCTCTCTGCGCCCCACAACACTATGAGCCAGCACTGACTGAATGTCAGCAGGGAGGAGGTGGAGGCTTTCTGCACCCTGGTGACACCAGCCAAAGAAACACGCAGGGCACAGCTATGCTGATGAAAGCAGATTGAGACGCAGACTGAAGCATCATTCTGCTGCTGGGGCAGAGAGAAGGAGAAAGGCAGCAAGCACCAAACCTGCCCCCAGCACCGGGCCAAGCGGTGGCACAAAGGGCACCGGCCTCCCCCCTCGTCCCTCTCCTGACTCCCTCTGGCCTGGAAGAGCTCACAGACATCTCCCAGAGACTCAGACAGCTCTGCTGGCTGTCCCACCTGCCTGCGGGGCCCTCAAGGAAGAGCTCGAATTCCTTTTCAGCGGTGGGGATTGCCCTGCCCAAGCCAAAATTAAAAACACTTGTTGGTCTTGAACATGTCATTCACAGGGGCTTTTCTTCTCTGTAATTCTTGAGGCATTTGGTGAAAACATGCGATGCAGGAGGTTTAGCATTTGGGGTTTTCAAAGCGGTTTGCTTGCCCACGTGGAATATTCCAGAACTCCACTGGCTCTCTGATAAACACTCTGAACCCACTATTGCCATTCCCATTGGACCCACAATGTTCTCCAGAGAACAGTGTGTCCAAACCCCTGACCAAGCAGGTTCCTTAGAACAGGTCCAGGGAAGTCTGAAATATCTCCAGATAAGGAGACCCCATAACCCCACCTCGAAGCTCGCCAGCCAAGACCATGGACACAGAAATATTCAAGATAAAACCTGAAATATCCAGGACCACATGGAACTACAGGGAAGATCTGGCTCACACAGGCTAAAGTCCCCAAAAGTCTATCTCTTAAAAGTCATTGACCATTAATGTGTTCAAGTGGACAAACTGCTGGGCTGTTGCAGAGAGATGTTCAGCTTTCTGACAGCAGATCATGCCATCATGGAGATCATTCTCATCAAGAACAGCTGTAACCCTGAGCTCTCTCCAGAGCCACATATATATATGTATATGTACAGGTATATACTGCAGTCCTGTATTAACAAATGTGAGAAAAGGGTGGAATTTCCCTTTAATTTTGGCCAATCAGTTCACAGTGCTTACAAACTCGGTGCCTCAACACATGCTTACAAACTCAACCTCCCCAGGCACCCTTAAAAGGGGCTTGATGGAGAGAGGCGATTCAGTGCAGCTGCAGTTTAAACACCCAAGTTCCTACAAAAGGGTCCACTCCTTATGTCCCAGAGAGGTAGACACGTAAAGGAAAAGGAGTGAAAATGCGGCACTCCCACTTCCCGAAATTGAATGTCCCAACCTGCTAAGGTCCCCGTCTGGGAAGATTCATTGTTGTTCCCAGAATGAGATTAAGGCACAAAAGAGGTCAGATGCCATAAAAAGAAGTTTGATGGTTACATCCACATTGGCAGAGATACAAGAAAGAGAGAGAGACCAACAGGAAAAAAAGGAAAGTAAAGGTGCACTTGCTACCAACACGGAGCTGTGGTGCCCCTGTTCTACAGGCACCAAGCCCCTGCCCTTCCCCCCCAGCCCCTTTTATGGGGAAGGGATGTCAGATGGTGTGGAAAAGAGCCCACGCTAACTCAACTCCCCTGTGCTGGCTGATTGGGCAGGTCGACTCTGGCCTGGCTAGAACCAGGACACCTGGCAACACTTGAGGCCATTTCCTCTTGTCCTGCTGCAGGTCCCTGGGACAAAGAGGTCTGGCCCCACCTCTCTACAACCTCCCTACAGGTACTTTCCTGGGGGTACTATAATAATTCAGATGCTATTTTTTTAATAAATTTCCTAGGATAGCTAAGGGTTCTAGTCTCACCAAAGGCATCCCTAGGCGGGGGAAGAGAGGCTCACTCAGCCTTTGGACTGGTCCCAGAAGTCAGGGAGGGTTCCTGATGGGATCTTCAATGATAGTTTCTTCCATGCTGAACTTTAAAGGGTATCAGAAGATAAGCTTCCCTCACTGCCTCCTTCTCCTCCAGGTCGTCAGCAAGGCTTCTGCCTGACGTGCATAATGGAAGCACATGTTAAAAAGGTCCTGCATTCCTCAGGCAGTGCCATCATGCCCACGAACATCCTCAAGGTCCTCCCACGTAACGCATTTCAGGGACCGGTAGGGCTGCTAGACGTTCTGTTCTGCTCTTGGAGGAGACAACTGCTGACTTCTCACTCCTTAGCAATAGCACCACATTTCAGGCACAGCACGCAGGAAGACGCCCAGGAGTTCTTACTCTACACTCTCAATGCCTTGCAGAGTTCCTGCCAGATCGGAAGCAGTGAGTAAGCACAAACAAATGACCTCTTCAATGTTTTTGAGTCCTTTGGAGTCCTGGATTTATTTCCATCAAGGAAAACCTATGCACAGGGCTTCTGGGCAAAGCAAAACGCTTGGAGAAGATAACTCCCGGCTGTGTTGTTTTCTTTCAGCTCTTTGCAGCCAGATGGGGGCTTTCTGAGATCCAGAGGTACTTTCCCACAAGTCTGGCTTTGCTAGGAATTGCCTGTGCCCTTCTGCCTGCCTGTGGCAGCCAGGCGATGGTGGGACTGGGCTAGGCATGAAGAGCGGAAGCCACCCCAGTGCCCTGTCGCTTCCCCTGGGAAGCCTGTCCCACTGATACTGAGAACCAAGTGCAAGGAGACAGAAATAGTCAAGAGAAAACCGTAAATATCCAGGACAACCTAAAACTTCAGAGAAGAATTGGATCACACAGGGTGGACTGATAGTTTTGCTAGAGGCATGTCATGGGAGACAGACCTCGATGAAAGGATTGAATGCTCCCTCAGTAACTTTGTAGATGACACTAAGCTGGGAGGAAGCGTCGAGCTGCCTGAGGGTAGGGAGTCTCTTCAGAGGCATCTGAACATATCGGACCCATAGGCTGAGACCAATGGGATGAAGTTGAACATGGCCAAGTGTAGAGTGCTGCACATGGGACATAACAACCCCAGGCAGCACTACAGGCTTGGGGGAGACTGGCTGGAGAGCTGTCAGGCAGAGAAGGACTTGTGGGTGTTGATTGACTGCAGGCTGAATATGAGCCAGCAGTGTGCCCAGGCACCCAAGAAGGCCAATGGCATCTTGGCTTGTATCAAAACCAGTGTGGCCAGTAGGGTCTGGGGAGGGGATTGCGCCCCTCAACTTGGCATTGGTGAGACAACACCTTGAGTGCTGTGTGCAGTTTTGGGCTCCTCACCATAAGAAGGGCATTGAGGTCCTCGAGCGAGTGCAGAGAAGGGCAACCAGGCTGGTGAAGGGGCTGGAGGGCAAATCCGATGAGGAGCGGCTGAGGGAGATGGGGCTGTTTAGCTTGGAGAAGAGGAGGCTGAGGGGAGACCTTAGCACCCCCTACAACTACCTGAAGGGAGGTTGTAGAGAGGTGGGCAATGGTCTCTTCAGCCAGGTGACAGGAGATAGGACAAGGGGGAATGGCACAAAGCTGTGACAGGGCAGGTTTAGATTGGACATTAGAAAAAAATTTTTACTAAAAGAGTTGTCAGGGCCTGGAACAGGCTGCCCAGAAAGGGGGTCGAGTCACCATCCATGGATGTGTGCAAAAAAAGGGTTGATGAGGTACTTTGGGATATGGTTTATCTTAGGATGGGAATGGTCAGATTTGATGATCTTCAAAGGTCTGATTGGGAGAAAGTTTTTAACTCAGGTCATCTTAAACAAGTAATTTGTGCAGATTCAAAGTGTGTGGAACATCAACAGTCTATGGGAGGAGGCCCTTTGGAGAACTTTCAAGCAACAAGACTTTGCCCGTCTTGCAAACAGCGCTGTTTGTATGTAATACTGAAGTGGTTTAGGGGCCATAAGCATATTGAATGTTGTATATGAGAATGTGATTTGAACCCGTGTACTGAGATGAGGTGCATGCGTTGTGGGGAAAAGACTCCTTTAGAACTCGCCCCCTGGGAAAAGGCATTATCTTGCAGGTCTCATCGCCAAGTAAGATGGACAAAAACCAGGGGGGAGGGATATGGATAAAGATCCCCCTGGGGTGTATTTTGACTCATTGGAAAGATATTGTAGGGTCAGGAGGAATAGAAAATCAAAAGACCCTGATTGAATATTGCAATCAATGGCGGCCAATTTATACATTGGACCATCACAGAATCATAGGGCTTGGAAGGGACCTCCAGATATCATTGGGTCCAAACCCCCTGCCAAAGAAGGTTCCCTAGGACAGGTCACACAGGTATGTGTCCAGACAGGTCTTGAATATCTCCAGAGAAGGAGACCCCACATGGCTCCTGGGCAGCCTGTCCCAGGGCTCTGTCACCCTCACCGTGAAAGATTTCTTCTGTACATTTGGTGTGGAACTTCCTGTTCATTTCCCAAACTCTCTCCCTTTCTTCCGGGGTCTGAGAGTCCTTATGTCCACCGACAGTTTCATTTCCAGGTCAGCGTTAGCCTTCCTACTTGCGTCCCTGCAGGCCCTGACAACATTCCTATATTCCTCCTAAGTGCTCCGACCCTCTTTCCACAATTCATAGACCTTCTGCTTCCCTTTGAGTTTAACCATGAGCTCCCTGCTCATCCACACAGGTCTTTTCTGCCACCCTTTCCTCACGTCTAACTTAAAGGGATGCACTGATCCTGGGCTTGGAAGAAGCGCTGTTTAATTGCTACCCAGCTCTCACAGGCTCCCTTCCTTCTAACAGCGTAGCCCATGAGATAGCTCCTATGAAGTCACGGAAGAGATCCGAGTTTGCTCTTCTAAAGTTCGGGGTCCTGATGCCACGCTTTCCCAGGCTCACATTCCTCAAGATCACAAACTCAACCAGGGCATGGTCGCTGCAGACCAGGCTGCCTCCAATCTTGACACCTTTAAGGATCTCTCCCACGTTGGTGAGACCAAGGTCCAGCAACACATCGCCTCTGGTTGGTCTGTCCAACACCTAAACCAGAACGTTGTCACCTACGGACTCCAGGAGACTCCTGGATCTGTGGCAGCTCGCCCTGTGGATTTGCCAGCAGAAAGCTGGGAGGTTAAAGTCCCCGCTCAGGATGAGTGCCTGTGAACTCCATGCCTCCTGCAGCTGAAGGATGAAGGCCTCGTCAGCAGCCTCTCCTTCATCAGGTGGTCTGTACTAGACCCTGTCACCAGCCGTCCTTTCTTCCTCCCATAATAAATACATGGAGCCAGGACTCTCTCTCTCTCATGGAATGGGTCAGGTGATGATAACACCACCTTGCAATTAATGTTGCTTTTAAGCAGAGAAGGAAAATGGGATGAAGTGTCATTCTTAGATATGGTGTTCCCCTCCGAAAGCACCCGGAGTGGCAAAGGCACTGTGGGCTTGTGCCACCACAGGACCCTGTGCTACTCGAGCCAGAAAAAAAACAATTCCTCTTCAAAACTGCAGGGGATTTGGCTGAGGATTGTTAGAAAGTTACAGGAGGAGACATTAAAGAACACCTCCCCCTCCCAGACCCAAAATGGAATGCAAACAGGTCCGCGCTTATGGAAAAACTGCCGCCATAGCAGGGATGGATTTCAAAAGGAACGCAGAGGGCCGTTCCCAAAACCATGAACAGCCCAGCATTACATGCGATCAAACAAGGTCCTTCCGAGGCCAAATTCCTGGATCGACTAAGGCACGGAATGCGCCGCAACACGCCCCTGGATCCTGGGTCAGAGAAGGACGAAACAAGCAGACAGGAAGAATAGTGGCCCATACGAAGCACGGCTGACAGGGACCTGGGAAATCCACCCTAACCGATCCACTGGTTATGATGAAGCTAGGGAAAGAACAACAGAAGGTAGAATTTCTGCTTGACTCTGGGGCAACGTATTCGGTTTCAAACCAAGCCTTAGATGCCCACGGGCAATGACTACATCATGGTAAAAGGGGTGACTGGACCCAGTGAAAAGGCCTATTTTTATGAACCTCTACAATATAAAGTGGGAAAACTATGGGGCATCCACAGATTCCTGTACATGCCCAACTTCCCACAGGCACTTTTGGGGTGAGATTTATTAGAAGAGTTGGGTGCAATACTTCAAGGTGGCAAAGGAGAGATGACTCTGGAGGTACATGACCAGCACTAGATGCAAATGAGGAGCTTATCCCTAGCTAGTGTTCCCACAGAAGGAGAAATTAGCAAAGAAATCACCAACCAGGGTGATACCCTGGGGTATGGGCCACCAATGTGCCCGGGAAAGCACAGAACGCTCCACCTGTTGAGGTCAAACTCAAAGAAGGATGATAGCCAGTAAGAATCAGACAGTCTCCCCTGAGCAAGGAGGACAGGGAAGGAATTGGGACAGCACTAGAAAAAGTTTTACAACTGGGATTACTAAAGGAATGTGAGTCCGATTTGAACAGCCCCATATTACCCGTCCGTAAAGCCGACGGGTCATATCCAGTGGTCCAGGACCTACGGGCTATAACTAAAATAGCTGAAGACCTCTCCCCGGTGGTGGAGAATCCATACACCTTGCTGACTGTATTGACACCTGAACTAACCTGGCTCACTGTTTTACACTTCAAGGATGCCTTCTTTGGCCTCCCTCTCCAGAAAGCCAGCCAGAAAATAGATGCATTTGAATGGGAGAATCCTAAAAGCGGGCGTAAAACTCTGCTTCCTTGGACACTGTTACCACAAGCCCTACTATATTTGGGAATCAATTGGCAAAAGATCTGGAATCCTAGGAAGCCCCACAGTAGAAGAAGGAATACGTGGATGATATCCTGATTGCCACCAAGGCAAAGGATGCCACGGAACAGGAACAACTTCAATGCAACAAAGCAACTATACACACCTTTGAACTGCTCAAAAAGGCCCTGATGGTGGCCCCTGCTTTAGGACTCCCAGGTGGCAGTAAGCCATTTTTCCTTTTTCCCCACCAGAAGCAGGGGGTTGCCCTGGGAATATCAGCACAAACCTGGGCCCGTATCGTCGAGCAGTTGCTTTCTTTTTTTCCAAAGAATTGGACGCAACCGCACAGGGTTGGCCTGGATGCTTGTGAGCGGTTGCAGCCCTAGTACTAAACAACCAGGAAGCCCAATAATTCACCCTGGGACAGAAAAGGTTGCTGTCCCATACAGTATCTGCAGTACTGGAAGCGAAAGGTGCACACTGGCTTTCCCCACAGAGATTCTTCAAATATCAGACTACACTGGTAGAACAAGGTGATGTGGAAATTATAGTCACTAACTTTGTCAACCCAGCCTCCTTCCTCAGCGGAAACACAGGGCTTTGTAGTAGCACTTTGGGTGGGCATGTACGTAACATACCACCTGAGCACTATGGGTATGTAAAGTCTCCTCCTGAGAACAACTCTGGAGCCGCAGTGGGAAGGACCATTTCAAGTACTCCTCACCACCTTCACAGCAATCAAAATCCAGGAACAGAACGTCTGGATCCACTGCACCAGAGCACACCAATCTCCATGCAACGTTACCCAGGTGCAACCGGGAACATCGTATTTTGCTCGTAGTCTTAGGAGCGGGATGGGATTTAAATACACATTATGCCCTCAGACCAGATATTGCTCGAGTCATCAAGAGAACTGATTATTCCAATACCTGAGTATGGGGGATAACCAACTTTAATTGGAATACCATTACCGATGAAAAAATGTAAGGGCACTTCTTGGGTTAACACAACGTGGAAGGGACTTAGAAATAGAAATCCAGGAGTGGCCGTTACCATTCCTGAAGGTACCCATTGTTCTTCATGTGCTCAAAGATGGAACCCTCACAAGGGAATTAGGGAGAAGTGGCTGTGAGGATGTTTACGACGGCGTGGGGTATGTAGGGAATCACACCTACTGCAACGAGAGCTGCAACATGGCTACACTAGGCCCCTCTGCGTGGCCAGCGCCAGAAGGACAAGGGTGCTATTGGCTGTGTAACGATACCGCTTCCAAGGTGCTCCCTGAGAATTGGGAAGGAACCTGCACCCTGCGGGCTGCAGTGCCCAGGCTGATGATACGTTCTTCACTAAACTCCCAGGGACGATGGCTTGTATCCTCCTTGAAGAGGGTTCTTACATCAAAGCCTTTAACAGAAAGGCCATCAGCCTTTCATAGTTTTGCTAGGTGGCTTGTCCCAGGGTTAGGTGGAAGCCAACAGGAAAAAGCAACAAGAAATGTTTTGGCAGGAGCTGAGAATAAAACTCTAGACACCGTTCTAGCATTACAAAAAGAGGTACCTAGTCTGTCAAAGGTAGTACTGCAAAACCAAATGGCTCTAGATCTGGTTCTGGCCTCACAAGGGGGAGCGTGCACCAGCTGTGAAAAGTGCTGGGCGAGGAAGACAGCCAGCCTTCATCCCTGAGACCCCTGCCCACCCCCACCAGGATGCACTGCGCAGGAGCAGCCAAAGGCAGAGACTGACTGTGGAAATGGTTTCTCGGAACTGCTCTCAAGAACCCAACCTTTGCTGGGGATTCTTCTGCATACGCCTGGCTCTGTGTAGGAGCTACCCGACCGCTTGTGGAAAGGCTGTGCCAGCCAGGAGGCGCTCGCCCCCTGGCACCCATCGCTGCGGGCAACACACCTGCTTTAGAACTCCTGCTGAGCGCTGACGGGAGTTCCCGCAAGCCCCTCTCCCTCGGGGCTGTCGCAGCCTTCCTGGGCCAAGCTCTCTGCCCGCTGGAGCCCACGGTTACCTGTCCTGGCGCCAGCAGACGGGAGCAGCCTGCGCTCGCCCCGCGGGCTCTGCGGGCGGAAGCTCCTCACCCCAACCGACCCGCGGAACGGCCAGGGACACCGCGCGCTGCCGGTGCCACCTGCGGCGCGAGCCGCGGGCGGGCTGCCGCACGAGCTGCCGCTCAGGCGCTTCTGCGGCGCGACGGCCCTGAGGCCGCCCTCTTCCCTGTGCGCCGGGTCGCGCTGCCGAGGGGCAGCTCTCGCCCCGAGAGGGGTTGGTCCCGGCGCCCTTAGCTCGGCTTCCGATCGGTCACCACAGCCGGCGATCCCTGCAGGAGGTCACACAGTTTCCCCCCCTCCATGGGCGGTGGGGGGAGCTGGCTGCCTCTGCCTCTCTCTCTCTCTCTCCCTCTCCCCCTGTGCTTTTCGGCCCTCACAGAGTGCTGCCCGACACAAGGACCCACCGACCCAAAGCCCGGCCACGCTCAGACTGTCCTAGAGGCACCAAGCCCCTGCCCTTTCCCCCCAGACCCTTTCATGGGGAAGGGATGTCAAATGGCGTGGCAAAGAGCCCACGCTAACTCAGCTCCCCTGTGCTGGCTGCTTGGGCAGGGGGATTCTGGCCTGGCTAGAACCAGGACACCTGGCAACACTGGAGGCCATTTCCTCGTCTCCTGCTGCAGGTCCCGGGGACAAAGAGGTCTGGCCCCACCTCTCTACAACCTCCCTTCAGGTACTTTCCTTGGGACACTGATAATAACTCCGATGCTATTTTGTTAACTAATATTCTGTGACATTAATTGCTGAATGATCTATCCCTTTCCTTACGTCAACCTGGAAGCTGCTCTGTCGCTCCCTTGCTTCAAGCTGACCGGGTGGGGAAAAAAGCCCCACAGAAGACTCATGGGCCAAGATCAGGTCCCATATGGTGGCTTGAATTGCTCTCTCCAGGTTGTCTCAGCAACACAGCATTTGGGCATTCCCTAGACAGCAGGAGACAGTAACTCCTGGCAACATCTTCATCTACATTAGCCAAGCAGTGCAGCAGCGAAACTGACAGTCCAGCCAGCCTGAGGGGGAATCTGGCAAAGCTTGGGCTGGACACCCAAGGTCAACCAGCTGTTGCTGAATGTGCTCCTTTGGTAGCACCAGTTTGGAGTCCGCAAGTGGCTGTCTCACAGGGTAGGAGGCAGATGACATTGATTGGAAATGAACCTCTAAGAGACCAGGTGTACTGCTCCAGGACTCTCATGGCTATGGTGCTGTAACTTTATTGCAGCGCTGCACACACAGAGGATCGCTCCTCCTAATATGTGCACCGTTCAAATCCAAATTTCACATTAAAACACATTATCTCTACATATTCAGTATAATTCAGTATAATTTCTAAGAAAAGGCAAGTGTGGGCAACACACCCATGGCAGACAGTCCTCCACAAACTTCTCCAACCCTCATCTCTGTGTCTCTGTCTCTCTCCACAGGCTGCAAGTGCTGGCAGAGGCTTGCTCCAATGCAGGTTGCAGCTTCTCCTGTCTGTCTCCTCTTCCTCCAGCGCGGGGCCTCTCCACAGGCTGCAGGTGGGATTTTGGCCTTTTCCATGGGCTGCGCGGTGCCTCCTCCCACCGTTGGCTGCCCTTGGTGTCTGCAGGGTTTCTCACATCTTCTCACTCCCGTCTCTGGGGACAAAAAGCAGCTGCTTGCGGGAATTTTTGCATCCAAAATGGGATTCCCATTGGCGCAGTAGTGGCCACAGCTGATGGTCTCAGCCTTCAGCTGGCTGTTTTCTGCACGTGGGAACTGGGGAAAGCTCCAGCTGCTGCTTGCAGAAGCCGCCCCTGCACACAACCCCCCCCCCCCCTTTTTCCACCAGAACCCAGACATGCAAAACTACGACACTCACATACAGCCCTGAGCATGTTTTCATTCATCCCTCTGGTGCAGCTCAGAGGAGAGGTGGGAGCTGTGCCAGGGGACAAACAGCCCTTTGCCACCCATACATGGGAAAGGCCTGTGGCCAATGGCTGCAGGCCCTGGCAGACGTGTCACAAAGGGGCAGTGATGCGGCACCCACCTGGCGCTTGTGACCTCACGGCACCAGGGCTTGATCTCCTGGAAAGCGGGCCAGCGAAAGCCAGTTGGGTTGTGCTGGCCTTCGGGTTAACACAGCTCCTTCCCTTGCGACTCGCTTGCCCACTGTTGGCCAACCATTTCTCAGTTAGTGCCTAATTCTCCTCCACTTCCATCCTCTTGCAAAGGTAATTAAGATTGGGCTTTTTGGGACAGATCACAGAAAAAGGGAGATACGGGAAGAATGTATAGGCAGGTGTGTATCTTCTGAGCTGCAGACTGAGCTATTACTCTTTCAGAGGCTGGTCAGTGCTATGGGTAGACTTCCCAGTTGCTAATCCTTCTTCCTTGAGGCACTGGGCTCAGCCTAGAATGGAAAAGCCCCAGCCTGAACCTGATGGAATGCAGGAAGGCAGGGAAGTAGGGAGGGAGGCAAGGAGGAGTACGGCATAATCAGCCATCAAGTAGCACTTGAAAGCTGCTACCTCCAGCGGGCAAGGTGGGAAAGAGTGGGCTGGAGAGACAGAGAACTCAGCTGCTTGTGAGAGCCATGGCTCAGCAGAACGTTCTCTTCTGAACTGGTTGTTTTCTCACATATTCATGTTCCTTCTTGAAATCGTCATCATCTGTAAATGGCCTCCAAGCATGCACAGTTATGTTGAGTGGGGGTCCTCTGGTGGTCAACGATTATCTTTCTTACTGTGTCCGCGAGTGAACCCTATCCTTGCGCATGATCATTTCATCTTTGGATGTTGTTTCATAACCATAGCCAGTTTCTTCACATACTTACTGATTTCGCTCATGGTCCATAACCAGTAGCCACTGATTTAATTCAGAGTCCACAGCAATTCTCTATAGTGTTTAAGGCACGCAATGTCTTGTACCTAAATGCCTTAACATGTTGTATATTCTCATAGCTGCTCTAACTCCTTAAAATCAAAATCATATTCTAACCTAAAACTAAAATCCCCAAAAGTTAAGCTATAGTATTAGGGTGACTGTAACATTGTCACTCTCTTCTCTGGGGGAAAAAAGCAGCCGTTTACGGGGATTTTTTCGTCCTCAATGTGACTCCCAGAGGTTCTGTGACCAAAGGTGATGGGCTCAGCCTTAGGTCAGGTAATTTTTTGCTCTGTGGGACCTGGGGGAAGCTCCGGCTGCTGCTTGCAGAAGCCGCCCCTGCACACCCCCCTTTTCCACCAGAATCCACACACGCAAAACAACGACACTCACATACAGCCCTGAGCATGTTTTTGTTCATCCCTCTGGTGCGGCTCAGAGGAGAGGTGGGAGCTGTGCCAGAGGACAAACAGCCCTTTGCCACCCATACATGGGAAAGGCCTGTGGCCAATGGCTGCAGGCCCTGGCAGACGTGTCACAAAGGGGCAGTGATGCGGCACCCGCCTGGCGCTTGTGACCTCGCGGCACCAGGGCTTGATCTCCTGGAAAGCGGGCCAGCGAAAGCCAGTTGGGCTGTGCTGGCCTTCGGGTTAACACAGCTCCTTCCCTTGCGACTCGCTCGCCTACTGTTGGCCAACCATTTCTCAGTTAGTCCCTAATTCTCCTCCACTTCCACCTGCTTGCAAAGGTAATTAAGATTGGGCTTTTTGGGACAGATCACAGAAAAAGGGAGATACGAGATCAATGTATAGGCGGGTGTGTATCTTCTGAGCTCCAGGCTGAGCTATTACTCTTTCAGAGGCTGGTCAGAGCTATGGGTAGAGTTCCCAGTCGCTAATCCTTCTCCCTTGAGGCACTGGAGTCAGCCTAGAATGGCAAAAGACCCAGCCTGACCCCTGTGGAAGGCAGGGAGGAAGGGATAAACGGTGGGACAGAGGGAAAGATGGAGGGATGGAGGGAGGGAAAGATGGACGGAGGGAGGGAGGGAGGGAGGGAGGGAGGGAGGGAGGGAGGGAGGGAGGGAGGGAGGGAGGGAGGGAGGGAGGGAGGGAGGGAGGGAGGGAGGGAGGGAGGGAAAGCTGGGGAGAGGCAGGGAATGGGAGAGGCAGGGAATGAGAGAGGCAGGAGATGAGTACGGCAGAGGTAGTCATCAAGTAGCACTTGAAAGCTGCTACCTCTAGGTAGCAATGGTGGGAATGAGTGGGCAGCTGAGACAGAGGGCTCTGTTCATTGTAGTAGCCATGGCTCAACAGCACATTCTGTTCAGGGCTGCTTGGCTTCTGCTGGCTCCTCTACACTTTACACATCTCACTTTACTAGATGCTTTTGTGTAAGAAGATCCTTTCAAATGTCCTTTCCCCACAGTCCCTGTTGAGGAAATGGCTCCACCACAAGCCTTTCCCTCGGAGGAGCTTTGCATGGAGTGGCAGCAGCAACGAGAAGCTGGAGCGGGACTTCTGAACAGGGGGAATACGTGTTACCTCAACTCTGTCCTGCAGTGCCTGACGTACACGGCCCCTCTAGCCAACTACCTGCTCTCTAGGGAGCACAGCCAGTTGTGTGAGTTCTTTTACCAATATCTTGCAAGCACAAATTCCCAGGATCGTGACTTTGGGTTAGGAGAAAAGCAGCCCTTTCCCCCAAGCCCCTGAGAGGCTTGTGAATTACCTAGGATAGCTAAGTGTTCCAGTCTCAGCAAAGGCGTCCCTAGGCGGGGGAAGAGAGGCTCACTCAGCCTTTGGACTGATCCCAGAAGTCAGCGAGGGTTCCTGATGGGATCTTCAATGATGATTTCTTCAATGCTGAACTTCAAAGGGTATCAGAAGATAAGTTCAGTTTTCAAAGAAGTCACCTCCAACAAATGTTCCATGCCTTTGGAGCGGTGGAGGCTGTTCTTAGAACTTTGGGATCTGCCTTATGTTTTAGCTGTAGATGGCAGAATCCCTTTCGCCATCCATCAGAGAACAGAGCTGTGATTCTGTGCTATAGATCACAGAATCGCCATTGCTGGAGATCACAGACTTGTCAGGCTTGGAAGGGACCTGTAGAGATCATCAAGTCCAAACCCCCTGCCAAATCAGGTTCCTGAGGACAGCTTCCCTCCCTCCCTCCCTCCCTCCCTCCTGCCTTCTCCTCCAGGTCGTCAGCAAGGCATCTGCCTGATGTGCATCATGGAAGCGCACGTTAACAAGGTCCTGCATTCCTCAGGCATTGCCATCGAGCCGACGAACATCCTGGATGTCCTCCCACGTAAGTCATTTCAGGGACTCTCTGTTGGAGAGGGTTCAGAGGAGGGCCACAAGGATGATTAGAGGGCTGGAGCACCTGCCCTACAAAGAGAGGCTGAGGGAGCTGGGCTTGTTCAGCCTGGAGAAGAGAAGGCTGCGGGGGGACCTCATTGCAGCTTTCCAGTACCTGAAGGGAGCTTATAAGCAGGAGGGGATTCAACTTTTTACAAGAGCAGATAATGGCAGGACAAGGGGGAATGGACTAAAGCTAAAGGAGGGAAGGTTTAGATTAGATATTAGGGGGAAGTTTTTTACAGAAAGAGTGGTGAGGTGCAGGAGCAGGCTGCACAGAGAGGTAGTGGATGCCCCGTCCCTGGAGGTGTTCAGGGTCAGGTTGGATGGGGCCCTGGGCAGCCTTGTGTAGCTCCAGGCCTGGAGGTTGGTGACCCTGACAGCGGCAGGAGGGTGGGAGCTCTATGATCCTTGGGGTCCCTTCCAACCCAGACCATTCTATGATTCTATGATTCTATAAGACTTTAAGTATAATATACTTCATTTATATTCTTCCTTGCGGGATACGGAAACACAAACACCATCTTAATTAATTCATAAAGGACAGATTTAGAGTTATCACTAAATCTGTCTGCAAAATACCACTTGGGAAAAGATAGGCAAGTGTCATTACATGTAGAGACAGCTATCCTGCTAGAGAGCAACTTGAGAAATCCGCAAGCCTAAATCATAGACGGCATGGAGTAATTGCTGTTGTTACTGCACCTCCAGTGTGAGCATAGAAAGTGCTGACCCCAGTCTAGGTTCGGCCTGCTTTGGCAGGAGGCTTGGACCGGATGATCTCTCGAGGTCCCTTCCAACCCCTACAATTCTATGATTCTATGATTCTATGACGGGTAGAGCTGCTAGAGGTTCTGTTCTGCTCTTGGAAGAGACAACTGCTGACTTCTTCTTCCTTAGGAATAGCACCACATTTCAGGCACGGCACGCAGGAAGACGCCCACCAGTTCTTACTCTACATACTGAATGCCATGGAGAGTTCTTGCCTGAGCGGAAACAGCGAGTAAGCACAAGCAAATGACCTCCTCAATGTTCCTGAGCCCTTTGGTCTCCTGCATTTATTTCCATCAAGGAAAACCTATGCACAGGGCTTCTGGGCAAAGCAAAACGCTTGGAGAAGATAACTCCCGGTGGTGTTGTTTTCTTTCAGCTCTTTGCAGCCAGAGACCCTTGTCCAGCAGATCTTTGGGGGCTTTCTGAGATCCAGAGGTACTTTCCCACAAGTCTGCCTTTGCTAGGAATTGCCTGTGCCCTTCTGCCTGCCTGTGGCAGCCAGGCGATGGTGGGACTGGGCTAGGCATGAAGAGCGGAAGCCACCCCAGTGCCCTGTCGCTGAGCGCTTTGATTTGTGTTGCAGTCACGTGCTTGAGCTGCCAAGCGGTTTCGGATTCCTACGAGCCCTTCCTGGATCTCCTCTTGGATATCAAAGTAAGAGGGTTTGTCATGGGATTCAAGACATCCCAAGGCCCAGTGCAGTTGCCCCCCTTGCTGCCTCCTCGGCAAGCTTGCGCGTGGCTCTTCTCCTCCCTCGGCGTCAGCTCCCTGGCCCGACTCTTGCCGCCTCCTAGGAAGGGTTTGGGCGAGGGCACTTCTCGCAGCTCAGCCCTGTCCCCTCTCGCTCCTCCAGGACGCCGCCTCTGTCACCAAAGCTCTGCAGGACCTTCTGAAACCAGAGCAGCTGGATGGGGACAACTGCTTGCAATGTAGCAAGTAAGACGCTTGGTAACAATGTCCTAATCCTAGAGCCTGTGTGAAGGTGCTGCCTGTCAGCCAGCGTTAAAGTCACCTTTTCACACCAAGGACACACAGCTCTGCTTTTGAACCGGCCTCACTGTGTTGTGGAGCCTTAAACTGGCGTCAGGAGGCCTGAGCTTTTCTGGCCTGCCAGGGGTAAAGAAGGGTACGTTTCCTTACTGGGCTCTGTCCTTGGTTTCGAGGTGTGACAAGAGGGTTGCCGCCTCCAAGGAGTGTGCAGTCCAACACGAGCCCAGGGTTCTCACACTGTGCCTCAAACGCTTTGATGACTTCACCGGTACGAAGGTCGGCAAGGTGCGTACGCAAGGAGAGAGCAACATTCTCTTCCTTGAGCAAGACATGTCCCAAAGCAGGGCACTCTGTCCCAAGCCTGTGTTCATTTCTGTGAATGGAGGGGGGGTGGGGGGAGAGGAGAGTTCCTCTGGGAAGAAAAGCACGTGGTGGAGTTCCTGCCACCCAACCCTTACGTGTTGCTTTAGGGAAAAGCCAAGTGTCCGTGAAGCCAAAAGGCATGTTCAGACACCCCTGGGACCTGGTCTTGCAAGGCTGTTTCATAAGAGAATTGTCTGAGCTCTCTCGGTCTCTCCGTAGTTTGTGAAGTATCCCGAGTACTTGGATCTTCGGCCATACATGTCTGAGAGAGATGGAGAACCGCTGCTCTACTCCTTATATGCTGTCCTGGTGCACAGCGGTGTCACCTGTAATGCAGGACATTATTTCTGCTTCACCAAGGTAGAGAGCAACTTCCTCCCTAACGAGGGACAGGTGGCAGTGTTACTGGCAGCCAAGGATTTGGGGGAGAAGGTCTCCTTCCTGGCTGCATTGGATGTCTTTGGGCAGACGCTTGCCTCTGTCCTTTTCTGCCTGGGGGGCACCCTGCAGTTCCATGTCCAGATACCGATGCCTTTCTCTGCAGGCCAGCAACGGGGTGTGGTACAGGATGGACGACAAGGATGTGCATCCTCGTAGCATCAGCACAGTTCTCCGGCAGCAAGCCTATATACTATTCTATGCCAGGTAAGAACCAGGAGGAAAGTGTCTTCAGTGTAGGTTTCCTCTTCCTGGTTTTCCTCTTTTCTTTCTCATCCTCTGAGCACTGCTCTTTCTGGTGCTGGAAGAGGCTGCCTGGAGAGGTAGTGTGGATGCTCCCTCCCTGGAGGTGTTCAGGACCAGCTTGGATGGGATTTTTCCACAGCCTAGACTGTCTTCTGGAGGGTGTCCCTGCCCGTGGCACAGGGGCTGGAGCTCGATGATAACTTGAAGGTCCCTTCCAAGCCAAACTGTTCTCCAATTCTAGGACTCTATGAAAGGCAGGCCAGAGGGACCCTAAAGACAAGGTTTGGCTGCAGCAGGGGCAGATGTGTTAGAAAAAGCCCAGCCAAGTTTCCCATTTTTATTCCTGCTTATGCCTTCTTCCAGAGACAGAATCCTCTCCAAAAATGAAGGGAACCCCAGAGGGAGCTGCAAGAAAAGACCTCAATGGAGATCATTCTATTTTACTGCAGGTGCTCGGATCTTAAAAAGGAAGGAATGGCTGTTGCCTCACCAGCACCATCATACGCCAGTTCCCTCCTCGGAGTGTCGTGGACGACTAGTAAGGAGAAGATCTCTGTGGAACCAAAGGATCTGCCTCCTAGGACCAAGGTATCTTGGGGGGATTTGTGTGTGAGTGTGCCAGGGCACCAGAGTGGCAGTGGGCTTCTTTCTGGGACCGCGGCATTGCTCTCTTTTTTTCCCTGCCACACGCAGCTTGCTTCACAGTCTGCACAGAGACTGCTCCCTCTCAAAGGCTCCTCACTAGCTCCCTCCCATTTGTCTGCCTCTGGCCCTTCTGCCTTTGCAGTTCTCTAGGACTGCCCTTGCGTAGCCCTTGGCTGCACCCAGCTGGAGCTTCTGGCCACTGTTCTGGCTCTTCCAGCAAGAAGAGGACACGATCTGTTCACAGCTCTCTTTACAGGACACCGCAGCAGGCATCGAGAACTCTGCAGAGGACCTTGCCTCCTCAACAACAGCTACCAGCAGCCAGAGAGACCTAGCAGTTGCATGTGAAGCACTGGCAGGATTGCTCTGCTCCATCTTGCTCAGCACGCTCAGTATCATCTCCTCCTACATTGCCCTGAATTGCTACTTCTGTGGCTGTAGAGGGACGATCTCCATAAGAACAGCTGAGTGCCAGCTCCCCTGTCAAACAATTGACCCTGTGCTCCAGCCCATGCATGGTGACAGCAACAAAGAGGAGCACAGACACAGCCCTTCTTCCCACTTCCAGAAGAAGGGTGCCAGGCAGAGGACCCGGAGCAGATCCCCACACTGGGGCAATCATCTCCGCAGCTGGTCTGTTGACACCACAGACTATGACGACTCCGCTGGGGGGAGGAGGAGGGGAAGACGTCCTCTGCAGCGGAATGGAGCCCCGAGGGAAGACGCAGTCCCAGGGCACTCCAGCGCCAGCTCCCAGCAGGCTGCCACACCCAAGGCTGCGCGGGAGCAATCAGGGCCGAGGCAGAGGAAAAGACTCCGATCCCCAGGGCGGCGTCCTGAGGAAATCCAGGGCTGCTTGACGGACCCTGAAAACTATGAGCCCTCAGCAGGGAGGAGAAGAATCGATGCTCCAAGTGGCAATTGCACTCCCAGCCATGCTGCAGCTTCCACGGGCTCCACTGCAGAGCAGAATACCAGGAGGAGGAGGAGGAGGAGAAGGAGGAGGAGGAGGAGAGGAGTCCGAAGGCGGTGCTATGTTCTCCGCAGCCGCATTGTGTGGCCCAGAGGACTGTGAGCCTGGACTCACATCTCTTTTCAGCGTTGGGGATTGCCCTGCCAATGCCAAAATTAAAAACTCTTGTTCTTGAACATGTTATACAAAGGGGGTTTTCTTCTCCTTAATTCTTGAGGCACTTGGTGAAAACACCCGATGCGGGAGGTTTAGGACTTGGGGTTTTGAAACTCGTGCTGACTACTCCTCATAACATTCTGCTAACCTTGAGATCTCTGCAGAGCCACAGATCGATATGTATATATGTATATATCACAGTCATGTATTAAGAAATGTGAAAGAAAGGTGGAATTTCCCTTTAATTTTGGCCAATCAGCTCGGAGTGCTTACAAACTCGGTGCCTCAACACATGCTTACAAACTCAACCTCCCCAGGCAGTCATCACTGGTGAGCTGAGTTAGCCCGGGCTGGTTTCCACACCACCTGACATCACTTGCCCTTAAAAGGGGCTTGATGGAGAGAGGCGATTCAGTGCAGCTGCAGTTTAAACACCCAAGTTCCTACAAAAGGGTCCACTCCTTATGTCCCAGAGAGGTAGACACGTAAAGGAAAGTGAGAGAAAATGCGGCACTCCCACTTCCCGGAATCCTGTCTGTGATGCCAATTGAATGTCCCAACCCGGTAAGGTGCCATGGGTTGGGATAAGGACAATTTACTGATCAAATCACAGTGAATGTGATCCATCACTGGAAGTGTTCAAAAAAAGGGTAGATGAGGTACTGAAGGATATGGTTTAGCTTAGGATGGGAATGGTTGGACTTGATCTTCAAAGGTCTTTTCCAACCTTGTGATTTTGTGATTCTGTGTTGCACTTGGGCCGGAAGAATCCCAGACATAGACAGGGACTGGGAGAAGAGCCTCTGGAGAGCAGCCCTGCTGAGAAGGACCTGGGTGTCATGGTGGATAAGAAACTTCACATGAGCCAGCAGCGTGCTCTTGCAGCTCGCAAGGCCAAGGGTATCCTGGGCTCCATCAGAAGAGGGGTGGCCATCAGGGACAGGGAGGGGATTGTCCCTCTCTACTCTGCCCTCGTTTGGCCCCATCTGGACTCCTGTGTCCAGATCTGGGGCCCCCAATACAAGAAAGATGTGGAGCTGTGGGAGAGGGTTCAGAGGAGGGCAATGAAGATGATTAGAGGCTTGGAGCACCTCCCCTATGAGGAGAGGCTGGGAGAGCTGGACTTGCTCAGCCTGGAGAAGAGAAGGCTGCAGCAAGACCTCATTGCAGCCTTCCAGGCCCTCCAGGGAGCACACAAACACGAGGGGAATCAACTTTTTCAAAGGGTAGACAATGGCTAGACAAGGGGGGATGGATTAAAGCCAAAGGAAAGAAGGTTTAGATTTGATATTAGGGGGAAGATGTTTACTGAGAGAGTGCTGAGGTGCTGGAATATGATGCCCAGAGAGGGATGCCCCGTCCTTGCAAGTGTTCAGGTCCACGTTGGATGGGGCCCTGGGCAGCTTTGTGTAGATCAAGGCCTGGAGGTTGGTGGCCCTGCTTGTGGCAGGGGGGTTAGAACTCCTTGTGCTCCCCCTCCCTCAACCAAGCACCCTAAACCCCTGAAGTCTCTTCTGAGAGCATGCAGGCTCCCCTTAGTGACTATGTCACTGCCTGCCTGAATTATCAAGAATGGCTAGGAATGGCAGGTACACACCAGACCTGGAAGTTTCCTGGTGATGTCCCGGGCCCCAGGGAGGCAGCACACCTCCCTGTGGCTTCGGTCAGGGCTGCATATGGGGCCCCCTGCTCCCCTGCCTAGGGAATCGCCTGCTGATTCAATGAGAGGTAATAATGCTGAGTAGATTGGTAGAGATGTAGCTTCAGAGATAATTAATTGATCTAGCTTTAGATAAGAAGAAGATGAGTGTTTTCAGGATAGACAGTATCTGTAGAATATGGCTGTAGCCGAGTGAGCCCTTTTGTGAGAGCAGCTACCAAACTGAACCCTTATGGTGTACAATTTGGAAACAACTCTTGGTGTGTTGAATGTGAGGAAAAGTGGTCTGATTGGGAGAAAGCTTTTAACTCAGGTCGTCTTAAACAAGGAATTTGTGCAGAATCAAAGTGTGTGAAACATCAACAGTCTGTGGGAGGAGGCCCTTTTGAGAACTTCCAAGTGTCCTGCTCAGGCACCAGAAAAAGTCTTTGCCCTTCTTGGAAACAGTGCTGTTTGTATGTAATACTAAAGTGGTTTAGGGGCCATAAGCATATTGAATTTTGTATATGAGAATGTGATTTGAACCCATGTAGTGAGATGAGGTGCATGCGTTGTGGGGAAAAGACTCCTTTAGAACTCGCCCCCTGGGAAAAGGCATTATCTTGCAGGTCTCACGGCCAAGTAAGATGGACAAAAAACAGGGGGGAGGGATATGGAAAAAGTAAGATCCCCTCTTAACCTTCTTTTCTCAAGGCCAAACACCCCAGTTCTTTCAGCATTTCCTCGTGGCGGAGATGCTCCAGTCCTTTAATCCTTCCTAGCCCATCGCTGGACTCTCTCCAGGAGATCCCTGTCCCTGGAGGGTATAAAAGGGACCCTCTTTTTGAAGACCAGAGTGACACTGGCCACCCTCCAGTCTTCAGGTACCTCTCCTGATTGCCAAAACCTGTCGAAGATGATAGAGAGCGGCTCAGCAATCATCTCCACCAGCTCCCTCAACACACGTGGATGCATCCCATCAGGGCCCAGGGATTTGTCTGCACTGATCGCTCTGAGACGCTCCTGGACCACCCCCAGCTCAACCAGAGGAAAGCTGTTCATTTCCCAAACTCCATGCCTCCTGCAGCTGAAGGATGAAGGCCTCGTCAGCAGCCTCTCCTTCATCAGGTGGTCTGTACTAGACCCTGTCACCAGCCGTCCTTTCTTCCTCCCATAATAAATACATGGAGCCAGGACTCTCTCTCTCTCATGGAATGGGTCAGGTGATGATAACACCACCTTGCAATTAATGTTGCTTTTAAGCAGAGAAGGAAAATGGGATGAAGTGTCATTCTTAGATATGGTGTTCCCCTCCGAAAGCACCCGGAGTGGCAAAGGCACTGTGGGCTTGTGCCACCACAGGACCCTGTGCTACTCGAGCCAGAAAAAAAACAATTCCTCTTCAAAACTGCAGGGGATTTGGCTGAGGATTGTTAGAAAGTTACAGGAGGAGACATTAAAGAACACCTCCCCCTCCCAGACCCAAAATGGAATGCAAACAGGTCCGCGCTTATGGAAAAACTGCCGCCATAGCAGGGATGGATTTCAAAAGGAACGCAGAGGGCCGTTCCCAAAACCATGAACAGCCCAGCATTACATGCGATCAAACAAGGTCCTTCCGAGGCCAAATTCCTGGATCGACTAAGGCACGGAATGCGCCGCAACACGCCCCTGGATCCTGGGTCAGAGAAGGACGAAACAAGCAGACAGGAAGAATAGTGGCCCATACGAAGCACGGCTGACAGGGACCTGGGAAATCCACCCTAACCGATCCACTGGTTATGATGAAGCTAGGGAAAGAACAGAAGGTAGAATTTCTGCTTGACTCTGGGGCAACGTATTCGGTTTCAAACCAAGCCTTAGATGCCCACGGGCAATGACTACATCATGGTAAAAGGGGTGACTGGACCCAGTGAAAAGGCCTATTTTTATGAACCTCTACAATATAAAGTGGGAAAACTATGGGGCATCCACAGATTCCTGTACATGCCCAACTTCCCACAGGCACTTTTGGGGTGAGATTTATTAGAAGAGTTGGGTGCAATAATTCAAGGTGGCAAAGGAGAGATGACTCTGGAGGTACATGACCAGCACTAGATGCAAATGAGGAGCTTATCCCTAGCTAGTGTTCCCACAGAAGGAGAAATTAGCAAAGAAATCACCAACCAGGGTGATACCCTGGGGTATGGGCCACCAATGTGCCCGGGAAAGCACAGAACGCTCCACCTGTTGAGGTCAAACTCAAAGAAGGATGATAGCCAGTAAGAATCAGACAGTCTCCCCCGAGCAAGGAGGACAGGGAAGGAATTGGGACAGCACTAGAAAAAGTTTTACAACTGGGATTACTAAAGGAATGTGAGTCCGATTTGAACAGCCCCATATTACCCGTCCGTAAAGCCGACGGGTCATATCCAGTGGTCCAGGACCTACGGGCTATAACTAAAATAGCTGAAGACCTCTCCCCGGTGGTGGAGAATCCATACACCTTGCTGACTGTATTGACACCTGAACTAACCTGGCTCACTGTTTTACACTTCAAGGATGCCTTCTTTGGCCTCCCTCTCCAGAAAGCCAGCCAGAAAATAGATGCATTTGAATGGGAGAATCCTAAAAGCGGGCGTAAAACTCTGCTTCCTTGGACACTGTTACCACAAGCCCTACTATATTTGGGAATCAATTGGCAAAAGATCTGGAATCCTAGGAAGCCCCACAGTAGAAGAAGGAATACGTGGATGATATCCTGATTGCCACCAAGGCAAAGGATGCCACGGAACAGGAACAACTTCAATGCAACAAAGCAACTATACACACCTTTGAACTGCTCAAAAAGGCCCTGATGGTGGCCCCTGCTTTAGGACTCCCAGGTGGCAGTAAGCCATTTTTCCTTTTTCCCCACCAGAAGCAGGGGGTTGCCCTGGGAATATCAGCACAAACCTGGGCCCGTATCGTCGAGCAGTTGCTTTCTTTTTTTCCAAAGAATTGGACGCAACCGCACAGGGTTGGCCTGGATGCTTGTGAGCGGTTGCAGCCCTAGTACTAAACAACCAGGAAGCCCAATAATTCACCCTGGGACAGAAAAGGTTGCTGTCCCATACAGTATCTGCAGTACTGGAAGCGAAAGGTGCACACTGGCTTTCCCCACAGAGATTCTTCAAATATCAGACTACACTGGTAGAACAAGGTGATGTGGAAATTATAGTCACTAACTTTGTCAACCCAGCCTCCTTCCTCAGCGGAAACACAGGGCTTTGTAGTAGCACTTTGGGTGGGCATGTACGTAACATACCACCTGAGCACTATGGGTATGTAAAGTCTCCTCCTGAGAACAACTCTGGAGCCGCAGTGGGAAGGACCATTTCAAGTACTCCTCACCACCTTCACAGCAATCAAAATCCAGGAACAGAACGTCTGGATCCACTGCACCAGAGCACACCAATCTCCATGCAACGTTACCCAGGTGCAACCGGGAACATCGTATTTTGCTCGTAGTCTTAGGAGCGGGATGGGATTTAAATACACATTATGCCCTCAGACCAGATATTGCTCGAGTCATCAAGAGAACTGATTATTCCAATACCTGAGTATGGGGGATAACCAACTTTAATTGGAATACCATTACCGATGAAAAAATGTAAGGGCACTTCTTGGGTTAACACAACGTGGAAGGGACTTAGAAATAGAAATCCAGGAGTGGCCGTTACCATTCCTGAAGGTACCCATTGTTCTTCATGTGCTCAAAGATGGAACCCTCACAAGGGAATTAGGGAGAAGTGGCTGTGAGGATGTTTACGACGGCGTGGGGTATGTAGGGAATCACACCTATTGCAACGAGAGCTGCAACATGGCTACACTAGGCCCCTCTGCGTGGCCAGCGCCAGAAGGACAAGGGTGCTATTGGCTGTGTAACGATACCGCTTCCAAGGTGCTCCCTGAGAATTGGGAAGGAACCTGCACCCTGCAGGCTGCAGTGCCCAGGCTGATGATACGTTCTTCACTAAACTCCCAGGGACGATGGCTTGTATCCTCCTTGAAGAGGGTTCTTACATCAAAGCCTTTAACAGAAAGGCCATCAGCCTTTCATAGTTTTGCTAGGTGGCTTGTCCCAGGGTTAGGTGGAAGCCAACAGGAAAAAGCAACAAGAAATGTTTTGGCAGGAGCTGAGAATAAAACTCTAGACACCGTTCTAGCATTACAAAAAGAGGTACCTAGTCTGTCAAAGGTAGTACTGCAAAACCAAATGGCTCTAGATCTGGTTCTGGCCTCACAAGGGGGAGCGTGCACCAGCTGTGAAAAGTGCTGGGCGAGGAAGACAGCCAGCCTTCATCCCTGAGACCCCTGCCCACCCCCACCAGGATGCACTGCGCAGGAGCAGCCAAAGGCAGAGACTGACTGTGGAAATGGTTTCTCGGAACTGCTCTCAAGAACCCAACCTTTGCTGGGGATTCTTCTGCATACGCCTGGCTCTGTGTAGGAGCTACCCGACCGCTTGTGGAAAGGCTGTGCCAGCCAGGAGGCGCTCGCCCCCTGGCACCCATCGCTGCGGGCAACACACCTGCTTTAGAACTCCTGCTGAGCGCTGACGGGAGTTCCCGCAAGCCCCTCTCCCTCGGGGCTGTCGCAGCCTTCCTGGGCCAAGCTCTCTGCCCGCTGGAGCCCACGGTTACCTGTCCTGGCGCCAGCAGACGGGAGCAGCCTGCGCTCGCCCCGCGGGCTCTGCGGGCGGAAGCTCCTCACCCCAACCGACCCGCGGAACGGCCAGGGACACTGCGCGCTGCCGGTGCCACCTGCGGCGCGAGCCGCGGGCGGGCTGCCGCACGAGCTGCCGCTCAGGCGCTTCTGCGGCGCGACGGCCCTGAGGCCGCCCTCTTCCCTGTGCGCCGGGTCGCGCTGCCGAGGGGCAGCTCTCGCCCCGAGAGGGGTTGGTCCCGGCGCCCTTAGCTCGGCTTCCGATCGGTCACCACAGCCGGCGATCCCTGCAGGAGGTCACACAGTTTCCCCCCCTCCATGGGCGGTGGGGGGAGCTGGCTGCCTCTGCCTCTCTCTCTCTCTCCCCCTCTCCCCCTGTGCTTTTCGGCCCTCACAGAGTGCTGCCCGACACAAGGACCCACCGACCCAAAGCCCGGCCACACTCAGACTGTCCTAGAGGCACCAAGCCCCTGCCCTTTCCCCCCAGACCCTTTCATGGGGAAGGGATGTCAAATGGCGTGGCAAAGAGCCCACGCTAACTCAGCTCCCCTGTGCTGGCTGCTTGGGCAGGGGGATTCTGGCCTGGCTAGAACCAGGACACCTGGCAACACTGGAGGCCATTTCCTCGTCTCCTGCTGCAGGTCCCGGGGACAAAGAGGTCTGGCCCCACCTCTCTACAACCTCCCTTCAGGTACTTTCCGGGGGGTACTGATAATAACTCCGATGCTATTTTGTTAACTAATATTCTGTGACATTAATTGCTGAATGATCTATCCCTTTCCTTACGTCAACCTGGAAGCTGCTCTGTCGCTCCCTTGCTTCAAGCTGACCGGGTGGGGAAAAAAGCCCCACAGAAGACTCATGGGCCAAGATCAGGTCCCATATGGTGGCTTGAATTGCTCTCTCCAGGTTGTCTCAGCAACACAGCATTTGGGCATTCCCTAGACAGCAGGAGACAGTAACTCCTGGCAACATCTTCATCTACATCAGCCAAGCAGTGCAGCAGCGAAACTGACAGTCCAGCCAGCCTGAGGGGGAATCTGGCAAAGCTTGGGCTGGACACCCAAGGTCAACCAGCTGTTGCTGAATGTGCTCCTTTGGTAGCACCAGTTTGGAGTCCGCAAGTGGCTGTCTCATGGGGTAGGAGGCAGATGACATTGATTGGAAATGAACCTCTAAGAGACCAGGTGTACTGCTCCAGGACTCTCATGGCTATGGTGCTGTAACTTTATTGCAGCGCTGCACACACAGAGGATCGCTCCTCCTAATATGTGCACCGTTCAAATCCAAATTTCACATTAAAACACATTATCTCTACATATTCAGTATAATTCAGTATAATTTCTAAGAAAAGGCAAGTGTGGGCAACACACCCATGGCAGACAGTCCTCCACAAACTTCTCCAACCCTCACCTCTGTGTCTCTGTCTCTCTCCACAGGCTGCAAGTGCTGGCAGAGGCTTGCTCCAATGCAGGTTGCAGCTTCTCCTGTCTGTCTCCTCTTCCTCCAGCGCGGGGCCTCTCCACAGGCTGCAGGTGGGATTTTGGCCTTTTCCATGGGCTGCGCGGTGCCTCCTCCCACCGTTGGCTGCCCTTGGTGTCTGCAGGGTTTCTCACATCTTCTCACTCCCGTCTCTGGGGACAAAAAGCAGCTGCTTGCGGGAATTTTTGCATCCAAAATGGGATTCCCATTGGCGCAGTAGTGGCCACAGCTGATGGTCTCAGCCTTCAGCTGGCTGTTTTCTGCACGTGGGAACTGGGGAAAGCTCCAGCTGCTGCTTGCAGAAGCCGCCCCTGCACACAACCCCCCCCCCCCCTTTTTCCACCAGAACCCAGACATGCAAAACTACGACACTCACATACAGCCCTGAGCATGTTTTCATTCATCCCTCTGGTGCAGCTCAGAGGAGAGGTGGGAGCTGTGCCAGGGGACAAACAGCCCTTTGCCACCCATACATGGGAAAGGCCTGTGGCCAATGGCTGCAGGCCCTGGCAGACGTGTCACAAAGGGGCAGTGATGCGGCACCCACCTGGCGCTTGTGACCTCACGGCACCAGGGCTTGATCTCCTGGAAAGCGGGCCAGCGAAAGCCAGTTGGGCTGTGCTGGCCTTCGGGTTAACACAGCTCCTTCCCTTGTGACTCGCTTGCCCACTGTTGGCCAACCATTTCTCAGTTAGTGCCTAATTCTCCTCCACTTCCATCCTCTTGCAAAGGTAATTAAGATTGGGCTTTTTGGGACAGATCACAGAAAAAGGGAGATACGGGAAGAATGTATAGGCAGGTGTGTATCTTCTGAGCTGCAGACTGAACTATTACTCTTTCAGAGGCTGGTCAGTGCTATGGGTAGAGTTCCCAGTTGCTAATCCTTCTTCCTTGAGGCACTGGGCTCAGCCTAGAATGGAAAAGCCCCAGCCTGAACCTGATGGAATGCAGGAAGGCAGGGAAGTAGGGAGGGAGGCAAGGAGGAGTACGGCATAATCAGCCATCAAGTAGCACTTGAAAGCTGCTACCTCCAGCGGGCAAGGTGGGAAAGAGTGGGCTGGAGAGACAGAGAACTCAGCTGCTTGTGAGAGCCATGGCTCAGCAGAACGTTCTCTTCTGAACTGGTTGTTTTCTCACATATTCATGTTCCTTCTTGAAATCGTCATCATCTGTAAATGGCCTCCAAGCATGCACAGTTATGTTGAGTGGGGGTCCTCTGGTGGTCAACGATTATCTTTCTTACTGTGTCCGCGAGTGAACCCTATCCTTGCGCATGATCATTTCATCTTTGGATGTTGTTTCATAACCATAGCCAGTTTCTTCACATACTTACTGATTTCGCTCATGGTCCATAACCAGTAGCCACTGATTTAATTCAGAGTCCACAGCAATTCTCTATAGTGTTTAAGGCACGCAATGTCTTGTACCTAAATGCCTTAACATGTTGTATATTCTCATAGCTGCTCTAACTCCTTAAAATCAAAATCATATTCTAACCTAAAACTAAAATCCCCAAAAGTTAAGCTATAGTATTAGGGTGACTGTAACATTGTCACTCCCTGCTCTGGGGGAAAAAAGCAGCCGTTTACGGGGATTTTTTCGTCCTCAATATGACTCCCAGAGGTTCTGTGACCAAAGGTGATGGGCTCAGCCTTAGGCCAGGTAGTTTTTAGCTCTGCAGGACCTGGGGGAAGCTCCAGCTGCTCCTTGCAGAAGCCGCCCCTGCAGACCCCTCTTCTCCACCAGAACTCAGACATGCAAAACTACGACACTCACATACAGCCCTGAGCATGTTTTCATTCATCCCTCTGGTGCGGCTCAGAGGAGAGGTGGGAGCTGTGCCAGGGGACAAACAGCCCTTTGCCACCCATACATGGGAAAGGCCTGTGGCCAATGGCTGCAGGCCCTGGCAGACGTGTCACAAAGGGGCAGTGATGCGGCACCCGCCTGGCGCTTGTGACCTCACGGCACCAGGGCTTGATCTCCTGGAAAGCGGGCCAGCGAAAGCCAGTTGGGCTGTGCTGGCCTTCGGGTTAACACAGCTCCTTCCCTTGAGACTCGCTCGCCTACTGTTGGCCAACCATTTCTCAGTTAGTGCCTAATTCTCCTCCACTTCCATCCTCTTGCAAAGGTAATTAAGATTGGGCTTTTTGGGACAGATCACGGAAAAAGGGAGATACGGGATCAATGTATAGGCGGGTGTGTATCTTCTGAGCTCCAGGCTGAGCTATTACTCTTTCAGAGGCTGGTCAGTGCTATGGGTAGAGTTCCCAGTTGCTAATCCTTCTCCCTTGAGGCACTGGGCTCAGCCTAGAATAGCAGGAGTCCCAGCCTGACCCCAAGGGAAGGCAAGGAGGGAGGGAGCACCCCACAGGCAGCCGTCAAGTGGCACTTGAAAGCTGCTGCCTCCAGCGGGCAAGGTGGGAAAGAGTGGACTGCAGAGACTGAGGGCTCTCCTGCTAGTTGTAGCCACGTTGCAGCGGCACCTTCTCTTCAGGGCCGCTTGGCTTCTGCTGGCTCCTCTACAGAACTTGACTTTACTAGATGCTTTTGTGCAAGAAAATCCTTTCAAATGTCCTTTCCCCACAGTCCCTGTTGAGGAAATGGCTCCACCACAAGCCTTTCCCTCGGGGGAGCTTTGCATGGAGTGGCAGCAGCAACGAGAAGCTGGAGCGGGACTTCTGAACAGGGGGAATACGTGTTACCTCAACTCTGTCCTGCAGTGCCTGACGTACACGGCCCCTCTAGCCAACTACCTGCTCTCTAGGGAGCACAGCCAGTTGTGTGAGTTCTTTTACCAATATCTTGCAAGCACAAATTCCCAGGATCGTGACTTTGGGTTAGGAGAAAAGCAGCCCTTCCCCCCAAGCCCCTGAGAGGCTTGTGAATTACCTAGGATAGCTAAGTGTTCCAGTCTCAGCAAAGGCGTCCCTAGGCGGGGGAAGAGAGGCTCACTCAGCCTTTGGACTGATCCCAGAAGTCAGCGAGGGTTCCTGATGGGATCTTCAATGATGATTTCTTCAATGCTGAACTTCAAAGGGTATCAGAAGATAAGTTCAGTTTTCAAAGAAGTCACCTCCAACAAATGTTCCATGCCTTTGGAGCGGTGGAGGCTGTTCTTAGAACTTTGGGATCTGCCTTATGTTTTAGCTGTAGATGGCAGAATCCCATTCGCCATCCATCAGAGAACAGAGCTGTGATTCTGTGCTATAGATCACAGAATCGCCATTGCTGGAGATCACAGACTTGTCAGGCTTGGAGGGGACCTGTAGAGATCATCAAGTCCAAACCCCCTGCCAAATCAGGTTCCTGAGGACAGCTTCCCTCCCTCCCTCCCTCCCTCCCTCCTGCCTTCTCCTCCAGGTCGTCAGCAAGGCATCTGCCTGATGTGCATCATGGAAGCGCACGTTAACAAGGTCCTGCATTCCTCAGGCATTGCCATCGAGCCGACGAACATCCTGGATGTCCTCCCACGTAAGTCATTTCAGGGACTCTCTGTTGGAGAGGGTTCAGAGGAGGGCCACAAGGATGATTAGAGGGCTGGAGCACCTGCCCTACAAAGAGAGGCTGAGGGAGCTGGGCTTGTTCAGCCTGGAGAAGAGAAGGCTGCGGGGGGACCTCATTGCAGCTTTCCAGTACCTGAAGGGAGCTTATAAGGAGGAGGGGATTCAACTTTTTACAAGAGCAGATAATGGCAGGACAAGGGGGGATTGGACTAAAGCTAAAGGAGGGAAGGTTTAGATTAGATATTAGGGGGAAGTTTTTTACAGAAAGAGTGGTGAGGTGCAGGAGCAGGCTGCACAGAGAGGTAGTGGATGCCCCGTCCCTGGAGGTGTTCAAGGTCAGGTTGGATGGGGCCCTGGGCAGCCTTGTGTAGCTCCAGGCCTGGAGGTTGGTGGCCCTGCCAGTGGCAGGAGGGTGGGAGCTCTATGATCCTTGGGGTCCCTTCCAACCCAGACCATTCTATGATTCTATGATTCTATAAGACTTTAAGTATAATATACTTCATTTATATTCTTCCTTGCGGGATACGGAAACACAAACACCATCTTAATTAATTCATAAAGGACAGATTTAGAGTTATCACTAAATCTGTCTGCAAAATACCACTTGGGAAAAGATAGGCAAGTGTCATTACATGTAGAGACAGCTATCCTGCTAGAGAGCAACTTGAGAAATCCGCAAGCCTAAATCATAGACGGCATGGAGTAATTGCTGTTGTTACTGCACCTCCAGTGTGAGCATAGAAAGTGCTGACCCCAGTCTAGGTTCGGCCTGCTTTGGCAGTGGGCTTGGACTGGATGATCTCTCGAGGTCCCTTCCAACCCCTACAATTCTATGATTCTATGATTCTATGACGGGTAGAGCTGCTAGAGGTTCTGTTCTGCTCTTGGAAGAGACAACTGCTGACTTCTTCTTCCTTAGGAATAGCACCACATTTTGGGCACAGCACGCAGGAAGACGCCCACGAGTTCTTACTCTACATACTGAATGCCATGGAGAGTTCTTGCCTGAGCGGAAGCAGCGAGTAAGCACAAGCAAATGACCTCTTCAATGTTTTTGAGTCCTTTGGAGTCCTGGATTTATTTCCATCAAGGAAAACCTATGCACAGGGCTTCTGGACAAAGCAAAACGCTTGGAGAAGATAACTCCCGGTGGTGTTGTTTTCTTTCAGCTCTTTGCAGCCAGAGACCCTTGTCCAGCAGATCTTTGGGGGCTTTCTGAGATCCAGAGGTACTTTCCCACAAGTCTGCCTTTGCTAGGAATTGCCTGTGCCCTTCTGCCTGCCTGTGGCAGCCAGGCGATGGTGGGACTGGGCTAGGCATGAAGAGCGGAAGCCACCCCAGTGCCCTGTCGCTGAGCGTTTTGATTTGTGTTGCAGTCACGTGTTTGAGCTGCCAAGCGGTTTCGGATTCCTACGAGCCCTTCCTGGATCTCCTCTTGGATATCAAAGTAAGAGGGTTTGTCATGGGATTCAAGACATCCCAAGGCCCAGTGCAGTTGCCCCCCTTGCTGCCTCCTGGGCACTGCTTGCGCGTGGCTCTTCTCCTCCCTCGGCGTCAGCTCCCTGGCCCGACTCTTGCCGCCTCCTACGAAGGGTTTGGGCGAGGGCACTTCTCGCAGCTCAGGCCTGTCCCCTCTCGCTCCTCCAGGACGCCTCCTCTGTCACCAAAGCTCTGCAGGACCTTCTGAAACCAGAGCAGCTGGATGGGGACAACTGCTTGCAATGTAGCAAGTAAGATGCTTGGTAACAATGTCCTAATCCTAGAGCCTGTGTGAAGGTGCTGCCTGTCAGCCAGCGTTAAAGTCACCTTTTCACACCAAGGACACACAGCTCTGCTTTTGAACCAGCCTCACTGTGCTGTGGAGCCTTAAAACAGCGTCAGGAGGCCTGAGCTTTTCTGGCCTGCCAGGGGTAAAGAAGGGTGTGTTTCCTTACTGGGCTCTGTCCTTGGTTTCGAGGTGTGACAAGAGGGTTGCCGCCTCCAAGGAGTGTGCAGTCCAACACGAGCCCAGGGTTCTCACACTGTGCCTCAAACGCTTTGACGACTTCATCGGCACGAAGATCGACACGGTGAGTACGCAAGGAGAGAGTAACGTTCTCTTCCTTGAGCAAGACATGTCCCAAAGCAGGGCACTCTGTCCCAAGCCTGGCTTCCTTTCTGGGTTGGTGGGAGGGGAGATGGGAGAGTTCCTCTGGGAAGAAAAGCACGTGGCTGAGAAGAGGTTCCTGCCACCCAACCCTTACGTGTTGCTTTAGGGAAAAGCCAAGTGTCCGTGAAGCCAAAAGGCGTGTTCAGACACCCCTGGGACCTGGTCTTGCAAGGCTGTTTCATAAGAGAATTGTCTGAGCTCTCTCGGTCTCTCTGTAGTTTGTGGAGTATCCCGAGTACTTGGATCTTCGGCCATACATGTCTGAGAGAGATGGAGAACCGCTGCTCTACTCCTTATATGCTGTCCTGGTGCACAGCGGTGTCACCTGTAATGCAGGACATTATTTCTGCTTCACCAAGGTAGAGAGCAACTTCCTCCCTAACGAGGGACAGGTGGCAGTGTTACTGGCAGCCAAGGATTTGGGGGAGAAGATCTCCTTCCTGGCTGCATTGGATGTCTTTGGGCAGACGCTTGCCTCTGTCCTTTTCTGCCTGGGGGGCACCCTGCAGTTCCATGTCCAGATACCGATGCCTTTCTCTGCAGGCCAGCAACGGGGTGTGGTACAGGATGGACGACAAATATGTGCATCCTCGTAGCATCAGCACAGTTCTCCGGCAGGAAGCCTATATACTATTCTATGCCAGGTAAGAACCAGGAGGAAAGTGTCTTCAGAGTAGGTTTCCTCTTCCTGGTTTTCCTCTTTTCTTTCTCATCCTCTGAGCACTGCTCTTTCTGTGGCTAGAAGAGGCTGCCTGGAGAGGCAGTGTAGATGCTCCCTCCCTGGAGGTGTTCAGGGCCAGCTTGGATGGGATTTTTCCACAGCCTAGACTGTCTTCTGGAGGGTGTCCCTGCCCGTGGCACAGGGGCTGGAGCTCGGTGATAACTTGAAGGTCCCTTCCAAGCCAAACTCTTCTCCAATTCTGGGACTCTATGAAAGGCAGGCCAGAGGGACCCTAAAGACAAGGTTTTGCTGCAGCAGGGGCAGATGTGTTAGAAAAAGCCCAGCCGAGTTTCCCATTTGTAGTCCTGCTTATGCCTTCTTCCTGAGATAGAATCCTCTCCAAAAATGAAGGGAACCCCAGAGGGAGCTGCAAGTAAAGACCTCAATGGAGATCATTCTATTTTACTGCAGGTGCTCGGATCTGAAAAAGGAAGGAATGGCTGTTTCCTCACCAGCACCATCATATGCTAGTCCCCTCTTCGCAGAGTCAGAGCTGATTAGAAAGGAGAAAGTCTCTGAGGGACCACAGGATCTGCCTCCTAGAACCAAGGTATCTTGGGGGGATTTGTGTGTGAGTGTGCCAGGGCACCAGAGTGGCAGTGGGCTTCTTTCTGGGACCGCGGCATTGCTCTCTTTTTTTCCCTGCCACACGCAGCTTGCTTCACAGTCTGCACAGAGACTGCTCCCTCTCAAAGGCTCCTCATTAGCTCCCTCCCATTTGTCTGCCTTTGGCCCTTCTGCCTTTGCAGTCCTCTAGGACTGCCCTTGCATAGCCCTTGGCTGCACCCAGCTGGAGCTTCTGGCCACTGTTCTGGCTCTTCCAGCAGCAAGATAAGGGCACGATCTGTTCACATCTCTCTTTGCAGGACACCGCAGCAGGCATCGAGAACTCTGTAGAGGACCTTGCCTCCTCAACAACAGCCACCAGCAGCCAGCAAGACCTAGCAGTTGCTTACGAAGCACTGGCAGGATTGCTCTGCTCCATCTGGCTCAGCATGTTCAATATCATCATCTCCTCCTACATTGCCCTGAATTGCTGCTTCTCTGACTGTAGGGGGCCGTTGTCCATAAGAACAGCTGAGTGCCGGCTCCCCTGTCAAACGCTTGACCCTGTGCTCCAGCCCATGCATGGTGACAGCAACAAAGAGGAGCACAGACACAGCCCTTCTTCCCACTTCCAGAAGAAGGGTGCCAGGCAGAGGACCCGAAGCAGATCCCCACACTGGGGCAATCTTCTCCGCAGCTGGTCTGTTGACATCACAGTCTATGACGACTCCGCTGGGAGGAGGAGGAGGGGAAGACGTCCTCTGCAGCGGAATGGAGCCCCGAGGGAAGACGCAGTCCCAGGGCACTCCAGCGCCAGGAGGAGGAGGAGGAGGAGGAGGAGGAGGAGGAGGAGGAGGAGGAGGAGGAGGAGGAGGAGGAGGAGGAGGAGGAGAGTCCAAAGACGGTGCTCTGTTCTTCGCATCCGCGTTGTGTGGCCCAGAGGACTGTGAGCCTGGACTCACATCTCTTTTCAGCGGTGGGGATTGCCCTGCCAATGCCAAAACTAAAAACACTTGTTGTTCTTGAACATGTTATACGCAGGGGGTTTTCTTCTCCATAATTCTTGAGGCACTTGGTGAAAACACCCGATGCAGGAGGTTTAGGACTGACAGGCCAGCCAGCCTGAGGGGAAATCTGGCAACGCTTGGGCTGGCCACCCAAGGTCAACCTGCTTTTGCTGCGGGTGTTCCTTTGGTAGCACCAGTTTGGAGTCCACAAGTGGCTGTCTCATGGGGTAGGAGGCAGGTGACATTCATTGGAAATGAACCTGTAAAAGACCACATGTATTGCTCCCAGAGTCTCATGGGTATGGTACTGTAAGTGGAACGAGTGGCAAAGAGCCCTCGGCCAACAGCAAATTTACAGACAAAGCAGTGGACAGGCTCACTGTGGTGGTTTTGCCCTGGCTGGAGGCCAGGCGCCCACCAAAGTTTGTCCACCACTCCCCTTTTAGTTGGAAAGGAGAGAAAACATCTGCAGAGAGTCTCAGGAGTCAAGAGAAGGACAGGGAGCGATCTTTCTGCAGTCAGCATTCACGGGTATAACAGACGCAACACAGAATAAAGGCAAGAAAACTCTCTAATTGATGACACTGCCCTGCACCCCCAGAGACACCAGTGTTGGGTAATGAGAAGTGAAGCCTCGAAAAGGCAGAATTCAAACACACTGGCCTTGGTGTCTGCAGAGTTTCTCACACATCACACGCCCTTCTCTGGGGGCAAAAAGCGTCTGCTTTCGGGATTGTTTTCATCCCAAATGTGACCACCGCTGATGGGCTCAGCCTTGAGATGGCTGGTGTTTGCTCTGTGGGGCCTGGGGGAAGCTCCAGCGGCTGCGTGCAGAAGCCGCTGCTGTAGACCCCCATTTCTCCACTGGAACCCAGACACTCAAAACTACGACGCTCACTCACATACAACCAGACTGAAGCGTCATTCTGCTGCTGGGGCAGAGAGGAGGAGAAAGGCAGCAAGCACCAAACCTGCCCCCAGCACCGGGCCAAGCGGTGGCACAAAGGGCACTGGCCTCCCCCCCTCGTCCCTCTCCTGACTCCCTCTGGCCTGGAAGAGCTCACAGACATCTCCCAGAGACTCAGACAACTCTGCTGGCTGTCCCACCTGCCTGCGGGGCCCACAAGGAAGAGCTCGAATTCCTTTTCAGCGGTGGGGATTGCCCTGCCCAAGCCAAAATTAAAAACACTTGTTGGTCTTGAACATGTCATTCACAGGGGCTTTTCTTCTCTGTAATTCTTGAGGCACCTGGTGGAAACACGCAATGCGGGAGGTTTTGCACTTGGAGTTTTCAAAGCGGTTTGCTTGCCCTCGTGGAATATTCCAGAACTCCACTGGCTCTCTGAGAAACGCTCTGAACCCACTATTCCCATTCCCATTGGACCTCCAAGAATATTGCTGGGATTTACAGATTCACAGAGTAGGAAGGTTCAGCAGGAACCTCCAGAGAACATTGAATCCAACCCCCCTGTCCAAGCAGGTTCCCTAGAACAGGTCGCACAGGTAGGCGTCCGGGGAGGTGACTCCAGAAAAGGAGACTCCACAACACCCCCGGGAAGCCTGTCCCACTGATACTGAGAACCAAGTGCAAGGAGACAGAAATAGTCAAGAGAAAAGTGGAAATATCCAGGACAACCTAGAACTTCAGAGAAGAACTGGATCACACAGGGTGGAGTGATGCTTTTGCTAGTGACATGTCATGGGAGACAGTATCGAAAGGCTTGCTGAAGTCAAGGGAGGTGACATCCACTCCTCTCTCTCCATCTCCCCAGCTGGTGATGACATCTTGGAAGGCTACGAGATTGGCTCAGGATCTCCCGTCCTTTTGCTTACCCAACAAACACCTGGGTAATTGGAGTCCCCCAGAAGAACCAGCGCCTGGGAACGGGAGGCTATTTCTAGCCACATCTAGAAGGCACCACCAACTTTCTACTCCTTATCAGGGGGCCTGTAGCACGCAGCCACAACAGCGTCACCCACACTAGCCTGCCCCTTGATTCTAAGCCAGAAGCTCTCAACCTGTACATCACCCTCCACCTGCAGCAGGTGCAGGTATCAGCTGCTGGGAAGAAGGGCTCTGAAGCGGGAGTCTCCGTTGAGGGACCCCTTTCTGCACGCAGCAACCTCCGGGCATAGATCCACGAGGGCAACTAATCTTAAAGCACCAAAGATCAAAAGGAGAGAGGCAGCGGGTGCACCCATCAGCGGCCATCAGCGGCCATTAGCACCCATCAACAGCCATTGCTCTGCCCAGAGCGGTGACTCATCGGGGGCGGAGCTAGGGGCGATAGCAATTATCCCTCTCCATACAAGAGGGTCCTCTGGAGCGCTAGCGACCAGGAGCGCGGCGACCAGGGCGTGGCACGGCAGTTTGCACAGCAGTTCGAGCAGGCAGGGCGAGCCCACCCTTCTGGCTCACAGGGTAAACTGAGCGGACCGGCTAGTGCTCACAGGGTACGCAGGTCGAGCCAAGGGATTCCTGTTTGCTCTGCGTTCCAACTGTCGAACCATGGTCTCCACCAGGCAGAGAGGTTCCCCCTACAAATCTGGGGCAACCCCGACAGAGAGCCTGCCTAGAGATGCTGCGGTTCAGGTCTCAGGCTGCAGGGAATGCCAGAGTCTGCAGTTGCCAGAGAAAAGAGGCAAGCACCTGACGTGTGTGAGGTGTGAGCAGGTCGATGATCTGCTTGCTTTGGTAGTAAAACTAAAGGAGGAGAATGAAAGACTGTGAGCAATCAGGGATTGCAGGCGAGAGATTGACTGGTGGAGTAGCTCCCTGGCATCCCAAAAAGATGAGAGTCGGGAAGACACCTCGCACCTGCAGACGGTCTCCTCTCTCTGCCCTAGCCAGGTAAATGGGAGTGACCCAAACCCCGAGGGTGCCTGGAAGACAGTCCCGACTCGTCGTCGTAGGCGCTCCCCCTGCCTACCTTCCCCACTCCCCCAGGTTTCCCTAAGTAACAGGTTCAGGGCCCTGGTAGTTGAGGAGAAGTTATGTGAGGAGGTGAATGGAGCCCCTCTGCCTCAGAGAAAGCGGAAGCCTAGAGTGAGGCGACCATCCGCACGCCTCGAGACTGCCTCTGTTAGGCAAGAGAGAAAGGCAGTTGTAGTAGGGGATTCCCTTCTTAGAGGGACAGAAGGCCCTATATGTAGACCAGGTCCTACACGCAGGGAGGTGCCCAAATAATATTCTCTTCTATCCCCACTTGTGGGAGGAGGGGCTCAGAGCAGGACAAGAGAACCCACGAGTTGAATGTGTGGCTGAAAGGCTGGTGCCGGCACAAGAACTTTGGGGTTTTTGATCAGGGGATGGTGTATTCTGCTCCTGGCATGATGACTGCTGAGGGGGCTCACCTGTCCCATAAAGGAAAGCGGATCCATGCCCAGGAGATGGCAGGGCTCATTGACCGAGCTTTAAACTAGTTAGGAAGGGGGAAGGGGATACCACGAAGGCTGCTGGGGTTAGGCAAGTACTTCGGGAGTCACAGCGGGAGCTGATGGTGGAAAAAGGTAAATACCAAAAGCACAGTGGTGGACTTGGGGACGTTTTTCCACGGGACAGTAGGGAAAATTCTGTGGATTGCCCTGATTACTCCTCAGTGGAGCCACTTTTGCCAGTCCCCTGTCAGAAATCTCACTGTGGGCTGTTGAGGGTACCTACATCTGCTGCCCCACTAAAATGCCTTTATACAAATGCACGTAGCATGGGGAACAAACAAGAAGAATTAGAGATCTTTGTGCGGTCGCAGGGCCACGATCTCATTGCAATCACAGAGACGTGGTGGGACAACCTGGACGACTGGCATGCTGTCGTGGATGGCTACGTGCTTTTGAGGAAAGACAGGCTAGGGAGGCGAGGTGAGGGAGTTGCTCTTTATGTGAGAGAGCACCTAGAATGTACTGAGCTCCACCTGGGGAAGGATGAACCACCCGTCGAGTGCTTGCGGCTTAAAATCAAGGGGCAAACTGCTATGTGTGACATCATTGTGGGAGTGTGCTATAGGCCCCCTGATCAAGAGGAGCAGGTTGATAATGCATTCTATAAGCAGTTAGAAACAGCCTCAAGATCCCAGGCACTGATCCTTATGGGGGACTTCAACTATCCAGATATTTGCTGGGCAAGCAACATGGCCAGTCGTATGCAGTCCAGACAATTTCTGCGGTGTGTTGAAGACAATTTCCCGCTACAGACGCTGCAGGAGCCTACAAGGGGAGGGCGGGTGCTGGACCTTGTTGTCACTAACAAGGACGGGCTCGTTAGGGAAGTGAAGGTCGGGGGCAGCTTAGGACAAAGCGACCATGAAATGGTCGAGTTCAAGATCCCGGGCGGAAGAAACAAGCCAAAAAGTAGGATAGCTACCCTGAATTTTGGAAGAGCTAACTTTGATCTCCTCTGCAGCTTTAATAGGGGCTATCCCGTGGGCTACACTGTTTGAAGGAATGGGAGCCTGTGAGAGCTGGCTAACATTTAAACAGCACTTCTTCCGGGCACAGGAACGATGCGTCCCTTTGAGTAAGAAATCAGGAAAGAGAGGCAGAAGACCTGCATGGATGAACACAGAGCTATTGAGTAAACTCAAAGAGAAGCAGAAGATCTATGAATTGTGGAAAAAGGGTCTGAGCACCTGGGGAGAATACAGGAATGTGGTCAGGGCCTGTAGGGATGCAACTAGGAAGGCTAAAGCCCTCTTGGAAATGAAGCTGGCAAGGGACATAAAGGATAATAAAAAGGGTTTTTTTAGATACGTTAATAGTAAGAGGATGACCAGGGATAATGTAGGACCCTTGCTGAATGAGGAGGGTGTCCTGGTAACGGGGCATGCTGAGAAGGTGGAGATACTGAATGCTGCCTTTGCTTCGGTCTTCACTTCAAAGGCCCCTCGGGACCCACTGATCCTGTATGAGTGTTGGGGAAACGAAGAATTTCCCTCTGGTTGAGGTAGGGGAGGTCCAGGAGCGGCTCAAAGGGATTAATGCACACAAATCCCTGGGCCCTGATGGGTTTCACCCATGTGTGCTGAGGGAGCTGGTGGAGGTGATTGCTGAGCCACTCTCTATCATCTTCAACAGGTCTTGGAGGACAGGAGAAGTGCCTGAAGACTGGAGGATAGCCAATGTCACTCCAGTCTTTTAAAAGGGCAAGAAAGAGGAACCTCGTAACTATAGGCCAGTCAGCCTCACCTCTGTCCCAGGAAAGGTAATGGAACAGCTTGTTCTGGACGCCATCTGCAAGCAATTGGAAGAGAAGAAGGTCATGAGGAGTAGTCAGCATGGATTCACCAAGGGGAAATCGTGCTTGACCAATCTCATAGCCTTCTATGATCTCATCACCAGCTGGGTAGATGGAGGGAGAGCAGTGGATGTCATCTACCTTGACTTCAGCAGGGCCTTTGATACTGTCTCCCATGACACCCTGATAGCAAAGCTGAGAGAGCATGGGATAGATGAGTGGACAGTGAGGTGGGTTGAGAATTGTCTGACGGACCGAGCCCAGAGGGTTGTGATTCGAGGAGCAGAATCTGACTGGAGGCCTGTTACTAGCGGTGTTCCCCAGGGCTCGGTGTTGGGTCCAGTCCTGTTTAATATCTTCATTGACGACCTTGATGAGGGAATAGCATCCACCCTCAGCAAGTACGCCGATGATACAAAGCTGGGAGGAGTGGCTGACACGCAGGAACACTGCGCTGCCATCCAGGGAGACCTGGACAGGCTGGAGAGCTGGGCAGTTAGAAACCAGATGAAGTTCAACAAAAGCAAGTGTAAAGTCTTGCACCTGGGAAGGAGCAACCATTTGTATCAGTCCAGGCTGGGGGATGACCTGCTGGAGAAGAGCTCAGTGGAGAAGGACCTGGGGGTCCTGGTAGATGACAGGTTGGCCATGAGCCAGCAGTGTGCCCTGGTGGCTAAGAGAGCCAATGGGATCCTGGGGTGCATCCGGAGGAGTATAGCCAGCAGGTCAAAGGAGGTGATCCTCCCCCTCTACTCTGCCCTGGTCAGGCCCCACCTGGAGTATTGTGTCCAGTTCTGGGCTCCTTGGTTTAAAAAGGACAGGGATCTCCTGGAGAGAGTCCAAAGAAGGGCCACGAAGATGATTAGGGGCCTGGAACATCTCCCCTGTGAGGATAGGCTGAGGAAGTTGGGACTCTTCAGCCTTGAGAAGAGAAGACTAAGGGGGGACCTAATTAAAGTCTATAATTATCTTAAGCAGGGGATGCAGGGGGAATCAGCCAGCCCCTTTTCAGTGGTCTGTGGGGATAGGACAAGGGGCAATGGCTGCAAGTTGGAGCATAGGAAGTTCCGCACCACCACGCGGAAGAACTTTTTCCCAGTGAGGGTGACAGAGCACTGGCATAGGCTGCCCAGGGAGGTGGTGGAGTCTCCATCTCTGGAGATATTCAAGACCCGTCTGGACGCCTATCTGAGTGATATGTCCTAGGGAGCTGCTTTGGCAGGGGGGTTGGACCCGATGATCTCTTGAGGTCCCTTCCAACCCCTACAATTCTATGATTCTATGAATCTATGGTCTCTCAAGGGACGCAAGAAGATTTTGGGCAAGGAATGGGCAACAATGCCTCCTCCCAGGAGTCCTCACAGGATCCTACAGGACAATCCAGTGATGTTTCCCTGCTATCACCTACAACAATAACAACATCCCCAAGCACATCGCTCTCCCATTGACCTCTCACCCAATCAACTCTAGCCAAAACCTATGAACTACTTGCTCAACCCCAGCAAAAATCATGTCCCCTTCTCCCTTCTTGCCTACTTTAAGCCCCACCAACTCCTGGGCTAGGATCTGCTTTCCACATAGGGACAGGCGAGCCCCGTCCACAGTCATCAGGCCCCGGCGCCGAGTAAACTCATCCCATACCTGGCAACCATTTCACTTCTCCTGCTGCAGGTCCCTGGGACAAAGAAGTCTGGCCCCACCTCTCTACAACCTCCCTTCAGGTACTTTCCTTGGGACACTGATAATAACTCCGATGCTATTTTGTTAACTAATATTCTGTGACATTAATTGCTGAATGATCTATCCCTTTCCTTACGTCAACCTGGAAGCTGCTCTGTCGCTCCCTTGCTTCAAGCTGACCGGACGGGGAAAAAAGCCCCACAGAAGACTCATGGGCCAAGATCAGGTCCCATATGGTGGCTTGAATTGCTCTCTCCAGGTTGTCTCAGCAACACAGCATTTGGGCATTCCCTAGACAGCAGGAGACAGTAACTCCTGGCAACATCTTCATCTATATCAGCCAAGCAGTGCAGCAGCGAAACTGACAGTCCAGCCAGCCTGAGGGGGAATCTGGCAAAGCTTGGGCTGGACACCCAAGGTCAACCAGCTGTTGCTGAATGTGCTCCTTTGGTAGCACCAGTTTGGAGTCCGCAAGTGGCTGTCTCACGGGGTAGGAGGCAGATGACATTGATTGGAAATGAACCTCTAAGAGACCAGGTGTACTGCTCCAGGACTCTCATGGCTATGGTGCTGTAACTTTATTGCAGCGCTGCACACACAGAGGATCGCTCCTCCTAATATGTGCACCGTTCAAATCCAAATTTCACATTAAAACACATTATCTCTACATATTCAGTATAATTCAGTATAATTTCTAAGAAAAGGCAAGTGTGGGCAACACACCCATGGCAGACAGTCCTCCACAAACTTCTCCAACCCTCACCTCTGTGTCTCTGTCTCTCTCCACAGGCTGCAAGTGCTGGCAGAGGCTTGCTCCAATGCAGGTTGCAGCTTCTCCTGTCTGTCTCCTCTTCCTCCAGCGCGGGGCCTCTCCACAGGCTGCAGGTGGGATTTTGGCCTTTTCCATGGGCTGCGCGGTGCCTCCACCCACCATTGGCTGCCCTTAGTGTCTGCAGAGTTTCTCACATCTTCTCACTCCCGTCTCAGGGGACAAAAAGCAGCTGCTTGCGGGAATTTTTGCGTCCAAAATGGGATTACCAGTGGCGCAGTAGTGGCCACAGCTGATGGTCTCAGCCTTCAGCTGGCTGTTTTCTGCATGTGGGAACTGGGGGAAGCTCCAGCTGCTGCTTGCAGAAGCCGCCCCTGCACACACACACACCCTATTTCCACCAGAACCCAGACATGCAAAACTACGACACTCACATACAGCCCTGAGCATGTTTTCATTCATCCCTCTGGTGTGGCTCAGAGGAGAGGTGGGAGCTGTGCCAGGGGACAAACAGCCCTTTGCCACCCATACATGGGAAAGGCCTGTGGCCAATGGCTGCAGGCCCTGGCAGACGTGTCACAAAGGGGCAGTGATGCGGCACCCGCCTGGCGCTTGTGACCTCACGGCACCAGGGCTTGATCTCCTGGAAAGCGGGCCAGCGAAAGCCAGTTGGGCTGTGCTGGCCTTCGGGTTAACACAGCTCCTTCCCTTGCGACTCGCTCGCCTACTGTTGGCCAACCATTTCTCAGTTAGTGCCTAATTCTCCTCCACTTCCACTCGCTTGCAAAGGTAATTAAGATTGGGCTTTTCGGGAGATATCACAGAAAAAGGGAGATACGGGAAGAATGTATAGGCGGGTGTGTATCTTCTGAGCTGCAGACTGAGCTATTACTCTTTCAGAGGCTGGTCAGGGCTATGGGTAGAGTTCCCAGTTGCTAATCCTTCTTCCTTGAGGCACTGGGCTCAGCCTAGAATGGAAAAGCCCCAGCCTGAACCTGATGGAATGCAGGAAGGCAGGGAAGTAGGGAGGGAGGCAAGGAGGAGTACGGCCTAATCAGCCATCAAGTAGCACTTGAAAGCTGCTACCTCCAGCAGGCAAGGTGGGAAAGAGTGGGCTGGAGAGACAGAGGGCTCTGATGCTAGTGGTAGCCACGTCGCAGCGGCACCTTCTCTTCAGGGCTGCTTGGCTTCTGCTGGCTCCTCTACAAAACTTGACTTTACTAGATGCTTTTATGCAAGAAAATCCTTTCAAATGTCCTTTCCCCACAGTCCCTGTTGAGGAAATGGCTCCACCACAAGCTTTTCCCTCGGAGAAGCTTTGCATGGAGTGGCAGCAGCGACGGGCAGCTGGAGTGGGACTTCTGAACAGGGGGAATACGTGTTTCCTCAATTCTGTCCTGCAGTGCCTGACGTACACGGCCCCTCTAGCCAACTACCTGCTCTCTAGGGAGCACAGCCAGTCGTGTGAGTGCTTTTATGAACATCTAATTTAGCTTAGGAGAAAAGCAGTCCTTCCCCCTAAGCCCCTGAGAGGCTACTAAATTTGCTAGCAGAGGTAATATCCAAGTCTCAGCAAAGGCATCCCTAGGGGAGAGGAAAGAGTCTCACTCAGCCTTTGGACTCCAACAATGGTTACATGCATTTCGAGCAGTGGAGGCTAAGCAGAGAAACTTCCCTCACTGTCTCCTTCTCCTCCAGGTCATCAGCAAGGCTTCTGCCTGACGTGCATAATGGAAGCGCATGTTAAAAAGGTCCTGCATTCCTCAGGCAGTGCCATCATGCCCACGAACATCCTCAAGGTCCTCCCACGTAAGTCATTTCAAGGACTTGTAGAGCTGCTAGAGGTTCTGTTCTGCTCTTGGAGGAGACAACTGCTGACTTCTTCTTCCTTAGGAATAGCACCACATTTCAGCCATGGCACGCAGGAAGATGCCCAGGAGTTCTTACTCTACACACTGAATGCCATGCAGAGTTCCTGCCAGATCGGAAGCAGCGAGTAAGCACAAGCAAATGACCTCTTCAATGTTTTTGAGTCCTTTGGAGTCCTGGATTTATTTCTATCATGGAAAACCTATGCGCAGGGCTTCTGTACAAAACAAAACGCTTGGAGAAGATAACTCCCGGCTGTGTTGTTTTCTTTCAGCTCTTTGCAGCCAGAGACACTTGTCCAGCAGATCTTTGGGGGCTTTCTGAGATCCAGAGGTACTTTCCCACAAGTCTGGCTTTGCTAGGAATTGCCTGTGCCCTTCTGCCTGCCTGTGGCAGCCAGGCGATGGTGGGACTGGGCTAGGCATGAAGAGCGGAAGCCACCCCAGTGCCCTGTTGCTGAGCGCTTTGATTTGTGTTGCAGTCACGTGCTTGAGCTGCCAAGCGGTTTCGGATTCCTACGAGCCCTTCCTGAATCTCCTCTTGGATATCAAAGTAAGAGGGTTTGTCATGGGATTCAAGACATCCCAAGGCCCAGTGCAGTTGCCCCCCTTGCTGCCTCCTCGGCAAGCTTGCGCGTGGCTCTTCTCCTCCCTCGGCGTCAGCTCCCTGGCCCGACTCTTGCCACCTCCTAGGAAGGGTTTGGGCAAGGGCATTTCTCGCAGCTCAGCCCTGTCCCCTCTTGCTCCTCCAGGACGCCTCCTCTGTCACCAAAGCTCTGCAGGACCTTCTGAAACCAGAGCAGCTGGATGGGGACAACTGCTTGCAATGTAGCAAGTAAGACGCTTGGTAACAATGTCCTAATCCTAGAGCCTGTGTGAAGGTGCTGCCTGTCAGCCAGCGTTAAAGTCACCTTTTCACACCAAGGACACACAGCTCTGCTTTTGAACCGGCCTCACTGTGTTGTGGAGCCTTAAAACGGCGTCAGGAGGCCTGAGCTTTTCTGGCCTGCCAGGGGTAAAGAAGGGTGCGTTTCCTTACTGGGCTCTGTCCTTGGTTTCGAGGTGTGACAAGAGGGTTGCCGCCTCCAAGGAGTGTGCAGTCCAACACGAGCCCAGGGTTCTCACACTGTGCCTCAAACGCTTTGACGACTTCACTGGCACGAAGGTCAAGAACGTGAGTATGGAAGGAGAGAGCAACATTCTCTTCCTTGAGCAAGAGTTGTCCCAAAGCAGGGCACTCTGTCCCAAGCCTGGCTTCCTTTCTGTGAATGGAGGGGGGTGTGGGGGGAGAGGAGAGTTCCTCTGGGAAGAAAAGCACGTGGCTGAGAAGAGGTTCCTGCCACCCAACCCTTACGTGTTGCTTTAGGGAAAAGCCAAGTGTCCGTGAAGCCAAAAGGCGTGTTCAGACACCCCTGGGACCTGGTCTTGCAAGGCTGTTTCATAAGAGAATTGTCTGAGCTCTCTCGGTCTCTCCGTAGTTTGTGAAGTACCCCGAGTACTTGGATCTTCGGCCATACATGTCTGAGAGAGATGGAGAACCGCTGCTCTACTCTTTATATGCTGTCCTGGTGCACAGCGGTGTCACCTGTAATGCAGGACACTATTTCTGCTTCACCAAGGTAGAGAGCAACTTCCTCCCTAATGAGGGACAGGTGGCAGTGTTACTGGCAGCCAAGGATTTGGGGGAGAAGATCTCCTTCCTGGCTGCATTGGATGTCTTTGGGCAGACGCTTGCCTCTGTCCTTTTCTGCCTGGGGGGCACCCTGCAGTTCCATGTCCAGATACCGATGCCTTTCTCTGCAGGCCAGCAACGGGGTGTGGTACAGGATGGACGACAAGGATGTGCATCCTCGTAGCATCAGCACAGTTCTCCGGCAGCAAGCCTATTTACTATTCTATGCCAGGTAAGAACCAGGAGGAAAGTGTCTTCAGAGTAGGTTTCCTCTTCCTGGTTTTCCTCTTTTCTTTCTCATCCTCTGAGCACTGTTCTTTCTGTGGCTGGAAGAGGCTGCCTGGAGAGGTAGTGTAGATGCTCCCTCCCTGGAGGTGTTCAGGGCCAGCTTGGATGGGATTTTTCCACAGCCTAGACTGTCTTCTGGAGGGTGTCCCTGCCCGTGGCACAGGGGCTGGAGCTCGATGATAACTTGAAGATCCCTTCCAAGCCAAACTGTTCTCCAATTCTAGGACTCTATGAAAGGCAGGCCAGAGGGACCCTAAAGACAAGGTTTTGCTGCAGCAGGGGCAGATGTGTTAGAAAAAGCCCAGCCGAGTTTCCCATTTGTAGTCCTGCTTATGCCTTCTTCCTGAGATAGAATCCTCTCCAAAAATGAAGGGAACCCCAGAGGGAGCTGCAAGTAAAGACCTCAATGGAGATCATTCTATTTCACTGCAGGTGCTCGGATCTGAAAAAGGAAGGAATGGCTGTTGCCTCACCAGCACCATCATATGCTAGTCCCCTCTTCGCAGAGTCAGAGCTGATTAGAAAGGAGAAAGTCTCTGTGGGACCACAGGATCTGCCTCCTAGAACCAAGGTATCTTGGAGGGATTTGTGTGTGAGTGTGCCAGGGCACCAGAGTGGCAGTGGGCTTCTTTCTGGGACCGCGGCATTGCTCTCTTTTTTTCCCTGCCACAGGCACCTTGCTTCACAGTCTGCACAGAGACTGCTCCCTCTCAAAGGCTCCTCACTAGCTCCCTCCCATTTGTCTGCCTTTGGCCCTTCTCCCTTTGCAGTCCTCTAGGACTGCCCTTGCGTAGGCCTTGGCTGCACCCAGCTGGAGCTTCTGGGTACTGTTCTGGCTTTTCCAGGAGGAAAGGGCAGGACCTTTTCACATCTCTCTTTGCAGGAGTCCGTGGGAGGCACAGAAAACTCTGCTGAGGACAGTGCCTCCTCAACAACAGCCACCAGCAGCCAGCAAGACATGGCAGATGCACAGGAGACAATGGCAGGATTGCCCTGCGCCATCTGGAACAGCACGTTCAACACCACCTCCTCCTCCAGTGTTGGCTTGAGCAGTAACAAAGAGGAGCACAGACTCGGCCCTTCTTCCCACTTCCAGAAGAAGGGTGCCAGGCAGAGGTCCCGGAGCAGATCCCCACACTGGGGCAATCATCTCCGCAGTTGGTCTGTTGACACCACAGACTATGACGACTCTGCTGGGAGGAGGAGGAGGAGGGGAAGACGTCCTCTGCAGCGGAATGGAGCCCCGAGGGAAGATGCAGTCCCAGGGCACTCCAGCACCAGCTCCCAGCAGGCTGCCACACCCAAGGCTGCGCGTGAGCAATCAGGGCCTAGGCAGAGGAAAAGACTCCGATCCCCAGGGCGGTGTCCTGAGGAAATCCAGGGCTGCTTGGCGGACCCTGAAAACTATGAGCCCTCAGCAGGGAGGAGAAGAATCAATGCTTCAAGTGGCAATTGCACTCCCAGCCACACTGCATCTTCCAAGGGCTCCACTGCCAGCTCCCAGCTGGCTTCTGCACCCAGAGCTGCTCAGCAGAAAGCCAGGAAGAGAAGGAGGAGAAGAGTCCCAGGGCGGTGATTTGCCCTCTGTAGTCCCTCTCTGCGCCCCACAACACTATGAGCCAGCACTGACTGAATGTCAGCAGGGAGGAGGTGGAGGCTTTCTGCACCCTGGTGACACCAGCCAAAGAAACACGCAGGGCACAGCTATGCTGATGAAAGCAGATTGAGACGCAGACTGAAGCATCATTCTGCTGCTGGGGCAGAGAGAAGGAGAAAGGCAGCAAGCACCAAACCTGCCCCCAGCACCGGGCCAAGCGGTGGCACAAAGGGCACCGGCCTCCCCCCTCGTCCCTCTCCTGACTCCCTCTGGCCTGGAAGAGCTCACAGACATCTCCCAGAGACTCAGACAGCTCTGCTGGCTGTCCCACCTGCCTGCGGGGCCCTCAAGGAAGAGCTCGAATTCCTTTTCAGCGGTGGGGATTGCCCTGCCCAAGCCAAAATTAAAAACACTTGTTGGTCTTGAACATGTCATTCACAGGGGCTTTTCTTCTCTGTAATTCTTGAGGCATTTGGTGAAAACATGCGATGCAGGAGGTTTAGCATTTGGGGTTTTCAAAGCGGTTTGCTTGCCCACGTGGAATATTCCAGAACTCCACTGGCTCTCTGATAAACACTCTGAACCCACTATTGCCATTCCCATTGGACCCACAATGTTCTCCAGAGAACAGTGTGTCCAAACCCCTGACCAAGCAGGTTCCTTAGAACAGGTCCAGGGAAGTCTGAAATATCTCCAGATAAGGAGACCCCATAACCCCACCTCGAAGCTCGCCAGCCAAGACCATGGACACAGAAATATTCAAGATAAAACCTGAAATATCCAGGACCACATGGAACTACAGGGAAGATCTGGCTCACACAGGCTAAAGTCCCCAAAAGTCTATCTCTTAAAAGTCATTGACCATTAATGTGTTCAAGTGGACAAACTGCTGGGCTGTTGCAGAGAGATGTTCAGCTTTCTGACAGCAGATCATGCCATCATGGAGATCATTCTCATCAAGAACAGCTGTAACCCTGAGCTCTCTCCAGAGCCACATATATATATGTATATGTACAGGTATATACTGCAGTCCTGTATTAACAAATGTGAGAAAAGGGTGGAATTTCCCTTTAATTTTGGCCAATCAGTTCACAGTGCTTACAAACTCGGTGCCTCAACACATGCTTACAAACTCAACCTCCCCAGGCACCCTTAAAAGGGGCTTGATGGAGAGAGGCGATTCAGTGCAGCTGCAGTTTAAACACCCAAGTTCCTACAAAAGGGTCCACTCCTTATGTCCCAGAGAGGTAGACACGTAAAGGAAAAGGAGTGAAAATGCGGCACTCCCACTTCCCGAAATTGAATGTCCCAACCTGCTAAGGTCCCCGTCTGGGAAGATTCATTGTTGTTCCCAGAATGAGATTAAGGCACAAAAGAGGTCAGATGCCATAAAAAGAAGTTTGATGGTTACATCCACATTGGCAGAGATACAAGAAAGAGAGAGAGACCAACAGGAAAAAAAGGAAAGTAAAGGTGCACTTGCTACCAACACGGAGCTGTGGTGCCCCTGTTCTACAGGCACCAAGCCCCTGCCCTTCCCCCCCAGCCCCTTTTATGGGGAAGGGATGTCAGATGGTGTGGAAAAGAGCCCACGCTAACTCAACTCCCCTGTGCTGGCTGATTGGGCAGGTCGACTCTGGCCTGGCTAGAACCAGGACACCTGGCAACACTTGAGGCCATTTCCTCTTGTCCTGCTGCAGGTCCCTGGGACAAAGAGGTCTGGCCCCACCTCTCTACAACCTCCCTACAGGTACTTTCCTGGGGGTACTATAATAATTCAGATGCTATTTTTTTAATAAATTTCCTAGGATAGCTAAGGGTTCTAGTCTCACCAAAGGCATCCCTAGGCGGGGGAAGAGAGGCTCACTCAGCCTTTGGACTGGTCCCAGAAGTCAGGGAGGGTTCCTGATGGGATCTTCAATGATAGTTTCTTCCATGCTGAACTTTAAAGGGTATCAGAAGATAAGCTTCCCTCACTGCCTCCTTCTCCTCCAGGTCGTCAGCAAGGCTTCTGCCTGACGTGCATAATGGAAGCACATGTTAAAAAGGTCCTGCATTCCTCAGGCAGTGCCATCATGCCCACGAACATCCTCAAGGTCCTCCCACGTAACGCATTTCAGGGACCGGTAGGGCTGCTAGAGGTTCTGTTCTGCTCTTGGAGGAGACAACTGCTGACTTCTCACTCCTTAGCAATAGCACCACATTTCAGGCACAGCACGCAGGAAGACGCCCAGGAGTTCTTACTCTACACTCTCAATGCCTTGCAGAGTTCCTGCCAGATCGGAAGCAGCGAGTAAGCACAAACAAATGACCTCTTCAATGTTTTTGAGTCCTTTGGAGTCCTGGATTTATTTCCATCAAGGAAAACCTATGCACAGGGCTTCTGGGCAAAGCAAAACGCTTGGAGAAGATAACTCCCGGCTGTGTTGTTTTCTTTCAGCTCTTTGCAGCCAGATGGGGGCTTTCTGAGATCCAGAGGTACTTTCCCACAAGTCTGCCTTTGCTAGGAATTGCCTGTGCCCTTCTGCCTGCCTGTGGCAGCCAGGCGATGGTGGGACTGGGCTAGGCATGAAGAGCGGAAGCCACCCCAGTGCCCTGTCGCTTCCCCTGGGAAGCCTGTCCCACTGATACTGAGAACCAAGTGCAAGGAGACAGAAATAGTCAAGAGAAAACCGTAAATATCCAGGACAACCTAAAACTTCAGAGAAGAATTGGATCACACAGGGTGGACTGATAGTTTTGCTAGAGGCATGTCATGGGAGACAGACCTCGATGAAAGGATTGAATGCTCCCTCAGTAACTTTGTAGATGACACTAAGCTGGGAGGAAGCGTCGAGCTGCCTGAGGGTAGGGAGTCTCTTCAGAGGCATCTGAACATATCGGACCCATAGGCTGAGACCAATGGGATGAAGTTGAACATGGCCAAGTGTAGAGTGCTGCACATGGGACATAACAACCCCAGGCAGCACTACAGGCTTGGGGGAGACTGGCTGGAGAGCTGTCAGGCAGAGAAGGACTTGTGGGTGTTGATTGACTGCAGGCTGAATATGAGCCAGCAGTGTGCCCAGGCACCCAAGAAGGCCAATGGCATCTTGGCTTGTATCAAAACCAGTGTGGCCAGTAGGGTCTGGGGAGGGGATTGCGCCCCTCAACTTGGCATTGGTGAGACAACACCTTGAGTGCTGTGTGCAGTTTTGGGCTCCTCACCATAAGAAGGGCATTGAGGTCCTCGAGTGAGTGCAGAGAAGGGCAACCAGGCTGGTGAAGGGGCTGGAGGGCAAATCCGATGAGGAGCGGCTGAGGGAGATGGGGCTGTTTAGCTTGGAGAAGAGGAGGCTGAGGGGAGACCTTAGCACCCCCTACAACTACCTGAAGGGAGGTTGTAGAGAGGTGGGCAATGGTCTCTTCAGCCAGGTGACAGGAGATAGGACAAGGGGGAATGGCACAAAGCTGTGACAGGGCAGGTTTAGATTGGACATTAGAAAAAAATTTTTACTAAAAGAGTTGTCAGGGCCTGGAACAGGCTGCCCAGAAAGGGGGTCGAGTCACCATCCATGGATGTGTGCAAAAAAAGGGTTGATGAGGTACTTTGGGATATGGTTTATCTTAGGATGGGAATGGTCAGATTTGATGATCTTCAAAGGTCTGATTGGGAGAAAGTTTTTAACTCAGGTCATCTTAAACAAGTAATTTGTGCAGATTCAAAGTGTGTGGAACATCAACAGTCTATGGGAGGAGGCCCTTTGGAGAACTTTCAAGCAACAAGACTTTGCCCGTCTTGCAAACAGCGCTGTTTGTATGTAATACTGAAGTGGTTTAGGGGCCATAAGCATATTGAATGTTGTATATGAGAATGTGATTTGAACCCGTGTACTGAGATGAGGTGCATGCGTTGTGGGGAAAAGACTCCTTTAGAACTCGCCCCCTGGGAAAAGGCATTATCTTGCAGGTCTCATCGCCAAGTAAGATGGACAAAAACCAGGGGGGAGGGATATGGATAAAGATCCCCCTGGGGTGTATTTTGACTCATTGGAAAGATATTGTAGGGTCAGGAGGAATAGAAAATCAAAAGACCCTGATTGAATATTGCAATCAATGGCGGCCAATTTATACATTGGACCATCACAGAATCATAGGGCTTGGAAGGGACCTCCAGATATCATTGGGTCCAAACCCCCTGCCAAAGAAGGTTCCCTAGGACAGGTCACACAGGTATGTGTCCAGACAGGTCTTGAATATCTCCAGAGAAGGAGACCCCACATGGCTCCTGGGCAGCCTGTCCCAGGGCTCTGTCACCCTCACCGTGAAAGATTTCTTCTGTACATTTGGTGTGGAACTTCCTGTTCATTTCCCAAACTCTCTCCCTTTCTTCCGGGGTCTGAGAGTCCTTATGTCCACCGACAGTTTCATTTCCAGGTCAGCGTTAGCCTTCCTACTTGCGTCCCTGCAGGCCCTGACAACATTCCTATATTCCTCCTAAGTGCTCCGACCCTCTTTCCACAATTCATAGACCTTCTGCTTCCCTTTGAGTTTAACCATGAGCTCCCTGCTCATCCACACAGGTCTTTTCTGCCACCCTTTCCTCACGTCTAACTTAAAGGGATGCACTGATCCTGGGCTTGGAAGAAGCGCTGTTTAATTGCTACCCAGCTCTCACAGGCTCCCTTCCTTCTAACAGCGTAGCCCATGAGATAGCTCCTATGAAGTCACGGAAGAGATCCGAGTTTGCTCTTCTAAAGTTCGGGGTCCTGATGCCACGCTTTCCCAGGCTCACATTCCTCAAGATCACAAACTCAACCAGGGCATGGTCGCTGCAGACCAGGCTGCCTCCAATCTTGACACCTTTAAGGATCTCTCCCACGTTGGTGAGACCAAGGTCCAGCAACACATCGCCTCTGGTTGGTCTGTCCAACACCTAAACCAGAACGTTGTCACCTACGGACTCCAGGAGACTCCTGGATCTGTGGCAGCTCGCCCTGTGGATTTGCCAGCAGAAAGCTGGGAGGTTAAAGTCCCCGCTCAGGATGAGTGCCTGTGAACTCCATGCCTCCTGCAGCTGAAGGATGAAGGCCTCGTCAGCAGCCTCTCCTTCATCAGGTGGTCTGTACTAGACCCTGTCACCAGCCGTCCTTTCTTCCTCCCATAATAAATACATGGAGCCAGGACTCTCTCTCTCTCATGGAATGGGTCAGGTGATGATAACACCACCTTGCAATTAATGTTGCTTTTAAGCAGAGAAGGAAAATGGGATGAAGTGTCATTCTTAGATATGGTGTTCCCCTCCGAAAGCACCCGGAGTGGCAAAGGCACTGTGGGCTTGTGCCACCACAGGACCCTGTGCTACTCGAGCCAGAAAAAAAACAATTCCTCTTCAAAACTGCAGGGGATTTGGCTGAGGATTGTTAGAAAGTTACAGGAGGAGACATTAAAGAACACCTCCCCCTCCCAGACCCAAAATGGAATGCAAACAGGTCCGCGCTTATGGAAAAACTGCCGCCATAGCAGGGATGGATTTCAAAAGGAACGCAGAGGGCCGTTCCCAAAACCATGAACAGCCCAGCATTACATGCGATCAAACAAGGTCCTTCCGAGGCCAAATTCCTGGATCGACTAAGGCACGGAATGCGCCGCAACACGCCCCTGGATCCTGGGTCAGAGAAGGACGAAACAAGCAGACAGGAAGAATAGTGGCCCATACGAAGCACGGCTGACAGGGACCTGGGAAATCCACCCTAACCGATCCACTGGTTATGATGAAGCTAGGGAAAGAACAACAGAAGGTAGAATTTCTGCTTGACTCTGGGGCAACGTATTCGGTTTCAAACCAAGCCTTAGATGCCCACGGGCAATGACTACATCATGGTAAAAGGGGTGACTGGACCCAGTGAAAAGGCCTATTTTTATGAACCTCTACAATATAAAGTGGGAAAACTATGGGGCATCCACAGATTCCTGTACATGCCCAACTTCCCACAGGCACTTTTGGGGTGAGATTTATTAGAAGAGTTGGGTGCAATACTTCAAGGTGGCAAAGGAGAGATGACTCTGGAGGTACATGACCAGCACTAGATGCAAATGAGGAGCTTATCCCTAGCTAGTGTTCCCACAGAAGGAGAAATTAGCAAAGAAATCACCAACCAGGGTGATACCCTGGGGTATGGGCCACCAATGTGCCCGGGAAAGCACAGAACGCTCCACCTGTTGAGGTCAAACTCAAAGAAGGATGATAGCCAGTAAGAATCAGACAGTCTCCCCTGAGCAAGGAGGACAGGGAAGGAATTGGGACAGCACTAGAAAAAGTTTTACAACTGGGATTACTAAAGGAATGTGAGTCCGATTTGAACAGCCCCATATTACCCGTCCGTAAAGCCGACGGGTCATATCCAGTGGTCCAGGACCTACGGGCTATAACTAAAATAGCTGAAGACCTCTCCCCGGTGGTGGAGAATCCATACACCTTGCTGACTGTATTGACACCTGAACTAACCTGGCTCACTGTTTTACACTTCAAGGATGCCTTCTTTGGCCTCCCTCTCCAGAAAGCCAGCCAGAAAATAGATGCATTTGAATGGGAGAATCCTAAAAGCGGGCGTAAAACTCTGCTTCCTTGGACACTGTTACCACAAGCCCTACTATATTTGGGAATCAATTGGCAAAAGATCTGGAATCCTAGGAAGCCCCACAGTAGAAGAAGGAATACGTGGATGATATCCTGATTGCCACCAAGGCAAAGGATGCCACGGAACAGGAACAACTTCAATGCAACAAAGCAACTATACACACCTTTGAACTGCTCAAAAAGGCCCTGATGGTGGCCCCTGCTTTAGGACTCCCAGGTGGCAGTAAGCCATTTTTCCTTTTTCCCCACCAGAAGCAGGGGGTTGCCCTGGGAATATCAGCACAAACCTGGGCCCGTATCGTCGAGCAGTTGCTTTCTTTTTTTCCAAAGAATTGGACGCAACCGCACAGGGTTGGCCTGGATGCTTGTGAGCGGTTGCAGCCCTAGTACTAAACAACCAGGAAGCCCAATAATTCACCCTGGGACAGAAAAGGTTGCTGTCCCATACAGTATCTGCAGTACTGGAAGCGAAAGGTGCACACTGGCTTTCCCCACAGAGATTCTTCAAATATCAGACTACACTGGTAGAACAAGGTGATGTGGAAATTATAGTCACTAACTTTGTCAACCCAGCCTCCTTCCTCAGCGGAAACACAGGGCTTTGTAGTAGCACTTTGGGTGGGCATGTACGTAACATACCACCTGAGCACTATGGGTATGTAAAGTCTCCTCCTGAGAACAACTCTGGAGCCGCAGTGGGAAGGACCATTTCAAGTACTCCTCACCACCTTCACAGCAATCAAAATCCAGGAACAGAACGTCTGGATCCACTGCACCAGAGCACACCAATCTCCATGCAACGTTACCCAGGTGCAACCGGGAACATCGTATTTTGCTCGTAGTCTTAGGAGCGGGATGGGATTTAAATACACATTATGCCCTCAGACCAGATATTGCTCGAGTCATCAAGAGAACTGATTATTCCAATACCTGAGTATGGGGGATAACCAACTTTAATTGGAATACCATTACCGATGAAAAAATGTAAGGGCACTTCTTGGGTTAACACAACGTGGAAGGGACTTAGAAATAGAAATCCAGGAGTGGCCGTTACCATTCCTGAAGGTACCCATTGTTCTTCATGTGCTCAAAGATGGAACCCTCACAAGGGAATTAGGGAGAAGTGGCTGTGAGGATGTTTACGACGGCGTGGGGTATGTAGGGAATCACACCTACTGCAACGAGAGCTGCAACATGGCTACACTAGGCCCCTCTGCGTGGCCAGCGCCAGAAGGACAAGGGTGCTATTGGCTGTGTAACGATACCGCTTCCAAGGTGCTCCCTGAGAATTGGGAAGGAACCTGCACCCTGCGGGCTGCAGTGCCCAGGCTGATGATACGTTCTTCACTAAACTCCCAGGGACGATGGCTTGTATCCTCCTTGAAGAGGGTTCTTACATCAAAGCCTTTAACAGAAAGGCCATCAGCCTTTCATAGTTTTGCTAGGTGGCTTGTCCCAGGGTTAGGTGGAAGCCAACAGGAAAAAGCAACAAGAAATGTTTTGGCAGGAGCTGAGAATAAAACTCTAGACACCGTTCTAGCATTACAAAAAGAGGTACCTAGTCTGTCAAAGGTAGTACTGCAAAACCAAATGGCTCTAGATCTGGTTCTGGCCTCACAAGGGGGAGCGTGCACCAGCTGTGAAAAGTGCTGGGCGAGGAAGACAGCCAGCCTTCATCCCTGAGACCCCTGCCCACCCCCACCAGGATGCACTGCGCAGGAGCAGCCAAAGGCAGAGACTGACTGTGGAAATGGTTTCTCGGAACTGCTCTCAAGAACCCAACCTTTGCTGGGGATTCTTCTGCATACGCCTGGCTCTGTGTAGGAGCTACCCGACCGCTTGTGGAAAGGCTGTGCCAGCCAGGAGGCGCTCGCCCCCTGGCACCCATCGCTGCGGGCAACACACCTGCTTTAGAACTCCTGCTGAGCGCTGACGGGAGTTCCCGCAAGCCCCTCTCCCTCGGGGCTGTCGCAGCCTTCCTGGGCCAAGCTCTCTGCCCGCTGGAGCCCACGGTTACCTGTCCTGGCGCCAGCAGACGGGAGCAGCCTGCGCTCGCCCCGCGGGCTCTGCGGGCGGAAGCTCCTCACCCCAACCGACCCGCGGAACGGCCAGGGACACCGCGCGCTGCCGGTGCCACCTGCGGCGCGAGCCGCGGGCGGGCTGCCGCACGAGCTGCCGCTCAGGCGCTTCTGCGGCGCGACGGCCCTGAGGCCGCCCTCTTCCCTGTGCGCCGGGTCGCGCTGCCGAGGGGCAGCTCTCGCCCCGAGAGGGGTTGGTCCCGGCGCCCTTAGCTCGGCTTCCGATCGGTCACCACAGCCGGCGATCCCTGCAGGAGGTCACACAGTTTCCCCCCCTCCATGGGCGGTGGGGGGAGCTGGCTGCCTCTGCCTCTCTCTCTCTCTCTCCCTCTCCCCCTGTGCTTTTCGGCCCTCACAGAGTGCTGCCCGACACAAGGACCCACCGACCCAAAGCCCGGCCACGCTCAGACTGTCCTAGAGGCACCAAGCCCCTGCCCTTTCCCCCCAGACCCTTTCATGGGGAAGGGATGTCAAATGGCGTGGCAAAGAGCCCACGCTAACTCAGCTCCCCTGTGCTGGCTGCTTGGGCAGGGGGATTCTGGCCTGGCTAGAACCAGGACACCTGGCAACACTGGAGGCCATTTCCTCGTCTCCTGCTGCAGGTCCCGGGGACAAAGAGGTCTGGCCCCACCTCTCTACAACCTCCCTTCAGGTACTTTCCGGGGGGTACTGATAATAACTCCGATGCTATTTTGTTAACTAATATTCTGTGACATTAATTGCTGAATGATCTATCCCTTTCCTTACGTCAACCTGGAAGCTGCTCTGTCGCTCCCTTGCTTCAAGCTGACCGGGTGGGGAAAAAAGCCCCACAGAAGACTCATGGGCCAAGATCAGGTCCCATATGGTGGCTTGAATTGCTCTCTCCAGGTTGTCTCAGCAACACAGCATTTGGGCATTCCCTAGACAGCAGGAGACAGTAACTCCTGGCAACATCTTCATCTACATCAGCCAAGCAGTGCAGCAGCGAAACTGACAGTCCAGCCAGCCTGAGGGGGAATCTGGCAAAGCTTGGGCTGGACACCCAAGGTCAACCAGCTGTTGCTGAATGTGCTCCTTTGGTAGCACCAGTTTGGAGTCCGCAAGTGGCTGTCTCACAGGGTAGGAGGCAGATGACATTGATTGGAAATGAACCTCTAAGAGACCAGGTGTACTGCTCCAGGACTCTCATGGCTATGGTGCTGTAACTTTATTGCAGCGCTGCACACACAGAGGATCGCTCCTCCTAATATGTGCACCGTTCAAATCCAAATTTCACATTAAAACACATTATCTCTACATATTCAGTATAATTCAGTATAATTTCTAAGAAAAGGCAAGTGTGGGCAACACACCCATGGCAGACAGTCCTCCACAAACTTCTCCAACCCTCATCTCTGTGTCTCTGTCTCTCTCCACAGGCTGCAAGTGCTGGCAGAGGCTTGCTCCAATGCAGGTTGCAGCTTCTCCTGTCTGTCTCCTCTTCCTCCAGCGCGGGGCCTCTCCACAGGCTGCAGGTGGGATTTTGGCCTTTTCCATGGGCTGCGCGGTGCCTCCTCCCACCGTTGGCTGCCCTTGGTGTCTGCAGGGTTTCTCACATCTTCTCACTCCCGTCTCTGGGGACAAAAAGCAGCTGCTTGCGGGAATTTTTGCATCCAAAATGGGATTCCCATTGGCGCAGTAGTGGCCACAGCTGATGGTCTCAGCCTTCAGCTGGCTGTTTTCTGCACGTGGGAACTGGGGAAAGCTCCAGCTGCTGCTTGCAGAAGCCGCCCCTGCACACAACCCCCCCCCCCCCCCCCCTTTTTCCACCAGAACCCAGACATGCAAAACTACGACACTCACATACAGCCCTGAGCATGTTTTCATTCATCCCTCTGGTGCAGCTCAGAGGAGAGGTGGGAGCTGTGCCAGGGGACAAACAGCCCTTTGCCACCCATACATGGGAAAGGCCTGTGGCCAATGGCTGCAGGCCCTGGTAGACGTGTCACAAAGGGGCAGTGATGCGGCACCCACCTGGCGCTTGTGACCTCACGGCACCAGGGCTTGATCTCCTGGAAAGCGGGCCAGCGAAAGCCAGTTGGGCTGTGCTGGCCTTCGGGTTAACACAGCTCCTTCCCTTGCGACTCGCTTGCCCACTGTTGGCCAACCATTTCTCAGTTAGTGCCTAATTCTCCTCCACTTCCATCCTCTTGCAAAGGTAATTAAGATTGGGCTTTTTGGGACAGATCACAGAAAAAGGGAGATACGGGAAGAATGTATAGGCAGGTGTGTATCTTCTGAGCTGCAGACTGAGCTATTACTCTTTCAGAGGCTGGTCAGTGCTATGGGTAGACTTCCCAGTTGCTAATCCTTCTTCCTTGAGGCACTGGGCTCAGCCTAGAATGGAAAAGCCCCAGCCTGAACCTGATGGAATGCAGGAAGGCAGGGAAGTAGGGAGGGAGGCAAGGAGGAGTACGGCATAATCAGCCATCAAGTAGCACTTGAAAGCTGCTACCTCCAGCGGGCAAGGTGGGAAAGAGTGGGCTGGAGAGACAGAGAACTCAGCTGCTTGTGAGAGCCATGGCTCAGCAGAACGTTCTCTTCTGAACTGGTTGTTTTCTCACATATTCATGTTCCTTCTTGAAATCGTCATCATCTGTAAATGGCCTCCAAGCATGCACAGTTATGTTGAGTGGGGGTCCTCTGGTGGTCAACGATTATCTTTCTTACTGTGTCCGCGAGTGAACCCTATCCTTGCGCATGATCATTTCATCTTTGGATGTTGTTTCATAACCATAGCCAGTTTCTTCACATACTTACTGATTTCGCTCATGGTCCATAACCAGTAGCCACTGATTTAATTCAGAGTCCACAGCAATTCTCTATAGTGTTTAAGGCACGCAATGTCTTGTACCTAAATGCCTTAACATGTTGTATATTCTCATAGCTGCTCTAACTCCTTAAAATCAAAATCATATTCTAACCTAAAACTAAAATCCCCAAAAGTTAAGCTATAGTATTAGGGTGACTGTAACATTGTCACTCTCTTCTCTGGGGGAAAAAAGCAGCCGTTTACGGGGATTTTTTCGTCCTCAATGTGACTCCCAGAGGTTCTGTGACCAAAGGTGATGGGCTCAGCCTTAGGTCAGGTAATTTTTTGCTCTGTGGGACCTGGGGGAAGCTCCGGCTGCTGCTTGCAGAAGCCGCCCCTGCACACCCCCCTTTTCCACCAGAATCCACACACGCAAAACAACGACACTCACATACAGCCCTGAGCATGTTTTTGTTCATCCCTCTGGTGCGGCTCAGAGGAGAGGTGGGAGCTGTGCCAGAGGACAAACAGCCCTTTGCCACCCATACATGGGAAAGGCCTGTGGCCAATGGCTGCAGGCCCTGGCAGACGTGTCACAAAGGGGCAGTGATGCGGCACCCGCCTGGCGCTTGTGACCTCGCGGCACCAGGGCTTGATCTCCTGGAAAGCGGGCCAGCGAAAGCCAGTTGGGCTGTGCTGGCCTTCGGGTTAACACAGCTCCTTCCCTTGCGACTCGCTCGCCTACTGTTGGCCAACCATTTCTCAGTTAGTCCCTAATTCTCCTCCACTTCCACCTGCTTGCAAAGGTAATTAAGATTGGGCTTTTTGGGACAGATCACAGAAAAAGGGAGATACGAGATCAATGTATAGGCGGGTGTGTATCTTCTGAGCTCCAGGCTGAGCTATTACTCTTTCAGAGGCTGGTCAGAGCTATGGGTAGAGTTCCCAGTCGCTAATCCTTCTCCCTTGAGGCACTGGAGTCAGCCTAGAATGGCAAAAGACCCAGCCTGACCCCTGTGGAAGGCAGGGAGGAAGGGATAAACGGTGGGACAGAGGGAAAGATGGAGGGATGGAGGGAGGGAAAGATGGACGGAGGGAGGGAGGGAGGGAGGGAGGGAGGGAGGGAGGGAGGGAGGGAGGGAGGGAGGGAGGGAGGGAGGGAGGGAGGGAGGGAGGGAGGGAGGGAGGGAGGGAGGGAGGGAGGGAGGGAGGGAAAGCTGGGGAGAGGCAGGGAATGGGAGAGGCAGGGAATGAGAGAGGCAGGAGATGAGTACGGCAGAGGTAGTCATCAAGTAGCACTTGAAAGCTGCTACCTCTAGGTAGCAATGGTGGGAATGAGTGGGCAGCTGAGACAGAGGGCTCTGTTCATTGTAGTAGCCATGGCTCAACAGCACATTCTGTTCAGGGCTGCTTGGCTTCTGCTGGCTCCTCTACACTTTACACATCTCACTTTACTAGATGCTTTTGTGTAAGAAGATCCTTTCAAATGTCCTTTCCCCACAGTCCCTGTTGAGGAAATGGCTCCACCACAAGCCTTTCCCTCGGAGGAGCTTTGCATGGAGTGGCAGCAGCAACGAGAAGCTGGAGCGGGACTTCTGAACAGGGGGAATACGTGTTACCTCAACTCTGTCCTGCAGTGCCTGACGTACACGGCCCCTCTAGCCAACTACCTGCTCTCTAGGGAGCACAGCCAGTTGTGTGAGTTCTTTTACCAATATCTTGCAAGCACAAATTCCCAGGATCGTGACTTTGGGTTAGGAGAAAAGCAGCCCTTCCCCCCAAGCCCCTGAGAGGCTTGTGAATTACCTAGGATAGCTAAGTGTTCCAGTCTCAGCAAAGGCGTCCCTAGGCGGGGGAAGAGAGGCTCACTCAGCCTTTGGACTGATCCCAGAAGTCAGCGAGGGTTCCTGATGGGATCTTCAATGATGATTTCTTCAATGCTGAACTTCAAAGGGTATCAGAAGATAAGTTCAGTTTTCAAAGAAGTCACCTCCAACAAATGTTCCATGCCTTTGGAGCGGTGGAGGCTGTTCTTAGAACTTTGGGATCTGCCTTATGTTTTAGCTGTAGATGGCAGAATCCCTTTCGCCATCCATCAGAGAACAGAGCTGTGATTCTGTGCTATAGATCACAGAATCGCCATTGCTGGAGATCACAGACTTGTCAGGCTTGGAAGGGACCTGTAGAGATCATCAAGTCCAAACCCCCTGCCAAATCAGGTTCCTGAGGACAGCTTCCCTCCCTCCCTCCCTCCCTCCCTCCCTCCTGCCTTCTCCTCCAGGTCGTCAGCAAGGCATCTGCCTGATGTGCATCATGGAAGCGCACGTTAACAAGGTCCTGCATTCCTCAGGCATTGCCATCGAGCCGACGAACATCCTGGATGTCCTCCCACGTAAGTCATTTCAGGGACTCTCTGTTGGAGAGGGTTCAGAGGAGGGCCACAAGGATGATTAGAGGGCTGGAGCACCTGCCCTACAAAGAGAGGCTGAGGGAGCTGGGCTTGTTCAGCCTGGAGAAGAGAAGGCTGCGGGGGGACCTCATTGCAGCTTTCCAGTACCTGAAGGGAGCTTATAAGCAGGAGGGGATTCAACTTTTTACAAGAGCAGATAATGGCAGGACAAGGGGGAATGGACTAAAGCTAAAGGAGGGAAGGTTTAGATTAGATATTAGGGGTAAGTTTTTTACAGAAAGAGTGGTGAGGTGCAGGAGCAGGCTGCACAGAGAGGTAGTGGATGCCCCGTCCCTGGAGGTGTTCAGGGTCAGGTTGGATGGGGCCCTGGGCAGCCTTGTGTAGCTCCAGGCCTGGAGGTTGGTGACCCTGACAGCGGCAGGAGGGTGGGAGCTCTATGATCCTTGGGGTCCCTTCCAACCCAGACCATTCTATGATTCTATGATTCTATAAGACTTTAAGTATAATATACTTCATTTATATTCTTCCTTGCGGGATACGGAAACACAAACACCATCTTAATTAATTCATAAAGGACAGATTTAGAGTTATCACTAAATCTGTCTGCAAAATACCACTTGGGAAAAGATAGGCAAGTGTCATTACATGTAGAGACAGCTATCCTGCTAGAGAGCAACTTGAGAAATCCGCAAGCCTAAATCATAGACGGCATGGAGTAATTGCTGTTGTTACTGCACCTCCAGTGTGAGCATAGAAAGTGCTGACCCCAGTCTAGGTTCGGCCTGCTTTGGCAGGAGGCTTGGACCGGATGATCTCTCGAGGTCCCTTCCAACCCCTACAATTCTATGATTCTATGATTCTATGACGGGTAGAGCTGCTAGAGGTTCTGTTCTGCTCTTGGAAGAGACAACTGCTGACTTCTTCTTCCTTAGGAATAGCACCACATTTCAGGCACGGCACGCAGGAAGACGCCCACCAGTTCTTACTCTACATACTGAATGCCATGGAGAGTTCTTGCCTGAGCGGAAACAGCGAGTAAGCACAAGCAAATGACCTCCTCAATGTTCCTGAGCCCTTTGGTCTCCTGCATTTATTTCCATCAAGGAAAACCTATGCACAGGGCTTCTGGGCAAAGCAAAACGCTTGGAGAAGATAACTCCCGGTGGTGTTGTTTTCTTTCAGCTCTTTGCAGCCAGAGACCCTTGTCCAGCAGATCTTTGGGGGCTTTCTGAGATCCAGAGGTACTTTCCCACAAGTCTGCCTTTGCTAGGAATTGCCTGTGCCCTTCTGCCTGCCTGTGGCAGCCAGGCGATGGTGGGACTGGGCTAGGCATGAAGAGCGGAAGCCACCCCAGTGCCCTGTCGCTGAGCGCTTTGATTTGTGTTGCAGTCACGTGCTTGAGCTGCCAAGCGGTTTCGGATTCCTACGAGCCCTTCCTGGATCTCCTCTTGGATATCAAAGTAAGAGGGTTTGTCATGGGATTCAAGACATCCCAAGGCCCAGTGCAGTTGCCCCCCTTGCTGCCTCCTCGGCAAGCTTGCGCGTGGCTCTTCTCCTCCCTCGGCGTCAGCTCCCTGGCCCGACTCTTGCCGCCTCCTAGGAAGGGTTTGGGCGAGGGCACTTCTCGCAGCTCAGGCCTGTCCCCTCTCGCTCCTCCAGGACGCCTCCTCTGTCACCAAAGCTCTGCAGGACCTTCTGAAACCAGAGCAGCTGGATGGGGACAACTGCTTGCAATGTAGCAAGTAAGACGCTTGGTAACAATGTCCTAATCCTAGAGCCTGTGTGAAGGTGCTGCCTGTCAGCCAGCGTTAAAGTCACCTTTTCACACCAAGGACACACAGCTCTGCTTTTGAACCAGCCTCACTGTGTTGTGGAGCCTTAAACTGGCGTCAGGAGGCCTGAGCTTTTCTGGCCTGCCAGGGGTAAAGAAGGGTACGTTTCCTTACTGGGCTCTGTCCTTGGTTTCGAGGTGTGACAAGAGGGTTGCCGCCTCCAAGGAGTGTGCAGTCCAACACGAGCCCAGGGTTCTCACACTGTGCCTCAAACGCTTTGATGACTTCACCGGTACGAAGGTCGGCAAGGTGCGTACGCAAGGAGAGAGCAACATTCTCTTCCTTGAGCAAGACATGTCCCAAAGCAGGGCACTCTGTCCCAAGCCTGTGTTCATTTCTGTGAATGGAGGGGGTGTGGGGGGAGAGGAGAGTTCCTCTGGGAAGAAAAGCACGTGGTGGAGTTCCTGCCACCCAACCCTTACGTGTTGCTTTAGGGAAAAGCCAAGTGTCCGTGAAGCCAAAAGGCGTGTTCAGACACCCCTGGGACCTGGTCTTGCAAGGCTGTTTCATAAGAGAATTGTCTGAGCTCTCTCGGTCTCTCCGTAGTTTGTGAAGTATCCCGAGTACTTGGATCTTCGGCCATACATGTCTGAGAGAGATGGAGAACCGCTGCTCTACTCCTTATATGCTGTCCTGGTGCACAGCGGTGTCACCTGTAATGCAGGACATTATTTCTGCTTCACCAAGGTAGAGAGCAACTTCCTCCCTAACGAGGGACAGGTGGCAGTGTTACTGGCAGCCAAGGATTTGGGGGAGAAGGTCTCCTTCCTGGCTGCATTGGATGTCTTTGGGCAGACGCTTGCCTCTGTCCTTTTCTGCCTGGGGGGCACCCTGCAGTTCCATGTCCAGATACCGATGCCTTTCTCTGCAGGCCAGCAACGGGGTGTGGTACAGGATGGACGACAAGGATGTGCATCCTCGTAGCATCAGCACAGTTCTCCGGCAGCAAGCCTATATACTATTCTATGCCAGGTAAGAACCAGGAGGAAAGTGTCTTCAGTGTAGGTTTCCTCTTCCTGGTTTTCCTCTTTTCTTTCTCATCCTCTGAGCACTGCTCTTTCTGGTGCTGGAAGAGGCTGCCTGGAGAGGTAGTGTGGATGCTCCCTCCCTGGAGGTGTTCAGGACCAGCTTGGATGGGATTTTTCCACAGCCTATACTGTCTTCTGGAGGGTGTCCCTGCCCGTGGCACAGGGGCTGGAGCTCGATGATAACTTGAAGGTCCCTTCCAAGCCAAACTGTTCTCCAATTCTAGGACTCTATGAAAGGCAGGCCAGAGGGACCCTAAAGACAAGGTTTGGCTGCAGCAGGGGCAGATGTGTTAGAAAAAGCCCAGCCAAGTTTCCCATTTTTATTCCTGCTTATGCCTTCTTCCAGAGACAGAATCCTCTCCAAAAATGAAGGGAACCCCAGAGGGAGCTGCAAGAAAAGACCTCAATGGAGATCATTCTATTTTACTGCAGGTGCTCGGATCTTAAAAAGGAAGGAATGGCTGTTGCCTCACCAGCACCATCATACGCCAGTTCCCTCCTCGGAGTGTCGTGGACGACTAGTAAGGAGAAGATCTCTGTGGAACCAAAGGATCTGCCTCCTAGGACCAAGGTATCTTGGGGGGATTTGTGTGTGAGTGTGCCAGGGCACCAGAGTGGCAGTGGGCTTCTTTCTGGGACCGCGGCATTGCTCTCTTTTTTTCCCTGCCACACGCAGCTTGCTTCACAGTCTGCACAGAGACTGCTCCCTCTCAAAGGCTCCTCACTAGCTCCCTCCCATTTGTCTGCCTCTGGCCCTTCTGCCTTTGCAGTTCTCTAGGACTGCCCTTGCGTAGCCCTTGGCTGCACCCAGCTGGAGCTTCTGGCCACTGTTCTGGCTCTTCCAGCAAGAAGAGGACACGATCTGTTCACAGCTCTCTTTACAGGACACCGCAGCAGGCATCGAGAACTCTGCAGAGGACCTTGCCTCCTCAACAACAGCTACCAGCAGCCAGAGAGACCTAGCAGTTGCATGTGAAGCACTGGCAGGATTGCTCTGCTCCATCTTGCTCAGCACGCTCAGTATCATCTCCTCCTACATTGCCCTGAATTGCTACTTCTGTGGCTGTAGAGGGACGATCTCCATAAGAACAGCTGAGTGCCAGCTCCCCTGTCAAACAATTGACCCTGTGCTCCAGCCCATGCATGGTGACAGCAACAAAGAGGAGCACAGACACAGCCCTTCTTCCCACTTCCAGAAGAAGGGTGCCAGGCAGAGGACCCGGAGCAGATCCCCACACTGGGGCAATCATCTCCGCAGCTGGTCTGTTGACACCACAGACTATGACGACTCCGCTGGGGGGAGGAGGAGGGGAAGACGTCCTCTGCAGCGGAATGGAGCCCCGAGGGAAGACGCAGTCCCAGGGCACTCCAGCACCAGCTCCCAGCAGGCTGCCACACCCAAGGCTGCGCGGGAGCAATCAGGGCCGAGGCAGAGGAAAAGACTCCGATCCCCAGGGCGGCGTCCTGAGGAAATCCAGGGCTGCTTGACGGACCCTGAAAACTATGAGCCCTCAGCAGGGAGGAGAAGAATCGATGCTCCAAGTGGCAATTGCACTCCCAGCCATGCTGCAGCTTCCACGGGCTCCACTGCAGAGCAGAATACCAGGAGGAGGAGGAGGAGGAGAAGGAGGAGGAGGAGGAGAGGAGTCCGAAGGCGGTGCTATGTTCTCCGCAGCCGCATTGTGTGGCCCAGAGGACTGTGAGCCTGGACTCACATCTCTTTTCAGCGTTGGGGATTGCCCTGCCAATGCCAAAATTAAAAACTCTTGTTCTTGAACATGTTATACAAAGGGGGTTTTCTTCTCCTTAATTCTTGAGGCACTTGGTGAAAACACCCGATGCGGGAGGTTTAGGACTTGGGGTTTTGAAACTCGTGCTGACTACTCCTCATAACATTCTGCTAACCTTGAGATCTCTGCAGAGCCACAGATCGATATGTATATATGTATATATCACAGTCATGTATTAAGAAATGTGAAAGAAAGGTGGAATTTCCCTTTAATTTTGGCCAATCAGCTCGGAGTGCTTACAAACTCGGTGCCTCAACACATGCTTACAAACTCAACCTCCCCAGGCAGTCATCACTGGTGAGCTGAGTTAGCCCGGGCTGGTTTCCACACCACCTGACATCACTTGCCCTTAAAAGGGGCTTGATGGAGAGAGGCGATTCGGTGCAGCTGCAGTTTAAACACCCAAGTTCCTACAAAAGGGTCCACTCCTTATGTCCCAGAGAGGTAGACACGTAAAGGAAAGTGAGAGAAAATGCGGCACTCCCACTTCCCGGAATCCTGTCTGTGATGCCAATTGAATGTCCCAACCCGGTAAGGTGCCATGGGTTGGGATAAGGACAATTTACTGATCAAATCACAGTGAATGTGATCCATCACTGGAAGTGTTCAAAAAAAGGGTAGATGAGGTACTGAAGGATATGGTTTAGCTTAGGATGGGAATGGTTGGACTTGATCTTCAAAGGTCTTTTCCAACCTTGTGATTTTGTGATTCTGTGTTGCACTTGGGCCGGAAGAATCCCAGACATAGACAGGGACTGGGAGAAGAGCCTCTGGAGAGCAGCCCTGCTGAGAAGGACCTGGGTGTCATGGTGGATAAGAAACTTCACATGAGCCAGCAGCGTGCTCTTGCAGCTCGCAAGGCCAAGGGTATCCTGGGCTCCATCAGAAGAGGGGTGGCCATCAGGGACAGGGAGGGGATTGTCCCTCTCTACTCTGCCCTCGTTTGGCCCCATCTGGACTCCTGTGTCCAGATCTGGGGCCCCCAATACAAGAAAGATGTGGAGCTGTGGGAGAGGGTTCAGAGGAGGGCAATGAAGATGATTAGAGGCTTGGAGCACCTCCCCTATGAGGAGAGGCTGGGAGAGCTGGACTTGCTCAGCCTGGAGAAGAGAAGGCTGCAGCAAGACCTCATTGCAGCCTTCCAGGCCCTCCAGGGAGCACACAAACACGAGGGGAATCAACTTTTTCAAAGGGTAGACAATGGCTAGACAAGGGGGGATGGATTAAAGCCAAAGGAAAGAAGGTTTAGATTTGATATTAGGGGGAAGATGTTTACTGAGAGAGTGCTGAGGTGCTGGAATATGATGCCCAGAGAGGGATGCCCCGTCCTTGCAAGTGTTCAGGTCCACGTTGGATGGGGCCCTGGGCAGCTTTGTGTAGATCAAGGCCTGGAGGTTGGTGGCCCTGCTTGTGGCAGGGGGGTTAGAACTCCTTGTGCTCCCCCTCCCTCAACCAAGCACCCTAAACCCCTGAAGTCTCTTCTGAGAGCATGCAGGCTCCCCTTAGTGACTATGTCACTGCCTGCCTGAATTATCAAGAATGGCTAGGAATGGCAGGTACACACCAGACCTGGAAGTTTCCTGGTGATGTCCCGGGCCCCAGGGAGGCAGCACACCTCCCTGTGGCTTCGGTCAGGGCTGCATATGGGGCCCCCTGCTCCCCTGCCTAGGGAATCGCCTGCTGATTCAATGAGAGGTAATAATGCTGAGTAGATTGGTAGAGATGTAGCTTCAGAGATAATTAATTGATCTAGCTTTAGATAAGAAGAAGATGAGTGTTTTCAGGATAGACAGTATCTGTAGAATATGGCTGTAGCCGAGTGAGCCCTTTTGTGAGAGCAGCTACCAAACTGAACCCTTATGGTGTACAATTTGGAAACAACTCTTGGTGTGTTGAATGTGAGGAAAAGTGGTCTGATTGGGAGAAAGCTTTTAACTCAGGTCGTCTTAAACAAGGAATTTGTGCAGAATCAAAGTGTGTGAAACATCAACAGTCTGTGGGAGGAGGCCCTTTTGAGAACTTCCAAGTGTCCTGCTCAGGCACCAGAAAAAGTCTTTGCCCTTCTTGGAAACAGTGCTGTTTGTATGTAATACTAAAGTGGTTTAGGGGCCATAAGCATATTGAATTTTGTATATGAGAATGTGATTTGAACCCATGTAGTGAGATGAGGTGCATGCGTTGTGGGGAAAAGACTCCTTTAGAACTCGCCCCCTGGGAAAAGGCATTATCTTGCAGGTCTCACGGCCAAGTAAGATGGACAAAAAACAGGGGGGAGGGATATGGAAAAAGTAAGATCCCCTCTTAACCTTCTTTTCTCAAGGCCAAACACCCCAGTTCTTTCAGCATTTCCTCGTGGCGGAGATGCTCCAGTCCTTTAATCCTTCCTAGCCCATCGCTGGACTCTCTCCAGGAGATCCCTGTCCCTGGAGGGTATAAAAGGGACCCTCTTTTTGAAGACCAGAGTGACACTGGCCACCCTCCAGTCTTCAGGTACCTCTCCTGATTGCCAAAACCTGTCGAAGATGATAGAGAGCGGCTCAGCAATCATCTCCACCAGCTCCCTCAACACACGTGGATGCATCCCATCAGGGCCCAGGGATTTGTCTGCACTGATCGCTCTGAGACGCTCCTGGACCACCCCCAGCTCAACCAGAGGAAAGCTGTTCATTTCCCAAACTCCATGCCTCCTGCAGCTGAAGGATGAAGGCCTCGTCAGCAGCCTCTCCTTCATCAGGTGGTCTGTACTAGACCCTGTCACCAGCCGTCCTTTCTTCCTCCCATAATAAATACATGGAGCCAGGACTCTCTCTCTCTCATGGAATGGGTCAGGTGATGATAACACCACCTTGCAATTAATGTTGCTTTTAAGCAGAGAAGGAAAATGGGATGAAGTGTCATTCTTAGATATGGTGTTCCCCTCCGAAAGCACCCGGAGTGGCAAAGGCACTGTGGGCTTGTGCCACCACAGGACCCTGTGCTACTCGAGCCAGAAAAAAAACAATTCCTCTTCAAAACTGCAGGGGATTTGGCTGAGGATTGTTAGAAAGTTACAGGAGGAGACATTAAAGAACACCTCCCCCTCCCAGACCCAAAATGGAATGCAAACAGGTCCGCGCTTATGGAAAAACTGCCGCCATAGCAGGGATGGATTTCAAAAGGAACGCAGAGGGCCGTTCCCAAAACCATGAACAGCCCAGCATTACATGCGATCAAACAAGGTCCTTCCGAGGCCAAATTCCTGGATCGACTAAGGCACGGAATGCGCCGCAACACGCCCCTGGATCCTGGGTCAGAGAAGGACAAAACAAGCAGACAGGAAGAATAGTGGCCCATACGAAGCACGGCTGACAGGGACCTGGGAAATCCACCCTAACCGATCCACTGGTTATGATGAAGCTAGGGAAAGAACAGAAGGTAGAATTTCTGCTTGACTCTGGGGCAACGTATTCGGTTTCAAACCAAGCCTTAGATGCCCACGGGCAATGACTACATCATGGTAAAAGGGGTGACTGGACCCAGTGAAAAGGCCTATTTTTATGAACCTCTACAACATAAAGTGGGAAAACTATGGGGCATCCACAGATTCCTGTACATGCCCAACTTCCCACAGGCACTTTTGGGGTGAGATTTATTAGAAGAGTTGGGTGCAATACTTCAAGGTGGCAAAGGAGAGATGACTCTGGAGGTACATGACCAGCACTAGATGCAAATGAGGAGCTTATCCCTAGCTAGTGTTCCCACAGAAGGAGAAATTAGCAAAGAAATCACCAACCAGGGTGATACCCTGGGGTATGGGCCACCAATGTGCCCGGGAAAGCACAGAACGCTCCACCTGTTGAGGTCAAACTCAAAGAAGGATGATAGCCAGTAAGAATCAGACAGTCTCCCCCGAGCAAGGAGGACAGGGAAGGAATTGGGACAGCACTAGAAAAAGTTTTACAACTGGGATTACTAAAGGAATGTGAGTCCGATTTGAACAGCCCCATATTACCCGTCCGTAAAGCCGACGGGTCATATCCAGTGGTCCAGGACCTACGGGCTATAACTAAAATAGCTGAAGACCTCTCCCCGGTGGTGGAGAATCCATACACCTTGCTGACTGTATTGACACCTGAACTAACCTGGCTCACTGTTTTACACTTCAAGGATGCCTTCTTTGGCCTCCCTCTCCAGAAAGCCAGCCAGAAAATAGATGCATTTGAATGGGAGAATCCTAAAAGCGGGCGTAAAACTCTGCTTCCTTGGACACTGTTACCACAAGCCCTACTATATTTGGGAATCAATTGGCAAAAGATCTGGAATCCTAGGAAGCCCCACAGTAGAAGAAGGAATACGTGGATGATATCCTGATTGCCACCAAGGCAAAGGATGCCACGGAACAGGAACAACTTCAATGCAACAAAGCAACTATACACACCTTTGAACTGCTCAAAAAGGCCCTGATGGTGGCCCCTGCTTTAGGACTCCCAGGTGGCAGTAAGCCATTTTTCCTTTTTCCCCACCAGAAGCAGGGGGTTGCCCTGGGAATATCAGCACAAACCTGGGCCCGTATCGTCGAGCAGTTGCTTTCTTTTTTTCCAAAGAATTGGACGCAACCGCACAGGGTTGGCCTGGATGCTTGTGAGCGGTTGCAGCCCTAGTACTAAACAACCAGGAAGCCCAATAATTCACCCTGGGACAGAAAAGGTTGCTGTCCCATACAGTATCTGCAGTACTGGAAGCGAAAGGTGCACACTGGCTTTCCCCACAGAGATTCTTCAAATATCAGACTACACTGGTAGAACAAGGTGATGTGGAAATTATAGTCACTAACTTTGTCAACCCAGCCTCCTTCCTCAGCGGAAACACAGGGCTTTGTAGTAGCACTTTGGGTGGGCATGTACGTAACATACCACCTGAGCACTATGGGTATGTAAAGTCTCCTCCTGAGAACAACTCTGGAGCCGCAGTGGGAAGGACCATTTCAAGTACTCCTCACCACCTTCACAGCAATCAAAATCCAGGAACAGAACGTCTGGATCCACTGCACCAGAGCACACCAATCTCCATGCAACGTTACCCAGGTGCAACCGGGAACATCGTATTTTGCTCGTAGTCTTAGGAGCGGGATGGGATTTAAATACACATTATGCCCTCAGACCAGATATTGCTCGAGTCATCAAGAGAACTGATTATTCCAATACCTGAGTATGGGGGATAACCAACTTTAATTGGAATACCATTACCGATGAAAAAATGTAAGGGCACTTCTTGGGTTAACACAACGTGGAAGGGACTTAGAAATAGAAATCCAGGAGTGGCCGTTACCATTCCTGAAGGTACCCATTGTTCTCCATGTGCTCAAAGATGGAACCCTCACAAGGGAATTAGGGAGAAGTGGCTGTGAGGATGTTTACGACGGCGTGGGGTATGTAGGGAATCACACCTACTGCAACGAGAGCTGCAACATGGCTACACTAGGCCCCTCTGCGTGGCCAGCGCCAGAAGGACAAGGGTGCTATTGGCTGTGTAACGATACCGCTTCCAAGGTGCTCCCTGAGAATTGGGAAGGAACCTGCACCCTGCAGGCTGCAGTGCCCAGGCTGATGATACGTTCTTCACTAAACTCCCAGGGACGATGGCTTGTATCCTCCTTGAAGAGGGTTCTTACATCAAAGCCTTTAACAGAAAGGCCATCAGCCTTTCATAGTTTTGCTAGGTGGCTTGTCCCAGGGTTAGGTGGAAGCCAACAGGAAAAAGCAACAAGAAATGTTTTGGCAGGAGCTGAGAATAAAACTCTAGACACCGTTCTAGCATTACAAAAAGAGGTACCTAGTCTGTCAAAGGTAGTACTGCAAAACCAAATGGCTCTAGATCTGGTTCTGGCCTCACAAGGGGGAGCGTGCACCAGCTGTGAAAAGTGCTGGGCGAGGAAGACAGCCAGCCTTCATCCCTGAGACCCCTGCCCACCCCCACCAGGATGCACTGCGCAGGAGCAGCCAAAGGCAGAGACTGACTGTGGAAATGGTTTCTCGGAACTGCTCTCAAGAACCCAACCTTTGCTGGGGATTCTTCTGCATACGCCTGGCTCTGTGTAGGAGCTACCCGACCGCTTGTGGAAAGGCTGTGCCAGCCAGGAGGCGCTCGCCCCCTGGCACCCATCGCTGCGGGCAACACACCTGCTTTAGAACTCCTGCTGAGCGCTGACGGGAGTTCCCGCAAGCCCCTCTCCCTCGGGGCTGTCGCAGCCTTCCTGGGCCAAGCTCTCTGCCCGCTGGAGCCCACGGTTACCTGTCCTGGCGCCAGCAGACGGGAGCAGCCTGCGCTCGCCCCGCGGGCTCTGCGGGCGGAAGCTCCTCACCCCAACCGACCCGCGGAACGGCCAGGGACACCGCGCGCTGCCGGTGCCACCTGCGGCGCGAGCCGCGGGCGGGCTGCCGCACGAGCTGCCGCTCAGGCGCTTCTGCGGCGCGACGGCCCTGAGGCCGCCCTCTTCCCTGTGCGCCGGGTCGCGCTGCCGAGGGGCAGCTCTCGCCCCGAGAGGGGTTGGTCCCGGCGCCCTTAGCTCGGCTTCCGATCGGTCACCACAGCCGGCGATCCCTGCAGGAGGTCACACAGTTTCCCCCCCTCCATGGGCGGTGGGGGGAGCTGGCTGCCTCTGCCTCTCTCTCTCTCTCTCCCTCTCCCCCTGTGCTTTTCGGCCCTCACAGAGTGCTGCCCGACACAAGGACCCACCGACCCAAAGCCCGGCCACGCTCAGACTGTCCTAGAGGCACCAAGCCCCTGCCCTTTCCCCCCAGACCCTTTCATGGGGAAGGGATGTCAAATGGCGTGGCAAAGAGCCCACGCTAACTCAGCTCCCCTGTGCTGGCTGCTTGGGCAGGGGGATTCTGGCCTGGCTAGAACCAGGACACCTGGCAACACTGGAGGCCATTTCCTCGTCTCCTGCTGCAGGTCCCGGGGACAAAGAGGTCTGGCCCCACCTCTCTACAACCTCCCTTCAGGTACTTTCCGGGGGGTACTGATAATAACTCCGATGCTATTTTGTTAACTAATATTCTGTGACATTAATTGCTGAATGATCTATCCCTTTCCTTACGTCAACCTGGAAGCTGCTCTGTCGCTCCCTTGCTTCAAGCTGACCGGGTGGGGAAAAAAGCCCCACAGAAGACTCATGGGCCAAGATCAGGTCCCATATGGTGGCTTGAATTGCTCTCTCCAGGTTGTCTCAGCAACACAGCATTTGGGCATTCCCTAGACAGCAGGAGACAGTAACTCCTGGCAACATCTTCATCTACATCAGCCAAGCAGTGCAGCAGCGAAACTGACAGTCCAGCCAGCCTGAGGGGGAATCTGGCAAAGCTTGGGCTGGACACCCAAGGTCAACCAGCTGTTGCTGAATGTGCTCCTTTGGTAGCACCAGTTTGGAGTCCGCAAGTGGCTGTCTCACGGGGTAGGAGGCAGATGACATTGATTGGAAATGAACCTCTAAGAGACCAGGTGTACTGCTCCAGGACTCTCATGGCTATGGTGCTGTAACTTTATTGCAGCGCTGCACACACAGAGGATCGCTCCTCCTAATATGTGCACCGTTCAAATCCAAATTTCACATTAAAACACATTATCTCTACATATTCAGTATAATTCAGTATAATTTCTAAGAAAAGGCAAGTGTGGGCAACACACCCATGGCAGACAGTCCTCCACAAACTTCTCCAACCCTCATCTCTGTGTCTCTGTCTCTCTCCACAGGCTGCAAGTGCTGGCAGAGGCTTGCTCCAATGCAGGTTGCAGCTTCTCCTGTCTGTCTCCTCTTCCTCCAGCGCGGGGCCTCTCCACAGGCTGCAGGTGGGATTTTGGCCTTTTCCATGGGCTGCGCGGTGCCTCCTCCCACCGTTGGCTGCCCTTGGTGTCTGCAGGGTTTCTCACATCTTCTCACTCCCGTCTCTGGGGACAAAAAGCAGCTGCTTGCGGGAATTTTTGCATCCAAAATGGGATTCCCATTGGCGCAGTAGTGGCCACAGCTGATGGTCTCAGCCTTCAGCTGGCTGTTTTCTGCACGTGGGAACTGGGGAAAGCTCCAGCTGCTGCTTGCAGAAGCCGCCCCTGCACACAACCCCCCCCCCCCCCCTTTTTCCACCAGAACCCAGACATGCAAAACTACGACACTCACATACAGCCCTGAGCATGTTTTCATTCATCCCTCTGGTGCAGCTCAGAGGAGAGGTGGGAGCTGTGCCAGGGGACAAACAGCCCTTTGCCACCCATACATGGGAAAGGCCTGTGGCCAATGGCTGCAGGCCCTGGCAGACGTGTCACAAAGGGGCAGTGATGCGGCACCCACCTGGCGCTTGTGACCTCACGGCACCAGGGCTTGATCTCCTGGAAAGCGGGCCAGCGAAAGCCAGTTGGGCTGTGCTGGCCTTCGGGTTAACACAGCTCCTTCCCTTGCGACTCGCTTGCCCACTGTTGGCCAACCATTTCTCAGTTAGTGCCTAATTCTCCTCCACTTCCATCCTCTTGCAAAGGTAATTAAGATTGGGCTTTTTGGGACAGATCACAGAAAAAGGGAGATACGGGAAGAATGTATAGGCAGGTGTGTATCTTCTGAGCTGCAGACTGAACTATTACTCTTTCAGAGGCTGGTCAGTGCTATGGGTAGAGTTCCCAGTTGCTAATCCTTCTTCCTTGAGGCACTGGGCTCAGCCTAGAATGGAAAAGCCCCAGCCTGAACCTGATGGAATGCAGGAAGGCAGGGAAGTAGGGAGGGAGGCAAGGAGGAGTACGGCATAATCAGCCATCAAGTAGCACTTGAAAGCTGCTACCTCCAGCGGGCAAGGTGGGAAAGAGTGGGCTGGAGAGACAGAGAACTCAGCTGCTTGTGAGAGCCATGGCTCAGCAGAACGTTCTCTTCTGAACTGGTTGTTTTCTCACATATTCATGTTCCTTCTTGAAATCGTCATCATCTGTAAATGGCCTCCAAGCATGCACAGTTATGTTGAGTGGGGGTCCTCTGGTGGTCAACGATTATCTTTCTTACTGTGTCCGCGAGTGAACCCTATCCTTGCGCATGATCATTTCATCTTTGGATGTTGTTTCATAACCATAGCCAGTTTCTTCACATACTGATTTCGCTCATGGTCCATAACCAGTAGCCACTGATTTAATTCAGAGTCCACAGCAATTCTCTATAGTGTTTAAGGCACGCAATGTCTTGTACCTAAATGCCTTAACATGTTGTATATTCTCATAGCTGCTCTAACTCCTTAAAATCAAAATCATATTCTAACCTAAAACTAAAATCCCCAAAAGTTAAGCTATAGTATTAGGGTGACTGTAACATTGTCACTCTCTTCTCTGGGGGAAAAAAGCAGCCGTTTACGGGGATTTTTTCGTCCTCAATGTGACTCCCAGAGGTTCTGTGACCAAAGGTGATGGGCTCAGCCTTAGGCCAGGTAGTTTTTAGCTCTGCAGGACCTGGGGGAAGCTCCAGCTGCTCCTTGCAGAAGCCGCCCCTGCAGACCCCTCTTCTCCACCAGAACTCAGACATGCAAAACTACGACACTCACATACAGCCCTGAGCATGTTTTCATTCATCCCTCTGGTGCGGCTCAGAGGAGAGGTGGGAGCTGTGCCAGGGGACAAACAGCCCTTTGCCACCCATACATGGGAAAGGCCTGTGGCCAATGGCTGCAGGCCCTGGCAGACGTGTCACAAAGGGGCAGTGATGCGGCACCCGCCTGGCGCTTGTGACCTCACGGCACCAGGGCTTGATCTCCTGGAAAGCGGGCCAGCGAAAGCCAGTTGGGCTGTGCTGGCCTTCGGGTTAACACAGCTCCTTCCCTTGAGACTCGCTCGCCTACTGTTGGCCAACCATTTCTCAGTTAGTGCCTAATTCTCCTCCACTTCCATCCTCTTGCAAAGGTAATTAAGATTGGGCTTTTTGGGACAGATCACGGAAAAAGGGAGATACGGGATCAATGTATAGGCGGGTGTGTATCTTCTGAGCTCCAGGCTGAGCTATTACTCTTTCAGAGGCTGGTCAGGGCTATGGGTAGAGTTCCCAGTTGCTAATCCTTCTCCCTTGAGGCACTGGGCTCAGCCTAGAATAGCAGGAGTCCCAGCCTGACCCCAAGGGAAGGCAAGGAGGGAGGGAGCACCCCACAGGCAGCCGTCAAGTGGCACTTGAAAGCTGCTGCCTCCAGCGGGCAAGGTGGGAAAGAGTGGACTGCAGAGACTGAGGGCTCTCCTGCTAGTTGTAGCCATGTTGCAGCGGCACCTTCTCTTCAGGGCCGCTTGGCTTCTGCTGGCTCCTCTACAGAACTTGACTTTACTAGATGCTTTTGTGCAAGAAAATCCTTTCAAATGTCCTTTCCCCACAGTCCCTGTTGAGGAAATGGCTCCACCACAAGCCTTTCCCTCGGGGGAGCTTTGCATGGAGTGGCAGCAGCAACGAGAAGCTGGAGCGGGACTTCTGAACAGGGGGAATACGTGTTACCTCAACTCTGTCCTGCAGTGCCTGACGTACACGGCCCCTCTAGCCAACTACCTGCTCTCTAGGGAGCACAGCCAGTTGTGTGAGTTCTTTTACCAATATCTTGCAAGCACAAATTCCCAGGATCGTGACTTTGGGTTAGGAGAAAAGCAGCCCTTCCCCCCAAGCCCCTGAGAGGCTTGTGAATTACCTAGGATAGCTAAGTGTTCCAGTCTCAGCAAAGGCGTCCCTAGGCGGGGGAAGAGAGGCTCACTCAGCCTTTGGACTGATCCCAGAAGTCAGCGAGGGTTCCTGATGGGATCTTCAATGATGATTTCTTCAATGCTGAACTTCAAAGGGTATCAGAAGATAAGTTCAGTTTTCAAAGAAGTCACCTCCAACAAATGTTCCATGCCTTTGGAGCGGTGGAGGCTGTTCTTAGAACTTTGGGATCTGCCTTATGTTTTAGCTGTAGATGGCAGAATCCCATTCGCCATCCATCAGAGAACAGAGCTGTGATTCTGTGCTATAGATCACAGAATCGCCATTGCTGGAGATCACAGACTTGTCAGGCTTGGAGGGGACCTGTAGAGATCATCAAGTCCAAACCCCCTGCCAAATCAGGTTCCTGAGGACAGCTTCCCTCCCTCCCTCCCTCCCTCCCTCCCTCCCTCCTGCCTTCTCCTCCAGGTCGTCAGCAAGGCATCTGCCTGATGTGCATCATGGAAGCGCACGTTAACAAGGTCCTGCATTCCTCAGGCATTGCCATCGAGCCGACGAACATCCTGGATGTCCTCCCACGTAAGTCATTTCAGGGACTCTCTGTTGGAGAGGGTTCAGAGGAGGGCCACAAGGATGATTAGAGGGCTGGAGCACCTGCCCTACAAAGAGAGGCTGAGGGAGCTGGGCTTGTTCAGCCTGGAGAAGAGAAGGCTGCGGGGGGACCTCATTGCAGCTTTCCAGTACCTGAAGGGAGCTTATAAGGAGGAGGGGATTCAACTTTTTACAAGAGCAGATAATGGCAGGACAAGGGGGGATTGGACTAAAGCTAAAGGAGGGAAGGTTTAGATTAGATATTAGGGGGAAGTTTTTTACAGAAAGAGTGGTGAGGTGCAGGAGCAGGCTGCACAGAGAGGTAGTGGATGCCCCGTCCCTGGAGGTGTTCAAGGTCAGGTTGGATGGGGCCCTGGGCAGCCTTGTGTAGCTCCAGGCCTGGAGGTTGGTGGCCCTGCCAGTGGCAGGAGGGTGGGAGCTCTATGATCCTTGGGGTCCCTTCCAACCCAGACCATTCTATGATTCTATGATTCTATAAGACTTTAAGTATAATATACTTCATTTATATTCTTCCTTGCGGGATACGGAAACACAAACACCATCTTAATTAATTCATAAAGGACAGATTTAGAGTTATCACTAAATCTGTCTGCAAAATACCACTTGGGAAAAGATAGGCAAGTGTCATTACATGTAGAGACAGCTATCCTGCTAGAGAGCAACTTGAGAAATCCGCAAGCCTAAATCATAGACGGCATGGAGTAATTGCTGTTGTTACTGCACCTCCAGTGTGAGCATAGAAAGTGCTGACCCCAGTTTAGGTTCGGCCTGCTTTGGCAGTGGGCTTGGACTGGATGATCTCTCGAGGTCCCTTCCAACCCCTACAATTCTATGATTCTATGATTCTATGACGGGTAGAGCTGCTAGAGGTTCTGTTCTGCTCTTGGAAGAGACAACTGCTGACTTCTTCTTCCTTAGGAATAGCACCACATTTTGGGCACAGCACGCAGGAAGACGCCCACGAGTTCTTACTCTACATACTGAATGCCATGGAGAGTTCTTGCCTGAGCGGAAGCAGCGAGTAAGCACAAGCAAATGACCTCTTCAATGTTTTTGAGTCCTTTGGAGTCCTGGATTTATTTCCATCAAGGAAAACCTATGCACAGGGCTTCTGGACAAAGCAAAACGCTTGGAGAAGATAACTCCCGGTGGTGTTGTTTTCTTTCAGCTCTTTGCAGCCAGAGACCCTTGTCCAGCAGATCTTTGGGGGCTTTCTGAGATCCAGAGGTACTTTCCCACAAGTCTGGCTTTGCTAGGAATTGCCTGTGCCCTTCTGCCTGCCTGTGGCAGCCAGGCGATGGTGGGACTGGGCTAGGCATGAAGAGCGGAAGCCACCCCAGTGCCCTGTCGCTGAGCGTTTTGATTTGTGTTGCAGTCACGTGCTTGAGCTGCCAAGCGGTTTCGGATTCCTACGAGCCCTTCCTGGATCTCCTCTTGGATATCAAAGTAAGAGGGTTTGTCATGGGATTCAAGACATCCCAAGGCCCAGTGCAGTTGCCCCCCTTGCTGCCTCCTGGGCACTGCTTGCGCGTGGCTCTTCTCCTCCCTCGGCGTCAGCTCCCTGGCCCGACTCTTGCCGCCTCCTACGAAGGGTTTGGGCGAGGGCACTTCTCGCAGCTCAGGCCTGTCCCCTCTCGCTCCTCCAGGACGCCTCCTCTGTCACCAAAGCTCTGCAGGACCTTCTGAAACCAGAGCAGCTGGATGGGGACAACTGCTTGCAATGTAGCAAGTAAGATGCTTGGTAACAATGTCCTAATCCTAGAGCCTGTGTGAAGGTGCTGCCTGTCAGCCAGCGTTAAAGTCACCTTTTCACACCAAGGACACACAGCTCTGCTTTTGAACCGGCCTCACTGTGCTGTGGAGCCTTAAAACAGCGTCAGGAGGCCTGAGCTTTTCTGGCCTGCCAGGGGTAAAGAAGGGTGTGTTTCCTTACTGGGCTCTGTCCTTGGTTTCGAGGTGTGACAAGAGGGTTGCCGCCTCCAAGGAGTGCGCAGTCCAACACGAGCCCAGGGTTCTCACACTGTGCCTCAAACGCTTTGACGACTTCATCGGCACGAAGATCGACACGGTGAGTACGCAAGGAGAGAGTAACGTTCTCTTCCTTGAGCAAGAGTTGTCCCAAAGCAGGGCACTCTGTCCCAAGCCTGGCTTCCTTTCTGGGTTGGTGGGAGGGGAGATGGGAGAGTTCCTCTGGGAAGAAAAGCACGTGGCTGAGAAGAGGTTCCTGCCACCCAACCCTTACGTGTTGCTTTAGGGAAAAGCCAAGTGTCCGTGAAGCCAAAAGGCGTGTTCAGACACCCCTGGGACCTGGTCTTGCAAGGCTGTTTCATAAGAGAATTGTCTGAGCTCTCTCGGTCTCTCCGTAGTTTGTGGAGTATCCCGAGTACTTGGATCTTCGGCCATACATGTCTGAGAGAGATGGAGAACCGCTGCTCTACTCCTTATATGCTGTCCTGGTGCACAGCGGTGTCACCTGTAATGCAGGACATTATTTCTGCTTCACCAAGGTAGAGAGCAACTTCCTCCCTAACGAGGGACAGGTGGCAGTGTTACTGGCAGCCAAGGATTTGGGGGAGAAGATCTCCTTCCTGGCTGCATTGGATGTCTTTGGGCAGACGCTTGCCTCTGTCCTTTTCTGCCTGGGGGGCACCCTGCAGTTCCATGTCCAGATACCGATGCCTTTCTCTGCAGGCCAGCAACGGGGTGTGGTACAGGATGGACGACAAATATGTGCATCCTCGTAGCATCAGCACAGTTCTCTGGCAGGAAGCCTATATACTATTCTATGCCAGGTAAGAACCAGGAGGAAAGTGTCTTCAGAGTAGGTTTCCTCTTCCTGGTTTTCCTCTTTTCTTTCTCATCCTCTGAGCACTGCTCTTTCTGTGGCTAGAAGAGGCTGCCTGGAGAGGCAGTGTAGATGCTCCCTCCCTGGAGGTGTTCAGGGCCAGCTTGGATGGGATTTTTCCACAGCCTAGACTGTCTTCTGGAGGGTGTCCCTGCCCGTGGCACAGGGGCTGGAGCTCGGTGATAACTTGAAGGTCCCTTCCAAGCCAAACTCTTCTCCAATTCTGGGACTCTATGAAAGGCAGGCCAGAGGGACCCTAAAGACAAGGTTTTGCTGCAGCAGGGGCAGATGTGTTAGAAAAAGCCCAGCCGAGTTTCCCATTTGTAATCCTGCTTATGCCTTCTTCCTGAGATAGAATCCTCTCCAAAAATGAAGGGAACCCCAGAGGGAGCTGCAAGTAAAGACCTCAATGGAGATCATTCTATTTTACTGCAGGTGCTCGGATCTGAAAAAGGAAGGAATGGCTGTTTCCTCACCAGCACCATCATATGCTAGTCCCCTCTTCGCAGAGTCAGAGCTGATTAGAAAGGAGAAAGTCTCTGAGGGACCACAGGATCTGCCTCCTAGAACCAAGGTATCTTGGGGGGATTTGTGTGTGAGTGTGCCAGGGCACCAGAGTGGCAGTGGGCTTCTTTCTGGGACCGCGGCATTGCTCTCTTTTTTTCCCTGCCACACGCAGCTTGCTTCACAGTCTGCACAGAGACTGCTCCCTCTCAAAGGCTCCTCATTAGCTCCCTCCCATTTGTCTGCCTTTGGCCCTTCTGCCTTTGCAGTCCTCTAGGACTGCCCTTGCATAGCCCTTGGCTGCACCCAGCTGGAGCTTCTGGCCACTGTTCTGGCTCTTCCAGCAGCAAGATAAGGGCACGATCTGTTCACATCTCTCTTTGCAGGACACCGCAGCAGGCATCGAGAACTCTGTAGAGGACCTTGCCTCCTCAACAACAGCCACCAGCAGCCAGCAAGACCTAGCAGTTGCTTACGAAGCACTGGCAGGATTGCTCTGCTCCATCTGGCTCAGCATGTTCAATATCATCATCTCCTCCTACATTGCCCTGAATTGCTGCTTCTCTGACTGTAGGGGGCCGTTGTCCATAAGAACAGCTGAGTGCCGGCTCCCCTGTCAAACGCTTGACCCTGTGCTCCAGCCCATGCATGGTGACAGCAACAAAGAGGAGCACAGACACAGCCCTTCTTCCCACTTCCAGAAGAAGGGTGCCAGGCAGAGGACCCGAAGCAGATCCCCACACTGGGGCAATCTTCTCCGCAGCTGGTCTGTTGACATCACAGTCTATGACGACTCCGCTGGGAGGAGGAGGAGGGGAAGACGTCCTCTGCAGCGGAATGGAGCCCCGAGGGAAGACGCAGTCCCAGGGCACTCCAGCGCCAGGAGGAGGAGGAGGAGGAGGAGGAGGAGGAGGAGGAGGAGGAGGAGGAGAAGAGTCCAAAGACGGTGCTCTGTTCTTCGCATCCGCGTTGTGTGGCCCAGAGGACTGTGAGCCTGGACTCACATCTCTTTTCAGCGGTGGGGATTGCCCTGCCAATGCCAAAACTAAAAACACTTGTTGTTCTTGAACATGTTATACGCAGGGGGTTTTCTTCTCCATAATTCTTGAGGCACTTGGTGAAAACACCCGATGCAGGAGGTTTAGGACTGACAGGCCAGCCAGCCTGAGGGGAAATCTGGCAACGCTTGGGCTGGCCACCCAAGGTCAACCTGCTTTTGCTGCGGGTGTTCCTTTGGTAGCACCAGTTTGGAGTCCACAAGTGGCTGTCTCATGGGGTAGGAGGCAGGTGACATTCATTGGAAATGAACCTGTAAAAGACCACATGTATTGCTCCCAGAGTCTCATGGGTATGGTACTGTAAGTGGAACGAGTGGCAAAGAGCCCTCGGCCAACAGCAAATTTACAGACAAAGCAGTGGACAGGCTCACTGTGGTGGTTTTGCCCTGGCTGGAGGCCAGGCGCCCACCAAAGTTTGTCCACCACTCCCCTTTTAGTTGGAAAGGAGAGAAAACATCTGCAGAGAGTCTCAGGAGTCAAGAGAAGGACAGGGAGCGATCTTTCTGCAGTCAGCATTCACGGGTATAACAGACGCAACACAGAATAAAGGCAAGAAAACTCTCTAATTGATGACACTGCCCTGCACCCCCAGAGACACCAGTGTTGGGTAATGAGAAGTGAAGCCTCGAAAAGGCAGAATTCAAACACACTGGCCTTGGTGTCTGCAGAGTTTCTCACACATCACACGCCCTTCTCTGGGGGCAAAAAGCGTCTGCTTTCGGGATTGTTTTCATCCCAAATGTGACCACCGCTGATGGGCTCAGCCTTGAGATGGCTGGTGTTTGCTCTGTGGGGCCTGGGGGAAGCTCCAGCGGCTGCGTGCAGAAGCCGCTGCTGTAGACCCCCATTTCTCCACTGGAACCCAGACACTCAAAACTACGACGCTCACTCACATACAACCAGACTGAAGCGTCATTCTGCTGCTGGGGCAGAGAGAAGGAGAAAGGCAGCAAGCACCAAACCTGCCCCCAGCACCGGACCAAGCGGTGGCACAAAGGGCACTGGCCTCCCCCCCTCGTCCCTCTCCTGACTCCCTCTGGCCTGGAAGAGCTCACAGACATCTCCCAGAGACTCAGACAACTCTGCTGGCTGTCCCACCTGCCTGCGGGGCCCACAAGGAAGAGCTCGAATTCCTTTTCAGCGGTGGGGATTGCCCTGCCCAAGCCAAAATTAAAAACACTTGTTGGTCTTGAACATGTCATTCACAGGGGCTTTTCTTCTCTGTAATTCTTGAGGCACCTGGTGGAAACACGCAATGCGGGAGGTTTTGCACTTGGAGTTTTCAAAGCGGTTTGCTTGCCCTCGTGGAATATTCCAGAACTCCACTGGCTCTCTGAGAAACGCTCTGAACCCACTATTCCCATTCCCATTGGACCTCCAAGAATATTGCTGGGATTTACAGATTCACAGAGTAGGAAGGTTCAGCAGGAACCTCCAGAGAACATTGAATCCAACCCCCCTGTCCAAGCAGGTTCCCTAGAACAGGTCGCACAGGTAGGCGTCCGGGGAGGTGACTCCAGAAAAGGAGACTCCACAACACCCCCGGGAAGCCTGTCCCACTGATACTGAGAACCAAGTGCAAGGAGACAGAAATAGTCAAGAGAAAAGTGGAAATATCCAGGACAACCTAGAACTTCAGAGAAGAACTGGATCACACAGGGTGGAGTGATGCTTTTGCTAGTGACATGTCATGGGAGACAGTATCGAAAGGCTTGCTGAAGTCAAGGGAGGTGACATCCACTCCTCTCTCTCCATCTCCCCAGCTGGTGATGACATCTTGGAAGGCTACGAGATTGGCTCAGGATCTCCCGTCCTTTTGCTTACCCAACAAACACCTGGGTAATTGGAGTCCCCCAGAAGAACCAGCGCCTGGGAACGGGAGGCTATTTCTAGCCACATCTAGAAGGCACCACCAACTTTCTACTCCTTATCAGGGGGCCTGTAGCACGCAGCCACAACAGCGTCACCCACACTAGCCTGCCCCTTGATTCTAAGCCAGAAGCTCTCAACCTGTACATCACCCTCCACCTGCAGCAGGTGCAGGTATCAGCTGCTGGGAAGAAGGGCTCTGAAGCGGGAGTCTCCGTTGAGGGACCCCTTTCTGCACGCAGCAACCTCCGGGCATAGATCCACGAGGGCAACTAATCTTAAAGCACCAAAGATCAAAAGGAGAGAGGCAGCGGGTGCACCCATCAGCGGCCATCAGCGGCCATTAGCACCCATCAACAGCCATTGCTCTGCCCAGAGCGGTGACTCATCGGGGGCGGAGCTAGGGGCGATAGCAATTATCCCTCTCCATACAAGAGGGTCCTCTGGAGCGCTAGCGACCAGGAGCGCGGCGACCAGGGCGTGGCACGGCAGTTTGCACAGCAGTTCGAGCAGGCAGGGCGAGCCCACCCTTCTGGCTCACAGGGTAAACTGAGCGGACCGGCTAGTGCTCACAGGGTACGCAGGTCGAGCCAAGGGATTCCTGTTTGCTCTGCGTTCCAACTGTCGAACCATGGTCTCCACCAGGCAGAGAGGTTCCCCCTACAAATCTGGGGCAACCCCGACAGAGAGCCTGCCTAGAGATGCTGCGGTTCAGGTCTCAGGCTGCAGGGAATGCCAGAGTCTGCAGTTGCCAGAGAAAAGAGGCAAGCACCTGACGTGTGTGAGGTGTGAGCAGGTCGATGATCTGCTTGCTTTGGTAGTAAAACTAAAGGAGGAGAATGAAAGACTGTGAGCAATCAGGGATTGCAGGCGAGAGATTGACTGGTGGAGTAGCTCCCTGGCATCCCAAAAAGATGAGAGTCGGGAAGACACCTCGCACCTGCAGACGGTCTCCTCTCTCTGCCCTAGCCAGGTAAATGGGAGTGACCCAAACCCCGAGGGTGCCTGGAAGACAGTCCCGACTCGTCGTCGTAGGCGCTCCCCCTGCCTACCTTCCCCACTCCCCCAGGTTTCCCTAAGTAACAGGTTCAGGGCCCTGGTAGTTGAGGAGAAGTTATGTGAGGAGGTGAATGGAGCCCCTCTGCCTCAGAGAAAGCGGAAGCCTAGAGTGAGGCGACCATCCGCACGCCTCGAGACTGCCTCTGTTAGGCAAGAGAGAAAGGCAGTTGTAGTAGGGGATTCCCTTCTTAGAGGGACAGAAGGCCCTATATGTAGACCAGGTCCTACACGCAGGGAGGTGCCCAAATAATATTCTCTTCTATCCCCACTTGTGGGAGGAGGGGCTCAGAGCAGGACAAGAGAACCCACGAGTTGAATGTGTGGCTGAAAGGCTGGTGCCGGCACAAGAACTTTGGGGTTTTTGATCAGGGGATGGTGTATTCTGCTCCTGGCATGATGACTGCTGAGGGGGCTCACCTGTCCCATAAAGGAAAGCGGATCCATGCCCAGGAGATGGCAGGGCTCATTGACCGAGCTTTAAACTAGTTAGGAAGGGGGAAGGGGATACCACGAAGGCTGCTGGGGTTAGGCAAGTACTTCGGGAGTCACAGCGGGAGCTGATGGTGGAAAAAGGTAAATACCAAAAGCACAGTGGTGGACTTGGGGACGTTTTTCCACGGGACAGTAGGGAAAATTCTGTGGATTGCCCTGATTACTCCTCAGTGGAGCCACTTTTGCCAGTCCCCTGTCAGAAATCTCACTGTGGGCTGTTGAGGGTACCTACATCTGCTGCCCCACTAAAATGCCTTTATACAAATGCACGTAGCATGGGGAACAAACAAGAAGAATTAGAGATCTTTGTGCGGTCGCAGGGCCACGATCTCATTGCAATCACAGAGACGTGGTGGGACAACCTGGACGACTGGCATGCTGTCGTGGATGGCTACGTGCTTTTGAGGAAAGACAGGCTAGGGAGGCGAGGTGAGGGAGTTGCTCTTTATGTGAGAGAGCACCTAGAATGTACTGAGCTCCACCTGGGGAAGGATGAACCACCCGTCGAGTGCTTGCGGCTTAAAATCAAGGGGCAAACTGCTATGTGTGACATCATTGTGGGAGTGTGCTATAGGCCCCCTGATCAAGAGGAGCAGGTTGATAATGCATTCTATAAGCAGTTAGAAACAGCCTCAAGATCCCAGGCACTGATCCTTATGGGGGACTTCAACTATCCAGATATTTGCTGGGCAAGCAACATGGCCAGTCGTATGCAGTCCAGACAATTTCTGCGGTGTGTTGAAGACAATTTCCCGCTACAGACGCTGCAGGAGCCTACAAGGGGAGGGCGGGTGCTGGACCTTGTTGTCACTAACAAGGACGGGCTCGTTAGGGAAGTGAAGGTCGGGGGCAGCTTAGGACAAAGCGACCATGAAATGGTCGAGTTCAAGATCCCGGGCGGAAGAAACAAGCCAAAAAGTAGGATAGCTACCCTGAATTTTGGAAGAGCTAACTTTGATCTCCTCTGCAGCTTTAATAGGGGCTATCCCGTGGGCTACACTGTTTGAAGGAATGGGAGCCTGTGAGAGCTGGCTAACATTTAAACAGCACTTCTTCCGGGCACAGGAACGATGCGTCCCTTTGAGTAAGAAATCAGGAAAGAGAGGCAGAAGACCTGCATGGATGAACACAGAGCTATTGAGTAAACTCAAAGAGAAGCAGAAGATCTATGAATTGTGGAAAAAGGGTCTGAGCACCTGGGGAGAATACAGGAATGTGGTCAGGGCCTGTAGGGATGCAACTAGGAAGGCTAAAGCCCTCTTGGAAATGAAGCTGGCAAGGGACATAAAGGATAATAAAAAGGGTTTTTTTAGATACGTTAATAGTAAGAGGATGACCAGGGATAATGTAGGACCCTTGCTGAATGAGGAGGGTGTCCTGGTAACGGGGCATGCTGAGAAGGTGGAGATACTGAATGCTGCCTTTGCTTCGGTCTTCACTTCAAAGGCCCCTCGGGACCCACTGATCCTGTATGAGTGTTGGGGAAACGAAGAATTTCCCTCTGGTTGAGGTAGGGGAGGTCCAGGAGCGGCTCAAAGGGATTAATGCACACAAATCCCTGGGCCCTGATGGGTTTCACCCATGTGTGCTGAGGGAGCTGGTGGAGGTGATTGCTGAGCCACTCTCTATCATCTTCAACAGGTCTTGGAGGACAGGAGAAGTGCCTGAAGACTGGAGGATAGCCAATGTCACTCCAGTCTTTTAAAAGGGCAAGAAAGAGGAACCTCGTAACTATAGGCCAGTCAGCCTCACCTCTGTCCCAGGAAAGGTAATGGAACAGCTTGTTCTGGACGCCATCTGCAAGCAATTGGAAGAGAAGAAGGTCATGAGGAGTAGTCAGCATGGATTCACCAAGGGGAAATCGTGCTTGACCAATCTCATAGCCTTCTATGATCTCATCACCAGCTGGGTAGATGGAGGGAGAGCAGTGGATGTCATCTACCTTGACTTCAGCAGGGCCTTTGATACTGTCTCCCATGACACCCTGATAGCAAAGCTGAGAGAGCATGGGATAGATGAGTGGACAGTGAGGTGGGTTGAGAATTGTCTGACGGACCGAGCCCAGAGGGTTGTGATTCGAGGAGCAGAATCTGACTGGAGGCCTGTTACTAGCGGTGTTCCCCAGGGCTCGGTGTTGGGTCCAGTCCTGTTTAATATCTTCATTGACGACCTTGATGAGGGAATAGCATCCACCCTCAGCAAGTACGCCGATGATACAAAGCTGGGAGGAGTGGCTGACACGCAGGAACACTGCGCTGCCATCCAGGGAGACCTGGACAGGCTGGAGAGCTGGGCAGTTAGAAACCAGATGAAGTTCAACAAAAGCAAGTGTAAAGTCTTGCACCTGGGAAGGAGCAACCATTTGTATCAGTCCAGGCTGGGGGATGACCTGCTGGAGAAGAGCTCAGTGGAGAAGGACCTGGGGGTCCTGGTAGATGACAGGTTGGCCATGAGCCAGCAGTGTGCCCTGGTGGCTAAGAGAGCCAATGGGATCCTGGGGTGCATCCGGAGGAGTATAGCCAGCAGGTCAAAGGAGGTGATCCTCCCCCTCTACTCTGCCCTGGTCAGGCCCCACCTGGAGTATTGTGTCCAGTTCTGGGCTCCTTGGTTTAAAAAGGACAGGGATCTCCTGGAGAGAGTCCAAAGAAGGGCCACGAAGATGATTAGGGGCCTGGAACATCTCCCCTGTGAGGATAGGCTGAGGAAGTTGGGACTCTTCAGCCTTGAGAAGAGAAGACTAAGGGGGGACCTAATTAAAGTCTATAATTATCTTAAGCAGGGGATGCAGGGGGAATCAGCCAGCCCCTTTTCAGTGGTCTGTGGGGATAGGACAAGGGGCAATGGCTGCAAGTTGGAGCATAGGAAGTTCCGCACCACCACGCGGAAGAACTTTTTCCCAGTGAGGGTGACAGAGCACTGGCATAGGCTGCCCAGGGAGGTGGTGGAGTCTCCATCTCTGGAGATATTCAAGACCCGTCTGGACGCCTATCTGAGTGATATGTCCTAGGGAGCTGCTTTGGCAGGGGGGTTGGACCCGATGATCTCTTGAGGTCCCTTCCAACCCCTACAATTCTATGATTCTATGAATCTATGGTCTCTCAAGGGACGCAAGAAGATTTTGGGCAAGGAATGGGCAACAATGCCTCCTCCCAGGAGTCCTCACAGGATCCTACAGGACAATCCAGTGATGTTTCCCTGCTATCACCTACAACAATAACAACATCCCCAAGCACATCGCTCTCCCATTGACCTCTCACCCAATCAACTCTAGCCAAAACCTATGAACTACTTGCTCAACCCCAGCAAAAATCATGTCCCCTTCTCCCTTCTTGCCTACTTTAAGCCCCACCAACTCCTGGGCTAGGATCTGCTTTCCACATAGGGACAGGCGAGCCCCGTCCACAGTCATCAGGCCCCGGCGCCGAGTAAACTCATCCCATACCTGGCAACCATTTCACTTCTCCTGCTGCAGGTCCCTGGGACAAAGAAGTCTGGCCCCACCTCTCTACAACCTCCCTTCAGGTACTTTCCTTGGGACACTGATAATAACTCCGATGCTATTTTGTTAACTAATATTCTGTGACATTAATTGCTGAATGATCTATCCCTTTCCTTACGTCAACCTGGAAGCTGCTCTGTCGCTCCCTTGCTTCAAGCTGACCGGACGGGGAAAAAAGCCCCACAGAAGACTCATGGGCCAAGATCAGGTCCCATATGGTGGCTTGAATTGCTCTCTCCAGGTTGTCTCAGCAACACAGCATTTGGGCATTCCCTAGACAGCAGGAGACAGTAACTCCTGGCAACATCTTCATCTATATCAGCCAAGCAGTGCAGCAGCGAAACTGACAGTCCAGCCAGCCTGAGGGGGAATCTGGCAAAGCTTGGGCTGGACACCCAAGGTCAACCAGCTGTTGCTGAATGTGCTCCTTTGGTAGCACCAGTTTGGAGTCCGCAAGTGGCTGTCTCACGGGGTAGGAGGCAGATGACATTGATTGGAAATGAACCTCTAAGAGACCAGGTGTACTGCTCCAGGACTCTCATGGCTATGGTGCTGTAACTTTATTGCAGCGCTGCACACACAGAGGATCGCTCCTCCTAATATGTGCACCGTTCAAATCCAAATTTCACATTAAAACACATTATCTCTACATATTCAGTATAATTCAGTATAATTTCTAAGAAAAGGCAAGTGTGGGCAACACACCCATGGCAGACAGTCCTCCACAAACTTCTCCAACCCTCACCTCTGTGTCTCTGTCTCTCTCCACAGGCTGCAAGTGCTGGCAGAGGCTTGCTCCAATGCAGGTTGCAGCTTCTCCTGTCTGTCTCCTCTTCCTCCAGCGCGGGGCCTCTCCACAGGCTGCAGGTGGGATTTTGGCCTTTTCCATGGGCTGCGCGGTGCCTCCACCCACCATTGGCTGCCCTTAGTGTCTGCAGAGTTTCTCACATCTTCTCACTCCCGTCTCAGGGGACAAAAAGCAGCTGCTTGCGGGAATTTTTGCGTCCAAAATGGGATTACCAGTGGCGCAGTAGTGGCCACAGCTGATGGTCTCAGCCTTCAGCTGGCTGTTTTCTGCATGTGGGAACTGGGGGAAGCTCCAGCTGCTGCTTGCAGAAGCCGCCCCTGCACACACACACACCCTATTTCCACCAGAACCCAGACATGCAAAACTACGACACTCACATACAGCCCTGAGCATGTTTTCATTCATCCCTCTGGTGTGGCTCAGAGGAGAGGTGGGAGCTGTGCCAGGGGACAAACAGCCCTTTGCCACCCATACATGGGAAAGGCCTGTGGCCAATGGCTGCAGGCCCTGGCAGACGTGTCACAAAGGGGCAGTGATGCGGCACCCGCCTGGCGCTTGTGACCTCACGGCACCAGGGCTTGATCTCCTGGAAAGCGGGCCAGCGAAAGCCAGTTGGGCTGTGCTGGCCTTCGGGTTAACACAGCTCCTTCCCTTGCGACTCGCTCGCCTACTGTTGGCCAACCATTTCTCAGTTAGTGCCTAATTCTCCTCCACTTCCACTCGCTTGCAAAGGTAATTAAGATTGGGCTTTTCGGGAGATATCACAGAAAAAGGGAGATACGGGAAGAATGTATAGGCGGGTGTGTATCTTCTGAGCTGCAGACTGAGCTATTACTCTTTCAGAGGCTGGTCAGGGCTATGGGTAGAGTTCCCAGTTGCTAATCCTTCTTCCTTGAGGCACTGGGCTCAGCCTAGAATGGAAAAGCCCCAGCCTGAACCTGATGGAATGCAGGAAGGCAGGGAAGTAGGGAGGGAGGCAAGGAGGAGTACGGCCTAATCAGCCATCAAGTAGCACTTGAAAGCTGCTACCTCCAGCAGGCAAGGTGGGAAAGAGTGGGCTGGAGAGACAGAGGGCTCTGATGCTAGTGGTAGCCACGTCGCAGCGGCACCTTCTCTTCAGGGCTGCTTGGCTTCTGCTGGCTCCTCTACAAAACTTGACTTTACTAGATGCTTTTATGCAAGAAAATCCTTTCAAATGTCCTTTCCCCACAGTCCCTGTTGAGGAAATGGCTCCACCACAAGCTTTTCCCTCGGAGAAGCTTTGCATGGAGTGGCAGCAGCGACGGGCAGCTGGAGTGGGACTTCTGAACAGGGGGAATACGTGTTTCCTCAATTCTGTCCTGCAGTGCCTGACGTACACGGCCCCTCTAGCCAACTACCTGCTCTCTAGGGAGCACAGCCAGTCGTGTGAGTGCTTTTATGAACATCTAATTTAGCTTAGGAGAAAAGCAGTCCTTCCCCCTAAGCCCCTGAGAGGCTACTAAATTTGCTAGCAGAGGTAATATCCAAGTCTCAGCAAAGGCATCCCTAGGGGAGAGGAAAGAGTCTCACTCAGCCTTTGGACTCCAACAATGGTTACATGCATTTCGAGCAGTGGAGGCTAAGCAGAGAAACTTCCCTCACTGTCTCCTTCTCCTCCAGGTCATCAGCAAGGCTTCTGCCTGACGTGCATAATGGAAGCGCATGTTAAAAAGGTCCTGCATTCCTCAGGCAGTGCCATCATGCCCACGAACATCCTCAAGGTCCTCCCACGTAAGTCATTTCAAGGACTTGTAGAGCTGCTAGAGGTTCTGTTCTGCTCTTGGAGGAGACAACTGCTGACTTCTTCTTCCTTAGGAATAGCACCACATTTCAGCCATGGCACGCAGGAAGATGCCCAGGAGTTCTTACTCTACACACTGAATGCCATGCAGAGTTCCTGCCAGATCGGAAGCAGCGAGTAAGCACAAGCAAATGACCTCTTCAATGTTTTTGAGTCCTTTGGAGTCCTGGATTTATTTCTATCATGGAAAACCTATGCGCAGGGCTTCTGTACAAAACAAAACGCTTGGAGAAGATAACTCCCGGCTGTGTTGTTTTCTTTCAGCTCTTTGCAGCCAGAGACACTTGTCCAGCAGATCTTTGGGGGCTTTCTGAGATCCAGAGGTACTTTCCCACAAGTCTGGCTTTGCTAGGAATTGCCTGTGCCCTTCTGCCTGCCTGTGGCAGCCAGGCGATGGTGGGACTGGGCTAGGCATGAAGAGCGGAAGCCACCCCAGTGCCCTGTTGCTGAGCGCTTTGATTTGTGTTGCAGTCACGTGCTTGAGCTGCCAAGCGGTTTCGGATTCCTACGAGCCCTTCCTGAATCTCCTCTTGGATATCAAAGTAAGAGGGTTTGTCATGGGATTCAAGACATCCCAAGGCCCAGTGCAGTTGCCCCCCTTGCTGCCTCCTCGGCAAGCTTGCGCGTGGCTCTTCTCCTCCCTCGGCGTCAGCTCCCTGGCCCGACTCTTGCCACCTCCTAGGAAGGGTTTGGGCAAGGGCATTTCTCGCAGCTCAGCCCTGTCCCCTCTTGCTCCTCCAGGACGCCTCCTCTGTCACCAAAGCTCTGCAGGACCTTCTGAAACCAGAGCAGCTGGATGGGGACAACTGCTTGCAATGTAGCAAGTAAGACGCTTGGTAACAATGTCCTAATCCTAGAGCCTGTGTGAAGGTGCTGCCTGTCAGCCAGCGTTAAAGTCACCTTTTCACACCAAGGACACACAGCTCTGCTTTTGAACCGGCCTCACTGTGTTGTGGAGCCTTAAAACGGCGTCAGGAGGCCTGAGCTTTTCTGGCCTGCCAGGGGTAAAGAAGGGTGCGTTTCCTTACTGGGCTCTGTCCTTGGTTTCGAGGTGTGACAAGAGGGTTGCCGCCTCCAAGGAGTGTGCAGTCCAACACGAGCCCAGGGTTCTCACACTGTGCCTCAAACGCTTTGACGACTTCACTGGCACGAAGGTCAAGAACGTGAGTATGGAAGGAGAGAGCAACATTCTCTTCCTTGAGCAAGAGTTGTCCCAAAGCAGGGCACTCTGTCCCAAGCCTGGCTTCCTTTCTGTGAATGGAGGGGGGTGTGGGGGGAGAGGAGAGTTCCTCTGGGAAGAAAAGCACGTGGCTGAGAAGAGGTTCCTGCCACCCAACCCTTACGTGTTGCTTTAGGGAAAAGCCAAGTGTCCGTGAAGCCAAAAGGCGTGTTCAGACACCCCTGGGACCTGGTCTTGCAAGGCTGTTTCATAAGAGAATTGTCTGAGCTCTCTCGGTCTCTCCGTAGTTTGTGAAGTACCCCGAGTACTTGGATCTTCGGCCATACATGTCTGAGAGAGATGGAGAACCGCTGCTCTACTCTTTATATGCTGTCCTGGTGCACAGCGGTGTCACCTGTAATGCAGGACACTATTTCTGCTTCACCAAGGTAGAGAGCAACTTCCTCCCTAATGAGGGACAGGTGGCAGTGTTACTGGCAGCCAAGGATTTGGGGGAGAAGATCTCCTTCCTGGCTGCATTGGATGTCTTTGGGCAGACGCTTGCCTCTGTCCTTTTCTGCCTGGGGGGCACCCTGCAGTTCCATGTCCAGATACCGATGCCTTTCTCTGCAGGCCAGCAACGGGGTGTGGTACAGGATGGACGACAAGGATGTGCATCCTCGTAGCATCAGCACAGTTCTCCGGCAGCAAGCCTATTTACTATTCTATGCCAGGTAAGAACCAGGAGGAAAGTGTCTTCAGAGTAGGTTTCCTCTTCCTGGTTTTCCTCTTTTCTTTCTCATCCTCTGAGCACTGTTCTTTCTGTGGCTGGAAGAGGCTGCCTGGAGAGGTAGTGTAGATGCTCCCTCCCTGGAGGTGTTCAGGGCCAGCTTGGATGGGATTTTTCCACAGCCTAGACTGTCTTCTGGAGGGTGTCCCTGCCCGTGGCACAGGGGCTGGAGCTCGATGATAACTTGAAGATCCCTTCCAAGCCAAACTGTTCTCCAATTCTAGGACTCTATGAAAGGCAGGCCAGAGGGACCCTAAAGACAAGGTTTTGCTGCAGCAGGGGCAGATGTGTTAGAAAAAGCCCAGCCGAGTTTCCCATTTGTAGTCCTGCTTATGCCTTCTTCCTGAGATAGAATCCTCTCCAAAAATGAAGGGAACCCCAGAGGGAGCTGCAAGTAAAGACCTCAATGGAGATCATTCTATTTCACTGCAGGTGCTCGGATCTGAAAAAGGAAGGAATGGCTGTTGCCTCACCAGCACCATCATATGCTAGTCCCCTCTTCGCAGAGTCAGAGCTGATTAGAAAGGAGAAAGTCTCTGTGGGACCACAGGATCTGCCTCCTAGAACCAAGGTATCTTGGAGGGATTTGTGTGTGAGTGTGCCAGGGCACCAGAGTGGCAGTGGGCTTCTTTCTGGGACCGCGGCATTGCTCTCTTTTTTTCCCTGCCACAGGCACCTTGCTTCACAGTCTGCACAGAGACTGCTCCCTCTCAAAGGCTCCTCACTAGCTCCCTCCCATTTGTCTGCCTTTGGCCCTTCTCCCTTTGCAGTCCTCTAGGACTGCCCTTGCGTAGGCCTTGGCTGCACCCAGCTGGAGCTTCTGGGTACTGTTCTGGCTTTTCCAGGAGGAAAGGGCAGGACCTTTTCACATCTCTCTTTGCAGGAGTCCGTGGGAGGCACAGAAAACTCTGCTGAGGACAGTGCCTCCTCAACAACAGCCACCAGCAGCCAGCAAGACATGGCAGATGCACAGGAGACAATGGCAGGATTGCCCTGCGCCATCTGGAACAGCACGTTCAACACCACCTCCTCCTCCAGTGTTGGCTTGAGCAGTAACAAAGAGGAGCACAGACTCGGCCCTTCTTCCCACTTCCAGAAGAAGGGTGCCAGGCAGAGGTCCCGGAGCAGATCCCCACACTGGGGCAATCATCTCCGCAGTTGGTCTGTTGACACCACAGACTATGACGACTCTGCTGGGAGGAGGAGGAGGAGGGGAAGACGTCCTCTGCAGCGGAATGGAGCCCCGAGGGAAGATGCAGTCCCAGGGCACTCCAGCACCAGCTCCCAGCAGGCTGCCACACCCAAGGCTGCGCGTGAGCAATCAGGGCCTAGGCAGAGGAAAAGACTCCGATCCCCAGGGCGGTGTCCTGAGGAAATCCAGGGCTGCTTGGCGGACCCTGAAAACTATGAGCCCTCAGCAGGGAGGAGAAGAATCAATGCTTCAAGTGGGAATTGCACTCCCAGCCACACTGCATCTTCCAAGGGCTCCACTGCCAGCTCCCAGCTGGCTTCTGCACCCAGAGCTGCTCAGCAGAAAGCCAGGAAGAGAAGGAGGAGAAGAGTCCCAGGGCGGTGATTTGCCCTCTGTAGTCCCTCTCTGCGCCCCACAACACTATGAGCCAGCACTGACTGAATGTCAGCAGGGAGGAGGTGGAGGCTTTCTGCACCCTGGTGACACCAGCCAAAGAAACACGCAGGGCACAGCTATGCTGATGAAAGCAGATTGAGACGCAGACTGAAGCATCATTCTGCTGCTGGGGCAGAGAGAAGGAGAAAGGCAGCAAGCACCAAACCTGCCCCCAGCACCGGGCCAAGCGGTGGCACAAAGGGCACCGGCCTCCCCCCTCGTCCCTCTCCTGACTCCCTCTGGCCTGGAAGAGCTCACAGACATCTCCCAGAGACTCAGACAGCTCTGCTGGCTGTCCCACCTGCCTGCGGGGCCCTCAAGGAAGAGCTCGAATTCCTTTTCAGCGGTGGGGATTGCCCTGCCCAAGCCAAAATTAAAAACACTTGTTGGTCTTGAACATGTCATTCACAGGGGCTTTTCTTCTCTGTAATTCTTGAGGCATTTGGTGAAAACATGCGATGCAGGAGGTTTAGCATTTGGGGTTTTCAAAGCGGTTTGCTTGCCCACGTGGAATATTCCAGAACTCCACTGGCTCTCTGATAAACACTCTGAACCCACTATTGCCATTCCCATTGGACCCACAATGTTCTCCAGAGAACAGTGTGTCCAAACCCCTGACCAAGCAGGTTCCTTAGAACAGGTCCAGGGAAGTCTGAAATATCTCCAGATAAGGAGACCCCATAACCCCACCTCGAAGCTCGCCAGCCAAGACCATGGACACAGAAATATTCAAGATAAAACCTGAAATATCCAG